>NC_066581.1:176321329-178721329 GCF_024323335.1 Lathyrus oleraceus
AGGTGAGCATATGCTTGCAGATATACAGCAGTTACGGATTTACTTACCATTTCACAGAACTTATGGGTCAGTACCGGGGACGTTTGGGGGATGACTGATGTTCCAATCCACTCGTGCTGTTGTCACATCTCCTGACGAAATGATCAAGAGTTTTCTGCTTTGCAGGGCTTCTCGATGGCGGTTGATCATCTGAGACCTTTAAGGTGTTCTCATGACCATCACAGATTGTTGTTGAAACTGAACTATCTATCAGCTAAGCTTAGCAATGAGATATTTTCATTTAAGAGATATTTTCTTTTAAGAGATAATCTATCATAAATTTTATGATATCACCACAATTCCTAAAACAATACCGTGCTTGTACTCTCTTACTGTTGATGCTGATTTTATTTAAATTACAACAGCATGATCACGATTTTCCTTTCTTTTCAACTTAACAGCAACCATGTTTGAAAATATACCTATCCAATTCTATGAACACGGTCTTCGGCCTGAATTAGATCACCAGGAGTCCAAGACAATTCTGCAAAGAGGACGGTGCTGGCAGCAGTCAATGTTAACCCGACACCTCCAGCTTTGATAGATAGCTGCAGGACAACAAAATCAACAGGAAATTATCATCTCTAAATTGAGCCACATTTTACACCAGATAGTCCAAACTAAACAGATCAAACAGAAAAATGATTACAACAAAAATAGGAATCAAATTGCAATACCACTGCTGCCTTGATAGAATCTTTTTCCTGAAACTCTGTAACCAACTGTTGCCTTGATCCAGAAGGTGTACCTCCATCAATCCGGATACAACCAACCTTTTTTTTCTGGAAATTTTGAACAGTTCTCATAAGTGTTTATCATCACTTATTGATGAAATATTTAAAATATAAGAAACTTGCAACCTGCCTGCAACAATCATTACATACATAGAATTACCACATGTTATGGTGATCAACAGCTTGATTTAATCACAAGCAGAAGAAAAAAAAGTAAGGTAAGAAAATTGAAGCGGACACCTTTTTAATTAAGATTACAAAATAAATTGTAGCATTATGCCCTACATTGTCTCTTTCGGTACTATATTTGCACGTCAAGATCTATGGTTTGGAAACATAATTTAGATATTAAAAATACCATTGCACTAGGGAATGTGTACTTTAATTAACTAGTGTTGAAGTTTCACAAATTTGTTTCATGGAAGGTTAACCATCACAAATATTTCGAGCACTGAACATAAACTAACTACATATAGGAACTTGAAGGGATCAAAATTAAGGAGATGAGATACACATTACAACAAAGTAATATCTTATATATCCTTGTAGAATTAAAGGCATAAATGTGCGTTGAGTGAGAAAGCTAAAACAAGATCCAAAGTTTTTAATGCTATTTAAGTTCATATAGATCGCAGCAGTTGAAAGTATTAATCTTCAACTGCTTTAAAGGGAAGAAGCTGCGGCATACCTCGATTACAGTTCCAAGATAATCAAGAACAGCTGGAATCTTGGCTTCAGCAGAATCAGTATAAATCTGGAATTGAATGAATCAAAGGTTCAGTGTTAAATCACACAACAGTCATAATGTTGAAGATCCAACCCTATAAAATGAAGAAACTTGCCAAGAGGGTGAATCAGAAGTTGAGTCCTAGATACTATGGACCTTATGAGATACTGCAGAAGATTGGGGCAGTAGCCTACAAGCTGAAGCTGCCTGAAGATACTAGAGTACAGCCTGTTTTTCATGCCTCTCTTCTAAAGAGAGCTATCACACCTTCTTTGGAACCCCAGCCCCTACCAGCATGTATGAACGAGGAATGGCATCTTGAGCCTACTCCTGAGAAGATTATAGAGGCCAGGAGAAATGAACAAGGGGAATTAGAGGTTTTAGTGAAGTGGAAAAACCTCCTTGATTTTGAAAATTCTTGGGAATAAGAAACAAGATGAAGACAGAATTTCCAGCTAGGAGAAATCCCCCCTAGGAGAGTCAGGCCTCTCGAAGTGCCTATTTTCAGATTTTTACTTCATCTTTTCTGCACTTTTGTATTACTAGATTCCCATTTGAACATCTAGTACTGAATCACAATTATTCCTCATAATCATTATTCTGTGTACTTGTCTTTTATTTTTCCTAATTGATTCTATCAGTGACAACCCCAGCAATAAATGTCTGTTTGAATTTTATATATAAAGAATGAAGTGTCACCGGAAGGAAAGCCAAGATTGAGAATGGCCAGCCATGTATCACACCAATAGCAGAGACAACAACTGCTGCAGCATGTTTATCAAGAAGAAATAAACCCGAAGCAAGAGAGATTGCATACATGGGAAACGAACTTGACAAGAAACCTGAACAATGAAATACTTTATGTGAGGTTGAGAATCATCATCAAATGCAAGTATGTATAATTATGAGACAAAAAAGAGCAAAAGTCTCACTTGTGCTAGCAAAGAAATAGTCGTTGGTTAAGCACGGCATAGCAAGTGTATAAGAAGCAAGTCGTTTTCCATACTTTCTCGAAAGAGCTACCACAAGAACAGTCTACGTGGAAAGCGAGAGAAAACCAACAAAAAATCTCACAGCATAGAACACTCTAACCTACAACAGTAAAAGACAAAGGTGTCATGAAGAGCATATGCAAGGAGAAAACTTCAATCTACAACAAATCAATAACCAAGCACGAGTGCAATCTTACTTTTTGATCACCAAACAACCACAAAGTTGGTCGAGCCACTATTTCATGAAATAAAAGGTACAAATACGAGAGAAGAGAAAATTGTGAACTGCAAAACAAACACACCAGAACTCCATTGTCAATACCGTAGCGAAAAAAATAGCTTAAACTAAACCTAAAATATCCCCAGCCAATACTGGGTATTGAATCGCAAACTATAAAAGAAAAATATAGTTTCAAGTCGCATAGAGACTTGGGGAATTGAGCTAACAGAACTATAAAAGAAAAATATTTTCAAAAAAAATCAACTACTGTTATTTCAAGTTCAAGAAATCGTCAATTCTGATAGTTTCAGAAGAAAACCAAACACACAGACACACTTCTATCATATGTTTGAAAGAGAGAAAATCAATAACATTCAACACCGTAAATCCAAACAAACTAACAAAGACAGGAAGA
This sequence comes from Lathyrus oleraceus, assembly GCF_024323335.1. Classification (NCBI taxonomy): domain Eukaryota; kingdom Viridiplantae; phylum Streptophyta; class Magnoliopsida; order Fabales; family Fabaceae; genus Lathyrus; species Lathyrus oleraceus. The sequence goes on from NC_066581.1 coordinate 176,324,457, forward strand.
AAACTGAACCATACAAGATGAAAGTAATGATTTAATTAATAAAAAGACGTCGATACAACGAATTGAAACAATGAACCAATTCGACAAATTGAAACACCGAATCAAAAATACAAATAGAGGGAGAGAAGAAAAGCATATTCGAACCTAAAAATAGATTTCTTTGATGAAGAGAATGTCAATCGAACCCTTGAAGCGATGAGAAGAAGAAGCATTTCTTAAACTCTTTAATGAGAAACGATGAAAAGCAATTTCTAGAAGCGATTTTGGGGAGTGATTTCTGGAAGTGATTGTGGGAAACAATGAGAAACGGTGAGTACGAGTGATTTCTGGAAAGGGTGGGAACAAAACTCAAAATCAAGAACATTACCCTAGCGATTTCTGGAAACGAATTGATTTCTGGAAGCGATTACCTTAGGGATTTCTGGAAGCAAGAGTTTGAGAGAAAACTGAAGCTGAAGCGTGAGTTTACTGAAGCGATTACCTTTACTGAAGAAAAGTAAGAACAACAACGAATGAATCAACTTTAATATCCAAAGCAGCGTAAAAGAGAGTATAGAAAACGGTAAAGAAGAATGATGAAGCCGTTGTGGGTTGTGAAGATTTCCGAGCAATCACGTTCTTTGTTCCTTTTTCACTATTTCTTGCACTTCATCGATGATGAAAAGTTTCTAAAATGTGAAATGAAAAGAAAATTTGGAACATGAGAAGTCATGGTTATATTTTAGGCGGTAATGATAAATTGTACTTAGGGATTCCTAAATTTACACCCTATTTTAATATAACGGGTTTAATATAAATTTAGTCATTTATATTGTTATAATTATACACCCTATTTTTAAATATAGGGTGTCTATTGTTATATTAATATTCCAAAATTTACACTCTATTTTAATATAACGGGTTTAATATAAATTTAGTCATTTATATTGTTATAATTATACACCCTATTTTTAAATATAGGGTGTCTATTGTTATATATTAATATTAAAATTTATTATTTTTTTAAGAAAATTTAAGATTAAACAAATAAGAATAATAAAAGTTATTGTTTAAGGCACGAATATTTTATTTTTATTTTTAAATTTACACCCTTTTTTTGAATATCAGGTGTAATATACAGTTGATAATAAATAATATTTGAATTTACACCCGTTATTTAAAAATAGGGTGTCTATTGTTACGTACTAAAATTCAAAATAAGACTTTATTTACAAAACTGCCACCGCATTTGCTTTTTACACCCGTTTTTTGTAAAACGGGTGTAAATTTACAAATTATATTATTCTTTTTGTACTAGTGATGTGGTTATCATAACCTTAACTTGACACTTTGTGATATTGCAAATTCTTGTACTAAAACTAAAGATTTTTTTGGAGTGTTACAACATATTTATACTGTATTTTCTCATTCGACAAAACGTTGGAAAATTCTTAGACACAATGTGAAAGGTTTAACTATTAAACCATTATCACAAACACGTTGGGAAAGTCATGTGAATAGTGTATATGAAGTTAAATCTCAAACTTCATATGTAAGAGAAACAATACTTCAACTAGTTGAACAAGATAATGATCCCAAAATTAAGAGTGAAGTCGAATCTTTAGTAATTCATGGAATTATAAACTTTGTATAACTTTGTATTTTTAGTAGCTATGATGATTTAGTTTGAATTGTTAAATTTTGTTAATGAAAATAGCAAAGGTTTGCAAAAAAAAACATGCGTATTGATGTGGCTATAGAACTAGTAAAAGGTTTGATCAATTATTTGAAAAAATATAGAGAATCTGGATTTGTAAATGCTAAGGTTAGTGCTGAAAAGATTGAGAATGAAATGGAGATTGAATGTCAAATTCGTGGAAAACAACACTATGATGAAAATTTATCTCAACCTACACAACTGAATCTTGAATCTGCTAAAGAGTCTTTTCAAAATTACTATTTCTTATATATTCTAGATCAAATAACTGTCTAACTTGATAGAACATTTGAGCTGTATAGCACGTATGAAAATATTTTTGGATTTTTGATTAGTATTGAAAGGCTTAGATTATTATCTGATAGGAATTTGAAAGCATGTTGTAAATATCTTGAAACTTGTTTAAAATATGATGATTCTCTTGATCTTGATGGTGAAAATTTGTTTGAAGAATTGAAAGTTATTAGAGAAGTTTTAACATTTGAATCAAAATCAAGCGATATGATATTGAGTTCTTTAAAGACTTTTAATTATTTTTCTAATGCATGCATACCTTATAGAATAATATTGACTACTTCTATAAGTGTTGCATGTGCTGAAAGAAGTTTTTCTAAATTAAAGTTATTAATTTTTTTTTTAGATCTACTATGTCACAAGATAGATTAAATAGTCCTGCGTTGATTTCAATTTGAAAATAATTTTTTGAAGAACCTTGATTATGAACGAATTATTAACGACTTTGCAACAAAAATGCTAAGAGAATGATATTTATATAATTTAAAGGTTTGGTCTTTTTTTTATAGGAAAATAGATCGAATCAAGAAGAAGAAAAAGAAAAAGAAGAAATCTGTTTATAGTGATTTATGTTTTGATTTAGTATAAACATTGATTCAAAGATTCATAATTGTATTCTTTTTGCACAATATCAAATGAAAATGTGTTTTTTATTCAATTATTTCTTTTATCCTTATATATTTATTATTAAAAAAAATATAGGTCACCACTCATTTGATTCGCTCAAAACATCCAAATTCAAAGGGTCGGCCATATATATATATATATATATATATATATATATATATATATATATATATATATATATATATATATATATATATATATATATATATATATATATATATATATATATATATATATATATATATATATATATATATATATATTATTCTGAAGTGACACATTTTAACATTCACTTATATTTGAATTCATAATAAACTAATTAATTAATTAATTGATTTTTAAATTAAATTTACTAATTTGTTTAACTTTGTTTATTCTCTTAATTAATTAAAACTATTAATTAATTAAAAATTAATATAATTAATTATTAAAAGTTAATATAATTAATTTATATATTCACATAATAATGATTAAAATTCATAATTATATAATATTTAAATATAAAACATTCCAAATTAATTTAGTTCACTTAATTCTTACCCTAATAAATATTTTAAAATCAATATAATAATTATTTCAATCTTTAAATTTCTGTTATATTATATTTTGATATTACTCCTTAAATTTTATTATTATATTTTGATATTATTTAATTTATTTCAAAAAATCAATTTCCTTAATTAGTAAAATTTTAATTTTAAGATAAAAAAAATTGTTAAAACTTAGTGAAATGTGTGGACAGTGAATATGAGAATGTGTATAAGTGGGTCTGTGGGGGTGCCCTCTAACGGCGCACATGGGATAGGGTTTGACACTTTAAAAGGCTATACATAACCCAACAAACTCACATGGCTTATTCCGTGGGGCCTCACACTTCTACCTAACCAATCTCCCCACATGCATCTCTTACGTAGGTCCCACTTACCTTTCTACCTATACCCAAATTTGTGGGGCTGGGAAAAAGGAAAAAGTGAAAAGATATCACCTTTCACACCTTTTTTGGTATTCTTAATTCTTGTATTAATTAATTGCTTCCTAATATGCTGTTATATGGAGTTGTTTGTTATGCTAACTAACCACAGCGATATTTTTTTTAAATACTATTCATTACTAATTTTAAAATAAACATATAGTCACTCTTTCTAATCACTTGTTCTAAATAAAAATTTAATATGAATCTTGTCTAGATGATCAAAAAACTAGTTAGGTGATGTGTCATAAAAAAAAAACTAGTTAGGTCCAATTCTTAAGAAAATAATTAAATTCATTAATTTTAATATTAAAATTAATATTTTTTTAAACAATTTATAATTAAAAATTAATATTTCACACCTTTTTAAAAATGCTAAATTTTTGTATTTTTTTAAAATATATTTTATGAAATAGGTAAAAACAACTTCGATTGGCGATCTTTTTTAAATAACTATATTTAGAAAAAAAATCTCAAATAACCACTAGCCACAGTATGTGGCGCATGCACTCTTTTTTTTACCTTAGACGTTAATACTTATGGCGCATGTATATATGTAATGCCAAAGGCTATGGCGCATGCATGCAAGCTTTATGAGCATTTGTCATTGCTTATGGCTTCTATGTTGTTTTATTTTTTATAATAATTATTTTAATAATAAAAATATATTTAATAAAAAATTAAATTATAATATTATTCCATCAAATAGAATTACAATGATCGGAGAGAATTCTAATGACCCGCTCGATCGTAGCGTCCACTGGTTCCACACCCCCGCGTTTTCACTTGTCTTCGAGGCCTCTCACGATATCCCTGAGGTGTTTGGGGTCTCCTAGTATTTGTATGAGCCAAAAGGTGGTTGATGCGAGGTTCATGGGATATTAGTGTTATCTAACAAATTTTCGATCATATCTAACAAAATTTCGGTCATATCTACCCAGTCGTCTTATTATTGTAAAAATAATTTTAAAAAAATAAAACAACATAGGTGCCACATGCAATGACACGTGCTCCTAAAGCTTGCATGCAAGCGCCATTGCCATTGAGATTACAGAGGAGCATGCGCCACATGCGTTGGCACATTAGCAAAAAAAAGTGCATGCGCCACAGACAGTAGCACATCCTTTTGGGGACGATTTTTTTCGAAAAATGGTTAGTTTGGTATATAATTTTAAAATTTGGTTACTTGAGAGAATTTTTTGAAAAATATGGTTATTTAAAAAAAATCTCAATTGATTGTTATTTATCTAAAGAATGAGAGAGAAAACAAATTAAATGCACTTCGCATTTAATTATACCTTGGAAATTAAATGCAAAAACAATAATATGTCAGAGAGAAAAGCTTTCACCTTTCTCTAACCTATACTTCTAGAAGTTAGTCATGGTGAGGACGAATGGAAACGAGTTTTAAGACGTAAGTGGCGATCAATCTCATTTAAGATTCATTGGGATAATGAGGGAAGGCAAAGCTTTGATTCTAGAACGGAAAGTAGAAGACGATCCTCTTTCTTTTTCACCTCTTTTCCGGATGAGCTTGGAGCAAAAGAGATGTATGAGGAATTCCATAGTTATGGGGACATTGATGAAGTGGTCATTTCATCCAAGCGAGACATTAAAGGTGAATTATAAGGATACAATAAAGTTTAAGTGAATTATAAGGATTCATTAGAGTGAACATAGACTTTGAAATTCAAAGAATGGTTATGAATATATTTGATATCGTGTTGATTGGAATTGCTTACGAGGGGGAATGACAAGTCAAATTTGGGATGATTTCTTTTATGCTATAGAATTAGATGATAATTGGAGAGATTGAATTTACAATCTGTTATGATGGTTCAAGACCTTTGATCCAGTGGAGATTGGATTATCTTACAATGTTAGTACTCTAACGCTCAAGTCAGTAAGAGAGTAAGAAGTAAAATTTGAATGGAGAAGGAATTGAATACCTGATAAATGGTGAAATCCCTTCTTTAAATGTGATAATTAGTTAGAAACTAAACGCGTGTGAGGGGACAAGAAGTGCAACCAGCCATTAAATTGATCTTGACGACGAAGATAAACTCGTGGGAAGGTTTACATGCTTGGTGGGGAAAATGAGTCCTCCTATTTTGCTTATGTACCATTCACCTTTCACCGATATTGGGTTTCTGCGTTTTTGGGACTTGTGGGCGGCCTAAAACATTTTCCTTCCCAAGCCCTTATTTCTGCTTTGCATGGTAAGGGTTTTTTATATGTGTGCTTCCTCAGCCATAAAATCCTAGATGTGGAAAAATTTAATGGGATGTCGTCATCCTGGGAATAAGGGTATTAAAATACTTTCCTTTCAAGGTGTGTCGTGATGCTGGGAGCGGACAACATGTATCCTTACTCTAGTCAGTAATCATGGTCCTTCTCTCTTTAGGGTGCTTAAATGTATTTCGAATCATTTCAGACAAATCTTCAGCGTTGGTAATGCAAAATGATCGTATAATCCTCATCATTCTAAGGGGGTATATAATGATTTTGAAGCATCGTCTTTACGCTTTTTAATTGTATATTAACTTAGGAAGAAAAGTGTTTATGATCCTTTGTCGTTCCTTTCTAGAGACATTTTCGTAAGAGTGGTGGTTCAAGCTCAAGAGACTTCACTTGTTAGTTTTATCTTTGTATGCCTGATTTCTTTTCCTCATGAGTTATAACAATTGAAACCACTGCTCTCTCCCTTGTTCTACCCATTTTCGATTTTTGGGACGATGAGAGTTTGAGTTTGTTCGCTAGTTGTGTCACATCTGCATTAGTTTTTTATTACAATGTAATTAGTTATGGCTATTGCGTCTATTTCTACCAAGGAATCCGGTAAATATATTTAAAGAGATAAGTTAATTTAGAGATACCATCTTTGCTAGTGGTGCCGCTTTCACCCAAGCGGTAACTGACGTGGGTCCGACAAACGATTGAGTTGTGCTTCCCTCGGATGTGGATCATAGGATTTGTAGTTAATATTATTGGTGTATGGTCCCTTTTCATGAATGTCTTCTCTCTCATATGTTTTTGTCTTCCTTTTAACGAGTTTGAAGTTGATGTCTTGAACCATATGATTCTCACTCCTTTGCAGATCCATCTCGTGAGTTTGGTGTTTTTCAATGTTTTTTAGCATTGGTGTGAATATAAGGGGAGTAAGCCGACTCTGACAAGGTACAAAGTAGTGCAAAATCCACAAACAGTTTTGATATGCTTTCTTTGAGACACAACATCAAATACTTTAATACTTACTTTGACAACATGAAACACTTCAAATATTGCTTCTTCTTAGTCGCTACTATTAACAAGGAAGCTCATATGAAGGTATGTCGTTCGGAGCCTGGTGTTTCATCTACATGTGCATATATCTTTCGCAAGTATTAGACTCAAAATACTTACTTAGAAGGAATCGAGATGTATTTCTATAAGGATAAAGATAGTCCCAAGAGGAATTATACTTTAGGAGTTAGTTGATGACCTTCATTCAGGAACTTGGTTACATCTGAAGAGTTGTTCCACCTGACCTAGAATTATGAATTAGGTTGAAAAGGTGCATATAGATCCGTTGGCTGGTGAATAATAAATTCGAGGAGGAAAGGAAGAAAATATTTGGTAAGTGGTCTTGGGAATAACATCACAAATAACGACCTAAAGTGTGTGTATATACACACACCTTAGGTCGTTATTTATTCAAATTATACCTTTTTTGTGATGTGTTATATATATATATATATATATATATATATATATATATATATATATATATATATATATATATATATATATATATATATATATATATATATATATATATATATATATATATATATATATAGCGGGCTTGTATATAGATTTTTGTTTAATCCCTAACTTTTGCATGAACGTTTCTTCTTCTTTTTTGATCCATCAGGATAGTCATTTTTGCCTAGATTGGTTCTGAAGAGTATGAATCTAGCAGGTTTTGCACTCATTTTTTTTAAAGCATTTTTGACTATATCTGAGTTTACCATATATATATATATATATATATATATATATATATATATATATATATATATATATGACAGAAATGTCAAAGCCACACAAATGTCACATTCAAGCATGTCAGTCAAGAAAAAAAAGGGAAGCACTAGTCCTCTAAAGAAACCACTTGCATGTCCTTAATTATTTGGTTAAGACAAACCCGATCTCGAGAAAAAAGACACAATTAGATAGAAGTATTCCACCTATTTCAAGACACTCTCAAAGGAATCCTCAGCCACGAAAACACCTTCTTGCAAGGACTTGCCCAACTCTTTACAAAGATAAAGGTTCTCTTCACGCATTGCACGAAGATCGTCTTTCACGCTGATCATTACCATATCATCATGCATGTTGTGGTACTTTAGCTTGAGATGAATTTGGGAAGCTACTACATCCAGGGTTTCTTCAAAGGGACATCCTATAATGAATTTGTAGACACCTTTTCATGGAATAACCAGGAACTGGGAGTATATAGCTTTTGTGTCTCTTCCTTCCCCTGGGATTACTATCAACTCAACGTACCCTTTTGAGAGAGTTACTATTTCGTTGAAAGATTGAATATTGGACCATTCATAGGGTCTATTTTTTTCCCGTTTTTAAACCCATTTTATTGAATAAATATGAGTACTTTATGTCGTAAGAGTTGTCGTCGTTAATCAGTATACTGGAGACATAAAAGCTGGCCATGGTAGCCATGATTATCAAGGGGAAATTTTTCGGGCTCATGGATGAAGTGATTCCTTCATTCTAGCTAACTTCCATCAATCAACATCTTTCTCATCATCGTACTCTTTGAAGGGTTTCTCGTCCTAGGGCCACCTTCTATTTTAGGAGCGATATACTACGGTTTCCCCTTGTTCCCTTCATTTTGTCTGCTACTTACTTTGTTAACTTTTCCCCTGCCATGACTTCTACAGTTATTTTAGGTGATTTTTTTGTTGGAAGAGTCCTATCAAGCCCTTTTGCCATCATTTATTTACTCGGGAAGCTGCCACTTTTTATTAGTCCCTTAATTTCACCTTTCAGATGGATGCAATCGTTAGTGTTGTGGTTGTGAATCTTATGGAAAGAGTAGTACTCCGACTTATCAGTCTGTGCAGACTCTCAGACCCAAAATGGGATCCTTATCCTAGTTCTTTGAACTCTACATTAGCGTACTCCTTCAAAATCCTCTCCCATAAAATGTTCAAGGTATTGTAGGAGTGAAACTTTGAATGGAGGTATGCATTCATTTTCTTCTTTGGACCGTCCAAATCCCTGTTTGATGCCCGACTATACCCAACTTTCCCCGACACTCGGCTAACTCCACCGGCCATAAACTTTCCTTCATTTGATGTGGGATTTTCCCCTACTTAGCAAGTCCTTAAGGGTGTTGTTTACCCCTAACTTCTCCTAGAATGCAAAGTTTGATCCGAGGTCTTTCTCAAAATCTAACATTTTAGGCCTTCATCTAAACATCTTAGCACTACTTCCACCTTGATGAAACCATCAACATATCCACACAAGCTTTCTTTCTTTCCCTGCATGACCATGCTAAGCGAGGCCATGGTGGTTAGTTGTCTCTTCCTGGTTAGTTTTAGGCTCTAGAACCCTTTCTTTTCATTTGTCTTCTGAACTTATTTTGTGATTAAGTGATATATGCCATTACTTGTTCTTTGTCATTCATTTTGTTTATCTGTCTTATGGATATGCTCTTGGTTTCTTTAGTTTTTAACATTAAGCTATATTTAGTTGGGAGTTATTATCATTCTTCTGATAAATGTTTGATAAAGTCTTTACTTGGTTATCTTTTGGATGAACGATTTTTCTGAAAATTTATTAATGATTAAACACATTCGAAGAAGAATAAAATCATTCAAAGTCAATATCATTGGAAAAAAAGGTTTTTTTTTCTTTAATAAACTAGAAGGATTAAAATATTAATGGGTTCACATTAGTTTGTCCAGATCAGAACAATAACCCCTTGCTGCTTCCGAATCCTCCCAATCAAGCACTCGCTCTTCACTTCCTACATCAAAATCTTAGAAGAACACCCTTCTTGCACTCTTTTATTCTTCTTATTTTTGAGCTTCTTCTTGTTCTTCTTTGGCTTCCTCACCCTTAAAGCATCCCTTGTGGTGGTTGACCTAGTTGGTTGGGTATCCTTAATGGCTTGCTACTGGTATGGATTTACGAGCTCTGCTGAGATGGTTCCCATCACCTTTTTTGTTGGAGAACTCATTATGCTAAAAAGAGAAGAATAGTTGGATGAAAATATGAGAAGTATGGCTCTGATGGTCTGGTTTTATAGAGGAAGTTGCGTGTGTTGATTGTTGCAATGGAAGATGGAATATATGTTCATTTAATTCTTGCAATGATGACTTATTATGGTTGATATTCTTGATTGACGTGTGACATCTTGAGAAACGCAAAAATAGTTCAACCATTTTAACTGTTTCTCTGTATTGGGAAGAGTAAAGGTTATCTGTAATACCCCAAAATTTACCCTACAATTTTTCCTGGAGGCATGGGATTATGTTTCACACTTCATTGGCATCATACTAGGTCATACTCATTGCATACTGCATTAGTGACTTGGAAATCAGGTTTTGATTGACCACTCCTTAACAGAAGGAGCCCACACAAAGAAAGACTGAGAATTGGACTTCATTCTCTAAGTATACAAGTCTTAAGGGTCTCAGGGGGCTCCAGGTATCTTATTATGGTCCTCAGTTCATCAGTGAAGGATTCAGAGCTATCAGAGTGTTCATCTGGATTTAATCAGGAAATTAGGGTTTCATGGCTACCTGCAACAAGCAATGTTTGGTTGGAAGTAGAGGAGATCATCCATGTCATGATTGGAGAGGCATCTTGGCCTAGGAAGACTCACAATTATCTCAGAAAGATCCATTGGCAAGCAGTGCAATCAGTTCCCGATCAATTTTGCCCTAAAATTAGGGTTTGGTATAAAATCAGTTTATTTCTGATTCTTTGGGTGAAACTCTTTTCCATGGCCCTCCATATGTCCACAAGGGTCTACATACAAAAAATTAGTTTTAACTTGATCCAGAAGTGCTTCAATTGATCACTGGAATCGGGAATCAGACAGTTTGGGAAAAGTCAACTGTGGGGCCAGAAAAGTCAACTTCTGACTTTTTGAGAGTGGAATCCAAAATTCATGCATAGGGGAGCCTAGATGTGAAATTTGATCAAGGTTGGATCATGGATTCGTCATTTAATCAGGAATTGGAAAAGTTACTTAATTTGGAAATGGTTGACTTTCCATTTTGGGCAAGTTTTTTATGATTTTGCACTCACTTTAAGCCCATTTTCCATCAAGATAAAAGCTCCATTTGAAACTTTCCTCAACATGAAAGTTGTTCCTCTTGTTCCAAGCTTTCTAGAAATATAAAGTTTGTTCCATTTGGATCAAAATTGAGAAAGTTATGCTTGGTCAAAGTAGGGCATATTTTTAGGACACTTAGAAAAATTTCTAAGTCTAAAAATCTTTAAATTTTGTCAAACTTTTTGGCCAGTTTTCTTGCACTTCAAGGCACCAATTGAAAATATTTTCTTCACAACAATTATACCTTGTCATGTCCTATTTCACCTCCCTCTGGAGTCATCTCATTTGGATCCATGGTTTGAGAGATACACTCACTTAAAGTCGGTACCATGACTTGAAATTTCTAGGCAGATTTCAAGTTACCTTGGCCAGCCTTACATTTTTTCAGTTTTGCTTAACTTTAGGCCTCTTTTTAGGTTACTTCTACTCACCATTTCTTTTAACTTTGAACATCAAAGATACTCTCCAATATGCCATCTTTCATATGCCTTTGGAATGAGATTCATAGGATGTTTCATTTGCAAGATGTTAACCTTTAAAGTCATCATTTAGACCTGATTTTTATGCCCAACATTTATGCCTAACTTGCCCAACCAATCTTGCAATGGTGTGACATGAGCTTGAGGTCCCTTTTTCATCTTCTTCCACTCATTATTTCCATCCATTCTCAACATGAAACATGCCATACTCCATATTATCTCTCCACTGTTTGCATTATCTCCTCAATTTGTGATTTGCTCATCAAGTTATGTTGCCACAAAGTCACCACCTTGAATTGATTTCTTGCTTGCTGCCAAACCAAGCCATGTATGTTGCACAAATGCAAGACTACACGGCCAATGTTTTATTTTCCTTATTTGGCCATACATCATATTTCCATTCACCTAGAAGTCTTGCCAAAATAAGAAACATTGGTTTTGTCATACAAAACCCTGACTTCAGCACCTCACGTGCCCTCTTTCCCATTTCTAATACACCTCACTAAATACAATTAACTTGCATCACTTGCTCACCCCATGGATAAATAAATTATTTTAGAGCCCATTAAGGAGTATTTGACCCACAGTACTTAAAGCAAGAAACCCTAAGCAGAGGGCAGTGGATTTTCGAGCAAGAAAGGGAAAGATTCATTAGAGGTCAACTTTTATTTCTCAGCAAGTTCTCGAGGTGAAGCTATTGAAGCACCAAGGAAGCATCATTTTCTTCTAGTCTCTCCACAGTCAAGAAGCAGTGGACTAGACTTCCACTAGGTAATTCTCTTGCTCCATTTCCATAGCCATTTTATTGATACATCTATGCTCATTATCATGCTTGTTTCATTACCGTTTACAATGCTAATCATGTACTTTTGCTTACTTCTAAAGCCCTCAGTGCGAGGCATTGTTCATGGTGTTGAGTTGTGTTGTTGATTTTTTGCTCATGTCCGTGTTCATATTGACGCCTTGCTGTTAACTTTTCTCCATGAATAAGCTACCATTTCACCTAAAAAAGGTTACCACGTTAATCATCGCATTTTGTACTTGAGATCTAGGCTTTGCTTCATGTTTTTTGATGCACTATAGTGTTCATATTTTTGTGTTGAAATTGAGAGAAACATGTTGTATTTCCTGCGTTTTTTGCATGATTATGGTTAGGGTTTGGCTCAAGGAAGAAGACGACTGTGTGTCATCTTGAGAGCCCTTGGATCCATCGCTTCTGTTTTAATCTTGTCCGCCCGTTTTGGTTTTTGTCTCTTAGTGACTTAAATGAAAGTGACCGATTGATTTATGTTCACATGGTTATTTTAATTAAAATGTTCATTTTAAGATGTCACACCCTGATTTAATTGTGGTTTGGATCGTGGGCTTTCACTGGTTGCTTTTAACACCCCTCGTTTATGGCCCATCAGTGCATATCACTTATTTCCAGTTCAGTAATAAAATGCTAATACACCTCCCTTTTCATGTTCTTTTTTAATTCCCAATTTATTTCTGTTTTGATTTTAATTAATTTAAAATGTTTTCTTTGTTTATAAAAATATTCAAAAATATTTTCCATATTGCTTGATGCTTTATTTAATTTTATTTTATTTTTATTTTCGCATTTATTTAGTATTAATATTTTATTTTAATTATTCATTCTAAGTGGTCCATTTTAGCATACATTTGATTCTTGATTTTATTTTTATAACTTAAAGTTATTTTCAGCTTCTGACTTTTGGGATGAAGGTTGACCACTGCCCCATGGTCAACCTGACTTTTTCTTAGATTTTTATTTCACATTTTCAATTTATTCTTGATTTAATTTTAACCTAGTTTTGTTGATTGACTTTTGGTTTGACTTCTGTTTTATTTCAATTAATTCATGTACTAATTTTCATTATTTTTAAAATCTTTATAAGGGATGATGATGTCCTGACCCCACCTTACTTAGTTTAATTTTTCATAATTTTCCTGATTAATTTGCTATTTATTTGATACTTATTAAGTTGGCTCGAATTTTCAGTTGACTTCTTTATGATCAATGTTTGATTTAGGGATTGCTTATGGCAATTGAAGAGATCTTTTGATCCTCCCTTGTTCATCTCATAGGCCATGTATTAGAGGCCTTTTATCTTGATTTTATCTGATCCTTACCTCATTTCTTGATTTAAATATTTCAGTGGACCCTTTTTGTGCATCTTTTCATCTGTCTGATTCATCTGTTATCTGTTATACTTGTTTCTTTCATCCGTGCTTACTATTGCTTGATTGTTTAACATGTTCATACTTCCCATGCCTTGTTTAATGCTCCGTTATTTCATTCTTTGATTCTTTGATTTGATTATATACCTGTTTACTTATCTGATTTGATTGATAACTATTGCCTACTTGTATGATGATTGAGGCATATATTCTTATTGTTTGATTGCCATGAACCATCCCCATTCATAACAAATGTACCCCTATCCCATAAAGTGTATAATATTTATTCTTTAATTCTTTATTCATCTATTAATACAAGAATTAAAACGAACATCCGATAATCATTTCAAAACAAGACCAAAAGCTCGATCCAACGTCGAGTAATCATTTTCAAAACTTAACAGAACCAACATGCAGTCATCCATCCTCTTGTAAGTCGATCGCCTCAGGCATCGCCATCTACCCTTATCTGTGGCTCCTCTCCTTGCTCCGTCCGTCGACTCTTGTTCCGTTTAGGTAGCACCCATTAGGTAGAGCCCTTTGTATGATAACATAGGTAGAATTCCCTTATTCTTTGCACGCTAACATTAGGTAGATGTTCCCCTCTGTAAATCCTAACACATAGGTCCACATTGCATGACAACTCTAGGGCAGAGCTTCCCCACTTTTAGACCTTCCGTGTGTCTCCGATCTTGTGGCATGTTAGTCCATTCTATTGCAAAGAGGTACATGCCTAAGACTCGATTCAGCGATCTGCGACACCTACTGCTAGGACGTTGAACACATTGCCCACTTTCCTTTGACACAGCTGGTGTCCTCTTTTGTAAGTCCATGTTCAGATGGCAATCCTTAACCCCTAGTTAGCCGAACTACAGCAGCTCTGATTCTCATGTTCAGATGAGATACGTAGGCACGAGACGCGATGTCTTGCCGAGTTTGACTGACGACTAACAACTAATCCTTGCTTGCTTTCGCCCTTGTTGCGATTCGTTTCTCTCGCCCTTGTTGCGATTCGTTTCTCTCGCCCTCGTTGTGATCGAGATCTTCCCTATCTCTTGCCCTAGTTGCAATCGAGACCCTTGTTCCCGTAGTTAGCTGAACTACGTTTTGCTCTGATTCTCATTCCAGATGAGATACGTAGGCATAAGACGCGATGTCTTATCGAGCACACTTCTCTTTCGCCCATAGGTAGCCGAGCTACGAAGACTCTGATTCTCATACTCAGGTGAGATACGTAGGCAGTGGATGCGACATGTAACACCCCTTTTTCTACCCCAAAATACTTAACATATAATCAGAGTAAATAAACACGCATATAAACAAAAGGGCGTCACATCGACGTTTTCAAAAACTAAAAGCTTTCAAAAACCAACATCATTCATCATCAATACACAATACACCTGGTCATTTGAAATAACACATTTCCATTATCATGAATATTCAAGCATATGCGTTCGCAGCGGAAAATAATGAATACTCATGCATTTCATCAAATGATCCATGTCCCATACCATGATCATCTCTCAATAATCTCCTCAAGATCAAATAACACCATATCTAAATAAGACATGTATTTAATACTACTAATCTACCCAGTGTTACATGACCAGAGCATTGACTCACTACTTAGTCTCTAAAACACAGCACCGAAGCTCTCCAACTAACCTCGAGTGCTACCGTTCACTTACTTCAGCAATACTACTCCTGAGTAGCTGCACGATACCCATGTAAAGGTAACATTCAAACAGAAAGGGTGAGAATTCCAAATCATTATGAAGAAGTATAATAAGGCACAATGATTAATTCAACAATTAAAGGAATTCATCACACTTCATATAACCATGTAAATAATATTCATCAACATCTATTTCACATGTTTCAAACACACACAAAAACTCAAGGAGTATAATATTAAAATCCAATATTATATTCTCAAATTCACACATAACTACAATTATCACATAATCACATATGTTGTCAAGTTATGTATCCAAACATCATCAAATTCAATTACCATATCTCATACACACATCACAATCACAACAATGCAAACATTCGACTATCACATGACTCTAATGTGACTCAATGCAAGACATGTGGCTCTATGCATGTGGTACCATAATGTGAACCCAACGTTTCACCGCTTTCCGATTCAATATCTAGAATCCAAGCCACCACGTCTATTTCCAATTAAGGATCAATGTCTGCTACGCCTATTTCCAATTAAGGATCAATGTCTATTTACCACGCCTATTTCCAATTAAGGATCAACGTCTGCTACGCCTATTTCCAATTAAGGATCAACGTCTATATGGACCCAACGTTCCACCGCTTTCCGATTCAATATCTAGAATCCAAGCCACCACGTCTATTTCCAATTAAGGATCAATGTCTGCTACGCCTATTTCCAATTAAGGATCAACGTCTAATACCATGTGAACCCACAGTTTCACCGCTTCTACAATGAAGCCGACCATGCCATGAATGAATGTACAAATATCAATACATATGCAATTAAGATCATCTCTACCATCTTAACATTCCACATATCACCATAATTCAACTCTATGAATTATCCATCAATGGTACATATACACATTCATAACAAATACACCATTCACAAAATATGCAATTAAGATCATCTCTACCATCTTAACATTCATAACAAATACACCATTCACATAATATGCAATTAAGATAATCTCTACCATCTTAACATTCATAACAAATACACCATTCACATAATATGCAATTAAGATCATCTCTACCATCTTAACATTCATAACAAATACACCATTCACATAATATGCAATTAAGATCATCTTTACCATCTTAACATTCATAACAAATACACCATTCACATAATATGCAATTAAGATCATCTCTACCATCTTAACATTCATAACAAATACACCATTCACATAATATCTATTAGAGTCACCTTTCTAATGCTTTAAACCCCAACCCAAAATGATTCACGAGTTGAAAGTTATGATCAAAACCGTGCACGAATGCATTACTAAAAAGTTGTTGTTTATTAAATTTTCCAACATAATTTTCATCTTCTTCAACCCCCGAAACGTCCATGAAATAATCTCTAAAATTATTTTATTCCTGAAACAAAGTTATAGCCCCCTGTTTCAGCTATCCAACGCTTCAAACAACACTCAATTTGGACTTACGGATCAAAATTTATGACCAAAACGATTTTGACAATAAAACCTAAAAAAAGCCACGATTGTGACGGACAGCATGCAAAATTTTCTGCGTTTTTCATCGTTGGAGGACTTTCGGACCTCCGATTTCAATTCCGTAAAAAGCCACACGTTCAGAAAATTATAACTCATACAATACTCTAAATATATAACGTTAATTTGCAGTTTTAACACAATCAATCACCACAATCGAGCATACTCATCAAAACCTAACAATTCCAAACAACCATACAAAATTAGGGATTTTAACCTAAACATACATCTACCCATTGACCCAATCATACTAACCCATAATAATAAGGATTCCCCCCTTACCTCTTCAATTTTCTGAAAACCCTAACTCTTCTCTTTACTTTTCCTCTCCTCTTTCTCTATTGCCTTCAATGATCAAATGAATCCTAATTATCACTCTCCTCACCTCTTACTATTTATATTAGTATTCTATTTGGGCTTAAGTCATTATACTTCTAATTTAATTAATAGGCCCAATAAGACATAATATTTAAATATCTCTAATTAGTTCAATTAAATTAAACTAACACAATATGCACACCAAGTTAATTAATTCAATTATTCATGATAACTCATCTCAACTAAATAATTAATTAACACATCAAATTAGTTAATATAATCAATTATTACTACCTAACAACCAATTAATTAATTAACACTCTAAATAAATAAAATAAAATATAATAATAATATAATAATTAAATACTAAAATTGGGTTGTTACAACTCACCCCCACTTAAAAGATTTTCGTCCTCGAAAATTCACCTGAAACGAACAACTCCGGATACGATTCCTTCATCTTATCCTCGAGTTCCCAAGTAATATTACCATTGGCGACTCCGCCCCATATCACTTTCACCAAAGCAATCTCCTTACCATGAAGCCTTTTCACTTCTCGATCTTCAATTCACATAGGTGATGTATCAACCGTCAAGTTATCTCTCACTTGAACATCATCTAATGGAACAACATGCGATGGATCCGCAATGAACCTCCTCAATTGAGACACATGGAACACATCATGAAGATTAGAAAGTGATGGTGGTAATGCAATCCGATATGCCACACGTAAGCTTCAACATACCAAGTTTAACACACGAAGACGACGCCTCACAAACCAAACTCAAATCTCTAAATTGCTCCACCAATTCAAACTCTCGAATCATCAACATAGACATGTGCAATGACTTCCTACTCAATGCATCGGCTACAACATTCGCCTTTCTAGAATGATAATTCAAACCAAAATCATAATCTTTCAAGAATTCCAACCATCTCCTTTGCCTCATATTCAATTCTTTCTGATCGAACAAATACTTCAAACACTTGTGATCACTAAACACATCAAACCTCAATCCAAATAAATAATGTCTCTAAAGCCTCAACACAAATACAACGGCGGCCAACTCTAAATCATGCGTCGGATAATTCCTCTCATGAACTTTAAGTTGCCTTGAAGCATAAGCTACTACTTGCCCTTTTTGCATCAAAACACTTCCCAAACCCAACAAAGAAGCATCACAATACACAACGAAAGTTTCTAACGGATCCAGTAAAATCAAAATAGGAGCCGTAGTCAATCTTCTCTTAAGCTCTTGAAAATTCGCTTCACACTGCGAAGTCCAAATGAAAGCTTGACCTTTCCTAGTCAACTGCGTCAATGGTAACGACAACTTAGAAAATCCTTCAATGAACTTCCTATAATAACCGGCCAAACCAAGGAAACTTCGAATCTCAACAACAGACTTAGGAGCTTCCCACTGAGATACAACTTCAATCTTCGTAGGATCCACAGAAATACCACCACTCGAAATCACATGTCCAAGAAAACTTACTTCACTCAACCAAAACTCACATCTACTGGCAATTCTTCAATCGTCCTCTTCTCACGAATATCCAAAGTTACCAACAACATAAACAACTCGGCACCACCTTGCACCGATTCATCAACTTGCTTAGCAGACACAAACCAATCTTCCTTCGCACCAACCTCAGGAAAATAACCATCTTCTCGAAACAGTTGATATACACCCGATTAAATTCTAACCAACACCATCCTTGAATCCGACCTCTCTTCGGGTTTAGGAAAAGCACAACATTCTCAAAACAGGTTAACTATCCAACACTGCACACTTGCAGGCAACCACATAATGTCTAAGCTCGATACAATTGGAACGTCCAAGAGAAGCAGACGCTTCTCCCCCACTTATTCCATTCCCAACCTGCCAATGGAAACTAAAACAAGCATCGACAGTGTTCTCACACACATGTCGTATACTAGGGCACAAACATAACTAAACAACCCTAACGACTATTGACCAACTGGTCGACCATGCTCTGATACCACTAATGTAACACCCATTTTTCTACCCCAAAATACTTAACATATAATCAGAGTAAATAAGCACGCATATAAACAAAAGGGCGTCACATCGACGTTTTCAAAAACTAAAAGCTTTCAAAAACCAACATCATTCATCATCAATACACAATACACCTGGTCATTTGAAATAACACATTTCCATTATCATGAATATTCAAGCATATACGTTCGCAGCGGAAAATAATGAATACTCATGCATTTCATCAAATGATCCATGTCCCATACCATGATCATCTCTCAATAATCTCCTTAAGATCAAATAACACCATATCTAAATAAGACATGTATTCAATACTACTAATCTACCCAGTGTTACATGACCAGAGCATTGACTCACTACTTAGTCTCTAAAACACAGCACCGAAACTCTCCAGCTAACCTCGAGTGCTACCGTTCACATACTTCAGCAATACTACTCCTGAGTAGCTGCACGATACCCATGTAAAGGTAACATTCAAACAGAAAGGGTGAGAATTCCAAATCATTATGAAGAAGTATAATAAGGCACAATGATTAATTCAACAATTAAAGGAATTCATCACACTTCATATAACCATGTAAATAATATTCATCAACATCTATTTCACATGTTTCAAACACACACAAAAACTCAAGGAGTATAATATTAAAATCCAATATTATATTCTCAAATACACACATAATTACAATTATCACATAATCACATATGTTGTCAAGTTATGTATCCAAACATCATCAAATTCAATTACCATATCTCATACACACATCACAATCACAACAATGCAAACATTCAACTATCACATGACTCTAATGTGACTCAATGCAAGACATGTGACTCTATGCATGTGGTACCATAATGTGAATCCAACGTTTCACCGCTTTCCGATTCAATATCTAGAATCCAAGCCACCACGTCTATTTCCAATTAAGGATCAATGTCTGCTACGCCTATTTCCAATTAAGGATTAACGTCTATTTACCACGCCTATTTCCAATTAAGGATCAACGTCTGCTACGCCTATTTCCAATTAAGGATCAACGTCTATATGGACCCAACGTTCCACCGCTTTCCGATTCAATATCTAGAATCTAAGCCACCACGTCTATTTCCAATTAAGGATTAACGTCTGCTACGCCTATTTCCAATTAAGGATCAACGTCTAATACCATGTGAACCCACAGTTTCACCGCTTCCACAATGAAGTCGACCATGCCATGAATGAATGTACAAATATCAACACATATGCAATTAAGATCATCTCTACCATCTTAACATTCCAGATATCACCATAAGTCAACTCTATGAATTATCCACCAATGGTACATATACATATTCATAACAAATACACCATTCACATAATATGCAATTAAGATCATCTCTACCATCTTAACATTCATCACAAATACACCATTCACATAATATGCAACTAAGATCATCTCTACCATCTTAACATTCATAACAAATACACCACTCACATAATATACAATTAAGATCATCTCTATCATCTTAACATTCATAACAAATACACCATTCACATAATATACAATTAAGATCATCTCTACCATCTTAACATTCATAACAAATACACCATTCACATAATATGCAATTAATATCATCTCTACCATCTTAACATTCATAACAAATACACCCTTCACATAATATCTATTAGAGTCACCTTTCTAATGCTTTAAACCCCAACCCAAAATGATTCACGAGTTGAAAGTTATGATCAAAACCGTGCACGAAGGCATTACTAAAAAGTTGTTGTTTATTAAATTTTCCAACATAACTTTCATCTTCTTCAACCCCCAAACCTTTCATGAAATAATCTCCAAAATTATTTTATTCCTGAAACAAAGTTATAGCCCTCTGTTTCAGCTATCCAACGCTTTAAACGACACTCAATTTGGACTTACGGATCAAAAGTTATGACCAAAACGATTTCGACAATAAAACATAAAAAAAGTCGCGATTGTGACGGACAACATGCAGAATTTTATGCGGTTTTCATCGTTGGAGGACTTCCGGACCCCCGATTTCGATTCCGTAAAAAGCCACACGTTCAGAAAATTATAACTCATACAATACTCTAAATATATAACATTAATTTACAGTTTTAACACAATCAATCACCACAATCGAGCATACTCATCAAAACCTAACAATTCCAAACAACCATACAAAATTAGGGATTTTAACCTAAACATACATCTATCTATTGACCCAATCATACTAACCCATAATAATAATAATGATTCCCCCCTTACCTCTTCAATTTTCTGGAAACCCTAGCTCTTCTCTTTACTTTTCCTCTCCTCTTTCTCTATTGCCTTCAATGATCAAATGAATCCTAATTCTCACTCTCCTCACCTCTTACTATTTATATTAGTATTTTATTTGGGCTTAAGTCATTATACTTCTAATTTAATTAATAGGCCCAATAAGACCTAATATTTAAATATCTCTAATTAGTTCAATTAAATTAAACTAACACAATATGCACACCAAGTTAATTAATTCAATTATTCATGATAACTCATCTCAACTAAATAATTAATTAACACATCAAATTAGTTAATATAATCAATTATTACTACCTAACAACCAATTAATTAATTAACACTCTAAATAAATAAAATATAATATAATAATAATAATATAATAATAATTAAATACTAAAATTGGGTTGTTACACGACACCCTTGCGAGTCATTTTCTTTTGACATTCTTTTAGCAGATAGTACCTTAGATATACCTACACCCTTTAGACTAGAACAACAAGAGTGGATACCGTAGAGTACTACGGATGTGTAGGGGTGCTAATACCTTCCCTTCGCATAATCGACTCCCGAACCCTAGATTTGGTTGCGAGACCTTGTCTTTTCCTCTCTTCAGGTTTTCTTCGATCGTTTCCTTTCTCTCATTTGGGATAAATTACGAACGGTGACAGCTCTTTTGTTTCTTCCCGCCGGTTATTTTTTGCGTTGCGACAGATGGCGACTCTGCTGGGGATTCGGTTTCCCTATGTGAGTCCCTCCTAGCTTTTTTGAGTTTCTTGTTTGTTGGGTGTTTATTCTTTTGTACAGTTATTTACTTTCAACATTTATCTGCTTTATCTTATTGCATTGTGTACATATGATTGTTGTATCTGCTGGATCTGTTAGGTTGGCTGTTTGTTGGGGTGGGTTATTCTATGAGAGATAAGCCCACTACCCAGGCTTGAGCGTACACACAGGTTTTAGAATGGATAGTCATGAGGCTTGCGTAGCATGTTGCTACGTTAAGTCGTTCATGAGACCCACACCCAGATGAGGTTTCTTTTGGATATATTCTATCCTACGGGTGTTCCGTAACGACAAGATGTTCCTTTAGAAATCGTCGACTCTGGTGACCATTTCCCGGGGACTCAGTCGAGGCACTCTTCCGAGACGCGATTATGTTAGCTCTAGTGGGCGCATTCTCGCTGCTCAATCCGAGGACCCAAGGCTGGGAACTTGCTTTTAGGATGTCCTGTTGAGGGGAGTCAGTGGAGGTCTTTTGTCTCGTAATAATACCAAACCTTCAGCGGTAAACGTATTATTCTCGACTGAAAGGCTAGAAGCTGACAAACTTCTGTTCTTAGAACCTACCAGTGAGGGGCAGGCTAAATTCAGGAAACCTTAACCTTCAACCAACCCGGTTTTTCTGGTATTCTTGTTGGAGCAAAACTTTGATCTCTTATATGTTCCTCAGTGGTTTTCCCTTCAGACAGTGCGACTTGACAGTTGTTCAAGCAGATACAACAATCCTGATTCCCATGTCACTGCATTGCATCACATCATTTTGCATTCACATCATTTAACACATGTTTATCTATTTCCAGGGGTTTATATCTTCTTCTTGATTCTAGTCGGGGTTTTCTGGTTCTCCTAAGATGGATATTGGCAGAAAGAGACATGTCGCCTACAAATTTCCTGTGGTTTGCTTGGATCCCATCCAACAGCTGATGAAGTTAATGGATCATGATTCTCTAGAAAGATTCCGGAAGGATTACAGGTTGATTCTAAGTTTCGTTACGGTTCTCCCCAAAGATCAACACGATGCTCTCTTTACATTTCTGCAGTTCTATGACCCTTCATTGAGGTGTTTTACATTCCCAAATTATATCTTGGTCCCTACTTTGGAGAAGATTTCCAGTTTTCTCAGAGTTCCTATCAAGTCGCAGTTGCTATTCTACAGTTCCGAGTTTCTGTCCGATTTCAGCATGGTTGCTTCAGCCACATATTTGGGGAAATCGGTCTTGGAGTCTAATATGTGTCAGAAAGGAGGAGTCAGTGGTTTTCATATGAGTTTCTTAGTGGGAGAAGCCAAGAAGAAGCTTGAAGATGGTGATCGGAGGTGTTTCAATGATGTGTTGGCTCTTGGTGTATGCGGGATTGTTCTGTTCCCTAATGTTGCAAAATTTGTGGACATAGACGCAATACGCCTCTTCGTGTTGGAAAATCCAGTGCCGACCTTGCTGGGAGATTTCTTTCATTTAGTGCATCACAGGAATGAGAATAGAAAAGGAGGATTGGTGAATTGTTGTGCACCCTTGTTTCATAAGTGGTTCAGTTCTCACCTACCCAAGTCGGGACCGTTCGTTGATTTCAAGGACTCGTTGAGTTGGTCGAAGAGGTTGATGGGGATAAGAGCTAAAGATATTTCTTGGTGGTCTGACCAGAACTTGCTTCGGGCGAATATTATTCACAGTTGCGGGAACTTCCCGAATGTGTCGTTGGTAGGAAGAAGAGGAGGAATCAACTATAATCCTTCTCTAGCAGTCAGACAGTTTGGGTATGCTTTAAAAACTCCGCCTTTGGAAAAAGATGTGGAAGAATCTCTGTTTTTCCATTCTTCATCTGATCTGACTGTATCCCATAAGGCAGCTGAGCCATGGCTCAAGGTAACCAAGAGAGGAAGGACTGTGCTTGGAAAGGGGGATTGCAGAACTTATCCTCAATATGAAGATTGGCTTCGGGGAAGAGTCGAAGAGTTTAGTCTGCCCTTTCCTATTGAAGAACCTTTGTATCCACCTACTCCTGAGCAGTCAACAATGGTGAGCCGAGAGGAGTATGACAAATTGAAGGATACCATGGAGGAACTTCAAACTGAAAACTCGGAGTTGAGTGTGAAGTTGCAAGACTTTATGCATCTATACCATGAGGCAGAATATCAGAAGGGGGAAGCTGTCAGATTGTAAGAGGAAGCGGAAAAGAAATTGGCTGTGGAGGTGAACTTCTTCAGGAAAACTGACAAAGCCTTGGGGTCATCCGGTTCTGAGTTGAGGCGACTCAAGCAGCAGTTAACAAATGCCCGTGGTGAATTAGCTGGGTGGCAAGAATAATGGGATGCATTTTCAGCTTCTCGGAAGGCAAAAGAGAAGGAGATAGTGGCCCAATTGACTGGTCAGATGGAGAAGTTGAAGACTCTGCTGAAGGAGAAGAACAATGAGCTCCTATTATAGCATTCACACGCCCTTTTGGTTTGGGTTGGGATTGTCTTGGAAATATTCCATTATGGGCTCTTGTAGACGTTTGTGTTTCAAGCATCTTGCTATGAGTAGCCATGGCAGCAACCTTAGTCGCTAGTTGTTTTATCAAATCATTATTGTGGATGCTCTAGTTCTTGAAGTCCCCATTCTACTGGGTTTGGGTCATGATAAAGTTCTCTATCATTACCTTAAGGTTTAACTTTCCGGGAGAAAGGTGGTGCAAGATTAGGTTATTGTTCTTGTAGGAGAAATTAGGATGATTTCTCCATCCAGGATTGTACGTGTTAGAGTATAGGTTACCTTGCGCGTAGTTTATCTGGTCTGGGGATAGGCTTAGATAGAAATTGACACTCAGCAGTGATATGTCTAGGGACTCCACAAATCACACAATTGAGAGTCATGACGACTTCGGTAGCTGTAGGAGTGATGCTTAGGTTGTCGACTTTCTTAGTAAGAGCACCGACTTTCACATTCATATGATCAAAGCTACAAACTTTGTACATCCCTCCTTTCGGGTGCATTTTCTCTGCGGGAGCATGTTCACTCCCCCACTAGTAGTGGTTCTGAGCCATGATTTCGATAAGCGTGTAAGCATTATTGAACATATTATTCATTAGAGCCCCTCCAGCAGCAACATCAATGGTCATTCTTGAATTATAAAGAAGACTATTGTAAAAAGTAAGAATTATTAGGCACTTCTCTAACCTGTTATACGGACAAGCTCTTATCAACTCCTTTTATCTCTCTCACACTTCGAATATCGATTCATCATCCATATGCCTAAAGAAAGTAATACGGTTCCTTAATTGTGTCCTTTTTCTCGACGAGAAGTATGTAACGTAAAACACTTTCTTACGTTTGTTCCACATCGTAATGGAATTCGATGGTAGGGATTGTAGCCATGCTCCAGCTCTTCCATTTAGGGAGAACGAAAATAGATGCATGCGAATGGTTTAGGGATTGCGTCCATTGCTCTTAAGCATATCATCAAATTGCATAAAGACAAAAAGGTGTAGATTCAGATCCTCCGTTGGGTTACCAGAGAATAGGTTTTTCCGCACTATATGTAGATGAGAGGGTTTTAACTAGAAATTGTTAGCCTGGATTGTAGGATTTATAAAACTAGAGTGGGGTTCCTCCTCCGAGGGGACAACAAAATCCTTAAGTTGGTGGTTATCATTCTTCACCATTTCTTGTTAGATTTGTTGTAATTGATGTCTAACACATAGGTAGCATTCAATTTCGTTGATCGATTGGGCTAGATTTCTAGTGCTACAGGTTCTTTGCATACAACTGAATATGGGGAAAAATTAACGAAAATATCACTTAGTCTATACGAATTAACAACAGAATCGCGATATTGCAGAAATTGGTCTCCGACAACGGTACCAAAAACTTGATAGGATTCTAAATCCTTTTATACTAAATCGATTTAGTCGTGAGATTCGAAAGCCTTTTATACTAAACCGATTTAGTCGTGCACTTGCACCTATGCTCTTTTGATGCGTAGCTGGTATCTCTAGCTTCTACTTTCGTAGTAAATTTTTATTTTTCAAAAACTAATATTTCAAAATGGAAATTCTAAGTATTTTCTTGATCAATTCTGACTCTGCTTTTGTACGCTGTTAGAATTGATCGTTTAAATTTCAAGTCTGATACCGCCCTCGTAGTTGCATAAATGGTATCTTTGTATTTCTGCTTTTGTAGCAAATATTTTCTATTGTTTACACAAAAATTGAAAAACGACATTCATCTCATTATAATAAATTATTTAAGCATTTATTATGAACTTTACCAGTAAATCAGTCCTAGTGTTTCAGACCCTATAATAATCTACTCAGACATTGTAAAAGCAGTAATTAAATAACAAGCATTCATGGCATACATAATAAAATTCAGCAAATAAAAAGAACATGGAAAGTGCAAAAAATGGAAACTTCCATATATATATATATATATATATATATATATATATATATATATATATATATATATATATATATATATATATATATATATATATATATATATATATATATATATATATATATATATATATATATATATATATATATTGCTCATAAGGGATACTTTTATTCCGGTACAATGTTGAACTTGAAATAATAATACGGAAAAGTAGCAATAGCAGCTGTAAGAAATAAAAATTAGCAGCAAAATTAACTTAAAAGTGGAGAAAATAAATTGCATAAACACCTCAATGTGAGTTATTTAAGTTTTTATAAGTGAAGTTTGTGATAAAACTAAGCTTGGATGCCAAATTATGAGTTTAAAGGGCCTTTTTATAGACAAAAGTTTGTACCAGAACTACTGCAATCGTGCAACGTGAATGGGAGAAAGTGGGGAAAATGGTGAAGAAATTGCATTTTTTGGTGTGATTTTTCTGCATCAAGTCATGATGCGCGTCATCTAGGCTAAGATTATGCCCATCATGACTCTTTTACAGAAGCTCTTGAATGTGGGACCATGACGGTCGTTAGCTGAGCTGGCGGTCTGCCTCCCATGGTATTTTGACTTGCATTCTTTGTTTTACTGACTCTTAGCTAACAATTTGGCCCTTAGGACTACATGACAACCGTCATGACTGAGCTTGAGCCCATCATGATAGCAGGAAACTTGGAATATTTTTCTATTTTTTCCATTTTATCGACTTTAACACAGAGATCACTGAATGGTAAGTATATGAAATATACAACAGAAAACTCACATAGCACCACAAAAATGGATAAATCTAATCTAAAACAAGTGTGAATCGAGCTAATAAGATGGTGCATTTTACATGTTATCAACTATCAAAGGAAATAGCCAATTGATGGTTTTATAATATCATATGCCTAGATTTGAAGTATTGCCCTCTTTTTTATAGTCAAGTTCTTGGATTTTGGAGATCGAAAAAACATTGTGCAAAATGGTTGCTTAAAGGGACACTTCTCAAAATATTATTTCTTTTGTGATACGACGGTCTTCCTTCAATCATTTTTCTTGCTCAGGAGCTTACCTAGAGATTGTGCATATTTGTTTCCTAGGTCCTACAATCTTATTTGGATTCATAACTAGAGAAGTGATGTCATCAGTATAACGTTATCAATTTAACGTCACATTAATAGATTATCAAAATCTTCTTTCCTCTCGATCAGATGATCCCTGGTCTTCAAAAGATTAAAACTATTTTAAATCCATTATTTAGTACACACACACACACACAACTATAAAAAGGGTTTTTCACCACAGCTGAAAAAGGGATACCATCACGATTAATGAATCATGGTAATGTAGGGTGTGGGGGTAAGTATGCTTCTTTTCACCACGGGGCGTGTGATTATGGTGAAAAACTAGGTAGCATGCTACATATCACCACAATCACATTAATCAACCGTTGTGAAATATATAAATATCCCGGGTTTGAATTCTAACCATACCATGGTATATAATATTTGGTGCACCACTTTTCACCACTGTTGACTATTTCAACTGTGGTGAAATACTTTATTTTTTTTAAATAGTTTTTTTAATATCATATATGCCCCATTTTTTTACTACCTGTATTGTTTACCATATTTTTACCACAACAAAATATGAACCAACAAATACACAAATATTTTAATAAAAATATGGTTTACATGGCTTATATGTATATATTATATGTAAACACCAAATAAAGTTCTTTAAAGCTAGATGCCTAGGATGTGCGAACGTCTTTAAAGTCTTCTTGTGAGATTGGTGTAGTAATGTTAAAGATTTGTAGTGTTATATTTGTGGAAGCCTAAAATCAGGGAACCCTCACCCAGAAGTTGTGTCGCCTAGGCGACAACTCGTAAACTTTCCCAAAGGTATCCCTAACGTGTGAGTTAAGAAAGAGGAAGTTTTCACTAACTCCTGGAAGATAAACAGTCAATAGCTTCCCCTGACAAGAAAGGAGCGGTTAATGCCACCAAGGTTAACTCAAACCCTAGGTCCTAGAGGCCTTTACAAATACATCACCCCTTGAGAGGAGAAGGATAAACTTGAATTCATACACATTTTCTTCAACCTAAAAAGCATAACGCTTATTGCATTCTCATCACACGACTACCTGTCACTATACGCTTGCTACCAAGCATCCCCAGCCTTAACTAGAGCCTCTCACCTTACATGAGCAGGTCTCCTAAGCTACCTCAAAATACCACCATACATGGCTTCTTGCCATCGTGGACAGACCCTAACCACCATATCATGTTATAAACCTACTAAGGTCTCAGAGTCTACCTACATTTGTATGGGGGAACATGCACACCTATACTTTTTGACAAGTACAGTGGCACCTACTATGGGTCCCAGATAAAACTAACCTAGGACATACCATCTTTCTTCCACATCACCCTTCCCATTGTTACCCTTCACTCCTATATTAGCCACCTTCAGACTTGGCTAATAGGAGAGATTCATACCATACTCTGTTAGGAATTGGTAGTAGCAGTTAGGTCGACACTCTGGAGGAGATGCATGCCATCATGGGTGAATTATTCTACCATAACCAATCGTTGGATACAAAACATTAGACATCAATAACAAGATTCTAACCATGCAGAGAAAATGGAATTGTTGGACCCCTAACCACTCTTACACGAGATATTGGGGGTGTCTGTCCTAGAGGGTCTCAAAAATGCATATGAAGGCACTTCCAAAGTTTGTATGTCAAGGTTACAACTCCTTACATCTAAGTTTGAGACCTTAAGGATGAATGAAGATGACTCTATTTGTGAACTCCACATCAGATTGTGTGATATTGCTAAAACTTACTTTGTCTTAGGTGAAAAGATGTGTGAAGAAAAGTTGGCCAGAAAAATTCTCAAATCATTATTTAAGAAGTTTGATATGAAAGTGACTGCTATTAAAGAAGCTCGTGACTCGAGTAATATTAAGGTTGATGAACTCTTTGGTTCCCTGAAAAACTTTAAGATGTCCATCAATGAAAGGTCAGAAAAGAAGAACAAATGTATAACCTTTGTTTCCTATACTAAAGAGAGTCAAGGTGATAAAGAAGAGAACTTGTTAGACGATTTAGCTCTTCCTGGTAAAAAGTTCAACAATTTCTTGAAATATTTTAACAGAAAGTGGAGGAAAAATGTTTAAGACAAAAGGTATGACTTCAGTCCCCATATCAAAGGTAGGAGTGAAGCCAACCCCAATGGGGACAAGGGTGCTCAGTGCTTTGAGTGTGAAGGCTTTGGACACATTAAAGAAAAATGTCCTACCTTTTTAAAGAAACACAAAAATGGATTTTCTGTCACTTGTTCTGATTCTGATAATGAAAGCGAGAAAGAAACAACCAACATTATGATGACTTAATCTAGTCGATATGAGTCTGAAGGTGAGTCATGTTCCGAAGACCTTTATGAAGAAGATCTTGATACATGATATAGGTTTCTACTCTCCAAGTTGGAATAAGCGTGATTAAAATAGATAATCAAAAGAAAACCATAGGTCTGGTTCAGAAGGAAACCGAAAAGCTTTCCTTAACCATCACATGTGTAAAAAAAGAGATTTCACCTATGAACTCCAAACTAAGTCACGTAAGTCAATCTAAAAGTAATGTGAACATGCTTGATGGAATGGTGGAGTGTGGAGAAATGTCTAGAGATATGAAGAAAATAAATGTCAGGACAAGCATGAAAGAATAATTAGTGAATATTCCCTCATCTAAGGTCACACCATATGTCACAGCTTCGTGTGAAACATGTGTCACCTCTTCATAGTAGAAACATGAAACTACCTCTGAAATGTCACCAATATGGTAAATTTGTACATATAAAGTCTCTTCGTTATGATTTGCATGTATATCCTCGACTTGATATCCATCAAAGATGATGAATAAAATATGCAATAAAGTCCAAGAAAAGAAGAAGTTGTCATCCAATGCTACTTCAACTAACCCCGTAGTTCATATAGCACAAAGAGGTTTCTCAAGTGAAGGATGATATTTTAATAGTGGGGGTTCCAAGGACATGTCTAAGGAAAAGAAAGTTCATGTCACTCCTAGAAATAAAAGAAGAGGGGACAATCAATGAATTAGGCAAATTGGCCCATCCTAGTTAAGTGCTACTGAGAAAAAGATCATCTACCAAAAGGATCAGCATAAACCACATGAGTGATCAAAGGTGGACTATGAACTGCTACAATTCCAAATGTGATGTCACCATCAAAGATAAAGAAATTATTATGAAGAAGCTCACATCTGAGGAAGAAATCAAGGGCTTACAAGGTTTCAATATTGATAAAGAAAGACAATCCAAGATGTCAGACAAGATGTCTCAACATTGTACTCAGGACTCTGAATTATCTCGTGAGGATTCTGTCATTAAAGGGAAGGCTGATGGTCAGGCTGAAAGTCATCCCAATTTTGAATCACCTACAATGGTTCAGAATAATAATGTTTATGACTCAAGAATTCCTTCTCATATGACTACTGAAAATCATGATAGGATGGTTTGTAAAGCTGGAACTGATAACTCTCTTCACAACATTCCTCTTGTTGTCAAGTCTGATCTAGCTGCTAGTGGAAATATGAATGATCCACTAAAGTCCAGGCCTATGAAAAATCATCATGACATTACAATGTCTTCTGGTGAATATTCCTAGAAAAACAATTTGAGTAATCCCGATGGTGATAAAGATGTGCTAGACATCCTGTTCGACATATTGAAAAAGTCTCAAGTGCATAAGGAGAGTGATGATCATGTCCATGAAGATGTTGAAGTTGTTATAGTTGTAGCTAATTGTGGTAGTAATAATAACCCTTATCATGCATTAGACGATGTGTAGACACTAGATGAAGGAGTGAGTAGTAAGAATGAAGCATTTTTCTAGTATGTGCTACAAATAGAAAAAAAATATAGATTGATTAAACAAGCACACAATCTATGAAGGATATGTCTGTCCATATTAAAAAGATTGTAGATCTCATGGAACTTGATATGGAGAAAGTTTTTGATAAATATGGAAGTATCTATGATCATGTTTCCCTTCTTGGAACCATCAAATTTAGTCCAAGACTATCAGGTATTCTAAAGTTCAAACCTCTATCAGATGAATTTGCATAATGCCTTTCTCAATAGTTACTTACATATGGAAGTTGAAGACCTTAGTTTTGCCAACATAACGAAGAACATCATGGAAAATAATTTGAGTAACAACATTGATAGTGTTTTTAAGAACTATGCCAGTGCTGATAAGGGTTATATCCTTATGAACAAGGATGTTCATGATAGGTCTGAACCAGTCAATGAAGGTGTTACTCAGGATGCTTATCTTGGTAGCACGTCTCTCCTTAATGAGGATATTGTACTGAAGTATTTCTGTCAAATAAGGATAGCCCTTGATAGGATGTTGAAAGAAGATTTGACCTTTGAAGAGGATGTTGAGTTGCTAGAGGAAATCGTTGTGAAAGACAATGAGAATCTTGAGAGAGCTCTCATGTGTGTTGATACCTTTTCAGACAACATGGTGGAGCACGTTGTTTATCAGATGCAGTCTGACCTTGAGTTAAGCATGACAGAAGGTGTTAGATATCTTCTCAAGTTTCAAGAAAAACTAATGAAGGACTATACATATGCCAAACATCTTGAGTATCATAGTGGTAACTAAGTCCTCGACCCAGAGGAAGGTTGAGAAATATGTTCTTGGTATCTATGGAGAAACTAGATTGTTAAAATCAGAAATAGATACTGAAGTTAATGCCTTGGTCATTGTGTTCATCATTCAGAAAATATTACTAAAACTCTCATAAAATATAAACTTTCATAGTAAGTAGAGGTTTCATCTTTAGTTCAAGTGGTTTGGCCAAGGAACATTGCATGATTACCATATTCATTAGAGAGACATGATGATTAATTGCCAATGACCACTGAATAAACACGAGCATAATTAGTATTTGGTAAAATATGGAAACCAACTATAATAAAGAAACCAGAACTTCAAAATAACTCATGAATCTATAAATGGTGTTAAGTAACAATCTTTATTCTCCTCTCTTAACCGTTATGACATGAATTATTCAATTATTTTTTGAGAATTATCTATAAATCGAATACTAAATAGGTCCAATAATACATAAATATCCGATTTATTTTCTTATATATAAAAATGATGCATATGCCTAAATGATTAAACAAAATTCAAAAAATAAATGAGTCTTAACATTAAAATTATTGATGTGCACAAATTCATATTTATTAGAATAGAAACTATACCTACGTGCAACACAACTGTAGTATCTCAATGTCCAACCAATCATTTCCAAAAATAAATCCCTTATATCTTTAGATCGATATAGAAAATCTTTATTTCTCAATCATCCTCTAATTGAAGAAGAATTAAGCCTTCAAGATCCATATTGAAACATACCAATTTTCTTATTTGTAATCGGTTGGATGATTACACTAATTAGTGTCAACCTTTGCATCATAAAAAGAACAACAACACAACAAAACATAATTTTCACATACCGTATAAAGGTATTTCCACTCTTGCACATTTCTCGCTCCTGTGCTAATGCATCTTCCAACTTCTTATCGTACATCTCTTCCAACTCTTTCTTTTTGGATTCACGATCCTATGCTATTTTATCTTCCAACACTTTCTTTTGGACTTCCCGTTCTTGTACTAACTTCTTATCAATGACCTCTCCCATATCTTTATTTAGAAATTATTTACTCTTTCTTGATGTACCAAAGAATAATCTCAGGTTGATGCCTTCTCCAATACCAGTACACGCCCATCATTCTCCTTTGTTCTGATTGCTTCTACTAATATATCATGTCGTACCTGTGGAACAAAGGAACCTTGATTGACCAAATCAACCAACAAATCCTACATAACATGAATAAGATATCTTTATCAAAGATACTTAAATTACACACAATAAATCCTACGCAAAACAAATAATACATTTAATATTCTAATTGATAAAACAAATCTACTTACAATTTTCTCAGCGACTGCACGTGAGACATATGAAGTGAACTCTCCAATTGGTCTTTGTTGGGCCCTCTTCCACTTCTCATGTTGTGATGGTGGAGATGGGCTATGACCATAATTCATGGAGTCATCATATCCTAGTTGTTTTTTTTTAATTAATCAATAATTCCTCAAGTTGCTTATAATCCCGACGAGACAATCTATTGAGGCATTCATTTTTTTCTTCTTATTTAGCTTTCAATATTCACTTTTATCATGTTATAAACATAGTAAAAAATTTAATTTGCATGGTTGTGCTTATAAAACATAAGCATAAAATTATTATTCAAAAAATAATATTACTACTAACCAAGAAATCAATACAACTGCGAGACTTGACAAACTTCGTCCAAACCTTCTTATCAATATAATTATATTTCACAATTGGATGCTCACGATTAGACTTAGGTTTCGTAATGTAATAACGTGTGAGTTGTGACTTAAAGCGCCTCCAACGCTCACCAGCATAAGAGATCCATTTTTCTTCAACTTAGCATCATCAATAAACTCAAAAATCGATTATAGTTACATCAATAAGTCTATATTAGTAATTATATATAACTATATATCGAATCATGCATGTAAAAATAATAATATTGAATCATGTAAAAAATACCTTAAAGTCTTTACATATGCTTTATTTCAATTATTATGATACTTGGATCCAATCATCTACCAAAATAATTATTTTTCTACATCAAAGAAACGCAACATAACTCCTAAAAAGGGTTGAATTCTCACCATAACAAGTCCAAATTTTATCATTAAACTCGACCGACAATCTATCACCCGAGTTGCAAACTTTTGTTAATCTAGCCATCATTGTAGCATTTTTTTTTATTTTCTTTTTTTCCCTCTATAGTATTAGTTTCATTTGTATGAATTTCGTCGCTAGATGAATAGTCCATCTATGATCAAAACAACAACAAAAGAAAAACAACACCATAACACTAAATGAATCTTAACAACAACAACATATATTATCCACACGCATTCATGCAACAACATAAATAAACATTATAACCAACAATAACAAATAAACCTCAAGGATTTAGGCACTAAACATCAACAACAACAACATAGGTAATAAACACCCAGTAGCAACAACTACAACATAGACACTAAACATCATCATCAACAACAACATAAGCACTAAACAATAATAAATAAACCTATAAATTTCAGACACTAATCACCACCAACAACAACAAATAAACATTTAAGGTTTAGGTATTAAACACATCAATAACAACAACTAAATAATCTCAGCATAACTTAACAAAACAACAACAAAAACAAAAACAAAAACAAAAACAAAAACAACAACAACAACAACAACAACATAAACATAAACATAAACAACAACAACAACAACAACATAAACATAAACAACAACAACAACATTCAACAATAACAACAACAACAACAACAACATCATAAACATTCAACAACAACATAAATAAATAAAAACAACAACAATAACAACAACAACAACATTCAAACTTCAATCTAAGAAAAAAAACAACAACAACATAAACAAACATATCTCAACAATAACAACATAAACAAACATATGTCAACAACAACAACAACATGAACAAACGTATCTCAACAACATTTTACTATACGTGCATGGTAGAGATATTTTACGTACCGAAAACGTGATGAATAAGTCAAATAGCTAAATCATGTGAGTTTATTCTTTCTTTCTTACAAGTATCTTTGTGTTCCTCCTTCATTTTCTTGTGTTTTTTGTTGCTTTGTACGTTTAGTCAAGAACGATAATGATGGTGTTTTTTCCACGTTTATTGAAGAACGATATTGATGATAAAGAAATAATGTTGAAGAAGTTGGAGATGAAACTATATGTTGGTTATTTTCGTTAATGAAAATGAAAATATTGTTAGGGTTCAAATGGTTTCTCACCACTGAGTGTCTGTTTCGTTTCGTGAGGCAATGTCAACTGAGTAGACATGACAAGATAAGATGTGTTTCAAGAATAAGAATATAACATTTCACCACGGTTGGTTAAACCAACCGTAGTGATATCCCATTAATTTAATTTAATTTTATAAAAGTACTATTTGTAACCATTTAAAAATTAAAATAAAAAAGAAAGAAATCATATCACCTCGATTGGTTTAATCAACCGTAGTAAAATCTGGATTATTTTTAATTTAAAAATAAATAAATAAAAAAGACATCCCTATAAAAAAAATAAAAAAAGGTAAAATCTATCACCATGATTATAATATCCAACCGTATTACTTTTATTCAATTTAAAAAAAAAATAAAAAAAAAATATGCTACTATAATATAATATTAAAGAAATCATAAATTTGTTTTCGATAAGATTCTAACTCATGAACTTTATGAAACTTTACTAACATTGCATCATCCAACCTTAATAGTATGTAAATTATTTTTATTTAAAATAAAAATAAAAATAATGGTGTCTAATTTTAAAAATATCACCATAATCCTTCAATCAACATTAAAAAATAATCATCGTAGAAATTGATATTTTATAGAGGTCAACACATAATGTTTCTACGACAACCTCAATATATAATATAATTAATATTAATTCCTTTTAGACTAAATAATTAATAATGTTTAAGCCTTATAATATTTGAAAATCCAGTTATGCACTTTTAAATGTATTGTATCACTCAATAATTAGTTAACATATTTATTACAAAATAATTTTTTTAAGAGATTATTGTTTCGTTTGGTTTAGTTTTGTAAAAAAAAAAATTAACTTTTAAAATTTTAAAATAATAAAAAAATTAGTAGTTTAATTTTACAAAAATTTTAAAAAGCATTCTCTAATTAAGAGCTTTAAAACTAAAAAAAACTAAAACAGATTTTAGAAGTTTTGCTTTTTAATTTTTAATTTGGAAATAAAAAAAGAAAAACAAACAAAAAGAATTGTACACTTTTTTATTAATGACAAAGTTGTAATATTGTGCAACCCTAAATTATTTTTAAAATAGAATTATCAATATATATATATATATAATATATATATATATATATATTATATATATATATATATATATATATATATATATATATATTATATATATATATATATATATATATATATTATATATATATATATATATATATATGACTCATTTTTAATCTTTTATAAAATAGATTTTTAAAATTAAAAACTAAAACTCGCCGTATGTCTTTCAATTTGTTTAAAAGAGGATCACACTCATCCCACAAGTTCCTATGTCTCTCAATTTGTATAAAAGAGGATTACACTCATCCCACAAGTTAAAGGCCATTCCTAAATACAAGATTTCATTGTCTCTAACACAATCTTGGATACAATCTTAAGTTCCTTTTCTTTTTTGCCAAACTTGATTGACCTCAAATATTGTGGGAGACGAGATTAGAAATAATTGTATATTAGTGGACATGGCCACTATGTGTGTGCGCAATTTTGAGGAAACATGGGTCAAAAATCTTTTATGTATGAACATTGTGACAAACAAAACAGTTAAGTGTGCTTGTCAAATAATTGCGATCTGAGTATACTTTCCCCCCACAAATGCTATTGTGAGAACCACTTTTCACCATAAAGGTTTTCAGACAATTTGATATCAAATATTTACATTCAAATACTATTCTTCGTATTTATATAATAAACAATTTTTTTTTTACAAACTTTTCTTATAAGAAGAAATATTATTTATAATTATATTTTAATGTAAAGAATTATTTTATAACACAAATATAAGATTTAATTATTTTACTAACCAGAAATATATAACTTGTTAATCATTTATTATACTCATAACTCATTAACAAATTTTCACTTTTTAATAATCAACAAAGCATACAAGAGTAATCACTTTCATACATTAAATTATGAAATATACTAATCAACTTTTTACTTCTTATTAATCACTTTATTTTATCACATAAGTTTTTTTTATGTTTCTCATTAACCAAATTATAAATTATATTATCTAAATGTTTACATCCTATTAAAAAAATTAATATATCACATAAAACTTTATTCTTTTTATATCTGGACCATCAATAACCAAATTATTATAAACTTTGTCAATTAACCTATTATCCAACTTTATTTTATTACTTAATTTTTTTTATGTCTACATGCTTATTAAGCAAGTTATGAAATTTATTAATCAATCTTTTACGAATAATTGTTAAAAGTTGATTTACCAGGGTAAGATTATTTTTTTATACCAAAACACTTAATAATCAAATTATAAATTAAGTTAATCAAAGTTTATATTTAATTAATCAACTTTCCTTTACCATTTAAAACTACTTTTAATGTCATGACACATATTAACTAATTTATGAAATCTATAAAAATAAATTTGTATAATCCAAAATTATTTTAGAGAAAGAAAAAAATGTAAAAAAATTAAAATTAAAACGTAATAGTTTATCATATTTGTGAATAGTGGCGTATTTATGAATAGTAATATACAAAGTGTAAATGTTCGTGTGATAGCATTACTCATCCTTTAATATAGAACATAATAAGGATACATTCCAACAAAATCTTTTGTTCTCTCCAGCAAAAACACTATCCACTTCTACATATGCAATCTTAAAAGTTAAAAATATGTATAATAAGATCCATTATATTATTAGTTCATAATAAATTTTCTTTAAAAAAATCATTCAATTTTTCGTTTTGATCTTTGGAATTTCATATATGATAACACTCATGTTTATTAAGGAACAACTTAAATCTTTTTATAAACATTATTTTAAATCATTCTTCGGACTTTGGATAAACGCGAGTACAAATACTTTAATACCCGCATCGCTTTCTATATATATATATATATATATATATATATATATATATATATATATATATAAAATATATATATATATATATATATATATATATATATATATATTATTTTTTATCCTTGTTAATTTATAAATTTTAATAAATACATCATTATTAAACTTGTACGTATTTTAATATAAATATTTATTTATTTTTTATTTCAATAAAATTATTTTCGATTTTTTTAAAATAACTGTAATTGATACATTATTCTTATTAAAAATGCGGATAAATAAGTATGAGTATAGATATTTAGATACCCATAGAATACGTGTACAGGTAAAAAGGTTGGTAGGTATCCTTGCGGATATGAGATCAGATATATGGATTTTTTTCAAACTACGAGTATGGAGACGAATATTATAGTATCCTGCTCAAATCCTATCCATTGTCATCCCTAAAAAAAAAGTAATAAGAAATTTTGGCACTATCTTAACTTAAAACTTTGAAAAAATGTCTCACTTCTTTTATATATCTAACACTTTATCAATGCTTAATTGATTTTTAGAATAGAAATTAGTAACAAAGAAAAATGTCTCACTTCTTTTATATATCTAATATTTTGTATATGCATAAAGGAGTCAGAGTTTTGTATTCTCACTTGAATAATTTGGATATATATATATATATATATATAGATATAATATATATATATATATATATATATATTATTATATATATATATATATATATATATATATATCCAAATTATTCAAGTGAGAATACAAAACTCTGTCTCCTTTATGCATATACAAATATTAGATATATAAAAGAAGTGAGACATTTTTCTTTGTTACTAATTTCTATTCTAAAATCATTAAGCAATATTATATATATATATATTATATATATTATATAATATATATATATATATTATAATAGATATATATATATATTATATATTATATATTCATGACACTGCTTATAAGTCAAACTCAAAAATCTCTAACCATAGTAAATATCAAATCCTTATAAAGATTTATTGCATGACATTAACATCATTGAAATTGGGATACAACTCATATTTAACCATGAGAAACATGTAATAAGTTCAAGTAGTTATTGAACTTGTCAATATATCACTTGTATTTTTTAAAGTGTGAATCTTTTTAAATAGTTCTTGAACTTGTGATTTTCTAAAGTATGAATATTTTTAAGTAATGTCCACCAAGCTACAAGGAATTTTCTAATCTTGTGAGACCTTAGTGTAATATCCTAATTTTGTTCGAGTATTTTTTTTTTTTTTTAAATATTTATAATCTCTATTTTTTGGGTTTGATATCTTTCTTTTAATTTAGTTAAAAAAATCTTTAAAATAATAAAATGGAAGGATTTTTCATTTAATTCAAATTTTCAAAAAATAAAAGTATGTGATAGTATTTCTTATCCTGATAACATTTAAATTTAATATTATTCTCTTTTGAGTTAAATATATTTTTAGTCCCTATAAATATTCTAACATTCAATTTTAGTCTTTCTACTAAACAATGGTCCTCGCAAAATTTTCTATTCCTAAAATTGGTCTCTGTCGTTAGTTTTCACTAACTGAGGCTTATGTATAACATCTCTATGTTGCTCACGTGAATATTTCTATTACTAATTCTCCAACATTGATTTGTTGATAACGTTATCAGATTTATAATACTTACCATTTTGATAAACTTAAACAACTCAAACTTTTCCAGAGAGAGAGAGAGAAGAGAGAGAGAGAGAGAGAGAGAGAGAGAGAAGAGAGAGAGAGAGAGAGAGAGAGAGAGAGAGAGAGGAGAGAGAGAGAGAGAGAGAGAGAGAAGAGAGAGAGAGAGAGAGAGAGAGGAGAGAGAGGAGAGAGAGAGAGAGAGAGAGAGATCGAGAGAGCGAGAGAGAGCTAGAGAGAGAGAGAGCCGAGAGAGAGAGAGAGAGAGGAGAGAGAGAGAGGGAGAGAGAGTCCCTAGAACAACAAAGTCTTCTTCTGCATTGAAAACTTATGTGTGGTCGCGGAACAAAGCTTTTTTCGCGTGGTCCCAACAACAACTTTGTATGCCTTTGTCAACTCGTTTCACTTGCAAGCAAGCATGGTCCTAGTTAGTCACATTTAGTGGTCCCAGGTAATTCACTTTGTTGCATATTTAATAATGGTATGGTTAGATAAAGAATTATTTTTTTGTTATTAATAACGATTTCGCATTTTGTTGAAAAGTATATCTTCGGCAAATATTTTTATATCGTATCCACAAAGATTGGTTGTTATTACCGCCGTTCTATAATCCAAGTTGTTATAAGTTTGAAAAGTAACAAAGTTGTTTTGTTTGGAAAATTATCTTGTGAGTAAATGTCACTAAAAACAGTAAAATGGTTTTAATCAAATGTAAAAGCTTGGCAAGATTGGAGTTCACTATTCTAAATGCTTATGATTCCTTATGATAACTATATAGATTTAAGATTATTGATGATGTTCAAGTATCCTCTCAAAGTCATTTATGTCTAAATGATATTGTGATAATCACTATATTGATCCTTAGACGATCTCTCCACCTAACTATCAATATAGAAATCTTTAATGTTTAATACCAAAGAAGACTAATGAATAAACCTATCTCTACAACTTATTCATTACTTGAAAATCTGTTTTATGTCAAGACTCAAATAATCTCTTTCAACAACTACTCAAATCTAGTTTTCAACTTAGGGCAAAAACAATATTCAATACATCAACAATCTTTATCATATATAAAAGTCAAATGGAATACATAAACAAATGAGAATAGCTACTACCTCCAATCTTGACAAAAGGGAGTTTAGCTCCTCGTCATCATTGTTACAAAGCAGAATGTTAATGGAAGAAAAACTCTGTTTTTCTCTCTTACAAAAAAAATCTCAATGTATCAATGTGTGAATAATAATCATGAATATCTTAGAATAATGTGTTCTCCTATCCTAAAAGAGTTGACATTTCCTTAATTGATCATTTCCATCCAAAGCATAAAAGTTATTCCAAGATAGACACCAAAATGGCAAGACAGCAGGTCATGAAAGACAACACCCTTGGCCCAAAATCAGCTTGCTGGATTCGCAACCTTCGCGGCGCGAACTGAAGCTTATCCAGCTTCCTTGCTTTGCAAGCTTCATCCAAAATCTTCCAAATTGTGATGTTGCATTCCAAAAGCTCTTTCATCTAAATTTTTTACAAAACTAACAAATCTGTGAAATAACTATTCAAAACAAAATAAATTAAATCTAATTGCATTTATACAAATTAATAAGAATAAAAGTGTGTAATTACATAAAAATTTGGTAAAAGGGACCAATAAAGTGATATAAAAAGTAGTACTAATTGGTCCCTAACAACTCTCCCCAACTTAGCATTTTGTTTGTCCCTAAACAAAAGTTTCCACCCTCACAACCAAAGCAATGACACAAAAGATTGGAACAAGGATTTACCAAGGATATTCAAATGGTTCAAAAGTGTTTGGCAATTTCTCAATCCACCTAACTCAATTCTAGACAAAATATGAATAAGGAGAATGGTTGAGTGCAAAAATCATTCCAAGAAATTCAAAGCCATATATGTCAAAATTGAATCAAACTTACA
Organism: Lathyrus oleraceus; assembly: GCF_024323335.1. NCBI lineage: Eukaryota > Viridiplantae > Streptophyta > Magnoliopsida > Fabales > Fabaceae > Lathyrus > Lathyrus oleraceus. The sequence goes on from NC_066581.1 coordinate 176,366,598, forward strand.
CACACATCATAATAATGATGAATAACATGAAGGGTTACTTTCACTCATCCAAACAATTAAATCAACAACAATTCAAGAGGTCTTTCAAAGGTTGTAATGTGGCTTAGGTTACAAGAAAGGATATGATTAAGATAATTTAACAAAGTTGCCTATCCTAAGGGAGCATTCCCATACATTCAACTTCTACACATCTTCCCTTTCTCTGATCCCTATTTTTCTTTTTTCTTTTTCTTTTTACATCCACACAACCATGAGCATTTTCTTTGATTTCTTTCTTTCTTTACTTTTTTCTTTGCTCTATAGTTTCAAGGGTGATTTCTTTTTCTTGTTTCTTCTCAAATTTTCACCCTTTTATAAAAACTCACTTTTCCAAGTTTCTAATCAACTTTTCACTTTACTCTCCCCAACTTAGATTCCAAAATCAAATTTATTCAATAATGCTCCCTACTTAGAAATAAGCAAAAGGCAAAATTTTCAAACAACTCGATTTGAGGTTTCAATTGACACGAAAGAAATTAGGATTCATTTATTCCAAAATTTTCAATTGATTTTTCAATGATCAATAGAATGAATCCTAAAATAAGCTCAAAGGGGTTTAACTAAGGATTACTCCTCACAAGGTTAGTTGATTCAATCTTTTTGGTCAAGTGGTTTTTCTCACAAACAATGCCTCTATCATTTTCAAAATTTTCACACAAAATAGATTGATGCATGATTTAGCATGATAAGAATGAGTTGAAATAATGCTTGGTTTCTCGCTTTTTAGTGTATAATGGAAAGGTTCCTCACAATTGGTTAAGTCCTATTTTGATTCAAAGGTGACATACATTTCAATGAGTTTATGATATGAAATTTGCACACACCATCAACTACTCATGTTAAGTCTAGAAAGCAATAAAGTGTACCTTGAAATGCCGACACTAATTCTTATCATCACCACTCGAAGTGTCCTATGCTTCTTTCTTTGCGAATATTTCTCGGTTGCTTTAAGCTTGACTTAAGAGTAAGAACAATTAAACAAAAAAATGTTGGTAAACCAATTTGATTGTAACACACTTAAATCTCAAATAGTATTCATGCAATTATCAAAACAACTAACAAAAAACAAAGTTTTGGTGAACTAGAGCCATCCAAAAGTACATCAAATTTTTTCCAAAACAAAAATAATACAAAGAAAACTCAAAATAACAACAACTCCTCAAATCCACCAACTTCTCAATCCTCCTCCTCTTGGCCACCACCTACATCACCAAGGACATCCTCCATCTCATCATTAGGGTTTGCACCACCTCCTGCACCCCCCATAAAATCTGGCTTGCCCTCAGGCCAATTAGCATAGGCCACATATTCCGCCCGAGAAGGAAATGTGCGGGCTTCGGGTGCAAGGAACGTGTTCTGGAATTGCTGTTGCATAGCATCGAAGATAAATGATTGAGACCTCCTAGAGGCCTCAAAGCTCTCGCAACAATAATTGGCAAACACCATCTGGTAAAAAACCGGAGTAGTGTGGGGTCGGGGTCGTGGTCTGGATGACGAGGTTCCAGCTCCTTCGGTTCTATCCATTTGGCTTTGGCAGAACCTATTCAGATAGGCATCGTTAATCACACTGGTGATAGAGAAATGCACTTCATCCGGAATGTGAACATTCGCCCGTTGGCAAAGTCCCATGATCAACCCCGGGTACGCAAGCACACCTGCTTTACCACCAAATTTGGTTCCACTTAAAACCATCTTCCTCAATTCTCCCGCTATGATAGATGCTACATCCACAGATTTTCCGATCATAATATAGTACAACAAACATCCTACATCCAGAGGGATTGTGGTGGTGTGGCTCCTTGGCCGAATATTGCTCAACAGTAGCACAAGAAAAGTCCTAGCTTCCAGATTAAAATTTTCTCTTTTCCAAGATTTTGGGAGTCCTTGCTCATTTAGATCAAATGATTTTCCTCTCAGGCACAGGGTAGCATTCACCGCTTGAAGATCCCACCTATTAGCCAATTCTTGGGTACGATACTCGCACCGCTCGTTTTCTCCCAGGGTTAGAGGATTACCAAGATATGAATTAATGGAATCTCTCCCAAAAGAAATGATCCTGCCTCTTACCCTTGATTGGTAGTTGAAAGCTACCCCCTCTTCTTGATGCATGGAGTTTGCATAGAACTCCCGAACAATATCATAGTTGATTGCCGCTTCTGGTTCACATAGTTTCATCCACCTTCGTCTCTCAAAATTTGCAACCACGTTCCGGTAAGTCCCACCCGGTAATAGACGGATGAACCTTTCCGGCTGGATGGTTCTCTTGATAAGGTTTTCGAAACGTTCCTCGTGTTCGTCACTGGTGAACCTTCTTAAAGAACGAGGATGAGCGGGAGCCGTGGTTTTTGTTCTCTTTGACATCTTACTGAAGCATTTGGTTCTTGTTAGCAAATGAAGATTAGGGATTTGGGAAAGGAAAATTTTCAGTTTTGGGAAGTTTTTGGGAGTGGAAGTGAAAGCGAGGCAAACTTGGTGTTTTGAAAATGAGTTGAAATGAAAAGGAAATTATAACCTAACAGAATTTAAGTGGTTCTGCCACGCACTGTTCGCGGGGCGAACCTTGTTCGTGGCGCGAACTGAAGCTTTGCATTTAGTTCGCGGGGCGAACGGCAGAAAATAGAACCCAATTTCACAAACTTTAACACAACAGAAAATCAACACAGCAGAAAAAATAAAATGCAGACTTACAACGTTGGGTTGCCTCCCAACAAGCGCTTTGTTTAACGTTGTTTAGAGCTCGACGGTCGACTGATTAGCCCGGTCCAGATAGAGACACGACACACACATCACGATTTACATTGCCACTATGGTAGACTTTGAGTCTTTGACCATTTACAGTCCAGCTCTCTTGTGACTTCGGATTCTCGATCGCAATGGCTCCATAATTGCGCACCTCTTTGACAACGAACGGTCCTGACCACTTTGACTTCAACTTACCAGGGAATAACTTCAACCTTGAGTTGAAAAGCAATACCATTTGTCCAACATGAAACTCCTTATGACGGACCTTTCCATCATGATATGCCTTTACCTTTTCCTTATACAGCTTATTCGAATGGTAAGCATTATTCCTTAATTCCTCCAATTCATGGAGTTGTCCTTTTCTTCTTTCTCCAGCTAGAGTGGAGTCGAAATTCAAGAATTTAAGAGCCCAGAATGCCTTATGCTCCATTTCCACTGGAAGATGACAAGTCTTCCCATACACCATTTGAAACGGAGTTAGCCCAATAGGTGCTTTGTAGGCGGTACGATACGCCCATAAAACTTCATCCAGTTTTAAAGACCAATCTTTTCTTGAATTCGAAACTGTTTTCTCAAGAATCCGCTTGACTTCCCAGTTCGAAACCTCCGTTTGACCATTCGCTTGTGGGTGGTAGGGAGTGGTAACCTTGTGCTTTACACCATAGTGTTGCAAAACATTTCCTAGAGGTGTATTGCAAAAGTGTGAGCCTCCATCACTTATCAACACCCTAGGCACACCAAAACGTGAAAATATGTTTTTCTTTAAAAATTTAATCACTGTTTTGGCATCGGCCTTAGGTGAGGCAATTGCTTCTACCCACTTCGAGACATAGTCAACGGCCACTAGTATGTACTCATTTGAGAAAGAAGAGGGGAATGGGCCAACGAAATCAATACCCCAACAATCAAAAACTTCTACTTCTAGCATGTTAGTTAGAGGCATTTCGTCCCGTTTTCCTATTCCTTCACTCCGTTGGCATGTATCGCAACTCTTCGCATGTTCATGCGCATCTTTAAATAAAGATGGCCAATAAAAGCCCGATTGGAGCACTTTAGTGGCTGTTCTCAAACCGCTATAGTGACCTCCATACGAAGAGTTGTGACAGTGCCAAAGGATGTCTCTTGACTCCTCAATTGTTACACACCTTCTCAAAATATTGTCTGTACCCACTTTAAACAGATAAGGATCATCCCAAACATAATATTTTGCATCCGCCAAGAATTTCCTTCTTTGATTGCAAGTGAGGTCTTCCGGTGTTAAACCGGTTGCTTTGTAGTTCGCAAAATCAGCAAACCAAGGCCTCACTTGAATCGCATACAGTTTTTCATCTGGAAATTCTTCTCTCACCTCATCTTCTTTGTTTTTAATGTCTACATTGACCAAACGAGACAAATGATCCGCAACCAAATTTTCGGAACCTTTTTTATCCCGGATTTCCAAATCAAACTCTTGCAGTAAGAGAATCCAGCAAATTAGTCTTTGTTTGGAATCCGGTTTGGTTAGCAAATATTTTATCACCGAGTGGTCAGTGTAGACTACAACTTTTGATCCAATCAAATAAGCTCTAAACTTTTCCAATGCGTACACTATGGCTAGTAACTCTTTTTCAGTTGTCGCATAATTGACTTTTGCTTCATTTAACACTTTACTAGCATAGTGGATAGCATGAAAAACTTTATCTCTTCTTTGACCCAACACCGCACCAACCGCATAATCGCTTGCGTCACACATAAGTTCAAAATCAAGTTTCCAATTTGGTGCCACGATTATGGGTGCGGTGACTAACTTTTCTTTTAAGTCAAGGAAAGATTTGAGACATGACTCATCGAAAAGAAAATGCGTACCTTTGTTGAGCAAATTGCTCAATGGCTTTGCTATCTTTGAAAAATCTTTGATGAATCTCCAGTAGAAACCGGCATGTCCAAGAAAGCTCCTTATTCCTTTTATATTTGTTGGGGGTGGTAATTTCTCAATGACTTCCACCTTGGCTTTGTGAACGTCCAATCCTTCGGAGGAGATCTTGTGACCGAGTACAACACCTTCGGTGACCATGAAGTTGCATTTTTCCCAATTGAGCACTAAGTTGGTCTCTACGCATCTTCCCAAAACCACATCAAGATGTTTTAAGCACAAATCAAAAGATGATCCGTAAACGGAGAAATCATCCATGAACACCTTAATGCATTCTTCTATTAAGTCCGAGAATATAGCTTGCATACACCGTTGAAATGTTATCGGTGCATTACATAACCCAAAAGGCATTCTTCGGTAAGCAAAGATGCCAAAAGGACATGTAAAAGCTGTCTTCTCATGATCCGCCGGATTGACCGAAATTTATTTGTACTCTGAATACCCATCCAAGAAACAGTAGAAATTTTTGCCGGCTAACCTCTCCAACATTTGGTCCATGAAAGGTAGTGGGAAGTGATCTTTCCTTGTAGCTTGGTTCAACCTTCGATAGTTAATACACATCCTCCACCTGGTTACCGTTCTTGTCGGAATCAACTCATTTTTATCATTTTTGATAACCGTCATGCCACCTTTCTTGGGAACTACTTGTACCGGACTCACCCATGCACTATCGGATATAGGATAAATCATTCCGGCTTCCAAGAGTTTGACAACTTCTTTCCGAACTACCTCTTTCATCGATGGATTTAGACGCCTTTGAGGTTGTGCAACGGGTTTAAAATTCTCCTCCATCATGATCTTATGCATACAATAGGATGGACTAATACCCTTCAAGTCGGATAACACCCACCCTATTGCACCTTCATTCTTTTTCAGCACTTGAATCAATCTATATTCCTCTTGTGTGGACAAGGTGCTGCTTATAATCACCGGTTTAGTACATTCATCACCAAGGAACACATACTTTAAGTGTGAAGGAAGCATTTTCAACTCTAATTTTGATTCTTCCGTTTTCTTCGTTGCATCCAAGTCCTCCTTTGTTTCTTCTTGATAAGTAAGCTCACCACAAGATTCTAAATCATGCAACATTGCTTCAATCTCTTTTTCCTCATTTTCGGTCAACACATTGTAGGCTCCGATAAGAGATCTTTCTAGAGAATTGGAAATATGCACTTGGTTTGCGACCTCCACTACTTCCTCTTCGATTGCATCAATTCGGAAAGAATCATGCTTGTCATTTGGATGCTTCATAGCTTCAAAAAGATTAAAGGTCACCTCTTCGTCTTGCACTCTCACCTTCATTAGTCCATCATCTATGTCAATCATCATCCGGGCTGTTTTCATGAATGGTCTTCCAAGAATTAGAGGAACATCACGATCCTCATCCATCTTTACTATCACGAAATCTACCGGAAACAAGAAGTTGTCCACTTTCACTAACATGTCTTGAGCTATTCCGTATGGTGAAGTGGTAGACTTGTCGGCTAGTTGTAAAGTCATCCTTGTCGATTTGATCTCAACATTTCCCAATCTTTTCACAATGGAGAGGGGGATTAAATTGATGATAGACCCCAAGTCAATCAAACCATTACCAATGTATGTGCTTGCAATGGTTACCGGTAAAACGACTCGGCCCGGATCGGATTCCTTCCTTGGGAGAGTCTTTTGAATGATGGCACTACAACGTGCATCAAGCAATATGGTTTCGTCTTCCACGTGCCTCCTTTTCTTTGTAAGAATGTCCTTCATGAACTTTGCATACCGTGGCATTTGTTCTAATGCATCGGCAAATGGAATATTGATTTGAAGTTGCTTGAATATGTCCATGAACCGTGCATAATGCCTAGCATTGTCCTTCTTCGATGGAGCATGTGGATAAGGTAGATGTTGGGTTGGAATGACGCTCACATTTTTCTCTCCTTTCTTCTTCTTTCTTGGTTCAGCATCCTTTTTCATCTCCAATTCAGGCTGCTCCTTTGCTGAAAAATCCTGCTCTTTTCGCGGCGCGAAGGGGGATCGCGGTGCGAACTGTGAAGTTCCAGCCACTTTCTCCCTTCCACCAACCATGTCCTCTTTTTCCAGCACTTCATCCATATCATTTTCTACTGTAATTTCCTCACTTTTTTCACTTATCAACTCTTTACCGCTCCTCGTGACAATTGCTTTACAATGCTCCTTTGGATTGGTTTGAGTGTTAGCAGAAAATGACGATCCTGCGTTTTATTCTGACAGTTGTTTCGCAAGTTGGCCTACTTGATTTTCCAGATTCTTAATTGCTGCTTCATTACTCTTCTGATTTTCCATGGAAGTTTGCATGAATTGTTGAAGAGTGTCCTCTAGCTTGGAACTTCCTCCTTGCGACTGCTGTCCTTGAGAATTTGGATGTTGATAAGGACTTTGCTGCTGAAAATTTTGATTGTTGAACCTTGATGGTTGATAGCCTTGATTATTTCTTGGTTGGTAGCCTTGATTGTTAGGAGGTTGTCTTTGATAGCCCTGATTTTGATTGTTCACATAACTCACTTCTTCTAGTGGAGGACAAAAACCAGTAGGGTGATCCCCTTGACATAATTCGCAACACGCTACTTGATGCCGAGCTTGAGACCCTTGAATTTCTTTCATTTGTTGTGGAAGCTTGGCCATTTGTTGAGTGAGCAACTCCACTTGTTGAGAGAGTAGCTTGTTTTGAGCAAGAATGGCGTCATTGGTATTCAACTCAAGAACTCCCGGTTTACGTTGTGAAGGGCTACGATCATGTTGACTTTGGCGATCATTGAGTGCCATCCGATCAATAATGACTTTAGCTTCTTCCGCATTCTTTGACATAAGCGAGCCACCCGCGGTAGCATCCAAAAGTGTCTTGTGAGTTGATTGGAGTCCGTTTAGAAAAATATGGATTTGAGTGAGCTCATCAAAACCCTGACCCTTGCATTTTCTCAACATTGACTTGAATCTTTCCCAAGCCTCATTTAGAGACTCGTTGCTTCCTTGAGTGAATACCGCAATAGCCGTTTTGGCTTCCATGAATCGAGATTGAGGGAAATATCTTTCTAAGAACTTTTCTTCTAACAAATTCTAATCCGTCATCACTCTCGATGCTTGATCAAGGTACCACTCCTTTGCCTTTCCCACTAAGGAGTGTGGGAACATCCTTTTGAATAATGCCTCTTCACCCGTTTCATCAATTCCCGTAGAACCCGCAATCTCATAGAATTTGATGAGATGGGTATACGGATCTTCATGGTCCATTCCGGTGAATGGATTTGCATAGAGAAGTTGGAGGATTCCGGTCTTCATCTCCGTATTTCTTCCTCCACGGGAAAATTGAGCATTTCTTCTTGGACTATTAGCGGACATTTCGGTACGATTGTCATCCGCCATGTTTCCGTTACAAGCTTCTACAACCACTTCTTCGATTTTAACAAGTGCGGAAGTAGATGCTTCTTCTCTCCGGTTCCTCTCTTCGGCTAGTTTCCTTCTTCTTCGTATTTTGCTATTGAGCTTCCGAAGTGTTCTTTCAATTTCGGGATCGAATTGAAATTGCTCCTCGGTATCTTTTCCTCGCATGCACTAGAATCTACAAAACTAACACACCAAGTGAAACAAAAGAGGGATAGTAATACAAGTAACAAAACTTAAAACAATGAATTATTGCAATGCTTGTAATATCGAACACCAATCCCCGGCAACGGCGCCAATTTGTTGAAAAGTATATCTTCGGCAAATATTTTTATATCGTATCCACAGAGATTGGTTGTTATTACCGCCGTTCTATAATCCAAGTTGTTATAAGTTTGAAAAGTAACGAAGTTGTTTTGTTTGGAAACTTATCTTGTGAGTAAATGTCACTAAAAACAGTAAAATGGTTTTAATCAAATGTAAAAGCTTGGCAAGATTGGAGTTCACTATTCTAAATGCTTATGATTCCTTATGATAACTATATAGATTTAAGATTATTGATGATGTTCAAGTATCCTCTCAAAGTCATTTATGTCTAAATGATATTGTGATAATCACTATATTGATCCTTAGACGATCTCTCCACCTAACTATCAATATAGAAATCTTTAATGTTTAATACCAAAGAAGACTAATGAATAAACCTATCTCTAGAACTTATTCATTAATTGAAAATCTGTTTTATGTCAAGACTCAAATAATCTCTTTCAACAACTACTCAAATCTGGTTTTCAACTTAGGGCAAAAACAATATTCAATACATCAACAATCTTTATCATATATAAAAGTCAAATGGAATACATAAACAAATGAGAATAGCTACTACCTTCAATCTTGACAAAAGGGAGTTTAGCTCCTCATCATCATTGTTACAAAGCAGAATGTTAATGGAAGAAAAACTCTGTTTTTCTCTCTTACAAAAAAAATCTCAATGTATCAATGTGTGAATAATAATCATGAATATCTTAGAATAATGTGTTCTCCTATCCTAAAAGAGTTGACATTTCCTTAATTGATCATTTCCATCCAAAGCAGAAAAGCTATTCCAAGATAGACACCAAAATGGCAAGACAGCAGGTCATGAAAGACAACACCCTTGGCCCAAAATCAGCTTGCTGGATTCACAACCTTCGCGGCGCGAAGACGGTTCGCGGTGCGAACTGAAGCTTATCCAGCTTCCTTGCTTTGCAAGCTTCATCCAAAATCTTCCAAATTGTGATGTTGCATTCCAAAAGCTCTTTCATCTAAAAATTCTACAAAACTAACAAATCTGTGAAATAACTATTCAAAACAAAATAAATTAAATCTAATTGCATTTATACAAATTAATAAGAATAAAAGTGTGTAATTACATCAAAGTTTGGTAAAAGGGACCAATAAAATGATATAAAAAGTAGTACTAATTGGTCCCTAACACATTTGCATCCATATATAAGTAGTATTTCTACTACATTCAATATTTGTTTGATCTAATTTGGTAAATCTTAAAGCTAAGTCAATTTATTGTACAAAGAATGGATAAATTTAAGGTTGTGTTCTACACAAATGGTTGTTTTATAAAAGATTATAACATAAGATATGATGGTGGGGATGTATATGCATTTAGTAGTCAATATCCTAATTATTAGGGGTGGCAAATGGGCATGCCCGCCCCGTTTAGGCCCGCCCCGCAAAAGCCCACAAAAAAACAGGGCGGGGCGGGGCGGTCATAGTTGAGTATGTGGGCCTAAAACTTAGACCCACCCCGCAAAAAAGTGAGGGCGGGGCGGGGAAAGCCCGCGGGCACTGCACTTTTTAAGCCTAAAAATACAAAAATTTATGTAAATACACGTGCCCGCGAAAGCCCGCGAAAAAAACGGGGCGGGGCGGGGCGGGGCGGACACATTTGAGGGTGAGGGCCTAAATCCTTGGCCCGCCCCGCACAAAAGTGTGGGCAAAACGGGCATGCCCAGCGGGCCAAGCCCGTTTTTCCACCCCTACTGATTATTGGTCTCTTTTTGAAGCATGTGACTTAGTAAAAGCGATTGACCTTTAGTTTTATTTTAATAATGTTAAAATATGGTGGAAACATGATGAAGGATCTTTTGAAGAAGATTTAAAACCATTTAGGGATGATGGAGATGCTTCTGAGTTATCTGTGTATACTGTTGGAAATAATTGTGAACTTGAAATATTTTGTGAGCTAAAACTAGTTACAGGAGAGACCACTTTTATGGATATGGTTAGAGAGAAAGGCAAGGGGAAGGCATGTGATGAAGAGGGTGACAAATTAAGTGAATATAGTGATGATTCTAGTGATGAATATGTGAGGGGTGTACACTTTGATGATAGTGAAGAGAAGAGGATAAAAGGGTTTGATGAAGAGGTTGATGTAGGTGTTGATGGTGAAACTAGAACTGGAATTGTTGCTAATAGTGAGGCCCTAAGTGAACCAGTGAAGAAGATGTTTATGACATAAGAGATGAGTAAGGAACATGTCATTGAAGAACTAAATTGAGTGAAGACTCTTTGAATATGAAATTGAAGATAGATATTTATGTTATGGTTAGGTTTATGTTTTGAAGAAGATATTTGTATGGTGTTGTATAACCATCATGTCATATGTACTATAATGTATGTTGGTGTAAGCCCTAGATGCCAATACTTTTGATACTTGTATCGAATTATTTATTAATAATAAAAGGCTTTTTCTTTATTATATTTGTTTAATAAAGTCCCTAGAATAGCTAGTCCGTTTAATGTATCAAGTGTGATTTAATCATGAGATCACATTAAACATAAGGACACTATTCTTAAAGTATCCGTAGTCGAGCTTTATTATGAAGTGAGATAACATTAAAGCATTAAGACTATTATGTATATAGACTGATGATCACATCTCATGGATCATGGATAAGGAGTTATCAAGTCTTAAACATAGGTATGAATGTTAAGAGTAATATTTATACTAGATTGATCCGCTATGAGAATACTATATAGAATGTCATGCAAAGTGTCATAAGTTTTTCTCATGGTGATAATGGTGTATACCACCCTTCGATCTGAAACCACTATGGACCCTAGATGTAGAGTCGAGTGCCTTATTACTGATCAAACATTATCCGTAACTAGATGACCATAAAGACAGTTGATGGGTACTCCACGAAGCATGCTAAGGGACATGAGTGACCTAGATGGAATTTGTCCATCCTGCGTAACAGGATAAATGTCTATGGGCCCAATATTGAATTGGACAAGGAGGACACGGTCTATGCCTTGTGTTCAATATAGACATAAGGGCAAAAGGGTAATTGTACACATAAGTATTATCACAAAAGGATTTGTCAGATCACATGACATTTTCGTGTCTTGGGTAGCAGTGATGTGTTGCTAGATACCGCTCACTGTTTATTATGTTAAATACGTGATTTAATATAATTGCCAATGCCGCGAAAACCTACAGGGTCACATACAAAAGGACGGATTGATGAGAGATAGAGTAACTAAGGAATACCGTAATGTACGGTGCACTTAAGTGAATTGTTGAACATCGTAAGGTACGATGTACTTAAGTAGAATACGAGACATGGTAAGGTACCACACGCTTAAGTGATTTTGGCATATTATAAGATATGGGCCACATACACTTGAGTGGGCTTTTTAGCTTGCAGCCCACACAAGTGTTCTATAAATAGAACCCTTGTGTAGAAGCATTTGTGCAGTTGCAATTTCGTTTTCTCTCTCTCTCTCTCTCTCTCTCTCTCTCTCTCTCTCACTCAAAGCCTTCATTCATAGCAGCTAGCCATGAGATTGAAGGAATCCGTTCGTGTGGACTGAGTAGAGGTGTTGTCATCGTTCAACGTTCGTGATCGCTCCGTAAATCTGCATCAAAGGTTACAATCGCCACAAGAGGTAACGATTCTATCATTGATCATGCTCATTCGTAAGGATCACTAAAGGAGAAATTTTAAATTCCGTTGCATTTTGGGTTGCTCTTCTCCTTCAATGTAAAGAATGGATCAATTACTATTTTTATATGTAATGCATGTAATGAACTACATATGTAATGAGATGTTTGCAATTACTCTTTGGTGAAATATATTTGCATTTCTATGAACATAATGTCACAATTATACAGAGGTATAGGTCTTAATTTGTCCAATTAATAGGCCACCTTATGTCAAAGTTATAGGTTACATTCTGCCCAAGTTACAGGCCATACCAAATTATAGTATATTACATAACTGAACCAAATTGTAGGTCATACTAAATTATGTATATATATGCCACAATTATGAAAAAGTATAGGTCATAATTTGTCTAAATAATATGCCACATTATGTAAAAGTTATAGGTCACATTTTGTCCAAATTATATGCTATACCAAATTATAGTACATTACATATATGAACAAACTTATAGGTTATACCAAATTATAGGTCATATAAAGTGAAACTTACAAAATCAAATAAACCAAATTATAGGTTACACCAAATGAAACTTTCAAATTTTTTTAAATTCAATTATAGGTCATAGCAAATTACAATACATTACATAACTCATCTACATTACATAAATGATGGTTACATAATTGAACAAGAAATTAATAACATTTCAGCATCAATTAAATAACATTACAAACTTATATTCATATAAGTACACTTCAACATTTACACTTCAATAACAAGTACATGTTGACCATAAACGAAAATACAAGACAAATTGACTTCAGCTTTCAAGAAAATGCCTCTGACTTCATCTTGATTTGCAATCTCTTTTTCTTCTTCATTGAAGAATCATAGAGCTCCTGCAAAGTTTCAACAACTTGCATTTCCTTCACCTTTCCCTCATGTTTGCTCCATTCTTCATCTACACTTTCATAAACATCCTTTCCTTGTGCAATATCTTCATCCCAAATGAATAAGTTTCAAGTTACTCATTTTTCCAAAAAAGACATCTCTAGAAAAGTCTCCATTTATTACGTCCGTTCTTGCAATGGTATGATATCATATGAGCATTACACCTACATCTTCTCCCTGGACGGTTGCTCACACTTGTGGAATGATATGATACTAATTTGCTTCGCCTTGATGAAGATGACATACTATCAGTAATTTCTAGTGAACAAAGTTCAGTTGAAGAAGACGAAGAAGAATGAAAAGAAATTAGGATTCAACGAAGAAGAAGACAAAGTGGAGCTAAAGAAGACAAAGTCGGGTTGAAAAAGACAAAACTAAAGAATGATTCAGGGTTAGGGTTTCAGCGTTTGCCTTTACTATAAAACAAAAATTATTAATTAAAAAAAATCATACGTGTCAAAGAAAAAAATACAGTTGGCATGCCACGTAAGCCTCCGTTAGTGGAAACTAACGGGAGGGACCAATTTTAGGGATGAAAAAGTTTGCGAGAACCATTGTTTGATGGAAAGTTTTAGAGGGGCTAAAATTGAATGTGATCATATTTAGGAGGACCCTTGGTATATTTAACCCTTCTTTTTTAAAATCTAAAAAATCCAAAAAAAAATCAATTATTCATCATTAATGACACTAGTTTTAAATTTAGCTGTGTTTATGATTTAGTCATTTTTATACTCTTTTATTAATTTAAAAATAAACAAATAAACAACTAATATAAAAAAAAATAATCTGAAAAAACTCCTCTCTTTCTCTCTATCATGCGCCCCTTCCCCTTTCTTTCTCTTAACTTGCACTCTTTCTATTTTTTCATTAATGACCAAAGCTTGCACCAAATTAAAACTCAATCAAAAAGTGAATATGCATTTCTCCATCTTCATTCCTACAAAACCAATATCTAAGCTAAAACAATAACAAAGGTATATACCTTGTTTAAGGTCGACTACTCATCTTCCACTAAATATATACATTAATTAAAATTCGGATTAAATATGGGTAATCGAATGTACATCCGCTTTGTCGTCGAGTAATTTGACACAAGGTGTACACCATGTTTAAGAAAGATTCAATTATTTGTCTTCCACCTAAAAAAATTTCCGCCTTATAACGATCAATCCTTTTTATTTTCTTACCAATGGACAATGTTTTATCCGCTCCAACGTGATTCGCAAACAACGCTTCATTCCGCTCTAACGCGGACAACAAGCAACTTTTTTTGTTCGAATGCGATCGAAACATTTTTCATTAAAATCAACCGACAAATAAATTTTTTCTACCAAAAACTACGTAGCTTTGATTTCCCCATCGCACATGGGGATATGTAGGAGTAGAATTCAGTGTCTCGTCAAGCACCCTAATAAAAAGACTTTTTTAGTTCTTTTCTTTTCATGTAAATATTTTTAATAATCAGAAGAAACTCAAACATTTTTAAGCTAACATTTTCCAAAAATAATTAAGTGGTTGTCGTTGGTTACAACGAATGCTGCAGGGTGATAATAATTTCCCCAAGCAAAATTGACCCCCGAACCTAAATTTGGTTGCGATGACCTTATTTTTGTTCTTCAAGGGTCTTATCGACGTTTCCCTTTTAAAAATAAAATTTTGGTGACAACTTCATTGTTATTCAAGCGTTTCTATGCTCAAGTATTTTTTTTGTACCGCGATACTCACAACAATATACTTGTCATGACGTGATAAACAAACTTATTTTCGAAATAAATAGCCCATGACTATTGAAATTCAGTTGAACTACCATGTATTATGATATAGTTGTAGGCATAACTGCTATGGATTTAAATGATAATTTCCTAAAAAATGATAATTATAAGAGTAGTGACATATCAATTTGTAGACCTCTTATCATCCATATCACATGCATAGTCTGAATCAATATATCCTACAGCTGAAAAATCACCATGTCCACCACAAGACTTGATATTATGATAAGTGTTGGGGAGAGAATATGGGGATTAAATGGCCTAGAAGGGGGGGGGGGTTGAATATTCAAATCCTCTTTAAAAAAATTTTAAAAACTTTTTCTTATTAAAGTAAGAGTTCAATAAGCGAAAGAGCATATGGTAGGCGGAATCAAAATATAGCGGATTGATTAAATGATAATATGTTTCAATGTATATCACAATACATGATTCAATCACAATTAAACACATCTAAATTAACTTTTCCTTTTATTGAAGCAGATTACTCAAACTACAAACATTCAAGATCTTTAATAAATATCATTCATCGATCTTGCTAGACACAATAATCATGCTCTAAGCTTCTATTATGCAGTGACCTTTGCACGACCCTACCGTTGCTTTTTTAAGTGATTGCTCTACACAAGAATGACTGGATAACTCTCAACTTCGTTATGCAACAAATTTTACTCAGTCCCACCAAAGCCTTCCATGGAGTAAATAGAAACTATTCTCTTGTTGGATATCAAAACCAGATACCATGGAAAAAAGGTGACTCTTTCTCCTAATTTAAACAACAAAAAATTGCAAAAAAAACATTAGCTTCCCTAATGTATCTTGAATCTACCTCTCATATTCAATATTTATATTTGAGCAACACAATAATGGTTTTTTTTGTACAAGATTGAAGATGATGCAGGTTATTTAAATAATCTCACACAACACATCATAAATCTTACAACATCAATGTTCTAGGAAGTTTTTCAAAAGTTTGAATCAATAATGAAGGGTGTTAGTGAAAGAATAAACTCTCATAGTTTTTATCAAGATTTTTAAAAAGTACAGGTTTGATCTAACTAGATCTATGTTTTGAAGAATCTAATTGTGAAACTTCTTTTTCATCTTGACATCACTCATGTCAATTGAAAATTTGACAACCACCTTTGTAAAAAACATACTAAATTAGGCGTTGGAGATTATTCACAAAAGGTGAAGGAAATAGAAAAACGATTTGAGTGTAATCATGAGATTATGATTTGAATCAATAGAAAGAATGACTTAAATTAAGCTAGTAAAATGAGGAATTTGACATTTTAATTTGAATCAATATTATTTTTTATGATTCGAGTCAAGCTAAAGAAGGATTCAAATCGTAATTGTAGTTTCAAAGATCCTCGATTGTCATGATTCAAATCAAAAGTTTTTGTAATTCGAGTCTAGGAATGATGTGACTTGAATCACACACATCCCTGATTGAAATAAGGTAAATAGGTTAAAATTCCAAATTCATTTTGATGTTTGATTCGAATCACCCAAAAGCTTGATTTGAATCAAACTTTAAAAAAAAAACCTTGTTTTAAGCTTTATAACTTGTGATTCAAGATACACATAACATATTGACCTTGATAAATTTGCTTAGGTTACAAAACACATTGTCATGGGTCTAAAACACATTTATTGAATGTAAGGGTAACTCAAAGGTAAAAATCTAATCGAATAATCAAATGACAAAATTACACACAAATTACAAATAACAATAAATCAAATTACACACATATCAAATTTAAACAAAATATCAAAATAAAAGTTATACCGACATCAATTTTTGTCTCCCTCTTTTTGATGTTTGGAAAATTTAAGATATTATTATTTTGATTTAGAAAATTATTTGACTCAACAATTTGATTCTAGATTTATTGATCAGCATTCAACAAATGATACAAAATTCTTTGAAACCTTTGAAACACATCTCTAGAGCTCTCATGCTCCTCCTTGCATTAACACTTAATGTAGGTATATATAAGGATAATATCTCAAAAACTTCTCCCCCTTTGATAAGCATCAAAAAGAGAAAAGAAAATTAATTGATAATACACACAAAGATGAACTGATAACAACATGGCAGACCATATGAAATATCATACAAGAGCAAACTACTTTATTAGGGAAAATCAAATACGAGCATGAACACACATATAATGCAATTTCATAAGATACGCAAGATATGAAGAAATTGCAGACTAATAGCATTATAAAATAGAAGAGAATCATCAAAATAAAGATAAAAATGTCCAAAGACATGTCATACCAAAATATTCCACCACAAGACTTAATTGCCAAATATCCATACTAATATATAACAATAAAGTTAAAATGGGTCATGGTATGATGTCAAAATGAAACTGGATCATGAGGAGCAAAGAAATATCCAAAGTTAAAGTAAAAAATTGAATCCTTCTGAATGGAGAGAGTTTCCTTTGTAGCAACTGTCATACCCAAATTTCGTCCGGATAAAAATCTTTCCCTAACATTCACAACCAAAAGTTATAAGACATAAACTTTATCATAGGGTTTCTCAGCCCTAAGCTACTCCAAACTCCCCATCATTCCTAAAGGCCCATTCAATGCTCATATGTTCATTCTAAAAAAACCTCTCAGTGTCATCAACCTTTCAACAATTCTTTCAGTGGCAATTCATCTTTTAAGTTCCTTGTTCGTGACCCAAAAATATGTTGCATTTATCTCTTATAGCTATTACTAAGGCATGGGGTGGTATGCGGATTTTGGGACTTGTTGGTTATACGAGGCCTATTTCGGTTATCCATAAGATCTTTTGGTTTAAAAGCCCATTCTTATCAACATGTCCATTATCAATATTGCAAGTTTAAGGTGTGGTGCAAGTCATTTTCATACGACCTAGTCCAATTCCACTTTCTTGTTAGCAAGTATTAAAAGCCATTTTACTTGTGAGGATCGCTTGATTAGCCCGAGTTTGCAAAATTCATGGACCACTTTGTCTCTTAATAATTACCTAAGGCATTACTTAGTTGGGTTATTCTAAAATTAAATTGCAATTAAAACAAGTATACGAATTGTTTAAGATAATCCAAAAGGTGTTCACGTGTACCACATGTACCTAGTTTCTTTTCTTTTTACATAAACTTGAAATAAAGTTAAAAGATTGTACATAGCCAATTCCCAAACGATCGTTATAATACCATACAATCCAAAGTCCTAAATGAAAAAACAAGTCGCGACCAAAGCAATCCGCCGCAAATCCATCTAGCTGAAAAAGTTCTTCGATAGGAATGGACCATGGGACCTTAACTTGTTGTTATGGATACTAGCACAAACCACTTCTTAAATCAGCTTGTACATGACCTGCAAGGAAGCAAATCAATGGCATCGCAAGACTAATTAAAATCAATTACACCTTGTTTCATAATTCTTCAAAGAAAAATAAGCATAAGTTGGAATCATAGAAAGTGATTAAATCACATGAAGATGTAAGGAAACAGAAAACAGTCATTAAATAAGTATACAATAGTATTACTATCCTGAGTATTACAAATTGGGGGACCACAAGAAGAAATTACAAAGAAGAAGAACTTGTCGCTCCCCACTCACATTTGGATCCCACAAAATCTGGGATGTGCCAAGATATTCTAACGGATTTAGTCTAACCAAATCACTAGCTCATCATTGAGGATAAATTTACACACCTATCCCTAACTGTTGCCCTATAAATAAAACGTTGATTCTGTTAGAATGGAGCAATACACACTGTTACTCTGCCAAAAACTGACCCAAAAACCATTACCTAAAGCTCAATAATTTATAAGACTTAAGTGAGAGTTTCACATTGAATCTATGACCTAAGAGAGCTCTGACCACTAACAATACAACGATTCAGCAAGAAAGAGCAAGAAGGAGAGTATTTAAGGAGAAGAAGGAGACTTATCTGAATCTCGCCAGAGGAGACCTCGCCGTCAAACTGCTCCTATCAAGTAGTCCTCTTTTCCCTTCGTTGCCTAAAGTTTTCATACCATTTCATTCGCTTTTTTGAACTAAGTAGAAACCCTTTGTTAATTTCATCGAATCACAACTGCTGAGGATTTGATTTCAGAATTAGGGTTTATGTTTGAACTATTTTTTTTGCTGATTGTCTTGTTTCGTTTGGTTGGTTAAAAGAAATATAAGGTTTGCTTGGTTGTGTTGAGTAGTTGTTTGGATGAAGTTTGAACTTGTTCGTCTCGTTCAGTTTCGATTCGGTTGATTGAGAGCGATTTAGGGAAAGATGAGGCCGAATTTGGATTCTCCGGCCAAAAAGAGAGGGGGTTGGTGTTTGTGTTTTTGATTTTTGACAAAGGTTGGCCAGAGAAGAAGGTGGTGCCGCCGCTGGTGGCCGGCAACCACCGTCTTCTCCGATGAAACTTGGCCGATGATAGGTTTGTTCACTTGCAAAGCGTTAGAGCTCTGAAGTGAAGAGAGAGAAAGGAGTTCGTCAAATGAACTCACTTTCTCTGAAGTTGGGCTTAAGTACCCACTTTTGGTTGGGTGCATGCGCGCCATGTGGCTTCCTCCTGGTGGGCCACGTCTGGGTATGACTATTAGTCAACCAGACTATCTCGTGTAGACTCCCCCACAATTCCTTATCGTGCACTGCCATCAAGTCTGCCCATTTCGTTGACCAATTTGGACTTATGGATCTGACTGTCAGCATCAATCATTGGGGGTCAACAGAGTTGACCGGACTCAGTCCTTTCCCCCTTGTAAGTTTGGGCCTCTGAACTGGGCCCAAAGACTTGTTTAGGTTGATTGCACTCCCCTTTGATGTTATGCAATGCGCCCAGCTTTGGGCCTACCTCACTCAACCCATTCTTTTTTTTTTGGTTTATCACTTGGTTTATTTATTTCAATTTTTTTTATAGATACGTATAAGTACATGTAAAATATATGGTAAGATATTATTGCTAAAAGAAAATAATAACATTTTTTATTTTCTCAACTTTTATTTTAATACCTTACTTGTTAATAAAAATTAATCATTCTTTCAATTTGTAGGACTTGTTTGAGACACCATCTTGAATGTGTTTAATTAAACTCACTTGTGCAATCCCTAAGGTCATTTGAACCATAATTTAAGTTGTATTTTCGTAATGACTTTCATCTTTTAATAAATCTAATCATTATATTGAAACATTTAAAGTTTCATATTTCTCGATTCAAAGTCGAGTCCGTTTTCAAACACCCTTGTAAGTCGATCGCTCTTAGCATCGCCATCAACCTCACATAGCCTACTCTTGGGCTTTCTTACAATACGACCTATTCGATTTTAATTAATCGAGTAGATGATTGATTCACTAAATAAAATCCAATTTATTCACAGAAAACACAAATTTAAAACCTCAATCCAACATCGAGTATTTCTATTCAAATTTAATTAAAATACCCAATCACAATCAAATACCATTTCATTTGGAAATGAAAAGAGGGATGGTTTTGAGTTTTCAACTCCTCTCCTTAATTGTTTGAATACGAGTTCTCTTACTCGGTTAGTCAAATAATCGTCATTTCTAACTCTCCCAAACTTAACCTAATCAAATTATCTTCATAATAATGCAATGAAAAGGGGGATGGTTTTGAGCCTTCAACTCCTCTCCTTGATTATTTGAATACGAGTTCTCTTACTCGGTTATTCAAATAATTGTCATTTCTATCCACTTAAGCATAATTAAATCAAAGTATTCTTATAATAAACCTAATGAAAAGGGAGATGGTTTTGAGTTTTCAACTCCTCTCCTCAATTGTTTAAATACGAGTTCTCTTACTCGGTTAGTCAAACAATTATCATTCTTCTGTAAATTAATAAATTAATCAAACCATTTTCACAATAAACTATACGAGAAAGGAGATGGTCTTGAGCCTTCAATTCCCCTCCTCAAGTGCTTGGATATGAGTTGTCTTACTTAGCCATCCAAATACTTGTCGTTTATTCTAAAAAGACCAACCATACATAAACCTATTTTCATAATCACTTAGATGAAACAGAAAGTGGTCTAGAGTCTTCTATTCCTTTTTCCGATTATTGGGATACGAGTTATCTTACTCGACTATCCGAGTATTCATCATCAATTCAAAACACCTTAACTATTGTTAAATCCTTTTATAATTAAGGATGAAAAGAAAGCGGTCTAGAGTATTCTATTCCCTTTCCCGACTATTAGGATACGAGTTGTCTTACTCGACTATCCGAGTAATCGTCATCCAACCAAAAATATCTTAACACATCAAATCTATCTTTTCTCGCCCCGTGCGATCAAAACCAATCAAACAAAACTTCAAACATATTAACTCAACTTGTCACCCCCGTGTGATCAAAACTCTTTTCAGAAAGAACACTGTTAATCCTTTCTAATGCGCACAACAAAATAGTGCTAGAGCCTCCGCCGAGAGTAGACAGGCCAACGTTTAGCCTTTAGAATGCCGACCTACATAGTTGTTCATAAAACAAGACACACCAATTATTCGTAGTGCCCGAACTACGAATGCTCTGATTTCCTTATTGCACCATAAGGATACGTAGGCAGAAGATTGTTGTATCTTTGCGAGCATACTAATAAAAAACCTCCCTTTCCCCCCTTTTGAGGTTGCCATCCATCTTCATCCATATCTATTATCAACTCTAATTACTCGAATAAAATAAACAACATAAGTTAACACTCAAATTGCAAAATTGAACTAAAAGGTTCCCGTTGAGTACAACGGACGTGAGGGGTGCTAATACCTTCCCCTTGCGTAATCCACTCCCGAACCCGAATATGGTTGCGACGACCATTATTCTATTTTTTTAAAGGTTTTATCGATATTTTCCTATTCCTTCATTGGAATGAATAAAGTTCGGTGGCGACTCTGTTCGAACAACATTTTTCCGCGTCCATCGCGAGGGATCACATTTTTTCTAGGTGCGACAACAACCAATTGAGCCATCAACATGTCTTCCCTTGCCTTACCAACCTATTCTTCCCTATGCGCTCTTTCCTTTGCTTAACTCCCATCATATTCAAGACAAGACATCAAACGATCTCTCTCTCCTGAGAGGAAGCCAAAATCTTATTAACACAGACGTCCAAATATGGTTTCATGGATCGTGGTAGGATCTTTGAAGAAGAATCAATAGGAGGCGGAGGAGGAGTAGGAGTAGAGGCTGATGCGGGAGTCTCCTATTACAGAATATATCCCTCTAGAGTTTCTTTATAAAGAATAAACTTGTTCTTATATATCCTTCAAAAGTCATCTTGGTAATAGTAAATACCATTTTTATCTTGGTGATATTTCATCAGTATGATAATAGGGTCATCAAATTTCTTCGAAGGCTTCATTACATCATCTTTAACAGGCCAGACACCATTATTCTCAATAATGTACTGGATGAATGAGTTATAGAACAATGGACGCTTTGGATTTGGCTTGCAGACGTTAATTTGTTCCATGATGAAATTGAACCAAATTACCTCTTTTGAGTAAATAGTAGACACATTGAGTATTAGTCTTGATCATTTTCTCTTGCCCAACTCTTTTCTTTCCTGTACAAAATTTTGACAATGACATAATGAAAAATTCTTATCTCACACTTTATCTGGATGATAGAAAAGTTTATAGAATTCAAATGGTCTTTGAACAGAGACTTTGAAATCATTTCAATAAAATTAACACGTATGAACCCTTGAAGAATTGATTGGTCAAATTGCATGCCTTTGTAGTCAAGACCAAAGTGATCACGTAAATCATCATGAGAGAAGGAAATCATTCTCTGACGAAATTGACACCCATTCAAGACTAGTTGTAGATGTGGAATGTTTACCTCTTTGTTTTTCAAATGAACCTTCCATGATGATTGATGAAGATGGAGTGTTGGATGGACGTTTAAATTGAAGATGAAATGAGAAATGCAAAATGGGTATGAGATGATTTGTGAGAAATGAGTTTATAAATGCTTTGATAATGTGAACTGATTTAGTTTTGAAGTGATGTGAATTGAAATTAAATGAAATGATTTAATGGTAATGGAATTTGTGTGGAATTATTGCAATGATTAATAAAGAATTCAAACTAAAAAGGCGCAATTTTTTTTAGAAAGGAACTTAGCCGGTTTGATTCAAATCAGGGAGAGTATTGCTTCGAATCAGAAAGAGACTTTTAGTTTTGATTCAAGTCATACCTAAGGTTGATTCGAATCAGATATGCCTATTTTATGAAAAAAAATCCTTCCAATTATTAAAGCATGCATTGATCTCTGCCATGATAATGCAAGCTCCAGATTGGAGCCTTCCTTTCTAGATCATGTGTGATGTGAGCTACTATGCAATAGGTGTGATTCTAAGACAACACAAATACAAGAAGTTTCATGCAACCTACTATGCTAGTAGAACCTTAAATGAAGATCAAATTAATTATGCCACAACTGAGAAGGAGCTTCTAGCCATCATCTATGAAATCGATAAATTTCGTTCTTACCTTGTGGGATTGAAGATTATCGTGTACACAAAACATGAAGCTACCAGGTATCTACTTAGCTATAATGACGTGAAGTCGAGATTGATTTGATGGCTACTATTACTGCATGAGTTTGATATGGATATCCCTAGTAAGAAAGGAATGGAAAATATGGTGGCAAATTGCTTGTCTAGGACTAACAATGTGAAAATAGAGGAATCTCCCTTAAATGATTCATTCCTTGATGATAGGATGATAGTGTTCTTAAGAGATGAATCACCATAATACACTCATATCACAAATTACCTTGTTAGTAGTGACCCTTGTCACTATGTAAAAAATACAGAGTCGTCATCGGATTTTATTTATTCCAAGAGGAAAGGGAAAATATCGAGATAACCCCAAATAAATGGTCATCAGGACCATGAACGGATTTGGACGTCCGTTATGCAAGGAGAAGCTATTAGCACCCCTCACATCCATCCTAATCGATGTGAACCATCTAGATTACCTTCGCTTGAATGGGTGTCGTTGTCTTAATGCTTACTTGTTAAAGGTTTACGAGTGGAAATGGATTTTTTATTAGTGTGCTCGCCAAGGATTTGGGCCCTCATGCCTATGTATCCTCATTTGTGTAATAAGGAAGTCAGAGCCTTGTAGTTCATGGTAAGAAATGCTTGTTTGTTGGTTGATTTTACCTTAAAGAAGGATTTTCAGAGTGATGCCCTAAGGCGCACAAATTAGGTTTGATGAGTTGATGTTGTTTTTATGTTTTGAAAAGAGATTGTTTTTTTACCTCAGATTGCACTAAAGACTATGGGTAAAGGTGAATATTTTAAACTACCAAGCCAAGCATCTTATGTCCAAAATGTTCAGAATAAGGGTAGGAAGGATCCATTCTCATTCCTTCTCCACCAGTTAAGGCTCATGGCAGACAATCCTATGCGTATTTTATAATGTTTATGAATTTGATTTAAGAAAATGCCACTTCACGATGGATCAATGGTTTGCTTATTATTTTGAAATGGTGACGATCCTAAATCCTAAGGTTGGCTAACATGCAATCAACAAGACAAAGGAAAGCGAGGAAAAAAGTACACCAAAGTAGGGATAGGGATACATGAAAAATACAAGGGAATGATGCGAGAAATAAAGGGTTATGTTGTAAGGTAGCCCAAGAGAAAGCCTTGTGTGTGCATTTTGTCCTAAGCTAAAAAATGGGAAATGGTATCAAGATGTATCCCTAGGGTAGTGCCATGAGTGAAAGTCATTCTTGCAATGAAAGATTACAGGTCCTCAGAAACTCCAAATCGTGCATAGGTCAATCACAATAGTCCAAGGTCTAAACAAGGGTACTAACATATCCTCTAAGTCTCACTCCATGTCAAGCTTAGGTCATACACAAAGTCCAATATACTCAATGATATGCTAAGGTCATACAAAAATTCCAATGGTCCCATTACTCCATGCGTAGGTCTCAATGAAGATGAATTAAGTCTTTTTAAATCTTTTCCGTTTTATCATGTTTTTGTTCATTTTTTATTATTTGTCAAAGTAAAAAACAGAAAGAGAAATGTAAATAAATAAATCAAATTAAAAGTGCAAGAATGTAAATTGCATATTTAAAATGTTAGGAATTCGTAGTTAGATGTTAGGTTAGAAATTAGTGGTTAATTTTGCATTTAAAGATGAAAAATCAAGGATTAAACAATTAAATCAAAATAGCTAAGTTAATACTACTAATTGCAAAACTAAAATCAAGGCAAGAAATGATTAAGATCAACAATGCACAATGATAATAAAAATAATAAGAAAAATAGGCAAAATAAATAATAAAGAAAAATAATGCAATCAGGGGGGTGCAGAACAGTAGAAGTGTGGTGCAAATAGAGAAAGGGCGTAAGGCCCTTGCAGGAGGCCCATTGGCCTTTCAACCTTGCTTATAGGGAGATGCAGCATAATTGGTGGTGTAAGTAGCGAAAGGAGTGGGTCTATGGCCCAAAGTACACATTCAAACGAAATAAGAGTGATTAGGTTACTCTAAGTTCAAACATATCACATGTTAAATCCCTTCACCGGACTTCCTCCGTCTCCGTCGTGGCGGAGCTCATCATCGTTGACGGCGGAGGTCCTGAACCTAAATCAATACCATCATCCTCTTCCTCTCAAAGCCAAGGTTACAAATCCACTATCCACACATCCTAAATCCTAAACCACCACTCAGATCTAATAAGAACATAAATGAACCCTAACACATTCAAAGTAAAGTTAAATGGCATCTGTAGCGGGAAATTCATGATCATCAAGCTATTGATAAGCTAGAGATCAAGTAACAAGAGTTGCCACCGCTCTTTTATTGTTTCCAAGGGAAAAGGGAAAAAGTACGAACAAAACCCAAAAGTAAGAAGTTTTCAAATCAAAACTAATAAAATGTCAGAGATTACAGGTAACGGAGTTGGTTACACAGAAGGAAGGTGTTAGCACCCAAAGTGTCTTAGGTACTCCTAGGGAGCCCTTTTTGTCTGCATATGTATTAGGCACAAAATGATGTTTACAAACAAATAGAATGGTGGGATGAGAAAATAATTCTTTAATTATATTTTTGTGTAAAAAATGATGTTTACAAAACCTCGTAGTTCGTGATACAAATTTCAAAGTGGATGCATTGTTTTTAACAAAAATTAAGTTTGAAAGGCACAAAGGCCTAAAAATGGTTTGAATGAGTTAGTTCTTTTTGGCTTTTGTAAAGTTTAAGTCAAGTATAGTTAAGTCTATTTACAAGTTTGGTTTAAGAAAAGAAGTTTGATAATGCAATGGCATAAGGCCAAAGTTTCTCTCTTCTTACAAAAGTAGTCTAAGTTTAGAACAAATGTAGTTCACACTAAGAAGATTTTGAAAAATGGAGGGAGAGATTTTGAAATTAAAGAAATAGGGAGAAGATGAAGGGACTATCCTATGTACAAAATTAAAAGTTGAAAAGTGGAAAAGATCTGACCAAATGGGTAGCAATCCAATAGACAAGAATGTCAATAGAAACCCAGAATACCCTTTGACTTTTAGAATCAAGCAACACAAAAATGCACAATTATATTATCTTGTAGAGCAAGGCATCAAATAAAGATGGCCACATCCAAGCTTATCCATTCCATGATCTTCTCCAAAATGGCCCATGCAACTGATGAATTCCACAAGTCACAGGTTCAAAATAACAGCTTCACAATGATCATGTTGTAGATGAACTCAAAAGGATCTTGAATGATGTATCAGATGAAGTTTCAAATTGGAAGCACTTGGTTCTTCAACAAGTTGGCATTTGCCAAGTTCATTAGCATAGGAAGGTTGCCTAGATTCTAAGTCCATTTGTCCCAGATCAAGCCAACAATCCACACAAAAGTCTTCAAGGGTTTTTGTTGTTATTATGTACATTAATGGTCAAAGACCACACAAACAAGCAAAGTATACACAAACAAAATATATCATACAATATGGTCCAAATGGACAAAGTGAAAATTGCATTAACATAAACAATTAGAATGATATGAACAATGGCAAGTGTATAAAAACAAAAATTAAATGGCATTAAAGTAAAGGGCTTGAAATTAAAAGTTAGTAGTTAATAGGTTAAAGTTAGTATTGTTTTGCTTTTGCTTTTCATTTTAAGACATTCTTTGGAGAACACTCAACCCACTTATCACAAGCATGAATCCTTGAGCCAAAACATCTTCCAAAGGAAAGAAGGCTAAGTTTCCACACAATACCATGAAAGAGGGGAGACTTACAATCTCACTAACTAGAATTCTTATTCCTTTTACGTCACAAATTTAGCGCTATGTTAAGCAATCGTAATTGGACTTATGTAGAAGTCACAACTATTTGAGGTCGGGCAATAAAATTTTGGTGTCAATGCATGTTAGAGACATAGTATATTGGACTATCTTCATGAAACATACCACACACAAAAACAATATGCAAAAGGTGTGGCCTAATCTCATCCATACTCATGTCAACTTTTCAATGAACTAGCCTTAGGATTAGGAGATATCATAGGCCAAATGGAATGAATGAATGAAGAAAGGGAATAAGATGAAATGGGAGAGGAATGGATCAAAACACAAATTGGTCAAAATAGGACTTTTACCAAATTAATATCATCCATTCATTTTGGGAGATGGAATTTACATTCCATCAATCCCCTAAATCCAATGATATTAATTTGACAAAGTCAAATCAACCTTGACCAAGACCCAACAACAAGAGTCAAACATAAACAAGTCATCACAATTGGTCAATAAATTTATTTGGCATTTATTCAAATTAAAATACTAAACTAGTGCATTTAAATTAAATATGGTTTCTCCAATTCCTAAAATCTCATGAAAACACCAAAGAAATGGCCATGAGATTTATCATAGGTCAAACAAGGTCAAAGGACTTTAGAGAAAAAATTTCATAATTTTTGGACATTTAAATTTTTTTTTAAACATTTAAAAACAAATGAAAAATCAATTAATTCATGAAAAATATTAATAATGATCCAAAAAATAATTTTAATTCAGAATATGAAAGAGGAAAATATTTGAAATTTTTGTGTGAAAGTCCCATATTTTTTGGATCAATATTGAATTTAATATGAATGATTGAAAGTAATGCAATTAAAATGAAAATTAAAATATTAGAAAAAACGTGGACCACTTGATCTCCCTCATTGATTGAGGTGGCAGATCAAGTGGCTAGAAATGCGCTATCCACGATAGACTCAAGTCAGTGCGCTACACAGTTGGTAATCACAATGGACGCGTGAGATTAGAACAAAATAACAAGATCATGTGGCTGTGAGACACGTCAGCGTATGGCCGGAGCTGTAGCTCCGGTCTTCTTCTCCGGTGGACCTCACCGGACTGGTCCACCTTCAACCATAAGCCAAAATTAAAAACAAGGACACGATCTCAAAGTAGAAATGGCACTGAGTTCGAATCTGACATCAATTCACTCTTACTCCAAGTATATTGAGAGATACATGGAGTTGAAATTTGAGGTACATGAACTGAGTTGCTTCGATATGGCCTCTAAGCAACTCAATCTTCTTGCCTACATTGGTAGGACATCAGACAACCAAAGAATCAATAGAATTAAGCAAGAATTAGAGAGAATCAAAGAGATCGAAATTTATGGAAAATACCTTCAATGGAGGTCTGGATTCAACTGATCTTGCTCTTGCTTGTGCTTGATCTCACTCCAAATACTTTCAGAGGAAGGATTGAATGCTCAAAAGGCCGTGGATTCCTGGAGATTTGAATTTCAAAACAAGGGAAATTCAAACTCAAATTCAAGTGAATTTCTCAGGTTTATCCTTTGCAATGTAAGGGTTAGAGTTAGGGGATCAAAGCTAGCGCGAATGTGTGTCAATTGTTGAGCATATGAGGCTCTATTTATAGCTGAGTCCATTACTTTTTGCACACTTGAATTCACTTCCCAAATTTTGTCATTGATGATGCATGGGTGCATGGGCGCGCACAGGCCCATAAAATCATTGGCATAAGTCCACAAATGAGTGTGAGATAGTCTGAATTTAGCTTGGATTGCAAGGCAAGTGTACATTTTGGTTTGAAGTTTGATCCTTGACAAGTGATGACACCATGTTTAAAATGACCGAATTTGAGCTCTTTGGAAAGGTGAGATGAAGAGGAATAAATTTCATGTTCAACACTTTCCATTTGGAGTTTGTAACTTGAATAAATTTGAGGTGGAAGTTTGGAAATTTTTGACATATCAAAATTTTTCTAAGTGTCAAGCCATATGTCTCAATATTCCACCTTGCTTAACTTTTTATATGAGCTTCAAATGAGAAAAGTGTCTTCATCAAAGTTGTAGATATGTCAAATACCTTCAAAATGGTCACCAATTTCATGTTATTTGGATTCGAAATGATAGAGTTATGCATTTTTGAAGTTCGGAAAAATCACTTGATCAATGGTATAAGTCAAAAGTGACCTATAATGTAACATCATATCACATACTCAAAAAATTTGAATTAGCTCCCACTCCAATCATAAAAGTTGAAGTAGACACATTGTATTTGATTATTCAACTTGGAAATATTTCATATCATATAAATTTAGCAAGTTATGGACTTGGGAAGTTGACTTTTAAATTAGGGTTTAGAAAAATGACCTATAATGTTTCAACATAGAAAATGATTTTCCAAGCAAAACTAGCTCTAGGTCGAAACATTAAAGTTGTTTGGAATGTCACTTAGAGTAAGTTTTTTCTTGGAATAATTTTCATATTGTGAAAATTGTAGGAGATAGGGTCTAGGGAGACCCAATTTTGATCAGATGAATTCATCTGGCCAACCACCATCAACCAACTTGCTAACTTCCAATTCTCTTGACTTTTTAGGCTCATGGTAGATCATATATGCATAAGATGATGAATTTTGAAGTGTCACTTGAGAAATTTTATCAATTGGTGAGATAGCTTGTTGGAGAAGTTACTCAAGATACCTAGTCAAACTAAGGTTTCCAAGGCAAATCACCCTCAAACTCTTGAAGAAAACTTGATCAATATAACATGTAGAGAACATTGGGACTCATATATGATGCTCATAACCATTCTTGGATCAATCCTTGGTTGTGCTCTTTAATTATGAGGATCTCAAACCCTATATGTGAACTTGATAGATCAATGGAGATCATGCCCTTCCTACAAAAGAGTTAGGCAAATGCAAAGACATATTTTTGGTATTTTGGTTTGTGAAATGATAAAATACAAGTATGATATAATCACAAAGTTCTTGGTGATCTCTCCCAAAATAAACCCAATGAAAGAGGGGTTAAGAGGGTGCCAAGGTATGATCCTAATGCTAATGCTTATAATGGAATTGCATGAGGGATCTTAGGGTCAAAATTGGGGTCTTACAGCATCCACGAGGAATTGAAGCATCTCACCCGAGGGATTTAATTCCTCCCTTCAAACTCTACTTTACGGTAACAAAGTTATTGTGCGAGGTGAAGAAATTGAATACCTCTGAAGTGGAGGTTTACTCCGATGAAGAACTGCAATGAAGAAGATAAATGCAACGCGACCGATTCTCGAATCAGGTCCTATCTATGCTCCTTTCTCTTCTTCTTCCTTTCACTGCATTGCTTCTATTATATGCTTCTCTTATTCTTCTCACTTCCTTTTCTTCTTTTCTCTTTCACTATGTTTCTCTAAATTTAATAGATTGAGAGAGATTCTGTGTGAGATTCAAAGAGATTGAGAGAAGAGCTCTATTATATTCATGTCACTAGAATTGGTGAGGTGATGATGATGATTGTTAGAACTTGCTGAATGATGATGATGATTTGCAAGTGGAGATTTAAGAGGGAGAGAGAGAATGAGATAGTGAATTAAACTGAGCTCAATTAAAATTCTATTGAGAGAGGGAATTTTTGGTGATGAATGAATCGTGAGGGGGAGAAAATGACTGTCATCCAGAAATTATGATGTGAAGTGATTTTATAGAGGTGAAAAGTGAGGTCAAGGATAGATTAGGAAATGAGAATTAAGTTGAAAATTCGGTTAGATGCAACCTGCAATTCTGTTATGCTATTGAAATTGTGAATGAAATTTAAATGTGATGCAATTAGAGTTATGCATTTGAAATAAAACAATGCATATGCTATTGAAATAAAACAATTCATATGTATTTGGTACAAAATGATGTTTACAAAACCTCGTAGTTCTTGATACAAATTTCAAAGTGGATGCATTGTTTTTAACAAAAATTAAGTTTGAAAGGCACAAAGGCCTAAAAATGGTTTGAATGAGTTAGTTCTTTTTGGTTTTTTGAAAGTTTAAGTCAAGTATAGTTAAGACTATTTACAAGTTTGATTTAAGAAAAGAAGTTTGATAATGCAATGGCATAAGGCCAAAGTTTCTATCTTTTTGCAAAAGTAGTCTAAGTTTCGAACAAAAGTAGTTCACACAAAGAAGATTTTGAAAAATGGAGGGAGAGATTTTGAAATTAAAGAAATGGGGAGAAGATGAAGAGACTATCCTATGTACAAAATTAAAAGTTTTAGAGTTGAAAATATCTGACCAAATCGGTAGCAATTCAATAGACAAGAATGTCAATAGAAACCCGAATTCCCTTGGACTTTTAGAATCAAGCAACGCATAAATGCATAAATGTATTATCTTGAAGAGAAAGGCATCAAATAAAGATGGCCACATCCAAGCTTATCCATTCCATGATCTTATCCAAAATGGCCCGTGCAACTGATGAATTCCACAAGTCACAGGTTCAAAATAACAACTTCACAATGATCATGTTGCAGATGAACTCAAAAGGATCTTGAATGATGTATCAGATGAAGTTTCAAATTGCAAGCACTTGGTTCTTCAACAAGTTGGCATTTTCCAAGTCCATTAGCATAGGAAGGTTGCCTAGATTCTAAGTCTATTTGTCCAAGATCAAGCCAACAATCCACACAAAAGTATTTTAGGGTTTTTGTTGTTATTATGTACATTAATGGTCAAAGACCACACAAATAAGCAAAGTATACACAAACAAAATATATCACACAATATGGTCCAAATGGACAAAGTGAAAATTGCATTAACATAAACAATTAGAATGATATGAACAATGGCAAGTGTACAAAAACAAAAATTAAATGGCATTAAAGTAAAGGGCTTGAAATTAAAAGTTTGTAGTTAATAGGTTAAAGTTAGTATTGTTTTGCTTTTTCTTTTCATTTTAAGACATTCTTTGAAGAATACTCAACCCACTTATCACAAGCATGAATCCTTGAGCCAAAACATCTTCCAAAGGAAGGAAAGAAGACCAAGTTTCCACACAATACCATGAAAGAGGGGAGACTTACAATCTCACTAACTAGAATTCTTATGCCTTTTATGCCACAAATTTAGCGCTATGTTAAGCAATCGTAATTGGACTTATGTAGAAGTCACAACTATTTGAGGTCGGGCAATAAAATTTTGGTGTCAATGCATGTTAGAGACATAGTATAATGGACTATGTTCAGGAAACATACCACACACAAAACAATATGCAAAAGGTGTGGCCTAATCTCATCCATACTCATGTCAACTTTTCAATCAACTAGCCTTAGGATTATGAGATATCATAGGCCAAATGGAATGAATGAATGAAGAAAGGGAATAAGATGAAGTGGGAGGGGAATGGATCAAAACACAAATTGGTCAAAATAGGACTTTTACCAAATTAATATCTTCCATTCATTTTGGGAGATGGAATTTACATTCCATCAATCCCCTAAATCCAATGATATTAATTTGACAAAGTCAAATCAACCTTGACCAAGGCCCAACAACAAGAGTCAAACATAAACAAGTCATCACAATTGGTCAACAAATTTATTTGACATTTATTCAAATTAAAATACTAAACTAGTGCATTTAAATTAAATATGGTTTGTCCAATTCCTAAAATCTCATGAAAACACCAAAGAAATGGCCATGAGATTTATCATAGGTCAAACAAGGTCAAAGGACTTTGGAGAAAAAATTTCATAATTTTTGGATATTTAATTTTTTTTTAAACAATTAAAAACAACTGCAAAATCAATTAATTCATGAAAAAAATTAATAATGATCCAAAAAATAATTTTACTTCAGAATATGAAAGATGAAAATAGTTGAAATTTTTGTGTGAAAGTCCCATATTTTTTGGATCAATATAGAATTTAATATGAATTATTGAAAATAATGCAATTAAAATAAAAATTAAAATATTAGAAAAAACGTGGGCCACATATCCCCCTCATTGATTGAGGTGGCAGATCAAGTTGCCAAAAATGCGCTATCCACGATAGACTCAAGTCAGTGCGCTACACAGTTGGTAATCACAATGGACGCGTGAGATTAGAACAAAATAACAAGATCATGTGGCTGTGAGACATGCCAGCGTATGGCCGGAGCTGTAGCTCCAGTCTTCTTCTCCGGTGGACCTCACCGGACTGGTCCACCTTCAACCATCACCAAAATTAAAAACAAGGACTTGATCTCAAAGTAAAAATGGCACTGAGTTCGAATCTGGCCTCAATTCACTCTAACTCCAAGTATATTGAGAGATACATGGAGTTGAAAATTGAGGTGCATGAACTGAGTTTCTTCGATATGCCCTCTAAGCAACTCAATCTTCTTGCCTACATTGGTAGGACTTCACCCAACCAAAGAATCAATAGAATTGAGCAAGAATTAGAGAGAATCGAAGAGATCGAAATTTATAGAAAATACCTTCAATGGAGGTCTAGATTCAACTGATCTTGCTCTTACTCGTGCTTGATCTCACTCCAAATGCTTGCAGAGGAAGGATTGAATGCCCAAAAGGCTTTAGATTCCTGGAGATTTGAATTTCAAAACAGTGGAAATTCAAACTCAAATTCAAGTGAATTTCTCAGGTTTATCCTTTTCAATGTGAGGGTTAGAGTTAGGGGATCAAAGCTGGCGTGAATGTGTGATAATTGTTGAGCATATGAGGCTCTATTTATCGCTGAATCCATTGCTTTTTGCACACTTGAACTCACTTTCCAAATTTGGTCATTGATGATGCATGGGTGCATGGGCGCGCATAGGCCCATAAAATCATTGTCATAAGTCCACAAATGAGTGTGAGATAGTCCGAATTCAGCTTGGATTGCAAGGCAAGTGTACATTTTGATTTGAAGTTTGATCCTTGCCAAGTGATGACACCATGTACATGTCATGCGCAGCCTATGCATTCCTTGTCCAAAATGAATGAATTTGAGCTCTTTGGAAAGGTGAGATCAAGAGGAATAAATTTCATGTTCAACACCTATCCATTTAGAGTTTGTAACTTGAAGAGATTTTAGGTGGAAATTTGGCAATTTTTGACATATCAAAATTTTTCTAAGTGTCAAGCCATAGGTCTCAATATTCCACCTTGGTTAACTTTTAATATGAGCTTCAAACGAGAAAAGTGTCTTCATCAAAGTTGTAGATATATCAAATACCTTCAAAATGGTCACCAATTTCATGTTATTTGGATTTGAAATGATAGAGTTATGCATTTTTGATGTTTGGAAAAATCACTTGATCAATGGTATAGGTCAAAAGTGACCTATAATGTAACCTCATATCACATGCTCAAAAAAGTTGAATCAGCTCCCACTTCAAACATAAACGTTGAATAAGACACATTGAATTTGATTTTGCAACTTTGAAATATTTCATCTCATAAAAATTGATCAAATTATGGCCTTGAGAAGTTGACTTTCAAATTAGGGTTTAGACAAAATGACCTATAATGTTTCAACATAGAAAATGATTTTCCAAGCAAACCTAGCTCTAGTTCGCAACATGAAAGTTGTTTGGAATGTAATTTGGAGTAAGTTTGCTCTTAGAATCATTTTTATATAGTTAAAATTGTAGGAGATAGGGTCTAGGGAGACCCAGTTTTGATCAGATGAATTCATCTGACCAACCACCATCAACCAACTTGCTAACTTCCAATTCTCTTGACTTTTTAGGCTAATGGTAGATCATATATGCATAAGATGATGAATTTTGAAGTGTCACTTGAGAAATTTGATCAATTGGTTAGATAGCTTGTTGGAGAAGTCACTCAAGATACCTTTTCAAACTAGGGTTTCCAAGGAAAATCACCCTCAAACTCTTGAAGAAAACTTGACCAATATAACATGTAGAGAACATTGGGACTCATATATGATGCTCATAACCATTCTTGGATCAATCCTTGGTTGTGCTCTATGTTCATGAGGGCCTCAAACCCTAGATGTGAACTTGATAGATCAATGGAGATCATGCCCTTCCTACAAAAGAGTTAGCCAAATGCAAAGACATATTTTTGGTATTTTGGTTAGTAAAATGATAAAATACAAGTATGATATAATCACAAAGTTCTTGGTGATTTCTCCCAAAACAAACCCAATGAAAGAGGGGTAAGGAGGGTGCCAAGGCATGATCCCAATGATAATGCTTATGATGGAATTGCATGAGGGATCTTAGGGTCAATATTGGGGTCTTACAGTATCCACGAGGAATTGAAGCATCTCACCTGAGGGCTTTAATTCCTCCCTTCAAACTCTACTTTACGGTAACAAAGTTATGGTGCGAGGTGAAAAAATTGAATACCTCTGAAGTGGAGGTTTACATCGATGAAGAACTGCAATGAAGAAGATAAATGCAACGCGACTGATTCTTGAATCAGGTCCGATCTATGCTCTTTTCTCTTCTCCTTCCTTTCACTATATTGCTTCTTTTAAATGCTTTTGTTATTCTTCTCACTTCCTTTTCTTCTTTTCTCTTTCACTATGTTTCTCTAAATTTAATAGATTAAGAGAAATTCTGTGTGAGATTCAAAGAGATTGAGAGAAGAGCTCTAATATATTTATGTCACTGGAATTGGTGAGGTGATGGTGATGATTGTTAGAACCTGCTGAATGATGATGATGAATGATGATTTGCAAGTGGAGATTTAAGATGGAGAGAGAGAATGAGATATTGAGTTAAACTAAGCTCAATTAATATTCTATTGAGAGAGGGAATTTTTGGTGATGAATGAATCATAAGGGGGAGAGAATGAACGTCATCCAGAAATTATGATGTGAAGTGATTTTATAGAGGTGAAAAGTGAGGTCAATAATAGATTAGGAAATGAGAATTAAGATGAAAATTCTGTTAGATGCAACCTGCAATTCTGCTATGCTATTGAAATTGTGAATGAAATTTAAATGTGATGCAATTTGAGTTTTGCATTTGAAATAAAACAATGCATATGTATTTGGTACAAAATGATGTTTACAAAACCTCGTAGTTCGTGATACAAATTTCAAAGTGGATGCATTGTTTTTAACAAAAATAATGTTTGAAAGGCACAAAGGCCTAAAGATGGTTTGAATGAGTTAGTTATTTTTGGCTTTTTGAAAGTTTAAGTCAAGTATAGTTAAGTCATATTTACAAGTTTGATTTAAGAAAAGAAGTTTGATAATGCAATGGCATAAGGCCAAAGTTTCTATCTTTTTGCAAAAGTAGTCTGAGTTTAGAACAAAAGTAGTTCACAAAAAGAAGATTTTCAAAAATTGAGGGAGAGATTTTGAAATTAAAGAAATGGGGAGAAGATGAATAGACTATCCTATGTACAAAATTAAAAGTTTTAGAGTTGAAAAGATCTGACCAAATGGGTAACAATCCAATAGACAAGAATGTAAATAGAAACCCAGAATTCCCTTGGACTTTTAGAATCAAGCAACACACACATGCACATATGTATTATCTTGAAGATTAAGGCATCAAATAAATATGGCCACATCCAAGCTTATCCATTCCATGATCTTCTCCAAAATGGCCCATGCAATTGATGAATTCCACAAGTCACAGGTTCAAAATAATAACTTCACAATGATCATGTTGCAGATGAACTCAAAAGGATCTTGAATGATGTATTAGATGAAGTTTCAAATTGCAAGCACTTGGTTCTTCAAAAAGTTGGCATTGGCCAAGTTCATTAGCATAGGAAGGTTGCCTAGATTCTAAGTCCATTTGTCCAAGATCAAGCCAACAATCCACACAAAAGTCTTTTAGGGTTTTTGTTGTTATTATGTATATTAATGGTCAAAGACCACACAAACAAGCAAAGTATACACAAACAAAATATATCACACAATATGGTCCAAATGGACAAAGTGAAAATTGCATTAACATAAACAATTAGAATGATATGAACAATGGCAAGTGTACAAAAACAAAAATTAAATGGCATTAAAGTAAAGGGCTTGAAATTAAAAGTTAGTAGTTAATAGGTTAAAGTT
The DNA here is from genome assembly GCF_024323335.1 of Lathyrus oleraceus. Taxonomy (NCBI): domain Eukaryota; kingdom Viridiplantae; phylum Streptophyta; class Magnoliopsida; order Fabales; family Fabaceae; genus Lathyrus; species Lathyrus oleraceus. Next base: position 176,403,655 of record NC_066581.1, read on the forward strand.
AGTATTGTGTTGCTTTTGCTTTTCATTTTAAGACATTCTTTGGAGAACACTCAACCCACTTATCACAAGCATGAATTCTTGAGCCAAAACATCTTCCAAAGGAAGGAAAGAAGACCAAGTTTCCACACAATACCATGAAAGAGGGGAGACTTACAATCTCACTAACTAGAATGCTTATGCCTTTTTTGTTACAAATTTAGCGTTATGTTAAACAATTGTAATTGGACTTATATAGAAGTCACAACTATTTGAGGCCTGGCAATAAAATTTTGGTGTCAATGCATGTTAGAGACATAATATAATGGACTATGTTCATGAAACATACCACACTCAAAAAGAATATGCAAAAGGTGTGGCCTAATCTCATCCATACTCATGTCAATTTTTCAATCAACTATCCTTAGGATTATCGGATATCATAGGCCAAATGGAATGAATGAATGAAGAAAGGGAATAAGATGAAGTGGGAGGGGAATGGATCAAAACACAAATTGGTCGAAATAGGACTTTTACCAAATTAATATCATCCATTCATTTTGGGAGATGGAATTTACATTCCATCAATCCCCTAAATCCAATGATATTAATTTGAGAAAGTCAAATCAACCTTGACCAAGGCCCAACAACAAGAGTCAAATAGAAACAAGTCATCACAATTGGTCAACAAATTTATTTGGCATTTATTCAAATTAAAATACTAAACTAGTGTATTTAAATTAAATATGGTTTGTCCAATTCCTAAAATCTCATGAAAACACCAAAGAAATGGCCATGAGATTTATCATAGGTCAAACAAGGTCAAAGGACTTTGGAGAAAAAATTTCATAATTTTTGGACATTTAAAAATATTTTTAAACAATTAAAAACAAATGTAAAATCAATTAATTCATGACAAATATTAATAATGATCAAAAAAATAATTTTACTTCAGAATATGAAAGAGGAAAATAGTTGAAATTTTTGTGTGAAAGTACCATATTTTTTGGATCAATATTGAATTTAATATGAATTATTGAAAATAATGCAATTAAAATAAAAATTAAAATATTAGAAAAAACGTGGACCAGATATCCCCCTCATTGATTGAGGTGGCAGATCAAGTGGCCAGAAACGCGCTATCCACGATAGACTCAAGTCAGCGCGCTACACAGTTGGTAATCACAATGGACACGTGAGATTAGAATAAAATAACAAGATCACGTGGCTGTGAGACATGCCAGCGCATGGCCGGAGCTGTAGCTCCAGTCTTCTTCTCCGGTGGACCTCACCAGACTGGTCCACCTTCAACCATCACCAAAATTAAAAACATGGACTTGATCTCAAAGTAAAAATGGCACTGAGTTTGAATCTGGCCTCAATTCACTCTAACTCCAAGTATATTGAGAGATACATGGAGTTGAAAATTGAGGTACATGAACTGAGTTTCTTCGTTATGGCCTCTAAGCAACTCAATCTTCTTGCCTACATTGGTAGGACTTCAGACAACCAAAGAATGAATAGAATTGAGCAAGAATTAAAGAGAATCGAAGATATCGAAATTTATGGAAAATACCTTCAATGGAGGTCTAGATTCAACTGATCTTGCTCTTGCTCGTGCTTGATCTCACTCCAAATGCTTGCAGAGGAAGGATTGAATGCTCAAAAGGATGTGGATTCCTAGAGATTTGAATTTCAAAACAGTGGAAATTCAAGTGAATTTCTCAGGTTTATCCTTTGCAATGTGAGGGTTAGAGTTAGGGGATCAAAGTTGGCTGGAAAGTGTGTCAATTTCTGAGCATATGAGGCTCTATTTATAGTTGAATCCATTGCTTTTTGCACACTTGAATTCACTTTCCAAATTTGGTCATTCATGATGCATGGGTGCATGGGCGTGCATAGGCCCATAAAATCATTGTCATAAGTCCACAAATGAGTGTGAGATAGTCTGAATTCCGCTTGGATTGCAAGGCAAGTGTACATTTTGATTTGAAGTTTGATCCTTGCCAAGTGATGACACCATGTTCATACCATGCGCAGCCTATGCATTCCTTGTTCAAAATGAATGAATTTGAGCTCTTTGTAAAGGTGAGATGAAGAGGAATAACTTTAATGTTTAACACTTTTCCATTTGGAGTTTGTAACTTTATGAAATTTGAGGTGGAAGTTTGGAAATTTTTGACATATCAAAAATTTTCAAAGTGTCAAGCCATATGTCTCAATATTCCACCTTGCTTAACTTTTTATATGAGCTTCAACTGAGAAAAGTGTATTCATCAAAGTTGTAGATCTATAAAATAACTTCAAAATGGTCACCAATTTCATGTTATTTGGATTTGAAATGATAGAGTTATGCATTTTTGAAGTTTGGAAACATCACTTGATCAATGGTATAGGTCAAAAATGACCTATAATGTAACCTCATATCACATGCTCAAAAAAGTTGAATTAGCTCCCACTCCAAACATAAAAGTTGAAGTAGACAAATTGAATTTGATTGTGCAACTTTGAAATATTTCATCTCATAAAGATTGAGCAAGGTATGGCCTTGGGAAGTTGACTTTCAAATTAGGATTTAGACAAAATGACTTATAATGTTTCAACATAGAAAATGATTTTCCAAGCAAAACTAGCTCTAGGTCGAAACACTAAAGTTGTTTGGAATCTAATTTAGAGTAAGTTTGATCTTGGAATTATTTTCATATAGTGAAAATTGTAGGCGATAGGGTCTAGGGAGACCCAGTTTTGATCAGATGAATTCACCTGGCCAACCACCATCAACCAACTTGCTAACTTCCAATTCTCTTGACTTTTTAGGCTCATGGTAGATCATATATGCATAAGATGATGAATTTTGAAGTGTCACTTGAGAAATTTGATCAATTGGTGTGATAGCTTGTTGGAGAAGTTACTCAAGATACCCTTTCAAACTAGGGTTTCCAAGGCAAATCATCCTCAAACTCTTGAAGAAAACTTGATCAATATAACATGTAAAGAACATCGGGACTCATATATGGTGCTCATAACCATTCTTAGATCAACCTTGGTTGTGCTCTTTGTTCATGAGGGTCTCAAACCCTAGATGTGAACTTGATAGATCAATGGAGATCATACCCTTCCTACAAAAGAGTTAGGCAAATGCAAAGGCATATTTTTGGTATTTTGGTTAGTGAAATCATAAAATACAAGTATGATATAATCACAAAGTTCTTGGTGATCTCTCCCAAAATAAACCCAATGAAAGAGGGGTAAGGAGGGTGCCAAGGTATGATCCCAATGCTAATGCTTAGGGTCAAAATTGGGGTCTTACAGCATCCATGAGGTTTTAAATGTGATGCAATTTGAGTTTGTTGGTGAAAAATCTGTTAAGTTGGTTTGTGAATTTGTTAGTTATGTTAGGATAGGTTTGAATTTTGATTGATGATTGAGTTAGTGAATTGATGTGAACTCTGTTAGTGGTTATAGCTATGAAATTCCTTTATTTTTTGTTAGTAAAATGTTAGTTTGTTAAACCCGTTGCAATGAGATGTTAATGTAGTTATGATTAAATTTGAATTTGGTTAATAGATGAGGTTGTTAGTTAATGGTAAGTTAACTATTTAATTGAAAGTCTTTTGATGAATGGTTATGTTTGTTGGTTTTGTGTTTAATGATGTTTGATGACTAGTTGTTTGATGCTTTCTTAACTCATGGAGTGATAATGGCAAATGCTATGAGTTCTATTGAGTGAATGCTACTGAATTTGTGAACTTATGTATGTTTGTTGTGAATTGGATGCAAGTCTTATGCATGAGCTATTGGATTCATAGAGTTGTTTTGGGTGCTTTGGATATGGACATGGCTCATTAATGGAATGCTTTGGCCGAGATGCTTTGGAGTTTTAGATATTGGAGCTTGTATTCGATATGGATTACTCCAGCTTTGTAGTTTTGCAAGTATTGTATTGTGATGTTGTAATGGGAATTAATGACATAGTTTATGGTTATGTAAGGTTCATGTAGAAATATATGTTGTTTGGAGTTGAAATTAAATGTATGAAGTATTGGATTAATGGTTTATGATGGAAAGGTTTGGGAGTTTGAATGTTTGTAATTTTGTTTATGTATGGCATAGTTTACAAATGGAAATAAAAATGTGAATTAATGCCATGGTTATGTTGAACTTTAAAATTGGCTTATGTTTGAAAATTTGGATGGCTTGAAAATGAAGAATTTATTAAAAATGGAAAGTGGATAAAAAATAGAAAAGCTCATGTAGGTCCAAGTGGAGGTCCATTTATTGGTTTGACCAGATTTCTGACCTGGTTATGGACTAAGTTCCTTGGTCCAAAAGTTGGTTAGATCAAGAAAAGGACCAGCCACAAAAGCATGCAAAAACCAAATGGACCAATGGTCTTATGATGAAACTTGATGCAATGCATATGAACAACTATTTGGGGATAAAAAATGATTAGTTGACTTTGGTCGTTTGGTTGACCAAAAAGTCAACAGTTGACCAAAAATCAACTATAAAAAAATTTGCCAAATAATGTAACCTTTGCAATGAACATGCACATTTGTGATGGAAAGGACAAACTATGAATGAAATGAGGTATTGAGTGGATTGAAATGGACATGGATGCAACTGAACTGAAGACTTGACTGACAATCGAATGAACCACACCTAAGGCACCAAGATCTTGACCATGGAAATAAATGATATGAACACCATGATTGAATGAACTTGAATGGACCGTAAACCCATGGATGAACCATCAAGAATGAAAATGACCATATCAGATGAATTGATGGAATTATGGGACTTTAAATGGATCCAACCCAACCAATGAGATCTCCTGGTGAACCAAAGACAAATGACCTTGAACAGAGATTGAACAAGCCAATGCACCATGCACAAATAAATGGTTGTGCCCTAGATGAAATTAGGGTTAGAAGTATCCATAAGAAAGGGTAACCCAAATTAGGGTTTTGCTTCACCTAGAAGCCACAAATGAATCATCAATACTAAGCACAACACAAGGATCGAAGGTGCCACCAATTAGGGCTTTGTTTGGCTGAGCAACCTTAATTTGCTAGGAAACCCTAGCTTCCACCAGGTACAATCAACAATGCCTTGAATCCAAGATTCAGGTCCTCTTGTATTGAACCAATGCTTATGCAAATGAAATGTCTGACCATGAAGATATGCTCATGATTAGGGTTATTAACCTAAGTGATCATTGTGAAGGGTAGGTTAAATTTTGTGGTATGACAGCTGCCCCTATTTAATCTTCTCGGACCTGAATGTATGGATAGCCATGACTTCCAAACATTCAAGGTATGAGGGGATTAAATACCAAAATATCGGAAAAAAATCCCACCAGGAACAAATGGAATGCAATGTGAAGATAGGTTTCAATGAATTTCTTCACTGGGATGTGGGATGAAGGAGTTGGCTTCTGTACATGGCAGCTATTGGAGATTAGTTTGACATATTTGTATAGAAATGGGTAGTTATGAAAGGTTAGATATGCATTACGTATTCAATATGCTATTTTAGGATGATTGATCCTCTTTCTCTTTTTCTTTTCTTCACCCCCCCCCCCCCTTTTTGCCTCCACCAATAAGCTTTGGCATGTACAAGTGATTGAAATATTCCTGCAGGATCCTACGAAGGTAAAAAGAATCATGTATTTGCAAAAGGCAAGTAACAAAGGATATAGAAATAACTTAGGTCTTCTACAAAAGTCAGAGAGGCGTCTTGCAAAAGGTAAGTAACTTGACTGGGAAATGGTTAAACTTTCTGCTACAAAAGGTAGAGGAGACTTGAAAAAGGCGAGCAAAGGGTATAATATATCCTCATGCACGAGGCATATAAGAAAACCTCAGCAAAAGTCTAAGAAAACACACGAAGGTAAATGTGATTTCTCATGCGAAAGGCAATGAGAACTTCTAACAAAAGGTCAAGAAGAAATACGAGGGTGAAGGACGACTTCGTTGGGGATATGGTTTTTCTCGTACCAAAGTTAGAAAACTCTCCTTAGCAAGAGAAAATGGGGACTTCCTAACAAAAGGTTAAGAAGAAAGGTGGGTAGATTCTCAACAAAAGGTGATAAGAAGCTCCTTAACAAAAGGTTAAAGCATAAGGCTGGAATTGAACTTCTCATACGAAAAGTAATGAGAACTCTTTAACAAAAGGTCAAGAAGAAAGACGGGAATGAGATTCTCATACAAAAGGTAATGATAACTTCTCGACAAAAGGTATGCTGGGGATTGAAATGTATTTGACCTCAATACTGCGAATGAGGTAAAACTGGACATTCTTAACTCTACAATTAGAAACAAAATATGGTCAACATCAACTCTGAGGCCAGGGATAATGACACGATCACGATCAATTCAGTGACTGGGGTAAATTGTTCCAACACAATCTTCTCCATGCAAAAGGCGAGAAATTGGCACAAAGAAAAAAGGGACTTATAAAAGGTAAGTGGCTGGAAAAGGTCCAAAGGTACTTGCAAAAGGAAACACGAAGAATAGATATTTCAGGAAAACCTGCTGGTAATATCACTCAAGAGTTCATGATAATGTTCTTAGTTGGGGAGGAAGAACTGTCTCAATGGAGGATTCTGCCTATGCTCTCGAGAAAGACTTTCATGTAGTTATGCATGTTTATTTTGTATGGTGTAATGTTTCCATCTTGATGGAATATGATATGAGTTTCATGAGGCAATGATATGCAATGAATGATTACTTATGCATGGTCATGCTTTGGTTATGTACCACTATGCATAACTGGATGTATTCTAAAAATTACGAACTTAGGGTACCAATAACCATTAGCTTTATCAATTAAGATCATGGTTCTTTGTTGAAAGGTTCGGGGATGTGTTTAGCGTGACTCCATGACACCCCTCTTAAACTTAGGAGTTTCTTACGCTCAATGGATCTTTCTCTGAACAACTTAAAAAGTATAGAGAGGATCTTCCTTCCCTAGTCAGTCATGCCCTAGCATGTTGGGTATCTACATGGATTGCCCCAATCATAAGTTATGAAGCAACTATGTCATAGAGCGATCTCGATCTGACCTGCCCTAGTGTCTTGAAACTGTACACCTATGATTAACCATATTTGAGAGTTTGACTTCTTGTGCTCTTGGGGTGGCTTGGCCCCAATACGAGCCTTGAAATGGCTTTTCCTCTGGCTGGGTGATCCTTTGAGAGAATGCCCCTGACTAACCAGTCTCGAAGAGATTTTTTGAGTCTCGATGTGACTACCTCAGATAGACCGAATCTTGAAGCGGCTTGTCTTTAGGCTCAACAAAGTCTTCAAACATTCTTCACCTTGATATGATCATTAAAAGTGACATTCCCCTGCTCAACAGAGTGCTCTGGCATTCTGCTCTATTTGAGTATGATCAACCAAGATGACTTACCCCTGCTCAATGGATTTATCAGGTGTTCTGTCTCTGATGTCACCAAGCTTCTCAATTCAAGTTCATTGTGGAAACTTTCTTGATGATAAATGCTTACTCACGAGTAAAACATGTTCATTTTAGAAATGATAATTGCAATGTTTTGTTTATGTTAGTTTTGAAATCCAAGTTCATTCATTGGAATTATGACACATAGTGAATAGATCATTAATGGGAATGTCACATTGATACCGACATAAATGATAAGCAAATAATTAAGGAGATAGTTTTAACACAACCTTACTGACTGTAGTATGCTTTCAAAATAAACCCTTCTTCAATTAGGTATTTTTAGGGTTGTAACGTGGCTTGGTTCACGGTTTCAGAAAGAAAGCATTTATGGCTCAAAACATAATCTAACCAACCCATTCTCCTTGATGTTCTCCAGTCCTTCGTTCAGCTAGTTCGATATAAGCTCTCATCTTCCAAAAGGAAATTTTAAGTGATGATTAATGAACCACCGAGGTTTTCGGAGTGGCGGTCACCCTTCTCTTGTTTTGTTTGTAGCCACACGAATTTGTTGTTGCTGAGGGTTTTCTTTTGATTCTTATTTTGTTTCCCTATTTTTTTTGCTTCCCTACTTTTGGTGGATTTATTCAACTTTGCAATTCACAGGGGTTTCCTAATTTTTTCCTAAGCCGCTCGTTTTCGAGCTTTCAACTTAGTATGCTTTTTTTTCTTTTGAATTTTGATTTCTTATTTCTCTTGTTGGAACAAATCGTGTGACATCTGTTCATTTGATTGGAAGGGGTCGTGATTGCCTCATTCCTTTGTCGGCGAGGGACAATCATTACATATTTTTGATTTTCGGCCTCTTTTGAGGGATAAGATGTGGTTGATCCTCAGATAGGACACTCCCTTTTTTGTCTTTGGGAATTTGAATGCAAAGTCAAACTAACTAAAGACTACTCTGCCCTGGGTTAAGATTGAGGTTTTTTCTATACAAGAAGAAACTCTTACTCCTTGACTCAAAGGGGTTGATTAGGGTTTATCTTCCTTATACCTCAAGTGTTTGGGATTTGAAGCAATGGCTTATATTATCAACAAGGTGTTATTCAAAAGCATACATGTAGTGATTTCGTGTTTTTTCCAATTTCATCATTCTCCTCATGATTTTACTTAAACACAAGTTAGATACTGACAAAATAAAGTATGAGTGAGCACGAATGGATTGGTTCAAAAGCATACATATTTATTTCATTGTCATTATTAATAAAAAAGAACGAGTTTTTACAAATGAGTATTACAAATGACAAATAAGAAATATACAAATGCAAATGATTGAATGGACTAATGATTGTTGGCGTAATTGGCCTTATTACCCTCCACATACTGGAGTTATCATGTTTTCCGAAATTGATGGGATAGTCCCAAAGATGCAACTTTCTCCAGATTTACCACGGCTTCGGCTACGGCACTGCAGATGTGCTTGCCTGTGGAGGCGTATGATTATTCAATATGTTCGGGCGGTTTGCTGTGAACGAGATATCCTTTGAGTCGACCAAGTATTTTACCATATGCTTTAAGATATTACAATTCTCGATTGAGTTCTCCAATGTCCCGGTATCACAATTGACGTTCATATCATACCCTATAGGAAGAGGTTTTGGAGGAGCCATAACTTCCCTTAGCTGAACCAACGAGTCCTTGAGTAGATGAGCAAGAAGATGACCATATGGCATGGGAACCAGGTAAAACTTTCTTGGAGGCCTTCTTGGTCCATGTCTACCCTGCTGATGCTAGTTCTGTTGTTGTGGAGCATAAAGTTGTTGATATTATATTGGTGGAGGACTAGTAGGAATAACATACGTATGCTACTGATATGGGTTTGGTGCTACTGTTTCCACTTGATAGCATGGCACTTGGTAGGCCTCAACCCCTTCTGTTGTCATGTCAGCATTGGTCTCCCCTTCCTTCTTCTTTGGGAATCCGGACTGGGATTTCTTTGCTCCACTAGCCACAACTAATGTATCCTGAATTTTACCGATCTTTAAATAGTTCTCGATTTGCTCACCAGCAATCACTAAATGTAAAAAACCGACAAAATTACTTCCTATCAACTTTTCCAGGTAGGGTCCATGGAGGGTGCCCATGAACATGTAGACAAGCTCCTTTTCAAGAAGAGGAGGTTGGACTCTAGCAGCTAGCTCTCTCCATCATTGAGCGTATTCCTTGAATGATTCATCCGTATTCTGGATGAGGCTTTGGAGTTGAGTATAATTTGGAGCCATGTATGAATTGTACTGATAATGCTTTAGGAATGATTCAGCGAGTTCCCTCCGAGTTCAGATATGTGTGCACTCGAGCTGCATATACCACTCAATTGAATCCTCACTGAGGCAATCTGGAAAAAAGTGCATTAAGAGTTTTTCATCATCGGAATGAGCAGCCATCTTTCTGCAAAAGGCTCGGATGTGGGTATTTAGATATGTGACCCCTTTGTATTTTTTAAAGTCCGAGACTTTGAACTTAGCATGAATTATCACGTCGGACACTAGACACATGTCTGCAACAGCCAGCCCAAAGGTATCAGGTCCTTGGAGAGCTTTCATCCTATCTTCCAGAATATGTAACTTTGTCTCTATTTCAGCAACCGGTAGTCCAAGGGCATCATAGAAGATATCATGGTGATCATCAACTGACACCCTTCCAAGGACATGAAGGTTGACTGCATGCATAAAATTCTAATTCACTGGACCTCCCCCCATAGGTGGAGAAATGACCACATGTGGATTCATAGGAATTTGCAGAATGGGATCCACTAGTGGTGGTACAGGAGGATTTGCAGCGGTGATCCTTAGAGATGCTTGTCGGATTTCCTCTTGGCTCCTAGCCATAACTACTTGACCTCTTGACACATCTTGAATGGCTTCCATCAGTTGACCCATCTGGGCGTGCACGTGGCTCACCTCCTCTCTCAATGCAGCTTGGTTCTGCTCCAATTGATCCATGGGAAATCTTTGGTTACTTCGAGTGTTGTAGGAATACCGGGAAGTTAGTTTGTTTAGTGGATGCTGTACAAAAAGGCCATGGTAAGTTTTATGGTTTTTGTATCATGATATGCATAATGATGCATGAATATTATGTTTGAAGTTTATTTATTTATGATGCATGAGTGCATGAATGAACGAAATTCAGGAATATGGATTCAAAAGTTTGAGGTATGGACATAGGATAACACTGATTGCTTTCCATACGATGATCTCACCGGGGTATGATCTAGGGTTATAAACAGGAACCCCAGAGTCATGGATTCATCTGAATGTTTTCCGCTTACGACAAAAGCTTACTGGTACAACTCCATCAAATGAATCTATTCTGGGTGAGGTCTTCGTACCGACCCACGCAAGAGAAGCTTCTCGAGAACCCGCATTACGCGACCATCAACACTAGGTTCTAGACAAGGGTCTCCGAGTCATGGATTTCCTTGACTATTTTCCACTTATGTCAATTTACTTTCCAGGTGACAACTCCATCAAGAAATTCTATTCTGAGTGAGATCTTCATACCGACCCACGTGAGAAAAGGTTCTCGGGGACCCGTACTACGCGACCATTGTTTCTAGTTGGCCAAAGGTTAACAGTTCTACAAAGGTCTTATAATCATATATCCTAATGAAAACCTTAACGCTTATGCCAAAATCTTGACAGTCGTTAATATCCTTAAAAGAATCTACTATAAGTTAGGTTCTCGTATCAACCCTTACGAGAAAACATTCTCGGTGGCCCAAACTACGCAACCTCTCTTATATCAAGTTTTCACTCTAAACTTGGGTAGAGAATCTTTCCCTTAAGGTTTTCAATCAAGGTATCTATTCCATACCACACCATGAGAGCAACAAAACAGATATCAAATGAAAATCCAAAGAAAAAGATAATAAATAAAGCAAGTAATGTGAAAAGATAAACACCCAAACATGCGATAAAGGCAACCTAGACTGGGCTTGACTTTCTTAGGGAAAAAGTCCCCATCAGAGTTTCCAGTTGTTGCTACCGGAAAAATACAGAGTCGCCATCAGATTTTATTTATTCCAAGAGGAAAGGGAAAATATCGATAAAAACCCAAAAGAACGGTCATCCCAACCATGAACGGATTCGAAAGTCGGTTATGCAAGGGGAAGGTATTCACCCCTCACATCCATCGTACTCGATGGGAACCATCTCGATATCCTTTGCTTGAACGGGTGTCGTTATCTTAATGCTTACTTCCTAAAGTTTTACGGAGTGGAAATGGATTTTTTTATTAGTTTGCTCGCCAAGGATTTAGGCCCTCGTGCCTACGTATCCTCATTCGTGTAATAAGGAAGCTAGATCCTCGTAGTTTATGGTAAAAAATGCTTGTTGGTTGGTTGATTTTACCTTAAAGAAGGATTTTCAGAGTGATGTCCAAGGCGCAAAAAATAGGTTTGATAATTCGATGTTGTTTTTATGTTTTGAAAAGAGTTTTCTTTTTACCTCGGATTTCACTAAAGATTATGGGTAAAGGCGAATATTTCAAACTACCAAGCCAAGTGTCTTGTGTCTAAAATAATCAGAATGAGGGTATGAAAGCTCCATTCTCATTCCTTCTCCACCAGTTAAGGCTCGTGGCATACAATCCTAAGCGTATTTTATTATGTTTATGAATTTGATTTAAGAAAATTTTGCTTGACGTTGGATCAAGGGTTTGCGTATTATTTTTAAATGGTGACAATCCTAACTCCTATGGTTGGCTAATAGGAAATCAACAAGACAAAGGAAAGCGAGGAAAAAAGTACATCAAGGTGGGGAGAGAGATACATGAAAAATACAAGGTAATGATGCGAGAAATAAAGGGTCTCGTTAAAGAGAAAGTCTTGTGTGTGCATTGTCTCCTAAGCTAACAAATGGATAGTGGTTTCAACATGAAACCCTAGGGTAGTGCCATGAGTGAAATCCATTCTTGCAATAAAAGATTACAAGTCCTCGGAAACTCCAAATCATGCATAGGTCAATCATAATAGTCCAAGGTCCAAACAAGGGTACTAACAAGTCCTCTAAGTCTCACTTCATGTCAAGTTTAGGTCATACACAAAGTCCAATTGTCCCATTACTCTAAGCTTAGGTCTTAATGAAGACGAATTAGGTCTTTTTAGGTCTTTTCCGTTTTATCATTTTTTTTGTTCATTTTTTATTATGTGTCAAAGTAAAGAAGAACAAAAAGAGAAATGGAAATAAATAACTCAAATTAAAAGTGCAAGAATGTAAATTGCATAATTAAAATGTTAGGAATTAGTAGCTAAATGTTAGGTTAGCAATTAGTGGTTATTTTTAAATTTAATGATGAAAAATAAAGGATTAAACAATTAAATCCAAATATCTAAGCTAGTACTGCTAATTGCAAAACTAAAATAAAGGCAAGAAATGATTAAGATCAACAATGCACAATGACATTAAAAATAATAAGAAAAATAAGCCAAAGAAATAATCAAGAAAAATAATGCAATCAGGGGGGTGCAGAAAAGTAGAAGTGTGGTGCAAATAAAGAAAGGGCACAATACCCATGTAGGAGGCCCATTGGCCTTTCAGCTTTGCTTCCAGAGAGGTGCAATAGAGTTGGTGGTACGAGTAGCGAAAGGAGTTGGACTGCAGCCTAAAATACACATTCAAACGAAATAAGAGTGATCAGGTTACTCTAGGTTCAAACAAATCACATGTTAAATCCCTTCACTAGACTTCCTCTGTCTTTGTCATGTTGGAACTCATCGTAGGTGAAGGCAGAGCTCCTAAACCTAAATTAAGGTTGTCATCCTCTTCCTTTCAAAGCCTAGGTTATGAATCCACTATTCACACATCCTAAATCCTAAACCACCGCTCAGATTAAAGAAGGATGCAGATGAACCCAAACACATTCAAAGTAAAATTAAATGGTGTCCATGAGGAATTGAAGCCTCTCACACGAGGGCTTTAATTCCTCCCTTCAAACTCTACATTGCGGTAACGAAGTTGTGGTGCAAGGTGAAGAATGAATCCTGAGGGGGGGGGGGGGGAATAAACATCCTCCATAAATCATGATGTGAAGTGATTTAATAGAGGTGAGGAGTAAGGTCAAGGATATATTAGGAAATGAGAATTAAGATGAAAATTTTGTTAGATGCAACCTAAAATTATGTTATGCTATTGAAATTGTGAATTAATTTTAAATGTGATGCAATTTGAGTTTGTTGGTGAAAAATCTGTTAAGTTGGTTTGTGAATTTGTTAGTTATGTTAAGATAGGTTCGAATTTCGATTGATAACTGAGTTAGTGAATTGATGTGAACTCTGTTTGTGGTTATAGCTATGAAATTCCTTTATTTTCTGTTAGTAAAATGTCAGTTTGTTAAACGAATTGAAATTTGTTGTTAATGTAGTTATGATTAAATTTGAATTTGGTTAATGGACGAGGTTGTTAGTTAATGGTAAGTTACATGTGTTAATTGAAAGTTTGTTGATGAATGGTTATGTTAGATGGTGTTGTGTTCAATGATTCTTGTTGACTAGTTGCTTGATGCTAGTTTAACTCATGGAGTGATAACGGAAAATGCTATGAGTGATATTGAGTGAATGTTACTGAATTTGTGAACTTATGTGTGTTTGTTGTGAATTGGATGCATGTCTTATGCATGAGCTATTGGATTCATAGAGCTGTTTTGGGTGCTTTGGATATGGACATGGCTCATTCATGGAATGCTTTGGCCATGATGCTTTGGAGTTTTGGATATTGGAGCTTGAATTGGATATGGGTTGCTTGAGTTTTTAAGTTTTGCAATTATTGTACTGTGATGTTGTAATGGGAATTAATGACATAGTTTATGGTTATGTAAGGTTTACGTAGAAATGTATGTTGTTTGGAATTGAAATTGAATGTACGAAATATTGGATTAATGGTTTATGATGGAAATGTTTAGAAATTTGAATGTTTGTAAGTTTGTTTATGTATGGCATAGTTTACCAATGGAAATGGAAATGTGAATTAATGTCATGGTTATGTTGAACTTTGAAATTGGTTTGTGTTTGGAAATTTGGATGGTTTGAAAATGAAGAATGGCTTAAAAGTGGAAAATGGCTAAAAAAGAGAAAAGCTCATGTAGGTCCAAGTCGAGGTCCATTTTTTGGTTTCACCAGGTTTTGGACTTGGTCATGGACCAAGTTCCTTGGTCTAAAAGTTGGTCACACCTAGAAATGGACCAAAAAATGGAACAGGCCAAAAAGCATGCAAAAACAAAATGAACTAATGGTCTTATGATGAAACCTAATGCAATGCATAGAAACAAGTATTAGAGGATCAAAAATGATGAATTAACATTGGTCGACTGGTTAACTAAAATGTCAATAGTTGCCCAAAAGTCAAATGTAACAAAATTGGCCAAACAATGTAAGTTTTGCAATGAACATGGACATTTATGGTGGAAGCGAAAAACGATGAATGAAATGAGGTATTGAGTGGATTGAAATGGACATGGATGCAACTGAACTGAAGACTTGACTGACTATCCAATGAACCGCACCCAAGGCACCAAGATCTTGACCATGGAAATGAATGATATGCACACCATGATTGAATGAACTTGAATGGACCAAAGACCCATGGATGAACCATCAAGAATGGCAATGACCATATGATATGAATAGATGGAGTGATGGGACCTGAAATGGATCCAACCCAACCAATTAGATCTCCCGATGAACTAAAGACAAAAGGCCTTGAACAAAGTTTGAACAAGCCAATTCACCATGCACAAATGAATGGTTGTGCCCCAAATGAAATTTGGGTTAGAAGTATCCACAAGCAAGGGTAACCCAAATTTATTTTTTACTTCACCAAGAGGCCACAAATGAATCATCAACACCAAGCACACACACAAGGACTAAAGGTGCCACCAATTAGGGATTTAGTTGACTGAGCAACCTCAAGTTTCTAGGAAACCCTAGGTTCCACCAGACACAAGCAACAATGCTTTGAATCTAAGATTCTTATCCTCTTGTATTGAACCAATGCTTATGAAAATGAAATGACATACCATGAAGATATACACATGATTAGGGTTATTAACCTAGGTGATTATTGTGAAGGGAATGGTAAATTTTGGGGTATGCAAGTACATCCAAGACATGTGCCAAAATTCTTCAGACGGGCCTTTATTTGCCCAACGTCTAGAAAGATGTTCATACCTTTGTCACGAAGTATGACCAGTTCCATCACACTGGAACATTTCAAGAAGAGATGAAATGCATTTAAAGAACATCTTGGAAGTAGAAGTCTTTGATGTATGGAACATGGACTTTATGGGACCTTTTCCATCCCCAACGGGAAACCAATTCATACTCGTTGTTGTCAAATATGTGTTGGAATAGATTGATGACATTACCTCTCCTAATAATGATGCACGAGTGATGACCAAGATGTTCAAAAACTACATCTTTCCAAGATTAGGCATCCTTAGACTCGTAATAAGTGATGGCGGGTCTCAATTCATCTTGAAACAATTCGAAAATTTGTTGAATAGGTATGGATTGAGACACATAATAGATACCCCTAATCATTCGCAAACAAGTGGACATGTGGATATTTCTAATAGAGGAATAAAATCAATCTTGGAGAAAAAAGTTTCCACCCCCAGAAAAAACTGGGCCGCTAAGCTTAATGAAGCACTCTGAGCTTGTAGTTATGCTTATAAGACACATATATGAACCAACCCATTCAATCTTGTCTATGGAAAATCATGCCACCAGACGGTAGAGCTAGAACACAAAGTTTATTGTGCCATTAAGACCCACAATATGGAGTGCAGAACTGTCGAAGGTAAGATAATCTTGGATCTACATGAGTTGGAAAAGCTTAGGCTGAATGCCTACGAAAATGCTCTGATATATAAAGAACACCAGAAGGGAATTAAATGAGGGAGATTAGTACTAATTTTTAATTCTAGATTTAGGATATTTCTAATAAAGCTTCACTCTAGATGGTCTAGATCATTTGAGGTAACCATAATGACGCAAACCGATGCGGTGGAGGTTTGGGACATATCCACTCAATTGTTCATAGGGAATGAGAAGAGGCTCAAACAACACCATACTGGAGAAGAAATGGACTAGACGTTAGTTTTGCTTTAGAGGTAGCACCAGATAGTTGATAATTATAAAGTCAAGCTACCAATGTTAAATGAAGCATTGTGTGGGAGGAAATCCACATGTATTTAGTTTAGGTTTCAAGTTTTATTTAAGTTTAGTCAATGAAAAATATCAATCAAAGTCAGAGGAGACAACAGTTGTGCATTTGTTGAGCTAAAAAAATGAAAGAAATGAGACTAGACAGGCTTGATGGTCGTCACCGAAATGACAGATGGGTCGTTTTGAGCAAAAAGATAGGGTTATGGGCGTCTTGGACGTAAAATGAAGAGTGTGACCCCTGAATATTTGAAGTTTGGGACGTCACTCCCATGGCATCAGGGTTTCAAAAATTAAAACCAAATGCCTCAGCAAGCCTTTATTTTCCATCAATAATCATCATTAAACTTTTTAAAATTCTCTCTCTCTCTCTCTCTCTCTCTCTCTCTCTCTCTCCTCCCACTTCCAAAACCGTAAAATCACCCATCACACTTCACTTTATTATTCTTATAAATTCATCTTCTTCACCAAAACTCTAAACTTCCAATGAAGCTCACCTCTAAAAACTTCATTTCTTACTCAAAATCAAAAACCAAACCAACATAATTCATTATTACACTTTCAAAATCATCATTCACCACTTAAAACTCAAACTTTCCACCTATTTTACCAAATACACAAATTTAAGTTTCACACCATCAACCCAAAAATCCAAATTTTCTCAACCATGCCTCCAGGAATGCAACATGTTAACTCTCTAGGAATCAATTTCAAGGATGGACATCAGCAGAAGTCTTTGAAGATCTTGTTCAGGGGCACTTATCTTTGGTCATTATAATTGTATGACATTCTTCAATTCATCTTTAATAGAATAGGATGGGACCATTTTTTGACTATGCATCACCCAACCTATGAGAGACTCACACTTGCGTTCTTTAGCTTATTTAGCTATCACCCTCTTCAAAGAGTTAATCAGGATTAGGGAATGACTAAGTTTATCCTCTTCGGCACATATTATTAATTATACCAGGATTAAATAGGCGATATGTTGCATTTTCATACTAGTCCAGACTACGCCAACGGGGTTCCTTCATATGAAAATTTGTTGAAAAAGTATGGAGTGAGACATAGAGTAGCTATCCTGTATCATCCGCAAATAGGAGGACAAGTGGATATTTCTAGTAGAGAAATAGAATCAATCATGGAGAAAATAGTTTCCACCTCTAGAAAAGACAGGGCCGTTAAGCTTATTGAAGGACTCTAGGCCTGTAGGTCTGCTTATTTGAAACTTATAGGAACCACCCCATTCAAGCTTGTCTATGGAACTCTTGCCACATGTTGGTAGAGTTGGATTACAAATTCTAATGGGCCATTAAGACCCTCAATATGGAGTGTAGAGCCGTCGAAGGTAAGAGAATCTTGGATCTACATGAGTTGGAAGAGCTTAGGATGGACGCCTACGAAAATACTTTGATATATAAAGAACGCGCCAAGAAATGGTATGGTAAGCGTATTACCATAAGTGAATTCAATGAGGGAGAGTTATTAGTGATTTTTAATTCTAGATTGAGGCTATTTCCGGGAAAGCCTTATTCTAGATAATTTAGTCCATTTGAGGTAACCATAGTGATGTAAACCATGCAGTGGAGGTTTGGAGCAAATCCACTTGGGCGTTCATAGTGAATGGGAAAAGGCTTAAACATGATCATACCAGAGAAGACATGGGACAAGGTGTTAGTTTTTATTTAGAGGTAGCACCAAAGAGTTGAGCATTACAAGTTTGAGTTACCGATTTTAAATGAAGCGCTGCGTGGGAGGCAACCCACGTGTATTTAATTTAGGTTTCAAGTTTTATTTAAGTTTAGTCAATAACAAAATATCAATCAAAGTCATAGGAGACAGTATTTGTGCATTTGTTGAGCCAAAAAATGAAATAAATGAGACTAGAAATGTTTGATCGTCGTCATTCAAATGACCGGTGGGTCATTTGGAGCAAAAATGATAGGGTGGCAGACGTCTTGGGTGTAAAATGAAGACCCTGACCCATGAATGTCTAATGTTCGGGCCATCACTCGCATGACAGGCGTTAGGGTTTCAAAATTAAAACCTAACTCCTCACCTGCTGATGGGTAGACCGTCATAGGGATATGCTTGTTAGTGTGTTTAAAGTGCATTTTCACAATGTTTTGAAATAGTAAAAAGATGCAAGCCTTTATTTTCCATCAATAATTATAATTAAACTATTCATAATTCTCTCTCTCTCTCTCTCTCTCTCTCTCTCTCTCTCTCTCTCTCTCTCTCTCTTCTCCCACTTTCAAAACTGTAAAATCATGTATAACACTTTACTTTTTTATTTTTCTAAATTCATTTTCTTCACAAAAACTCAACTTCAAATGAAGCTTACCTCCAAAAACTCTATTTCTTGCCCAAAATCAAAAACCAAAGCATTATAATTCAATATTTACACTTTCAAAATCACCATTTACCATATAAAACTTAAACTTTCCACCTCTTTTACCAAATACACAAATTTGGATTTCACACCATCAACCCAAAAATCCATATTTTCTCAACCATGCCTCCAAGAATGCGGGAATTTAACTATCTCGGAATCAATTTCAAGGATGAAGATTAACTGAAGCGCTTTGAAGATCTTGTTCAGATGGTCTTTACTCCAACAAGGTATGTTGATAACTCTTATTTTAGGGCATTAGAAATGTATGACATTGTGCAATTCATCTTTAATGGAATAGAATGGGACCATTTTTTTGACTCTACATCACCCAACCTATGAGAGAATCACATTCATGTTTCTCAGCTTATTTAGCTATCACCCTCTTCATAGAGTTAATCAAGATCGGGGAAGGACTAAGTTTAGGCTCTTTGGTACATATTATAAATTAAACATTAACTAAACAGGTGATCTGCTTCACTTTTAGACTAGTCCAGACTCCGCCAACGGGGTTC
Organism: Lathyrus oleraceus; assembly: GCF_024323335.1. Lineage (NCBI taxonomy): Eukaryota > Viridiplantae > Streptophyta > Magnoliopsida > Fabales > Fabaceae > Lathyrus > Lathyrus oleraceus. The sequence continues at coordinate 176,423,156 of NC_066581.1, forward strand.
CCACGGATGAAAATTTATTGAAAAAGTATGGAGTGATAAATAGAGTAGCTACCTTATATCATCCACAAACTAGCAGATTGGTGGAGATTTCTAATAGAGAAAATAAAATCAATCACATAGAAAACTATTTACACCTCTAGAAAAACTGGGCCGCTAAGGTTAATAAAGCACTTTGGGCCTGTGGGTCTGCTTAAATGACACTTATAGAAACCACCTCATTCAAACTTGTCTATGGAAAATATGACTACATGTTGGTAGATATGGAACAAAAAGTCTAATGGGGAATTAAGACCCTCAATATGGAGTGTAGAGACGCTGAAGGTAAGAGAATCTTGGATCTACATGAGTTGGATGAGCTTAGGCTGGACGCCTACCAAAATACTCTAATATATAAAGAACGCACCAAGAGATGGAATGATAAATGTATTTCCATAATGGAATTCATTGAGGGAGAGTTATTAGTGATTTTTAATTCTATATTAAGGTTATTTCTAGGAAAGCTTCACTATAGATGGTCTAGACCATTTGAGTTAACAAGAGTGAGGCAAACCGATACAGTGGAGGTTTTGAGTAAATCCACTCGGTAGTTCATAGTGAATGGGAAAAGGCTCAAACACTATCATACCCTAGAAGAAATGGGCCAAGGTGTTAGTTTAGCTTTAGAGGTAGCAGCAGAGAGTTGAGCATTACAAAGTTGAGCTACCGATGTTAAATGAAGCGATGTGTGGGATGCAACCCACGGGTAATTTGTTTAGGTTTCAAGTTTTGTTTAAGTTTAGTCAATAAAAAAAGATCAATCAAAGTCATAGGAGACGGTAGTTGTGCATTTGTTGAGAAAAAAATGAAAGAAACGAGACTAGAAAGGCTTGACGGTCGTCACCCAAATGACGGGTGGGTCGTTTTGAGCAAAACGATAGGGTGATGGACGTCTTGGGCATAAAATGAAAGGCTTGACCCCTGAATGTCTGACGGTCTAGTTGTTACTCCCATAACGGGCGTCAGGGTTTCCAAAATCAAATCCGAACGCCTCAATTGCTAACGAGAAAACTATCATAGTGATGAAGTCTGCTAGTGTGTTTAAGGTGCGTTTATTCAATGTTTTGAAAATGTAAAAAGTTAAAAGCCTTTATTTTCCATCGATCATCATCATTAAACTTTTTAGAATTTTTTCTCTCTCTCTCTCTCTCTCTCTCTCTCTCTCTCTTCCCACATTCAAAACCGTTAAACTACCTCTCACACTTCACGTTTTTATTCTTCTAAATTAATCTTCTTCACGAAAACTATAAACTCCCAATGAAGCTCACCTCCAAAAACTATATTTCTTGCCCAAAATAAAAAACCAAACCAACATAATTCATCATTTCACTTTTATAATCATCATTCACCACTAGAAACTCAAACTTTCCAACTCTTTTACCAAATACACAAATTTTGGTCTCACACCATCAACCCAAAAATCCAAATTTTCTCAACCATGCCTCCAAAATGAAGCAATTTAACTATATGTGAACCGATTTCAAGGATCAAGATCAGCGGAAGCGCTTAAAAGATCTTGTTTAGAGGGACTTGACTATGACAAGGAATGATGATAACTCTTGCCTTGGGACATTAGAACTGTATGAGATTATGCAATCCATCTTTAATACAATAGGATGGGACCATTTTTTGACTCTGCATCACCCAAATTTATGAGAGACTCACATTTGAGTTTCTCAGCATATTTAGCTATCACCCTCTTTAGAGAGTTAATCAGGGTTGGGGGAGGACTAAGTTTAGGCTCTTTGGTACATATTATAAATTAAACTAGAATTAAATAAGTGATCTACTGCATTTTAAGACTAGTCCAGACTCCGCCAACAGGGTTCCCACAAATTAAAATTTGTTGAAAAAGTATGGAGTAATACACATAGTATGTACCCCAGATCTTCCGCAAATAAGCAAACTTATGTAGATTTCTAATAGAAAAATAAAACCAATCCTAGAGAAAACAATTTCCACCTCTAGAAAAGACTGGGCCTTTAAGCTTAATTAAGCACTCTGGGCCTGTAGGTATGCTTATAAGACACCTATAGGAACCACCCCATTCAATCTTGTCTATGGAAAATAATACCACCTATCAGTAGAGCTGGAACACAAAGTCTATTGGGCCATTAAGACCATCAATATTGAGTGCAAATCCGCCAAAGGTAAGAGAATCTTGGATCTGCACGAGTTGGAAGAGCCTAGGCTGAATGCCTACCAAAATTCTATGATATATAAAGAATGCACCAAAAAATGGCATGATAAGTGTATTACTAGAATGGAATTCAATGAGGGAGAGTTAGTACTGGTATTTTAATTCTAGATTGATGTTATTTCTGGGAAAGCTTCATTCCAGATGTTCTAGACCATTTGAGGTAACAAGAGTGATGCAAAACGGCACAATGAAGGTTAGGAGAAAATTCACTCGGTAGTTCATAGTGAATGGGCAAAGCCTCAAACACTATCATACCGAAGAAGAAATGGAGCAAGGCGTTAGTTTTGATTTAGAGGTAGCACTAGAGAGTTAAGCATTATAAAGTCGAGATATCGATGTGTTGACCCATAATTTTCTGTCTAGTAGGAAAATCAAGTTAAAGCTACATTTGGTGAAATACTAAGTCTAACAAGTGATATACAAGAGTCGACATTCATGACACGACGACTAGATGTTCCCGCTGGCATCTTGAGATGTTAGTTTGGGAAAAGCTCAAGGAGATATCTTGAAAAACTAGTTTAAGGAGTCTCAGGAGTAGATTTAAGTGACTACTCGACACCATGTCGAGAGAGGACCATCAGAAAAACTTTTAATACTTGGAAGATTGAGGAAACCAAAGATAAAGGGCTTTGTGCGTTGTGTATGCCTTCAACGAGCAATCATATTGTAACACCCCAAAATTTGCCCTCCTCATTCATGCATTCATTTAGCATTTCATATTGCATTTCATCATGTCAATCAAAATTAGATCCGAAAAAAAAAAAAAAAAAAACGAAAAAATAAATAAATAAATAAATAATTTTTTACAAAATAAATAAATAAATAAAAATAATAATAAAAAATAAATAAAATATAATAAATTTTGGACTTGGGTCTCTCTCATTTGAGCCCACAAAACCATGAAATTCAGTCTATAAATACCAAGGCTTCACTTGAGAAAAAGGAAGAGAAGCAAAATACTCTGAGGTTTCCTTGAAACAAAACCCTGGACAAAACCTGGAGAGGAACCTGACAGAGAACTCAGAGTAACCCCCATCTCACGCAAACCCTAACATTTCAACCGGTCTCTCCCATCAGGTTTGCTTCATTCCCATAATTTTATGCTCTTAATTTGGATCATCTGAATGTATGAGGTATGATGGATGAATTTCATTATGTTTTTGCCCACGGGTTTAATTATGCATGAATGGGTGAAACCTATGCCTTGAATGTTTAATCACATGATTTCTGAAATGTATGCCACAGGGTTGGAGGTTTTTGAAACCATGCTGTTATTCATGAAAAAAATGCTTATCGTGTTTCACTAACCCTTTTGTTGAGTTTTTTGTGAGGGCTCACAGACTCTTGCAGAGATGGTTTGCGTGGTTTTCCCACTTTATTTGTGGGATACCCCCTGGAGGTTCATTCTGATTACCTGTACTGACTCACCTTTCTTTGATGGCATTAGCTTGGGAGATCCCTGGGTTTCTTACTCCTTTAATTGCTGTTACTTCGGATCTTTATCCGTGTGGTACTTTTACCTCTTTTCCGCATTTTATCGCTTTCTTAGCTGGAAGACCTCGATAGGAGGCATTTGTTTTCTTTTGTTTATTTACTTCTGAGCCCCTTGTTGGCACATTTACTTTATACATGTTTGTTTTGTATGTGTTCGTATCCCTGCAGGTAGCGCGGTTCCTTCGTCAAGGACTGCCTTTTTGCCCTTGAGCATCCCAAACCCTAAAACCCAAAGCAACACATTAACTCCTTCCACTACAGGAGAGTAAGTCTCCAAAGGTCGAGCATCCGGTAGATTGCGTAGTGACGTCATTCGTCCAAAACCCAATCCATAACCCCGTAGTTAGCCGAACTACGGCTTGCTCTGATTCTCATTCCAGATGAGATACGTAGGCATAAGACGCGATGTCTTAGCGAGCACACATCCCCCCAACCCATAGGTAGCCGAGCTACGAAGACTCTGATTCTCATATTCAGATGAGATACGTATGCAGTGGATGCGACATCCGCGCGAGTCATTTTTATTTAACCCTTTTTTTTTGTAAACAGCACAAGATAAACTCACACCCTTTAGACAAGAACTACAAAAGTGGATCCCGTAGAGTACTACGGATGCGTAGGGGTGCTAATACCTTCCCTTCGCATAACCGACTCCCGAACCCAAGATTTGGTTGCGAGACCCCGTCTTGTCCTTTCCTTTTTCAGGTTTACTTCAAGCGTTTCCTTTCCCTCCTTTGGGATGAATAACGCACGGTGGCGACTCTTCTGTCTTTTTCTTTCGCTGGTTGTTTTTTTCGCGCATTGTATTTTTCAGGTTGCGACAGCTGGCGACTCTGCTGGGGACTAAGAAGTTGACCTCTTGCTGGTCCATCTTCCCTAAGCGAGTCCCTCCTAGCTTGTGTGATTTCTTGTTTATTGGGTGTTCATGCTTTTGTACATTTATTTGCTTACCTGCTTGCATGCATCTGTTGTATCTATTGGATCTGTTTGTTTGTTTGTTGGGATGGGATGTTCTATGAGAGATAAGCCCATTACCCAGGCTTGAGTGTACACACAGGTTTTAGAGTGGATGATCATGAGGCTTGCGTGGCATGTTGCTACGTTAAGTCATTCGTGAAGAACCACACCCAGACGAGGTTTCTTTTGGATATATTATGTCCTACGGATGTTCCGTACCGACATGGTGTTCCTTTAGAAATCGTCGACTCTGGTGACCATTTCCCGAGAACTCAGTCGAGGCCTCTCCTCCGAGACGTGATTATGTTAGCTCTGGTGGGCGCATTCTCGCTGATCAATCCGAGGACCCCGAGACTGGGAACTTGCTTTAGGATGTCCTGTTGAGGGGAGTCAGTGGAGGTCTTTTATCCCGTAATAATGCCAAACCTTCAGTGGTAAACGTATTATTCGCGACTGAAGGGATGAAGATGACGAACTTCTGTTCTTAGAACCTACCAGTGAGAGGTGGGCTAAATTCAAGAAACCTTAACCTCCAACCAACCCGGTTTTCTGGAGCAGAGTTTTGGTCTTGTATTATACTCCTCAGTGAATTTCTCTCCAGGCAGTGCAACCTGACAGATGTTCAAGCGGATCCATCAATTCTGATTGACATGCCTTTGCATTGCATAACATCATCTGCATATTTGCATCCAACATCTCATGCTTATTCATTTGCAGGGTATTCCCTTTCAAAACGGGGGTGCCTTAAAACTGAACAAGCAGTGCATCGCATACCATGCATATTAACCCTTGTCTGTTTTGCAAGTGTCACCGCAGTGTATAATGTTTGTTCCCTGTATCAGGCAGTTATTGGTCCCAAGCGAGTTCACAGATACCCGACAAAGGAAAACCGTCCACGACTAGCGATGGACCAAGTGCAGAAAGAGCTGGCTGATATGCGTGAAAGGATGGATCAGTTCATGACATTGATGACTGGTATGGCAGCAGGTCAAGAAAAGCTGAGGGAATTGGTTGGGCAACCGAGACCCGATCCGGAGGTGGAGATACCAAATGCTGAGGGAAACCCTGGTAACCCTGGGAACGTTGATAACCCTGTGAACACTGGTAACGCGGGTAACGCAAATGCTGATGGAAACCCGGGTAATGTTGGCAACACAGGGAATGTTGGAAATGGTATTGGCGGAAGGTACAATGTGAATCAAGGAATTCGGATTAACGGGCACCCCGTTACTGAAGATTATCAGTATGATCAATTTTCTTTACACGACGAGGCCCTCGAGACCACTTGCCATATGGATGAGCTTGCTGAGAAGCTCAAATCTTTGGAGTCTCAAAATTCCTTAGGCTTTGATGTCACAAATCTTGGTCTGGTTCAGGGAGTAAGGATTCCTCACAAGTTCAAACCCCCTACTTTTGAGAAATACAACGGGGCTTCTTGCCCACGCACTCATCTCCAATCTTATTTGGGAAGGTTGGGAGCTCACACGGAAGATGAAAAGCTGTGGATGTACTATTTTGAAGACAGTCTAACTGGAGCTTCTCGTGAATGGTATTCTCATTTGTCTCGTACTACCATCAAGAGCTGGAAAGACTTGGCAGAGGCTTTTGTCAAGCAATATCAATACAACTTGGACATGGCTCCAAATCGGACCTTGTTGCAAGGTATATCCCAGACTGCCAAGGAGACCTTTAGAGAATATGCTCAGCGTTGGAGACAGATTGCTGCGTCCATCCAACCCCCTATGTCTGAAAGGGAGATGGCGGACATGTTCATGAACACTCTTCAAGGCAATTATATTGAGAGATTGGCTGCTTGCCCGTCAATCAGCTTTGCAGAGATAGTAATTGCTGGAGAAAGAATCGAGAGTCTGTTGAAGATGGGCCGAATTCAAGACAATAGTGTTTCTAACCCATCAGGTCCCAAGAGACCGTTTGCTGGTAACGGTCAACGAAGAAAAGAAGGCGAGGCAAGCGTTGTGTATGCCGGCAGAGGCAGGGGTAGAGGACGCCCTAATTATTATCAAGATCAAGTGGCCGTAGTCACTATTCCAACACCTGTTCCTCAACCGCAATATCATCCGCAACAACAATCCAGGTACAACAATCAACAACAAGGAGGTAATCCGGGGCAGCAGAGACACTATCAACAACGTCCAAGGCAGACGGACCGGGTCATCGAGCCAATCCCAATGCCTTATTCAGTATTACTTCCCAAGCTGATTGACATGAATCTGGTTACGTTGAGAACTCTGGCCCCACCAATCGATCCCAATAATTTGCCTAGAGGTTATGATGTCAACGCCAGATGTGCTTTTCACTCCAACACACCTGGCCATACTACAGATAATTGCAAGGCTCTCCAGTTAAAGGTACAAGATTTGAGAGATGCCTAGGCTATCAATTTTGCTCCGGTGCCTAATGTTATCCAGAACCCGATGCCGGCTCACGGCGGGCAGAGGATTAATGCTGTTGATAGTGGGGAAACTTTGAATTTGGTTTCTGATGTGACTAAGGTGAAGACTTCGCTATCGGTGGTTAAAGATCGACTTCTGAAAGGACAGATTTTCCCGGGCTGTGGGGAAGAATGCAGAAATTGTCAAGCTGCCGAAAACGGATGTGACAGTTTGAGAAGGGGTATTCAGCAACTGATAGATGAAGGTTGTCTTCAGTTCGATCAGGCCCGTCCGGTGAAGAATGATGTATCGACGATGACGTTTTATTTCACTCCTGAAGAAATATATGTTCCCGAGAGACTCGCTCCGACAACAATATATTTCCCAGAAAGTACAGAACCAGCAGCGGTGAACATCGAAAGTTCAGCACCAGTCGCAATTTACTCTGACAGCCCTCAACCGACTTTGGTTGGTCCAATCACCATCACGGTACCAGGATCTGTTCCGTATGAGAAAGACAGTGCTATCCCGTGGCACTATGGGGCTGATATCTACTGCCAGGGGCAGAAAGTTAACGAAGAAGACATTGACATTGGTAGCTCCGCTGTAGACAATGTTGGAGGGGTTGGTGGCTTCACTCGCAGTGGACGCCTATTTGCACCATCAACATTACGCACGAATACTGAAGCCGAGGAAGCTGCCAAGGCTAAAGGGAAACAGGTATCCACCGAAGAGGTTACTACTGAGGAAGATCCTCCTAAGACCGCATTCGAGAAGGAAGTGGATGAGTTTATGAGGATTATCAAGAAAAGTGACTACAAGGTAGTCGACCAGCTAAATCAGACACCCTCAAAGATCTCCATTCTCTCACTATTGTTGTGCTCTGAGGCGCACAGAGCAGCCTTGTTGAAAGTACTGAATATGGCCTATGTTCCACCGGAGATAACTGTTAACCAGCTGGAGTCGGTAGTTTCCAATGTAAACGCTAGCCGGGGGCTAGGTTTCACCGATAATGACCTGACACCTGAGGGCAGGAATCACAACAAAGCCTTGCATATCACAATGGAGTGCAAAGGGGTGGTGCTTTCCCATGTTTTGGTTGATACAAGCTCTTCTCTGAATGTTCTTCCAAAGAAAGCCTTAACGAAGTTGGATTGCGATGACACCATCCTGAGGCCAAGTAACTTAGTTGTGAGGGCTTTTGATGGCTCTAAGAGAGCTGTTTTTGGCGAAGTTGAGTTGCCAGTTAAGATTGGACCGCAGGTGTTCAAGAGCACCTTTTATGTGATGGATATCCAGCCTGCCTACAGTTGTCTGCTAGGTCGGCCTTGGATTCATGCTGCCGGTGCTGTTACTTCTACCCTCCACCAGAAGCTCAAATATGAACTAGAAGGTCAGATCGTCACTGTATGTGGTGAAGAGGATATTTTTGTTAGCCACCTGTCTACATTTAAGTATGTAGAGATGGACAGCGAGATGCATGAGATGTTGTGTCAGGGCTTCGAAACTACAAACATCAATGAGGTCGCGCCCGAAGCTGTCTTTTCACCTGAGTTTGAGAAGGTCGGGACTTCTATCTCTTCATACAAGCAAGCTGTCGAAGTGGTTAAAGCTGGTAATGCCCAAGGCTGGGGCAAATTTGTGGAGCCAGTCATCAAAGAAGACAAGTTTGGATTGGGGTATGCTCCGGGATCTCAGAAGAATGAAACCGGTACTCTCTCCAGCGGGGGTTTGGTTTCCCCCCACATCGTCAATGCTGCAGATGAAGACAAGGCTGACAGCGACTGTGACTCAGATACCTGGATTCGCCCGTGTGTCCCGGGAGAAAAGCTCGACAATTGGTCGTCTGAAAAAACCGTCCGGGTTACTCTACTGAAAGAGTGATTTTTATTGTTTTCCTTTATTACATGCATAATAAAGTCTTACACTTTGCCCAAGGTGTAACGGCTCATTTGTAGGGCCATCCATTTAGTTACGTTTCGCAATTATTTTTATCATCAATAAAGGACGGCTTTTGCAAACAATTTTGTGTTCTCTTTCTTTCAGTTTTTTTTACTTTTTACAAAAAAAAATGGCAATGTTTCTTTTTTCGTTTTTCCTTTCTTTCAAAAAAAAATCTCTCATTCTAAGGTAAAGCATGATCCTCCATCATGCAGAGCCGAGCACTCGGATCTCACTGCTATGGCCAAGTATGACTTCGACAATCCTATCTATCAAGCCGAAGAAGGGGCTGAGGAAGATTGTGAATTGCCTGAAGGGTTAGCCAGATTGTTGAAACAGGAGGACCGAGCTATTACACCTTATCAGGAGGTGGTTGAGACCATCAACGTTGGTACCGAAGACGACAAGAAAGAGATCAAGATCGGGGCCAGTCTACAGGCCGAGAGGAAAGACCGTTGATCATGTACTTGACTGTGTTAGAAAGGTCAATGGGTTGTGTGCTCGGTCAGCATGACGAGTCAGGTCGAAAAGAGCATGCAATATACTACCTTAGCAAAAGTTTACCGACTGTGAACAAAGATACTCATTGCTCGAGAAAACTTGCCGCGCTTTGGCATGGGCTGCTCGTCGACTAAGACAGTATATGTTGACTCACACGACTCTATTGATATCAAAAATGGATCCAATCAAGTATATTTTTGAAAAGCCATCACTTACCGGAAAGGTTACTAGGTGACAAATGATACTGACAGAGTATGACATCCAATACACTTCACAAAAAGCCATCAAGGGAAGTGTCTTGTCAGATTATCTTGTAGAGCAACCGATTGATGATTACCAACCTATGAGGTTTGACTTTCCTGATGAGGACATCGTGTTTCTCAAATCGAAAGATTGAGAGGAACCACTCCCGGAGGAGGGGCCTGACCCTGAATCCAAATGGGTTATGATGTTTGATGGGGCGGTCCACGTCAATGGTCGCGGAGTTGGTATAGTGTTGATCACACCGGAAGGGGGTTCATATGCCATTTGGTGCCAGAATAACTTTTCCCTGCACCAACAATGAAGCCGAACACGAAGCTTGTATCCTAAGACTTGAGGATACCGTCAATATACAGATTAAAACCCTGGATGTATACGGGGATTCAGCTTTGGTCATCAATCAAACCAACGGGAAATGGTATACACCTCAGCCTCATCTGGCTCCTTACAGAGACTACACGAGAAGATTGTTGACTTTCTTTTGAAGGAAACCAATTTGATGATGCTTTGTTTACCTTGTCTTCGATGATTAAGGTGCTATGCTGGAACTACGTACCCAGAATTGACGTATCTCGGTCAGAGACGAATGAAGAAAGCATTTGGTCAGAAAGTGCGCCCTCGGGGGTATCAAGTCGGTGAATTGGTACTCAAAATATTTCTTCCTCCCAACACAGATCACAGGGGCAAATGGACACCGAACTATGAGGGTCCGTACGTGGTTAAAAGGATTTTCTATGGCGGAGTTTTGATGCTAACAACCATGGATGGCGAAGGATTCCCATCCCCTATTAACTCAGACGCAGTTAAAAAAAAAATACTTCGCATAAAATAGACCCGCTGGACGATAAAAAGAATAGTCCAGGCAAAAAAAAGGGCATCCCGACGAACAAAAAAAAGAAGAGAATAAAGAGGTTCGGGCAAAAATTAGGGATATAAAAAAAGAGTACACCCGGTGAGTCGAAAACCCAAAAGGGTGGCTCAGGCAAAAATGGGTATCCCGGTGGATTGAAAACCCGAAAAAGGGGGCGATCCAGGCAAAAGTTAGGGAATAAGCGAATGACTGTGATCTGAGTTCATCAGTGTTATATCACCGTTTCATTCAATCCGGCAATCTTCGAAGGTTAAAGATCGACTAATCATCCACTTCAAAAAGCAAGATGAGCAGAGTGTCTTGAGGACATACGAGCCATAGCAGAGTCGAAACTCGGTGGGACCCCGTATCCCCATTGCCATTAGGATAGTTCTCTTTTTATAGCGATCACCTCTTTTCAGGGATCAACTTCCTGATACCCTCGCCCATTCCTGGCACAAATTTTCTCCCCATTAAGAGTCGAATAATTCAGTTAAAGAGCCTCTTTATTTTTCATTTATCAGTTTGTTTGCAAAAATGTCCGAATTTTTGATAAAACATATTGCATATGAACATAATGGTGGCTTTTGCAGATGATTTGCACAGGAAAACATTTAAAATTGCTTTGAATGTGCTTAATCCCGAACGGTGAATTCAAACCGAGTAATTCCCCCGAGGCATACGTGTATTTTTGGTTGCAGGTCACAGGAACCGGATGCCAAGTCATGAATCCTCATCCCCAAGCGGTTGACAAAGTCTCTCCTTAGTAGAGCATGTTCCCCAACAGAGTTGACAGTATCCAGACTGTCTAGCCCCAGTAGAGTTGACAGTATCCAGACTATATATCCCCAGCGGAGTTGACAGTGTCAGACTCTATCTTCCTAGCAACAGCGGAGTGGTTGCATAACCAACAGATGAGAGGGTGGTGTTCCCAGTGTTCATCTCATTCCCTAGCAGATTTTTTTGAACAGATTTGTTAATCCCCAGCTTGAGGGCGATTAGCAAGTTCATATCCCCAACAAAGGTTGTTTCCTACGACATTTCCCCAAGAAGTGTTTTCCCCACAAACTCTCCTCACAGAGCCTCGCCGAACAAAGTTTCCATAGTTGATACTCCCCCCGCAAGGTCAACTTTTCAAGCAGCCAATTTATTTTTGGTGGCTCATTGGTCCCGGCAGACGGATCATTCCCCACAGAGAATTCAAGGATTGATACAGCGATCTGTTCCCTACCGGAGTTTGCTTCCCCAAGCAGATTTCTTTTTACACCATGCATAACATTTGCATTTGCATGCATATCATATCAAGCATACACATAAGCTAATAAACAGGTTCTTCCAAGCAGACTGAAGAATTACTTTACAACCAAGGTCATGAGATCCAGCCAGAGGATCAAGCGTGAGTGATCCAGGCTGAGGTTCATTTTGAAGATTCAGCCTGAGAATCGTGTTCCAGTGATCCAGCCTGAGGGTCCATTTCGAAGATTCAGCCTGAGAATCGTGTTCCAGTGATCCAGCCTGAGGGTCATTTCGAAGATTCAGCCTGAGAATCGCGTTCCAGTAAGCCAACCTAAGGCTCAATTTGAAGATTCCCCAGTGAAGTCGCCTACAAGCTTTATTTCCCCAGCAAGCCCAAGTCTAATTGAGGAGTCGTTACAACATGTTCTAGCCTGAAGAATATGTACGAAGCCCAAAAGTGGAATATTCTCGAAGCTGCATATCTAATATGAAGGTTGGGTGTAGATTTCAAAAGAGGGTCAACCAGCGCATGCCTCAGATGCGGGATCCTAATGACGGGAATTTATCATCAAAACAATCCAGATCTAGCCAGAAGATCGAAGAAGATTCAGCCAGAGAATCGAAACAAAGAAGATCTAGCCAGAAGATCGAAAATCGCAACAATTCAGATCTAGCCAGAAGATTGAAGTAGATTCAGCCAGAGAATCAAAGGAAATAGATTCAGCCAGAGAATCGAAACAAAGGAGATCTAGCCAGAAGGTCGAAGAATATCTAGCCAGAAGATCGAAGTCAGGTCTAGCCCGAAGACCGGAAATAGATTCAGCCAGAGAATCGAAACAATTCAGATCTAGCCAGAAGATCGAAGTAGATTCAGCCAGAGAATCGAAACAATTCAGATCTAGCCAGAAGATCGAAGTAGATTCAGCCAGAGAATCAAAGGAAATAGATTCAGCCAGAGAATCGAAACGGAGGAGATCTAGCCAGAAGATCGAAGAAGATCTAGCCAGAAGATCAAAATCGTAACCAGCCCGAGGATCAAAATTAATATCCAACCAGAGGACTAAATTGAGTATAGGTTCAACCAGAGGATCGAAACTCCAGATTAAGCCAGAGGATCGGAAGAAAAATAAACAACACGATGTATTTCCGCGTTTTTGTGGTGTTCTCGGAGCGCAAATTTTCAGTCTGTCTTTGGTATTCAATCACAGCTCACCCCGTTTGTCTGATAAGCTGTTCGCTTTCATCCTACTCGGTTTAGCTGATGATTGAATAGGGGCAGCTGTAACACCCCAAAATTTGCCCTCCTCATTCATGCATTCATTTAGCATTTCATATTGCATTTCATCATGTCAATCAGAACTAGATCCGAAAAAAAAAACGAAAAAAACGAAAAAAACGAAAAAAAAAAAAAAAAAAAAAAATTTACAAAAAAAATAAATAAATAAAAATAATAATAATAAATAAATAAAATATAATAAATCTTGGACTTGGGTCTCTCTCATTTGAGCCCACAAAACCAGGAAATTCAGTCTATAAATACCAAGGTTTCACTTGAGAAAAAGGAAGATAAGCAAAATACTCTAAGGTTTCCTTGAAACAAAACCCTGGACAAAACCTGGAGAGGAACCTGACAGAGAACTCAGAGCAACCCCCATCTCACGCAAACCCTAACATTTCAACCGGTCTCTCCCATCAGGTTTGCCTCATTCCCATAATTTTATGCTCTTAATTTGGATCATCTGAATGTATGAGGTATGATGGATGAATTTCATTATGTTTTTGCCCACGGGTTTAATTATGCATGAATGGGTGAAACCTATGCCTTGAATGTTTAATCACATGATTTCTGAAATGTATGCCACAGGGTTTGAGGTTTCTGAAACCATGCTGTTATTCATGAAAAAAATGCTTATCGTGTTTCACTAACCCTTTTGTTGAGTTTTTTGTGAGGGCTCACAGACTCTTGCAGAGATGGTTTGCATGGTTTTCCCACTTTATTTGTGGGATACCCCCTGGAGGTTCATTCTGATTACCTGTACTGACTCACCTTTCTTTGATGGCATTAGCTTGGGAGATCCCTGGGTTTCTTACTCCTTTAATTGCTGTTACTTCGGATCTTTATCCGTGTGGTACTTTTACCTCTTTTCCGCATTTTATCGCTTTCTTAGCCGGAAGACCTCGATAGGAGGCATTTGTTTTATTTTGTTTATTTACTTCTGAGCCCCTTGTTGGCACATTTACTTTATACATGTTTGTTTTGTATGTGTTCGTATCCCTGCAGGTAGCGCGGTTCCTTCGTCAAGGACTGCCTTTTTGCCCTTGAGCATCCCAAACCCTAAAACCCAAAGCAACACATTAACTCCTTCTACTACAGGCGAGTAAGTCTCCAAAGGTCGAGCATCCGGTAGATTGCGTAGTGACGTCGTTCGTCCAAAACCCAATCCATAACCCCGTAGTTAGCCGAACTACGGCTTGCTCTGATTCTCATTCCAGATGAGATACGTAGGCATAAGACGCGATGTCTTAGCGAGCACACATCCCCCCAACCCATAGGTAGCCGAGCTGCGAAGACTCTGATTCTCATATTCAGATGAGATACGTATGCAGTGGATGCGACATCCACGCGAGTCATTTTTATTTAACCCTTTTTTTTGGTAAACAGCACAAGATAAACTCACACCCTTTAGACAAGAACTACAAAAGTGGATCCCGTAGAGTACTACGGATGCGTAGGGGTGCTAATACCTTCCCTTCGCATAACCGACTCCCGAACCCAAGATTTGGTTGCGAGACCCCGTCTTGTCCTTTCCTTTTTCAGGTTTACTTCGAGCGTTTCCTTTCCCTCCTTTGGGATGAATAACGCACGGTGGCGACTCTTCTGTCTTTTTCTTTCGCCGGTTGTTTTTTTCACGCACTGTATTTTTCAGGTTGCGACACATATACTAGCCTCTATGAAGTTAGAGGACATGGGATAATTGTTTAAGCAGTTACAAAGCCTTAATAATGTGGCAAGACATGGAGTGAGGAGTTGCATGCATTTGAATGAAATATCAATTTATGTAGAGTTAAAATGTCGAAGACAATTATTCCTCATTAGTATTTATAGCAGACTCATGTGTTGTAATAAAGGTTCATAAGTTTCCACATACATTCTCTATAGACTTGGAGTAGCTAAGCCAAAGAGTGAAACAATTTGTGAGGAATTATGTGAGTCTAGGTACCTCTTTTCTTTGTACTTTTATGTTTCCTTAATTGAAACACATTTTCTTTCTTGTTATTTACTGTATTTCATTTAATGTTGTTTAATTCAATTTCTTGTTACTTTATTTTAAGATTTATTGTCTATAAAGTGAACTACACATTATCTACAACCATACATTTGTAGTTACATCTTACACCTACGCCACATTAATTATTTTTACACAAAATTGATCTCGATATTTTTGAGTTAATCTCAAAGACTTTCAAACTCGTGATTGTTCGCTAAAAAACTTGCGAACAAATTGGCACGCCTAGTGGGACACACATGTTTTTGTGAAATATTGTTTTTCTTGAAGAAACAGTCGTAGTTTTTACTCCTTCGTTTTCATTTTCAATGTCCATTAACGTATGTGTTTAGGGAGTGGGAAATTTTTTAATATATGGGGTCAAACTCATTTGAGGAGTGGTAGCATTTTAATAGAAATTGTGAACCCAAAGAACATGTCACGAGGTCTAAACGATACTCTAAACCTAGAGCCACCAGTTACCACAACCACTAGTACGACAAGGACGATGAACACCATCTAAGTTACAGACCCTATTTTAATCCCGATTTTGAATTTAATGTTGATGTTAGGGGTGGTGGTTACTTTACCAGAAGTAATAAGCGTACCAACCTCCCCCAAGCCAACTACGACAATTATTAAGGATAATAACCCACCATATGTTCCAAGTTTTACTATGCCTCTATTCACTAAGGATTACCTTTATGGCATGCCAACTGCCATGATGGATGTGTTACACATTAATGGTTCTATGTTTTAAAACAATGTTACAACAATATTATCACCTTTCAATCCATATTTGCCATCATGATCTGCCATAAGCAACCATTGTCGAAATGGGAAACCTCAAGGGAGATTCCGATATGCTCCCCCCATAATGCCAACTTTTAATATTGATTCTTTAGCGACCATGAGGCAGAAAATGGACGAAAGTAACCATGAAATAGGTATGATGTTTAACCCTTTGATCCAGAACACCACCCAAAGTTACCAGCAGTTAGCCCATCATATGGGAAGGATTGCTGACTTTTTTGGGCACCCCCGACGCCATTTGTGCCTCCACTTGTTAACCAAGTTCCAGTCTAGAAACCTCCATATGAGATGGTCGAGAGGAACCAAGCCCTAAATGGTCACGAGATAGTTATGGTGCCCAAAAACCAGGATGCCGACCAAGTACTTAAAAATGTCCAACAAAATAATTTTGGGGGGCAGAATAATATAACAAACCCGACCGAGCAAATTTTGACCCAAAATGGGCTCATAATTGGCCTTCATAGGCCTAATTATATATCTCCATTATCAGAATATGCTTAACAAACTAAACTCCGTAAGGGATGGAACAAGGGATATAGCTCCATTATCTCCAAATAGGTATGATGCTTAACAAGGGATATATCTCCATTATCTCCAAATTTACTAAGTTATCTGGTGAGACTAACGAGTCAATAGTCGAGCATGTGACTAGATACCAGGCTGAGACAAGGGATATAGCTAATAATGAGTATTTAGAAATGAATTTTTTTCCAAATTCTCTAACAAAAAATGCTTTTACGTGGTTTACAACACTTCCCCCTAATTCCATTAATACTTGGAATCAATTAGAGAGAGTGTTTCATGAATAGTTTTACATGGGTCAGTAAAAATTAGCCTTAAAGGATTTGCCAACGTTTGGCATAAAATGCCTGGGTTTATTGATGATTATCTGAACAGGTTTAGACTTCTTAAATCAAGATGCTTTACGGAAGTCCATAAGCATGAGTTAGTCGAAATGGCTGCTAGTGGCTTAGATTATTCCATCAGGAAAAAACTAGATACTCAATACCTTAGAGATATGGCTCAACTAGTAGGTAGGGTACGACAGGTCAAGCGCCTGAAGGCTGAAAAAGCCATATCAAGTAAGTACCATAAAAATGAAAAATCAACCTATGTCGAGATAGATAAAATAAATAGTTTATCTGACACAGATAGTGAGTGTTTTTAAGAGAATGAGGTCAATGTGGCAGAATGAAAGCCAAGACCTCCTTATGTGTGTAAATTATCGAAGCCTTAAAATGGGAAAAACCCCATAGAACCAAAAAATGAAAAGTTTGTCCAAAATACGCATACATTCGATGTAACTAAGTGTGACAATATTTTTGACATTTTAGTCTCTGACGGTCAAATAGTGATTCCTAAGGGATTAGAAACTCCGCCGTTAGAACAAAGAAAGAAAAAAGGTTTTTGTAAATTTCATAATTTTCAATGACATAAAACCTCACAATTTGTACTTTTCAGGTATTTGGTTCAAAATGCGCTGAAGGATGGAAGGCTCAAATTTGATGAAAAGTTGAAAGCTGGACTACAAGGGGAGCTTGATCCTAAAGTGGAAGAGGATTTGTTCATCGAGCATGTCGACGTATTTATGATGGATGTCTCTGAGAGCACGAAGGTAGTTAAAGCTGATTATCAGGAGAAAATGATGGTGGTTTTTCCTAAAGCTGAATAAGAACTCATAGACTTCATGAACTGGTGTAAGCTCAAAGACTCTGAAGTCGTGCTTTATCCTTGTTGCAATGTCGTTACGGGAGGTTTGTATCCATCTCTGATAATGTCCTAGAGATTAGCGTCATAGCCCAGAAAGAAACTTTCAATTCTATCTTTCCAGTAATCGAATTTCTATCCATCAAAGACTGTAGGCTTAGCATTGTAACTGTCTCTTTCATTGGTGTGGGCCATAGTTTTTCTCGTTTTGGATCTCTCTACACTGTTAATTGTTTGATTAGAAAATCAATAACAGAGCCGAAGCTCTGATACCAACTGAAGGTGAGAAAAACAAGAAATGGGGGTTTAAATTGTTTTAGAAAATAAAAGATTTTTCGAAAGTAAGAACACACAGAATTTTATCCTGGTTTGCTTATAACACAAAGCTACTCCAGTCCACCCGGCCAAGGTGATTTCTCCTTCAAAAAGGACTTAATCCACTAATCTTGAAAGATTAATACAACCAAACGTCTAAGAGAGTGATCTCTTAGTCCTCTCAAGTATACAGACTACGCAAAGTCACTTGAGGAACAAAAACAATTTAGCAATAATAGATTTGTAATCGAGAGTGCTTCTAAAGGTAAGCAAATATTACAACAAAAAGAGCAAGCAAGTGTTTTCACGTATGAGCAACAGCTCGTGAAAAACTAAGAGAGAATGTAAGGATTTTTCTGTGCGTTGTTGTGTATCTCTCACTGAAGTATGATGTCTTTTATATAGTGGTGAAAGGATCGTTGGAGTGATGATAGAATATTGGCCTTTGATGAGAATTCAATGTCATTACTTCTGTGTTTCTTGCCATAACCAAATTGTCTCCCTGAATAACTTCTTTCCAAATATACTTTCTTTCCATTTGAGGAAGTTATTTCCGTTACTCTTTCTGGATTGGAGAATCTTCATCAGAGTCTATGCTGTCTCGGAATTTCTATGAAAACTGGAGATGCGTTGAGGTTACGTCAGAGCTTTTGAGAGTACTGGTCTTTTAGATCATCAGAACTGAGTCCAGTGGAAGTTTAGAGCTTCTGGTATTCTGCTGTCCTATTTTGCTCAGAGTCAGAACTTCTGGAGCGCACTTCTTCTTCAGGTGCTTCTGATCTTCTAATACTTTGTATCTGATCAGAGTTTGTATCTGATAAATCAATCAGATTCCTTTGTAGCTGTTCAAAGTCCTGCACACTTAGAGAATTTTCGTTAGGGTGCCATTTTTGGTTTCATCCTTTGTTATCATCAAAATCCTGGAATTATATTGTAGAACAAATCTTATTCTTACAATCTCCCCCTTTTTGATGATGACAAAACAATCTTACTTAAGAGATGAAACATTTAGAGATAAGAATTTATCAGATCAGATAGAGGTGAGCTCCCCCTGAGATAAGCCTGGGAGTTCAGAAGTTCTTACCGGAGTTTCCATGATATGATGTTTCTAGATACTCTTCTGCAAATTTCTAAGTCAAAAAGGATTAGAACCATTTTAAAACAATGTATGCAGAGTACTGAAGGATTTAGATATGTTATGTTTTCATCAGAACTGTTTTTATTTCTCCCCCTTTTTGTCAGAATCAAAAAGACTTAGCCAAATAAAGGAAAGGCATACATATATATATATATATATATATATATATATATATATATATATATATATATATATATATATATATATTCAGATAGAAAACACAAACAGCAGAAAGCAGGAACAAACATAATCAGAAAGCAACAAGAAAATCAGAAAAGGAAAATCCTAGGTGCCTAAGGGTTTGGAGGTGGAGGCATCCTCTGAAGCAGTTGGGTCAGCAGACTCTGAATGTTGACGTTGACTGAATCCTGTTGATCCAATCTAGCTCGGACTTCCTTCTGCTCCTTCTGAAGATCTTCAAGAGTCTTGAGAACCAGAGGGACAAAGGTGGAAGACTCCCCCTGAGTCAGAGCATCCGGTTCTACCCTGCTGGTAGATTCTTCAGCACGACGAGCTTCAGCTTCAGCAGCGGCTTTAGCTTCAGCTTCAGCAGCAGCTTTTGCTTCAACTTCAGTAGCAGCAGCATCAGCTAGAGCTTTGGCTCCAGCTTCCTTAATTTGTTGCATTTCCTCTTGCTTTGCTTTTTCTTCTGCTTCCTTTCTGGTTTGCTCCTCAGCTTCTCTGGCTAAGCGCTCCTGTAGTCTTACTTCAGCATCTTTGATGAAGTCGTCTCTGACTTGCTCAGAGAGGCTCTTCAGTTTGAAGGCTTCAGAGGTCATCCAGCCAATAACTTTGTTCCAGTGTGTCCTAACAGCTGAAGGATCATTACTGATGCCAGAGTTGATGGTCAGAGACTTGACCTTGTCAACTGAGGCTCCTGCAAATAACACTATTGCTTCTTCTAGGGTTGGCAGGGTGTTTTGTGGTTCAGAGGGTGGAGGTGGAGAAGTGGGAGGGCTTAGGTTGAGAGTTTGTGGTTCAGCGGATGTGTTTGGTGGGGATGTGTCTGAGGTAATTGGTTCAGAAGGTTGAAGGTCAGATGGTGTTGGGTTTGGTTGTTCTGTGGGTGGTGAAGTGACTTCAGGTTCAGGTGGGGTTTGTGTTGGCTGTTGTAAGGCCAGAGCACGAGTTTGAAGTTGGGCCAGAGTGGGAGATGAAGGGTCAGAGTGTTCTGTATCTGTGGAAATGTTGTAGTAGGGGGTGATTCTAGGGAAGAAGATGAAGAGGTGGTTTCATTCAGCATTTCTGCGTCAGAAAGAGGTAAGGTGGTGGTGGCAAGGTTAAATTTCTGGGATGGTTGATGAGATGTTCTGGTGGTTGAAGGAGGGGTTTCCTTCTGCGTTCTGCTTGAAGATTGTTGGGTTAATCTCTTGGGACATGTATTTTGCCCTAGGATTGATGTTGTAGATTCTTCTGCCTCCATCTTTTTCCATGCCCAGAAGAGCAGCAATGGACTTCTCAGTTATTACTATTTTGACTCCCAGAACATAGGAGACAATGAAGTGATCATCAGCATCAGCGAATCTCCAGAATTCCTTCACTAGATTTGTGTAAACTGGACCATACAAGCGCTTGAAATAATTTCCCCAACCTTGATTTCTGAGTTCATCTGTGAGGTCAATGCCGTTTCTACGCATGTTGTCAAAATCCACCAAGGATTCACATAATACTTCCAGCTTCTCAAATGGCGTTGCAAGGTTGATGTGAGGCTCACGATCAAGAATGTGAGGCTCTTTGTAGATGGGAGTAGTCACTACGTCGGTAACCGCTGGGTTTGGGTTACTTGAACTTGGAGCTTGTTCGCTTGAATCCATCTGTTGAGAGAAGTTGTACACAACTTGTTGTTGAGCATCCATGATGTTGTTGAAAACTGGGATGAAGATGAAAAGTGCTGCAGGAATGCCTTGAGAGAGCTTGAGCTTGCAGAGGTTTATGAGTGCGTGATAGTGAAAAGTGTGCAATGTGTGAAATGAATGTGTTTAAATACCCAAATTAGGGCGCATGCAAAACGACACACAAAACAGAGTTTAGCACAAAAACCAAGTCAGCACGTTTAGGGGGAAAAATGATTACAGCTAATTAATGATGTCTAATCCCAACAGCCAGTACATTGCTCGAGGAGATCTCAAGAGACTGTTCCTTGATTACTGCTAGACAGCTGTCTAGAAGTTCCAAGGTCAGACGCAAGGTACTCCACGTGTTTGCTTGATCTCATCTTCAGGAATACCAAAGGATTGGTTCCTAGAGATTTCTAACTCAGATAACTTCTAACTTGGTAGGAGTATCAGAGTCAGAGGCAGAACCCATTGTGTTTACATTAGAATCTCATTTTACAACTTCAGAGGCACATATTATTCAGGGTAATTTTGAATGTTCATATTCTTTAGGATGAAGAGGAAACTATCTTCAGCTAAGGGTTTAGTAAATATGTCAGCCCATTGATGATTAGTATCAATGAATTTCAATGTTACTACCCCTTTCTGATCATAGTCTCTGATAAAGTGATGTTTTATTTCTATGTGCTTAGCTATGGAGTGTAAAATGGGATTCTTGCTTAAACAAATGGAATCAGTATTATCACAAAAGATAGGAATGTTACTCTCGAAGATTTGTAGATCCTGTAACTGATTTTTCATCCAGAGCATCTGAGTAGTGCACAGTGATGCTGAGATGTATTCCGCTTTTGCAGTGGACAGGGCTATGGTTGATTATCTTTTGTTGGCCCAGGATATCAGATTGTTTCTCAAGAGCTGACAATTTCCAGATGTACTTTTTCGTTCCATTCTGTCTCCTGCGTAATCTGCATCACAAAAACCAGATAGTCTATACTCAGATGTTTTCTCATACATCAGGCCCAGGTTAGGAGTTCCTTTTAGATATTTGAGAATTCTCTTAACTGCTGTTAAGTGAGTTTCTCTAGGATTTGATTGGAATCTGGCACAGAGACAAACACTAAATAGAATATCAGGGCGAGTAGCAGTCAGATAGGGAAGGGAGCCTATCATACCTCGATAGAGCTTCTGACAAACCTTTTTACTGACTTCTTTTTTTTTAAGAATGCAGGTTGGATGCATGGGTGTCTTTGCAGAATTACATTCATCCATATCAAATTTCTTCAGAATGTCTTTTATGTATTCGCTTTGATGAACGTACGTGACTTCTGAAGTTTGATTTATTTGAATTCCTAGAAAGAACTTTAGTTCTTGCATTAAGCTCATTTCAAATTTTGCCTGCATTAGCTCAGAGAATTCTTGACATACAGAGGCGTTAGCTGAACCAAAAATGATATCATCAACGTATATCTGGCATATCATGAGATCATTGTTAAGGTTTTTACAGAAGAGTGTGGAGTCAACTTTCCCTCTGATAAAATCATATCCCAGAAGAAAATTACTTAATCGTTCATACCAAGCTCTGGGAGCTTGTTTAAGTCCATATAAGGATTTCTTAAGTTTAAAAACATGTTCTGGATAATTTGAATTTTCAAAACCTAGAGGTTGGTTGACATACACTTCTTCTGATATATAACCATTAAGGAATGCGCTCTTGACATCCATTTGATACAATTTGATAGAATGATTTATAGCAAATGATACAAGTAAGCGAATAGATTCTAATCTGGCGACTGGAGCAAAGGTTTCATTGTAGTCAATACCTTCTTGTTGACTGTAACCTTGAGCCACCAGTCGAGCTTTGTTTCTGACAACTTCTCCTTTCTCATTCAGCTTGTTTCTGAATACCCATCTGGTTCCGATAACGTCAGTGCCTCTGGGCTTAGGAACAAGATCCCAGCCGTCGTTCTTTGTGAATTGATCTAGCTCTTCTTGCATGGCTAGAACCCATTCTCTATCTTGAAGTGCCTCATCACAGGAAGTAGGCTCGATCAGAGATACTAGTCCCAGAGGAGTTTCTTCAGGAGTCTTGAAGGTAGACCTAGTTCGGATAGGTTCGTCCTTATTTCCCAGAATCAACTCTTTAGATATGTTGAGGCGGCTTTTAGCTTTCTTTGGGATTGCTGGGGCGTTAGTTCCTTCTGAGGTTTGAATGGCAGTTACTTCTGGAGCTTTAATCTTCTCGTCAGATCCTGCAAGAGTGATCTCCAAATCTGCAAGTTTCTCAACTAGCTTTGACTTTTCAGGGTCAAGCTTATCATCAAATCTGACATGAATTGATTCTTCCACAATTTTGGTTTCTGTATTGTATACTCTGTAGCTTTTAGAGCGTCCTGAGTATCCTAACATAATACCTTTTTGTGCTTTGGAATCAAACTTGTTCAGATGTTCTTTAGTATTTAAAATAAAACAGGAACATCCAAAAGGATGAAAATATGAAATGTTTGGTTTTCTTCCTTTACACAGTTCATAGGGAGTCTTCTCCAGAATAGGTCTTATGGAGATTCTATTCTGAATGTAACACGCTGTATTTATAGCTTCGGCCCAAAAGTGCTTATCCACATTTGTTTCATTGATCATGGTTTTGGCCATCTCTTGGAGTGTCCTATTCTTCCTCTCTACAACTCCATTTTGTTGTGGAGTTCTAGGGCAGGAGAAATCATGGGATATTCCATTAGAGTCAAATAGTTCCTTAAAAAAATTATTTTCAAATTCCCAACCATGATCACTTCTGACTCTGATGATTTTAGAGTCAAATTCGTTTTGCACTTTGGAGCAGAAGCTAGTGAATACAGAGTGAGACTCACTCTTGTGCTTTAGGAATTTTACCCATGTCCAGCGATTGAAATCATCAACAATGACTAGTCCATACTTCTTTCCATTGACTGA
Organism: Lathyrus oleraceus; assembly: GCF_024323335.1. Classification (NCBI taxonomy): domain Eukaryota; kingdom Viridiplantae; phylum Streptophyta; class Magnoliopsida; order Fabales; family Fabaceae; genus Lathyrus; species Lathyrus oleraceus. The sequence continues at coordinate 176,447,045 of NC_066581.1, forward strand.
TGTTATTTTCACAGGACCAAATAAATCAATGTGAAGAAGTTCCAGAGGCTTAGAGGTAGAAACAATATTTTTCTTTTTGAAAGATGTTTTAGAAAATTTTCGTTTCTGACATGCTTCACACAGAGCATCTGAAGAAAACTTCAGCTTAGGTAGGCCTCTGACTAACTCGAGTTTATTTAGCTAAGATAATTTTCTCATGCTAATGTGGCCCAAGCGTCTATGCCATACCCATTGCTTTTCGTGAACAGACATCAGACATTTCACATTTTGTTCTTTTAAATCAGAAAGATATATTTTATAAATATTGTTTTTCCTCTTGCCAGTGAATACGACAGAACCATTGTTTTGATTTATGGCTTTACATGTTTTTTTATTAAAGATTACATAATAACCTTTATCACTTAATTGACTTATTGATAACAGATTATGCATTAATCCTTCTACATATAACACATCAGATATAGAGGGAAGAGTACCATTACCAATAGTTCTGGAGCCTCTGATCCTTCCTTTCTGATCTCCTTCGAAGCCTACGAATCCAGCATCTTTAAGTTCCAGGCTTTGGAACATAGACTTTCTTCCCGTCATGTGTCGCGAGCATCCAGAGTACAGGTACCATGACTGGTGTTTTAACTCTGCTGCATAGGATATCTGCAACATAAACAACTTATCCTTTGGTACCCAGAGTCTTTTAGGTACTTTGTGATTAGTTTTCCCAGAGCTTCTTAACACTTTGGGTTTTCTAGCATTATTAAATTGTTGCTCTTGTGTGTGTGTATAGTGATATGAAAATGGAGATTTAGGTTGGTCATTAGTAGAAGTTTTATCTTCACTAGGATCATACCCAATTCCTCTTCTATTGTTCTCACTGACTCCATAAATCATGGATGCCATTATACTCCTTCCTATCCCATTTTTCAGAAACTTTTGAAAAGCTTTTTCATATTTATAAATTATTGTGTTTGAAGTTTGTGGAGTTTGAGATAACGCTTCTTCAAGTTTTGAGCAATTTTTCTTTGTTGCATCTCTTTCTAATGTCAAAGTTCTGTTTTCATTTTTTAGTTCTGAAATGGTTATCTCAAGTTTGCCACATTCTTCTAATGTTTCTTCAAGAACGCCTTTTATAGCTTTAAATTTTTGTTTTAGTTTCTGATATGAGCTGAGAGTTTTAGACAAACATGATTTTAGGTCAGATCGAGAGAGTTCAGAAAATACCTCTTCTGATTCAGATTCTTCATCTGAAGTGTTCTTGGATGTGGTAGCCATGAGTGCCACATTAGTCTGTTCATCAGAGTCTGATTCTGATGAGTCAGATTCGCTGTCATCCCAGGTAGCCATCAGTCCCTTTTTGGTTCTGAGGGATTTTTTCTTGAAGTTCTCTTTTCTGGAACTGTCTTTCTTTAACATGGGGCATTCGTTCCTGTAGTGACTTGTTTCTTTACATTCATAATAAGTAACATCTTTGTTAGTTTTACCTTTTGAGGTTGAGTCTGATCGGTCCCCTCTGGGTCTTGGTCTCCTGAAGTTGTTATTTCTCTTTCGCCATAGTTGTTTTACTCTTCTGGTCAGGAGGGATAATTCTTCCGCATCGTCAGAATCTTCCAGTTCATAGTCATTAGCATCTTCTGTTTCGGCCTGGAAGGCTTTGTTTCTGTCAGACTTGCGCCTTTTAGATCTGGACTTTAATGCTACAGACTTGATCTTCTTCTGAGGCTCATCTTCCTCCAGTTCTATCTCATGACTTCTGAGTGAACTGACAAGCTCTTCAAGGCTGATGTTGTTCAGATCCTTTGATAGTTTTAAGGCTGTGACCATGGGTCTCCACTTCTTCGGCAAGCTTCTGACTATCTTTTTGACATGGTCTGCAGTTCTGTATCCTTTGTCTAGCACTTTGAGACCTGCAATAAGAGTTTGGAATCTAGAAAACATTACCTCTACAGCTTCATCATCCTCCATTTTGAAGGCTTCATATTTCTGGATTAGAGCCAGAGCCTTTGTTTCTTTGATCTGAGAGTTTCCTTCATGAGTCATCCTCAGGGAGTCAAGTATATATTTAGCTGTTTCCCTGTTGGTGATTTTTTCATACTCATTGTAAGATATGGCATTGAGAAGTATCGTTCTGGATTTGTGATGATTCTTGAATTCGCGCTTCTGGTCATCTCACATTTTACTTCTGGGAACGGCAACTCCAGCATCTGTTACGGGAGGTTTGTATCCATCTGTGACAATGTCCCAAAGATCAGCGTCATAGCCCAGAAAGAAACTTTCAATTCTATCTTTCCAGTAATCGAATTTCTCTCCATCAAAGACTGGAGGCTTAACATTGTAACTGTCTCTTTCATTGGTGTGGGCCATAGTTTTTCTCATTCTGGATCTCTCTACACTGTTAATTGTTTGATTAGAAAATCAATAACAGAGCCGAAGCTCTGATACCAACTGAAGGTGAGAAAAACAAGAAAGGGGGGTTTGAATTGTTTTAGAAAATAAAAGCTTTTCCGAAAGTAAGAACACACAGAATTTTATCCTGGTTCTCTTATAACACAAAGCTACTCCAGTCCACCCGGCCAAGGTGATTTCTCCTTCAAAAAGGACTTAATCCACTAATCTTGAAAGATTAATACAACCAAACGTCTAAGAGAGTGATCTCTTAGTCCTCTCAAGTATACAGACTACGCAGAGTCACTTGAGGAACAAAAGCAATTTAGCAATAATAGATTTGTAATCGAGAGTGCTTCTAAAGGTAAGCAAATATTATAACAAAAAGAGCAAGCAAGTGTTTTCACGTATGAGCAACAGCTCGTGAAAAAGTAAGAGAGAATGTAAGGATTTTTCTGTGCATTGTTGTGTATCTCTCACTGAAGTATGATGTCCTTTATATAGTGGTGAAAAGACCGTTTGAGTGATGACAGAATATTGGCCTTTGATGAGCATTCAATGTCATTACTTCTGTGTTTCTTGCCATAACCAAATTGTCTCCCTGAATAACTTCTTTCCAAATATACTTTCTTTCCATTTGAGGAAGTTATTTCCGTTACTATTTCTGGATTGGAGAATCTTCATCAGAGTCTATGCTGTCTCAGAGTTTCTATGACAACTGGAGCTGCATTGAGGTTACGTCAGAGCTTCTGAGAGTACTGGTCTTTTAGATCATCATAACTGAGTCCAGTGGAAGTTTAGAGCTTCTGGTATTCTGCTGTCCTGTTTTGCTCAGAGTCAGAACTTCTAGAGCGCACTTCTTCTTCAGGTGTTTCTGATCTTCTAATACTTTGGATCTGATCAGAGTTTGTATCTGATAAATCGATCAGATTCCTTTATAGCTGTTCAAAGTCCTACACACTTAGAGAATTTTCATTAGGGTGCCATTTTTGGTTTCATCCTTTGTTATCATCAAAATCCTGGAATTATATTGTAGAACTAATCTTGTTCTTACAAGGGAGTCCCTTAAAAAGCTCACAGGCCCAAGACCTATATGCCACATTCTGACACCTTTATTAAAGAGTGATCGAGACCTATGGAAAGGTTATCTACTAAGAAGGGGAAATGGAAGAAAATTTAAGTCAATTGGGGATCTTCCTATCTAGATAATTCTCATACTTCCAAAAAATATTCATATGTGTGGAAGAACTACATGGGAAAAAATCCTTGGGTCGCACCCAATGGAGGAGGCACCCGAGAAATAATAAAGTTGCCTCTAAAGCTACGAGTGCAAGTAAAAGCAGCAGTGTTAAGGCTCTGAATGATGGAAAAAAGGAAAAGAAGCCTATAAAACAAAGGTTATTTCCTCCACTACCACTGGTGGTAGAGAATGAGCCTAAAGTTTCCATCAGGTTAGATTACGAAATGGCCAGCAATGACTCAACTATGGGTCAGAGTGCGAGTTGGATATCATATGCAACATGATATAAGTGTTGCCATTGGAATATGACACACTTACTGAGGTAACTAAAGAGGATGATGGGTTTGTTGAAGAAATGGCTACCTACAAGCCTTTATTCTATTATGTGACGCACGATGGTTCAGTCAACAAAGACAAGGCCATATTTGAAAGGTCTGACATGTCAGTGCAATGACATATAAAGCATTTGTATGTAATGACTAAAGTAGACGGTGTGCGGGTCAACAAGGTTCTAATTGATTATGGAGCTTGCATTGGTGTCATGCCACATTCTCTACTCAAGAGGATTGATAAGTATGACACTGACTTGAAGTCCAACGATATGGTCTTGCCCAACTATGAAGGAAATACCAAAAGGCCCATGGGTGTGATCCAAGTGGATATGGTCATAGGGACCATAACTCGACCTGCATTATTTGTTGTAATTCCAACAAAGGCAAATTGCAGCCTCCTTTTGGGTCAAGAGTGGATACATGGAGTTGGGTGAGTCCCATGTTCCATGCATCAAAGAATAATTATCTGGAAGTCGGACAAGGTCACTGAGCACATTAAGGCTTATCAAAGCTTCTTTCATGCAGAAGTAAGCCATGTTGACAAAAAGCAATTTTGATCGACAACTAGCAAATATTTCTTCAGGCTTACCAGAAAGAACTAGCCTCGACTTTAAGGGAGTTTATATATATTACTCAATGAAACTTCATCCTTTATATGGCTTTACTAGGGAGTATGAGACCATTGGTGGACATAACATATGGTCTGGATCAGATGATGAAGATGTCTAAGTCAAGCTTCCTGGCTCAAATTTTGGCCTATGTGGTTGAAAACAAAGTAATAGTAGCCTTACAGGCATAATCATAAGAAATGATGGCTATCGAAGTCACCTAGTCTGAAAACTTTGCATCTGGCCATAATGGCCAAGAAACAACTTTTGAAAGTCGCAGGCTCGACTGCATTTATGATGATAAGCCTTAGGGGTTTGAAATAGACCCACTTACTTCGACCAAAAGGATGCAAGCTCAAGATCCTTTGGAATAAATTGATCTTGGGGATGGTTCGATGAAAAGGCCAACTTATATAAGTTCCAAACTTGACCCAACCTTAAAAGAAGGAGTAATCGACATGTTGAAGGAGTTCAATGATTGATTTGCATGGGATAACTATAAAATGCCAGTCCTTAGACGGGAGTTGGTGGAATTGAAGCTGGCAATCAAGAATGACAAAAAGCTTGTGAAAAAGACTCCAAGGAGGTTCGCGCCAGAGGTGATGTAGAAGATCAAAGTAGAAATCGAAAGGTTGTTGCGAAACAGGTTCATAAGACCTGAGCGTACGTCGAATGGTTAACCAACATTATTCAAATAATTAAAAAGAATGTCATTCTTTGGGGCTGTACTACTTTAGATATTTAAAAGTAGCCACTCCAAAAGACGAATACTCAATGTTGGCAGCATAAATGCTAGTCGAATCACAGATATTTAAGTATTTTATATGGTTATTCAGGTTATAATTATATTTTTATTGCAGAGAAAGATGTGTGTAAGATGGAGTTTCAATTTCCTGTAGATTTAGGAACTTATGAATGGGTAGTGATTCCTTTTGGGCTTAACAACGTTGGCGCAACTGTAGCGGTAAATTCATGACCATTAAGCTATGGATAAACTTAACGTCAATAAAACCAAAGTCGTCACCGCACTTTTATTCTTTTCAAAGTAAAAGGGAAAAGTATGAACAAAACCCAAAGATAAGATGTTTTCAAATCAAAACTAATAAAATGCCAGAGATTACAGGTAAGGGGGTTGGTTACACAGAGGGAAGGTGTTAGCACCCAAAGTGTCCTAGGTACTCCTATGAAGCCCTTTTTTTATGTGTATATGTGTTTTGGTATAAAGATATTTGAAACAAATATAGTGTGGGGATGAGAAAAGAATTCTTTAATTATATTTTTGTGTTTGACAAGACCTTTGGACTTGTGCCTACGTACCAACATAAAAATGAGGGACCAAAACCTCGTAGTTCGTGATATCAATTTCAAAATGAGTGGATTGTTTCTAACAAAAGTTTAAATCTAAAAGAGGCACAAAGGGCCCAAACGTTTGAATGAGTGTTAGTTATTTTTGTCTTTTGAAATTTTAAGTCAATATGATTAGATTCATTTACAAGTTTGATTTAAGAAAAGAGTTTGAAAAATGCAATGGCATAAGGCCAAAGTTTCTAATTTGAAATAAGGTCTAAGTTTTGAAATCACAAACAAAGAAAGTTTTTGAAAAGGGGGAGAGATTTTGAAATTTAAGAAGTGGGAGGAGATGAAGAGACTAATCCTAAGCATAAAATTAAAAGTTAAGAGTCGAAAAAATCTGACCAACGGGATGCAATCCAACAGAAAAGAATGTCATATAGAAAACCCGTTTTCCCTTTGGACTTTTAATCAAGCAATAATCAGCAAGCAATTAGCAATATGAAGAGCAAGGCATTAAACTAATAAAATTCCAAAGATTACAGGTAAGGGGGTTGGTTACACAGAGGGAAGGTGTTAGCACCCAAAGTGTCCTAGGTACTCCTATGGAGCCCTTTTTTATGTATGTATGTGTTTTGGTATAAAGATGTTTGAAAATATGACATAAACATAAACATAAACATAAATAAATTAAAATGCTCTGTAAATGACAAATGAATGGTAAATGACTTGAATTATAAATTGTATAAAGTAAATGACTTGAATTTAAGAGCAATATTAATACAAGTTAGTCAAATGTTAGTTGATTAGATGTTAGTGATGTTTTGCTTTTCAATTGATTAAGTCATTCTTTGGAGAACACTCAACCATCTATTCAGAAGAATGGTTCTTTGAACCAAGACATCTTCCAAAGGAAGGAAAAAAGGATACGTTTCCACATAATAACATGAAAGATGGGAGACATACAATCTCACTTCCTAGAATGCTATGTTTTTAGGGTCAAATTTAGCTATATGTTAAGCAATCGCAATTGAACTTATATAGAAGTCACAACTATCTAAGATCGGGAAATAAAAATTTAGGTGCTAATGCATGTTAGAGATTTGGTATAATGGACCAAACTCCTAAAACATACCACACACTAAAAGAAAAGATCAAAAGGATGGACCTATCTCATCCATACTTGTATTGGTTCATCTAACACAAGGTTATTGATGAACCAATTAGCCTTAGGATATTGAGATTTCATTGAACAATGAAAGGGATGGAAAAAAATGGGATTGAAGATGAAGAGGGAGGGGAGACGAGAGAACCACAAATTGGTCATGGGAAGAATTTTATCAAATTAAAAGCATTCATTCATTTTGGGAGATGAAATGTACATTTCATCAATCCCCTAAATCCAATGATTTTAACTTAACAAAAGTCAAATCAACATTGACCAAGGCCCAAACACATAGTCAAACATCACAAGTCAATAAAATTGGCTCAACATAATTTATATACAAGTAATAAATTAAAAATCAAATTAAAAATGTATTTAAATTAAATTTAGTTTGGTCAAAACTAAAACCTCTTCAAAACACCAAATAAATGACTAAGAGACTTATCCTAGGTTAAACAAGGTCAAAGGACCTTAGACCAAAAATTTTATGATTTTTGAAAAGTCAGAAGTATTTTTAAACAATTAAAAATATGCATAAAAAAATTAATTCATGAAAAATATCAAAATTAATCCAAAAAATAATTTTAATTCATAAAATGAAAGAGGAAAATATATAAAGTTTTTTGGTGAAAGTCCCGTATTTTTTGGATTAAAAATGAAATTAATATGAATTAAACAAAATAACACAATTAAATGGAAAATTAGAAAATATGGAAAATTAGGGGCCATCAGATCTCCCTCATTAATTGAGGTGGCAGATCTGATAGCCACGCGTTTGCAGTCCACCAAAGACCAAGTCAAACGCGCTGCAGAAGTTGTAATCAAAACTAAAGGATGAGATTAAAACTTTTAAACAAGATCTGATAGCTGAGAGGCGTGACAATACACCAGCGGAGCTAGGGCTCTGGTCTTCTTCTCCTGTAGACTTCACCAGACTGGTCCACCATCAACCATCACTAAAATAAAAAACAAGGACATGGATTCAAAGAAAAAATGCTCAGGAGCTCGAATCTGACCTCAATTTCTCCAATTCCAAGTATATAACAAGATAGAGGGATTTGAATTTTGAGGATCATGAACTAATTTGCTTCGATTTGACCTCAAAGCAACTAAATCTTCTTGCCTACATTGGTAGGACTTCAGCCAACCAAAAATCACAAAGAATAGTGAAGAATTGAGGGAGAATCGAAGAGATGATAATTTTGAAAACTTACCTTCGAGGGAGCTTCAACCTTGCTTGATCTTGATTCCAATTGTGCTTGGCTTTATTTCAGAAGCTTGTAGGAAGTGATTAGGATTAGGAAATGGCCTGGACTCTTGGAGTTTCAATCTCAAAATAGAATGAGATTTGAAGCTCGATTTTGAAATGAAAATCTTCAAGATTATCCTTTAATGGTGAGGGTTTGGATTGCAGGTTCAAAGCTTAGGCATGAGGTCCCTAATTCTGAGCAATGAGGGTTGTATTTATATCCAAAGAGATTCATTTCCACACACTTCCAAAAATTGCCAATTTTAGTAATTCACCTTGCATGCTTGCATGGGCGTGCGATAGGCCCATCAAGTGATGTATTAAGGTCCAAAAATGAGTGAGAATTATGTTGAAATCATGTCATATGGTCATGCATTTGTGTTTGAAATGTGGAAGTGAAAATCATCCAAATGGTATCTCACATTGCACCCATGCGCAAGTCCTTCATTCTTTAGCCAAATGAGGTGATCTTGGACTTTTTGGAAAGGTGAGATTAAGGGGAACAACTTTCATGTTGAAAAAGTTTTCATTTGAAGCTTGGATCATGATGAATATTGAGGTGGAAGTTTGGGAAATCAAACATATTTGAAAATTTTCTAAGTCCCAAGTCAAATGTTTACTTCTTCCACCTTGAATAACTTTTTCTATGGACTTCAAATGAAAAACTTCCCTTCATCAAAGTTGTATATCTTTGAAACCTCTTTAATTTGGTCACAAATTTGACCTCATTTGGATTTGGAATGAAGGCGTTATGCATTTTAGAAGTTGAGGAAAATCACTTGTTCAATGGTACTGGCCCAAACTGACCTATAATGTTTCCTCTTGGAACATGCATTTGCAAGTTGAATTTGAACTCCCTCCAAACATAAAAGTTGAAGTAGACATCCTATATTTGATCATGGAATTTTAATGGATTTCATATCATAATAATTGAGCAAGTTATGGTCTTGAGAAGTTGACCTCCTAACTAGGGTTCAGACAAAATGACCTATAATCTTTCACCATAAAAGATGACTTTTCAAGAAAACCTAGATCCTTACTTAAACATGAAAGTTGTTTGGAATGTCGTTTTGAGTAACTTTACTCTTGGAATAATTTTCATATGACAACAATTGTAGGAGATAAGGTCTAGGGAACCCCAGTTTTGACCAGTTGACTTTCTCTGGTCAACCACCATGAACCATCTTGATAGCTTGATATTCTATTGACTTTTGGGACTCATGGAAGATCATACATGTGTAGGATTATGTAATATAAAGTACCCCTTGAAATACTAGATCAAATGTTGAAGAAACTTATTGAAGAAGTCACACAAGATACCCAGATGAATTAGGGTTTCCAAGGTAAACAAACTCCAAACTCTTGATAATTTCTTGATCAAAATGTCATGTAAAGATCATGGTGATCCACATATGATGCCTAAAACCAATATGAACCATTTCCTCATTGAACTTCTTGCATTGAGGGTCTCAAACCCTAGATGTGAGCTTGATAAAACATTGGTGAGCACACACACTACCTACAAAAGAGTTAAACTATACATTGACATATTTTTGGTATTTTAGTTAGTAAATAATGAAAAACAATATATAATACAATCAAAAGTGCTTGGTGATGTCTCCCAATGCAAACCCAATGAATGAGGGGTAAGGAGGCTACCAAGGTGTGATCCCAATGCTAATGCATATGATGAGATAGCATGAGGGATCTTAGGGTCAAAATTGGGGTCTTACAACTGCCCCTATTTAACGACATTCTAGTTGAGGAGATGAAGGTTAACATCTTCGTATCGACTCAGTAGAATTGACTTAAATAACAAGATATAAAAACAATTTTTTGTCCCTAAGAGACCTCATGATGCATATGATATGAATGTTAAAAGTAATACCTGTGGGGGAAATATTTCCACAAAGGAAAAGAACCCAGAGAGACTGAAAGTCCATAGGAGCATAATGCATTCCATAAGGAAGACTCACTGGGGAAACAAAGACTTTGGGGATAAGAAGTTGTGTGTATGCCAAGCTACGACTTCAAAATGCTGGAGACACAAGGGGATTTCATGAAAATAAATCAATGGAAGGACTCGGTCAGGGATTAAGAAGAACCTGCGGGGGAAACGGGTAGATCAGAACAAAACTGAAATACCTGAACCAAACTCAACTGGGGAAGCATGAACTTCAAGACAGGAGCACCAAAAATATATTATCTATTATCGGTTACTGGATAGGAAGATAACATAATCTGACAGAGAGGCATCTCTTACCGGTTAGAGTAAACATATCAAGGATGACTCGCTGGGGAAAATGAGGTGTGTTTGCTACCGGTTACTGGGTAAAAACAACCTGTTGGGGAAAATATCAAATATACAACTACCGGTTACTGGAAAGAAGACTAAAAAAAGAGAATATTCGTCACTGGTTAAAGTGAACATATCAAGGATACACTCACGGGAAGAATATATGTCATCGGTTAAGATGAACATATCGAGGATATACTTCCAAGGAAAAGTAGGAATTACATCTATCAGTTACTAGATAGAATACTGAAAAGAAAATATCTGTCACCGGTTAAGATGAACATATCAAAGATAGACTCAGCAGGGGAAAGCAGGATTTACAACTACTGGCTTGAGCAGAAGACCGCAAAAGGGAGAAAAACCGTGATCAATCAAGATGAACATATCCAGGATTAACTCTTTGGGGAATCAAATAAGGATTACAACTACCTTTCTACAGGGTAGAAAACCAAAGAGGAGAATATCCGTCATAGGTTAAGATGAACATATCAAGGATAGACTCAAAAGGAAGAATATCCGTCATCAGTCAAGATGAACATATCAAGGATAAACTACCTAGGGAAACGTAAAATGAATCCACTAGGGAAAATAATAGGAAGTAGATTACTATTACTGGGTATTGGGCAACAGTAAGGTACTTGCAAACCGAAAAAAAGAATATTACAAGTTACTGGGTAATAGACTTTCGGGGGACCAAAAGTATCCATCTAGGTAAGGGCTAGAAAGAAACGGTCAAACAAAGACTCGACTCGATGAGAACATAACTCAGGGGGAGTGGTTCCATCCAGACAATCAACTCGGGAGGAAGCTGAAATAATAATGTCCATGAGGAAATAACTCAGTGGGAAATGAGAAAGGTTAAATTATTTCTGCTTAAGGGGCTAACACTCTATCATTGAGGGAGGACAAGCGCACCAAATCTATACGGATAATAAAATATCACCATAGCAGAGGATCAGAAAATAAGGAATCAAATGCAATAACAATGCATAATGAAATATTTGATGTATTAATGTATATGTCCATATGATTGATGATTATGTTGACAAACAATCATAAAGGATACAAATGTCACTGATCTGAATCATCGCTATAACACTCGGCTAATCTCGACGGGATGGAAGCATCGATTGGAAAAAAAACTCGGGATGATTATAAATCATCCATCTCTGAATATATCAAACCCTATTGAGGAAGGAGAAAAGATCTTTTGAGTACCTAAATTATCAACTCTACGGGGAATTTTAGGTCAACATCATACCAAATGGGAGACAACCTTGCAGAGGACCAAAAATACTCCTCAAGAATCAGTGTTGGTGGGAGATTAGGAGTGAACTCCGCTGGGGACTTGCGGGAAACAAAACTTTGTGCCGGATCTGTGCAAAAATTTTATTATTTCAAAATTTCAAAATTATCATCATAAAAATTCAATTCTATTTAGCTGAAAAAATGAATAAGAGTAGAAACAATTGGATAAAAATCTCAACTTCATTTAATAGAATGGTAGTCTGTAAATGACAAGACTCCATAGATCTTTACAAAAGTCGAAAAATGATAATTTACATGGAAAATGGCTACATTGTATACAATGATCACTAATCCTTACCAACTTCAATATCCATTGTGCTCTTGGATTCGATTGAGGATGAATAAGAGTCGACTGACTTGCTCAAAACTTCTATCAAGATTGGAGATCAACTGAATGCAATTACTTGCCATAATCCCTAATTTTTGCATAGATTGCCCCATGGTAGGGTACTCGATCTATCGAGATAAATTTCTATTTTATGTCTCTAATTTTTGCCTGGATCTCCCTTTTGGGTTTTGAATCCACCGAGATGCTCATTTTTTCCTAAGACGCCCTTTCGGGTTTTCAACTTAGCAAATTATTCTTTTATTTTTAGGAGAAGTATTTGTTGATTGCATCAGCATTCACAGGACGTTTAAACTCTTCACCATCCATAGTTGTAAGAATTAAAGCACCTCCTGAAAAGGCTCTCTTAACAACATATGGGCCTTCATAGTTAGGAGTACATTTTCCCCTAGCATATGGTTTGAAAGATAAAATCTTCTTGAGCACAAGGTCACCTTATCTGAATACATGAGGCATGACCTTCTTGTCGAATTCCTTATTCATTCTTTTCTAATACAACTGACCATGGCACATGAGAATCAACCTCTTCTCTTCAATCAAATTCAACTGATCATACCTGGTCTGACACCATTCGGCTTCAGTCAACTTGGCTTCCATCAAGACACGCAATGATGGGATCTCAAACTCTACTAGGAGCACAACTTCCATACCATAAACAAGTGAGAAAGAGATTGCCCCTATTGAAGTGCGGATGGATGTACGATACCCGTGCAAAGCAAATGGGAGCATCTCATGCCAATCCTTGTAAGTCACAACCATTTTCTGAATGATCTTCTTAATGTTCTTATTCGCAGCTTCAACAGCCCCATTCATCTTAAGTCTATAGGGAGAAGAATTATGATGTGCAATCTTGAATTCTTTGCAAAGAGCTTCCACCATATTATTGTTCAAGTTTGATCATTATCAGTAATGATCTTGCTTGGCACATCATAACGGCATATAATCTGATTCTTGATAAACCTCACAATAACTTGCTTGGTTACATTCGCATACGATGTCGTTTCAACCTACTTTGTGAAGTAATCAATAGCCACCAGAATGAGACGATGTCCGTTTGAAGCTTTAGGCTTAATCATGCCAATGATATCAATTCCCCACATGGAGGAGGGCCATGGAGAGGAAATGACATTCAACAATTTTGGAGGAATATGAATCTTATCTGCATAAATTTGACCCTTGTGGCATTTCTTCACAAATTTGCAACAATCAGATTCCATTGTCAGCCAATAGTAACCTGCTCTCAACATCTTTTTAGTCATAGCATGTCCATTGGAATGAGTACCAAAGGAACCTTCATGGACTTCAGTCATCAATAAGTCTGCTTCGCGTCTATCCACACATCTGAGCAAAACCATATCGAAGTTTCTCTTGTAAAGCACATCACCACTCAGGTAGAAATTTCCAACTAATCTCCTTAAAGTCTTGTTATCTTTCAAAGATTCCCCAGGCGGGTAAATCTGACCTTGGAACAAACACTAGATATCAAAATACCATGGCTTCTCATCTTTGACTTCCTCGACAGCAAACACATGAGCTGGCCTATCAAGACGCATCACAATCAAATTGGGAACTTCATTCCAGAATTTCACCATGATAATTGAAGCCAACGTTGCAAGACCATCTGCGATCCGGTTTTCGTCTCGAGGGATATGATGAAACTCAACCTTTGTAAAGAAAGTTGAAATCCTCCTCGCATAATCTCTGTACGGTATCACACCGGGTTGATTCGTCTCCCATTCACATTTGATTTGATTCATAACCAAAGTTGAATCTCCATAGACGTCAAGATATTTGATTCTGAGATCAATGGCCTCTTCAAGCCTTATAATGCAAGCTTCATACTCAGCCATGTTGTTTGTACACTTGAAAATCAATCTAGCTGTAAATGGAAAATGAGTGCCTTAAGGAGTAATAATCATTGCCCCAATGCCATTACCATAAGAATTAACAGCTCCATCAAATACCATGCCCCAACGGGAACCAGGTTCAGGCCCTTCTTCAAGCAATGGTTCATCACAATCTTTCATATACAAGTACAAGATCTCTTCGTCAGGAAAATCATATTGTACTGATTGGCAATCTTCAATTGGTTGGTGAGCCAAGTGGTCAACCAAGACACTACCTTTGATAGCTTTCTTAGATTGGTATTCAATATCATACTCGGATAACAACATCTGCCAACAGGAAATCCTCCCAGTTAAAGAAGGCTTCTCAAAAATATACTTGATTGGATCCATTTTGGATATCAACCAAGTAGTATGATTCAACATATAATGACGCAGACGCCTAGCAGCCCAAGCCAATGCGTAATAAGTCTTTTCAAGCATAGAATACTAAGTCTCACAGTCGGTGAATTTCTTACTGAGGTAGTAAATAACATATTCTTTCTTTCCAATTTCGTCTTGCTGACCAAGAACACAACCCATACTTTCATCAAGCACAGTTAAATACATGATCAACGGTCTTCCTTCAACAGGCGGAGACAGAATCAGAGGCTCAAGCAGATACTCTTTGATACTGTCAAAAGCTTTCTGGAAATCCTCGGTCCAATCACAAGACTGATCTTTCCGGAGAAGCTTGAATATAGGTGCACACGTGGCAGTCATATGCGATATAAATCTCGAGATGTAATTCAAGCGGCCGAGAAAACCTCTAACTTGCTTTCTCATTTTTTAGCGCAGGCATTTCTTGTATTGCTTTGGCCTTGGCAGGATCAACTTTAATACCCTTCTCACTAACAATAAAGCCCAACAACTTACCAGAACGAACACCAAACGTACATTTATAGGGATTCAAGCGGGGTTTGTACTTCCTCAAACGCTGAAATAGCTTCAACGAATTCTCAACATGTTCTTCTTGATTACTTGATTTAGCAATCATATCATCAACATAAACCTCGATCTCTTTATGCATCATATCATGAAAAAGAGTGGTCATTGCTCTCTAGTATGTTGCATCAACATTCTTTAAACCGAAAGGCATCTCTCTATAATAGAATGTTCCCTAGGGCGTAATGAATGTGGTCTTCTCCATTTCTTCGGGTGCCATATTGATTTAATTATAATCAGAAAATCCATCCATAAATGAAAACACTTTGAATTTAACTTTATTGTCTACCAACATATCAATGTGTGGCAGAGGGAAATCATCTTTCAGACTAGCTTTATTCAAATCTCTATAATCAACACACATATGGACTTTTCCATCCTTCTTCGGAACTTGCAAAATATTGGCCACCCACTGCGGATATTCGGAGGTAACAAGAAAACCAGCATCAATCTGCTTCTGCACTTCTTCTTTGATCTTTACTGCCATATCGGGATGAGTCCTCCTCAACTTCTACTTGACTGGCGGGCACTCTTGTAACACCCTTCTAAAATACCCCAAAAATTTAATTACAATAATAAACATATAATCAGAGTAATATGCAATCAAGGGTGTCACACAATTATTTCATACCATTCAACATAATATTTAGTCATGCTCATTATTTAACTCAAAACATAAAGTATTTGCACAATTACGCAGCGGATAGAGATCAACTCAATCATGCAACACATGTAACATCACATGTAATTTAGTTCAACAACAACAACAATAATAGTCAAAGTTTTCCCGCCCGATGTTACATCTATCAGAGCATGACCCATTAGGGAGACTACACTAGACTCCAAGCATTTGCTTCTACTCAACTGATTTCTCGTTACCTGAAAAATAGTTGTAAGGGTGAGTTCCTCAATCAATATAATAAGCATTATAAAACAACATGTAATGCTAAGTAAATAACACATCAATTCACCCTAACCAGACTACGCATTCAGCAACGGCAATATCCGTCCAAACATCATATTCAACAATGATATATATCATATGTATAATCCTCAAACCATATTCAACACCAACAACACAACACAACGATTTACTCACTAATTCCTCACAATGGGAATTAGCTACAGCCCCACAGGCTATGCCATGCATTCATTATGCAATGAGACTCCATGAAATGCGGTACCGACTCTTCTCGAACATATAGTTCAAGCTCACCGATCCCTCCGGATACGGCTACTAAGCTCACTAGTCCCACTCATTGAGATCTAATGACTCACTCACTAATTCCTCACCATGGGAATTAGCTACAGCCCCAAAGGCTAGACTATGCAAGCTAATCATCTAGCATGCAAACATCAACAACAATTCACAACGATTCACTCACCAATTCCTCACAATGGGAATTAGCTACAGCCCCACAGGCTATGCCATGCACACTAATCATCTAGCAATGCAGCATCAACAACAACTCAAATGGACATATGCTCACACTCTAAGCCATACGACAGTCCATTCACAAATACATGCATAATATATACATTCACAACAATTTAGCATATCATCATACATCATCAATACATGTATCAACACCTCATCAACACATATATAAAACACTTCCTCAACACATGTATGAACACCTGAGCAACACATGTATAAACACTTCTTCTGCCTTGCTCGCTAGGCGAGGCAGTGGCGAAGCTCTGGTTCGCTAGGCGAGCTCAAGGCGAACAGCTCCAGGAAATTGGTAAATTAATTCGCTAGGCGAGCTCAAGGCGAAGGTAATAGCGAACTCATTCCGTTTTGGTGAAAAACACAGCTAGCACTCACTCGCTAGGCGAAGCTCCAGCGAGTCCACAGCGAACATTACAGTAGCAAAACCTCTCAATCTCGCTGGGCGAGGTTGAGGCGCGTTCCTTCGCTAGGCGAAGGTTATGTTCGCTAGGCGAACATGACAGTTCACCAGACGCGTTTCTTTGGGCAGGGATCTCATGTGCCCATTCCAGACCCTTCTCACTCAAACTTACTCGTCGCCATTCATCACCAATTTATCGGTTTGATTACACACACAATTATCAATTTGATTACGGTTTTCACTCAACCTATTCATCACAAATTTCCAGCATTCCAAATCCCAATTAGGGTCAAATTGACGGCTTATCACTACCCATGACATATTATCCCAAAATACCCATTAATCGACGATAAACCCCCCTTACCTTAACAATCCGGCAGAATCTTTGAGCTTCAAGCTTTCGTTCTCCAACCTTTGCTCTTCAGCTCCTCTTCTCTGCCCTTTTTCCTTTTCCTCTCACGATGCTTCTCTGTTCTGTTTTCACGTGAAATGTTTTTTCCAAAAATGAGAACTTTTCCTTATTCCAACATATATATATTTTCCAAATAATAATAATCCAAAATAATAATAATAAAATTTCTAATTATTCAATTAAATTAATAATTACATTATTAACTCAATTTAAATAATTATTTTATTATTATCGGGGTGTTACAACTCTCCCCCACTAAAAGAGTTTTCGTCCTCGAAAACATACCTCAAGCGAACAACTCTGGATAAGACTCCTTCATCTTACTCTCCAGTTCCCAAGTCACGTTGCCACCTGCTGGTCCTCCCCAAGCTACCTTCACCAAGGCAATCTCTTTACCCCGCAACTGCTTCAACTCTCGATCCTCTATCCTCATAGGTGATGTTTCAACAGTCAGGTTATCTCTCACCTGTACATCATCTACTTGGACTATATGCGACGGATCATGAATGTATCTCCTCAACTGAGACACATGAAAAACCTCATGCAAATTTGCAAGCGACGGCGGTAGAGCGACACGATAGGCTACCTCCCCTATCCTTTCCAAAATCTGATAAGGACCAATAAATCGAGGTGTCAACTTCTTCGACTTCAAAGCTCGACCAACACCAGTTATCGGAGTAACACGAAGAAACACATGATCTCCCTCTTGGAACTCAAGTGACTTCCTCCTCTTATCATGATGACTCTTCTGAAGACTCTGAGCAATTCTCATCTTCTCCTGAATCATCTTAATCTTTTCCGTAGTTTGTTGAACAATCTCCGGTCCAACCACAGCACTCTCACCGGACTCATACCAACATAACGGTGTCCGACATCTCCTACCATACAAAGCTTCAAACGGTGCCATACCAATGCTCGAATGAAAACTATTGTTGTAGGTAAACTCAATCAAAGGCAAATAACAATCCCAAGCACCTCCTTTTTCCAAAACACAAGCCCTCAAAAGGTCCTCCAGTGACTGAATCGTCCTCTCAGTCTGACCATCAGTCTGCGGATGGTATGCAGAACTCAATCTCAGTTTAGTTCCCAAAGCCTTCTGCAAACCTTCCCAAAACTTTGATGTAAATCTAGGATCTCTGTCCGAAACAATACTAGACGGAATACCATGCAAGCTCACAATCTTCTCAATATACAACTCAGCTAGTCTCTCTAACGGATAATCCATTCTGATCGGAATAAAATGAGCCGACTTCGTCAATCTATCAACAATCACCCAAATAGCCTCAAAATTCTTACTTGTTCTCGGCAAACCAGAAACAAAATCCATACTGATACTGTCCCACTTCCACTCTGGAATAGCCAACGGTTGCATTAGCCCAGACGGCTTCTGATGCTCAATCTTTGACTTCTGACAAGTCAAACAAGAATACACAAAACTTGCAATTTCTCTTTTCATTCCCGGCCACCAAAACAACTTCTTCAAATCATGATACATCTTCGTAGCTCCAGGATGAATACTCAACCCACTACGATGTCCTTCCTCCAGAATGCTCTTCTTAAGCTCAGTAACATCCGGAATACACACCCGACTACCAAATTTCAAAATACCATTCTCATCAACTCTGAATTCACCACCTTGACCTTGATTCACTAAAGTCAACTTATCAACCAAAAGCATATCGGATTTCTGACCCTCTCTGATCTCATCCAGAATACCACTTGTTAACTTCAACATTCCCAATTTGACACTATTGTGAGTACTCTCACACACCAAACTCAAATCTCTAAACTGTTCAATTAAATCCAATTCCTTAACCATTAACATAGACATATGTAATGATTTCCGACTCAATGCATCAGCCACTACATTTGCTTTACCCGGATGGTAATTCAACCCAAAATCATAATCCTTCAGAAACTCTAACCATCTCCTCTGTCTCATATTCAGCTCCTTCTGATCAAACAAATACTTTAAACTCTTATGGTCACTGAAAACCTCAAATCTTGATCCATACAAGTAATGCCTCCACAACTTCAAAACAAACACTACAGCTGCCAATTCTAAATCGTGCGTCGGATAGTTCCTCTCATGAACCCTTAGCTGTCTCGAAGCATAAGCTATAACTTGCTTATTCTGCATCAACACACCACCCAAACCCAACAACGAAGCATCACAGTAAACCTCAAATGGTTCTGACGAACTCGGTAATATCAAAATAGGAGCAGTAGTTAACCTTCTCTTTAACTCTTGGAAACCTTCCTCACATTTTGAGTCCCAAACAAACGCTTGTCCCTTTCTAGTCAACATCGTCAACGGTAACGCCAACTTAGAAAATCCCTCAATGAACTTCCTATAATAACCAGCCAAACCAAGGAAACTTCGAATCTCAGCAACAGACTTCGGAGCTTCCCACTTAGATACCGCTTCTATCTTAGAAGGATCAACAGCAACACCACCTCTTGAAATCACATGACCAAGAAAACTAACTTCTTCTAACCAAAATTCACACTTAGACAATTTAGCAAATAACTGCTTTTCTCGCAGCACTCCTAAAACCACTCTCAAATGCTCAGCATGCTCTTCTTCAAATTTCGAATACACCAAAATGTCATCGATAAACACCACAACAAACTGATCCAAGTACGGATGGAAAATCCTATTCATGTACTCCATAAATACTCCAGGCGCATTAGTCACACCAAAAGGCATTACAGAATACTCGTAATGTCCATACCTCGTCCTGAAAGCAGTCTTCTGAATATCTTCAGTTTTCACACGTATCTGATGATACCCAGATCTCAAATCTATCTTGCTGAATACACTTGCACCAACCAACTGGTCCATCAAATCATCAATCCTCGGTAAAGGATACCGATTCTTGATCGTCACTTTATTCAGTTGCCTGTAGTCCACACACAACCTCATAGTACCTTCTTTCTTCTTAACCAACAACACTGGTGCACCCCACGGTGACACACTCGGACGAATAAATTTCTTATCCAACAGGTCTTCCAGCTGACTCTTCAATTCAGCTAACTCAACAGCAGACATACGATATGGAGCCATCGATATCGGTCTAGTACCAGGTACCAAATCAATCGAGAACTCAACTTCACGCTCTGGCGGCAATTCATTCACCTCTTCCGGAAACACATCAAGAAAATCACACACCACAGCTAGATCACCAATCACCAGTTTATCTTTAGCTTCCATAGTCGCTAACAGCATAAACAGCTCTGCCCCATCTACTACTGCCTCATTCACCTGTCTTGCAGATAGGAACAAATTCTTTCCTTCCTCAATCTCAGGAAAAATCACAGTCTTATCAAAACAGTTGATATAGACTCGGTTAAACACTAACCAGTTCATACCCAGGATAACATCAACCTGTACTAGTGGAAGACACACAAGATCCATTCCAAAGTCTCTACCAAAAATACTCAAAGGACAATTCAAACAAACTGAAGTAGTAGTCACTGAACCCTTCGCAGGAGTATCAATCACCATACTACCACGCATCTCAGATATCTCTAACTTAAGTTTCACAGCACAATCCAAAGATATAAAAGAATGAGTAGCGCCTGTGTCAATAATAGCTACAAGAGAAAAGCCATTAATATAACACGTACCTCGGATCAAACGATCATCTGCAGAAGTCTCAGAACCCGATAAAGCAAAGACCTTGCCTCCTGACTGATTCTCCTTCTTCGGCTTAGGACACTGTGGGCTGATATGACCCAACTCTCCACAGTTGAAACAAGTTACAGTCTTCAATCGGCACCCTGCAGCCAAGTGACCACCTTTCCCACACTTGAAACACTTCATCTCAGCACTGGTACACTCATGAACACGATGTCCAGCCCGACCACATCTATAACACTTAACAGGAGCACTAGAGTCTCCCCCACTAGGCCTCTTCATCCCACTCTGTCTCTGAAAACCTTTGCCAGCTGCATACGGTTTTCCACGGTCATTCTGACTCTTGCCTTTCCTATCAACCCTTTGTTGATAGCTCTCTGCTCTAGCCTTGGAATCCTGTTCGAAAATCCTGCAACAGTCAACCAAATCAGAAAACACCCTGATCCGCTGATATCCAATCGCCTGCTTGATCTCGGGACGCAGCCCGTTCTCAAACTTCACACACTTAGAAAATTCTCCAGCAGCCTCATTATAGGGAGTATAGTACTTTGACAGCTCGGTGAACTTCGCAGCATACTCAGTAACCGACCTGTTACCCTGCTTCAATTCCAAAAACTCTATCTCTTTCTTTCCTCTGACATCCTCTGGAAAATACTTTCTCAGGAACCTTTCCCTGAACACAGCCCAAGTGATCTCAGTATTCCCAGCAGATTCCAACTCAGTGCGGGTAGCAACCCACCAATCATCAGCTTCCTCTGACAGCATATGTGTACCAAACCTGACCTTCTGGTTATCAGCACACTCAGTTACTCTGAAGATCCTCTCGATCTCCTTCAACCACTTCTGAGCACCATCTGGATCGTATGCTCCCTTGAACATTGGAGGATTGTTCTTCTGGAACTCACTCAACTGACGAGCAGCTCCCATTCCCGCAACGTTCGGATTTCCTCCAAGCACTCCAGCTAGCATACCCAGAGCCTCAGCAATTGCAGCATCATCCCTACCTCTTCCAGCCATCTCTATTCTGAAAACCCAACAAACTAAAACAATAAGTACTGATAGGGTTACACAACACCTATCCCGTACAGGGAAAACAGAATAATTACGACTCGACACGACCGACTATGCTCTGATACCACTAATGTAACACCCTTCTAAAATACCCCAAAATTTAATTACAATAATAAACATATAATCAGAGTAATATGCAATCAAGGGTGTCACACAATTATTTCATACCATTCAACATAATATTTAGTCATGCTCATTATTTAACTCAAAACATAAAGTATTTGCACAATTACGCAGCGGATAGAGATCAACTCAATCATGCAACACATGTAACATCACATGTAATTTAGTTCAACAACAACAACAATAATAGTCAAAGTTTTCCCGCCCGATGTTACATCTATCAGAGCATGACCCATTAGGGAGACTACACTAGACTCCAAGCATTTGCTTCTACTCAACTCATTTCTCGTTACCTGAAAAATAGTTGTAAGGGTGAGTTCCTCAATCAATATAATAAGCATTATAAAACAACATGTAATGCTAAGTAAATAACACATCAATTCACCCTAACCAGACTACGCATTCAGCAACGGCAATATCCGTCCAAACATCATATTCAACAATGATATATATCATATGTATAATCCTCAAACCATATTCAACACCAACAACACAACACAACGATTTACTCACTAATTCCTCACAATGGGAATTAGCTACAGCCCCACAGGCTATGCCATGCATTCATTATGCAATGAGACTCCATGAAATGCGGTACCGACTCTTCTCGAACATATAGTTCAAGCTCACCGATCCCTCCGGATACGGCTACTAAGCTCACTAGTCCCACTCATTGAGATCTAATGACTCACTCACTAATTCCTCACCATGGGAATTAGCTACAGCCCCAAAGGCTATGCCATGCACACTAATCATCTAGCAATGCAGCATCAACAACAACTCAAATGGACATATGCTCACACTCTAAGCCATACGACAGTCCATTCACAAATACATGCATAATATATACATTCACAACAATTTAGCATATCATCATACATCATCAATACATGTATCAACACCTCATCAACACATATATAAAACACTTCCTCAACACATGTATGAACACCTGAGCAACACATGTATAAACACTTCTTCTGCCTTGCTCGCTAGGCGAGGCAGTGGCGAAGCTCTGGTTCGCTAGGCGAGCTCAAGGCGAACAGCTCCAGGAAATTGGTAAATTAATTCGCTAGGCGAGCTCAAGGCGAAGGTAATAGCGAACTCATTCCGTTTTGGTGAAAAACACAGCTAGCACTCACTCGCTAGGCGAAGCTCCAGCGAGTCCACAGCGAACATTACAGTAGCAAAACCTCTCAATCTCGCTGGGCGAGGTTGAGGCGCGTTCCTTCGCTAGGCGAAGGTTATGTTCGCTAGGCGAACATGACAGTTCACCAGACGCGTTTCTTTGGGCAGGGATCTCATGTGCCCATTCCAGACCCTTCTCACTCAAACTTACTCGTCGCCATTCATCACCAATTTATCGGTTTGATTACACACACAATTATCAATTTGATTACGGTTTTCACTCAACCTATTCATCACAAATTTCCAGCATTCCAAATCCCAATTAGGGTCAAATTGACGGCTTATCACTACCCATGACATATTATCCCAAAATACCCATTAATCGACGATAAACCCCCCTTACCTTAACAATCCGGCAGAATCTTTGAGCTTCAATCTTTCGTTCTCCAACCTTTGCTCTTCAGCTCCTCTTCTCTGCCCTTTTTCCTTTTCCTCTCACGATGCTTCTCTGTTCTGTTTTCACGTGAAATGTTTTTTCCAAAAATGAGAACTTTTCCTTATTCCAACATATATATATTTTCCAAATAATAATAATCCAAAATAATAATAATAAAATTTCTAATTATTCAATTAAATTAATAATTACATTATTAACTCAATTTAAATAATTATTTTATTATTATCGGGGTGTTACAACTCTGACTTCAACGGCAATTTATGCTCCACAATCTCAGAATCCAAACCAGACATGTCTTGATAGGACCAAGCAAACACATCTGAATACTCTTGAAGAAGATCAATCTACCCCTTCTTAACTCCTGGACATATTTGAGACCCAATCTTGACTTCCTTTACATCATTTGCGGAACCCAAGTTGACTAGCTCAATCTTCTCTTCGAACAGTCAAATAGCTTTTTCCTCGTGCTCAAGTAGACGAGATAATTCATCAGATACCTCTTCATCAGTCTCGTCCTCAGCCTTAAACACAGGGAAATCAAAGTTTGGAGAGGGAATATGATCATTGCATTCAATGGGTTTGGGAACCAACCTGCATGATGATTTGATATTTTGGTTTTAAAGAAGTGAATTGTGTCCAAATATTATGCAGATGGACAATTATTATTTATTTATTTATGTTTTTTGTGATTACCATTTTCATAAAGGCAAAAAGTAAAAATGAAATATCATAGATGTGGCTGAATAGAATTGCATTTTATTAACGATAATTGAAAATGCCTAACAATGTTCACTTCTCACTTAGGCATAGGAGAACGATTTTTCTCAAAACATGAAAACAAATTACTTAGAGCGATGAATGATAATAGGAATATCAACAGCAACCAAATTGTTGCAAGTCTCACCATGCGTCAAAAATTTGGCGCAATCTTCGTCTTCATCACCCTCAATCACAGAAGTTAAGTGTTGTTCATTACCATGGATGAACCCTCCACTGCGGAAACTCGGTTGCACATCTTCAGCTTTGACATTGAATGGCCCTTGTTGAAATCCCAATCCGGCCTTATTCTTGTTCTCGACAACTTCTACCATGCGGCCCCATTAATCAGTGCAGCCAGCCTCAATAGCTTTCTGAGCATCCTTGAAAGAAGACATGGGTGCCCCAGCTTTCTTCACTTCAGAAATGGACAAGGCTTGGAACGGAGTCCAAACCTCCTCCTCAGCTTCAACACAAGAAAAGGATGACAAATGGCTCACTAAAAGCGCCTTCTCTCCACCAACAACGACAAGCTTGCCATTCTTCACGAATTTAAGCTTTTGGTGTAAAGTAGATGTCACAACTCCAACTTCATGAATTTGTGGCCTTCCCAATAAACAGCTATAGTTCGGGTGGATATCCATTACTTTAAAAGTAACTTGAAAATCACTCGGATCTATCTTGACTAGAAGGTCCACTTCTCTAATGACTGTTTCGCGAGAACCATTAAACGCTTTGACAATTACGCCATTATACCTCATTAGGGTGCCTTGGTAGGAAAGTCTGGACAAAGTTGATTTGGGAAGCATATTCAAAGAAGAACCAGTATCAACTAACACATTGGATAATGCATCCTCCTTATAATTCATCGAAATATGTAGCACAAGATTGTGATTTCTACCTTCTTCAGGCAGTTCTTCATCATAAAAGCTTAAGTTATTGCAAGAAGTAATGTTAGCCACAATGTGGTCAAACTGATCCACAGTAACGTCGTGCTCAATGTAGGATTGTTCCAACACTTTCTAAGATGCTTCTCTGTGTGCTTTAGAATTCATCAACAAAGACAACACTGAAATCTTTGACGGAGTTTGGAGCAGCTGCTCCCCCACATTAAACTCACTCCTCTTAATCAATCTTAATACCTCATCATCATTATTAGGCTTCAGCTTGCTGGATTGACCAAACTGACATACTGGAGCACTAACTGGATTCACCACAGGCACATCCACCATCTCACTGACTGCAGCCTCTTCTACCTCCTTCGGAAAAACCGGACCGAAGACACGACCACTACGGGTCACCTTTGTGATATCAGCTATATTCACCACAAAATTACCCACATGAAATGGCACCTCTTGACCATTATCCACCATGGTGGCATTATACTGATATGGAACATCTTTATCGGATACATACGGGACAAGGCCCACTAACCATATTACCAACGGTGATACCGATCTATTGACGTTGTTGCTACTGCTTCTCTCAAATTGAATTACTACCCGCTCAGGGGTCTTGAACACTGACACTATCACATTGACATCATCTATATCCCTTGACTAACAAATTTGGATAAGCCTTTCATCCATCAACCTCTGAATATCCCTATTGACAGTGACACATCCTCGAGGGTTCACACTGCATATTACACAACCATCATGGTCATGCTCACGATCACTGACCAAACAAATATCTCTATGAATTGCAACCAAAGACTGTCTGATATGGCGAACATCATAAACTTTATACTCTCCAGGACAACCATTTACCATATTGACTGAAGCATTACCATGAGCGGGCAACGGATTGGCTTTCACATTCAGTGCATGATCCTCAAAGTACACCATCCCACTCTTTACAAGCTCTTGTACCTCATATTTCAACGGGTAGTAGTTCTCAATGTCGTGGCTAGGAGCTCCCTGGTGAAAGGCGCAACGGAGTTCAGGTTTGTACCATTATGGAAGTGGCTCTGGAATTTGAAGTGGATTTCTGGGTTGAATTAGGTTCTTGAGAACCAAGGATGGATACAGTTCGGCATACGACATAGGAATAGGGTCAAAAGAGACCTTCTTCCTCTCGAAGTTATGTTGTTGTTGTTGTAATTGGTTCTTTGTTGCGGTTGTTGTTTACGTTGTTATTGCTGAATAGGAATAGGTTGATTGTTGGAATTATTAGAAAACACTGGAATTACTGATGAAACTTGATGTTGATGCTGACGTGGTTGAGGATTTCTTCTGACATGAGGCATCCTCTGTCTCCCCATAGCTACTGAGTTGGTTTCCCCTTCCTGCCTTTTGGCAAAACCACTCTCATACTTCTTACTGGATGATACTTCTTCCTTAGACAGATGTCCTTCATGGACTCCCTCTTCTAACCTCATCCCCATGTTTACCATCTCGGTAAAGTCACTAGGGGAACTGGAAATCATACGTTTATAATAAAATGAACACAGGGTCTTCAAGAAAATCTTCCTCATTTCCTTCTCTTCCAATGGAGGATTAATCTGCGCAGCAAGTTCCCTCCATCTTTGAGCATGTTCTTTAAACATCTCTTTATCCTTCTGAGACATAGACCTCAGTTGGTCTCTATCAAGCGCCATATCCACATTATACTTGTACTGCTTCACAAAAGCTTCACCCAAATTGTTGAACGTGCGAACACTTGCACTGTCTAGCCCCATATACTATCTTAGAGCAGCACCAGTCAAGCTGTCCTAAAAGTAGTGAATCAGTAACTGATCATTATCAGTTTGATTTGAGATTTTCCTAGCGTACATAACAAGGTGGCTAAGTGGACAAGTATTTCCCTTATACTTTTCAAAGTCAGAGACTTTGAACTTCATCAGGATCTTCACATTTTGTACCAAGCAGAGTTCAGTAACACTCTTACCAAACATGTCTTTTCCTCTCAAAGTTTTCAACTCCTTGCATATCTCAAGGAACTGATCCTTCATTTCATCCATCTTCTCATAAACATCTGGCCCCCCAGATGGCTCAGAATGGTAAATGGTAACCTTAACACGAGGAAAGGTATGGACAACTAGAGGTGGCACAGATATGATCGGGCTAGATGTCGGCATAGAAGCAAAGGCGGGTGCAAACCCTTCAGGCATGAAATTTGGTAGCATTCCTCAGGGGAATCTGGAAGACATAGTTGGACCGGATTGAGTAGTAGCAACAGGAATGGTCGAGGTAGCAACCTCGAAGATGACAGTCCTTTGGGGAGGAGTTATGGGAGTTGGTGAAGACTGATTTTGCGCAGCAAGAACAGACTCCATGACCGGGCTAGATTCTAGCATAGAAGCAAAGGTGGGTGCAAACCCTTCAGGCATGAAATTTGGTGGCATTCCTAACGGGAATCCGGAAGGCATAGTTGGATCGTATCGAGTAGTAGCAATAGGAATGGTCGAGGTAGCAACCTCAGAGATGACAGTCCTCTGGGGATGCGTCGGATCTCAGACTCGAAAGATGTCTTCATCTGAGCCTTCTCAAGGCAAAGTTGATCAACAATCTTCTTCCAACCACCGGAAGGTTGAGGCATACTAGAGGAAAGTGGATCTTCTGGCTCTCTCTGTCTCTTTGCCGCTCGGTCTTCAATAAGTTCAATAAGTGCATCTTTGTCCTTTGACTCAAGTTGCAACTCCTCATGCTTTCGGCTCAAAGCATGGAACCGCTCTTGCCACATATCCCTCTCTTGCTTCATCTTGATGAGTGCGTCTTCTAACTCCTCTACATCTTGGTTAGGGAGTTGATGGCTCAGCCACAACCAAAGACATATGTATCTCACAAGCATACGACATCTTCAATTCCAAAGCTCTCTTCTTCACCCAAATAGTATAAGCTTCCAAAGCTACACAATTGCATGGACCAAGCTCGGATCTTCCTTTCCTATGCACATTATGCGAAGCATGTATCATCTTCTGCTTCAAATGTTAGGGATCTTTACCCTCTTGATAGAAAAGACATTCTAACTAAGTTTTATTGGGTTTGTCTCTCAAGGGGAACCCAATTTGACGATGAACCAAAGCAGGGTTGTAGTAATTCCTCCTCGTGTACCAATGAGGGGCACATTAGAGAATTCACCATAATTGTCAATAATATCCAAGCTACCCAATAGAGAATCATACCAAACAATATCATCATTAGTGAGAGACATAAGTCTCTGGGACCACCGTAGACATTGCTCGTTCTCCACAAAAGCAGGCGTCTGAGGAAAGTGCAAATTAAACCACTTGTACAGGAGAGGTATACAATACACAATAGTCCCACCACCTTTATAATTCCTCAAATGCAAAGAGAAATACATACCACCCAATAGAGTAGTCACATGATTCCCAATCGAGAAGATTCTAATGGCGTTAACATCGACAAAACCGTCAATGTTAGGGAACATAGCTAAACCATAGATGAGCAACACAAATATGGATTCAAAATCATCCACGCTACCGGCTTGAGTAAAGACAGTAGCTTTCCCAATAAGGAACTCAGAAGTCAACCCAAACATTCCTCCTCCAATCCACTAAAAGGCACCTTGTCAGAAATAGGTATTCCCAAGAGATAGGCATACTCCTCTAACATAGGCATAAGATGATAATCAGGAAAAGTGAAGCAACGGTAAAGAGGGTCATAAAACAGAACCAACACACTCAAGAGTCCTTTAACCATATTAGTAGATAACACAGATAGAAGCTTCCCATGATGTTGCTTGAAGTCCAAGGGATATAATACAAAAGATGATATCTTCCTAAGCTCTTTTAAATCAGGACATCTGAAACTGTACTTCTTAGTGTTCCTTCATCCACAATCCATGGTCTGAAAATATTTTAAAATAAGACCTCAGGTCCTTGAAATTTATTTTTCTATGATGAATGTCATGATTCGCATGGATACATGAATGCAACAATCACAAATAAGGGATCACGCACAAGGCAAACAAACAAAGGTCAATGGATGAATTAAGTCATTGTCAAGATCAATCATCCATTTTGGTGGATTATGGTTTTCACCTTATTAACACCCAAGTTCCACTGATATTGACAAGACTTGATTGGATCGACCAAGAATCAAAGGGTTTCTTGTGATTCACGAGCATGGAGTCAGGTTAAGAACCATCTCAAAGGAGTGTACTAAGGATAAAAAAACCTGTAGATCATGTTCTAAAAAGTTCCCAGAGTCTTAATTCCATCTATCGAATATTACATGTTAGAATGACTGACTCATCAACCCATAATATTCTCAAGAGAAACTCGTTTGAGTGTAGTATCGCGTAACAATTGTTATCAAGTCTACACCTGAACAGTCTCCGCACTATGTCCTAAATAAGCCAAGTTGGGTTAAATGTTCTACGATCCTCAGCTTCTCGGACCCCAAATCAGAGAAAGTAATGCCTAACCACAAATAACTTGTGCAACATCAATAGGTCCAAAAGGGTCTCCACTGAGTAGACGGGTCTCAAGCCAACTTGTTAAGGACTACTCCAAACAAGTTGAACATGACTATACCATCCTCCTATCTTAATTGCACTCTAGTTCGGGTTAGAACTTATCTCACCACTCAGAGATCACCAAGCACAACAAGCAGATTATACCACACAAACAAGTATACAAACATCAAATATACAAATATGTACACATAAAAAAAAGTAGGCTAAACCCATTGAGGACTATTCCCCAGCAGAGTCGCCACTTAATTTCTATAGCGGTAAATTCATGACCATTAAGCTATGGATAAACTTAACATCAATAAAACCAGAGTCGCCACGGGCTTTTATTATTTTCAAAAGAAAAGGGAAAAGTACGAACAAAACCCAAATATAAGAAGTTTTCAAATCAAAACTAATAAAATGCCAAAGATTACAGTTAAGGGGGTTGGTTACATAGAGGGAAGGTGTTAGCACCCAAAGTGTCCTAGGTACTCCTAGGGAGCCCTTTTTTTATGTGTGTATGTGTTTTGGTATAAAGATGTTTGAAACAAATAGAGTGTGGGGATGAGAAAAGAATTCATTAATTATATTATTGTGTTTGACAAGACCTTCGGAATTGTGCCTACGTACCAACATAAAAATGAGGGATCAAAACCTTGTAGTTCGTGGTATCAATTTCAAAATGAGTGGATTGTTTTTAACAAAAGTTTAATTTTAAAAGAGGCACAAAGGGCCCAAAAGTTTGAATGAGTGTTAGTCCTTTTTGTCTTTTGAAATTTTAAGTCAATATGATTAAATTCATTTACAAGTTTGATTTAAGAAAAGAGTTTTAAAAATGCAATGGCATAAGGCCAACGTTTCTAATTTGAAATAAGGTCTAAGTTTTGAAATCACAAACAAAGAAAGTTTTTGAAAAGGGGGAGACATTTTGAAATTTAAGAAGTGGGAGGAGATGAAGAGACTAATCCTAAGCATAAAATTAAAAGTTAAGAGTTGAAAAGATCTGACCAATGGGATGCAATCCAATAGACAAGAATGTCATATAGAAAACTCACTTTCCCTTTGTACTTTGAATCAAGCAATAATAAACAAGGAATTAGCAATATGAAGAGCAAGGCATCAAATAAAGATGACCACATCCAAGCATGCAGGTCCATAGATGACTGTCTTCTCATGTATCAGATGAAATACTTCTTAATTTTTGCTCAGAATAAGGTGTAGCATGGGACAAAAATAACAATTGCATCAAGACCATGTACCAGATGAAGTCAAGTGGATCCCAATACTTGCATCAGATGAAAGCTCAAATCACAATAACTGGGCCTCAAATGTTGGCATTGACCAAATCCTTTTGTTCATGGAATGTTGCCTAATTCTAAGTCCAAAGCTCAGATCAAACCCAACAGTCCACACAAACATTTTTTAGGGTTTGTGTTATTTATTAAGTATTTTAAGGTCCTAAGACCATAAACACAAACAAAATATACAAACAAATATATACAATCACAATATATGGCTAAAATGAGCAAAGTTAAAAATGACATAAACATAAAGAAATTAAAATGCAATGGAAATGACAAATGAATGGTAAATGACTTGAATTTTAAATTGCATACTGTAACACCTCAAATTTGCACCTCTCATTTTGTACATACATTTTCATGTTAGGTCATTAACATTACATTGTCCACTGCATAGCATTGCATTATCCATTTGCCCAAGTGCAAGTCATCAGTCAACTGGTCAGGAGATCCAGTTGTGCAAGCAAGCAAGTGCGCTTCCTATTGAAGCAAAGCCCTAGGGTTGTTTCAATAAGTTCTTATGACCTAGGGATCATTTTGAAGTGGTTTGGCCAAAGATTGGATGCTCAGAAGTCATCAGTCATTGCACAATTCATCTGAAACCCTAGAAAGTCAACCAAAGTCAACTGTGCATGAAATCATGGATTTGAAGGTGGGAGATGGTTAGAAAGGCCTCATTCATGTCCATACAAGTCTCATTTGACATTTCAAAGATCAACATTGAAGAATTGGAAGTCAGATGAAAAGTTTCCAAAAATAGTAAGTGACCTGTAATTTCAAATTGCCAAAAATGGAAAGGTCTTCTCCTCAAGATTACATGTCCAAGGAAGCTTCAAATGAAATTTTGTCCAACATGAAAGTTGAAGATCTTGATCTCACCTTTCCAAAAAGTCCAAGAACATACATTTCTCATGTGTGGTTGAAAAATTATGATCAAATCATTGTCAATGGATTTTGAACTTCAAGCTTGGATAACTTTCACACCAAAAGGCCAAATGGAGTGGGGTTTTTTGCTACATTTCACTCTTGATCTCTTCTATCCAATTCATGCATCATATTTCATCAATTCTCATCACAAAAGTATTGACATTTTCACTTGAATTGAATTTGAATTTGGAGGGAAAAAGTTGAATTTGAAAACTAAGCATTTTCCACACTTCCAATCACTTGCATTTGGTCTTAAACAGCATTTTGAGGTGAATTAACATGCAATTCGTGCACTGTAGCAACATTTTCCATGCACATAGGGTGAATTAACAAAATTGCACTTACACTTGCATTTCCACTAATCTTGGGCATTTGGCTAATCATGATTAACAAACCTCATTAGTCCATCATATAAAAGCATAAGCCTAACAGAATTTGGATTAACAGCTCAGAATTTTTCAGATCTAAAACTTTTTCTACTTTGCTCTCAAACTTTTTCTTCATCTTTCTGCAATTTTCTTCGAAGGCATTGATTGGTTCTTGGTTCATCCATCATACACAAGCATAGTTGAAGAAGATTGAAGCAAGGAATCATCATTTTCGAAGCTGAATCAAGAACTGTTGAAGCTAGCTTCAACCATGGCAGTTGAAGATTCCATCAAGATTAGGCGCGATTGAGTTGTTGTTCATCATCCTTTCATCTCTCTAATCATTATTGAGCATCTATTTCACATTGTTAGGACCTGAGAAGCACGATTCCACTTCTGTTTCTCCAGCAAGGTTAGATTTTGAATGATGCAATTCTTGAAATAATCATGTGCATCTTGTAGATCCTTTATTTCTGGTTGTAATGAACTTTAGATCGTGAATTTTCATTGAGTATTGAGGTAGTTACGATGCTTACAAGTTTGGTTGTTGAAACTTCATGTGCATGAATCTTTGAACCTTTGCTGAATTAGAATAAATTGAGCTTAGCATGATGATGTATGATGTGAGACGAGTCTAACGGTATGCATTTGGTAATTTTCTATGCACAAAAGTTCTTGATGATGAAGAACGTATGAGGCTGATGATGAACCCTAAGTTTTGCATTTCCAGAAACGTTTTGATCCTCATAAGTTCATGTTGCATGCGTGTTTCTGTTTGTTGCCATGCATTGGCCCATTTCGTAGCTTGCGTGGCCTTCTGATTGGTCCTCATTTGCCTGCTTTGCCACATCACTTAATGAAACGGTGCGTTTCATTAAGTGAGCGCCTCAATTCAAAAATGTAGCGCGCTCGATTCCTGGCTCCGACATTTCACATTTTGGCTTTTGCATTATTCATACACTTATGCTTTCCATGTCCATGTATGCTCATTCATTCATTTTAATTTTTTTTTCTCTTCATTAAAAAATCATAACTCCAAAAATATGCATCCAATTCACATGAGATTTTTTGCACAATGTTCCTTGTAATGTCTACTATTTTATGATGATTTTTCCAGAATTTGTGCTCGGTTGGATTTTTAAATGGCCTAGGGTTTGTTCATGCTTATGTCTTCTTGCACCTTGCTTGCTATTTTGGTTGTGAAATAATGATGCTTAATCCAATGAAGCTGAAAATTTACATGCTTAATTTAGACTTTGATTGATCTTTTGGCTTTAAGTTTGTATTTTTAACATGCTTGGTTGATGAGATATGCTCTGTTGAATGGAGGTGTGACAATGTGTGTCACACCATTTCTTGTCCAATTTTCTGATTTTATTTTCCATGCCATATAAATGCCAAATGATCTGAATTTTTGCATGATGATACTTATGGATGTTAAGTTTGAGTGTGAATTTTTGTAGAATTTTTTAGTGCCTTTCCAATTTGTTGGAGAATTTATTTTCTGTTTGACCATTTGTGGACTTTTTGAGAGTCATGATCATAGATGATTTGTGAAATGTTTGGTGTTTATTGGATGAACCTGAAATTTTGCACATGTATTCTTGACACTTTGAAGTTTGTCTTGGATTTGGTTTGATGTCCATATCTTGTACCAATTCTGTTTTGTGCTTGTGTGAAGTTGGTGCATCTATTTGTGCCCTCATTGAGCTTGCTTTGCCTTGCCTTGCCTTATGGATTTTAGTTGCCATGCTTCCACTTATCCAAATGAC
Organism: Lathyrus oleraceus; assembly: GCF_024323335.1. NCBI lineage: Eukaryota > Viridiplantae > Streptophyta > Magnoliopsida > Fabales > Fabaceae > Lathyrus > Lathyrus oleraceus. The sequence continues at coordinate 176,481,309 of NC_066581.1, forward strand.
CTGAATTTTGGTATGATGATCATGTGATGAATGCTGTTTAGCCATGATTTTTCTTGGGATTTATTGAAATGTTTTTGAGTTAATGTGGATTGATTCATTCTATTTGGTTCTATGAGCTTCAAATTGCATGCTTTGCACCAAATGCTTTATGAAATGAAATTGGTTGATGATATGGATATGAGACCAATTGGATGTTGTTATTATTTGTTTAAGCTTGATTCATGCCAATTTTCATGTTCTGTTTTGGTTTATTTCTCTCATTTTGACCCTAGGCCTTGTCCTAGAGGTTTGCCTCTCACATTTGAGCTTTGTTTCAAGTTAAAAAGCACAATTGCCATGCTTGATGATATTCACTCATTTGGAGTTGATCCATTGCTTGTTGATGACTAATCTTGAGTTTGTGTTGTAGGTTTTGAAGCTTAAGCTTAGGCCTTGTGGCTTGCACCTTTGTGCATTGATGCTTGTTTGTCTGCTTATGTACAGTTGTCTGTTGACTTGTAACTGTCTGTTTGACTTTTGTTTGAGTTGTGTACTAACTGAGTTAGATTGTTTTCAGGTACCTTAGTTGCTATAGTTCCTTTGTGAACTTGCTTTTGCTTTGCTTGATAGCTTGAGCATTGAGGTATAATGTCTCTAACTTCATGTAGTCTGGAAGACCTGGCCTGTTATTTGGTCAGGCACCTGTCTGAAGTCCTCCTTAAGAGGCAATGCTTGTGATTGTTTATCTTTGTCCCTGTACATATCAAAGACCTTTGATAAGGCAATTGGCAGATAGAAGGGATGTGCAATCCATCCCTTGCTATTCAGTTGAGTCATCCCTTTTCTCACACACCTTGTGTTGATGCATTGTGGATATTAACCCAAGATCCTTGTACAGTTGAGTCAGTCATATGTGTAGAAGGGTTCCAGCTTTTTGAACCCACACATTCCTTGTCTAAAGCTCTCCCAGGCCAGGGATAAGAGCTGTGAAGTCTCATCTTCACTTCCCATTTCATCTGCTTCACCCTAACTCTCAATGTTAGGGTTAAAAGCTAACATCACCCTGATACAGTGGCTTGTTTGTTGAGGTTGACATGACCCCTTGACTAAAGCCTAGCCTTGTTTGGGCCCCTCTGTTTGTATATAGTGTGTGTGCTTGCTGTGTGCTTTTGTATGACTGTTTGTGCTGCTTAGGATAGCTTGCTCCCTGTGCAAGTTAGATAGCAACCTTAACTTAGGGATGATTTGCATGATAACATCTAGGCTCAAGTCGTAGTCTCCCTAGTTGTATCTCCCTTTGTTATCTGGTTAGGCTAGTCCTTTGTCTCTGCGTAGGGGAACTACGTCGCCCTGATCCTCATACCATATGAGGTACGTAGGCAGGAGATGAGCTGATCTCTCCGGGCGCCCTTTTTGTTTTGTCTTTGTGTGTGTTAGGAGATGGATGTAAGCGCAACGATTGGCATTCCGTATCCTCTTGTTGTGTGCTTGGAGTCCGATATAAGTCCAGCAATTGGCATTTGGTTTCCAGTGTGGGTGTGTTTGGTTCGGAGTCTGATGTAAGTCCAGCGATTGGCATTCGGTTTCCATGTTTTCCTGTTTGTGTGGAGTCTGACGTAAGTTCAGTGATTGGCAATCGGTTTCCTGTGTGGTTTTGTTTGGCGTGTGTTAGCCGAGCTACGAGTGCTCTGATTCTTCTTAGTCCGAGAAGATACGTAAGCATAGGATGCGATATCCTAGCGAGCATGTTTTCCCCCGTCCGAACTACGTCGACTCTGATGTCTGTGCCTGACAGACTACGTAGGCCCAGGATGCGATATCCTGCCGAGTCAGTTTCTTTTGTTTTCTTGTGTCTCTTTCAGCCAGTGTTTGATTTTTGTTTGTGAGCAGTGTTTTAGCAACCGTTTTCCTTCCTTTTGTGCGTGGATCCCGTCGAGTACGACGGATGCGTAGGGGTGCTAATACCTTCCCTATGCATAACCGACTCCCGATCCCATTCTCTTTGGTCGTGAGACCATTTCCTTTCCAGGTTTACTTCGAGCCTTCCCTTTCCCTCTTTTGGGATAAATAACGCACGGTGGCGGCTCTGTTGTTTTGTTTTCCCGCCGGTTTTTCGCGTAATGCGACAGCTGGCAACTCTACTGGGGAAATAGAGAAGTTGACCTCTTGCTGGTCCATCTTCCTTAAGCGAGTCTCTCCTAGCGCTCTCTAGGTTAGGGTTTTGGTTGCTGTTTGCTGTTATTTATTGCATTCATTTATTTGTTGTTTGCATTTATGTGTGCATTAATGTTTGCATTCATTCATATTCATCTGTGCTGGCTGTACTGTGTTTCTCTGTTTGGGGTGGGAGTTACTCGAGGTAAAAGGCCCAATACCCAGGCTATGAGTGAAATCTAGGAAACCTAGGAATAGAGTGATTCATGGGAAGCGGGTGGTATGCGCCACTTAGCGGAACATTGATATCACGAGCAGTTCAGACCCTGGTGGGGTATTATCGTTACATACTTCGGGTGTGTATATGATGATATTCTGCGAAAGGTTATTTATGTTGCGTTTCTCTCGACCTTACCCTGGCCTAGATGACACCCGTGAGTGGGGAGGGAATAATCATTACAGGTACTGTTGCTGACTTGTTGGTGACTCTGGTTACTGGAGGTGACTTTGGTTCAGATGAACTTGTGGGTACTTACTTCTATCACGCCGGAATTCTGTCCGTGATATCTATCAGCGGGTTCCGTTTATTTCGGATCCCCGGGTTGAATTTGAGAGTACTCGTTCAGAGAATCTAGTTGTCGTCCGTTCAGCGGATGTTCCTGTGATGATAGTGATGTAATCTTCGGTTCCGTTTATTTCGGAACTCGCCAAGTTGGATTTATGGTGACTTAGTCCCTCAGATGACTGTGACTGGTTCAGAGACTTGATGGGTCTTCAGTTGACTTGATGGCACGGTGACCTGCATTCATGCATTTGCATCATTATCATTTTGCATTCATCTGCATTCAACTCATGTCTACCCGTACTCGGGGTCCATCTTTGATTAAGATTCTGGTTGAGAGACAGTCAGATGTCAGAATGTTGTTGATGAAAAATTATTTGTCTCAGTGACGCTAGAATCAAAGGACAGAATATTCCTGGTACGGATAGACATCGCATGTGTGAGTCATACTAACCCATTTGCTGTTTTGTAGGTGTCAACCGGTGCGCATAGCTCTTCTGTTCAGGATGGATCCACCCAGCGTCGACATTATTGAACTGAAAGAGACGATGAGGGAGTTGTTCAGTATTGTGCAAGGGCTTGCCTTGGGGAAGAAAGCAATGGCCGAGAGATTGGAAAGGATTGAAGGCTGGATGATCAAGGAGAAAGTTCAGGGAAAGGCTCTGTCAGCCGAAGCAAACAACCCCTCTGGTACTGTGGCAAAGAAACCATCTGGCAGTGGTCCACTCAAAAAGGAGGAGGTTGAATCAGGAGGTGTGGAGACAAAGAAAGAACGCGGTAAGGATCGTTATCACCCTTATGCTTCCGCTGTAACTATTCCTGTTGGTAATCCACCTGTACCACAGCAACAACCACCACCTCAACAGAGAGCACTGAAAGCTAAGAGCCTAGTGAAGAAGGGGAAGGTTGATCGTCAGTTTGATGAGCCACATGTGACTTATACTCTTCTGTTCAAAAGGTTGAGGGATCTGGGGTTAGTCCGGCCAAGGATATTGATTCCCATAGAACGGCAGCGGAGGCCTCCAAACTACGACGAAAATGCTAAGTGTGATTTCCATTCCGGGGCACCCGGACACAGCATTGAGGGTTGTAGAGCTTTCAAACATGTCGTCCAGGACATGGTGGACTCTAAGGTTATCAGCTTGGCACAGATAATGAATGAGGATGTTAACCCCGTACCCAGGAAAGGTCCTATAAAAGTGAAGATGGTGAGAAAGGACAAGAGAGGGGTAGAGGTGACTGAGGAGGATCAGTTAAAGGTTCCAATTTCTGTCGTCCCAAAACCTCTGATGAAGGATAGAGCTTTCCCTAGTGTTGATAATTGTTGTGCGGCCGTCGCCACAAAGGGGTGTGTAGTGATGGGAGATAAGATCCAGAGCATGATGGAAGTAGAAATGGGTGGTGAAAAGGTTGAAACACCAAGTCAAGCAATTGAAACCGTCAAGGTGGAGAACGCTCTTGGTATTGAGAAAGAAAAGAAGATGTCCATCTCTTCTTATAAGCAAGCCCTAGAGGTGGTGAAGAACCAAGAGGCCCAAGGCTGGGGCAGGATCATTGACATCGTGGTAAAAGCGGATATGTTTGGGGTCGGCTATCAGCCAGATCAAGAGTCATCTAGACAAAACAGAGGACGTCGTCCACCGTTCACCTTCGTCAGTGCAGGAATGCTGGATCCTAGCCATGCCTGTGCAGTGGGTGAAGAGATCGACACTGACCGCGAGCTTGAGTTGTGGATAAAGTCGTGCGTACCAGGGAATTGGAAGGCCTCAAAGATCGCCACTGTCGCTCATCCTGAAGTGTAGTATTTCTGTTTTTCAATTTTTGTTTGCATGAAAGCCATACGTTTTGCCCGAAACGTAATGGTCCATTGTAAGGGCCATCTCATGTGTTTCATTGTGCAACATTTTGCATCAGTAATAAATGGATGTTTTTGTGATTAAAAGCGGTGTTCCCTGTTTTTCACTTATTTTTGCAGTTTTAAGAAATAAAAATGGCAATGTTTTTCTTTCTCTTTCCTTTTGATTTATTTGGTTCCGACCTCAAAAGTGATTATCCTCCTAATCTCATTGATAACAATCCGGTTACACCTCTGTATGACTTCGATAATCCGATCTATCATGCCGAAGAATAAGGCGAAGAAGATTGTGATCTGCTGGATTAGCCAGGTTTTTGAAACAAGAGGAGAAGGTGATTCAACCGCACGAGGAGCGATTCAAGATTGTTATTCCAGGTACCACCGAGGTCCGAAAGAAAGTGAAAGTTAGGGCCGCTTCAGAGGCGAGTCAAGAGCAGAATGGTAGCCCTGTCGAAAGAGGTTTGTGATATCTTCGCCTGGTTGTATCAGGACAGGCCAAGGTGGAATACCAATGTTGTGGGGCACAAGTTACCATTGAGAGAAGACTGTCTTCCAGTGAAGTGGAAACCGGTGCTGAAAAAAGATGACGAGATGAGAATGTGTGTGGACTACTAAGATAAGAGTAGAGCCGATCTGAAAGATGATCACATAGATGATTTGTGAAATGTTTGGTGTTTCTTGGATGAACCTGAAATTTTGCACATGTATTCTAGACACTTTGAAGTTTGTCTTGGCTTTGGTTTGATGTCCATATCTTGTACCAATTCTGTTTTGTGCTGGTGTGAAGTTGATGCATCTATTTGTGCCCTCATTGAGCTTGCTTTGCCTTGCCTTATGGATTTTAGTCGCCATGCTTCCACTTATCCAAATGACCTGAATTTTGGGATGATGATCATGTGATGAATGCTGTTTAGCCATGATTTTGCTTGGGATTTATTGAAATTTTTTTGAGTTAATGTGGATTGATTCATTCTGTTTGGTTCTATGAGCTTCAAATTGCATGCTTTGCACCAAATGCTTTATGAAATGAAATTGGTTGATGATATGGATATGAGACCAATTGGATGTTGTTCTTATTTGTTTAAGCTTGATTCATGCCAATTTTCATGTTCTGTTTTGGTTTATTTCTCTCATTTTGACCCTAGGCCTTGTCCTAGAGGTTTGCCTCTCACATTTGAGCTTTGTTTCAGGTTAAAAAGCACAATTGCCATGCTTGATGATATTCACTCATTTGGAATTGATCCATTGCTTGTTGATGACTAATCTTGAGTTTGTGTTGTAGGTTTTGAAGCTTAAGCTTAGGCCTTGTGGCTTGCACCTTTGTGCATTGATGCTTGTTTGTCTGCTTATGTACAGTTGTCTGTTGACTTGTAACTGTCTGTTTGACTTTTGTTTGAGTTGTGTACTAACTGAGTTAGATTGTTTTCAGGTACCTTAGTTACTATAGTTCCTTTGTGAACTTGCTTTTGCTTTGCTTGATAGCTTGAGCATTGAGGTATAATGTCTCTAACTTCATGTAGTCTGGAAGACCTGGCCTGTTATTTGGTCAGGCACCTGTCTGAAGTCCTCCTTAAGAGGCAATGCTTGTGATTGTTTATCTTTGTCCGTGTACATATCAAAGACCTTTGATAAGGCAATTGGCAGATAGAAGGGATGTGCAATCCATCCCCTGCTATTCAGTTGAGTCATCCCTTTGCTCACACACCTTGTGTTGATGCATTGTGGATATTAACCCAAGATCCTTGTACAGTTGAGTCAGTCATATGTGTAGAAGGGTTCCAGCTTTCTGAACCCACACATTCCTTGTCTAAAGCTCTCCCAGGCCAGGGATAAGAGCTGTGAAGTCTCATCTTCACTTCCCATTTCATCTGCTTCACCCTAACTCTCAATGTTAGGGTTAAGAGCTAACATCACCCTGATACAGTGGCTTGTTTTTCGAGGTTGACATGACCCCTTGACTAAAGCCTAGCCTTGTTTGGGCCCCTCTGTTTGTATATAGTGTGTGTGTTTGCTGTGTGCTTTTGTATGACTGTTTGTGCTGCTTAGGATAGCTTGCTCCCTGTGCAAGTTAGATAGCAACCTTAACTTAGGGATGATTTGCATGATAACATCTAGGCTCGAGTCGTAGTCTCCCTAGTTGTGTCTCCCTTTGTTATCTGGTTAGGCTAGTCCTTTGTCCCTGCGTAGGGGAACTACGTCGCCCTGATCCTCATACCAGATGAGGTACGTAGGCAGGAGATGAGCTGATCTCTCCGGGCGCCCTTTTTGTTTTGTCTTTGTGTGTGTTAGGAGATGGATGTAAGCCCAGCGATTGGCATTCCGTATCCTCTTGTTGTGTGCTTGGAGTCCGATATAAGTCCAGCAATTGGCATTTGGTTTCCAGTGTGGGTGTGTTTGGTTCGGAGTCTGATGTAAGTCCAGCGATTGGCATTCGGTTTCCATGTTTTCCTGTTTGTGTGGAGTCTGACGTAAGTTCAGTGATTGGCAATCGGTTTCCTGTGTGGTTTTGTTTGGCGTGTGTTAGCCGAGCTACGAGTGCTCTGATTCTTCTTAGTCCGAGAAGATACGTAAGCATAGGATGCGATATCCTAGCGAGCATGTTTTCCCCCGTCCGAACTACGTCGACTCTGATGTCTGTGCCTGACAGACTACGTAGGCCCAGGATGCGATATCCTGCCGAGTCAGTTTCTTTTGTTTTCTTGTGTCTCTTTCAGCCAGTGTTTGATTTTTGTTTGTGAGCAGTGTTTTAGCAACCGTTTTCCTTCCTTTTGTGCGTGGATCCCGTCGAGTACGACGGATGCGTAGGGGTGCTAATACCTTCCCTATGCATAACCGACTCCCGATCCCATTCTCTTTGGTCGTGAGACCATTTCCTTTCCAGGTTTACTTCGAGCCTTCCCTTTCCCTCTTTTGGGATAAATAACGCACGGTGGCGACTCTGTTGTTTTGTTTTCCCGCCGGTTTTTCGCGTAATGCGACAGCTGGCAACTCTACTGGGGAAATAGAGAAGTTGACCTCTTGCTGGTCCATCTTCCTTAAGCGAGTCTCTCCTAGCGCTCTCTAGGTTAGGGTTTTGGTTGCTGTTTGCTGTTATTTATTGCATTCATTTATTTGTTGTTTGCATTTATGTGTGCATTAATGTTTGCATTCATTCATATTCATCTGTGCTGGCTGTACTGTGTTTCTCTGTTTGGGGTGGGAGTTACTCGAGGTAAAAGGCCCAATACCCAGGCTATGAGTGAAATCTAGGAAACCTAGGAATAGAGTGATTCATGGGAAGCGGGTGGTATGCGCCACTTAGCGGAACATTGATATCACGAGCAGTTCAGACCCTGGTGGGGTATTATCGTTACATACTTCGGGTGTGTATATGATGATATTCTGCGAAAGGTTATTTATGTTGCGTTTCTCTCGACCTTACCCTGGCCTAGATGACACCCGTGAGTGGGGAGGGAATAATCATTACAGGTACTGTTGCTGACTTGTTGGTGACTCTGGTTACTGGAGGTGACTTTGGTTCAGATGAACTTGTGGGTACTTACTTCTGTCACGCCGGAATTCTGTCCGTGATATCTATCAGCGGGTTCCGTTTATTTCGGATCCCCGGGTTGAATTTGAGAGTACTCGTTCAGAGAATCTAGTTGTCGTCCGTTCAGCGGATGTTCCTGTGATGATAGTGATGTAATCTTCGGTTCCGTTTATTTCGGAACTCGCCAAGTTGGATTTATGGTGACTTAGTCCCTCAGATGACTGTGACTGGTTCAGAGACTTGATGGGTCTTCAGTTGACTTGATGGCACGGTGACCTGCATTCATGCATTTGCATCATTATCATTTTGCATTCATCTGCATTCAACTCATGTCTACCCGTACTCGGGGTCCATCTTTGATTAAGATTCTGGTTGAGAGACAGTCAGATGTCAGAATGTTGTTGATGAAAAATTATTTGTCTCAGTGACGCTAGAATCAAAGGACAGAATATTCCTGGTACGGATAGACATCGCATGTGTGAGTCATACTAACCCATTTGCTGTTTTGTAGGTGTCAACCGGTGCGCATAGCTCTTCTGTTCAGGATGGATCCACCCAGCGTCGACATTATTGAACTGAAAGAGACGATGAGGGAGTTGTTCAGTATTGTGCAAGGGCTTGCCTTGGGGAAGAAAGCAATGGCCGAGAGATTGGAAAGGATTGAAGGCTGGATGATCAAGGAGAAAGTTCAGGGAAAGGCTCTGTCAGCCGAAGCAAACAACCCCTCTGGTACTGTGGCAAAGAAACCATCTGGCAGTGGTCCACTCAAAAAGGAGGAGGTTGAATCAGGAGGTGTGGAGACAAAGAAAGAACGCGGTAAGGATCGTTATCACCCTTATGCTTCCGCTGTAACTATTCCTGTTGGTAATCCACCTGTACCACAGCAACAACCACCACCTCAACAGAGAGCACTGAAAGCTAAGAGCCTAGTGAAGAAGGGGAAGGTTGATCGTCAGTTTGATGAGCCACATGTGACTTATACTCTTCTGTTCAAAAGGTTGAGGGATCTGGGGTTAGTCCGGCCAAGGATATTGATTCCCATAGAACGGCAGCGGAGGCCTCCAAACTACGACGAAAATGCTAAGTGTGATTTCCATTCCGGGGCACCCGGACACAGCATTGAGGGTTGTAGAGCTTTCAAACATGTCGTCCAGGACATGGTGGACTCTAAGGTTATCAGCTTGGCACAGATAATGAATGAGGATGTTAACCCCGTACCCAGGAAAGGTCCTATAAAAGTGAAGATGGTGAGAAAGGACAAGAGAGGGGTAGAGGTGACTGAGGAGGATCAGTTAAAGGTTCCAATGTCTGTCGTCCCAAAACCTCTGATGAAGGATAGAGCTTTCCCTAGTGTTGATAATTGTTGTGCGGCCGTCGCCACAAAGGGGTGTGTAGTGATGGGAGATAAGATCCAGAGCATGATGGAAGTAGAAATGGGTGGTGAAAAGGTTGAAACACCAAGTCAAGCAATTGAAACCGTCAAGGTGGAGAACGCTCTTGGTATTGAGAAAGAAAAGAAGATGTCCATCTCTTCTTATAAGCAAGCCCTAGAGGTGGTGAAGAACCAAGAGGCCCAAGGCTGGGGCAGGATCATTGACATCGTGGTAAAAGCGGATATGTTTGGGGTCGGCTATCAGCCAGATCAAGAGTCATCTAGACAAAACAGAGGACGTCGTCCACCGTTCACCTTCGTCAGTGCAGGAATGCTGGATCCTAGCCATGCCTGTGCAGTGGGTGAAGAGATCGACACTGACCGCGAGCTTGAGTTGTGGATAAAGTCGTGCGTACCAGGGAATTGGAAGGCCTCAAAGATCGCCACTGTCGCTCATCCTGAAGTGTAGTATTTCTGTTTTTCAATTTTTGTTTGCATGAAAGCCATACGTTTTGCCCGAAACGTAATGGTCCATTGTAAGGGCCATCTCATGTGTTTCATTGTGCAACATTTTGCATCAGTAATAAATGGATGTTTTTGTGATTAAAAGCGGTGTTCCCTGTTTTTCACTTATTTTTGCAGTTTTAAGAAATAAAAATGGCAATGTTTTTCTTTCTCTTTCCTTTTGATTTATTTGGTTCCGACCTCAAAAGTGATTATCCTCCTAATCTCATTGATAACAATCCGGTTACACCTCTGTATGACTTCGATAATCCGATCTATCATGCCGAAGAATAAGGCGAAGAAGATTGTGATCTGCTGGATTAGCCAGGTTTTTGAAACAAGAGGAGAAGGTGATTCAACCGCACGAGGAGCGATTCAAGATTGTTATTCCAGGTACCACCGAGGTCCGAAAGAAAGTGAAAGTTAGGGCCGCTTCAGAGGCGAGTCAAGAGCAGAATGGTAGCCCTGTCGAAAGAGGTTTGTGATATCTTCGCCTGGTTGTATCAGGACAGGCCAAGGTGGAATACCAATGTTGTGGGGCACAAGTTACCATTGAGAGAAGACTGTCTTCCAGTGAAGTGGAAACCGGTGCTGAAAAAAGATGACGAGATGAGAATGTGTGTGGACTACTAAGATAAGAGTAGAGCCGATCTGAAAGATGATCACATTGATGTGTGGGTAGATAATACCGCTCAGTTCTCAGTGATTTCCTTCATGGATGGCTTTTTGGCCAAGGTCAAATTGAATTGCTGCCAGATGATATGAAGTAAACAATGTCCATCACCAAGGGGCACCTTTCTTGTTACAAGATGATGCCATCCAGGCTCAAGAAGGCCAGTGCCACGGATCAAAGGGCTACGGTGACTTTGTTTCATGATATGATTCATCGTGAAAGCGAATGCCATGTTGATGACATGATGGCAAAGTCCCTAGCAGAACGGGGGCATCCGGTAGACCGGGGCAAGTTGTTTGACCGGTTGAGACAACTCAGAGGTCGAGTCCGAATAAGTGCACTTGTGGGGTGCTGTCCGGTAAGCTGTCGAGGCTTATTGGGAACTAAAGAGGAATCGAGGTCGATCCTGCAAAAAAAAAACAAAAAAAAAGCAAAAAGAAAGAGGAAAAGAAAAGGAGAAAATAAAAAGAAAAGAAGAAACAATGCAAGAAATGCCTGAACCGAAAACAAAAAAAAGAGAAAACGGTCAGGTGGATAACTGTTGCCGAGAGGCATTGAAAGATAAGAGAATAAGTTGCAGGAACCTCTGATTCTGAGGCTTCCCATGGGGATGGTTGTTAATCTGGTACTTGACAACCCTCGAGGGGTCTATGAGGTGCGTATTGTGTCAGTATGACGAGTCTTGTCGAAAAGAGCATGCAATTTACCTTAGCAAAGAGTTTATCGACTGTGAAACAATACACTCACTGCTCGAAAAAACTTGATGTACTTTGGCATAGGCTGCTCTCCGACTGAGACAGTATGCTGGTTCATACCACTTTGTGGATGTCCAAGATGGATCTGATCGAGTATGTGTTTGAGAAGCTAACATTGATCGAACGGGTTGCGAGAGGGCAAATGGTGTCGACTGAATACAATATTCAGTATACCTCCCAGAAAATCAAGGGGAGTGTACTGTATGATTATCTCATCCATCAACCCATGGAGTATTATCAACCAAGGAAGTTTGAGGTCCCTGATGAGGACATCTCGAGGTGCTCAGATCGAAAGATTATGAGGAACCGATCCCGGAGGAGGGGCCTGACCCTGAATCCGAACGGATTCTGATGTCTGATGGGGAATGTGGATGAGTTAGTGCCGTGTTGGTTACGCCAAAAAGATCCCGTATTCTTTTTGTTGCCCGGATAACATTTGAATGTACCAACGATGGTGGCTAAGTACAAAGTTTGTATCCCGAGTACCGAACCTCGATGCGCGCATCTATTGGGGCAACGCCTTTCTCATTCAGCATGGGACAGAAGTGGTATTACCTACTGAAGTCTAGATCCCATTGTGGTTGAGGAAAAGAGGCTGGCGTTACTTGTTATGGGGTAGTTGTACCCAGTAAGTGAAGCGTGTGGTTGACCGAAAAGTGCGACCTCGTGCGTACCACGTGGAAGAGTTATTGTTGAAAAGGATCCTTCCTCCTCAACGTTCGTGGGGCAAATGGATAAACAGTTATGAATATTCATTCGTGGTCAAGAAGGTTATCTCTAAACAGAGCCTGGTTGTTAACGACCACGGATGACGAATTTTCTATCCCTCGTGAATGTGGACGCAGTTAAAAGATACTTCGTAAAAGAGACCCGCTGGACGAAAAGAATAAAATAGTCCAGGCAAAAAAGGGCATCCCGGCGAACCAAGAAAAAAAAGAGAAAAGGTTCGGGCAAAAGTTAGGGATAAGAAAAGAAAAGAACTGTACACCCGGCAAGTCAAAAACCCCACAAGGGCGACTTGGGCAAAAAAAGGGTATCCCGGTGGACTGAAAACCCGAAAGGGCGGTCCAGGCAAAAGACGGAATGAAACGAACAACTGCGTCCAGCATGATTGTTATTGCTTTGGATATGACTTGGATAATCTCCGACAGAGACCGATCGGAAGCGTCTTGTTCAGAAGGCCGAAAGTGAGGAAAGTCTTGAGGACATATTGAGGTGTAACTGAGTTGGAACCCGATGAGATCACGGTTTCACATTGCCATTAGGATAGATTTTTCCTTTTGTGTGCAATCACCTCTTTTCAGGGTTTGCTTCCCGTGTGTTGCACGATTCTGAGCCATTTTTTTTCTTTCAGTCAATAAATGCGTGTTCAGTCAAATAAATTTTGTTTTTGTTGTCATTACCATTTTGATTACGAAAACATCCGTTTATTTTGATAAGAATATTTGCATTTTGAAACATGGAGATCCCTTCCGATGCATGCTTATAAGATTGAAATCTGGAAATCTTATTCGGAAGTTTGAATGACCTAGGTGTTGAAATATGGGGCACGCCTGGGGCACGCTTTTATCTAACGACTCTCTTGTGCAGGTGCTGTTAGATATCCTCATTCACTGGCAGGTTGTGATATGAAGCCTTTTGAAAAAAGAGATCCCTGCAGAGCCCGACCAGGGGCAAAGGATAGAAGAACAGTGAAAGAACGGTGAAGGATTACGACAGCGATCCTGGAGGGATAATCAAGAAGACTCTTCAAAGTTTGATGACTGAAAAGTTTGTATGAATCCCAGGAGTTCGATCTCCGTGGAGTATGGAGAGGTCGGGAATACAAGGTGATGAATCAGAAAAGTCCCGGCGAATCTGGGAGTTCTCAAAAGTGGAAAGTCGACACTGTGGGTGGATGATGAATGCCACTGTTCGACGAATCGACAGGTGTTCCGTGTCGAATAAGTTGTATCTCCCCAGTGGGTCTGAAAGTATTATTTCCCTAGCCGATTCGAGATCGGGGGCTGATCAGTAGGTTTGAAGGTGGCCGCATCTCCCTAGTGGGAGTGTCAGTAGGTAGTTTGTTTCTCAGGGTTGAGGATGTTTCCCCAGCAGATATTTCCCTAAGCAAGTATGGAAGCTATCAGAGCTATGTTCTCCTGCAGAGGCGTCTGTGGATAGTGCCTTCTATTCCCCAGCTGCTTTAGAAGTGGGCTGAATTCCCAACGGAGTAAGCCGGTTCCCCCAGTGGAGTGATTCTGATTCCCCAGCAGTCTGGTTGGAAATTATTATCCCCAGCGGGGTTGTGAGACCATCTTCCCCAGCAGGGTTGTGGATGTCTATCTCCAGTATGGTGTATTACTTTCCCCAACAGAGTTGTTGTCCCCACCAGAGTTGTTCTCCTCAGCAGAGTGGTGTGGGCCTTTCCCCAGTAGGGTCGTGTGTGCCTGTCCTCATCAGGATGGTGAAGTTTTCCCTAGCAGATCTCCCGAGTAGGGATTTGTGTTGATGATTTTCCTCAGCAAGTTCCCCGAGTGGAGCGGGTTCAATGAAATTTCTCCCCAACAGGGTTGTGGATGTCTATCTCCAGTATGGTGTATTACTTTCCCCAACAGAGTTGTTGTCCCCACCAGAGTTGTTCTCCTCAGCAGAGTGGTGTGGGCCTTTCCCCAGTAGGGTCGTGTGTGCCTGTCCTCATCAGGATGGTGAAGTTTTCCCTAGCAGATCTCCCGAGTAGGGATTTGTGTTGATGATTTTCCTCAGCAAGTTCCCCGAGTGGAGCGGGTTCAATGAAATTTCTCCCCAGCAGGGTTGTGGATGTCTATCTCCAGTATGGTGTATTACTTTCCCCAACAGAGTTGTTGTCCCCACCAGAGTTGTTCTCCTCAGCAGAGTGGTGTGGGCCTTTCCCCAGTAGGGTCGTGTGTGCCTGTCCTCATCAGGATGGTGAAGTTTTCCCTAGCAGATCTCCCGAGTAGGGATTTGTGTTGATGATTTTCCTCAGCAAGTTCCCCGAGTGGAGCGGGTTCAATGAAATTTCTCCCCAGCAGGGTTGTGGATGTCTATCTCCAGTATGGTGTATTACTTTCCCCAACAGAGTTGTTGTCCCCACCAGAGTTGTTCTCCTCAGCAGAGTGGTGTGGGCCTTTCCCCAGTAGGGTCGTGTGTGCCTGTCCTCATCAGGATGGTGAAGTTTTCCCTAGCAGATCTCCCGAGTAGGGATTTGTGTTGATGATTTTCCTCAGCAAGTTCCCCGAGTGGAGCGGGTTCAATGAAATTTCTCCCCAGCGAGTTACTTTGTTTACTTCCCCAACGCAGTCGCCTCGGTTAGTCCTCAGCAAAGTCGCTTTGTTTGTATCCCCAAGTGGAGTCCCCGAGTGGATTGGGTCCTTTGAAGGATGTCCCCAGTGGAGTCTTCCTTTCCCCAGCAACTGTGTTATTTCTCCAGCATGAGTGAGAAGTCGGTGCTCTCCCCGTAGAGTATTCACCAAGCAGAGTCTCCCCACAGAGTTGGAGTATCTGATCAGTTTTGGCTCCCCAGCCAGAGTTTATCATTTTGCATTTGGCATATAGTAATCATTGCATCCTCAAAATCGCGTAGCATTTCCATTCAAGGTGGAGCATTACGCCATAGAAAAATTCAAACATATGCATTCATGTGTTAACCCAATCAGACCATATCCCCGGCAGAGGCGGATGTTCAACATGTGTACGACACGTTTGCTACAGTTGCTCCTGACAGCATTCAGGATTGATACCCCCCAGAGAGGTTTATTTCCTCATCCGCTGGTGAAAGGAAAGCATGATTCTCCCCAGTGAGATCCCCAACAAGTGTTCAGCCTTGCCCTGACATATGTAGATGTCATCTTCTGATACTGGTCAGTGTCATGTCAGCACCCGCGTGTGTTCTTTCTTTGGTGTCGGTCAACACCATCTTTCGGTGTACACATCGAGTATTTCCCAGTCATTCGTTAATGTTTGGTCTTCTTTTGGTGTCCGTAAACATCATCTTTCGATGTTCGTAACGTCGTCCTCCTTCCCTAGTGAAGCGTCTTCCTCTCCGTTGGTGTCGATAAACGTCGAGTTTTTCCCAATCGTCTGTTGACGTTTGGTTGAGTTATGTTCTCTCTCCCCAGAAGTTTACCTCTCTGTTGGTTTCGATAAACGTCGAGTTTTTCCTAGTCGTCCGTTGGCGTCTAGTTGTACCCTTCCCCATTCATCCGTTGATGTCTGGTTACCTCTCCGTTGGTTTCGATAAACGTCGAGTTTTTCCTGGTCGTCCCTAGTAGAGTTACCTCTCCGTTGGTTTCGATAAACGTCGAGTTTTTCCTGGTCGTCCCCAGTAGAGTTACCTCTCCGTTGGTTTTGATAAACGTTGAGTTTTTCTCAGTCGTCCGTTGATATCTGATTGTATATCCTATCCCCCAGTCATTCATTAATGTTTGGTTGATTCCCGGCCAAAATCCCCAGTAGAGTCATCGGTGGACGTCCTATTCGGTTTTCGGTTGTTGTACCTCTTCCTTAGTGAAGTCTTCTCCTTCTCCGTTGGTGTCGATAAACGTCGAGCTTCTCCCGTTCGTCCGTTGACGTCTGGTCGAGTTTTCTCCTTCTCCGTTGGTGTCAATAAACGTCGAGCTTCTCCCGTTCGTCCGTTGATGCCTGGTCGAGTTTTCTCCTTCTCCGTTGGTGTCGATAAACGTCGAGCTTCTCCCGGTCGTCCGTTGACGTCTGGTCGAGTTTTCTCCTTCTCCGTTGGTGTCGATAAACGTCGAGCTTCTCCCGTTCGTCCGTTGACGTCTGGTCGAGTTTTCTCCTTCTCCGTTGGTGTCGATAAACGTCGAGCTTCTCCCGTTCCTCCGTTGACGTCTGGTCGAGTCTTCCCATTCATCCGTTGATGTTTGGTCACCTCTCCGTTGGTTTTGGTAAACGCCAAGTTTTTCCTGGTCGTCCCCAGTAGAGTTACCTCTCCGTTGGTTGTGGTAAACGATGAGTTTTTCCCACTACGTCTGTTGATGTATGGTTGTACCTTTCCAGTCATTCATTAATGTTTGGTCACCTCTCCGTTGGTTTCGATAAACGTCGAGTTTTTCCTAGTTGTCCGTTGGCATCTAGTTGTGATTTCTATCCCCATTCATCGTCTTCCGATGTATGGATGTTGTTGTACCTTTGAGAAAAACCAAATCCCCAGTAATAAATATCAGATCCCAGTGGACGTTTCCGTTGGTGGATCCCTGCAGTGTGCAAATTTCTACGGTTCTTGGTATTCAATCCCTGTTTACCCTGAAAGTCTGACAGCCGTTGCTCTCATCCGTTCGGGTTCCCAGTTGATTGAATAGGGGCAGCTGTAGCACCTCAAATTTGCACCTCCCATTTTGTACATACATTTTCATGTTAGGTCATTAACATTCCATTGTCCACTGCATAGCATTGCATTGTCCATTTGCCCAAGTGCAAGTCATCAGTCAACTGGTCAGGAGATCCAGTTGTGCAAGCAAGCAAGTGCATTTCCTATTGAAGCAAAGCCCTAGGGTTGGTTCAACAAGTTCTTATGACCTAGGGATCATTTTGAAGTGGTTTGGCCAAATATTGGATGCTCAGAAGTCATCAGTCATTGCACAATTCATCTGAAACCCTAGAAAGTCAACCAAAGTCAACTGTGCATGAAATCATGGATTTGAAGGTGGGAGATGGTTAGAAAGGCCTCATTCATGTCCATACAAGTCTCATTTGACATTTCAAAGATCAACATTGAAGAATTGGAGGTCAGATGAAAAGTTTCCAAAAATAGTAAGTGACCTGTAATTTCAAATTGCCAAAAATGGAAACGTATTCTCCTCAAGATTACATGTCCAAGTAAGCTTCAAATGAAATTTTGTCCAACATGAAAGTTGAAGATCTTGCTCTCACCTTTCCAAAAAGTCCAAGAACATAAATTTTTCATGTGTGGTTGAAAAATTATGATCAAATCATTGTCAATGGATTTTGAACTTCAAGCTTGGATAACTTTCACACCAAAAGGCCAAATGGAGTGGGGTTTTTTGCTACATTTCAGTCTTGATCTCTTCTATCCAATTCATGCATCATATTTCATCAATTCTCATCACAAAAGTATTGACATTTTCACTTGAATTGAATTTGAATTTGGAGGGAAAAAGTCAAATTTGAAAACTAAGCATTTTCCACACTTCCAATCACTTGCATTTGGTCTTAAACAGCATTTTGAGGTGAATTAACATGCAATTCGTGCACTGTAGCAACATTTTCCATGCACATAGGGTGAATTAACAAAATTGCACTTACACTTGAATTTCCACTAATCTTGGGCATTTGGCTAATCATGATTAACAAACCTCATTAGTCCATCATATAAAAGCAGAAGCCTAACAGAATTTGGATTAACAGCTCAGAATTTTTCAGATCTAAAACTTTTTCTACTTTGCTCTCAAACTTTTTCTTCATCTTTCTGCAATTTTCTTCGAAGGCATTGATTGGTTCTTGGTTCATCCATCATACACAAGCATAGTTGAAGAAGATTGAAGCAAGGAATCATCATTTTCGAAGCTGAATCAAGAACTGTTGAAGCTAGCTTCAACCATGGCAGTTGAAGATTCCATCAAGATTAGGCGCGATTGAGTTGTTGTTCATCATCCTTTCATCTCTCTAATCATTATTGAGTATCTGTTTCACATTGCTAGGACCTGAGAAGCACAATTCCACTTCTGTTTCTCCAGCAAGGTTAGATTTCGAATGATGCAATTCTTGAAATAATCATGTGCATCTTGTAGATCCTTTATTGCTGGTTGTAATGAACTTTAGATCGTGAATTTTCATTGAGTATTGAGGTAGTTAGGATGCTTACAAGTTTGGTTGTTGAAACTTCATGTGCATGAATCTTTGAACCTTTGCTGAATTAGAATAAATTGAGCTTAGCATGATGATGTATGATGTGAGACGAGTGTAACGGTACGCATTTGGTAATTTTCTGTGCATAAAAGTTCTTGATGATGAAAAACGTATGAAGCTGATGATGAACCCTAAGTTTTGCATTTCCAGAAACGTTTTGATCCTCATAAGTTCATGTTGCATACGTGTTTCTGTTTGTTGCCATGCATTGGCCCATTTCGTAGCTTGCGTGGCCTTCTGATTGATCCTCCTTTGCCTGCTTTGCCACATCACTTAATGAAACGGTGCGTTTCATTAAGTGAGCGCCTCAATTCAAAAATGTAGCGCGCTCGATTCCTGGCTCCGGCATTTCACATTTTGGCTTTTGCATTATTCATACACTTATGCTTTCCATGTCCATGTATGCTCATTCATTCATTTTAATTTTTTTTCTCTTCATTAAAAAATCATAACTCCAAAAATATGCATCCAATTCACATGAGATTTTTTGCACAATGTTCCTTGTAATGTCTACTATTTTATGATGATTTTTCCAGAATTTGTGCTCGGTTGGATTTTTAAATGGCCTAGGGTTTGTTCATGCTTATGTCTTCTTGCACCTTGCTTGCTATTTTGGTTGTGAAATAATGATGCTTAATCCAATGAAGCTGAAAATTTACATGCTTAATTTAGACTTTGATTGATCTTTTGGCTTTAAGTTTGTATTTTTAGCATGCTTGGTTGATGAGATATGCTCTGTTGAATGGAGGTGTGACAATGTGTGTCACACCATTTCTTGTCCAATTTGCTGATTTTATTTGCCATGCCATATAAATGCCAAATGATCTGAATTTTTGCATGATTATACTTATGAATGTTAAGTTTGAGTGTGAATTTATGTAGAATTTTTGAGTGCCTTTACAATTTGTTAGAGAATTTCTTTTCTGTTTGACCATTTGTGGACTTTTTGAGAGTCATGATCATAGATGATTTGTGAAATGTTTGGTGTTTCTTGGATGAACCTGAAATTTTGCACATGTATTCTAGACACTTTGAAGTTTGTCTTGGCTTTGGTTTGATGTCCATATCTTGTACCAATTCTGTTTTGTGCTGGTGTGAAGTTGATGCATCTATTTGTGCCCTCATTGAGCTTGCTTTGCCTTGCCTTATGGATTTTAGTCGCCATGCTTCCACTTATCCAAATGACCTGAATTTTGGGATGATGATCATGTGATGAATGCTGTTTAGCCATGATTTTGCTTGGGATTTATTGAAATTTTTTTGAGTTAATGTGGATTGATTCATTCTGTTTGGTTCTATGAGCTTCAAATTGCATGCTTTGCACCAAATGCTTTATGAAATGAAATTGGTTGATGATATGGATATGAGACCAATTGGATGTTGTTCTTATTTGTTTAAGCTTGATTCATGCCAATTTTCATGTTCTGTTTTGGTTTATTTCTCTCATTTTGACCCTAGGCCTTGTCCTAGAGGTTTGCCTCTCACATTTGAGCTTTGTTTCAGGTTAAAAAGCACAATTGCCATGCTTGATGATATTCACTCATTTGGAGTTGATCCATTGCTTGTTGATGACTAATCTTGAGTTTGTGTTGTAGGTTTTGAAGCTTAAGCTTAGGCCTTGTGGCTTGCACCTTTGTGCATTGATGCTTGTTTGTCTGCTTATGTACAGTTGTCTGTTGACTTGTAACTGTCTGTTTGACTTTTGTTTGAGTTGTGTACTAACTGAGTTAGATTGTTTTCAGGTACCTTAGTTGCTATAGTTCCTTTGTGAACTTGCTTTTGCTTTGCTTGATAGCTTGAGCATTGAGGTATAATGTCTCTAACTTCATGTAGTCTGGAAGACCTGGCCTGTTATTTGGTCAGGCACCTGTCTGAAGTCCTCCTTAAGAGGCAATGCTTGTGATTGTTTATCTTTGTCCGTGTACATATCAAAGACCTTTGATAAGGCAATTGGCAGATAGAAGGGATGTGCAATCCATCCCCTGCTATTCAGTTGAGTCATCCCTTTGCTCACACACCTTGTGTTGATGCATTGTGGATATTAACCCAAGATCCTTGTACAGTTGAGTCAGTCATATGTGTAGAAGGGTTCCAGCTTTCTGAACCCACACATTCCTTGTCTAAAGCTCTCCCAGGCCAGGGATAAGAGCTGTGAAGTCTCATCTTCACTTCCCATTTCATCTGCTTCACCCTAACTCTCAATGTTAGGGTTAAGAGCTAACATCACCCTGATACAGTGGCTTGTTTTTCGAGGTTGACATGACCCCTTGACTAAAGCCTAGCCTTGTTTGGGCCCCTCTGTTTGTATATAGTGTGTGTGTTTGCTGTGTGCTTTTGTATGACTGTTTGTGCTGCTTAGGATAGCTTGCTCCCTGTGCAAGTTAGATAGCAACCTTAACTTAGGGATGATTTGCATGATAACATCTAGGCTCGAGTCGTAGTCTCCCTAGTTGTGTCTCCCTTTGGTATCTGGTTAGGCTAGTCCTTTGTCCCTGCGTAGGGGAACTACGTCGCCCTGATCCTCATACCAGATGAGGTACGTAGGCAGGAGATGAGCTGATCTCTCCGGGCGCCCTTTTTGTTTTGTCTTTGTGTGTGTTAGGAGATGGATGTAAGCCCAGCGATTGGCATTCCGTATCCTCTTGTTGTGTGCTTGGAGTCCGATATAAGTCCAGCAATTGGCATTTGGTTTCTAGTGTGGGTGTGTTTGGTTCGGAGTCTGATGTAAGTCCAGCGATTGGCATTCGGTTTCCATGTTTGCCTGTTTGTGTGGAGTCTGACGTAAGTCCAGCGATTGGCAGTCGGTTTCCTGTGTGGTTTTGTTTGGCGTGCGTTAGCCGAGCTACGAGTGCTCTGATTCTTCTTAGTCCGAGAAGATACGTATGCATAGGATGCGATATCCTAGCGAGCATGTTTTCCCCCGTCCGAACTACATCGACTCTGATGTCTGTGCCTGACAGACTACGTAGGCCCAGGATGCGATATCCTGCCGAGTCAGTTTCTTTTGTTTTCTTGTGTCTCTTTCAGCCAGTGTTTGATGTTTGTTTGTGAGCAGTGTTTTAGCAACCGTTTTCCTTCCTTTTGGGCGTGGATCCCGTCGAGTACGACGGATGCGTAGGGGTGCTAATACCTTCCCTACGCATAACCGACTCCCGATCCCATTCTCTTTGGTCGCGAGACCATTTCCTTTCCAGGTTTACTTCGAGCGTTCCCTTTCCCTCTTTTGTTTTCCCGCCGGTTTTTCGCGTAATGCGACACATACATGACTTGAATTTAAGAGCAATATTAATATAAGTTAGTCAAATGTTAGTTGATTAGATGTTAGTGATGTTTTTCTTTTCAATTGATTAAGTCATTATTTGGAGAACACTTAACCATCTATTCACAAGCATGGATCCTTGAACCAAGACATCTTCCAAAGGAAGGAAAAAAGGCCAAGTTTCCATATAATATCATGAAAGATGGGAGACTTACAATCTAACTTACTAGAATGCTATGTTTTTAGAGTCAAATTTATCTCTATGTTAAGCAATCGTAATTGGACTTATGTAGAAGTCACAACTATCTGAGGTCGGGTTATAAAAACTTAGGTGCTAATGCATGTTAAAGATTTGGTATAATGGACCAAATTCCTAAAACATACCACACACTAAAAGAAAAAATCAAAAGGATGGACCTATCTCATCCATACTGTAAGACCCCAATTTTGACCCTAAGATCCCTCATGCTATTTCTCATCATATGCATTAGCATTGGGATCACACCTTGGTATCCTCCTTACCCATAATTCATTAGGTTTGCATTGGGAGAGATCACCAATCACTTTTGATTGTATCATACTTCATTTTTCATTATTTACTAACCAAAACTCCAAAAATATGTCATTGTATAGTTTAACTCTTTTGTAGGTAGTGTGCATGTTCACCTATGCTCTATCAAGCTCATATTTAGGGTTTAAGACCCTCAATGCAAGGAAATCAATCAAGACTTGGTTTACTTTTGTTCTAAGTGTCATATATGGATCCCCATGATCTTCAAATGTTATTTTGATCAAGAAATCATCAAGAGTTTGGAGGTGGTTTGCCTTTGAAACCCTAATCCATATAGGTATCTTGTGTGACTTCTTCAACAAGTGTCTTCAACAATTGATCAAATAATTCAAGGGATACTTAAAATTACATCA
Organism: Lathyrus oleraceus; assembly: GCF_024323335.1. Lineage (NCBI taxonomy): Eukaryota > Viridiplantae > Streptophyta > Magnoliopsida > Fabales > Fabaceae > Lathyrus > Lathyrus oleraceus. Next base: position 176,503,760 of record NC_066581.1, read on the forward strand.
TCTTATGCATATATGGTCCTCCATGAGACCCAAAAGTCAAGATAATGTCAAGCTAGCAAGTTGGTTCATGGTGGTTGACCAGAGAAAGTCAACTGGTCAAAATTGAGGTTCCCTAGACCCTATCTCCTACAATTTTTGTCATATGAAAATGATTCCAAGAGAAAGTTACTATAAATGAAATTACAAACAACTTACTTTTGTAGTTCTAGAGCTAATTTGGCTTGGAAAATCATTTTTTATGGTGAAATATTATAGGTCATTTTGTTTAAACCCTAATTTGGAGGTCAACTTCCCAAGATCATAACTTGCTCAATATTTATGAGATGAAAGCAATTAAAATTGCATGATCAATTTCAATATGTCTACTTAAACTTTTATGTTTGGATGAAGTGAAAATTCAACTTGAAAATGCATGTGCCAAGTGAAAACATTATAGGTCATTTTGGGCCAATACCATTGAACAAGTACTTTCCCCCAACTTCTAAAATGTATAACTTCTTCATGCCAAAGCCAAATGGGGCCAAATTTGTGAAAAAATTGAAGAGGTTTGAAATAGCTATAACTTGCATGAAGTAATTATTCTCATTTGAAATACATTTAAAAAGCTATTCAAGGTGGAAGAAGTGAACACATGGCTTGGTACTTAGATTTTTTTTTTAATATGTTTGATTTCCCAAAATTCCACCTCAAACTTTATCATGATCCTAGCTTCAAATGAAAAAGTGTCCAACATGAAAGTTGTTAGCCTTGATCTCACCTTTCCAAAAAGTCCAAAATTATCTCATTTGTACAAAGTATGAGGTACTTGCGCATGGGTGAAAGTTGAAGCACCATTTGGATATTTTCAAAGTCCAATTTCCATTCACACTTGCATGAGCTTCCAAGTTGATTTCAGTACATTGCACATTGGTTTATGTAAGACCCTAATTTTGACCCTAAGATCCCTCATGGCATCATATCATTTCTCATTGCATTGCCTCAAGGATCATAGCATGTGTGGCTCCTTAACCCTTGGGTTGGGACTTGTGTGAGTTGGTTTGAGACCACCAAGCATGCTTGAATTATATATTATTGTTTTTCTTGTTTTGTTAACTAACCAAAAGCATAAAAATATGTCACTAACTCTTTTTGTTTTGAAGCTCAAGTGATCATGTGTGCCCATGCTCCTAGGAGGCTCCTATGCCCAATGAAATGGCCAGATAAAGATGAAAGAAAGCATGAAAATGGTTCCAAAATCTCTCAATCATCATATATGTCTCCCAAGTATCTCAATTTGTCAATTTGATCAAGATAAACCAAAGGTCTTGAGGATTGTTTCCCAAGGAAACCCTAATTCAACTATGCATTGATTGTGCCTTGCTCATGAAGCAACCTCAACCTATGATCAAATAAAATCAAGGGAAGTTCTTTCATTCATCATTTTATGCATATATAATCTTATGTGAGTATCCTCAATCATTCATTCATCAAGATTTGAAGTTGGGACTTGAGAAGTTGACCAGTCAAGTCATCTGACCAAATTGAAATCCACTGAGACCTAACTTTTGATGTCTTTGTCAAATGAAGATGACCCCAAGAGAAAATATGTTCTTAAGAACCATATGAACAACTTTCATGATCATCAAAAATTCATTTGAAACTTGGAAGACCATCATTCATTTCAAAACATTATAGGTCATTTTGACTGAAACCCTAATTTTGGGTCAACTTCCCAAGAACCTAACTCCTTCATTTTTTATGCTTTTTTAGGTGATACCAATTTAATTGGAAAGCTTAAGATGTCTACTTAAAATGTTATGTTGGATAAAATTTCATAATCCTAAAATAAACACATGTGATAATACAAAACATTATAGGTCACTTTGGACCAAAGCCATTGAATCTTGAAAAAGTCCAACTTTAAGTGCCCATAACGTTCTCATCAAAAATCCAAATGATGCAAAATTTAAGTCCAAATTGATCATCTTGAAAATATATATAACTTTGATGTTGGAGGTGTTTCCATTTGAGTCTTTCATCATCGAAACAGAAGGGCTTGAAGTTGGTCATTCTTGGCAAATTTTTCAAAGACATGTTTTGTACATCAAACTTCATGACCAGTTTTCATAAATTTCCAAACTCCATATGGATTTTTGTCCAACATAACTTTTGTTCCTTATGTCAAGACCTTTCTAACCATTACTCACATGCCTATGTTTGGATTTTCTAAGAGTGACTTTCGAAGAGGGGAACATTTATCCCCAATTATGGAATTCATGATGAAACTTCATGCACAAGCAATTGCAATGCAAACCACACGTCCAAATCAATTCATTATGCTACCAGCTTGCAAAACCATTAGCTTTTGGGCCTCACATGTGCCTGTACAGGCCCATGCATGGAGGATCCAAAGCTTCATGCACACGAATCTCTCACCTCTTGGCGTCAGCTTCAGCTATAAATACATGCCATGCTTCATTAATTTCTCATCCTTGAATCAACCTAAAGCTCTGCAGAAATTGAATCCCAACCACACTAGAGGAATTTTGATTTCATTTTCTCAAATTCAAACTTGAATTTCAACTTCCCTGGTTGATCTTCAGTTTATAATTCCTAAGCCTATCATCATCATCATCTCAAGAGCAAGTTGCAAGCAAGAATTTGGTTGGATCGTGCTCATCAAAGCTGCACTTCAAAGGTTTACATCTCAACTGTTTTGATTCGAATCTCATCATACATTATGCTTTGCTTGTGTTTCTTTGGTTCTCTGAAGTCCTCGTGTGAGAGGCAAGCCAATGGTGGCTTTAATTTTGTGAATTGATGCATTTCAGATTGAACACCTGGATTTTCCATCTCAGATTTCTCCTTCCATAGGGATATTGAGGATAACCCAAGGTTACAGGGGTGATGTACATCACCCCAACTTTAATTTGGTATAAGGCACGTGTAGTTTGGTTGAGGTTGCAAAACCTGCAACTAGTGGTCGGTTTCTGTTTGCTCACCGGAGAAGACGGTGGTTTCCACCACCATCCCCACGTGGAATCTCCTTAGCCTTTGGATCCAACTGCCATGATCTAATCTGAGCCCTTGTTTCATTTGACTTGTTTTAAAACGTTTTGCAACGCGCTTGACCAATGTTCACCATGAGCGCGCATCTCTGAGCCAATGGATGGTCCACGTCAATTAATGAATGTGGATCCAACGCTTTCTGATTTTCCATATTTTTCAATTTCTATTTTATTTTCCTTTTACTCCATTTATTTTAAATAATTCATAACTCTTTTATTTGGAATCACAAAAATATGGGACCAATTGCAAAAAATTTCTTTTAAAATCTAGTTTCATAATCTGATTTTTTATAATTTTTGTGATTCCATTTAATATTTTTTGTGAATTATTTTGTTTTTAATAGTTTTTAATTCATTTAAAATACTTTTTGATATTCAAAAATTCCAAAAATGTTTTCTTAACACATTTGGATCATGATAAGTCTATGAAAAATATTCTCATCAATTTCTTAATTGATTTGAGATTTATTTGAGATTTTAATTCATTTGTGTTATATCTTAATGCTTTTAATTAATTTTAAAATGATTTCTGTTTTCAAAAAATGTTGAGAAAATTTGTCAAACCTTGTTTGACCATGTTAGACTTATGATGATTCAATTGGACTTATCCAAGTTGATTTGAATTGAATTTGAAGTTTGACCATATATTGTTCATTTTATTTTATGTATTATTTTAATTCCAAAAAAATACCAAAAATATGTTTGACCTTTCTTGACTTCTAATCTTCATTTCACTTCTGATTACCATTGGTTGATGATTGATTCCATTCCCATTTGACCATTGTATTTTGATTATGTCATTTGAATTCTTCTTTATTCATTTCATTTCATCTTCTTTTTCTTCTTTTTCTTTTGGCCAATGAGTTAATAATTTGTAGTTAGCCTTGACATATGAGAGACTTAGCCTTCTTTGATCCAAATCAAATTCAACTTGATCAAAGATCAAGTGGATTGCTTTGTGTCAAAGATAGGTTGCTTCTTGGTTAAGCAAAAAACCTAAAATCCATACAAGGCCTTTCCTTCTTTTCTTTTGGCATGGCAAGTTGTAGGAGCTTGGCTTACTAGTCATGATCTTTAACTTGTGTTTATTTGCCTATAGTTTTATTGACCGGCCTCAGATAGGTGTGACTACTACATTAGTCCACTTACGATTGCTTAACATAGCGATAAATTGCCTTATGGCACACTAACACTAACTACTAATTACTAACTTTAATTCAAGCATTTAATTCTTGCAATTTAATTTCTTGCTCATTTATTCATATTGTCTCTTCCCTTTGCTCATTCGAGCTCATGTTTATGTTTATGCCATTTGCCTTTTGCTCACTTGAGCACATTATTGTGTAAATATATTGTTGCCTTGTGTTTGTTTTGTCTTTGTTTGTGTGAACCTAATGCAAAAAGGAGAAAGGACTTAGAATTAGGACCTTACCTATGCTTAATGGAGTTCAAGAGCAACTAGGCCCCATGCCTTTAGAATGCTAAACTTGTTGAAGAGCAACTAGGCCTCATGCCTTTAAAATGCTTAATCTTGAAAGATGACTTGAAAGGACCTCTAATCTAAACTCTTTCTTTATCCATTTCTCTTATTCCATTGTGAACTTTTTGATTGTTTATTCTTGTGTGATAGGGAATCCAAACTTGAGATAGTAAGAAGGACCATTGTCATGAATAGCCAAGTTAAGAGAAAGACAAGCCAATGGAGATCCTAGGAGCTTGAATGTTTAATTGTTTTGATTGCTTGAGTTAATTTCCAAGTCCAAAGGAAAGGAGCATCTTGAATCATCTTTATGATCTCAAGAAAGGAACTCCAAGGGTTTTATCTCTTCTCTCATCTTTGCATGTTTAGGACTAGCCCTTCTCTTCTTCTCTCCACTCTAACCCAAGCCAAACTCATTTTATGCAAACATTGACATTGTTTTCAAATTAGACACCTAGGCCATATGCTTTTGATTTTTCAAACTCTTTTCATTAATACTTATTTTGAATTGAATCTTAAGTCAACTTTGACTTCATTTTGTGAATACTTCTAATTTGTAAATATAACTCACTTCAAATTGTTTTTTGTGGTTCCAATGGCCACCTTTCTTAAAACCTTTTTCATAAACATTAGTCATTAGGTTTGAGTTATCATAGTGGTTGATGTAAGCCTCACCTTATCCTTAGTGATTGGACTATAAGTCTTCCATACTTATTATAGGGTGGATCCCTCACTAGTATGTTGAAGCTCTCCTCACATGGTGGATTGTTGGTTTAGGTTGAGTTTTCTCCCTTTGATAACAAAAGACCTTAACGCTTTTGGCAAATCAATTCACCAATATTTTGAGATTTTTACCCCGAACTACGAGGTTTTGATCCTACCTTTATGATGGTACATAGGCAATGGGTTTATCCATTCAAACAATAAAATTATAAATAATATGTATATTCTTTTCTCATCTCCCCAATCTTGTTTGACTAAATATTTTCACAAATACCAACCTACAATACACATTTGCAAAAACAGCTCCCTTAGAGTATTAAGGATGTTTTGGGTGCTTAAAACCTTCCCATTGCATAACCAACCCCCTTACCCAGATCTCTGACATTTTTATTAGTTTTTGAGTTAATAAAACTTCTTGGTTTTTGTTCGCTTTCTAACCTTTCCTTTGGATCAATAGAAGTGCGGTGGCGACTCGAATTATATGTTCACTTTTGATTTAGTCAATAAATCTAAAGGTAACGAATACCCCGCTACAGTTTATAGATCAGATGGCATCATTTCATGGGCCTCATGCATGCCATGCAACCATGCAAAGAATATTTTCAAATTTTTGCCAAAATTGGAAGTGTGAAAATATCATTCTCTATGGCTATAAATAGAACCTCTCTTGCTCAGAATTGAGGACCTCATGCCCAAGTTTTGATTCAGAAACCCCAAACCCTCACCATTGAAGGATAAGCTTAAAGATTTTATTTGAAAATCGAGTTTCAAATCTCCAACTGTTTTGAGATTGAAACTCCAAGAGTCCATCCCTTTCTTTGATCTATTTCTCTTCCATCAAGCATATGAAGCAAGACCAAGCATAATTGGAAGCAAGATCGTGCCAATCTGAAGCTCCATTGAAGGTGAATTTTCAGATTTTTCATCTCTTCGATTCTCACTTAATTCTCCATTATTCTTGTTGATTTTTGGTTGTCTGAAGTCCTACCAATATAGGCAAGAAGATTGAGTTGATTTGAGGTCAAATCGAAGCAACTCAGTTCATGATCCTTAAAATTAAACTCCATGTATCTTCTTATATACTTGGAGTTAGACAAACTTGAGGCCAAATTCGAGCTCATGAGCATTTTTCCTTCAAACTAGTGTACTCATTTACCCATTTTTCTTTGAGTTGAACTTGGACCAGTCCGATGGTCCTCACCAGAAAAGATGACCGGAGCCAGGGCTCCGGTGGTGTGTTGGCTTGTCCAGAACCCTTTGATATGAGTCATATGTCCTAATCTCAACCATTCAAAGTGAGTACCACGCGTGTGAGACATTTGACTAGGGAACATGTGGAAAGCGCGCTTTGGACCATTTGATCTGCCACCTCAATTAATGAGGGAGATCAGATGGTCCACGTATTTTTGAATTTTTGAATTTCAATTTTAATTGCTTTATTTTCATTAATTCATATTAATTTCATTATTGATCCAAAAAATATGGGACTTTCATCAAAAAAATTCAAATATTTTTCTCTTACATTTTCTGAATTAAAATTATTTTTCGGATCAATATTGATATTTTTCATGATTTATTTGTTTTTGTGCATATTTTTGATTGTTTAAAAATACTTCTGACTTTTCAAAAATAGTGAAATTTTTTCTCCAAGGTCCTTTGACCTTGTTTAACCTATGATAAATCTCCTGGCCATTTATTTGGTATTTTGAAGAGGTTTTAGGTTTTTGATAAAACATAATTTAATTTAATGCATTTTTAATTGATTTTTAATTTGTTTAATTGTGAATAAATTGTGTTGAGCCATTTTTACTGACTTGTGGAGTTTGACTATTGTGTTTGGGCCTTGGTCAAGGTTGATTTGACTTTTGTTGGATTAAAATCATTGGATTTAGGGGATTGATGAAATGTACATTTCATCTCCCGAAATGAATGAATGATTTTAATTTGATGAAATTCTTCCCATGGCCAATTTTAGTTTGTCTCCTTTCCCCTCCCTCTTCATCTTCAATCCCTTTCTATCCCATTCCTCTCATTGGCCAATGACATCTCAATATCCTAAGGCTAATTGGTTCATAAACCAATCCAAGTATGGATGAGATTAGGTCCACCCTTTGATCATTTTCTTTTTGTGTGTGGTATGTTTTAGGAGTATGGTTCATTATACCATATCTCTAACATGCATTAACACCAAAAAATTTATTTCTCAGCCTCAGATAGTTATGACTTCTACATAAGTTCGATTACGATTGCTTAATATAGCGCTAAATTTTGACACAAAAGGCACATCATTCTAGTAAGTGAGATTGTAAGTCTCCCCCCTTTCATGGTATTGTGTGGAAACTTGGCCTTTTTTCATTCCTTTGGAAGATGTCTTGGTTCAAGGATCCATGCTTGTGAATAGAGGGTTGAGTGTTCTCCAAAGAATGACTTAAACAATTAAAAAGCAAAGTTCCACTAACTTCTAATCCACTGACTATTTGACTAACTTTTCATTTCAAGTCATTTACTTTTATGCACTTTAAATTCAAGCCATTTATCATTTGTCATTATACATATCATTTAACTTTTTTTATTTTAATGTCATTTTCACTTTGCTCACTTGAGCCATATATTGTGATTATATTGTGATTGTATATATTTGTTTTGTATTTTGTTTGTGTTTGTGGTCTTAGGACCTTAAATTACATAATAAACAACAAAAGCCGTAAAAAATATTTGTGTGGACTGTTGGATTTGATCTGTGAAATTCTGGTATCAGATATAAGATGTCGAAGGTAATGTTACGACACTAATATCTGCTAACACACAATGGATAAAATAAACAGAATGGTAAAGCGAATAACACAAACAATTGTTAACCCAGTTCGGTGCAACTCACCTACGTCTGGGGGCTACCAAGCCAGGAAGGAAATTCACTAAAACAGAATTAGTTCAAAGACTATCCGTACACTTCAACAAGTTACAGTCTTTCTCACCTAATCTCTACCCGTGCAACTTCTACCTAAGCACTCTTAGATATGAGAACCCACTCACTTCCCTTACAATCACACACCAGTGATCTTAAACAACAATCCCTTGTGAAAAGAAAATACTTTTCAATTACAAACTCTTGATTTTACTTCACAGTTTCAATCAAGAAGACACACTCTTGATCTTGCTTCTCAGCTTTGATCAAGAAGACACACACTTGATCTTGCTTCACAGCTTTGATCAAGTGGACACACACTTGATCTTGCTTCACAGCTTTGATCAAGTGGACACACACTCTTGCTTAACAGCTTTAGAGTGACAAATTACAACCACAAATCAGTCCAATTCAATCATCAATGGATGACTTGAATGACCTACAAGTCTTACGACTAAACAGACACAAACCCAAACTCTCTCTCTCTCTATTTCGCTCAGTCTTGGTTGTGTATCCAAACAGGTTTTCTAAGTCCCTTTTTATAGAAGCATTGGACATCATGGAAACCCTAAATATATTTTCCAATCAAATCTTTTTATAACAGCTGTAGAGATCTCCTTGGAAAATAAGCAAATCTGGTTGTAATCCATGATTGAATGCGCCAGCTAGCCATATCTTCAATCATCCAATGATTGCCATTAATTGTGCAATCACAAAACACCAGACATTCATACTGAATGTTCTGTGTACAGGATGTCATGACATCGGGTCTGACATCCTGGAAAAATCCTGCATAATCCAATTTCCTTTTATAGTAGGTACAACCATATCAGATACCATGACATTGTGTATGTCATCTGAAACAATCCTGCATGAACATGTCTTCCATATAAGCTCCAGCAGGTACAACCAATATCAGAAGCCTTGTCATTGTATGTGGCATTCTGAAACAATCCTGCTTGCATATGTTCTTTAACTCCAGCAGGTACATAGGATATCTCATGTTAAGACATCACACATGACATCTTGTGAACACTCTTTGTTTTACCAAAATTGCTGCCAACACTTAGAATCAACAAACTCCCCCTTTGGCAAATTTTGGCTAAAACATATATCTGTCCTTTTTGTTCACAAGGCAAACTATCAGCAGTTAAACAACATAACAGAAGTTTAATCAGCAGCAGAAGCAAAACAATTACTAGCTATGGCTACTAGTAATACACACATGCACAAGGGTACTTCTCCTCCCCCTAAATCTGTGCAACAATCAACAGAATTACTAGTTATGGATGCAACTAGTAAGACACACAAATGCACAATGCACCAGGGTACTTCATCTCCCCCTAAATCTGTGCATTCATCTAATATAACAGCTACTGTAACTCCAGCACCTGTACCAGCCAGAATGTCATACTGACATCTTCTTCAACATCAACACCTGTGCACCATATCAGACATCCTCTTTGACATCTATTCACTTCTTCCAAAAATAGTTGTCCTTCTGTCCAGCCACATACAACTTCCATATCAGCACTTCTCCCCCTTTTTAGTCAAAATTGACCAAAGGTGACCAATTAGACAAAATAAATATCTATTAGCCTAGCAGAGAATGTTAGAACAAATGTTATAACATTAAGCATGTTAAAACAAAAAGTCAGGAAGTACACACCATCATTAAACACAGTTGTGATAGCTGGAATAATGAACAAATCCAAGGAACTCATTAAGAGCCATAAATATTACATAACAGGCATCAAGAGGACTGCCACAAAATACAAAAACAAAAACCAATCAAGACAACAGCCTTCCAAACAGCAGCCCAACTTCCACCAAACCTCCCAGTCTTTAATTCAGGCAGGAATCATTAATCAAAAGAGGAAGTATCACCTTCACCTTCATCTTCATCTTCTGAACACTCAGAGCTTCCAGAGCAGCCACTGGATTATGCTTTTCCATCTGAGTCCTTACCATCCTTTTCTAACTCTTCTTTTTCCAGGTTATAAATAAGAGCTTCCAAAGCTTCTTTTCTTGCCTTTGCCACCTTCATACCCTTCTCCAATTCCTTGCAGGTATCTTTCAATTGATCAATTAGGCTTTCTTGAGATGTAGGCTCTCTTCTGACTGATGTCATAACAACATCATTTATATGACTTCCCTCAAACAGCTTATAATGAATGGATAGAGGGGTTTTTCTCCTACTTGGCATGTCATTAGTATTGAGTATGCCTGGTTGTTGGCTAAGGATAATGCCACACATAAGGGAAGGGAATGCAATAGGTAACTTCACAGCATTTGTAGAAGCATGTCTGATGGTTTGATCAAATATGAATTTCCCAAAATCATAGTTTATCTTGGTTCCAATTGCATGAATGATCCTTCCCAGGGCAATGGAGATGGTAGAGACATGATTAGTAGGTACCCGATTTGCTGAACCAATCTTATGCAGAATGGCATATTTCACAGTGAGCTTACTAGCTGATAGGTGTTTCCTACTAGGCCATTCCTTAACTTGGCCAGCTGTAATAATTCTACAGACCTCATTGTTTGTGGTCTCTAGATCTACTCCTCCATCAGTTCCTCTCCCTAGGAACTTGTTGATGATAGTAGGTGAAAGTTTCACACACTTACCCCTTACAAAAACTTTGCATCCCTCCCTGCTGCTTCTTTCATATATCTCCTCAAGGATGTTCATAATGAATTCTTTGACTAACCCCTCATAGCACTGAGGCAGAGCAGTCACAGTTTTCATAAGACCAGCTGTCTTAATTAACTCCATGACTTCCTTTACTTCACTTGCTTCTTTTCCCAATTCTCTTTCAACTGCTACCCTTCTTTGAGTCACAAACTTCCATTTGGCAGCACCACCTTCCACGTGAAACGAGATATTTTCAAGATGAACAACAGCCACTTTGTTTGGAGACTTCTTTACAGGCTTCCTTTTAACAGGGGAAATGTCTGAGACATCATATTCGACATCCTCATCAGATTCAGAACTCTCACTTTCCTTCATCTTCCTGACCTCTACTTTACTCCAAGTCTTGGAGAGACCTATACCAGCAACCCTTTTCTCTTTCCTACCTATCCTTATCTCAGCCATACTCTTCCTTTTTCTCAGTCTATTAGCTACACTTGTTTTCACAAGATTGACCAACATGTCATCTTCTTCCTCAGACCCTTCTTCCTCAATGTCCTGAGCAGTATCAGGGGACATACTAGGTAAGTTTTTTCCAAGAGAACATAGTCCCTCAGCAGCTACTTCCTTTTCTGTTTTAGATGTGTCATCATCTTTCTCAGGTGAGGGGTCCCTTCTGGACAGAGGGGTAAAAATGTCCTTAACTTCATGCTCTTCATTCAGTATCCTAGTAACTAGGTTTCTTATGATGCGATCAGTAGAGTGCATGTCCTCTTTATCAGGCGATTTTTCAGGAGTGTTACCTTGCTTAGCTCTAGCCATGGAAGGGGAGCTTGGAACGTTACCTGGTATCATACGCAGAGGAGTCACGTCCATCAAATCTTCATCTAAAAATTCCATGGAGGAAGTTCTAGTATGAAAGGATTTTGAGCTAGATGTTGACGGATGTTGAGACATGTTGTTGAACTTTTGAGAAAACTTTCTTTGCCCTAGCAGAGGTTCTTTGAGAAGTTTGATGAAGATGGAAAGAATTGTGTTCAGGCAGAGTGTGCAAATGAAATAGATGTTATTTCCAATACTAGGAGATGATTCATTATTAATGTGGCTTTTTCTTTTCATTGGGCAGACAATATTTTTGTTACCTTTTCCACTTCTCATCAATTGCCATATTTTCTCAAGAAACCAATCCCCTAATTTTCCCTTTTCATATTTCAGTTGAACAACATACCAATCCCTTGCAGTCCTGTTGGTTAGTTGCATTTCATGTTGTAGAACTATGAGTTTGTTTTCAATATATTTTCTACATGAGTGATGAAAGCAAGTGATGTACTTGGTCCAGCTGTGCTGAATATGTTCTTTGGACAAAGGTGTACCATCCAGGTTGTCATAATATAATGTCATAACATCGAGTGTGACATTGTATATAATTATCAGTAATTTCATCCAACTTGGTTGAGCATTGTTGCTTTCATCTGATATTTTCTCAATTTCCTCTGCACTCATAGTCCCTTGTGTCTCAGCAAAGCTCTTACTACCTTCAGACTTCATACCACCAGTCATATGTTCAGGTGTTTGGGCCATCATGACCTTTTCTTCCTTGAGGTTAGGTCTTAGCATCCTTATCTAACACTTTTCCTTTTCCTTTCCCTTGATGATTCTTCTTGCAACTGTACTCATCTTAGAGGGGTTATCCATTTGAGAGCTCCACATGTAGCAGTTGTTGTTGGTCCTGATTCCTTTCATAATTACTTCACTGTCTTTGTTCACAATCAGACATTCAGTTTTAGTGAAGATGATATTCAGACCTTGATCCCCTAGCTGACTGATGCTTATTAGATTTGAAGTCAAGCCCTTAAACAGTAGAATATTGTCAAGTTTAGGAGCTCCAGGACACTCAAGCTTGTCTATCCCCTTTATTTCACCTTTAGCTCCATCACCAAAGGTTACATAGCTTAAGTCATGAGGGTGAAGATCAGTTATCAAGTCTGAGTTCCCAGTCATGTGTCTAGAGCATCCACTATCAAAATACCACTCTTCTTTGTGAGCCATTAGACTTGTAACATTAGTCTTAGGAACCCATTGCTTCTTGTTGATAGGCCTGTGATGTTTGGGTCTGGGTTGATAGTGAGTCTGTTGATGAACATGGCTAGGATAACCATACAGCTTATAACAGGAAGACCTAGAGTGTCCAGATTTCCCACAGTATTGACATCTCCATCTTTGGTGTTTGCCATCCTGCTGTTTTCTCTTCTGATGATGTTGATGAAAGGAGGTAGGGTAACCATACAGCTTGTAGCAGAAGGGCCTTGAGTGTCCAAATTTCCCATAATAATGACATCTCCATCTTCGGTGTTTGTCTTTCTGCTGTTCTTTCTTCTGATGGTGTGACATATGATGTGACATCTTGGAACTGCTCTTACTATTGCTGCATTTAGGTTTAGCTTGAGGTTTGCAGCCAGTGTAACTACTTTCAGCCTTAGTTTTATGGTACCCTATTCCAGATTTGACTCCTGTGATTTGTCCAGTTTGAAGAATCTTGTCTAAGGAGTCAGATCCATTGTTCAGCATCCTTACATACTTGGTTGTCTCTTCTAGTTTTGAGTTTAAGAGCATAACTTCAGTTTTTAGCTTGAAGATGGTTTCCACATGTTCTGCTTTTTCTTTCTCCAGTTGAACTATCTTCTGGCTCTCAACTTGTTGATCTTCATCTAGCTTGACCTTTAGAGCCACAACTTCTGTTTTCAATTTGGAGATGGTTTCCAAGTATTCTACCTTCTCATTCTCAAGTTGAGTTATGTCTTTCTCCTGGTTTAAAGACTGCTTCTTTAGCTCTACACTTTTCTGACACAGCTCTCTGTAGGTAGAGGCCAATTCCTCAAAGGTTACTTCACCATCACTTGAGTCTTCATCAGATCCCCATCTTCCTGTCAAAGCAGTCACAAGATTTGCAGCCTCCTCTGTATCACTCTCATCTGACCAGGTGCCAGCAAGACTCATCTTCTGCTTCTTGAGGTAGGTACCACATTCTGTTCTAATGTGTCCATACCCATCACATTCATAGCACTTTACTTCTTTTCCTTCTTTGGGATTTTCTTCTGACCTTACTCTTCTTCCATTGCTGATGTCAGATGAGATGTTTTTGACATTTGCCTTGGATCTGACATCCATTTTCTTTAACAATCTGTTAAACTGTCTCCCCAGCATTGCAACTTCATTGGCCCACTCTTTATCCACATCTTGACTGTTTTCCTCTTCTGTGTTGGATACAAAGGCAATGCTCTTGGTTTTCTTTTCAAATCCCTCAATCAATCCCATCTCAAAGGTTTGGAGGGAGCCAATTAGCTCATCTACCCTCATGTTGGAGATGTCTTGAGACTCTTCTATGGCAAACACCTTCATTGCAAATCTCTTAGGGAGTGACCTGAGTATTTTTCTTACCAACTTTTCATCTGTCATTTTCTCTCCCAGGGCTCCTGAAGCATTAGCAATCTCAAGGATACTCATGTGAAATTCATGAATGTTTTCATCTTCTTTCATCCATAAATTTTCAAACTTGGAGGTGAGCAGCTGAAGTCTAGACATCTTTACCCTAGAGGTGCCTTCATGAGTGACCTTGAGAATGTCCCAAGCATCTCTGGCCACTTCACAGTTATTTACCAGCCTAAAAATATTCTTGTCTACCCCATTGAATATTGCATTCAAGGCTTTAGAGTTTCCAAGAGCAAGATAATCCTCCTCCTTGGACTATTGTTCTTCAGGCTTCTTCTCAGTGGTGGCTTCTCCTTCTTTAGTAATGACAGGATGCACCCAACCTGTTAGCACAACTTTCCAAGCCTTGTTATCAAGGGATTTCAGAAACGCTACCATTCTAGGTTTCCAATAGTCATAGTTAGAACCATCCAAAATTGGTGTCCTATGAACAGATCCTCCATCTCTCTCCATTGTACCAGAAATTATTGCCCCTAGATCTCACCCAGAACCAGAGCAGGATGCCAGCTCTGATACCAAATGAAATTCTGGTATCAGATATAAGATGTCGAAGGTAATGTTACGACACTGATATCTGCTAACACACAATGGATAAAATAAACAGAATGGTAAAGCGAATAACACAAACAATTGTTAACCCAGTTCGGTGTAACTCACCTACGTCTGGGGGCTACCAAGCCAGGAAGGAAATTCACTAAAATAGAATTAGTTCAAAGACTATCCGTACACTTCAACAAGTTACAGTCTTTCTCACCTAATCTCAACCCGTGCAACTTCTACCTAAGCACTCTTAGATATGAGAACCCATTCACTTCCCTTACAATCACACACCAGTGATCTTAAACAACAATCCCTTGTGAAAAGAAAATACTTTTCAATTATGTTAGTGCCTTAAGATTGGAATTAATTTTGTAAAACAAATAATGTAATCACCTCTGTTGTTTTAATATGTTGGGTTGAAGAAGTTCAACATCTGGACCAACATGTCATGTAAGATGTCACGACATCGGGACTGTGACATCTCACATGTGTATAAAACTGAATCAGTTAATTCTGGTTTGGTTTGTAATTAATTAGGAGATCTGGTGAATATCCTAACTCCTGTGTGGAGATCTTGAAGATTCAATAAGAAGATTTGGTGAATATATTTGGTGAATATACAGTTCCCAAATATGGAGATCTTTTAGGAAATAAAAGATTGAAGACCTTGATTATAGCAGAAGGATTCTGCCAGCTCTGTAACAGCAAAGGAAAGATTTGCTGCGATTTCTGAAGGCCCAAATCTAGTTGGGTGGTTAGGTTATAAATAGCAGATTGTAACCTAGGTTTTTATAGCCTCAAACAATGTAAAAATTAGGGGTGTGTGTGAGGTAAACCTCCCAACCTGTGGGAAGGTTACCAGGTGTTTCTCAGTGCTTGAAAGCATGAGATTATTTGTAACTCAAAGCCTGTAGGCAAGAGTTGTTATCTTCTTGAACGAATCTATGAAGCATGTTCAAGTTGTCTAAGTATTACATGGTATTTGTAATGATAGGAATGGAAACTGGAGGTTTCTATCTAGGAGTGCCTAGGTATAGATTGCATTAGGTAGGGATTAAGTCAAGAGTTATAAACGGGGGAGTTTAACTCTGAATTAATACTGCTAATAGTGGATCTTCTTCCTGGCTTGGTATGCCCCCAGAGTAGGTAATGTTGTACCGAACTGGGTTAACAATTACAGGTGTTTTTACCTTCTGCACACTATATTTTGTCTGTTATAACTCAGTTTGTTTCTAGTCTGTTTATGAAAAGAATAACATACTTGACACATAGCCTGCAGTCTGATTGCAAAACAGAATGTTATGACATTCATTATTGACTGCTGTTGTATAGACTGGTTGGTCTGTTACAGTTCAACCTTCTGTAATGTTGGAACAGGTGATGTTCAAATCAATGTTGAGACATCATGCTGATAACTGGGCAGGATCAATAAACATAAGTGCTATATTTGATTTCTACTGTGTCTTTGCACTAGATGGACAAAACTAGATGTTCTTCTTTCCATGGTGGTATATTAGCAGATGTCTTGACATCTGTGATAGAGTGCATATGAGTACTGGGTTTTAATTGTTAAAACTGTCTTGCTGTATTAGTAACAATGTTGGATCAGATGTCATGACTTCGTGTAGAACATCTGAACTCTTACTATACCAGAATTTCAATTGGTATCAGAGCAGGCATCCTGTTCTGTTTTTGGATGAGATCCATAGGTGATACTTTCTGGTATCTTGCAAGGAGTTATGCTAGTACTGATGTTGGAACCTGTGGAAGGTTCTGTGATTTCCCTGAATGGTCCCTTGAAGTAGGTGGATGGACTATTCATGACAGGAACTGTGTCTGCCTGTCTCTGGAGGTTGGCAATTGGCCTTTGTGTGGAACAGTTGTGCTAGTATTGAAACATATTCAAACTTGGTATGTTCTTGGAGGCTGATCTAGTAAAGTGCGTGGTCATAGGTTGAGTTGTATTATGATTTCCGCTGCATAATACCTGGCTAAACTCAAACTCAGATGAAGGTTCCCCTCATGTGGATGAAAGGCTGCTGTATTCAAGATTTCATTATAATCTACTGAAGATGTCAAAGATACTTGAGTCTCCTCAAGTCCACTCATCATGACGTTCTCACTTCAGGATTGTAAGAATCATCTGATCACTGATTCTTTTACTCTCTTGGGTAGTGTATATGAAGACCTTGAAGACTTTCAAGGAGGGTTTGTTCCAAGGAGGTGGAACTAATGTTCTATGCGATGTTAGAACATCTTGTTCAATAAGTATGCAACTACTGGTTGAAGAGCAGATAGTTTTAGGTGTCAAACAAAGGGATACATGTGTTTGGAACCTACTCCTGACCTGGAAGAGGAGACATCTGTGGGTGCTAAGTTGACAAGGGTAGGGTCAACTGTTTGTGTGCTTAAGAAGGTCACTTTTAGACGTCTGATCTTTAGAAGTGGAGCTAGTTGAGATGTGACACGGTGCAATTTCCTGCTGTCTGTCTTATTCCTATAGATCGATCAGGATTGGATAGTTGTTCCCTGAAGTACTATGTTGTGTTTGAAGACAAGTTCCCTGGATGTTAGAAGTCAATAATGGGGTAACCTGATTGCTATTTCATTTAAGAGGATTGGGACCATGAATCTTGTTATTCAAACACCACGCTCAGAAGTGGCAGTTCTTTCAAGGAATGAGAATATGAAGATTCAGAGGATGGTTGAGGTAGTATGCTCTGGCAATGCATATCTACTATTGACTAGTGTTGTTTTCTTTCACTAATACTGATGGTCAGCTGGAGTCTGATTGGTGTGATTGGAGTATGCATAGGTATAACTCATAGAGTTAGTTGCCACTGGTAGGGATGGTGTATGTCATGTTGAGACATGTCTGTACAATGCATGGATATTGGTGTGGAGTTTCCATGATTGTTAATTTGAGGGGGAGTGTTGGTTAACCTCCTCTCGTTCGGTCAGCCTAGGGTCTGGTTGGGTGTTGACCTGTGTCACATGGGTTCTGGTGGTTGTGTGACACATTTGCAAGGAAGAATTCATCTCTCTCATTCCTAAGGGTGAATTTAATCTGGGAAGACTTTCAAATCTGTTGAGGTGCTTGCAAGCAGAAGATGTTGACACTAGAAGAGTATTTTCAAAGTAGTCTTATGGTGGAAGTATCTGAAAGAAATATTGGGAAAGGATTTAAGATCAATGTCTACTTGTGCCAAGTACAAGTATTTAATTGATTATCCTTGGAGCTCAAGATAAATGATGTTTTTAAAAGATGTTGGAACATCTCATCTTCAAGATCCTGTGCAGAATCACAGGAAGGATAGTACATTGGTTTATGATTTATCAATTTGGTGGCAGCAAAAGCATATGATCTCTGAAAAGGTTTCCTAGCAAGAAACATGTTCAGCCTTGGTGTGTACAAGAAGAAGAAAACATCATAGTCCTGATGGTGGTTACTTGGATCAGTTTACTTCTGATCTAGGTAAGAAATTACATTAGCTAATGCACACTATGGAGTCAAGAACAAGTGGCAGCAGTCTTGACATCATGGAAACAGCTTTGCTTTAGGAAGTGGAATCCTTGGTATAGCTGAAGGGATAGTTTCTAAGTAATCCTTCTGAAGACTCATGCATCAGAGTGTCTGATGTCTTTGGAGAAGAAGCAGGGATTCATCAAGGTGTGAGCTTGGATGACTTAACTGCAAACCTGCAGGATGGAGGATGTTTACTCAAACTTGGTTCCACAATCAAGTCTATGAGAACATTGAACTCTTGTTCTATGAAGGGAGGAAGTTCTTTCAAGTGGCAGAAGAAGGAGCTGAATTCAACAGCTAGATGTCAAAACACAAGGTTATGACATTTGGTTCAGCATCAGAATCTTAGTTGGTGAAGTGGCACATCAACTTGAGATAGAAGGGTCTACAGGGTTGTAGATTGGATACTTCAAAAAGGTCGTTGTCGTTGCAGTTCTTTGGAGTTGCTGGATAGAAAGGATGTTACATGTTCATGTCTTAGAAAATCTAAGTTGTGTTCAACATGTAGCTTGAAGTTCAAGTCTCACTTGAAAGGTCAGAATATCTTTGGGAGAAGTCTGATAAACGTGGAGAGGTCAAAAAATGGCATTTGACTTTTTCATATGAGGATTCATGAAGGAGGTAATCAACCAGTGGCATTTGGTCTATCTCAGAAGTGAGTTCGAAGAATCAAGATAATCTACATATGGCAACTGATTAATCTTGAGGATAGTCTGAGACAAGTTACTTTTGAGCAGAAAAGTAGTAAGTTGAAGACAAAAGGAGGTGTTTTCTAGTCATCTCTTGGAGCGTGTGGCTGGAGTTAAAGAACATGTGCAAGCAGGATTGTTTCAGAATGCCACATACAATGACAAGGCTTCTGATATTGGTTGTACATGCTGGAGCTTATATGGAAGACATGTTCATGCAGGATTGTTTCAGAATGCCACATACAATGACAAGGCTTCTGATAGTGATTGTACCTGCTGAAGCTTATATGGAAGACTATCTCTTGTAAGGGGATGAGAGTGTATATGTCCCAATTTGTGTCTGGATCAAGCTTGTGATTCAGTGATACCTGAAGAATATCAGATGGTGGTATGTTGTTTTCTGTTCTGGTCAGAAGAGAGATTGTCACAGGGTGTGGATGTGTTCAACCAAGAAGGTTGAACAGGGAGTGTAATCTTGAAGACATGAAGATGCGTCTTATGTTTTCCATTCATCAAGCTGTTTAGGTTCTCTTTGAATCAGGAAGTATGTGAAGGTCCAACTTTAGGGTGTTGGATATGTTCATCTCCAAGTTTCAAGAGGAGAGTTGGTTGTTCATGACAGGGGGAGTTCTGTCTTTGCACTGCAAGTAATCATCAAGCTTGTGGTCTATGGGTTCTCAGATAATAAGGTATGGCACCTTGTTAGTTAATGAAATAATGGGGCGCGTGTCAAGGCTGAGTGAGCAGAAGAATGTCTGACTGGATGTCATGACATTGCCTTGGACAATATTGTTATTTCCTTCTGAAACTTCAGTCATAAGGAAATATGGATGTGGTGCACATGTGCTGATGTTGTAGCAGATGTCAGTATGACATTCTAGCTGGTACAGGTGTTGAAGTTTAGTAGTTGTTATGGTTGTTGCATGCACAGGTTTAGGGGGAGAAGAAGTACCTTGGTGCAGTGTGCATTTGTGTGTCTTACTAGTTGCATCCATAACTAGTAATTCTGTTGATTGTTGCACAGATTTAAGGGGAGGAGAAGTACCCTTGTGCATATGTGTATTACTAGTAGCCATAGCTAGTAATTGTTTTGCTTCTGCTGTTGATTAAACTACTGTTAAGGTGTTTAACTGCTGATAGTTTGCCCTGTGAAAAACAAAACAAAAAAAAGGGACAGAGTGTTCACAAGATGTCATATGTGATGTCTTAACATAAGATATCCTATGTACCTGCTGGAAGTTACATAAGGAAATATGGATGTGTGGTGCTAGATGTCAAGCTACCATTGGAGGTGAGAAAGTGGTTTTAGAAAACGGTGATAGGGAGAATATATGAAGTATGCAGACAAAAGCAGTGTCAAATGTTAAGACATAGCTTGCAACGTGTCTGACAGCATTTATGGAATAGTCTTGGAACTGTTGTTTCTGGAAAGAAACAGTCAAGAGCGGTAAAAGGTATTCAAAGATAGTCTGGGATATTGGTGGTGATTCTCTGACGGATTCTCAGCAAATATTTATGGATCTTTGTAGCACCTCAAATTTGCACCTATCATTGTACATACCATCTCATATTAGGTCATAGCATATCATGATACATTGCATAACATTTGCATTGTCCCCAGTTGCCTCAAGAGCAAGCAAGCAAGAATTAGGTCAAACTGATCAGGAGATCAGTCAACCAATCAAGCAAGGGTGTTTCTCAAGGAATCAAAGCCCTAGGGTTTGTCCAACAAGTTCACATGATTTGGAGGTCTATTTGAAGCGTTCAAGTCAAGGGTTGAAGGCTCAGAGGTCATCAGTTCATACACAGACAATCAGAAACCCTAGAAAGTCAACAGTCAGTCAAGGCAGTGGATGGTGGCCATTCTTGTGGAATTTGGGCACCATGGTCAATAATCAAGAGTTCATATGTCTTGGGACATCATTTGAAGTCAAGGTCTCAAGGAATTAGGGTTTGGAATTCATCAGAAGTGCACAGTCAGTCCAAAACCCTAGAAAAGTCAAAGTTGGTCAACTGTGGTTGACTTTATGGTTTTGATGGATGGAAATGGTTTGAAGGAGCTTATTCATGTCCTAATAGGCCTCATATGTCATGGCAATCAACATCATGGAAGAATTTGTAGCCAATCAGAAAATTTCCCAAAATAGAAACTGGACCTGTAATTTCAACTGCCAAAAATGGAAACTTCTTGATCCTCAACTTGCATCATGATACAAGCTTCAAATGAATTTTTGCCCAACATAAAAGTTGAAGGTCTTGTTCTCCCATTTTCAAAAAGTCCAAGAACTCTCAAATCCCATGTATGGTTGTCAATATATGATCAAATCATTTTCACAAAATCTTGAACTTCAAATGGGCATATCTCTCAAACCATAAGGCCAAATTTGGTGGGGTTTTTTCCTACAAACCACATTTTTCATCCTCTTTCCAAAAATATAAATTTCACCCTCCAAAACCTTGCCAATCAAAATGGCATTTTTTGACCTATTCCATTAAAAATCAAAGTTTGACCAAACTTTGACTTTTTGATTCTTTGACTTTTTACACAATTGGCCAATGGGGATTCATTCTGAATGTCATTTGAAACTTGTTCCAAGCCCTAACTTGTGCTCATGCCATTACCATGCTATCATTTTGGCCAATTGCATAACTTGATAACTTGGCAAAAAGCTTCATTTGAACAAAACAAAGTAAGCAAGTCATGTGCAGACCAAAAACAGCAAACACAATAGTCATTTGCAGCCTGTAGCAGGCCCAATTCGTGGCAGCATACCCCTCCATTTCCACTTATGCCAACATTTAGCAATTTGCATTTTTGGTCATTAAGTTAAAATTGGTTTAGCATTTCATTAGTGGAGCTTAAACAGACTACATAAAGACATTTTTCTGCCAGATTCCAACCCTAACACACAGCAGCCACACGCAGAAAAGCTCCATTCTCTCCTTCTTGCAATTTTGCATATTGGGATTTTCCGCTCAAAACACCAAAAACCCTTGAACAAACCTTCATTGTTTCTTCATCTAGACATATTTCTGAGCTCATTTTCACCATCAAACACTAGCTGGAACCATCTCTTTTGTTCTGTTTTCTTCAGGAACCAACCATGGCAGTTAGAGCTTTGAAGAATTCCAAGCAAGTTTGAGCTGAAACAACTTCATCATCCATCATTCTAAAGCACTCTCTGCATCTGTTTCAAGCTGAATCCATCAAAACACCACTGCATCTCCATTGCTTCAAAACCAAGTAAATTTTCGAATACTTTCTTTCTCCATGCTGTGCTATGTTTGTGAAACGCCTTAACATGCTGAAGCTTATGCACTTTGTCTCACATGAATTGCTTGATTAATTTGTAAGAAATCTGTGATTTAAGTTTTATGCACATATGATTTTTTGTTCGAATCTCACTCCATGATGTGTTATACTGAAAACTATGCTTGGTTTTGTCATCACCATGTTTAAATGAGGCTATTGGTTTGCTTGATTTCATTTTCTGGACATTTCGATTCTTCATGTTTGAATGAAGTTATGTTGTTCATGTTGAAACCTTAGTGCATTTCCCAGAATTCTCCCTTGATTATGTTTGTTTGTTGTTGGCTAATGTTGCATGATGATGATGTTATATTGCTTTGTTTTGATTGTTGGTGTTGGATACGGTTGATGCTTTGATGATGAACATTGAATGATGAATGCCATGGCTTTTGCTGCATAAACCCTAGAGCCATTTCCCAGATTTTCTTGTTGGTTGCTGTTGTTCTATGTTGCATGAATATTACATTTGTGTTACCATGTTGGTTTGCATGATTGTGTTTGAGTTTCATTTGGCCATGATGATTGATGAAGATGAACAATTGCCCAGCTGTGCTAAAACCCTAAGGGTTTATGTTAAACCCAGAAATTCGTGCATCCATTGGCTGGCTTACTGTTTCATTGGGCAACAGCCAATGAAAACATTCCGTTGCCTAGACCAAAACGCAGAGTTTTGGATAAGTGAGCCCTGATTTACAAAAATGCCATCGTTGACCTCCTGTTTGACTCCATACCATGCTATCTTGTTCATGCTTCATCCAATTTATTCCTCAACTTGTCAAATTCATTTTTAATTCATTTCAACTCCAAAAATTCTGTTTTTTTTTGCATCATGTTCATGAATGTGTCTAGTATTTAATTATGAATTTTAATAAATTTTTCATTGGCTGGATTTTAAATGATAATTGGTTTCCTAACATGTATGCCAAATTGATACATTGTGCCATTCCTTTTGTGAAATACTCATGACATATCCATTGCCCCTGAAATTTTTTGTGATGAAACTAGACTCATTCACCTTCATTTCCATATAAAGTTTGTGCATTTATCATTTGTGGATTGAGAGTTATGATTTTCTGAAGTTGTGTGTTACATTTGTTGCCACATGAATGATATTCATTTTCCCAGTTTTTGTTCACATGCTTCCTTACATCCAATTGACCCCAAATTTTGCATGAATCATCTATCATATGTCTAGTTTGTGTATGAATTTTCTTGGATTTAATCTTGCTGTTTTCCATTTGATTGTGAATTTTCTTCCCTGCCTAGTCCATGGTTGACTTTTTGTGCTATACATTGCCATATCCTTTGGGAAATCCTCATACCATATTGTATGATCATGAAATTTCATATGTGATAACTAGACATCTTGAGCTTTGCATTGGTGTTAATCTCATTCATTTCTCTTCTGTTTTCAATTTGATATGATTTTTTGAAGTTGACCCATGTTTGTTGACCTTCATTGTGCATGCTTGAATTTGGTTTGACTTCTTGATTTTAATTGACTGCCTTCCTCTCATCCAAATGCCATGAAATTTGACATGCTTGCCATGCTAGATGTTAGGATTGAATGTGATTTATTTGGTGATTTTTGAGATTGTTTGGGTTGACTTTTGATGCAAGTCATTCTGTTGACTTTTTTGTGCTTTCATTTGCCTTACTTTGACTTCAAATGTTCATGAAATGATAATAATGCATGATTTGAACGTGGGCCCAATTGTGATAGCTTCTTAAATGTTTGACCTTGACTTTGGTTGACTTTTCTTTGCTGTTTTAACTTTTTTCTTTCATCCTTGACCCTAGGCTAGTCCTAGTGGTCTTTTGAGCTTACAATTGAGTTCCTGTTTCAGGTTAAGCACCAATGCCTCAAAGATCATTCAAACTTGTTTGGACTTGATTGTTTTATCATATGCTAACCTTTGTTTTGTAGGTTTGACTCATGTGTTTGAGTCTTATGCCTTGCACAGTTGACCATCTGTGTTGACTGTTTACCAATTCCTTTTGATTTAAACTTTTGAACTGTTTGCTGATTGTTTTGACTTTTTCAGGTACTTTAGTTGCTTAAGTTCTCTGAACTTGCTTTGCTTTGCTTTTAGCAATTTGCTTGAGGTATAATCTCTTTTACTTCATGTAGTCTGGAGACCCGGTCTGTTATTTGACCGGGCAAACTGTCTGAAGTCCTCCTTAAGAGGCCATGCTTGTGTGTGTTTAAAATTGTCCCAAGCAGGAAAAGTCCTTCAAGTAAGGCAATTGGTGGAAGGTAGGGATATGCAATCTATCCCCCACTACTCTTGTTGTGTCATCCCTCTGCTCACACTGCTGTGTGTTGATGCATTGGGATACAAACCCAAGATCTTGTACAAAGTGTACAGTGTCAGAGTCTTCGAGTATAGAAGGGTTCCCACTTTCTGGACCCATGCTCATTTGTCTATTAGCTCTCCCTGGCCAGGGATAAGAGCTGTGAGGTCTCATCCTCACTTCATCCTTTCATCTGCTTCACCTTAGCCTCTCAATGGCAAGGTTAAGAGCACACTTACCCTATTCCAGTTGGCCCTAGTGCCTAACCTTTTGCTTGAGCCTCTTGTATGCATATAGTGTGTGCTACCTGTGCTTTTGTTTGTTTGCCTTGTTTGCTTTCGCCCTCGTTGCGATCCTTTCTCTCGCCCTCGTTGCGATTGAGACCTCCCCTTTCTCTTGCCCTAGTTGCAATCGAGACCCTTGCTTCCTGTGCAAGTCTTGTTTAGGATAGGTTGGCCCTTGTGCCATTTAGCTAGAAACCTTAACTTAGGGTTGACTTTGCATGACAACATCTAGGCTCGAGTCGTAGTCTCCCTAGTGTTGTGTCTCCCTCTGTTATCTGGTTAGGCTAGATCCTTTGTCCCTGCGTAGGGGAACTACATCGCCCTGATCTTCATACCAGATGAAGTATGTAGGCAGGAGATTGAGCTGATCTCTCCGGGCGCCTTTCTTTTCTTTTGTGTTTGATTGACAGTTATAGGCTGAGTCCCCGACTCCCTATCTATCTGTTGTGTTGTTTAGGTTCGGATGTCAATGTAAGTCCAGTGATTGGCATTTGGGCTCCATGTTTGCCTCTTCGCGTGTGTTTTAGGTTCGGATGCTGACATAAGTCCAGTGATTGGCAGTCGGGCTCCACGTTTGCCTTTGTCTGTTTGTTTGTTTGCGTGTCAGCCGAGCTACGAATGCTCTGATTCTTCTCTCGTCCGAGAAGATACGTATGCATAGGATACGATATCCTAGCGAGCATGTGTTGTTTTCCCCGGTCCGAACTACTTCGACTCTGATGTCTATGCCTGATAGACTAAGTAGGCCCAGGATGCGATATCCTGCCGAGTTCAGTTTCAGTCAGTTTCTCTTGTCTCTTTTCAGCCAGTGTGTGTGAGTTTGAGCAGTGTTTAGCAACCATTTTTCCTTCCTTTTGTGCGTGGATCCCGTAGAGTACTACGGATGCGTAGGGTGCCTAACACCTTCCCTTCGCATAACCGACTCCCGAACCCATTCTCTTTGGTCGCGAGACCATGTTCTTTCCTAGGTTTACTTCGAGCGTTTCCTTTCCCTCTTTTGGGATAAATAACGCACGGTGGCGGCTCTGTTGTTTCATTCTTTCCCCGCCGGTTTTTCGCGCGATGCGACAGCTGGCGACTCTGCTGGGGATCCATCGAAGTTGACCTATGCTGGTCCATCTTCCCTGAGCGAGTCTCTCCTAGCGCTCTCTAGGATTAGGGTTTTGGTTGCTTTCTGCTTGTTGTATTTTATTGCATTCATTGTATATATGTACATTTATTGATTGCATTGATTGTGTGCTTATGTTTGCATTCATATTCATTATTCATTCTGCCTGACTGGTTGTCTGTTTTTCTTTGTGGGGTGGGAGTCCGTGAGATGAGTTCTATACCCGAACTCGAGTGCTCTCTAGGATAGGAGAATGGCGTAGTCTTGTTGACTGGTGTGGAGTATTCCTTAGCCAGTTGACTTGCGGGACCATTCACTTGGTGGAGGTCATGTTGAACTAATAATGTCACACAAGTTATTTGTGGTTAGGCATTATTCTTTCAATCATGTGCCGCAGAAGCCAAGGACCTTAGTTTACCAAACCCATCTTGGCCTATTTTTAGGACCGTAGTGCGGAGGTCGTTCAGATGTCAGTTCTGATACGATTGTTACGCGATACTACACTCATAAGAGTTTCTCTTGAGAATATTCTTGGAATACGAGTATTCGTTCCTCCGATAATATTCGAGAGATGGAACGATGATTATGGGAACCTCTGATAGAACATGTTTGGCAGGTTTAAACCCTAGTACACTCCCTTTGGGTGGTTCTTAACCGAGACTCCATGCTCGTGACTCTCAACAAACCCATGATTCGTGGTTGAGTCGTTCAAACATCGTTAATATCAATGGATCCTGGATCAGGTGTAAGACCTAAATCCACCAAAGCGGCTGGTTGATATTAAGGATGTTTGAGCCGGTTCATGTACCGTTAATATCAATGGAACTTGGGTGTCGATAAGGTGAAAACCTAAATCCACCAAGATGGATGATTGATATTAGGGATACAATGAGCTTTCCCACGACCTTTATTTGGCGTGCTTTGCTTGACCCTTGAGTATGTTTGTTGCATCCATGCATCCATACATTCATCTGCATCCATATCATCAGAAAAAAAGAAAATTTTCAAGGAACTCACAGGAGTTTATCTGCAAAAACTTTCAAAACATGAAAAAACCGGGAAAATTTTTCACCTGATATATCTGATGAGATATTCTCATATATGATCAAAATGCTAAATATTTCAAAGTTTGCAAATAAAACCCTCGAGTTCCTTTGAAATAAAAACAAGCATATGCATAAACACTTCATGCATCATTTGCATCAGCAGGTGTTTTGTTCCGGTCTCCCGTCCTGTGGTCTGACCCTGCGATCTTCATTTATTTTGAAGACGCACTTTGCCGGTATTATACTAGAGCCATCTCTGCCAGATTGATGGATCATCCTGAGCAAGAGAATTGTGAACTCAGAGAGATATTTGCCAGACTTTGTACTGTTGATGGATTTATTCCGGGTTAACCGATTCCGGGCTGGCATTGGCTACTGTTCTGGGGCATGCAATGAGCAAGGTCTGTTCAAGAGTGGAGGATTCATCCATGACGATCAACCTGAAGAAGAGGATGCTGCTATCTTGAAAGAGGACGCAGAGGACTTGAACAATTTCATCATTCCTGGTGGTATCTGCCACAATTGGGTCACTGTGGGCGTTCCTACAGTTGTTCATAAGTCAGAGTAACAATCACTTTGTTTAAAAACCCTTCTCCCATGCCAAAAGGAGAAGTGATGGCATTGTTGGCAACATTTTGTGCAATGATATTTTTCATTCAAATAAATTCATGTTAAACATTTGTTTTTCCATTTGTTTTCCCTTTTCACTTTTTGCATGAAATTGGTGATCACAAAAAAACCCTAAAAACAAGAATAAAAGCAATCTTTTCATCTGCATAACGATTGTCTTGTTTGATTTTCAAAGAGCTTTTCATATCAAAATCTTTATGCAGGTGGTTTCTCAAACCCATTGAACATAATGATCGGACGTCATCTCCCAATTTTGAATTCCCTGTATTCGAAGCGGACGAAGATGATGTTGAAGG
Organism: Lathyrus oleraceus; assembly: GCF_024323335.1. NCBI lineage: Eukaryota > Viridiplantae > Streptophyta > Magnoliopsida > Fabales > Fabaceae > Lathyrus > Lathyrus oleraceus. The sequence continues at coordinate 176,531,760 of NC_066581.1, forward strand.
GATTCCTGACGAGATTTCCCGACTTCTTGAGCAAGAAAAGAAGATCACACTCAGCTGCATCTCGAGAATCAGCAGAACAGCCAACTGGGGCATTTATCAAAAAAAAAGAGAAAAGGAAAAAATCAATCAAAAAAAAGAGAAAGAAAAAAGAAAGAGGAGGGTGCAAAATCAAAAAAGCCAAATCAAAAGCAAAATCAAAAGAAAGAAAAAACAAAAGAAAAATAGCACCCTCAAAGTCCCAAGTTGACTGATGCTGAATTCAAGCAAAAACAAAAGATCAACTGCCATGTGTCATGGTCAGTCATATCAGCAGAGAGTGAAAAAGCATTCGACGAGAAGATCAAGCTTCGTGTGTTCCGAGGAACCTTGTGCTCAAGAAAGTCTTGTCTTTCGTGCCCGATTCCAGGGGCAAGTGAACTCCAAGCTATAAGTCCATATGTTGTCAAAAGAGCCTCTTCAGGCAGTGTTCGACACTTACAAACAATGGATGGAGAAGTTCACTCGTCCTGTGAATTCCCGATGCAGTCAAGAAATACTTCGCCTAAAACAAAGAAAACAAGAAAAGCAAAAGCTCGATAAGTCGAACACCCCAAAGGGCGACTTAGGCAAAAAAGAGCGTCTCGGTGGATTGAAAACCCGAAAGGGCGATCCAGGCAAAAGTTAGAGACATTGAAAAAAGAGAATTTGCATCCCGCTAGATTGAACACCTCACACTGGGGCAATCTAGGCAAAAATTAGGGATTTGGCAAGTAACTGCATCTTGACAAGACTGTGCTGTACATCTGTCATCCGTCAGGGATTCTCGATTCGTCGTCGACTGAAGCTCTGAATACATCGAAGATTCAGAATGGTAGAGGAAAGGTCATTATGTTCAATGTAGCCCTCTCCAATATATATCACCGATTTCAAACTTGTACAGATCTATGGAGTCTCGCCCTTTGCAGACTACCATTCCATTACATCTATTTGAGCTTTTACCCAATTATTTGCACTCTTATTTGTTTCAACTCAACAAATGTTTTGCATGTTTTAATTGATAAAGTATCATTGTTTTCAAAATAAACGAATTTTTCAAAACTGTTCTTAAACAAAGTGAACATTCACGATGATGGAAGGATACTTAGGAGATCCGCAGTGCTCTCCCGAGGGTGGTACGATTACCAACAGGTAAGACAATTGTTCGTATCTCGAGCATGACTGTATCTTTGTCCTGCAGAACCTCGTATGGTCTCTCCTCAGTGAATTTGCCCGATGCAATGTCGTTTGAAGTTATTCATCTTCATGTTCCCGGCAGTACAGATTCTTCCTCCAAATCTCTGTTAGCCCTATCGTGGGGCATCCCCAGCAAGTTTGCTGTTTCGGACATTATTGTGGGGCAGCTCCCCTAGCAGAGTGTTTACTGAAAACTTCAACTTTCGCTCTCTCCAGCAGAGCAGTCTTCATCTCTCCCCCAACGTGGGTGTTTTTCTTTGAAGATTCAGTATTTGGTAGATCAACATCCCAGTACTATGTCATTCTCTCAGATAGATCCCTCAGCGGAATTGTTTGCACGAGGAGCTTTGTCATTACCTTTGTATTTCTCATCAGAAATTTGGTCGCTTCTCGGTATCTCTGATTCTCATCACGAGTTGTTGTGGCGCATCCGCCTGTATGTTGAACCCTGTTCTCCGGTTGCGACTGACGATCCCTCCGGAAGCCTCTTGTGGCTCTTCTTCCCCTGCAGGATGATGACTTTGGTTTTCTCTCCGGATGGTTGATTCCCGGACCTGTGGTTTGAGCATGTCTGTTCGTCAGCATTCATCATACACTCATCACGCATAATGCATACATGCATAATCATAGTATTTGGATACTCATGTTGCAGCTGTTGACGTGTATCTGTTGATGGTTGTCTCCTGCTTTTTGTTGATACAGATCTCTCCAGTAGATTTTCCTTAAGCAGATATGGGTGTGTCTGATCTCTCCATGTAGAGCCAACCCCTTAAGCAGAAAGTGTCTATCCTTTCCTGCCATTTCCCCACTGAGATACATCCTCGTGGATGACGGTTGCTTCCGTTCCCTCCCTACACGGGATGGGTTTTCCCTATTGAGTTCTTTCCTCATTAGGATGAGTCTTGTTTCAGTCTGCCTTTTTGGATCGATCCTAGATGGCTACCCGTTGACTGTCTCTTGTGCTTCCCTGGGGCATAAATGAATAGTCGCTCACTAACCGGCACTCATTCATCTTATCCTCAGCGGAATTTGTTGGCTTCTACCTACGAACCGGTAGCTGTAAGTCCTTTCTTTACGGTCTTCTACCCACTAGCTGGTAGTTGTAAATCCTTTTTTCTCACTCTGTCTCTCAGCAGATCGTTGGGCCTCTACCTACGACCCGGTAGTTGTAAGTCCTATCGTCGTGGTTTTCTACCCACTAGCTGGTAGTCGTAAAATCCCACTTTCTCCCCTTGTTGGAGTTAACCCTGTGTGCTCATCCTATCGATGACTGGTTACTTTTCCGTGGTTTTCTGCCTACAAACCGGTAGATGTAATCCCCTCTTTGTGGTATTAATATTCTGTCCCCTTTGGATACTTGCCTTGATCAAGCAGTATTGTCCCCATTGGGTCTTCCCTTTCTTCTTGGATACTTGCTCCGAGTAAGCAACTTTATCCTCTTTTGATTGGTCATCTTTTGCATACCTAGTCCTGGTACCCTGATGCCTTTCTTTTCGGTCGATTATTCATTTAACAACCTGCTACCCGGTTATGGATAATCTTCCATGCGAGGTTATTATCTACGTTTTGACGGCTATAGATAATATATCTCATGCGCTCTTTGGTCAATCTTTCGATTGTTATCACCAGCAGAGTAAGATTTGTATTCCTTGTGGAATCGAATGTTCATCCTTTAACAAGTTTGCCTTTGCTCTCTTCAGGATGTTTTCGGTCGATTACTCATTTAACAACCTACAACCCGGTTATGGATAATCTTCCATGCGAGGTTATTATCTACGTTTTGACGGCTATAGATAATATATCTCATGCGCTCTTTGGTCAATCTTTCGATTGTTATCACCAGCAGAGTAAGATTTGTATTCCTTGTGGAATCGAATGTTCATCCTTTAACAAGTTTGCCTTTGCTCTCTTCAGGATGTTTTCGGTCGATTACTCATTTAACAACCTACAACCCGGTTATGGATAATCTTCCATGCGAGGTTATTATCTACGTTCTACCGGCTATAGATAATATGTCTCATGCGCTCTTGGGTCGAAGTCGTCCTCTCCAGCAGAGTAAGATTCGTATTCCTTGTGGAATCGAATGTCCATCCTTTAATAAGACTGCTTCTTCTAGCCCTCTTCAGAATGTTGAGTGTTTTGGAACACAAACCAATTCACGCTTTGGTCGGTCACCCGTTTCATACCTACAACCCGGTATCCTTGGTGTTCCTTCCTGTTTGCTCGCTGTCGTGACCTTGATCCCCAGTGAGACCCCCTGCAAGTGTTCAGCCTTGCCCTGTCATCTTGTGGATGTCAGTATCCCGTCAGCACCCACGTGTGTTGTTTCTTTGGTGTCGGTAAACACCATCCGTCGGTGATTTCCAGTCATGCGTAAGTGTCTGGTTTTCTTTTGATGTCGGTAAACATCCTCTTTCGATGTTCATAACGTCGCCTTCCTTTCCCTAGTGAAGTTTTCCTCCTCTCCGTTGGTGTCGATAAACGTGAGTCTCCCTTTCGTCCTATGACGTCTGGTTGAAGTTTTCCTCCTCTCCGTTGGTGTCGATAAACGTGAGTCTACCTCTCGTCCTATGACGTCTGGTTGAAGTTTTCCTCCTCTCCGTTGGTGTCGATAAACGTGAGTCTACCTCTCGTCCTATGACGTCTGGTTGAAGTTTTCCTCCTCTCCGTTGGTGTCGATAAACGTGAGTCTCCCTTTCGTCCTATGACGTCTGGTTGAAGTTTTCCTCCTCTCCGTTGGTGTCGATAAACGTGAGTCTACCTCTCGTCCTATGACGTCTGGTTGAAGTTTTCCTCCTCTCCGTTGGTGTCGATAAACGTGAGTCTACCTCTCGTCCTATGACGTCTGGTTGAAGTTTTCCTCCTCTCCGTTGGTGTCGATAAACGTGAGTCTACCTCTCGTCCTATGACGTCTGGTTGAAGTTTTCCTCCTCTCCGTTGGTGTCGATAAACGTGAGTCTCCCTTTCGTCCTATGACGTCTGGTTGAAGTTTTCCTCCTCTCCGTTGGTGTCGATAAACGTGAGTCTCCCTTTCGTCCTATGACGTCTGGTTGAAGTTTTCCTCCTCTCCGTTGGTGTCGATAAACGTGAGTCTCCCTTTCGTCCTATGACGTCTGGCTGAGTTTTCCTCCTCTCCGTTGGTGTCGATAAACGTGAGTCTCCCTTTCGTCCTATGACGTCTGGCTGAGTTTTCCTCCTCTCCGTTGGTGTCGATAAACGTGAGTCTCCCTTTCGTCCTATGACGTCTGGCTGAGTTATCCTCCTCTCCGTTGGTGTCGATAAACGTGAGTCTTCCTATTCGTCCTATGACGTCTAGTTGTACCTGTCCCCCTGTGGATTTACCTCTCCGTTGGCCTTGGTGAACGTTGAGTGTTTCCTAGATTGTCCGTTGGCATCTAGTTGTGATTTCTTTTCCCATTCATCGTCATTGCGATGTCTGGATGTGGCCGTACCTTTTGAAAACACAAAAAAACAAAAATACCCAGTAATAAGAATCAAATCCCAGTGGACGTTTCCATTGTTGGATCCCAGTCGGTGCAAATTTCTACGGTTCTTAGTATTCAATCCCTGTTTACCCTGAAAGTCTGACAGCCACTGCTATCATCCATTCGGGTTCCCAGCTGATTGAATAGGGGCAGCTGTAGCACCTCAAATTTGCACCTATCATTGTACATACCATCTCATATTAGGTCATAGCATATCATGATACATTGCATAACATTTGCATTGTCCCCAGTTGCCTCAAGAGCAAGCAAGCAAGAATTAGGTCAAACTGATCAGGAGATCAGTCAACCAATCAAGCAAGGGTGTTTCTCAAGGAATCAAAGCCCTAGGGTTTGTCCAACAAGTTCACATGATTTGGAGGTCTATTTGAAGCGTTCAAGTCAAGGGTTGAAGGCTCAGAGGTCATCAGTTCATACACAGACAATCAGAAACCCTAGAAAGTCAACAGTCAGTCAAGGCAGTGGATGGTGGCCATTCTTGTGGAATTTGGGCACCATGGTCAATAATCAAGAGTTCATATGTCTTGGGACATCATTTGAAGTCAAGGTCTCAAGGAATTAGGGTTTGGAATTCATCAGAAGTGCACAGTCAGTCCAAAACCCTAGAAAAGTCAAAGTTGGTCAACTGTGGTTGACTTTATGGTTTTGATGGATGGAAATGGTTTGAAGGAGCTTATTCATGTCCTAATAGGCCTCATATGTCATGGCAATCAACATCATGGAAGAATTTGTAGCCAATCAGAAAATTTCCCAAAATAGAAACTGGACCTGTAATTTCAACTGCCAAAAATGGAAACTTCTTGATCCTCAACTTGCATCATGATACAAGCTTCAAATGAATTTTTGCCCAACATAAAAGTTGAAGGTCTTGTTCTCCCATTTTCAAAAAGTCCAAGAACTCTCAAATCCCATGTATGGTTGTCAATATATGATCAAATCATTTTCACAAAATCTTGAACTTCAAATGGGCATATCTCTCAAACCATAAGGCCAAATTTGGTGGGGTTTTTTCCTACAAACCACATTTTTCATCCTCTTTCCAAAAATATAAATTTCACCCTCCAAAACCTTGCCAATCAAAATGGCATTTTTTGACCTATTCCATTAAAAATCAAAGTTTGACCAAACTTTGACTTTTTGATTCTTTGACTTTTTACACAATTGGCCAATGGGGATTCATTCTGAATGTCATTTGAAACTTGTTCCAAGCCCTAACTTGTGCTCATGCCATTACCATGCTATCATTTTGGCCAATTGCATAACTTGATAACTTGGCAAAAAGCTTCATTTGAACAAAACAAAGTAAGCAAGTCATGTGCAGACCAAAAACAGCAAACACAATAGTCATTTGCAGCCTGTAGCAGGCCCAATTCGTGGCAGCATACCCCTCCATTTCCACTTATGCCAACATTTAGCAATTTGCATTTTTGGTCATTAAGTTAAAATTGGTTTAGCATTTCATTAGTGGAGCTTAAACAGACTACATAAAGACATTTTTCTGCCAGATTCCAACCCTAACACACAGCAGCCACACGCAGAAAAGCTCCATTCTCTCCTTCTTGCAATTTTGCATATTGGGATTTTCCACTCAAAACACCAAAAACCCTTGAACAAACCTTCATTGTTTCTTCATCTAGACATATTTCTGAGCTCATTTTCACCATCAAACACTAGCTGCAACCATCTCTTTTGTTCTGTTTTCTTCAGGAACCAACCATGGCAGTTAGAGCTTTGAAGAATTCCAAGCAAGTTTGAGCTGAAACAACTTCATCATCCATCATTCTAAAGCACTCTCTGCATCTGTTTCAAGCTGAATCCATCAAAACACCACTGCATCTCCATTGCTTCAAAACCAAGTAAATTTTCGAATACTTTCTTTCTCCATGCTGTGCTATGTTTATGAAACGCCTTAACATGCTGAAGCTTATGCACTTTGTCTCACATGAATTGGTTGATTAATTTATAAGAAATCTGTGATTTAAGTTTTATGCACATATGATTTTTTGTTCGAATCTCACTCCATGATGTGTTATACTGAAAACTATGCTTGGTTTTGTCATCACCATGTTTGAATGAGGCTATTGGTTTGCTTGATTTCATTTTCTGGACATTTCGATTCTTCATGTTTGAATGAAGTTATGCTGTTCATGTTGAAACCTTAGTGCATTTCCCAGAATTCTCCCTTGATTATGTTTGTTTGTTGTTGGCTAATGTTGCATGATGATGATGTTATATTGCTTTGTTTTGATTGTTGATGTTGGATACGGTTGATGCTTTGATGATGAACATTGAATGATGAATGCCATGGCTTTTGCTGCATAAACCCTAGAGCCATTTCCCAGATTTTCTTGTTGGTTGCTGTTGTTCTATGTTGCATGAATATTACATTTGTGTTACCATGTTGGTTTGCATGATTGTGTTTGAGTTTCATTTGGCCATGATGATTGATGAAGATGAACAATTGCCCAACTGTGCTAAAACCCTAAGGGTTTATGTTAAACCCAGAAATTCGTGCATCCATTGGCTGGCTTACTGTTTCATTGGGCAACAGCCAATGAAAACATTCCGTTGCCTAGACCAAAACGCAGAGTTTTGGATAAGTGAGCCCTGATTTACAAAAATGCCATCGTTGACCTCCTGTTTGACTCCATACCATGCTATCTTGTTCATGCTTCATCCAATTTATTCCTCAACTTGTCAAATTCATTTTTAATTCATTTCAACTCCAAAAATTCTGTTTTTTTTTTCATCATGTTCATGAATGTGTCTAGTATTTAATTATGAATTTTAATAAATTTTTCATTGGCTGGATTTTAAATGATAATTGGTTTCCTAACATGTATGCCAAATTGATACATTGTGCCATTCCTTTTGTGAAATACTCATGACATATCCATTGCCCCTGAAATTTTTTGTGATGAAACTAGACTCATTCACCTTCATTTCCATATAAAGTTTGTGCATTTATCATTTGTGGATTGAGAGTTATGATTTTCTGAAGTTGTGTGTTACATTTGTTGCCACATGAATGATATGCATTTTCCCATTTTTTGTTCACATGCTTCCTTACATCCAATTGACCCCAAATTTTGCATGAATCATCTATCATATGTCTAGTTTGTGTATGAATTTTCTTGGATTTAATCTTGTTGTTTTCCATTTGATTGTGAATTTTCTTCCCTGCCTAGTCCATGGTTGACTTTTTGTGCTATACATTGCCATATCCTTTGGGAAATCCTCATACCATATTGTATGATCATGAAATTTCATATGTGATAACTAGACATCTTGAGCTTTGCATTGGTGTTAATCTCATTCATTTCTCTTCTGTTTTCAATTTGATATGATTTTTTGAAGTTGACCCATGTTTGTTGACCTTCATTGTGCATGCTTGAATTTGGTTTGACTTCTTGATTTTAATTGACTGCCTTCCTCTCATCCAAATGCCATGAAATTTGACATGCTTGCCATGCTAGATGTTAGGATTGAATGTGATTTATTTGGTGATTTTTGAGATTGTTTGGGTTGACTTTTGATGCAAGTCATTCTGTTGACTTTTTTGTGCTTTCATTTGCCTTACTTTGACTTCAAATGTTCATGAAATGATAATAATGCATGATTTGAACGTGGGCCCAATTGTGATAGCTTCTTAAATGTTTGACCTTGACTTTGGTTGACTTTTCTTTGCTGTTTTAACTTTTTTCTTTCATCCTTGACCCTAGGCTAGTCCTAGTGGTCTTTTGAGCTTACAATTGAGTTCCTGTTTCAGGTTAAGCACCAATGCCTCAAAGATCATTCAAACTTGTTTGGACTTGATTGTTTTATCATATGCTAACCTTTGTTTTGTAGGTTTGACTCATGTGTTTGAGTCTTATGCCTTGCACAGTTGACCATCTGTGTTGACTGTTTACCAATTCCTTTTGATTTAAACTTTTGAACTGTTTGCTGATTGTTTTGACTTTTTCAGGTACTTTAGTTGCTTAAGTTCTCTGAACTTGCTTTGCTTTGCTTTTAGCAATTTGCTTGAGGTATAATCTCTTTTACTTCATGTAGTCTGGAGACCCGGTCTGTTATTTGACCGGGCAAACTGTCTGAAGTCCTCCTTAAGAGGCCATGCTTGTGTGTGTTTAAAATTGTACCAAGCAGGAAAAGTCCTTCAAGTAAGGCAATTGGTGGAAGGTAGGGATATGCAATCTATCCCCCACTACTCTTGTTGTGTCATCCCTCTGCTCACACTGCTGTGTGTTGATGCATTGGGATACAAACCCAAGATCTTGTACAAAGTGTACAGTGTCAGAGTCTTCGAGTATAGAAGGGTTCCCACTTTCTGGACCCATGCTCATTTGTCTATTAGCTCTCCCTGGCCAGGGATAAGAGCTGTGAGGTCTCATCCTCACTTCATCCTTTCATCTGCTTCACCTTAGCCTCTCAATGGCAAGGTTAAGAGCACACTTACCCTATTCCAGTTGGCCCTAGTGCCTAACCTTTTGCTTGAGCCTCTTGTATGCATATAGTGTGTGCTACCTGTGCTTTTGTTTGTTTGCCTTGTTTGCTTTCGCCCTCGTTGCGATCCTTTCTCTCGCCCTCGTTGCGATTGAGACCTCCCCTTTCTCTTGCCCTAGTTGCAATCGAGACCCTTGCTTCCTGTGCAAGTCTTGTTTAGGATAGGTTGGCCCTTGTGCCATTTAGCTAGAAACCTTAACTTAGGGTTGACTTTGCATGACAACATCTAGGCTCGAGTCGTAGTCTCCCTAGTGTTGTGTCTCCCTCTGTTATCTGGTTAGGCTAGATCCTTTGTCCCTGCGTAGGGGAACTACATCGCCCTGATCTTCATACCAGATGAAGTATGTAGGCAGGAGATTGAGCTGATCTCTCCGGGCGCCTTTCTTTTCTTTTGTGTTTGATTGACAGTTATAGGCTGAGTCCCCGACTCCCTATCTATCTGTTGTGTTGTTTAGGTTCGGATGTCAATGTAAGTCCAGTGATTGGCATTTGGGCTCCATGTTTGCCTCTTCGCGTGTGTTTTAGGTTCGGATGCTGACATAAGTCCAGTGATTGGCAGTCGGGCTCCACGTTTGCCTTTGTCTGTTTGTTTGTTTGCGTGTCAGCCGAGCTACGAATGCTCTGATTCTTCTCTCGTCCGAGAAGATACGTATGCATAGGATACGATATCCTAGCGAGCATGTGTTGTTTTCCCCGGTCCGAACTACTTCGACTCTGATGTCTATGCCTGATAGACTAAGTAGGCCCAGGATGCGATATCCTGCCGAGTTCAGTTTCAGTCAGTTTCTCTTGTCTCTTTTCAGCCAGTGTGTGTGACTTTGAGCAGTGTTTAGCAACCATTTTTCCTTCCTTTTGTGCGTGGATCCCGTAGAGTACTACGGATGTGTAGGGTGCCTAACACCTTCCCTTCGCATAACCGACTCCCGAACCCATTCTCTTTGGTCGCGAGACCATGTTCTTTCCTAGGTTTACTTCGAGCGTTTCCTTTCCCTCTTTTGGGATAAATAACGCACGGTGGCGGCTCTGTTGTTTCATTCTTTCCCCGCCGGTTTTTCGCGCGATGCGACAATCTTGACCAAGTATTTACTCCTACCGTTAATTCCTAAGCATGGTCTGGCCTATTTAAAGGATGCATCAGCACTTCTCTTCTCACAAGAGCGACATTTGATTCCTCTAAACCATAGGGTTTGTTAAGATCTGGGCATACTGCTCCTGGATCTGGTTTTGTGAAGGTGTCATTTTTAAATGTTTAGCTAAAAAGGGGGAGAGAAACATTGTCCTGAGGATGCACCAGAAACAAGCAATATCTGGTAGCAAGGAGAAGATGGATTCAGACACAAAAGTCACTAACTGGGTATATCAGTTGTGTCTTGTGATCTGAGTTAAGAAGACAGTTGTGTCTTGTGATCTGAGTTACATTATCTATGTACTCAGCATTACATATTCTTCAGGAAGCCCTACTGTTGAGGGGAAGGGTTGTGGTGGAGTTGATCCTTGTACATCTTCTTCCTCATGTACAGCAACAATGGTGGTGGCATTGGGGCTGTCAAAGACAAAGTGGAAGTGCAGACCCATATTGGGTTATTTGTTTTAGCTAAAATTTGCCAAAGGGGGAGATTGTTAGTACCTTAAGATTGGCATTAATTTTGTAAAACAAATAATGTAATCACCTCTGTTGTTTTAATATGTTGGGTTAAAGAAGTTCAACATCTGGACCAACATGTCATTTAAGATGTCACGACATCGGGACTGTGACATCTCACATGTGTATAAAACTGAATCAGTTAATTCTGGTTTGGTTTGTGATTAATTAGGAGATCTGGTGAATATCCTAACTCCTGTGTGGAGATCTTGAAGATTCAATAAGAAGATTTGGTGAATATATTTGGTTAATATACAGTTCCCAAATATGGAGATCTTTTAGGAAATAAAAGATTGAAGACCTTGATTATAGCAGAAGCATTCGGCCAGCTCTGTAACAGCAAAGGAAAGATTTGCTGCGATTTCTGAAGGCCCAAATCCAGTTGGGTGGTTAGGTTATAAATAGCAGATTGTAACCTAGGTTTTGATAGCCTCAAACAATGTAAAAATTAGGGGTGTGTGTGAGGTAAACCTCCCAACATGTGGGAAGGTTACCAGGTGTTTCTCAGTGCTTGAAAGCATGAGATTATTTGTAACTCAAAGCCTGTAGGCAAGAGTTGTTATCTTCTTGAACGAATCTATGAAGCATGTTCAAGTTGTCTAAGCATTACATGGTATTTGTAATGATAGGAATGGAAACTGGAGGTTTCTATCTAGGAGTGCCTAGGTATAGATTGCATTGGGTAGGGATTAAGTGAAAAGTTGTAAATGGGGGAGTTTAACTCTGAATTAATACTGCTAATAGTGGATCTTCTTCCTGGCTTGGTATGCCCCTAGAGTAGGTAATGTTATACCGAACTGGGTTAACAATTACTGGTGTTTTTACCTTCTGCACAATATATTTTGTATATTATAACTCAATCTGTTTCTAGTCTGTTTATGAAAAGAATAACAGACTTGACACATACCCTATAGTCTGATTGCAAAACAGAATGTTATGACATTCATTATTGACTGCTGTTGTATAGACTGGTTGGTCTGTTATAGTTCAACCTTCTGTAATGTTGGAATAGGTGATGTTCAAATCAATGTTGAGACATCATGCTGATAACTGGGCAGGATCAATAAACATAAGTGTTATATTTGATCTCTACTGTGTCTTTGCACTAGATGGACAAAACTAGATGTTCTTCTTTCCATGGTGGTATATTAGTAGATGTCTTGACATCTGTGACAGAGTGCATATGAGTATTGGGTTTTAATTGTTATAACTGTCTTGTTGTATTAGTAATAATGTTGGATCAGATGTCATGACTTCGTGTAGAACATCTGAACTCTGACTATACCAGAATTTCAATTGGTATCAGAGCAGCCATCCTGTTGTTTAACAGCTTTGATCAAGTGGACACACACTCTTGCTTAACAGCTTTAGAGTGACAAATTACAACCACAAATCAATCCAATTCAATCATCAATGGATGACTTGAATGACCTACAAGTCTTACGACTAAACAGACACAAACCCTAGCTCTCTCTCTCTATTTCGCTCAGTCTTGGTTGTGTATCCAAACAGGTTTTCTAAGTCCCTTTTTATAGAAGCATTGGACATCATGGAAACCCTAAATATATTTTCCAATCAAATCTTTTTATAACAGCTGTAGAGATCTCCTTGGAAAATAAGCAAATCTGGTTGTAATCCATGATTGAATGCGCCAGCTAGCCATATCTTCAATCATCCAATGATTGCCATTAATTGTGCAATCACAAAACACCAGACATTCATACTGAATGTTCTGTGTACAGGATGTCATGACATCCGGTCTGACATCCTGGAAAAATCCTGCATAATCCAATTTCCTTTTATAGCAGGTACAACCATATCAGATACCATGACATTGTGTATGTCATCTGAAACAATCCTGCATGAACATGTCTTTCATATAAGCTCTGACAGGTACAACCAATATCAGAAGCCTTGTCATTGTATGTGGCATTCTGAAACAATCCTGCTTGCATATGTTCTTTAACTCCAGCAGGTACATATGATATCTCATGTTAAGACATCACACATGACATCTTATGAACACTCTTTGTTTTACCAAAATTGCTGCCAACACTTAGAATCAACAATCTGAGACTTGGACTTAGAATTAGGCAACATTCCCTATGCAAAAGGACTTGGCCAGTGCCAACATTTCTGAAACCAAGTCATTATGAAGTGAGCTTTCATATGATGGAAGTATTGGGATCCACATGAGTTCATATGCTACATGGTCTTGATGCAAATGTTATTTTGAACCTGTGTCTAATGCCTTATTTTGAGCCATTCAAGTAGCATGTCATCTGATACATGGGGAAGATTATGAAGAAGATTATGAAGTTGTTAACTTGGATGTGGCTATCTTTATTTGATGTCTTGCTCTTCATCTTGCTATTTGTGTATTCATATTGCTTGATCCTAAAGTCCAAGGGAAAAGTGGGTTTCTATATGACATTCTTGTCTATTGGATTGCATCCCATTGGTCAGATCTTTTCAACTCTTAACTTTTACATTTTTGCTTAGGATTAGTCTCTTCATCTCCTCCCACTTGTTAAATTTCAAATCTCTCCCTCTTTTCAAAAACCTTATTTGCTTGTGATTTTTAAACTTAGCCGTTATTGCAAATTAGAAACTTTGGCCTTATGCCATTACATTTTAAACTCTTTTCTTAAATCAAACTTGTGAACAAATTTAATCATATTGACTTAAAAGTTTCAAAACACAAAAAGAACTAACACTCATTCAAACTCTTTTAGGCCCTTTGTGCCTCCTTTAAACTTAAAATTTTGCTAAAAACAACTCACTCACTTTAAAATTGATACCACGAACTACGAGGTTTTGATCCCTCATTTTTATGTTGGTACGTAGGCACAAGACCGAAGGTCTTGTCAAAAACAAAATATAATTAATGAATTCTTTTCTCATCCCCACACTTTATTTATTTCAAACATCATTTTATACCAAAACACATACACACATACAAAAGGGCTCCCTAGGAGTACCTAGGACACTTTGGGTGCTAACACCTTCCCTCTGTGTAACCAACCCCCTTACCTGTAATCTCTGGCATTTTATTAGTTTTGATTTGAAAACTTCTTATCTTTGGGTTTTTTTTGTACTTTTCCCTTTTCCTTTGGATGGTCATGAGTTTATCCATAGAGTAATGGTCATGAGTTTACCGCTACACATACTTGTATTGGTTCATCTAACACAAGGTTATTGATGAACCAATTTGCCTTTGGATATTGAGATTCCATTGGTGAATGAAAGGGATCGGAAAGAATGGGATTGAAGATGAAGAGGGAGGGGAGATGAGAGAAACACAAATTGGTCATGGGAGGAATTTTATCAAATTAAAATCATTCATTCATTTTGGGAGATGAAATGTACATTTCATCAATCTCCTAAATACAATGATTTTAACTTAACAAAAGTCAAATCAACCTTGACCAAGGCCCAAACACATAGTCAAACATCACAAGTCAATAAAATTGGCTCAACATAATTTCTATACAATTAATCAATTAAAAATTAAATTAAAAATGCATTTAAATTAAATATAGTTTAGTCAAAACCTAAAACCTCTTCAAAACACCAAATAAATGGTCAAGAGATTTATCCTAGGTCAAACAAGGTCAAAGGACCTTAGACAAAAAATTTCATGATTTTTGAAAAGTCAGAAGTATTTTTAAATATTTAAAAATATTCTCAAAAACAATTAAGTCATGAAAAATATCAAAATTAATCCAAAAAATAATTTTAATTCAGAAAATGAAAGAGGAAAATATTTAAAGATTTTTGGTGAAAGTCCCATATTTTTTGGATTAAAAATGAAATTAATATGAATTAAACAAAATAACACAATTAAATGGAAAATCATAAAATATGGAAAATCAGGGGCCATCAGATCTCCCTCATTAATTAAGGTGACATATCTGATGGCCACGCATGTGCAGTCCACCAAAGACCAAGTCAAACGCGATGCAGGAGTGGTAATCAAAACCAGAGGATGAGACTAAAACGTTTAAACAAGATCTGATGGCTGAGAGGTGTGACAACACACCACTGGAGCTAGGGCTTCGGTCTTCTTCTCCGGTGGACCTCATCGGACTGGTCCACCATCAACCATCATTAAAATAAAAAGCAAGGACATGGATTCAAAGAAAAAATGCTCAGGAGCTCGAATCTGACCTCAATTTTCTCTAATTCCAAGTATATAAAAAGATACAGGGATTTGAATTTTAAGGATCATGAACTGAGTTGCTTCAATTTGACCTCAAAGTAACTCAATCTTCTTGCCTACATTGGTAGGACTTCAGCCAACAAAAAATCACAAAGAATAGTGAAGAATTGAGGGAGAACTGAAGAGATGAAAATTCTGAAAAATTACCCTCGAGGGAGCTTCAACCTTGCTTGATCTTGATTCTAATTGTGCTTGGCTTTGTTTCAGAAGCTTGTATTAAGTGATTAGGATCAAGAAATGGCCTGGACTCTTGGAGTTTCAATCTCAAAACAGAATGAGATTTGAAGCTTGATTTTCAAATGAAAGCCTTCAAGATTATCCTTTAATGGTTAGGGTTTGGATTGCAGGTTAAAAGCTTGGACATGAGGTCCCTAATTCTGAGCAATGAGGGTTATATTTATAGCCAAAGAGATTCATTTCCACACACTTCCAAAAATTGCCAATTTTAGTAATTCACCTTGCATGCTTGCATGGGCGTGTGATAGGCCCATCAAGTGATGTATTCAGGTCCAAAAATGAGTCAGAATCATGCTGAAATCATGTCATGTGGTCATGCATTTGTGTTTGAAATGTGGAAGTGAAAATCATCCAAGTGGTACCTCACATTGCACCCATGCGCAAGTCCTTCATTCTTTGGACAAATGAGGTGATCTTGGACTTTTTGGAAAGGTAAGATCAAGGGGGACAACTTTCATGTTGAACACGTTTTTATTTGAATCTTGGATCATGATGAATTTTGAGGTGGAAGTTTGAGAAATCAAACATATTTGAAAATTTTCTAAGTCCCAAGTCAAATGTTCACTTCTTCCACCTTGAATAACTTTTTCTACGGGCTTGAAATGAAAAATTTTCCTTCATCAAAGTTATATCTCTTTAAAACATATTCAATTTAGTCACAAATTTGACCTCATTTGTATTTGTCATGAAGGAGTTATGCATTTTAGAAGTTGAGGAAAATCACTATTCAATGGTATTGGCCCAAAATGATCTATAATGTTTCCTGTTGGCACATGCATTTGCAAGTTGAATTTGAACTCCCTCCAAACATAAAAGTTTAAGTAGACATATTGAATTGGATTATGGAATTTTAATGTCTTTCATATCATAGTAATTGAGCAAGTTATGGTCTTGAGAAGTTGACCTCCTAACTAGGGTTCAGACAAAATGACCTATAATCACTCACCATAAAAGATGACTTTCCAAGCAAAAATAGATCTTGACTTATACATGAAAGTTGTTTGGAATGTCATTTTTAGTAACTTTTCAGTTGGAATAATTTTCATATGACAAAAATTGTAGGAGATAGGGTCTATGGAACCCCAGTTTTGACTAGTTGACTTTCTCTGGTCAACAACCATGAACCATCTTGATAGCTTGATATTCTATTGACTTTTGGGACTCGTGGAGGATAATACATGTGTAGGATGATGTAATATGAAGTAACCCTTGCAATACTTGATCAAATGTTGAAGAAACTTGTTGAAGAAGTCACACAAGATACCTAGGTGAATTAGGGTTTCCAAGGCAAACAAACTCCGAACTCTTGAAGATTTCTTGATCAAAATTTCATGTATAGATTATGGGGATCCATATATGATGCCTAAAACCAATGTGAACCATATCTTGATTGAACTCCTTTCATTTAGGGTCTCAAACCCTAGATGTGAGCTTGATAGAACATATGTGAGCACACACACTACCTACAAAAGAGTTAAACTATACATTGACATATTTTTGGTATTTTAATTAGTAAATAATGGAAAAAAAAGTATGATACAATAAAAAGTGCTTGGTGATCTCTCCCAATGCAAACCCAATGAATGAGGGTAAGGAGGCTACAAAGGTGTGATCCCAATGCTAGTGCATATGATGAGATATCACGAGGGATCTTAGGGTCAAAATTGGGATCTTAAAGCAACCTACTATAGCGGGGTATTCGTTACCATTAGAGATATTAACTAAATCCAAGGTAAACCATACAAGTCGAGTCGCCACCGCACTTCTATTTATCCAAAGGAATGGTTAGAAAGCGAACAAAAACCTAAAAGTTTTAACAAAAACTAGTAAAAGAAACAAAGATCTGGGTAAGGGGGTTGGTTATGCAATGGGAAGGTGTTAGGCACCCAAGACATCCTAGGTACTCCTAGGGAGCCCTTTTCATACTTGTTGTAAGGTTGGTATTTTGTGAAAGTTTATTTTGTGCAAACATGATTGAAGGGATGAGAGAAGAATATATAAATTATTTACATTTTGTGTTTGAATGGATGAACCCATTGCCTACGTACCATCTTAAAAAGATTAGGATCAAACCTCGTAGTTCAGGGTAAAAATCTCAAAACAAATGAGTGGATTGATTGGTCCAAAAGCCTTAAGGTCTTTTGTTATCAAAGGGAGAAAACTCAACCTAAAACCACAAGTCCACCATGTGAGGATAACTTCAACATGCTAGTGAGGGGTTAACCCTATAATAAGCATGGAAGGCTCATTGTCTATCACTAAGGACAAAGGTGAGTATTACATCTACCATAAAGATAACTCAAACCTAATAGCTAAAGGTTATGGAAAAATTTGATTAAGAAGTGGCCATTGGAACCACAAAAGAAATTTGAATGGGTTATATTTACCAATTAGAAGTATGTACAAAAATGGTCAAAGTTGACTTAGAGATTCAATTCAAAATAAGTGTTATGAAAAGGTGGTTTGAAAATCAAGAGCATAAGGCTTAGGTTTCTAATGTTGAAAACAAATGAAATGTTTGCACAAAAAGTTTTGGCTTGGGTTAGAGTGGAGAGAAGAAGAAGAATGGCTAAGTCCTAAGTGAAACAAAAAGGTGAGGGATAGAAAAATGAACCACACTAGGAGTTCCTCTCTTGAGATCATATTGATGATCCAAGTAGCTCCCATCCTTTGGAATAAGCAATCACAAGAAAATGTTTCAAGCAATCAACACACAGGTCATGCTTCTAGGAATCCTTCAATGGCTTTTGTATCTTTCATTTTGGATGCTCATGGTAATGGTTCCTCAAAGTTACTCAAGGTTGGAGTCCCCTAACACAAGAAAACACACATCAAAAAGTTCTATAAACAAACAAAGAATGGACAAGAGGGAGTTTTAGAAGATAGTCCTTTCAAAGTTCTCTTCAATTTTTATAGCACTCTAAAGGCCCAATGCCTAGTTGCTCTTCAAATTCCATTTTTCTTGGGTAGGGTCCTAGATTCTAAGTCCATATTGTCCAATTCTTGGTATGTGATTCACAACAAACAGACAAACACAAACACAAAAGATATATTCACAATTATAAACCCAAGTGGGCAAAAGGCAAATGGCATTAACATAAACATGTGCTCCAATGAGCAAAGGAAAAAAGCAAATGAATCATATGTGCAAGAATTGTAAATTTCATAAAAGTAAATTGCATAAAGTAAAAGTTAGTTGTTAGTGGTTAATAGTTAGTATGCCATAAGGCAAAATTTAGCGCTATGTTAAGCAATCGTAATTGGACTTCTGTAGAAGTCACAACTATCTAAGGCCGGTCAATAATAATGTAGGCAACAAACACAAGTTAGGAGTCTTGACTAGTAAACCAAGTCCCAACAACTTGCCATGCCAAAAAGAGGAAGAAAATGATCTTGTATTGGTTTAAGCCATTTGCATGATTTAGAAGACAACATATCCTTAATGCAAAGCCATTCACTTGATCAATTGATCAAGATGAATTAGATTTGAATCAAGGAATGTTAAGTCTCCCTAATCAATGCTAACTTATCAACCTTCAACTCATTGATCAAAAAGAAAAGAAGTAGAAGAAGAAGAAGGAGAAGATGGATAAAAGAAAATGGAAATGACAAAATAAAATGCATTCAATGGAAGGTCATGTACCAATCCTCATATGTTGACCAATAACATTGAAAGTCAAGGTCAAACAACCAAAAACAGAAGTGGGATGAAGATTGGAAGTCAAGAAATGAATAAACTATTTTTTGGCATTTTTTTAATATTAAAATAAACTTGAATTAAAAAAAATGGAAAGGTCCAAGTGACATATTTTGGCCTTGTGATTACTCAAGCTACAAACAAAAGATGTTAGTGACATATTTTTGTGCTTTTTGGTTAGTGAATAAAAATGAGAAAAGCAATGATATACAATTCAAACATGCTTGGTGATCTCAAACCACTCACAAGGAGTCCCACCCAAAGGCAAGGGGAACCAAGATGCTTAAAGATCCTTGAGGCTATGCAAATGCAATGTTATGATGCCATGAGGGATCTTAGGGACAAAATTGGGGTCTTACAGATGCCCCTATTTAAGGTCATTCTATCCGGAGAAGGGAAGGTTAAAATCTTTGTCTCAACGAGGTAGAATGGGCTTAAATAATCACAAAGATACGAATTTTGGTCCCTAAGAGACCTCATGATGCAGATGTATGTATGCAAAAGGTAATACTCTGTGGAGAATGTGTGTCTACAACGGTAAAGATTAAGATGAAATTGACGACTCCCATGAACAATTCGTTTTATGGGGCAGAGACTCTACTGGGGAGTAAAGGACTGAAACCGAGTGAGAAGGTCATGACTCGAAGCCGGGGAAAAGAGTCTCCAAAGGGGAAAAATCCATTGGAAAGACTCGAGCTGACTCAAAGATGCATGTATTGGGGAATATGCCAATACAGCGAAACTATCCGTAATGGATACTTCAGATAAAAATCCGGACGAAGACAATCCAACTAAGGACTCGCTGGGGATACCCAACAGAATCTCTTAGGGAAGAAGGGGGATGAGGTATTACCGGTTACTGGGTAATAAGCTCGAAGAGACATGTGATCCGAACACCGGTATATAAGGGTGAGAGATACCACATACTCAGGAAGAAATGAATATCTAAGACCGGTATAAGGGTGAGAGATATCAAAACTTCAAAACATCTGAGGAAGACCTAAAAAGATATATTTCAACTCAGGAACTCTGACTCCACAGGGGACAAAAGTCATAATAGGGAGCAGAAAGGAAGGAACACCAGGGATACCGGTTACTGGGCATATAACAGGTGACCAACCAACGCGTGAATTGGGGAATATTTCCAATACACTCATCATCCAAAAGAGGGCTAAAAGCAAACTCGATTATAGGATGGATATTCGATTCCGTAAAGGGGATACGAATCTTACTCGACTGGGGAAGAACAAAAGGCTTCAACCAAAGAGTGCATGAGATATATTGTCTATTACCGTCAGAACGTAGATAATATACTCGCATGGAAGATTATCCACAACCGGTTACTGGGTTAATAAAGGATAAATCAACCGAAAAGAAAAGGCATCGGGATACCGAAACTAGGTATATAATGATGACCAATTCAGAAGAGAATCAATCGTTACCAACAACAGGGTAAACGAGAGATAACTTGTTAGGGGATAAATTGCATAATCAGGGCAACTATCCGAGCAAAAGAGGGAATATCAACACCGAATATTGGATGAAGATAACCGTCAAGGAGGGGATTACACCTACCGGATACTGGGTAGGAAACCACGGAAGAGTAACCGTCATCGATTATGATGAACAAAAGGTTAACTCTGCGAGGAAAAAGAATAGGGTTTACAACTACCGGTATAAGGGTAGAAAAACCACAAACTCCGCCGGGGATAAAATGAATGATTACTAATTACTCAGCAATTATTCATTTATCACGGGGAAGCAAAGGAAACAGTCGCAAGATGCCAATTTAGGATCAAACTAAAGAGGTGAACTGAATCAAGACTCGTCCTAATGAGGATATAACTCAATAGGGGAACCCATCCCAATATATGTGTTGGGAAGGAACAGAAACAACCATCATCCACGAGGATATAACTCGGTGGGGAATATGGAAGAAAGGATAGACGCTTTCTGCCTATGGAGCTGACTCTATATGGAGAGATTAGACACACACATCCGCTTGGGGAGATATATATCACCAAATAGCAGGAGATAACAAACAATGATATATGGCAAAGAATGCAACATGAATATCTGAATGTTAAGATTATGCATGCATTATGCGTGATTTATGTTTGATGAATGCTGACAAACAGACATATCTAACACACACAGGTCCAGGAATCAACCACCCGGTACTACATCTCAAGAGAGAAAGCCAGGATCACCGGAGAATATCCAATCTGCCAGGGATCAAGGATACCAGAAAACAACAATATCTCTGCAGGGGATGAATCATCAAAGATAAAGTCCACCATACCAACCACTCTATTGGGGATTTATCCGAGGAAAAGAAGGAATTCTGGGGACTGATCCCCAAAAAACGAATCTTCCAGAGAGGACACATCTGCTGAGGAGGAGAGATCACTGCTCTGCTGAAGGGAGGGGAGGTGAACAAGTACTCTACTTGGTGGACTACACCACAACAATATTCTGGAGGAAGAGGATACAGTCATGCCAGGAATATGAACAAATGTCTTACCCTGTCGGAAATCATACCACCCTTGGGAGAGCACTGAGGATCTCTTAAGTATCCTTTCATCATTGTGAATGTTCACTTTGTTTTAAAAACAATTTATGAAAAATTTATTTGTTTAAAACAATGATATTTTCTCAATTAAAACATGCAAAACATTTGTTGAATGGAAACAAATAAGAGTGCAAATAATTGAATAAAGGCTCAAATTTATTTGATGGAATGGTAGTCTGCAAATGGCAAGACTCCATAGATCTTTACAAATTTGAAATTCGTGATATATATTGGAAAAGGGCTACATTGAACATAATGATTGTTTCTCTACCAATTCCGAATCCGATGTACTTGAAGCTTCGGTTGATGATGACTGAGCGAGAATCTCTGATGGATGACAGTTGTAGAACAAAAGTCTTGTCAGGATGCAGTTACTTGCCAAATCCCTAATTTTTGCCTAGATTGCCCCAGGATGAGGTGCTCAATCTAGCGGGATACATATATATTTATTTTTCATGTCTCTTATTTTTGCCTGGATCGCCCTTTCGGGTTTTCAATCCACCGAGACGCTCATTTTTGCCTAAGCCGCCCTTTCGGGTTTTCAACTTAGCGAGCTATTCTGTTTTTATTTTTAGGCGAAGTATTTCTTGACTGCATCTGAATTCACAGGACGAGTGAAATCCTCCCCCATCCATAGTTGTAAGCATCAAAGCACCGCCTGAAAAGGCTCTCTTAACAACATATGGACCTTCATAGTTTGGAGTCCACTTGCCCCTGGAATCGGGCGCGAAAGACAAAACTTTCTTGAGCACAAGGTCCCCTTCTCGGAACACACGAGGCTTGACCTTCTTATCAAAAGCTTTCTTCATTCTCTGCTGATATAACTGGCCATGGCACATGGCAGTCAATCTCTTCTCTTCAATCAAATTCAGTTGGTCATAATGACTCTGAACCCATTCAACATCAGTCAACTTGGCTTCCATCAAGACTCTCATTGATGGGATCTCCACCTCTACTGGGAGTACAACCTCCATGCCATAAACAAGGTTGAAAGGGGTTGCCCCTGTTGAAGTGCGGACAGATGTACGATATCCATGTAAAGCAAATGGCAACATCTCATGCCAATCTTTGTACGTAACCACTATCTTCTGGATAATCTTCTTGATATTCTTGTTAGCAACTTCAACAGCCCCGTTCATCTTGGGTCTATAAGGAGAAGAATTATGATGTGCTATCTTGAACTCGCTACAATGCTCTTTCATCATCTTGTTGTTCAAGTTAGATCCATTATCAATAATGATCTTATCTGGCACACCATAACGGCATATGAGCTGATTCTTGATAAACTTTACAACCACTTGCCTGGTCACATTTGCATATGACGCCACTTCAACCCATTTGGTGAAGTAATCAATTGCTACGAGAATGAATCGGTGTCCATTGGATGCTTTCGGCTCTATCATGCCAATCATGTCAATTCCCCACATGGAGAAAGGCCATGGTGATGAAATCACGTTCAGAAGTGTTGGAGGAATATGAATCTTGTCCGCATAAATTTGACACTTATGGCATTTCTTCACATATTTGTAGCAGTCAGACTCCATTGTCAGCCAATAGTAGCCTGCTCTCAACATCTTTCTAGCCATGGCATGTCCATTGGAATGAGTACCAAATGAACCCTCATGGGCCTCAGTCATTAACAGGTCTGCTTCGTGTCTATCCACGCATCTGAGCAGAACCATGTCAAAATTTCTTTTGTAAAGTGCATCACCACTGAGGTAGAAACTGCCTGACAATCTCCTCAAAGTTTTCCTATCTTTCACAGATGCCCCAGGTGGGTAAATCTGGCTCTGAAGGAAACACTTGATATCATAATACCAAGGCTTATCATCTTTCACTTCTTCAACTGCAAATACATGAGCTGGTCTATCCAAGCGCATCACAATGATATTGGGAACTTCATTCCACAGTTTGACCACAATCATCGAAGCAAGTGTAGCAAGAGCATCTGCCATCCGATTCTCATCTCGAGGGATATGATGGAAGTCAACCTCAGTAAAAAACGTTGAAATCCTCCTCGCATAATCTCTATAGGGGATGAGACCAGGTTGATTCGTTTCCCATTCACCCTTAATCTGATTAACAACGAGGGCCAAATCACCATAAACATCAAGATGCTTGATCCTAAGATCAATGCATTCCTCCAATCCCATAATACAGGCCTCATACTCAGCCATATTATTCGTGCATTTGAAAGTTAGCCTTGCTGTAAAAGGAATATGTGTGCCCTGAGGGGTAATGATTACTGCCCCAATACCATTTCTATACTGATTTACAGCGCCATCAAATACCATACTCCATCTGGAACCAGGCTCTGGCCCTTCATCAAGTGTAGACTCATCACAATCATTCATTTTCAAATACAAAATCTCTTCATCCGGGAAGTCATACTGAACTGACTGATAATCCTCGATCGGCTGGTGTGCCAAGTGGTCAGCCAAGATACTACCTTTGATAGCTTTCTGAGCTCGATACTCAATATCATACTCAGACAATAACATCTGCCAACGGGCAATCCTCCCAGTTAAAGCAGGCTTCTCAAATATGTACTTGATTGGATCCATTCTGGATATCAACCAAGTTGTATGATTTATCATATACTGGCGTAAGCGCTTAGCAGCCCAAGCCAAAGCACATCATGTTTTCTCAAGCATTGAGTGTCGAGACTCACAATCAGTGAACTTCTTACTCAGGTAGTAAATAGCATACTCTTTCTTTCCTGATTCATCTTGCTGACCCAGGACACAACCCATTGAATCTTCAAGAACAGTCAGATACATAATCAAGGGTCTCCCTTCCACGGGTGGAGACAGGATCGGAGGCTCGAACAGGTACTCTTTAATACTGTCAAAAGCTTTCTGGCAATCCTCGGTCCAATCATGAGACTGATCTTTCCGGAGGAGCTTGAATATCGGTGCACATGTGGCAGTCATGTGGGATATAAATCTGGAAATGTAATTCAAGTGGCCAAGAAAACCTCGGACTTGCTTCTCAGTTTTGGGCGCAGGCATCTCTTGTATTGCTTTGACCTTTGGAGGATCAACCTCAATACCTCTTTCACTGACGATAAAACCCAATAACTTGCCAGAACAGACTCCAAATGTACACTTGTTGGGATTCAGACGAAGCTTGAACTTCCTCAAACGCTGAAAAAGCTTCAACAAGTGCTCTACATGTTCAACTTCCGTTCTTGACTTAGCAATTATATCATCAACATATACCTCAATCTCCTTGTGTATCATATCATGAAACAAGGTAGTCAAAGCTCGTTGATACGTGGCTCCGACGTTCTTCAAACCGAAAGGCATCACTCGATAACAGAATGTTCCCTAAGGTGTGATGAATGTTGTCTTCTCCATATCCTCGGGTGCCATCTTAATCTGATTATATCCGGAAAATCCGTCCATAAATGAGAAGACCTTGAATTTTGCTGTATTATCTACCAACATATCAATATGTGGTAGAGGGAAATCATCTTTCGGACTAACTTTAGTCAAGTCTCTATAGTCCACACACATCCGGACTTTTCCATCTTTCTTAGGCACGGGCACAATATTGGCCACCCATTGAGGATATGTAGAAGTCACCAGAAACCCCGCATCAATTTTCTTCTGAACTTCCTCTTTGATCTTCACTGCCATATTGGGATGAGTTCTTCTGAGCTTCTGCTTCACAGGCAGACACTCAGGCTTCAAAGGCAGGAAATGTTGCACAATATCAGTATCTAGACCAGGCATGTCTTCATAAGACCAGGCGAAACATCGACATATTCTCGTAGCAATTCAATCAACCCCTTCTTAACAGATTCTTCCAGGAGTGCCCCGATCTTTACCTCTCGCACACAATCCTCAGACCCCAAGTTGACTGTTTCCAGATTCTCAAGATGTGGCTGAATGATCTTCTCTTCATGCTCAAGCAGACGGGTGATCTCATCAGGAAGCTCTTCAACATCATCTTCCTCTGCCTCAAATATAGGGAATTCAAAATTGGGAGATGGCGTTGGGTCATTATGTTCAATGGGTCTAGAGATCAACCTGCATAATGATTTTGGATATGAAAAGCTTTAGAATTCAAACAAGGCAAATCATTATGCAGATGAAAAGATTGATTTTATTCTATTTTTAGGGTTTTATATGATCACCAATTTCATGCGAAAAGCAAAAAGGGAAAATAAACTGGAAAAACAAACATTTAACATGAATTTATTGAATGAAAATATCATTGTATTTATGTTGCCAACAATGTCATCACTCCTCCTTTTGGCATGGGAGAAGGGTTTTTAAACAAAGTGATCATTACGTTGACTTGTGGATAACTGTAGGAATATCCACAGCGACCCAATTGTTGCATCCCTCCAGGGATGATGAAATTGTCAGAGTCCTCTGTGTAACACCCCGATAAAAATAAGATAATTATTTAATTTAAGTTAATATTATATTTATTAATTTAATTAAATAATTGGAATTATTGGATTATTATTATTATTATTATTAGAATAATAATTATTGGAAAATATATATAAGTTGGAAATAAGGAAAAAGAGTTCCATTTTTTGGTTAAAAGAGTTTTCACGTGAAAACAGAGAAGCGGCTCAAAAAGAGAAAAAGGGCAAAGAGGCAGAGCAAGAGGAAGAAGGTTGGAGAAGAGAAGAGCTTGAAGCTAAAGGATTGCCGGATTAACTCAGGTAAGGGGGGTTTATCGTCGTTTAATGGGTATTATGGGTTAACATGTAATGGGTAGTGATAAACCGTTGAATTGACCCTAATTGGGATGATGAGTGCTGAAAAATTGTGATGAATAAACTATGTTAAAGCTGTAATTGAATCTGTAATTGGATGGGTAGTGATTTTCCGAACGTATAGCTTTTTACGGAATCAGAATCGGAGGTCCGGAAGTCCTCCAACGGCGGAAAATGCGGAGAATTCTGCATTCTGCTTCGTGTTAGCGCAGGAACAGCTTTCTGTCTTGCGTTAACCGGTTAACCCAGGGCGTTAACCGGTTAACACTGTTAGGAATTATGAGGTATTGCTGTTTTGCTTGCGTTAACCGGTTAATCCAGGGCGTTAACCGGTTAACACTGTTGTGAGTTGTGGAAATATTGCTGTTCTGTCTGCGTTAACCGGTTAACCCAGGGCGTTAACCGGTTAACACTGTCAAGTTTTGCCAGGAAGCGTGTCTTGTTCTGCGTTAACCGGTTAACCCAGGGCGTTAACCGGTTAACACTGTTGAAAAGTGGGAAAATTGGTATTTAAATGTTGTGTACATATTTGATGGTTGGCCTATATCGGTATGTGATATAGTAGGGATCATTTCCCGTTGTTTTGAGTAGTATAGGTATTAGTAGAGTGTGCTAATACTGTGATTGATTAATTGGCATGACATGATATGATTATGTGATAAATATGCTGATGATGTGTGAAAATATGCATAATGTTGTGAAAGTATATATTATGCATGTGTTGGTGAATGGACTGTTTTATGGCTTAGAGTGTGAGCATATGTCCATTGTGGATTGTTGTTGATGATGTTGCATTGCTAGGTGAATTAGCATGCATATTATGGCCTTTATGGTGGTAGCTAATTCCCATGGTGAGGAATTAGTGAGTAAATCATTGTGGATTGTTGTTGATGATTGCATGCTAGGTGATTAGCGTGCATAGCATAGCCCTTGGGGTGGTAGCTAATTCCCATGGTGAGGAATTAGTGAGTGAGTCACTAGGTCTCAAATAAGTGGGACTAGTGGGCTTGGTAGCCGTATCTGGATTTGATCGGTGAGGTTGAACTATATGTTCACGAATAGTCTGTACCGCATGCATGGAGTCTCATTGCATAATGTATGTATGACGTATAAAATGAATGGATGTATTCCAATATTATACGTGTGTTTGTGTTGGCATTGAGTATGAGTATGAATTGTGTTGGTATTGAGTATGCTATTTGAGTTGATGTGCCGTTACCGAATGTGTGATATGATTAGGATGGTTAATGCGTTATTTACTTAGCATTACATTATATTTTATAATGCTTATTATATCGATTGAGGAACTCACCCTTACAACTATGTTTTCAGGTAACGAGCAGTGATTGAGTAAGAGCTAGTGCTTGGAGTCTAGTGTAGTCTCCTTAGTGGGTCATGCTCTGATAGATGTAACATCGGGACGGGATGTTTTACCTTGTTGAATAATTTTACATGTAATGTGTTACATGTTTTGCATGATTGATTTGATTTCTATCCGCTGCGTATTGTGCAAATGCTTTATGTTTTGAATTAATAAAAGAGCATGACAGTTATTTGGTGAATGGTGTGAAATGATTGTGTGACACCCTTAATTGCATAATTACTCTGATTGATATATTGCTATTTTAATTAAATATTTGGGATATTTTAGAAGGGTGTTACATTAGTGGTATCAGAGCATAGTCGGTCGAGTCGAGTCGTAATTATTCTGTTTCCCCTATACGGGATAGGTGTTGTGTAACCCTATCAGTACTTATTGTTTTAGCTTGATTGGGTTTTCAGAATAGAGATGGCTGGAAGAGGTAGAGACGATGATGCGATTGCTGAGGCTCTGGGTATGCTAGCTGGAGTACTTGGGGGAAATCCGAATGTTGTGGGAAGGGAGCTGCTCGTCAACTGAGTGAGTTCCAGAAGAACAATCCTCCAATGTTTAAGGGAGCATACGATCCAGATGGTGCTCAGAAGTGGTTGAAGGAGATCGAGAGGATCTTCCGAGTGACTGAGTGTGCCGATAACCAGAAGGTCAGGTTCGGTACGCATATGCTGTCTGAGGAAGCAGATGATTGGTGGGTTGCTACCCGCACTGAGTTAGAATCTGCTGGGAATGCTGAGATCACTTGGGCTGTGTTCAGAGAGAGATTCCTGAGGAAGTATTTTCCAGAGGATGTTAGAGGAAAGAAAGAGATAGAGTTCTTAGAATTGAAGCAGGGCAATCGGTCTGTTACTGAGTATGCTGCTAAGTTCACAGAGCTGTCGAAGTATTACACTCCCTATGATGAGGCTACTGGGGAATTCTCGAAATGTGTGAAGTTTGAGAACGGGTTACGTCCCGAGATCAAGCAGGCTATTGGGTATCAGCGGATTAGAGTGTTTTCTGATTTGGTTGACTGTTGCAGGATTTTTGAACAGGATACCAAGGCCAAAGCGGAAAGCTATCAGCAGAGGGTTGATAGGAAAGGCAAGAATCAGAATGATCGTGGGAAACCGTATGCAGCTGGCAAAGGTTTCCAGAGACAGAGTGGGATGAAGAGGCCTAGTGAGGGAGACTCTAGTGCCCCTGCTAAGTGTTACAGATGTGGTCAGGCTGGACATCGTATCCATGAGTGTACCAGTAATGAGAAGAAGTGTTTCAAGTATGGAAAAGGTGGTCACTTGGCTGCAGAGTGCCGGTTGAAGACTATGACTTGTTTCAACTGTGGAGAGGTGGGTTATATTAGCCCACAATGTCCTAAGCCGAAGAAAGAGAACCAGTCGGGAGGCAAGGTCTTTGCTTTATCGGGTTCTGAGACTTCTGCAGATGATCGTTTGATCCGAGGTACGTGTTATATTAATGGCTTTCCTCTTGTAGCTATTATTGACACAGGTGCGACTCATTCCTTTATATCTTTGGATTGTGCTGTGAAACTTAAGTTAGAGATATCTGAGATGCATGGAAGTATGGTGATTGATACTCCTGCGAAGGGTTCAGTGACTACTACTTCAGTTTGTTTAAATTGTCCTTTGAGTATTTTTGGTAGAGACTTTGGAATGGACCTAGTGTGTCTTCCACTTGTGCAGATTGATGTTATTCTGGGTATGAACTGGTTGGTGTTTAACCGAGTCTATATCAATTGTTTTGATAAGACTGTGATTTTTCCTGAGATTGAGGAAGGAAAGAGTTTGTTTCTATCAGCGAGGCAGGTGAATGAGGCAGTAGCAGATGGGGCAGAGTTGTTTATGCTGTTAGCGACTTTGGAGGCTAAAGATAAACTGGTGATTTGCGATCTAGCTGTGGTGTGTGATTTTCCTGATGTGTTTCCGGAAGAAGTGAATGAATTACCGCCAGAGCGTGAAGTTGAGTTCTCGATTGATTTGGTACCTGGTACTAGGCCGGTGTCGATGGCTCTGTACCGTATGTCTGCTGTTGAGTTAGCTGAATTGAAGAGTCAGCTGGAAGATCTGTTGGATAAGAAATTTATTCGTCCGAGTGTGTCACCGTGGGGTGCACCAGTGTTATTGGTTAAGAAGAAAGAAGGTACTATGAGGTTGTGTGTGGACTACAGGCAACTGAATAAAGTGACGATCAAGAATCGGTATCCTTTGCCGAGGATTGATGATTTGATGGATCAGTTGGTTGGTGCGAGGGTGTTCAGCAAAATAGATTTGAGATCGGGGTATCATCAGATACGTGTGAAAACTGAGGATATTCAGAAGACTGCTTTCAGAACAAGGTATGGACATTATGAGTATTCTGTAATGCCTTTTGGTGTGACTAATGCGCCTGGAGTGTTTATGGAGTATATGAATAGGATTTTCCATCCGTACCTAGATCAGTTTGTTGTGGTGTTTATTGACGATATTTTGGTGTATTCGAAATCTGAAGAAGAGCATGCTGAGCATTTGAGAGTGGTTTTAGGAGTTCTACGAGAAAAGAAGTTGTTTGCTAAACTGTCAAAGTGTGAATTTTGGTTAGAAGAGGTTAGTTTTCTTGGTCATGTGATTTCAAGAGATGGTGTTGTTGTTGATCCTTCTAAGATAGAAGCGGTATCTAAGTGGGAAGCTCCGAAGTCAGTTTCGGAGATAAGGAGTTTTCTTGGTTTGGCTGGTTATTATAGGAAGTTCATCGAGGGATTTTCTAAGTTGGCGTTACCGTTGACGATGTTGACTAGAAAGGGGCAAGCGTTTGTTTGGGACTCAAAATGTGAAGAAGGTTTCCAAGAGTTAAAGAGAAGGTTGACTACTGCTCCTATTCTGATATTACCGAGTTCGTCGGAATCATTTGAGGTTTACTGTGATGCTTCATTGTTGGGTTTGGGTGGTGTGTTGATGCAGAACAAGCAGGTTATAGCTTATGCTTCGAGACAATTGAGGGTTCATGAGAGGAACTATCCGACACACGATTTAGAGTTGGCAGCTGTGGTATTTGTTCTGAAGTTATGGAGGCATTACTTGTACGGGTCAAGATTTGAGGTTTTCAGTGACCATAAAAGTTTAAGGTATTTGTTTGATCAGAAAGAGCTGAATATGAGACAGAGAAGATGGTTAGAGTTTCTGAAGGATTATGACTTTGGTTTGAATTACCATCCGGGTAAAGCAAACGTAGTGGCTGATGCATTGAGTCGGAATTCATTGCATATGTCTATGTTAATGGTTAAGGAATTGGATTTAATTGAGCAGTTTAGAGACTTGAGTTTGGTGTGTGAGAGTACTCACAATAGTGTTAAATTGGGAATGTTGAAGTTAACGAGTGGTATTCTGGATGAGATTAGAGAGGGTCAGAAATCCGATGTGCTTTTGGTTGATAAGTTGACTCTAGTGAATCAAGGTCAAGGTGGTGAATTCAGATTTGATGAGAATGGTGTTTTGAAATTTGGTAATCGGGTGTGTATTCCGGATGTTACCGAACTTAAGAAGAGTATTCTTGAGGAAGGACATCGTAGTGGCCTGAGTATTCATCCTGGAGCTACGAAGATGTATCATGATTTGAAAAAGTTATTTTGGTGGCCGGGAATGAAAAGAGAAATTGCGAGTTTTGTTTATTCTTGTTTGACTTGTCAGAAGTCAAAGATTGAGCATCAGAAGCCGTCTGGGCTAATGCAACCGTTGGCTATTCCAGAATGGAAGTGGGATAGTATCAGTATGGATTTTGTTTCTGGTTTACCGAGGACAAGTAAGAATTTTGAAGCTATTTGGGTGATTGTAGATAGATTGACAAAATCGGCTCATTTTATTTCGATCAGAATGGATTATCCGTTAGAGAGATTAGCTGAGTTGTATATTGAGAAAATTGTAAGTTTGCACGGTATTCCGTCGAGTATTGTTTCGGACAGAGATCCTAGATTTACATCGAAGTTCTGGGAAGGTTTGCAGAGGGCTTTGGGAACTAAGCTGAGATTGAGTTCTGCATATCATCCGCAGACTGATGGTCAGACTGAGAGGACGATTCAGTCATTGGAAGATCTTTTGAGAGCTTGTGTTTTGGAAAAGGGAGGTGCTTGGGATTGTTATTTACCTTTGATTGAGTTTACCTACAACAATAGTTTTCATTCGAGCATTGGTATGGCACCGTTTGAAGCTTTGTATGGTAGGAGATGTCGGACGCCTTTATGTTGGTATGAGTCCGGTGAGAGTGTTGTGGTTGGACCGGAGATTGTTCAACAGACTACGGAAAAGATTAAGATGATTCAGGAGAAGATGAGAATTACTCAGAGTCGTCAGAAGAGTTATCACGACAAGAGGAGGAAGTCACTTGAATTCCAAGAGGGAGATCATGTGTTTCTTCGTGTTACTCCGATAACTGGGGTTGGTCGAGCTTTGAAGTCGAAGAAGTTGACACCTCGATTTATTGGTCCTTATCAGATTTTGGAGAGGATAGGGGAGGTAGCCTATCGTATCGCTTTACCGCCGTCACTTGCGAATTTGCATGAGGTTTTCCATGTGTCTCAGTTGAGGAGGTACATTCCTGATCCGTCGCATGTGGTCCAAATAGATGATGTACAGGTGAGAGATAACCTGACTGTTGAAACATCACCTATGAAGATCGAGGATCGAGAGTTGAAGCAGTTGCGGGGTAAAGAGATTGCCTTGGTGAAGGTAGCTTGGGGAGGACCAGCAGGTGGCAATGTGACTTGGGAACTTGAGAGTCAGATGAAGGAGTCTTATCCGGAGTTATTCGCTTGAGGTATGTTTTCGAGGATGAAAACTCTTTTAGTGGGGGAGAGTTGTAACACCCCGATAAAAATAAGATAATTATTTAATTTAAGTTAATATTATATTTATTAATTTAATTAAATAATTGGAATTATTGGATTATTATTATTATTATTGGAATAATAATTATTGGAAAATATATATAAGTTGGAAATAAGGAAAAAGAGTTCCATTTTTTGGTTAAAAGAGTTTTCACGTGAAAACAGAGAAGCGGCTCAAAAAGAGAAAAAGGGCAAAGAGGCAGAGCAAGAGGAAGAAGGTTGGAGAAGAGAAGAGCTTGAAGCTAAAGGATTGCCGGATTAACTCAGGTAAGGGGGGTTTATCGTCGTTTAATGGGTATTATGGGTTAACATTTAATGGGTAGTGATAAACCGTTGAATTGACCCTAATTGGGATGATGAGTGCTGAAAAATTGTGATGAATAAACTATGTTAAAGCTGTAATTGAATCTGTAATTGGATGGGTAGTGATTTTCCGAACGTATAGATTTTTACGGAATCAGAATCGGAGGTCCGGAAGTCCTCCAACGGCGGAAAATGCGGAGAATTCTGCATTCTGCTTCGTGTTAGCGCAGGAACAACTTTCTGTCTTGCGTTAACCGGTTAACCCAGAGCGTTAACCGGTTAACACTGTTAGGAATTGTGAGGTATTGCTGTTTTGCTTGCGTTAACCGGTTAATCCAGGGCGTTAACCGGTTAACACTGTTGTGAGTTGTGGAAATATTGTTGTTCTGTCTGCGTTAACCGGTTAACCCAGGGCGTTAACCGGTTAACACTGTCAAGTTTTGCCAGGAAGCGTGTCTTGGTCTGCGTTAACCGGTTAACCCAGGGCGTTAACCGGTTAACACTGTTGAAAAGTGGGAAAATTGGTATTTAAATGTTGTGTACATATTTGATGGTTGGCCTATATCGGTATGTGATATAGTAGGGATCATTTCCCGTTGTTTTGAGTAGTATAGGTATTAGTAGAGTGTGCTAATACTGTGATTGATTAATTGGCATGACATGATATGATTATGTGATAAATATGCTGATGATGTGTGAAAATATGCATAATGTTGTGAAAGTATATATTATGCATGTGTTGGTGAATGGACTGTTTTATGGCTTAGAGTGTGAGCATATGTCCATTGTGGATTGTTGTTGATGATGTTGCATTGCTAGGTGAATTAGCATGCATATTGTGGCCTTTATGGTGGTAGCTAATTCCCATGGTGAGGAATTAGTGAGTAAATCATTGTGGATTGTTGTTGATGATTGCATGCTAGGTGATTAGCGTGCATAGCATAGCCCTTGGGGTGGTAGCTAATTCCCATGGTGAGGAATTAGTGAGTGAGTCACTAGGTCTCAAATGAGTGGGACTAGTGGGCTTGGTAGCCGTATCTGGATTTGATCGGTG
This sequence comes from Lathyrus oleraceus, assembly GCF_024323335.1. Taxonomy (NCBI): domain Eukaryota; kingdom Viridiplantae; phylum Streptophyta; class Magnoliopsida; order Fabales; family Fabaceae; genus Lathyrus; species Lathyrus oleraceus. Next base: position 176,565,673 of record NC_066581.1, read on the forward strand.
AGGTTGAACTATATGTTCACGAATAGTCTGTACCGCATGCATGGAGTCTCATTGCATAATGTATGTATGACGTATAAAATGAATGGATGTATTCCAATATTATACGTGTGTTTGTGTTGGCATTGAGTATGAGTATGAATTGTGTTGGTATTGAGTATGCTATTTGAGTTGATGTGCCGTTACCGAATGTGTGATATGATTAGGATGGTTAATGCGTTATTTACTTAGCATTACATGATATTTTATAATGCTTATTATATCGATTGAGGAACTCACCCTTACAACTATGTTTTCAGGTAACGAGCAGTGATTGAGTAGGAGCTAGTGCTTGGAGTCTAGTGTAGTCTCCTTAGTGGGTCATGCTCTGATAGATGTAACATCGGGACGGGATGTTTTACCTTGTTGAATAATTTTACATGTAATGTGTTACATGTTTTGCATGATTGATTTGATTTCTATCCGCTGCGTATTGTGCAAATGCTTTATGTTTTGAATTAATAAAAGAGCATGACAGTTATTTGGTGAATGGTGTAAAATGATTGTGTGACACCCTTAATTGCATAATTACTCTTATTGATATATTGCTATTTTAATTAAATATTTGGGGTATTTTAGAAGGGTGTTACACTCTGCATCCTCTTCCAAGACAGCAGCAGCTTCCTCATCCTGACCAGTATGGATAAAACCTCCACTCTTGAATAGCCCTTGCGCGTTGAAGACCCCAGAAGAAAAGCCAATTCCAGCTCGGGACTTATTGTCTTCTAGCTCGATCATTTTTCCCATACCAGCAGTTGCACCACACTCGATGGCCAAGTTTGCATCTTTATAGGAAGCAAATGAAGGAGTTCACTTCTCAATAGGCTCAGTTATAGATAAAGCTTGGAAAGGAGTTCCAACTTCATCCTCAGCATCTATGTAGGAGAAGGAAGATAAGTGGCTAACCAGGAGAGCCTTTTCTCCCCCTACCACTACCAGTTTCTTGTTTTTTACAAATTTCAACTTCTGGTGTAGGGTGGATATCACGGCGCCAGCCTCGTGAATCCATGGTCTACCTAAGAGACAACTGTACGATGGGTGGATGTCCATAACCTAGAAGGTAATTTGGAAATCACTTGGTCCAATCTTGATTGGGAGATCAACTTCCCCAATCACAGTCTTACGCAACCCATCGAAAGCTTTCACAACAACTCCACTCTGCCTCATGGGAGGCCCTTGATACGACAGTCTTGAAAGAGTGGACTTTGGCAATACGTTCAAGGATGACCCAGTGTCCACCAACACATTGGAAATGGCGTCGTCTTTACAGTTCATAGAAATGTGTAAAGCCAGGTTGTGGTCTCTTCCCTCCTCAGGAAGATCAGAGTCACAGAAACTTAAATTGTTACAAGCCGTAATGTTTGCAACAATACTATCGAATTGTTCTATTGTGACATCATGATCTACATACGCCACATCCAAAACTTTCTGCAGAGCCTCCCTATGTGGTTCTGAATTCAGAAGCAATGATAACACGAATATTTTAGATGGTGTTTGTAGAAGCTGGTCTACAACATTGTACTCACTCTTCTTTATGAGCCTTAACATCTCATCACAGTCTTCTTTCACATTTCCACTAGGGCCAACAGAAGTAGGAGTTATCAATGTAGAGGAGGGTTTAACAGCAAGTGCCGGATTCGGAGTGCTCACAGCATTCCCAATCGGGCGTTCAACAAAATCAGCATTAGCTTGAGGCTTTAGTGGTGCTGAAAACACGCGACCACTTCGGGTCAGCCCACTTACATCAGCAATATTTACAACAGAGGAGGATGGCAAAGGCGCTTCTTTCTCTCCTTCTACAGCAACATCATTGTAACGAAAGGGAATTGCTTTTTCGGAAGAGTACGGCACATGACCGGCAGGCTTAATGATAAGAGCAGGGGAAACCTTTTGCTTGCTACCATCGCATTTGATGATAACAGGCTCGGGTATCCGGAATACTGGGGAAATTACGTTGACCTCTGGTTCATCTTCGTCAACATTCCTATTCTGAAGGATCTCAATAACTCCTTCATCCAGCATTTCCTGAAGATCTTTGCGCACTTGGCGACAACCCAATCTGTTAACAGAGCAGACTAGGCATCTATCATGGTCATGCTCATAGTGACTGTACTCGCATAGCAAACGATGCAGCTCGACCAGAGACTGTCGGATATGACTGATATATTTGACCTTGTATTTGGCAGGGCAGCCCTGGACCATGTTGAAAGATTTCCCATGCTCGGGCAATGGGTTCTTCTTCACGTTAGGACCTATATCCTCAAAACACAGAATGCCACACCTCACAAGGTCTTGAACCTTGGTCTTCAGAGGATAACAATTCTCCACGTCATGGCCGGGAGCACTAGAATGATAGGCACAATGCAATTCGGGCTTATACCACCACTGGGGGTTAACAGGTATAGCCGGTGGGTCTCTCGGAGTAGTCAGCTTCCTCTCTACCAAAGAGGGATATAATTCTGCGTATGTCATTGGAATAGGATCAAAAGTGACCTTTTTCCTCTCGTAACTTGTGTTGGTTTGATTACTATTGCGAGGCTAGTAGGCCTACTGTTGCGGACGGTATTGTTGTTGCTGATATTGCTGAGGTGATTGCTGATTGTTGCTATGATGCTGATACTGTTGATTGTCTTTGAAAACAGGTGCTATATGAGCCACCTGGTACTGGTTACTGGCTGGACGTACAGTCTTCCTCCTCACAGAGGGTCTTCTTGGTTTCACATGGGAGGTCACAGCATGTGCCTCTCCATCTTTCTTCTTTGCAAACGCCCCATAACGTTTGGCAGAAGAGCCTTCATCCCTGGTTAGCCGTCCTTCTCTAACCCCTTCTTCTAGACGCATCCCCATATTCACCATCTCGGTGAAGTCAGAAGGAGCGCTAGCAATCATCCGCTCGTAATAGAATGAACTCAAGGTCTTCAGAAAGATCTTGGTCATTTCCTTCTCTTCTAGCGGAGGCACGATCTGTGTTGCCACCTCTCGCCATCTCTGGGCATACTCTTTGAATGTTTCCTTGTTCTTCTGGGACATGGCCCTTAATTGATCCCTATCGGGAGCCATATCCAAGTTATATTTGTATTGCTTGACGAAGGACTCACCAAGGTCGTTGAAGGATTGGATGTTCGCGCTGTCTAAACCCATATACCATCGCAGAGCGGCACCGGACACACTGTCCTGAAAGTAGTGGATGAGCAACTGGTCGTTATCAGTCTGAGTAGACATCTTCCTGGAATACATGACCAGGTCGCTGAGAGGACAAGTATTCCCTTTGTACTTTTCAAAGTCAGGGACCTTGAATTTCACAGGAATTTTCACATTTGGCACTAAACAGAGATCGGCAACAGACTTGCCGAAAAGATCCTTTCCTCTGAGAGTTTTCAATTCCTTGCGAAGCTCAAGAAATTGATCATTCATAGCGTCCATCTTCTCATAGACATCTGGGCCTTTAGATGGCTTAGAATAATAGATGGTGTCGTCTACCCTGGGCATGGTATGCACGACAGGAGGAGGAACAGCAAGGACCGGGCTAGATGCCGGCATAGAAGCAAAAGTCGGATCAGGACCCTCAGGCATGAAATTAGGAGGCATCCCCCACGGAAATCCGGTTGGCATGGCAGTAGGAGCAAAATGTGCACTGGCAGCAGGCACAGTTGAGGATACAATCTCTAAGATAACTGTCCTCTGAGGAGGAGTTGAAGGCGTCGGAGAAGACTGGCTCTGGGCAGCCAGGAACGATTCCATCAAAGCACTCAGCCTGGCGACTTCCTCTTTGAGTTCACGGTTCTCTTGTTCTAGTTGATCCATCAATCTTGCAGAGTTGGCTCTAGTGTAGTACCGGTGAGTCAGCTTGTCTTCAAAATAAATGGAGAGCACAGAGTTAGACCACAGGACAAGAGACCGGAAATAAAACCTGCTTATGCACATGATGCATGCAATGCTTGTGCATATGATTTGTTTTTATATTTCAAAGGAACTTTAGGGTTTTATTTTGCAAATTCTGGAAACATTAAGCATTTTACATATGGAAATATCTCATAAAATATCAAGGGAGAGAAGTACAGCATTGTCAATCATGTACAAGAGGAAAGGAAAATAATCATCTTATGGATCCCTAGAAACAATCATCTAATGCTCGGGACACAGGAAGATATGATGCACGAAGCCTCTTCACTTCCCTTTCATAGGCTGCCTCCATATCCGCCTTCTCTTTGGCAAGTCGATCGTACTTCCTCTTCCAGAACCGGGAAGACTGAGGAAGTAGAGAAGTCCATCATCATTAGGATCATCAATAACTTGATGCTCAAGGAACTCAATCAAAGCATCTCTTCACGTTCACGGATCCAGGCATGTGAACGGTCTTCGTCACTCAACTCCTCTACTCCTTGATTAGGGAGGGTTGAAGGCCCAGCCTCAATCATAGGTGTAGGTCTCGGATACTCGTAAGGCATGAGATACTCAGACGCTCTCCTCCTCACCTAAGCAGTATAAGGCTCCAAAGCGATGCAATTCTTAGGACCCAACTCCTTCCTTCCTTTCTTATGAATCTTGCGCCAAGCGCGAACCATCCTAGCTTTCAGGCCTTGGGGATCTTTACCCTCCTGAAAGAACACACCCTCTAACAGAATGTTATTAGGTTTATCCTTTAGGGGGAACCTAAGTTGACGACGTGCCAAAACAGGGTTGTAGTTAATCCCACCACATGTACCAAGAAGAGGCACATTGGAGAATTCACCATAAGAGTCGATAATCTGCACACCATCATACACGCGGTTGTACCAAGAGATATCATCATTAGTGAGAGACATAAGTCTCGTGGACCACCGTAGACATCCCTTGTTCTCCTTGAAAGCGACCGTCTGAGGTAAGTGAGAAATAAACCACTTATACAACAGAGGCAAACAACACACAATAGCGCCACCACCCTTTGCATTCCTCATGTGCAAAGAGAAATAAGTATCACCCAACAGAGTAGGAATGGGATTAAGAGCAGAGAAAATCCTAATAGCGTTCACATCTACAAACTTGTCTATGTTGGGGAATAAAACCAATCCATAGATGAGAAACACAAATATGGCTTCAAAGGCATCCTCACTCATGGCCTTCCCATACATAGTAGCTTGAGCAATGAGGAACTTAGAAGGGAGACCTTGAATTCCACCTTTGGTAGTCATATGAGCACCAACCAGAGATTCATCTATGTGTAACATGTCTGCTATCTCTTGAAAAGTAGGAATACTCTCCAAGCCACTGAAGGGCACCTGATCCAGAATAGGTATTCCCACAAGATAAGCATACTCCTCAAGGGTAGGCAAAAGCTGGAAATCCGGAAACGAGAAGCAACAATACAGAGGATCATAAAACTGCACCAACACGCTCATCAATCCTTCATCCACCTGAGTAGTCAGAAGAGGAAGAAGCTTCCCAAAACGAGCTTTGAAACCCAAGGGATCTAGTACATAGGATGTCAAATTCCTTAACTCTTTCAGATCTGGTTGTCTGAAACTGTACTTCTTTGTATTCCTTCTTTGTCTTTCCATGTCTGAAAATTTTGCAAATAAACCCCTTAAGTTCCTTGAAAACTTTCTTTATTATTTTGATGATATGGATGCAAATGGGTGCATGAATGCATGAATGCAACAATCACACTCAATGATCAAGCAAAGCACGCCAAACAAAGGTCATGGGATGGATCATATCATCCTTAATATCAATCATCCATTTTGGTGGATTATGGTTTACACCTTATCAACACCCAAGTTCCATTGATATTAAGGATGCATGAACGGATCAACCATGAATCAAGGGTTTGTTGCAAGTCACGAGCATGGTGTCTTGGTTAAGGACCACCCAAAGGGAATGTACTAGGGTTTAAACCTGCCAAACATGTTCTACAAGAGGTTCCCATAGTCATCATCCCATCTTTCGGATACTATCGTAGAAACGAATACTCGTATTCCAAAAATATTCTCGAGAGAGACTCTTATGAGTGTAGTGTCGCGTAACAATCGTATCAAATCTTACACTTGAACGACCTTCGCACTACATCCTAAGAATAGGCCAAGATGGACTTGGTAAACTAAGGTCCTTGGCTTCTAAGGTCTATATTGGAAAGAGTAATGTCTAACCATAACTTACTTGTATGACATTATTGATCCCAACATGACCTCCACCAAGTGAATGGACTTGCAAGTCAACTTGCTAAGGAATAACTCCACACAAGTCAACAAGACTACGCCATTCTCCTATCCTAAGTGAACTCGAGTCCGGGTATAGAACTCATCTCACAAAGATCACCAAGCATACAAGGAAATAATATCAAGCAAATCAACCATTACATACAATACAGTAATCCCAAATTGCACAAAAATATGTTACAAAACAAATATACAATACAATACAACAAATATGAAAAGTAGGAAAAACCCACTAGACAAACGGTCCCCAGCAGAGTCGCCACTTTTCTGTAGCGGGGTATTCGTTAACATTAGAGATATTAACTAAATCCAAGGTAAACCATACAAGTCGAGTCGCCACCGCACTTCTATTTATCCAAAGGAATGGTTAGAAAGCGAACAAAAACCTAAAAGTTTTAATAAAAACTAGTAAAAGAAACAGAGATCTGGGTAAGGGGGTTGGTTATGCAATGGGAAGGTGTTAGGCACCCAAGACATCTTAGGTACTCCTAGGGAGCCCTTTTCATAGTTGTTGTAAGGTTGGTATTTTGTGAAAGTTTATTTTGTGCAAACATTATTGAAGGGATGAGAGAAGAATATACAAATTATTTACATTTTGTGTTTGAATGGATGAACCCATTGCCTACGTACCATCTTAAAAAGATTAGGATCAAAACCTCGTAGTTCGGGTTAAAAATCTCAAAACAAATGAGTGGATTGATTGGTCCAAAAGCCTTAAGGTCTTTTGTTATCAAAGGGAGAAAACTCAACCTAAAACCACAAGTCCACCATGTGAGGATAGCTTCAACATGCTAGTGAGGGGTTAACCCTATAATAAGTATGGAAGGCCCATTGTCCATCACTAAGGACAAAGGTGAGTATTACATCTACCACAAAGATAACTCAAACCTAATAGCTAAAGGTTATGGAAAAATTTGATTAAGAAGTGGCCATTGGAACCACAAAAGAAATTTGAATGGGTTATATTTACCAATTAGAAGTATGTACAAAAATGGTCAAAGTTGACTTAGAGATTCAATTCAAAATAAGTGTTATGAAAAGGAGGTTTGAAAATCAAGAGCATAAGGCTTAGGTTTCTAATGTTGAAAACAAATGAAATGTTTGCACAAAAAGTTTTGGCTTGGATTAGAGTGGAGAGAAGAAGAAGAATGGCTAAGTCCTAAGTGAAACAAAAAGGTGAGGGATAGAAAAATGAACCACACTAGGAGTTCCTCTCTTGAGATCATATTGATGATCCAAGTAGCTCCCATCCTTTGGAATAAGCATTCACAAGAAAATGTTTCAAGCAATCAACACACAGGTCATGCTTCTAGGAATCCTTCAATGGCTTTTGTATCTTTCATTTTGGATGCTCATGGTAATGGTTCCTCAAAGTTACTCAAGGTTGGAGTCCCCTAGCACAAGAAAACACACATCAAAAAGTTCTATAAACAAACAAAGAATGGACAAGAGGGAGTTTTAGAAGATAGTCCTTTCAAAGTTCTCTTCAATTTTTATAGCACTCTAAAGGCCCAATGCCTAGTTGCTCTTCAAATTCCATTTTGCTTGGGTAGGGTCCTAGATTCTAAGTCCATATTGTCCAATTCTTGGTATGTGATTCACAACAAACAGACAAACACAAACACAAAAGATATATTCACAATTATAAACCCAAGTGGGCAAAAGGCAAATGGCATTAACATAAACATGTGCTCCAATGAGCAAAGGAAAAAAGCAAATGAATAATATGTGCAAGAATTGTAAATTGCATAAAAGTAAATTGCATAAAGTAAAAGTTAGTTGTTAGTGGTTAATAGTTAGTATGCCATAAGGCAAAATTTAGCGCTATGTTAAGCAATCGTAATTGGACTTTATGTAGAAGTCACAACTATCTGAGGCCGGTCAATAATAATGTAGGCAACAAACACAAGTTAGGAGTCTTGATTAGTAAACCAGGTCCCAACAACTTGCCATGCCAAAAAGAGGAAGAAAATGATCTTGTATTGGTTTAAGCCATTTGAATGATTTAGAAGACAACATATCCTTAATGCAAAGTCATTCACTTGATCAATTGATCAAGATGAATTAGATTTGAATCAAGGAATGTTAAGTCTTCCTAATCAATGCTAACTTATCAACCTTCAACTCATTGATCAAAAAGAAAAGAAGTAGAAGAAGAAGAAGGAGAAGATGGATAAAAGAAAATGGAAATGACAAAATAAAATGCATTCAATGGAAGGTCATGTACCAATCCTCATATGTTGACCAGTAACATTGAAAGTCAAGGTCAAACAACCAAAAACAGAAGTGGGATGAAGATTGGAAGTCAAGAAATGAATAAACTATTTTTTGGCATTTTTTAAATATTAAAATAAACTTGAATTAAAAAAAATGGAAAGGTCAAACTTCAAAATCACTTCAACTCAACTTTGAAAAGTCCAAGTGATTTATCCTAAGTTCAACAAGGTCAAACAAAGTTTGACAAAAAATTTCAGCATTTTTAGAAGTCAGAAACTATTTTTAATCAATTAAAAATGAATAAAAATAACCTAATTGAACTAAAATCTCAAATAAATCTCAAATCAATTCAAAAATTGATGAGAATATTTTTCTAGATCTGAATTTTTTGGAGAAAAGAGAGAGTTCCTTTGGTGTGAGGGTGTGGATTCAATTCAACAGAGTTTCAGGCGCCTTCAAGTTAGTGAAATGAAGCTCATATGGAATGTATTTATAGGCAAGGCAATGCTGAATGCATGATTTCAAATTTGCATGAATGGAAAGGGCCTCCATGCATGGGCCTGTACAGGCGCATGGAGGGCCCAATTCCACTTGGTTTTGGCAGCTGATCATCATCATGTACAAATTGGACGTGCAGATTGTGTATTAATGGATCATGCATGGCAATTGAAATGATTTTCACAAAATGCACTATTACATTGAAGCCTTCGAAAATGCCATGTCCAGAATCAAAATGCAAGCTTATGAGTAATGGTTGGAAAGCTTATTGCATAAGGAACAAATGTCATGTTGATCAAAATTTCATTTGGGCCTTGGAAATTAGTGAAATTTGAGCTTGAAGGGTGATGTGCAAAACATGTCAAGGCAAGGTTTCTAAAATTGGCCAACTTTCAAGCCCTTCTGTTTAGATGATGCAGGCTCCAAATGGAAAAGCCTCAAACATAAAAGTTGTAGATAGTTTCAAAACAATCAAAATGGACTTATATTTTGCATCATTTGGATTTTTTATGAAAGAGTTATGGGCACTTGAAGTTGGAGTTTTTTGACTTATAATGCATTTGGTCAAAAAGGACCTATAATGTCTTGCATTATCACATGTATTTTCTTTGAGATTTTGAAATTTTGTTCAACATAACATTTGAAGTAGACATCTTAAGCTTTCCAATTAATTTTATCCCACCTCAAAATCATAAACAATGAATGAGTTATGTCCTTGGGAAGTGGACCCAAAATTAGGGTTTCAGTCAAAATGACCTATTATGTATTGGAATGAAAGATGATATTCCAAGCTTCAGATCAATTTTTGATGAACATGAAAGTTGTTCATATTGTCCTTAAGAACATTTTTTTCTTTTGGAACCATCTCCATTTGACCAACACATAAAACGTTAGGTCTCAGTACATTTCAAAATAGTTAGATGAATTGACTGATCAACTTCTCAAGTCCATGACTCATACCTTGATGAATTGATGATTGAGGATACTCAAATAAGTTCAAATATGCATGAAATGATGAATTAAAGAATTTCTCCTTGATTGTATCTGACCATGGGCTGAGGTTGCTTCATGAGCAAGGCATTATGATGCACAGATGAATTAGGGCTTCTCTGGGGAACAAACCTCAAATCCTTTGACTTGCCTTGATCAAAAATGATGAATTGAAACACTAGGGGGGCATATTTGATGGATGAGATGATTGGGAACCATTACCATGCTTGCTTCCACTTTCTCTTGGCCATGCATTTGTACCAATGACCTCCTTGAAGCTTTTGGCCTTGTGATTACTCAAGCTACAAACAAAAGATGTTAGTGACATATTTTTGTACTTTTTGGTTAGTGAATAAAAGTGAGAAAAGAAATGATATACAATTCAGACATGTTTGGTGATCTCAAACCACTCACAAGGAGTCCCACCCAAAGGCAAGGGGAACCAAGATGCTTAAAGATCCTTGAGGCTATGCAAATGCAATGTTATGATGCCATGAGGGATCTTAGGGACAAAATTGGGGTCTTACACCTACCAATGGGTAATGAATTCTATGTTTCATGATTTCATTGAAACATTTATGCAAGTCTATATAGATGATATTATTATTAAATCCTCATAAAAAGTGGCCATCTCGACCACCTTCGATAGTGCTTTGAAAGGATGAGGAAATATGGATTAAAGATGAATCCATTAAAGTGTGCATTTTGTGTCAATGCAGGTGATTTCTTAGGTTTCGTGGTTGATAAAAAATGAATCGAGATAAATCAGAACAAAATAAATGATATACTTAATACATAGCCTCTGACAACCAAGAAGTAGTTACAATCCCTCCTGGGAAAGATCAACTTCTTAAGAAGATTTATTTCGAACCTTAGCGGTAAGACAAAGGTACTCTTACATTTTCTAAATTTGAAAAAGGAGGAAGGTTTCATATGGGAACCAGAACATCAATAAACGTTCGACGATAGGCAACATGCTAGCCATATATTATCTCAGTCACTTGTTAATTGATGCAGAAACTTGGTATAGCTTGATAGAAAAGTTGTGCCTATCTTTGTATTTTTCATGTATGAAGTTGAAATATTATATAAAATCGACTGATGTGTTTTTTTATTCATATTTTGATATTATAAAACACATGTTATCGAAACCAGTTCTACATAGTAGAATAGAAAAATAGGCTTTGGACTTAATGGAATATTCTTTAACATATGCACTATTGAGAGCCATGAAAGGCCAAGTCATTGTTGATTTCATATTAGATCACACAATGACATAAGTAGCACCAAATTATGTCCAGCAATTAACATGGAAGTTATATTTTGACGGTTCCAGTCACACTAAAGGAACCGAGGTTGGGATCTTGATTATCTCCCCTTAATGGATTATAATTAAATACAATTTCAAAATTAATGGTCATTGCTCCAATAATGAGGTTGAATATGATTCACAAATGGACAATGTTTAATCCATTCTACCGCGATACCAAAAAAACTGAATAGATCCCAAGTTAAAAACTTTAAGAAAAACTATTTTGAAATTTTTTATGGTGCAACGGAAGTGACACAGATCGAATCATCTAAACCGAACCGCTATCGAAAAACTCAGATATGCGTAATACAATCAAGGTATAATAATGAGTACAAATTTGATCAACAAATTTTCAACCATAACCAATTGAATGCAATACTAAAAGTATAGACAATTTCCAATGATAAAATACAAAAAAAAAACTATTGAGTCAAATTACATAACACCTTGTGTGCAATCGATTTCGTTTAGAAATTTGTATGGTTTTGTTCAAATCCAACCATAATCTAATACATTGTAATCAACTCGATAAAACCTTTTTCAAATGGTTTTCAAAAGGATCAACCAAACTTATAGATTGCACAATCAATGAATTCAACAATTTGCAAATGAAATATAAGAGAGAGAGAGAGAGAGAGAGAGAGAGAGTACACGAGGATTTTTTTTAGGTTGTTCCCCAATCAGCCTTGCTATGAGTACATCTTCCCTCAATTCAAACTCGAATTGAGATAATGAAATTAACCTTACTTTGCCAAAGTAGTATACAAGAGAGATATAGCAATCTAACCCTACAAAACTTATGCTTGATGTTTATTCTAACAATTTCCCTTCCCTTGATCTGAGCTTGATCAAGTAACCCAATAATTCCAATTTGATTCACCGTCTCACGCTACTCCTTTGCAAGAAACTTCCGTTCTTAAAAGCCTTCACTAGATAAATTCTAAATTGTGAATTGTTGTAACCCAAGATTTACCGATATGATCCACCGTCTCATGCTACTCCTTTACAAGAAACCCTCATTCTTCAAAGCCTTCACTCGATCAGATGCAAATTGCATAATCTTATCCAAAACCTTCAAATCCCTAATTGATCTTGAAGGAAAACCCCATATTGGTTTTCTTATTTGAAAACCTCAAATATCTCAACCCAATTAGAACTCAATAACCTAAATTGGATGTTATCAACTCTAATTCTAGATGGTACCTAAACAAAGAATGATTATGTGTAATTTGTTTATGTGTTTGGATAAAATGCAAGTTGAAGATGATGAGAATTCTTTGAAATCCCGGTTTCGTATAAGGTTACTCTAGAACCTTTCTAGAAATGATGCGTGCATGAAGTATATATATGTGTGCAAGTATGAATCAAAAGGAATGCAAAAGGAATATAAAACAATGTAAACTTTCAAGATTTTTAATACATGTGTCGACCTATATAAGTCATGTGTCGGCACATACGATGCATGTGTTGATCTATAGAGGCGAAACATCAAACAGAAGCTACAGGCTTTAAAATGACTTAAATGTGTCGACCTGTACCTTGTATGTGTCGACTTGTAGGAAAAGTTTTCTTCTATATGTTGACCTATGGGACGTATGTGTCGACACATAGACTGTTTTTCACATAAAACCCAATTTTTGATGCATGAAACCTTTTCTAAACCTTTTCCAACATGTTATTATGCTTCATAATGCTAAGATGTACATTTAGACTCAAAGGATGTCGTCCAATATACATAAATGCTAAAGTACCCTAGTTTTGAAATCATACAAAATAATTCTACTAGGAAGGGCACTCACATACTCCCCCTTTTTTATGATTGAAAAACTTGCGAAGATACATTTGATGTCTTCATGAAGTCTCTCCCTGACTATGTGCATCATAGCTTCATAGCTTGCATATTCTTCTCCCCCATTGACAACATCAAAAAGAGACAAAGCAAGCCATTAGAAGTATCGCATAGATACAACATATCACATATACCATATACCATACCTAGGCGTTTGCGAAGAAAGAGCATGCACTCAACATATCACATATACATGAAGTTACACAAATAGAATTTAACACATCATAAATAGAAAACTCAACATTACAATATTGTCATCAAAGGCAATACACATTTCATATCCATTGTCTCACTTTAAACAAGTAATAACATTGTCAAGACATAAGCTTAAACCAAAACAAACATAAAAAATAATGCACGATGACTCAAAGATATGAACTACATGAAATAAATTCTCCACAAGATATTTGACCCAAAGACACAAAAACTCAAAAACTCAACAGTTTAACATCCCCCACGACCTCTAAGCAATGGCCTCACTCCACGATTCAAAGTTACCTCACTCCACGATGCAAACCTTGTCCATCATTACCAAAGTGATGATCCAATAAACCGCACATCTCTTAGTAGAATTGAGAATAATGGTAACGATTCTCATATTTAGACGAAATCTTGTGATTAATTCTGGAAATTATGGTAGCATGGTTAACATGCATCTCACTACGCATAGAGACAATCCTTTTAGTCACATAAGAGGCAAAGGCTTAAAAGTGTGTCTTGTGTTATCATGTTCTCTTGAATGAGACAAAACCTTTCCACTTGAGCTTCCTTAAAAGAATCTCGCCTCCAATAATTTTCCTCATAAAGCTCATCTTGCCTAACCTGCATGTTTTGAGGCATAGTCATAATGGAAGATAGATCTCCATATCCAACACTAAATCTATTTCCTTAACCATCCTCATGATCAACATATTTCATAAGAGCAACACCTTGAGGAGACACATGATAAGTACCTATAGGTTTATCATTAACCACATGTGTCTCAGAAATTTCATCACCAAACTCAACAGGGTCATCGAAATTAATATTTTCCTACCATTCTTGGTGACACAAAAGTAATACACCTGAAGGTTTTCATCCCAAATGTATCCCATGTGGTTAAAGTATGTTGGGATAACTCTTGAGCCATACTCGAAGATCTATACTAAAGATTCGACATCCCAATGTTGAAATAGTTCAAGATTTTGGCAATTAGAGAAACATAACATAATGATGTTCCTTTGTTGCACTATTTGATAGAAAACATCATGGACACGAAGTAATTTACCCAATTTTTCCGAATCTTGTTCAGAAGAATGTAGACAATATGAATTTCAGCATTATCAATCCTAGAGAACCCACCATTCATTGGACACAACACATGAGAAACAAGCCAAAGAAAAATCTAAGGAACCATCTTCAACTGACCAATTGTTATAAGATCATAGAAATTATATGAACCAAGAGCCTTAAGTAGCTCATTCAGATGAATATTCCATTTAAAATCATAATCAAGGTTGGTATATGTTACTAACGATTCAACATCAACACCAACAATAATTATTCCAAATAATAACTTCCAAAGAACATCAGTAAAATCATAAACGGTATTACTAATAGTGAACTTTAAGGATGGGTCACGTCTATTGTGCAACTCAGAGTAGAACACAGGAATGAGATCTTCATTGTAGTCGTGTGAAAGCTTAAAAAAATAGTCGATTTGTTGATGCTCAACAAGATGAACAACCTCTGGAATATCTAAGCAGCCAGTAACAATAGGTTTCCAAATATATTACTTCACAATAAGGAGGTGTTGGTGTTTCTCTTCAAATGTTTCAACACACCTAGACGAAACCAATGAAAATGGATTTTTCCGGAATGGTAGAGGATGTGGTAGCCTTACCATTACCCTTGGAATCACCATTGGTTCATGTAAGATTAGGTTCCATGGAGAATTTTCAAAAAGAGTTTACACGCCAAGTGTTCGATAGAATGTGTGAAAGAGAAGTGCAAAAGTTTCAGGGATATATGAGTACCCACAAACTCAAATCAGAGAAACAGATACAAAAACACATAAAGATGTCAAAGTAACCTGAACACGATAGCAAATTATGAGTTTTAAGGACTTGGATGTGATTTGAAATGTGAGGATAATGAGGGTTTTATATAAGAGGAAATATGATGATTTACTGATAAGGTTAAATGGTTATGTTGGTAAATGGAGATTGGATAAGATATGGTGAATGAATCTAAGAGGAGTTAATGAAAATTGAAGTATTTACAAGAATCAAGAGGAAATTAAGAGGTTTGGAGATGAATGCATGTATGAAGATAGAATGAGAAATGAAGTGAAATGACCCAAAAATACATTATGAGCCGACATGTTGGATCATGTTCCAACCCGAACCGGTCATGAGTCGACATTGAGATACAATACCATTTCCTTAGATATCATATGGAAAAGGGGATGTTATTTTTGAATACATTGACACTAAAAGTGAGATTGCTATCATATTTATAAAATTGTTGTCATCAAATTCCTTTCACAATATTTGTAGGGTTTGGGAGTATTACACTCTTCATGCCTTAAATAGAATGAGGATTTTGTTTAGTTTCATTTGATATATATGTTTGATTTTCACTAACACTAATTTTTGCCAAATCATAGCTTTTACAGAACTACAATGGTATGTATCTATAACCCTTGTATCTGGTTTACATAATTCTATGTTTTTGTTCTAGATTTGTACATTTGTTTGCTTATTTCCTCCTTATCTTACTTATTTATATCTAGCTTATGTCTTTGATTTTTCTTATTTGCATTTAAGTCTTTTTAAATGTGTTTCGCTAACTGTGTGCATTTGAGCTTTTGTGTACTTGTTCATGCATTATTTATGATTGTTAATGCATACCTTGACATACAAGTTTTTGATCACTTAATTGTCAGTTGTTGAATGTTGGTGTTGCATGTCTATTTGCATTATCTTTTTTTTTATATTTCTATCTTCGTGTTCAATATAAGATCATTGTTGTTGTATATACTTCTTAGCTGTTTAGCTCATATGTTCATTGGAATTATTCGTTGGTGGTTGTTTACTTGATTTTCGGTGCATTTTGACATATCTCTTTTTGATTTTGTCAAAGGGGGAGAAGCTGTAATGAGTCTAGAATTGTTTTATGCATGTTTATGCTGTGAGTGGCTTGTGTGCAATGTTTCATGGGGAGCATAAGCAATTTTTTGCATTATACTCAAAGTCGATTCAATTCCAAATGAAAGCTTACTAAGCATAAAAAAGGGGGAGATTGTAGTTGCATGTCCCTAATTCATTCAGGGGGATAACCTATATCCGATTATTATTTTATTTGAATTATCGATTTCATCTTTGATTTAGTTTTGATTTATTGAGTCTTCTTTGTGATTGCACTTCTCGGAATCAAGTTTGAAAAGATTCAATTTTAGCATGCATAAACCATTTGTTAGGTTTGATCTTGATCATGATTTTTTTTATCAATTGCATGAGTAAATGGAATGAAAACCTTTTATGTTTTTCATTTGAGTTTGATTCAAAGTAAAATCTCAAAGTTCTTTTAAAACTATAAAAATTTGAGATTTTATGTGTCTAATTCGAATCATGGAAATCAAACACACTTACTATTCAAATCAAATTGGACATAGGCAAAATTCGAATTTTCAGAATATTTGATTCGAATAATTTTTTACACATGATTCGAATCAATTTCTTGATGTCCACATCTGCTTTATTTGATTCAAACCAAATTTAGAACATGATTCTCTTTCAGCATTTTTCAATTGGGGTTGTTAGATTTGATCCGAATCATTTTTTGTACATGATTTAAATCACGTGGTCCATATTCGAATCACACTTTCCTCATGATTCAAATCAACTGTCAAATGTTCAAAATTCTATTTTTTTTCTTTTATTCCACTTCACTTGTTCATTTGATTCAAATCATGAACAAATCTTGATTCGAATCTAGCTAACTTTTTCAACCCTTTTGCGTGCCTAATCTCAAGCACATATAAAACCTTTTTTTCATCATTTTTCACAAAAGATCTAATCATTCTGATCATAATTTTCAGTGTAATTTAGTGAAAAATCAAGTTCCTCTATTTTAAAAGTTCAAAGACTTGCAACGAAATGCTTGCATCTACAACTTCGATTTGATTCATATCTTGATAACGAGAGATTTATAATTGGTTGAAGGAGGCACGTCCTTGAAACTAATCGTTCTTGGAGATCTGGTTGGGTTTTTGAGGTTGTTGGTAATATTGAGGTGATTATCAATGGTGGTGACAAATCCCATTGAAAAAAAGTAGGTTATTCTCTCCAGAATTTCCTTCGTAGCGATAATATGGAAGACTACGAATAAGGTGGAGTTCTTCTCAAATCTTCGGGCAATTCATCGCTCAAGGAATCGATAGGATCAATGGGTTGATTGCTACACACATAGACTTTGAGTATATTGGTGATATTGGAAGATTTAAGAAACGTAATTCAAGTAAAGGTTTTTCAATTCTATTGTAGTATATCATTTATTCATTGATAACGATTTATTACGTAAGCATTAGGTTTTGTTGGAATTGGGTAACTTGTTAAGCTAGATTGGTGATTTTTATGGAACAAATTGACATTAGAACTCTTTACATTGAATCATTGTATAAGCACATCTTATGAATTACACAATCGAATCAATCTAATACCTAGTGTTTCATCATATTCATCTTTGGTGTTTGTAAAACGATCCAGTGTTAACTTGATTAAAATTCAAACAATATAATTTTCACATTTTCGCATCAAACCTTCTACTCACAATTATTTTTGAAAACACTCTTATTTTTGAATTTTAAATGGGGTCTATCACCCCCTTTAGAACGTTTTTCTACTTCCATATCCACAAATAACAAGCTTGCCAAGTATCAGAAATGGGGGACAATATAGTTGCATGTACTTGATACATTCAGGGGAGTACCCTAATACAGTGATTCTGTTTCTTGTCTTATCACTTTCATTCTTATTTACTTTTCACTATTGAGTCTCATTCATAATTGCACATCCTCTTTGAATCAAGTTTTGAAACAATTCATTTTTAGAATGCATAAACCAATTGTTATATTTGAGTTTTGATCATGATGGTTTAAGAAAATTGTCCGAGTTAGTGAAATAAGAACCATAAGTGATATCAATTCAAGTCACGTGGTAAGTGAAATCTCAAACTATTTCAAAAACTTGAAAATTTGAGATTTCTTATATATGATTCGAATCACTCACAATCCATGATTCAAATCAATCAAAATATAGGCAAAAGAAGAAATTTTTGGTGCCTGTGATTCAAATCGCATATTACACCTGATTTTAATCATGCTACTATGTGAATCAATCGAATCATAGTTTGCACATGACTTGAATCACATACTTCTTATTTTCCATTGCCATGTCTGATTAGAATTAGGCTTAACACATGATTCGAATCATGAACATGTGTGACTCGAATTACAGTCAAATCACATAAAAATGGTCCACTTTCATTATGAGTTATTGTTTCACATTACTTGCTGATTTGACTCAAATCATGAAATGCACTTGACTAGAATCTAACTAACTTTTTTCATCCATTTTTGTGCTTCATCTCAAGCATATATAAAATCATTTTGTCTTCACTTTTCAAAAACACTCAAAAAGATTTTCATAATCAACATTGTGATTTTTAGAAAAACTAACACCCTCTCACTTTTGAAAGTACAAAAAAACCTTTCAACAAATTTCCTTCATCTTCAACTTTAGTTTGATTTAAGATCTTGATAATGAGAGATTTATAATTGATTGAAGGAAAAACCGTCTCGAAACTAATCGTTCTTGAAGATTGGGTAAAGATTTTCAGGTAGCTTGCAAGATTATGGTTGTTGTCATTGGTGCTGACAAATTCCAGCAAAAAAAATGAGGTTCTTCTCTCCATATTTCCTTGGTAGTGACTGCGTGGAAGGCTATAGACAAGACATAGTTCTTCTCAAATCTTTGAACAATTCATCACTCAAGGGGTGATTACTACACACAAAGGCTTTTAGCATATTGGTGATATTGGAAGATTCAAGAAGCGTCAATCAAGTAAAGATCACGTAGAAGAGTTTGGCATTACATTGTATACAAGTCAAGATCCAAATAGGAGCTTTTATTTTTCTCAACATTATTGTGGATTGGTGATTATATGAACTCTTGCAATATTTGTCAAAATAAAAAGGAACAATGCTTGTTCCAATGGAAAATCATTGAAGAGTGCACGTAGGCAAAGCGAGGACGAACGTTGAAGCACTATAAATCTCAGTTTACTCTTTATCCCTTACTCTTGCATTTAATTTTTAAAGGATTTGCATGTTTGGGTATTTCAATTCTAGCATAGTTTGTCGTTTATTCAATTTGTATCAATTTATAACGTAACATTAGATTTTGTTCGAATTAATGCCTAATCGAGCTGAATTGGTGATTAAATTCTGAGACATAATTGAGGTTAGAATTCATTGATATTGAATCGTTGTATAAACACATCTCGTGGAATATACAATTGAATCAATTGAATACCTTTGTGTATCATCATAAAACCATCTTTGATCTTTGTGAATCGATTTAGTGATAACATGATCAAGTTTCGAAAAATATAATTTCATATTTTCGCTTTAAACCTTCCGCGCGCATCTTTTGAAAAAACTTTGATATTCTGTTTTTAAAAAAGCGGTTGAATTTTGTAAGAAAGGTTTGTTTACACACCTCTAGACCTTTTTTCTACTTCCATATTTACATCCAACACTTTTTAATCATTTCATATTCAAGGTATTACAATTTAAATATTTTATTGTATGAATATGGTATGAATATTTGATCTATAAATTATAATTTAATTTTGTAATCCCCCAAACTTTATAGTCCGACTCCGCCAATATTACGATACTTATTAACCCGTGATAATAAATATCTCAATTACTATCACACACTTTATTACTATACAAACCATCCATGGTTAAATCTCCATTTCAACCTCGAGAAAAATACTTTTGTAGTTGGGACAAACATTCATAAGTAAATCAATAGTACTCGGCCTTGTGATTCAAATTATGAAAAGAAACCCTAGGAGAGAGAGAGAGAAGTAAAGAAAGTAGTAAAAGGCAATGCACATGGAGTGTCCACTTCCACATCTTCCACTTGAACAATCATAGTAAGATAACATCACCTTGTCGTCACCCAGCCCAACATGTCCAACTCACACATTCCTCCACGTGTAATTAACAAACCCATAATTTCCACTAATTAAAACTTGAGTTAATAAAAAAGACAAACCGCACCATACTTTCTTCTATTAATGCCCACCAAAACTCTCCCTGCCCCTATACTACACTATACTTACCCTTTCCACCACTATTATTATTATTATTTCCACATACCATACAAATTATTCACTTGAATGCTTAGAGAGAGAAAGAGTGATAACTGATCATGGAGGTTGTTGGCATGAAGAAGGAGAATATGAGATTTGAAGAAACTGAGCTGAGACTTGGAATTGGATCAGCCATAGTTTCTGAAGAAGTTGTAAGGAAGAGAGGATTTTCTGAGACTGAAACTCATCATGATGATGAGAAAACTACCATGGATTTGATGCTTAATCTTTCCTCTAAGGAAGCTACTGCTGAGGTAGATCCAAATCATAAGAGCACCAAGACTTTGCCAAAGGAGAAGACTCTCTTGCTTGCAGATCCAGCTAAACCTCCTACAAAGTAAGTAATTAGCTAATAAGTTACTCACTAAATTTTCTTTTGACATTTTTAATTTGCATGCATAATCTTGTTGTCACGATTTATTGAGATTTAATAATTATCATTTTAATAAAACAAAACAGAAAGTTATATATTTTTTAAAATATCTTAAAGATTAACTGAGATGTAACTACATATTTTTATATTAAAAATGACGAGATCTCTTCATATTCTTTTCTTAACTTTCATATTAAAACTTGTAAATATAGGTTATAAATTTTTCCATGAACAAACTCATGGTTTAGTTAGGTGTAAGGTTTTAAATAACAGTTACAGTTGGGTTGTAGTTTGTATAAAATCTTTTACGATTTTAATCGGTTTAAAAATTGGGATACTAATAGTAGTAGATTCATATTAATTTATATTTTATATAAAAATAGTGAATAATGGTCCTTTGATACCGTTTTGTCACATGTATTTATTTTTGAAAACTGACTTGTTTTTAAGCCATTTTTAGGCCGTGTAAGCATGTAGTAGTTTTCTATGCAT
Source organism: Lathyrus oleraceus (assembly GCF_024323335.1). Taxonomy (NCBI): domain Eukaryota; kingdom Viridiplantae; phylum Streptophyta; class Magnoliopsida; order Fabales; family Fabaceae; genus Lathyrus; species Lathyrus oleraceus. Next base: position 176,587,059 of record NC_066581.1, read on the forward strand.
GTGTGTGAGAGAAATAGGCATAGATCATGGAAGATAGAAATAATTAATGAAAGAGGATGAAATAAGAATTTGTGAGTTAGACAAAGAGACTGTGAAAAAAATAAAAATATGGTTTTTTATTTATTTTTAAAAACAAATTTTTAAAATGAAAAAAACTCAATAATAGTAGAATAAAAAGTTCTTGATTATATGCTGCAACGCATAAATATGGAATAGAGTACCTTTTCATGTTACAAATTTGTTCTATTATACCTAGTCACTTAAAGAGGCCAGAATAATTATAATTAAATATTAGTTGCAAATTTCTGGTTATATATGTGTACAATAAAAGAAGTTAAAATTAAATTTTCAATCAATCATAACATTAATTATATATATATATATATATATATATATATATATATATATATATATATATATATATATATATATATATATATATATATATATATATATATATATATGATTATGTCTGACTAGAGAAAATCAATAAATAAAAAAATTGAAAAATATAAAAAAACTAAATACGACAAGAGATGGCCTACCATTTCAGCATGTTTATCCATCCTCCAACCTTTAAACAAAAAATCAACAAATTGATAATATGACTAATTTCAATTGATATTTGTCAAACTCATCTTTAATAAAACGAGGAAATGAATCCCACCACCAAGGATCGTCTTTGAAGACGTGCATGATAAATTATTGGATGGAGTCTCAAATTTGTCAAAGTTAAATTATAACTATATAAAACCTCATAAAATATTTATTAGGTTAAATCTTAATTAAATATGAGCTCTATTTGTTTTATTATGATTAAGCTAGACTAATCTCATAGGCCTCCAAAAACTTGTGACCACTCTGCCACTACTAATGGCCTCTAATAACTAAACCTTATCTATTAAGTGGGATCAACTACATGGATCAATTTTAATGTTCTAAAAAGATCATGTTTCTCTCAAAATGATTAATCTCAAGATCTTTCTTAATAACTTCTTTGATAGTCTTTCTTGGTCCTCTCCTTTCTCTAATTATTTTTCTTCTCTCCATCTGGTCTACCCTCCATACTACAAAATATACCAGTCTTCACCCTACATGCTAAAACCACCTAAGTCTATTTTCCACCATCTTCATTAGTATAGGCGCTATCTGACACTCTAAAATTTTCATTTCTAATTCTCTCATTTCAAATCTTACCAACATCCACTGCATCATCTTCATCTCTACTACACTTACTTTATTCTCGTGTTGATTTTTAACCGTCCAATATTCTATCTCGCACAAAATCATCGGTGTTACCGCAATCCGATAAAACTTTCCCTTCAACTTTAGCGGTACCTTTGCATCACATAAAATAGCTTATGTTATTCAACATTTCGACCATCTGGCTTGAATTCGATAGTTTACATCCCCTTTTATTTTTCTATCATTTTGTATTATGGATCTAAGATATTTAAATTGTGTTACTTGAGGGATAATATGGTCTCCAATTTTCACCTCTAGGTTAGAAACACTCAATACCTCTATCTCCAAGAATTTTCCACACTTTAATAGGTAGGTTGTTTGGTCCAACCACCTTACTACTACTCATTCTTTTCAACATTTCCTTTACCTCCTATTTATGGATCTGACGGTAGTGATTATAGTTCTGATATGTTTCTCTAATGTTGAGTCTACTAGACTCCGGCGTGATATCATATAGTTCATTAATTAGGTTGTAAAAATGAGTATTTCACCTATCCTTTATATTTTTTTCCTGAGTGAAAACATTGCTTTCTTCATCTTTAACACTTGATCCAAATCTTTAGTTTTTTCTTCTCTTCCCTTAGCAAGTCTATATATAAACTTTTCTCTCTCCTTATTTTCTATAGATTGGTATAATTCGTTAAAAGTTTGGATTTTCACTTCACTCAAAGTTTGAATTTTCTATATATATATATAAGACTCAATCAAGTAAAGTTCAAGAGACACCCGAAAGAAAATAAACAAAGAGTATCTATTCCGAGTAAAAAATTAAAAAAAAATATGAATATTTATAACAACTCCAACCATCAGGCGAGGATATCAAAGCCAGAAAAAAAAAAGTAGAGGCAAGACAAAGAAAAATAGAATCCAGACAGAGTTAGATCTCTCCAATCCAATGATACTTGTAAAAGTAATAGAAAAAACAACACAATAACACATCTAGTGGAGACCGAAGTGACTCACCCTATTATTAGCTCATATCGTGATTTGTGAGTTATGTTTTATATATCCGAAAATTCTTGCAATTAATCTATTTGTTCAGGAGCTCCCATGGCATGAAAGTCTCATTCATGATGCAATGAAGAGCTCCATTAGAGTCGGTTTCTATTCAAACTTTGAATCATCTTCTAACAATCACATTTTCTAACACTATCATAATATAAAGAAATTCCGCGCACATTACGCTGTCCTTGATCACCCGATCATAGTATGAATCTTCTTCAGATTTGTAATAGGTACTGTAAAATTATTGCCTGAGTTTTATATATGTATGTATAGGACGCAAGTGGTAGGTTGGCCACCTGTGAGGTCGTTCAGGAAGAACATGTTAGCAACACAAAAGAGTGAAGAAAGTGGCAATCTAAATCACATTGCTATTAGCTTTGTGAAAGTTAGCATGGATGGAGCACCTTACCTCCGTAAAGTAGACTTGAAGATGTACAAAAACTACTCCCAGCTTTCCGATTCCTTAGGCAAAATGTTCAGCTCCTTCACCATTGGTATTAATTCATTCATTAAGCTTAACTAATTTCACCTTTTTTTTTATTGATAATGCTCATTAAATATTCTTGTGTTTATATACTTAAGGAAACTGTGAATCTCAAGGCATGAAGGATTTTATGAATGAGAGTAAGTTGATGGATCTTTTAAACAACTCTGATTATGTCCCAACCTACGAAGACAAGGATGGTGACTGGATGCTTGTCGGTGACGTTCCATGGGAGTAAGTATTTCTATTTTTACTTGTCAATATATGGTTGGTAATATTAGGTATCATCGATAAAAATGTTAAAATATAGTGTTTGATAACTTTTCAATCATTTAGAAGTTCTTATTTTATTCTTTAAAGTGTATTTTTCATTTAAAAATATCAAAACATAGATTTTTTAAAAATAGGTACGGTAAATATTGGTTTTATTGACTAAAACGTTGGATTAAGAAGTTTAGGAATAATTAGCATTAGTCTTCTAAATTTAGAAAAGAGGAATTCATTTGCATGGAACCGATCGGCATATTAGTATAATCGATTACATCCTTTTATATTTGTTAAAGAGAATTTACAGTTGCTAAATACAATCGCTTGGCATAATGTATGAATCGATTATATTTGAAATTTTTTAGTTAAAATTTGAGTCAGTGAATGAATGTAATCGATTGATATAATAGTACAATCGGTTACACCTGAGAGTTTTTAGTTTTATTTGTTTGATAATTGTACCTCATCTTGTATTGTTGTATATATACCCTTTGAGTATCTTATGAATCCACATATTTTCTCCCTCAATCACTCTCTCTCATTCTCCCTCACTCTTTCCCTCTTCACACTCAATTATTCATCAACCTTGTGGTTGCAAGTTCCAACATTTTCCATCAACAGTTTGGTTCGATCCATCAAACACCTAATGTGCAAACACAGTAATTTCTACGAATCTACTTATCCTTGATGTGAAGAATTACGACAAGTGGTGCAAATAAATGAATGTGTTGTTTGACAATTAAGATGTTCTGGAAGTGATCAAGAACGGGGTAACTACACTTGTAGAAGGTGCAACTGATGCACAACAGTCTAAGCATAAGGAGGAGAAGACGTAAAATTACAAGATAATATTTTTGATCCATCAATGTGTTGATGCATATAATTTCAAAAAAGTTAGTGATTTATAATCATCGAAGCAAGCATAGGAAATCTTGGAGAAAACGTATGCATGGGCCGATAATGCAAAGGTTGTAAGGTTACAAACTAAAAAAATACAACTTAAGCTAATTCAAATGGATGAGAATGAGATTATCAACGATTTTATGAAGATAATTACTTGGTTGGTGAACCAGGTAAACGTGTGTGGAGAAACAATCACAGAGCAGTATGTTACCGCAAAAATCTTATGTTCTTTGACGCAAAGATTTCACAGTGTGGTGGTTGTGAATGAGGAATCGAAGGATCTTCTGTTGGTGTCAAATAGGAGTTGCAAAGCTCTCTTGAATCGCATGAGCAGAGAATGGAGGAAAGGAATGTTAATAAGGCAAATGTGGATATCTCTTTATAAGCGCGCTTTAATGGGAGAAACAAGAAGGCGAAGGGAAAGTGGCTCATGAACAAAGGTAGAGGGAACTTTTAGAATTTTGGTGGAAGAGAGTCCCAAAATTCCAAGAATTTGATATTCCAAAAGGGTGAAAACAATGGCAATAGGGTTGTTGGATCAAACAACTCTAGAGGAGGCAACCTAGAGGTAGAGGAGGAAAAATGATGGTTGACAAGAGTAGTGTGCAGTGCTATAATTATCAAAAGTTTGATCATTTTGCAAGAGAGTGCAATGTCAACAAGAAAGGAACCTCAAGAAGATGAAACTAGAGTTGCAATATAAGAGTTTGATGATGAAAAAACACTATTGGGCATGATCATGGGAGGAAAATGCAACAACAATTGGTTGCAACGCAGCAACAGCGGCTTGAAAAACACTATAGAACCAAAGTGGAACCATTGTAGTTTTATGCCAACCATACTAGAGAAAATGCCATTGTGACTTTGAAAGAAGCAGTGCAATGCACCGATCATTGCTATTTGGACTCTGGGTGTTCAACCTATATGACGGGAGGGGGGGGGGGGGGGATTAGTTTGTTATGATCAATCGTTCCATGAAGAACAATGTTAAATTCGCGGAGGAAGGGATCGATGATGCATCGATTGAGAGAAGGGTTGGTAGACATTCTTTGATAAAGAATGTGTTGTATATTCTCAGAATCAAGTGTAATATTATGAGTAGGGGACAATTACTTAAGAATGATTATAAGATTCAAATAGAGAACAAGGTGTTACGCTTTATGAATGCAAATTGGATTTTGGTCCAAAGGCTCCTATAGCACCTAATAGAACTCTCAAAGTTGAGTTGAAGGTTATGGAGTGTAGGTATCTTGCTACATCGATTAGTCAATAAGAGTGGATATGGAATTATAGGCTTGGGCATATTAAATTATGAGATCTCAATGCCTTGCTAAATAATGGAATGATGATGGGGGGCCATTGATAAACATATAAGCTAAATTTTTTGTAAAACCAAATGTCACATGCGGTGTATTCGGATGTATGTGGACCGATGCAAGTTGATTTCATTTGTGGCAATATATATATTTATTTGAATTATCGTTGTGCACCACTCTAGCGCCTGAATTCATATCTTAAGGCATAAAATATGGTTTCTTTGTTGAGTTGTAAAACTTTGTTCCAAGATACTAATTCTATAAGTTTGAGAATAAGTTATTTTTGTTAATTATACACCACGTTATTGCTTCATTCAAAAGGCATAATTGTTGGTTTGTTTTAGTTGAATTGTATTGAACTTTCATCATTTTGTTTATTAATGTTGATCACTTGTGATTAGTGATTGAGAGAAAGTGAGAGGGAGTTCTCATATTTAGGGGGAATCCTAGATAGAGAGACACTAGGGTAGAATTAAGAAGAAGGGCCTTGAACAAGGAGCTTGTTCATCTAAGACATTTTGTACTAATTCTATAGAAGAGTGGATTTACTTTCTTGGGTAAAGTGCCCCCTAGATGTAGGTTTGATTTACACTGAATTTGATTAACAATTATTGTGTTCTTTATTGCTTTGCAGCTTCATCATCTTGTATAAGTTAATTTGTCATAACTTGGTTGTGTAATTGATTTTTATTTCCCGATATACTTTTATGGCATACCATGTCCCAAACATCGTGTTTGACATTTGTCCTTATAATATGTTATCTATTATAAACGAGTTGTACACATTGTCCCAAGCATCTGGTCCAACATCTGTCCTCCAAAGAACATAATTTCAATTGCATCAGAGTAGGCACCCTATTCAGTTTGGGTGTGTTTTAAGGTTCTTAATCTGTTCAAGATGAATTTCAAAAGAGGAGGAGGAGTTCGTCATCCAAATATTCTTTTTGGTATTAAGAGGCCTCCAAAGATCGTAGTCAAACACAATTATGAACATTGTTAAGACCAAGTAGATTATACTGAAGAAAATCCCAGACTTGCTAAAATCTTCAATAAAGTCTTACAAAACTAGATATGAGATCTGGGAATAATGTCTCTTCAAATGTTAAAGACAATAAGCAACACAATTTCAAGAGGTGTAACTTTCAACATAAAGGAATATGTGATGACAATTTCAACTTGATCTAATGTCTTAAATGCAAAGATTTTGGACATATTCAAACTGAATGCTCAAGTTTGTTTAGGAAGCAAAGAAAAATCTACTATATCATTAATGATAAGATAGATGAAAAAGGTGGATTTAATCAAGAAAACAATATTGTGACTTTCAAAGACTACATAATGGCGAGCCATCAAATTTAAAGAAAAGGTGTATTACTCCTATTCAGAAAACAAATTGCTGAATGTTAGACAACAAGTCTCATCATCTTGGTCAATATGTTTACTAAAACATAAAATGTAGAATATCAGATAATATGTCTCAACATCCGATAATCATGTGTACAAGAAAACATAATTCTTAAAAAGTAAGTTAATGTCTTAAGGAGTTTGAAATAAAAGGATCCCTAAATTGTTTAATATGCTTTGTTTTAAATAATAATTTACTCTAGGCGAGTCATTAATGGAGAATATATGCATGTTGAAAATGGTTTTTCGGTTCTTTGAACTTGCATCTAGTTTTTAGGATAATTTCCCCTGAGACATGCTCGACGGGTTATTGAATCATGCAACATTGACTATCTTCATGCCAACACTGACATTGACTGTCTTCATGCCAACCAGGATGTTTGTTGAATCATGCAAACGTCTCCGTATCATGAAAGGAAAGGAGGCTATTGGTATCGGTTAGTATCAAGTCTTTAATTATATTACTACTAATCTTAGGAAAATAAAATCACATTACTGAGTCATCATTTCATTTGTAAATTTGCAATTAAACCTTATATTTTAGTCATGAAATTGCTAAGAAAATCTTTGAAAATTTCATTTCAAGAATAATTTATTTCGGTTTTTTTATTTCAGCACCAAGAGCTATGGAGAAATGCAAAAACAGGAGCTAGTTTACCACCTGCTCCATCCTTTATCATATTTTGATGCCGGTTTGAATTATAGTAAGATAATTAAGAGCACAGCAGCCACAAATTAATGGACATAACAGGATGTTCAATATAATTAATTTGTGTATTATTTATTATATGGTTTGTGTTGTTATATATATTGTTTAAAACAAAATATAATTAAGAGTCTTAAGTGCTGCAGTAAGTAGTAAGAACAGACACAATAAACGACTCTAAATTATATATATTTGATTTCCAATTAGTGTGTTTGCTAGCTTTAAAGTTTATATGATTCCTTCATATTAAATATTTAAAATTTAAATCAGTTATTTTTTATATTTTATATAGTAAAAATTTATTTATATATATTTTTGTTTTTATTTAGATCAATAACCGAATAAATAGCTGGAAATGTTCCCTGAACATGGTGGAATGGGTGGGGAAACAAAAACATGTGCTTGTTCATGGAACATTTATGCATGCTTTATAAACTAACGAGGACGAAGAAATAAAGGCTTCTATATGTGCTAATGGCCCCATTTATTTTCACTTTTTATTGGAACCACTTTGTAATGTACAATCTCTTTGGATTTCAATGGCTAAGATGGATTCCAATAATCATGTCCTTCCTACCTTTTATAATTTGCCTTACCTGGACCTTAACTCGATCAATTATCGTTGGCATTTCTTAGTTGAAATTCTCAAATAGTGTCCAAAGCTTCAAATAGTTGGATTTGATGAGGTTTGTTCAGGATCATATCTTAGTCATCTTTTCTTAGAACACCTATTTTTTTTTGCTTTTGACTTTTATAAAATTCAGAATTTATTATTTTGCTATGCTTCGCATAACAACTCAAACATGGATTGGAATACGGTCAGGTCGTGTAAATTTGCATGGTCGTGTCTTCTAGTTGTTTTATCGATTAATTTTGATATATTTTTGTTTAATTTTGACTATGGTTTGTGATTTATACAATAGTTTCATATTTAAGAGTGAGTTAAAATAAAAAGTCACAAATGTCTTTAATGGAGATTACTTCCGAGAGATGTCAAATAATTTTTATTTTTAATTTGTGTTTGTATTTATCCATGTGAGTGTCAACTGACCCAAATGACAATTGATGTTTGGATGGATTTCATACACACCTGTGATGGTAAACATATGATAATTATAAGGTTTCATATGTGAATGATAAATCATTTCAAAAAGAGATTTATTATTTGACATGTTTTATTATCAATGTTTGATCATTACAACAAGAGTACCACTACTTGTCAATATTATTATCAAAAGACTTGATATTGATGGTGCACTGAGTACCTTAAGATATGTTATGCCATTAGTTGAAGGTATTAAAGATTCAACTTATTTTGTGAGTATATCTATAGTGTTTTGTTTGTTCTATTTTCAGTTATAATTGCTTCAATATATGCTAATATGAGTTCGATTTCGGTTGTTCTATTTTCAGTTATAATTGCTTCGATATATGCTAATATGAGTTCGATTTCGGTCCTTAATGGAATAAATTTCAAGGAATGGAATGAGAACAAGGAAATTGTTCTTGGCTGCATTGATCTTGACTTTGTATTAACGATGGAGGAACTACATTCTCCTATGAAATCTAGTACCTCTGAATAGAGGAAAGATTATGAGAAGTGAGATTGCTCCAATCACATGAGTCATGCTTTGATCTGTTCTAAGGTCAATTTAGCTTTAGTACCTGAAAATACTTGATGGTTAAAATCTGGTGCAACTAATAACATCAGTATTTCAATGAGGGGTTGCTTGAACTACCAGAAGGCAAATGATGTTGAAAGATACATCTATGTAGGAGATGGAAAGTAGGTGGAGGTGGAAGTTGTAGGGCATTTTAAATTATTATTGTGAGTGCATCTTTTTGTTTAGATAGGGTTTGTATGATGTAAAAACTAGGTATTAGCGTTTATGTATATTAGACATTATCATCTGAGTCTAGGTGTGCATTTTAGCGTTCTTGCATTAGGAAGCATGTCAACATTGTTGGAAATGGTTTTGAAAAGGGTTGTGCATCAAAACATTGTGTTGTTCTTGAAAATTTGGTTTTGTGTGAAAATTTTCACATTATAGGTCAACACATGTAAACACAGGTCGACACATAACTCATCTACAAAATACCCAGGTTGAAACATTGTAGGAACAGGTCGACATATACACTGCATTATTAAAGCCCATAAGGTTATATTTTATGAGCTAACTGAATAGGTCAACCTATAGGCAACACATTGCCTTGATAGGTAGACACATGACATCGTACAGGTCGACACATTGCTTCAATAGGTCAACACATGGCTCGTATAGGTCGACCTATTGAACAAAAATGTTAAAAAATTGCTCTTATTTTCAGTCCTTTTGCATTCTGTTTGATTTCTATTAGTCACATACATATAAATACCATATACATGCATCATTCTCTAGTAAGGTTTCTAGAGTGAGTAAAACCTACATGAATCCAGGATTTCAAAGCATCTCATCATCTTCAATTAAATCTATGCATACACATAATCAACCTACACATAATCATTTTTTGATTGGGTACCATCTAGATTAGGATTAATAACTTCCAATTATATTAGTTGTACCGAGAATATTGGATTGAGATCTTTGACGGATTCAAATCAGAAAAACAAGGTGAGGTTTTCCTTCAAGATCTTTAGAGTGAAAGATCTGATCGAGTGAAAGCTTTCGGACTAGGTGTGTCATGCAAGGGAGTAGCGTGAAATGGTGGATCGTGTTGACAAATCTTGGGTTCAATAAATGTGCGCTTGGGATTAATTCAGCCGGGTGAAAGCCTTAAGACAAGAAGGTCATACAAGGAAGTAGCAACAACATGTGAATTGAAGAGACATTGTTGGTGTCTTGATCAATCTTTGATCAAGGTTTTTGGAGGTGCTAGAGTTAAGAACAAACTTAAGGTTTGTGGGATTTGATCTCTCATCTCTTGTATACACACATTTGCCAAGTAAGATTTATTATAATAATATCTCAATTCGAATTGAGGGCAGACGTACCCATAGCGTGGTCGATTGGGGAACTACCTAAACAAGTCCTTGTGTACTCTCTCTCTCTCTCTCTCTCTCTCTCTCTCTCTCTCTTATTTTTCAATTCACAAATTGTCGATTGCTATGATCACCAGATCAACATAGTTTGGATCATAATTTTGATTACATTTTGAATCTTGTGTTTATTGTATTGATCACTAACCATTTGGTTGTGATTGAATTTCTTAGAACAACAAACACTATATAAAATTCTAAACTTTATTTTTGGCACACCAAATGTTCGATAAATTGTTTGACTTAGTTTTTTGTGTGTGGATATCATTGGAGATAGACTTTCACTATTGTAGAGTATTCAATTATTTGTGCTTAAATATTATTGATTGAATTGTGGATTATTTTCATAACATTGACACCTTTACGCATACCCGGGCTATTCAACGGTAGGTTCAGTTAGACGATTTTTTATCCAGGAAATATTTTAAACTTGTTTCTGCACCATAAATTTTTTTAAGCCAAATTTTCAGATGAATTTTTAACTTGGGATATATTCAACCCCCCCCCCCCCCCTCCACCCCCCCCCCCCCCCCCCCCCCCCCCCCCCCCCGTCTAGATCTAGACCTATCGTCTAACAAGTGGCATCACGAACTCCAGTCTTAAGATTTTCTTCTTAGATAATGGCTACTGAATCTAAATAGGCGTATGATATAGAACCTATTTTTACCGGAAAAAATATGGCTATCGGAAAGCTCGTATGTGGATCCATGTCAACTACGTTGACAAGGGTATATGGGATGCAATCATCAATGGTGAAAATGAAGTTACAATGACCAATGATGAAGATGTCACCATACTAAAACCAAAAAGTCAATGGAATGATAATGATAAGAGGTTATGGTCACATGATATTCTTATATCCATTTTAGGTGTTGATTAGTATTATCATGTTTCTTATTGTGGTACCATCAAAGCTATGTAGGACACATTAGAAGTTGCCCATGAGGGAACTAATTATGCCAAACAAGCTAGAATCAATACATTAAATCAAGAGTTTGAACTCTTTCGTATGAAGCATGGTGAAACCATTGCCGACATGCAAAAGAGATCCACATATTTTATTTATAGATTGAATGCTCTTGGTAATCCTATCTCCAATGCTATTGCTACTAACAAGGATTTAAGATGTCTTAATAGGGAATGATAACCCAAGATCACCGCGATTAAAGAGGCGAATGATCTTAAAGAACTTGATCTGACTACCTTGTTTGGAAAATTGGAAGAACATGAGCAAGAACTTACTTTCTTGGAAAAACATGAAATAGACGTGTTACATGGCCAACAAAGGAAAGAAAAAGAATGTAAGTCACTCTAAGCGTAAATCTACGAATGACTTATCTTATTCTCAATTGCAAGAATCCTTTGAAAATCTACAAAGACAAGCCATATAAGCTTTCAAAAAGCTAGCCTCAAATAAAAGAATTTTCTCTCATTTGCAAGCTAAAATGTTGGAAAATAAAAAGAATATGGAGGCTCTAAGGAAATCTATGATAGATATTTTAAAGGATAAGTGTGATGATAATAAAATCTCGTGGTTTGGATGTGAGACTTGTCATATTTGGCAAAAAGAGTCATGAGATATTAAAGCAAGGTTGAATAAGGATTTGCAACCCAAAGTCATTTTTCTATTGACACTTCAAAATATGATATGCCTTCTCATAATCCTCATAGAAGGTATAGTTATGTTGGAAAGAGTTCGATTAGAAAAAGAGCGTCTTCTTACAATGTTTATTGTTATTTTTGTTGCATGAAGGGTGATACCATTTCAAAGTGTAACTTTAGGAGACTCTTGGTCCCCAAAGGAACTCATCAATGGTTGCCTAAATGCAACCAAGGTTTCACTAATCATCAAGGACCCAATGAAGATTATTTACCTAACACTAGTCGTTCATCTTGCAGGATAAATATCTTGGCACTATGAAAAGAGTATGGGATCTCGTTTGTGGAAGCTTAAGACATAATACTTGTAACACTTCTATATTTCTTGACTTGGTGACAAGGAAGATATAATGTGTTACTAAAGAGGTTAAAGTTTAGTGTTATTTTAATTGGTAAAATTATATTGCTTATTACTAATGTTTTCTATCCAAGATGCGTTGGAAAAGGTATTGTTGTTAATGATGTACGTTATATTCGACAAGACATATTAAAGTTTATCAAATTAAGGATTGATCAAACTAATATGATAAAACGTGAGGAGTGTAGTGGTAAATTCATGACCATTAAGCTATGGATAAAGTTAACGTCAATTAAACCATAGTCGCCACAACGCTTTTATTATTTCTAGAGGAAAAGGGAAAAGTACGAACAAAACCCAAAGATAAGAAGTTTTTAAATCAAAACTAATAAAATGCCAGAGATTGTAGGTAAGGGGGTTGGTTACACAGAGGAAAGGTGTTAGCATCCAAAGTGTCCTTGGTACTCCTAGGGAGCCCTTTTTTATGTGTGCATGTGTTTTGGTATAAAAGATATTTGCAATAAATAGAGTGGGGGGATGAGAAAAGAATTCATTAATTATATTTTTGTGTTTGACAAGACCTTCGGACTTGTGCCTACGTAACAACATAAAAATGAGGGATCAAAACCTCGCAGTTCGTGGTATCAATTTCAAAGTGAGTGAATTGCTTTTAACAAAAACTTAAGTTTAAGAGATGCACAAAAGGTCTAAAAGAGTTTGAATGAGTGTTAGTTCTTTTTGTCTTTTGAAATTTTAAGTCAAGTATGGTTAAGTTCATTTACAAGTTTGAATTAAGAAAAGAAGTTTGAAAATGCAATGGCGTAAGGCCAAAGTTTCTAATTTGCAATAAAGTCTAAGTTTAGAAATCACAAGCAAAGAATGTTTTGAAAGAGGGGAGAGATTTGAAATTTAAGAAATGGGAGGAGATGAAGAGACTAATCCTAAGCAAAAATTTAAAAGTTAAGAGTTGAAAAGATCTGACCAATGGGATGCAATCCAATATACAAGAATGTCATATAGAAACCCACTTTTCCTTTGGAATTTAAAATCAAGCAATATCAATAAGCAAGTGAGATGAAGAGCAAGGCATCAAATAAAGATAGTCACATCCAAGATAGCAACTTCATAGTCTTCTTCATAATCTCCCATGCATCAGATGACATACTCCTTGAATGGCTCAGAAATAGGCATTAGACACGGGTTCAAAGTAAAATTTGCATCAAAACCATGTAGCATATGAACTCAAAAGGGATCTCAATAATTACATCAGATGAAAGTTCAATTCACAATGACTTGGCTTCAGAAAAGTTTGCATTGGCCAAGTCCTTTTGCATAGGAAGTGCTGCCTAATTCTAAGTCCAAAGCTCAAATCAAATCCAACAGTCCACACAAACATTTTTAAAGGGTTTTTGTTGTTATTATGTACATTAAGGTCCTAAGACCACAAACACAAATAAAATACACAAACAAAATACACAAACAAGTATATACAATCACAATATATTCACAATTCATGGCTCAAGTGAGCAAAGTAAAAATGGCATTAAAATAAACAAGTTAAATGATATGAATAATGGCAAATGATAAAAGGGCTTGAACTTAAAGTGCATAAGGTAAATGACTTGAAATTAAAACTTAGTCAAATGTTAGTTGATTAGATGTTAGTATTGTTTTTTCTTTTCAATTGTTTAAGTCATTCTTTGGAGAACACTCAACCCTCTATTCACAAGCATGAATCATTGAACCAAGACATCTCCCAAAGGAAGGAAAAAAGGCTAAGTTTCCATACAATACCATGAAAGGGGGGAGACTTACAATCTCACTTACTAGAATGCTATGCTTTTGGGTCAAAATTTAGCGCTATGTTAAGCAATCCTAATTGGACTTATGTAGAAGCACAACTATCTGAGGTCGGGCAATAGAAATTTTAGTGTTAATGCCTGTTAGAGATATGGTATAATGAACCATACTCCTAAAACATACCACACTTAAAAAGAAATTGGCAAAAGGATGGACCTAATCTCATCCATACTTGTATTGGTTTATGAACCAATTAGTCTTAGGATATAGAGATATCATTGGTCAATGAAATGGATGGGATAGAATGGGATTGAAGATGAAGAGGGAGGGGGAATACGACAAACACAAATTGGTCATGGGAGGAATTTTATCAAATTAAAATCATTCATTTATTTTGGGAGATGGAATGTACATTCCATCAATCCCCTAAATCCAATGATTTTAATCCAACAAAGTCAAATCAACTTTACCAAGGCCTAAACACAATAGTCAAACTTCACAAGTCAATAAAAATAGGTCAACACAATTTATTCATAATTAAACAATTAAAAATCAATTAAAAATGCATTAAATTAAATTATGTTTGATCAAAAACCTAAAACCTCTTCAAAACACCAAATAAATGGCCAAGAGATTTATCATAGGTCAAGCAAGGTCAAAGGACCTTGGAGAAAAAATTTCATTATTTTTGGAAATGCAAATGTATTTTTAAACAATTTAAAATATGCACAAAAACAATTAAATCATGAAAAATATTAATATTGATCCAAAAAATATTTTTGATTCAGAAAATGAAAGAGAAAAATATTTGAAATTTATTGGTGAAAGTCGCATATTTTTTGGATCAATATTAAAATTAATATGAATTAATGAAAATAAAGAAATTAAAATGGAAATTCAGAAAATCAAAAATACGTGGACCATCTGATCTCCCTCATTAATTGAGGTGGAAAATTAGATGTTCCCTAGCGCATGTTCCATGTGGTCTTGACTCAAACACGCTACAGGCGTGGTAATCACAACCAACGCTCAGGATTAAAACATTTTAAATGGATCATGTGGTTTAGAGACTTGCCAACACATCGCCGGAGCTAGAGCTTCAGTCTTCTTCTCCGGTGGACCTCACCGGACTGGTCTACCTTCAACCATCACCAAAATGAAAAAGCAAGACATGTATTTAAAGAAAAAATGCTTATGGGCTCGAATCTGGCCTCAATTTTGTCTAACTCCAAGTATATAGGAAGATACAAGGAGTTGAATTTTGAGGATCATGATCTGAGTTACTTCGATTTGACCTCTAAGCAACTCAATCTTATTGCCTACATTGGTAGGACTTCAGACAACCAAAAATCAACTAGAATAATGGATAAATAAGAGAGAATTGAAGAATGGAAAAATCTGGAAAATCACCTTCAATGGAGCTTCAGATTGGCACGTTCTTGCTCTCGATTATGCTTGGCCTTGCTTCAGATGCTTGATGGAGTAGAAATGGATCAAGGAAAGGGATGGACTCTTGGAGTTTCAATCTCAAAAACAGTGGGAGATTCAAACTCGATTTTTAAAGAAAATCTTCAAGCTTATCCTTTAATGGTGAGGGTTTAGGGTTGCTAAATCAAAGCTTATGCATGAGGGTCCTCATTTCTGAGTAAGAGAGCTTCTATTTATAGGCCAATGGGATTGATAACTGCACACTTCCATTTTTGGCAAAACATGAAAATCTCTCTTGCATGCTTGCATGGGTGTGTGATAGGCCCATCAAGTGATGCATTAAGGTCCAAAATTGAGTGTAAGCCATGCTGAAATCATGCTGTCAAGCCATGAATTCGTGTATGAAAAGTGGAACTTGAAATTATCCAAATGGTCCTTCAAATTTAACCCATGCGCAAGTCATTCATCCTTTGTCCAAATGAGATGATTTTTGACTTTTTGGAAAGGTTGGATCAAGAGGAACAACTTTCATGTTGAACACTTTTTAATTTGAAGCTTGGATCATGATGAATTTTGAGGTGGAAATTTGGAAAATCAAACATATAAAAAAAATTCTAAGTACCAATCCATATGTTCACTTCTTCCACCTTGAATAACTTTTTCTATGGGCTTCAAATGTGAAAAGTTCCTTCATAAAATTTGTATCTATTTCAAATCCCTTCAATTTTGTCACACACTTGACCACATTTGGATTCGGGATGAAGGAGTTATACATTTTAGAATTTGAGGAAAATCACTTTTTCAATGGTATTGGCCCAAAATGACCTATAATGTTTCCTCTTAGCACATGCATTTGCAAGTTGAATTTACACTTCCTACAAACTTAAAAGTTGAAGTACACATCTTGAAATTGATCGTGCAATTTGAATGGCTTTCATCTCATAAAAATTGAGCAAGTTATGGTCTTGGGAAGTTGACCTCCAAATTAGGGTTTAGACAAAATGACCTATAATCTTTCACCACAAAAAATGACTTTCCAAGCAAAACTAGCTCTAGGCTTCAACATGAAAGTTGTTTGTAATGTCATTTAGAGTAACGTTGCTCTTGTAATCATTTTCATATGTGATCGAGAAAATAACAAGTGTATTATTTTGCCTTTTATAGTAATAATGGGGAAATTCACTGAATGTCGATCTCAAGGACTGCAAGTCACTATCGAGTTTAAATTATCATTCAATTAAACAAAAAGTATAAATTTGGTATTTTAGGTGTAAAAATATACGAATAAAGGTAAAGGCAAACAAGAATGAAAATAAGGGTTTATAGAGAAAAAGGAACAATGCCAGGGAAGGTGTATGATTTATCCCTGTAACAACTCTGAGTCACTGTTGCATCAACAAATATAAATTACTACCAGTTCTTAAGGGTATTTTCTCCCAAGTCCTTGGTGAGAAAACCTTTAATCAATCTACCCTAATTTCTATGTCCATAGCCAATTAAGGTGAAGTTAAGCTTTATAATATCAAGAATACTCTGGTTCATACAGGGTATCCCTAGTCCTAGGTGATATCTATTGTAGAGTAACCTTATGAAAACCTTATCAATGGCGGTCCATCCTAATTGATAACCACAAATCAATCTCGATTGGTCCGAAAGAGAAAGCAATAAACACATAAAAAGGTTACCGTAAAAAGAATATTATAAATGCAAATGCAAACTCAAATTCGTTACAATTCTAAATCAGGGACACCCCCCTAGCATTGGGGGGTTTATCTACTCTTATTGTGTAAAACAAATGCAAGATAAAAATGACACATTACAAGTAATTGGATGACTTTGATCTTCAATCACTCCTACTTATGAAAACCTTCAACTTTCCGAATGCCTTGCCCTCTGTAATACTTGATTGCTTCATAATACTGTATTTTGCCGTATTCCAAGATGATTTTTCCTTAGACAGGAGGTCCTATTTTATAGTGAAAATTTCAAGCAGTAGTTGGACATGTCCAAAAATATCTCTGAAAAATCCTGACGAACAAAAGCCCGAGAAAACTGAATTTTTGGGCTTGGGGTGACACGACCCGTGTCAGCTGACACGGGTGGCCGTGTCAGCCTACTGTCCTGGCTGACACGCCCCTGGCATGGGTGACATGGCTGGGTGTGGTGCCTGACACGGCCCGTGTCAGCTGACACGGGTGATAAAGTGAAAATACATCGTATATTTGCCTTGATTTACATTCAAAAATCGTATCATTTTCATTTCTATTCTGATTATTCCGCAAGTGTTCGAGTTATTTTTGCAGGTATTTTAATTCACATGCTTAAATGAGCAAAGTATAGAAAAGGAAGGAAAAGAAGAAGAAACAGAAGAGAAACAACATAAAAACTAGAAAAACTAGAAAGTATAAATCTTGTGCAGGCAACGACCGTCACACGCCCCGTCATGATCGTCACTCCCTGGGTGTGACGAACGCCACAGGCCCACCACGACTGTCACAAAGTTAAAGGCAGCGTAATGAATTTGTCAACAGAAGTGATCCACACGCCCCATTTTTTGCTCCTCAACCCATTTTCCCATGAATCTCTCACTCAACCAAGTCACCCTTATTTCTCCCAACTATGAAGACCAAATGGATACTATAAAAGGATGGAAGTTAGAAACCTACAAGCATGTTTGTTTTGAGCCTCCCTGAAGCAAACGCTCAAGCTATTTTCTCTGCATTTATTTTCCACTGCAATTTTGTTTTCTATTATTTTTCCTCAGCAACACTGTTTTCTTTTACCGCAATTTGTTTACCGTTTCGTTTAGAGCTTTGATTTTTCCCTTCCCTTTCCGTTTTTCACTTAGCCAAAAGTAGTATTTTCCTACATTGGAGAACTACTGCAATTTATTTAATTTAATTTAAGCAATTGTTTCGAAGAAGCAGAATCCTACCGACCTGTGGAGGACTGCTCAAGTACTTCAAGATTCGGCATATTCAATTAATCAAAGTTCCAGGTTTTTATTCAATTATTATTATTATTATTATTACTTTATTATTAAATAATCATGTTTGCCTTATTGTTAATTTGTTTATGTTCGTCTATGTTTGCATTAATTAACATATCCGGCTAAATTATCGGTATCGGTATGTGATCGCGTGTATTCGCAATTGCACGAATTATGTCAAAGTCATATAAAAGAATATCGATCCCACAGAGACCAATCGTCAATCTATCGATTACTATCGTTACGGTGTTTATCTAAGGCGGTATAAAAGAGATGTTGGGTTTGCAAAATAACGGTAAATAATAAATACAGGTAAAGACAGGATGAATGTAATTCACGTCAGTTAAGTAATGTTTCGATTGTCTAAATAGAACTACTTATGAGGCAATATTTTCTACTCTTGAAAAGAATCCATTTAACAGGAAGTTTCGCTTTCGCGTACTCAGAGCCGAGTTTACCCTTAAATTAAGGCCTTTTATTGTCACTTATAAAAGATGCGCAAAATGCTAAAGTAGTAAACCTATTTTTAAGAAATGAGACTCGTAAACTTAGTTGAAAAGTGATTTTGATTTGGAAAGTTTACCCAAGGAGTTTACTGATTTTAAATCTATCAACGCGTCTGAAAACAGTTTCAAAAATAGTTTTTCCTTAAAGTGATAAAAATTCCTAGTTACTAAGCCAGGGTGCTTTCGCACTCCTAGAATAGTTAAAACTAACCAAGTTTGTTTTAGAAAACTCAAGTTAAAAATCAAAATAGCCTTTAAAGTATTTCTACAGATTTCAATATGTGAAACATTACTTTAACCGCGATCCTTACATTCTAACCTTTAAAAGAATTAGCCAGACATGGTAACACAAACGAACACAACAGTGTTAATCATGATGAAAAGTTTGTTTTAGAATGTGAGGCGTAGAGAGCGAGTAAAGTGCGTAAAGTAAATAAAGTAAAGCGAGTGCGAAAAAGAAATAAAATAAAGCGAGTGCGGAAAATAAATAAAGTAAAGCGAGTGCGGGAAATAAATAAAATAAAAGCGCGTGTGGGAAATAAATAAATAAAGCGATAAATAAGAACCTGCTCCAAACGGAGGCTTCGATTCTGGTACAAAAATAAACCTCTGATTCCTGAAGCTAAAGACGACAGCAACTCGAAGTGACCCAACTCAATCTCACAAAGGTGCGATAACCCTCCGATGTGACGGATTATTGATATTACAAATGATAAATATATGCTTAGTGTTGTAAAACTAAGTTGGATGATTAGAAAACAAAATGGAATGAGCTATTTATAGAGATTTTCAGCAGTTTGTAAAGACCATGGTGCCCTCCAACTTCTCCTTAGTGGGACTTAGTGGGAACATGATTAACAAAGGTGGCGCCCGCCATCCCTTCATGACGCCCGCCATGTGTGGAAATAGGGTGGATCATGGGAACGTGGCGGGTACCTCCTAGTTGAGGGCTGATGACTCATGGCTTCCCCTATAGCGGCCGCCATGTGCAACGCCATGTGTGTAATTTCGCTGAAAAACCCTAATTTTAGGTCTTTTTGCTTCGTTTCTTCCAAAAGAGTCAGAAAGTGCTAAATATCTGAAAACAAGAGAAAAGATAACATAATGCAAACAAAATGATAATAAACTCCTAATAAACATGTGAAATCCAGGTCAAAAACATGGTGTAATTCAGTGTGATCAAATTCTCCCACACTTAAACCTTTGCTTGTCCTCAACCAAAACTCTTTATAGTTTATGCCAGAAAATCAATACCAACTAGAGTTTATTCGAGGCAAAAAGACTTAAAAGTTCGTTCAAGGGATGTATCGATAGGTACTAACGAATCGAGCTAAGGGTATTGTAGTGACACATCCCGCAATTGCGGTCGTAGGCTCCGTTCCTATTCAAATCAATCCACATTACCCCACCATACCTAAGCCTTCTTTTTGTTTTCTTAAAGTCCTTTTCATTCAAGTGCAATCACATTAAGCACGTTATCCGTACATACTTATAGTAAAGTGACCGATTAGTGATAATGATCTTTAAGCATGGGGCTCTAGTACAAATGTTGGTGTAACCCTTTTATTCAACCTAATTTGCAGTTGTGGGGGATTGGATCGTAATCCACCCTACCAAGTTCAGCACCAGATACCTCTGAACCAACAAACAAATAAGCTTTATTTTTTATTTTTCTAAGCATGGGGCTTCGGTACATAAGTTGGTGTAACCCCTTTATTCAACCCAATTTGCAGTTGTGGGGGATTGGATCGTAATCCACCCTACCAAGTTCAGCACCAGATACCTCTGAACCAACAAATAAATAGGCTTATCATTATTTATTTATTTTTCTTTTTCTCCTGCATGTTCCACATATGTTTTTATTTTGCTGGGTTAAATGACCGTGTGAGAGTCACCTAGCCCGGATTTTCATGCGATTTGGGAACAAAGCCGGGATTTTTGTGATCATTCACTTATTTTCATCGGTCCCCTACGTAGAGCATGCTTAAGCTGGAGCAAACTGCTAGGAAAAACTACTTAAGGACCTATTTGGAACAAAAACTGGGGCTACAACATATGGGGTATCAGGATCGACTCTTATAATCATGAAGCCTATGGTGTTAAGATAATACCGATTTTTAGAAAAAGTTTTCCCAAATCTTTTACATCCTATTATAAACCTGTCTTGTAGCCTGAATGTTCATGATGTATTGGTTTCTTGGCTAAAATTTTTTGGTAAGGTTAAAGAAATAGGGGAAATAAGGATACACTTACACAGATGACTCGTCAGACACATGTTATTTTATTGAAAGGAAAAAAACAAGCAACTAAAATAAACAAAACATACTAAAAGTAAAGGA
Organism: Lathyrus oleraceus; assembly: GCF_024323335.1. Taxonomy (NCBI): domain Eukaryota; kingdom Viridiplantae; phylum Streptophyta; class Magnoliopsida; order Fabales; family Fabaceae; genus Lathyrus; species Lathyrus oleraceus. The sequence goes on from NC_066581.1 coordinate 176,608,445, forward strand.
AAGCCATAAAAAGCAATAAAAAATAAAGGAAAGATGAAAAGCGATAAAATCTCCTCCCACACTTAAACCGAACATTGTCCTCAATGTTTCGATATGATATAGGATAGGAGTAACCTGGAAGAGAGAGAGAGCTAGGGATGAGCACCGGTACTGTCACCGCCCTGGTCAGGATGCCTGGGTCGACGACGACTGGTTCGAGTACTAAGTCCTTCCTACAGCTGCTGAGAGAGACCTAGGAGAGATCCTTGGGTGGCCTCGATGCGAGCAAAGTGACACTCATTAGACTGTCACATGCGTTGTTGCTCATTAGTGATCGCAAGCAAAGACTCAGTGACAGTCTGATGTGCTCGCTCACTACGCTGCTCGGAAGCTACCATAAAACTCATATTATCTAACAGTTGTTGATTTATGGTGTTCAAGAGGGTGTCACGCCTTTCCTCACGAGCCAAGTGCTTGCGCCACATCTCCTCAGTGATGTAGAAATCGGGAGTGGTACCTGCAAAAGGGTTAGAGGAAGAAGGTGCGGTGTGTGCAGGTGATGCAGCGGGAATATCATGAGTTGGTGACTGGTCGCGCTGGTCATACTCATCATCGGTCCCTAACCCATCGTCCATAGGAACGTTAGGTGGCAAAAGATCGGTAAAGGGTGGAGCATCAAGATCGTATGTCCAGTTCCTCACATGTTGCACATCAGTATGCTGAGAGCAAGGTAGGACAACACTGGGTACAACTGCACCATGTATCATGAGGTAGAAACCACCTTCTTGCCGCACCTTGCATAATTTCATATCTTTCAAAAACTTTAAGTTAATGGTTCGGTGAGGGAGTGGTTCCAAGGTGGCTAACTCAGTATGTAGATTCAACGCTCTAGCAATGGAGGTAATCAAACCACCGAAAGATATGGTTCCTCCTTTCTTAAGGAGGGCAGACATATGGGCCAACATGAAAGGAACAGGATTGATCATGTGACTAGTGAGGCAACCCTGTAAAAATAGCAATTCTTGGGCATTTACTTTGTTAGAGTTTTCTCGGCTAAATATAGTACATGCCAAAAGGTATCTACAAATACATATGGCCGAGTTATGGATATTAGAAGCCAAAATTCCTTCAAAGGAAGTGACATTCACATTAGATAATTGGTTCCAAAAAGTAAATGCCTCGAGTGCCCATTCGGTATCTAAGGGCGTCTCACAAATAGCATCATCACCATAAGGCATTCCGAGCAAACCCGCTAAAGCATCGGTAGTGTAATCGTATTCTACATTAAACATTCTAAAATAAACGGTACCTACCGTGCTAGCAGTGCCAGGATGAACAGTGTAAATTAGGGAACTTAAAAATTCCCTAGTGAGCCTATCGTAGGTGAGCGCTTTACTAGCAAAAATATCGTGTAATCCTAAATTATCTAGCATGTGGAAAACACTATGATATGTGCCTAGAGTGTACAAATAGTCCTCGTCAACATACCTGGTAGCGAGGATCTCCCGAGTTTCCAATCTTTGCAAAATCTTGTTTTGTCGCTCACCGGGCTTTCCTCCACGAAGAGCGATGTTGTTAAACTCCATTCCGGCCATTAATGGTGGTTGTAGAGATAAATGGGTATTTATAGAAAAGAAAAGAGAAAATGAAATTTAATGGATTTTTTTGGTGAAGAGTTGGAGAAGTGAAATTGGAGAATTGTAATGGCTTGTAGTGAAAATGAGAAGCTTGGAAATTTTTATGAATTTGGTGGAGTTTGGAGGAGAAGAGAATAGGTTTGGAGAGGTGGAAGAAGGTATAAATAATGAAAAAGGAAAATCTGACCGTTACGTCATGGCGCCCGCCATGGAGCTTATGGTGCCCGCCATGTCTTCGGGTTTGGTTTGGGTCGGCTGTGCTGTTTGCTTCTTGGGCCTTAATCCTCTCGTCTTCATTTTTGTAATGGGGGGTGTATATAGGTATCCACGAATGCTATTTTTTTGTTTTTTATTTTAAGCTTGATAAAATAAAATAAAATGAAATAAAACAAAACATAATAGAGTAAAACAAAATTAAACAAAACAAAACAAAATAAACTAGTAAAGTAGAACAAAATAAAATAAAATAAAATAATGGACATATATAAAAAAAAACATAATAATTAATATATATATATATATATATATATATATATATGTGTGTGTGTGTGTGTGTGTGTGTGTGTGTGTGTGTGTGTGTGTGTGTGTGTGTGTGTGAAGAGTCAATAATAATTCACGAGTCCAGAGAACTTAGTGTAAGACCCTAATTTTGACCCTAAGATCCCTCATGGCATCATATCATTGCACATTGTATTTGCCTCAAGGATCATAACATCTTGGCCCCTTACCCTAGGGTTGGGACTTGTGTGAGTGGTTTGAGACCACCAAGCATGCTTGATTTGTATACTATTGCTTTTCTCATTTTGTTTACTAACCAAAAGCACAAAAATATGTCACTAACATCTTTTCTTTTGAAGCTTGAGCAATCATGTGATCCAAGGCTCCTAGGAGGCCCCTATGCTCAAAGAATGGCCAGATGAAAGTGAAAGCAAGCATGACATTGGGTCAAAAATCTCTTAATCATCATATATTCCTCCCAAGTATCTCAATTTGTCAATTTGATCAAGATAAACCAAAGTGCTTGAGGATTGTTTCCCAAAGAAACCCTAATTCAACAGTGCATTGACTATGTCTTGCTCATGAAGTAACCTTAACCCATGATTAAATACAACCAAGGGAAGTTCTTTAATTCATCATTTAATTCACATTTGAGCTTATGTGAGTGTCCTCAATCATCAATTCATCAATATTTGAAGTTTGGACTTGAGAAGTTGATCAGTCAATTCATCTCATTATTTTGAAATCCACTGAGACCTAAATTTTGATGTGTTTCTCAAATGATGATGAACCCATGAGCAAATGTGTTCTTAAGAACCATATGAACAACTTTCATGTTCATCAAAAATTGATTTGAATCTTGGAAGGTCATCATTAATTTCAAAACATTATAGGTCATTTTGACTGAAACCCTAATTTTGGGTCAACTTCCCAAGGACCTAACTCCCTTATTTTTCATGATTTTGTGGTGGTATCAAATGAATTGGAAATTTTAAGATGTCTAATTCAATTGTTATGTTGGACAAAATTTCATAATCCTAAAAGAAACACATTTGATAATACAAAACATTATAGGTCGCTTTGGACCAAAGTCACTGAAATGTGAAAAAGTCCAACTTCAAGTACCCATAACTTTCTCATCAAAAATCTAAATGATGCAAAATTTAAGTCCAAATAGATTTGCTTGAAAATATATACAACTTTAATGTTGAAGGTTTTGTCATTTGAGGCTTGCATCATTGAAATAGAAGGGCTTGAAGTTGGTCCATTTTGGCTAAATTCACATACACATGTTTTGTACCTTGAACTTCATGACCTGTTTTCATATATTTTCCAACTCCAAATGGATTTTTATTCAACATAACATATGTTCCTCATGTCAAGAACTTTCCAACCATTACCCACATGGCTATGTTTCAATTTGGCAAAGTGCATTTTCGAAGAGATGAAGATTTGTGTTCATTTATGGAAACAATGTTGAAACTCCATGCACAAGCCAATGTAATCAAAACTGCACATCCAAACCATTGCATACTCATATCAGCTTGCATTTGCAATGGATTTTCGGCCTTACATGCGCCTGTACAGGCCCATGCATGGAGGCCCTCATTCCACATGCACACGAATTTTCCATGGCTTGCATCATCATTTGCTATAAATACAGATGCATGGATTCATTCATTTCCAACCTCAAGGCGCCTAAATTGCTGTAGAACTGAATCCCCACCCTTCACTCAAAGGAATTTTTCTTTTCACTTTCAATTTTTTTTCAGTTCAATTTTCAACTTCCTTAGTTGATTATTGAGCTTCAATTCCTAAGCCTAGCTACTTTGCCATCTCAAGATCACACTGCATCAAAGAATTGGAAGAGATCATGCCTTGTAAAGCTCACTTCAAAGGTTGTTGTTCAAACTTTTTTGATTCGAAACTCCTTGGATCTTGCTCATTTCTTGTGTTTGTTGGTTCTTCTGAAGTCCTCATGTGAGAGGCAATTGATCTGTGTATTTAATTTCATGAATTGATCAAGTTCAGTTTGAAGACCATGAATTTCTAGCTCAGATTTCTCCTTCCATGAGGGTCTAGAGTAGAAACCAATGGCACAGGGGTGATGTACATCACCCCAGCTTTCCAATGATATGAGGATCGTCCATTTTGGTTAAGTTTTCAATACCTGCAAATTCCACCGGAACTGTGAAGCTCACCGGAGAAGACGGTGGTTTCCACCACCGTCCCCACGTGGCTGAGTTCCCAGCCCTTGGATGCTTTGACTCCAATCTGATCTGGACCATGCAATGTTATGACTTTTATTAATGCCCTGTGTTTCTCATTTGACTTTGGATCATCATACACGCGCGCCTCACAACCCTCAGATTGGACACGTCAATTAATGAATGTGATCCAACACGCCAGGATTTTTCTAATTTCTGATTTTCTATTCTATTTTCTTTTATTTCATTTTATTTCAACAATTCATAACTCTTTCATTTTAAATCCAAAAAATATGGGACCAATTGCATTATTTCCCTTTTTAATTCTAGTTTCTGAAAATGATTTTTAATATTTTTTTATGATGTCATTTAATATTTTTTGTGAATTTTCTCTTTTCTGGTTATTTTTAATTCATTTAAAATAGTTTCCAATATTCAAAAAATGCAAAAATATTTTCTTAACATCTTTGAATGATGATGAATCTATGAAAAATATTCTCATCAATTTCTTAATTGATTTGAGATTTTAGTTCAATTATGTTATATCTTCTTAATTTTTAATTGTTTAAAGTTAGTTTCTGGTTTCTAAAAATGATGAAATTTTTTGTCAAACTTTGTTTGACCTTGTTGAACTTAGGATGATCCTTTTGGACTTTTCCAAGTTGATTTGAAATGGATTTGAAGTTTGACCTTTGTTTGTTTATTTTAATTCAAGTATTATTTTAATTCTCAAAAATACCAAAAATATTTTATTTGAAATGGGTTTGAAGTTTGACCTTTGTTTGTTCCTTTTGACTTTTGCTCACTTGAGCTCATGTTTATGTTAATGCAATTTGCCTTTTGCTCACTTGAGCACATTATTGTGTATATACTATTGTGCTTGTTTTGTTTTGTTTGTGTGAACCCAATGCAAATGGACAAAGGACTTAGATTTTAGGACCTTACCTATGCTAATGGTGTTTGAAGAGCAACTAGGCCTCATGCCTTTAGAGTGCTAAAATTGTCAAAGAGCAACTATGCCTCATGCCTTTAGAATGCTTAATCTTGAAGATGAACTTGAAAGAATCCTAGTTCTAAACTCACTCTTGTCCATTCTTTCTAATGCATTGTGGAACTTTTTGATTTGTGTGTTCTTGTGTGCTAGGGATTCCAAATTTTCCAAATAGAAGAACCATTGTCATGGACATCCAAAGTGAGAGATACAAAAGCCAATTGGAAGATTCCTAGGAGCTTGATTGATATATGCTTGATTGCTTGAGTTATTTGCTTATTGCTTGCTAATTCCAAAGGATGGGAGCAACCTGGATAATCTTTATGATCTCAGGAAGGGAACTCCAATGTGGTTTTATTTTTCTTCCTTCATCTTTGCATGTTTAGGACCTAGCCATTCTCTTCTTCTCTCCACTCTAACCCAAGCCAAACTTTTGTGCAAACATTAACATTGTTTTCAAAATTAGAAACTTAAGCACTATGCTTTTGATTTTTCAAACTCTTTTCATAACACTTATTTTGAATTGAATCCTTAAGTCAACTTTGACCTTACTTTGTGAATACTTTTCATTTGTAAATACAACTCACTCAATTGTTTTTGTGGTTCCAATGGCCACTTTTGCCAAAGCTTTTCATAAGCATTAGCTATTAGGTTTGAGTTATCATAGAGGTTGATATAATACTCACCTATATCCTTAGTGATGGACTATAAGACTTTCATGCTTATTATAGGGTTAACCCCTCACTAGCATGTTGAAGCTCTCCTCACATGGTGGATTTGTGGTTTTAGGTTGAGTTTTCTCCCTTTGATAACAAAAGACCTTAAGGCTTTTGACCAATCAATTCACCAACTTCTTTTGAGATTTTTACCCCGAACTACGAGGTTTTGATCCTAATCTTTTTTAAGATGGTACGTAGGCAATGTGTTTATCCATTCAAACACAAAATTGTAAATAACTTGTATATTCTTCCCTCATCTCCCCAATCATGTTTGCACAAAATATTTTAACAAATACCAACTGTCGCACCCCAAAATTTGACTTTGGCTTTGTTGACCACATCTTGATTAATCTCGTTGTCTCGTATTCATCTCAATTTCTTAAACTTCGCGTGACAACTGGTTTGATTAGGTTTTGTGTGTTTTCGTTGCTTACCGTGTTGTATTTCGTTGTTTTAGCAAAACCTGGCCGATATCGTTGCCTCGTATTTATCTCGCTTATCTCTTTTGTGCGTGGCATCGCTTCGATTAGGTTTTGTGCGTTTTTATCTATTTAATTGTTTGTTTGTCGGTATTTTGACTGTATTTCAAATATATTAGAGTTTTCGTATTGTTCGATTATTTGTGATTGTGTTTGTCAGCGTTTTCGTGATGTCGTGTTGATTTTATTATTGCCTAGGGTTGTTTATTTAATTACGTATTGTGCCGTGTGATTTAATCGAGTCTGTTTGAGTCGTGTTGTTGATTTTACTGGTTTATCGGTTTACTGGTTTATTGGTTTTATCAATTTGTCTGTTTTGCTGTGCAAATTGTCATCGTTTTTATCGCGTTCGTGTCGCTCGATTTTATCGTATTTTAATCGTGTGCCGTTTAATATTATTTGTGCTTAATATTAATTGTATTTAGTTGTTAATTAGTTTATTTAATTAGGATTAATATTATATTAGTTTATTATTATTATTATTATATAATATATAAATTATATTATTAATTTATGTTAGATATTTTTTTAGGTTTCTTATTGTTTAAGTAATCTAAATGTATATTATTAATTTATGTTAGATATTTTTTAGGTTTCTTATTGTTTAAGTAATCTAAATATATATTATTAATTTATGTTAGATATTTTTTAGGTTTCCTATTGTTTAAGTAATCTAAATATATATATATATATATATATATATATATATATATATATATATATATATAGATGTTGTTAGTAAGAAAAGAAAAAAAGGAGGGGATCAGTAAGGAAAAAACGTGTGGTGAGAGAAACAGAGAATTGAAAAGAAATATTTTTCCAAAAGCATTACCGTATTTCACTTGTTCTTCATTTTGGGTAACCCAAAATCGTCCCGATTATTCACCGAAACACAAAACTGATTTCATATCTTTGAAGTTCATTGAGTCCAGGTCACAAATATCCAAGGTTCATTTCATTCCGGCGTCGTTTCACCGATCAAAAGCGACGTTGAAGTCAGGTACTCACGAAGGCAGCCAGCACTGCATCGGTGACTGTTTCCAGCTTTCGGTCGATCATTTAGACGATCAGAAGTTCATCCTCTTCACACAAGGTAATATTCTTCACTTATCTCTGAAATCGGCAAAGTTCCGGCTTGCCGACATGTGTTTTAATATATTATTTATCTAAATATATATATGTATATTATTTTTGTCTATTATATATCTAAATAAATATATATATATATATATATATATATATATATATATATATATATATATATATATATATATATATATATATATATATATATATATATTATTTTTGTCTATTATATATTATTTGTCTAAATGTACATATATATTATTTTTGTCTACTATATATTTATTGTCTAAATATATATATATATATATATATATATATATAATATATATATATATATATATATATATATATATATATATATATATATATATATATACTTTTGTTTACTAAATATTGTTTATCTTTTATTATTATTTTGCATATATGTTTTATTTAAATGTTAGTTAAATTAATTATTTGTTTAAATGTTTATTTTAATTAAATGTTTATTTATATCAAATGTTTATTTTGTCTAAAGTAAATGTTTATATTGTTTTTTATATTTGTTTATGTTGTTACTAACCGTTTCGTTTCAGTTTCAGCTCGATTAACTCCACTAACTATTCGTAATACTAAGTATTCATAGCTAACTGTGTTGTAATAATTTACTTTCTCGCATTTTTTATTTTCTGTATTGTGTGTTTAATCGTATTGTTCACGTTTTATGTTAAAAAATCGAAAAATCCAAAAGAGAGAAACCCGATGCGATTCCAACGGTCGCCGTTTAAGAAACCCTTTTCACACACTCATAAGCTTACTCTTGGGCTTTCCTGTAATGAGCCCATTTATTTATTTCTTTAGGGTTTAGGCTCTTGGGCTTACGTAGGCATGAAGTCTACGACTTTATTGAGTCCAAAAACAATAAAATCAAGTTCTTTTCTCATCTCCCCAATCAAACGATCAAAGCGAAAAAAGCAAAGCATTCACATAAACATAAGCAAAAAGGTTCCTGTGGAGTACCACAGATGTAGAGGGTGCTAATACCTTCCCTTTGCATAACCAACCCCCGAACCCGTAACTCTAAAGGGATTTATCGTTATTTTTCCCTTCCTCTTTTTGGATAAAATAAAAGACGGTGGCGACTCTTGCATTTAAAATATTTTTCAAACGGGTTAAGTTCAATCAATACTTAATCTCGTGAAAAATCCCGCCGCGACAGAATGGCGACTCTGCTGGGGATATCATGATTAAACTTATTTGAGGGTTTAGCCTATCTTTGCTTATTTATATGTTTGCTTTGTGAATATTTGCTAAATTGTATTGTTTGTAATGTTTGTTATTTTGGGTTTTGGGGGATACTTGTGATAAATCCTATACCCGGATTTGGGGCATATTTGAGATAGGATGGATGATAATTCAGGTTGACTTGATATGAGACAATCCTTACCGAGTTGACTTGAGCCTTTGTCCGCTTGGTGGAGGCCTCTTTGAGGGTGATAGTGCTAAACAAGTCATTTGTGAGGCATTGTTGCTTTCGACGGGCCCGTGAAGCCAAGGACCTTAGTTTACCTTTACCCCATCTTGGCCTTACTTAGGATGTGATGCGGTGACCACTTCGGACCAAAAGTCTGGTTTGGTTGATACGCGATATCACACTCAAGCGAGATTCTTTCGAGAATAATATTGGAAAGCGAGCAGTTGCTTAACCCGGTATTATCCGAAGAAGGATCCATAACCTTGGGAACTTTTAGAACCCGTTTGGCAGGTGAACCTTAGAACTTATCTTGGGGCTTTGTCCTAAACTCCATGCTGGTGATGAATTTTGAGCCTTGTATTGTTTGACCATGTTTGTGTTTGTTGCATTCATGCATGACATGCATTCATTCCCATTATTTCAACCTTTTTCCAAGGAACTTAAAGTGAGGATTGCAAATATTGCAGGAAACATGGATTTTGGACGGAGAAGTGTGAAAAAGTACAATCTCATCAATCCAAAGATAGATGAACTAAAGAAACTGGTTTCTTCGATCGCAGATCCTATTGGTTTCAGAGATAGATATGGGGCACTTATATCTTTATTGACACTTAGGATGGAAGAAGGGTTATTGCAGACATTAGTACAGTTCTATGATCCAGTTTATCACTGTTTCACATTCCCAGACTATCAACTCATGCCTACATTGGAAGAGTATGCCCAGTTGCTTCACATCCCAGTTGCTGATACAGTACCTTTCTCTGGTTCAGAAAAGTTACCCGAGCACAGTTCTCTTGCAAAAGTGTTGTACATGAAGAAGTCAGAATTCAAGAATAACTTCACCACCAAAGGAGGACTTCCAGGTTTCACTGCCAAGTTCTTAATGGGGAAGGTTTCTTATTTTTCCAGTCAAGGTTGTGATATTATTGTGGAGCATCTGTTCGCATTGTTGATCTACGGTTTGTTACTATTTCCTAATATTGAAGGTTTTGTGGATTCATATGCTATACGCATCTTCCTAAGTGGTAATCCTGTTCCAACTTTGCTCGGAGACACCTATCATTCCATCCATTACCGTACTTTGAAAGGAGGAGGAACCATAGTCTGCTGTATACCGTTACTCTGCAAATGGTTTGTCTCTCATCTTCCTAAGTCAGCTACTTTTTGGGATCGCAAGTCAGGACTTCAGTGGTCACAGAGGATTATGTCTCTTACCCAGTCAGATATTGCATGGTATAGTAGAGTTTTAGACGATGTGAAGATCATTGATAGTTGCGGGGAGTTCCCCAATGTGCCCCTCATTGGCACAAAGGGAATCATTTCTTATAATCCAGTACTTGCTAGGAGACAACTCGGTTACCCTATGAAGGACAAGCCTCCTAACATTCTTTTAGAAGGTATTTTTCTTGAGGGACAACGAGGAGGACCCTACCATGAAAGAGAGAGTAGTAAGAGCTTGGCATCGTGTTTGTCGCAAAGGGAGACTTGAATTGGGTAAGAAAGATTGTACCTCCTATGAGCCGTACCTCCAGTGGATCAGAGCCAGAGCTATACAGTTGAAAATTCCATACCCACATCATGATCCTATCAAACCCGCTCCGTTGAAGACCCTCTACCTTCCGCTAGATGACAAAGAAGAACTCCAAGCCACCTTGGAGAGGGTCGAGAAAGAGAGAGACGCTTGGAAGGATAAGGCCCAGGTACTCGAAATGGAAAATGAAGAACTTCAGAGACAGTTAAAGGAGCAGAGTGGAGAAGATCGTGCAGGTAAACGTCCAATGGTGCAAGAGGATTTATTTTCCTCAGGCACAACAGATTACTCCCAGATTCCACCGTCCTCAGGTGCACGGAAAGGTCTTGTAGACAGTTTGGTGAAGGAGAAAGCTTTTATGCAGAAGGCCTATGAAGAAAGAATTGAGAGACTTGAAGGACAACTCCTACTTGTTTATGCTCGTCCTGATGACACATGTCCTTAAATGGTTTTCTTGGTTGTATTTTGGGTTGATAACTTTGTATATTTTGATAAAAATGCTTAAAATGGAAAATTTTGTTTTGTTATCAAAAATGTTTGCAATTCTATCTTTCCCTTCACTTAGAGTTCCTTGGAAAATCATTCATTTTGCATATCCATGCATCACGTGCATATAGGTTGTCTGTCTTGGTCCAGTCTTCTAACAGTTGCTTCCCGCCAGCAGATCCATTTCAAGCTGACGCATAATTACAACACAAGAGCCAACTACAAAAGAAGAATGGAGATAACAGATAACGAGAACCGAGAATTGAAAGCTCAGGTTGACCGCCTTTCTGCTATGGTCGAGACATTGATAGCAAACCAAGCAGCCCAAGCTGCTCAACTTCAAACAGCACAAGCTCAGGTTGCCGAAGCACAAGATGCACAGATCCAGGCACAAGCACAGGCAACAGAGATGCGCAACCAAATGTTAACCGCCCGTCTACAAGCAGAGGAAGCCCAGGCTAGGGCTCAAGTTCATAATTCAGGACAGACTTCGGCACATAATCAACCTCAAATTCAGAATCAGACAACAGCAGCACCCGTCACTACAGTCATCGCTTCAGAAATCAACGCTGTCCCAGTCACTTCTGTTACCATCACAGCATCCCGTCCTTGGGAAATACCCAGGGATCTTAATCAAGATAGATATCAACAAGAGTTCGTTCCACCAAATGCTCCTGTCTTCACTAATGTGCCTCCCGTTGTTCACTATACTCCTCACCTAGGAGAACCTGTCTATCACGGCCCTACCCCAAGTGAGGATCCTGGTCTCAATGATAGAATGGATGAATTCCAGGATCAGTTTGCGGAATTACAAAAAGAGATAAAAGCTCTTCGTGGGAAAGAACTGTTTGGCAGAGATGTAAATGATATGTGTTTGGTTCCAGACGTAAGGATGCCAGCAAAATTTAAACTACCAGAATTTGAAAAGTACAAAGGAAGTTCTTGTCCACAGACCCATTTGGTTATGTACGTGCAAAAGATGTCAATGTACACCAACGACCAAAGGATGCTCATTCATTATTTTCAAGACAGCCTTACCGGTGCAGCTTTACGCTGGTATATGGGATTAGACAGTTCTCAGATCAAGACTTTCAACGATTTAGGCGAGGCCTTTATCAAACATTACAAATACAACCTGGATAATGTGCCAGACCGAGATCAGTTGAGGTCCATGCAACAAAGAGAAAAGGAGACATTCCGTGAATACGCGCAAAGGTGGCGCGAAATTGCAGCACAGGTTGTTCCACCTATGGAAGAAAAGGAGATGACGAAAGTGTTCTTAAAGACTCTTGATACTTTTTATTACGAGAGGATGATTGCAAGCGCTCCTACAGACTTTACCGACATGGTAAACATGGGAGTCCGTTTAGAGGAAGCAGTTCGAGAAGGGCGTCTAGTTAGAGAAGGAAGTTCATCTTCAAGCGGGGCAAAGAGGTACGACGGTTTTATGAAAAAGAAGGAACAAGAAACTAATGTTGTGTCCTATAATCATCCAAGAAGGATCAATTATCCTTACCATTCCCAACACCAACATATAGCAGCCGTGACTCCAGTAATCACTTCCGCTCCAGTTCAAGTCCAATACCCTCAGCAGCGTACCAACCGCTTCCAACAGAATACTCAGTATCAGCAACAACATCAACCTCAACAACATCAACATCAGTTACAACAACGTCCACCACAGCAACAAAGAAGAACCAATTTTGATCCAATTCCGATGTCATATGCAGAATTGTATCCATCTTTGATCACTAAAAACCTTGTGCAACCACGACCACGACCTCCTGTACCAGAAGTGCTACCTTGGTGGTACAAGCCAGGGGTATCTTGTCCCTTTCATCAGAATGCTCCAGGTCATGACTTAGACAACTGTTTTGCTTTAAAGTTGGAAGTACAGAAGTTGACAAGAGCAGGTATTTTGACCTTCAAGAGCATGGGTCCCAATGTGAAGGACAATCCAATGCCAAGTCATGGTCCTTCATCAGTGAACAATATAGAAGTTTGTCTCAATGGACAACGTGTTACGAAGATAGAGGAGATTCGGCAGTCTTTGGTTGAAATTCATTCTATTTTATGTGCTCATGGTCCATTCCAACATGACCACCAGATCTGTGGTACATGTTCAGTCAATTCAAGAGGTTGTAGAAAGATTCAAGATGATTTGCAAGGCGTCCTTGATCAGGGTTTGATTCAGATTTCTAGACAAATGAGTTCTCCAGAATCACAAGAACAAGAGGTGAATGTCATCATTCCTTGCTTCAACATTCCAGAGAAAGTAGAGATAGCTTATCATCCGAGGGAGCCAGTGGTGATTTGCCCTCCGGGCCCAATGCCTTACACTTCAGATAAAGCGGTCCCCTACCGCTATGCAGCAACTATTATTGAGAACGGTAAAGAGGTCGAGATTAAAACCTTATCCTCAGTTACCAATATCGCAGCAAATAGCCGAATGACGCGCAGTGGCCGCGTGTTCGCTCCGTCGGTTATCCCAAGTAGAAATGTTGAGAAAGATCCAGTAGTCGTGGTACCAGTGACAAGAGAAGCAGAAGGGCAAACAAGCAATTTAACCCTTGACAAAGAAACAGATGAACTACTCAGAATTATCAAGCTCAATGACTACAAAGTGGTAGATCAGTTGCTACAGACACCGTCAAAAATCTCGATCCTGTCCTTATTATTGAACTCAGCTGTCCACAGAGAAGCACTACTGAAGGTGCTTGATCAAGCCTTTGTAGAACAGGATATAACAGCAGAGCAGTTCAACAATGTTGTAGGCAGCATCACTTCGTGCAATGGCTTAGGCTTTTGTGATGAAGAACTGCCAGAAGAAGGAAAGAATCACAACTTCGCTCTCCATATCTCAGCCAATTGTCAAGGGGATTCTTTGTCTAATATCCTAATTGACACCGGTTCATCTCTGAATGTCATGCCCAAGTCTACCTTGTTGAAGCTAAAGTACAAAGGGGGGCAAATGCGGCACAGTGGAATTATTGTGAAAGCGTTCGATGGATCAAGAAAAACAGTCATTGGAGAAGTTGATTTTCCTATTGGTATTGGACCACACGTATTCCAGATCACTTTCCAGGTTATGGACATAGTGCCAGCTTATAGCTGTCTGCTCGGACGCCCATGGATTCACGAGGCGGGTGCCATTACATCCACGTTACACCAAAAGTTAAAGTTTGTCAAGAATGGGCAAATAGTGACGGTTAATGGGGAGCAGGCTATGCTGATTAGCCACCTTTCATCGTTTAGTGTGATAGAAGTAGACGAGACGGCTGTTCAAACTCCATTTCAGGCCCTGACCATCGATGATTACAAGAAAAGTGAAGGTTCAATCGCGTCATTCAAAGACGCCCAGCAGATTGTCAAGACAGGTCCTACAGAAATGTGGGGCAAGGTGATAGAGTTGCCAGAAAATGTTAACCATGCAGGATTAGGCTTTGTTGATGGAAAACAAGTGCAGACTTCAGTGGTGCGACCTTTCAAAGATATCTTTCACAGCGGTGGGTTTATCAACATGGTAGCAGTTGAGGAGGATACTTTTGAGGGAAAGACAGAAGATGAAGGCCCTAGATTTGTGACACCAGGAGTAGTTATGAAGAACTGGACTGCAGTTGACATCCCACATTGTGTCCACATATCAAAGTAATTAAGCTTTTCAGTTTTCAAAAATCTTCCGCTTTAGCCCAAAGCGCGAAGCATTAATTTTGTAAAATGGGCACTTTTGTCAAAAACGTACTATCCATGAAAAAGATCTTTTGTGTTCCTATACACTTGTGTCCTTTTATCTTTTCAGCTTTTCGGAAAATGGTAACACAAAAAAAACCTTAAAAAGAACACATTTTTGCATGTCATGGTCAGTCCTCTAAAAACAATTGTTTGTACAGGTTACTTAAACCCGTTGAACACAATGACATCATGCCCTCTCCCAACTTTGAACATTCTGTATTCGAAGCTGAAGAGGAAGAGTGGGATGAGATTCCAGAAGAGGTCGCCCGCCAGCTTGAAAATGAAGAAGACACTATTCAGCCATACAAGGAGCCTTTGGAAACAATCAACTTGGGTTCAGAAGAAAATGTGAAAGAAGTCAAAATTGGAGCATTATTATCCCCACAGGTCAAGAAGCAATTTGATCAGCCTGTTGAAAGAGTATGTAGATGTGTTTGCTTGGTCTTATCAAGATATGCCTGGTCTCGACACTGACATCGTAGAGCACAAGCTACCTTTGAAGCCAGAATGTCCACCGGTCAAACAGAAATTAAGAAGAACACATCCAGATATGGCCGTCAAAATTAAAGAAGAAGTTCTGAAGCAAATAGATGCTGGTTTTCTTGCCACTTCAGTGTATCCAGAGTGGATAGTGTCATACCCCGATTTTGATCCTGAATTTTTATGTTTGTTTAGCATGTTTGGCCTAACCTTACTTTGGTTTTTTTTTATATGAGGATTGGTCTTGGTCCAAAGTCATGGTGTTTGTTCATGTGATTGTTGATGCACATATGGTCTTGATCATCTGAACAATCAAGCTTCTTGTGTTTCAAGCCACTTGCCAGTCATGTTATTGGTCCATGGATGCTATGTCAAAACCCTGACCTTATGGTCTTATTTCATGGTTTTGTTCATACACATTATCAGTCAAGTTATTTTTCTTTGCAAAAGTCAAACATTCAAGCCAATTGTGAAACCAATTTCAACCATTTGTTAATCCATTGCAATTTATTTCATGTTTAAACCAGTACATATGATTCCATACAAGAAAAATACAAAAAATTGACACTTTTGACCAATTGTTGACTTTGGTCAACAGTTGACTTTTTGGTCAACTTTGACCAAAGTCAACCCAATTTCATTAAACCCTAAATTCACCCATAATTTTCCATTGGATATCCATTTACAAGACAAAATACCAAAAAGAATCAATTCAATTTTAACTTGTTCATTTACCTATTCCATTCTTATTCAACCATTAAACCAAAATCCAATTACAAACTTTTGAAACCAATTTCCAAAACTCGAATTCCACACATAAACCGTACGCAAGCGTCCTGAGCTCTAATTGCATACAAACCTTTCATTCTTCACTCTTATAGTCTTGCTGAATTTTTCTTGATTGATTTACTAGCATCCAAGTATTTCAAGTATGTTGATGTCAGGATGTTACTTCATAAGTCTTGAAAATCTTGCTAGAAATTTGGAAGGACATGATGTTACTGGTGATGAAACTGCAAGCGTATATGGCATTGATGTAAGTCATTTGAGCTCAAATATTGAAGGTGCCATCCAAAATGTACTACACCGTTCCACATGTCCCCTTTTTGAAAAGTCCAATGATACATCTGTTTTTGAAATGTGGAGTGTATCAGAAAGTGATCATAAAGTGCCTTCTGGAGATCTGGATGACAAGCAGCTTAAGTCCAAGAAAAAAAAAATTCTTCCAAATCCCAATCTACCGGTAAGCGAAGGGATTGCTAAAAATGTAACTCTGCAGCAGTCGAAGAATTCAGAACCTGAAAAGCCAAATTATAGTGAAATCAATTATTGAGGTCAAGCGGAAGAGAATTATGGAGTTATCTGCTCACACATTACCCTCACCGGTCCTCCGAAAGTCTCACTGGAATTTTGTCCTAGAGGAAATGGCATGGATGGCAAATGATCTCGCACGGGAGCGTCTTTGGAAGACAGCTGCTGCTGCGCAACTCTGTCATCAGTGTGAAAAAAGCTGGTAGTAGCATTCAAGAAGAAGTATGATACTGGAGCAGTATTTGGGTGTGAAGATGTTGCATATGATGAAGATGAAGGAGAAAACAACACTTATTTTTTTTTGCCTGGTACCTATGAAAGTAGAGGATCATTGAAGTCAGTTCAGAAGAAGCACAAAAACAAGATAAAGGCTTACAAATTTTGGACTCTGAAGTGATGACTGTCAAAAAAAGATACAGAAACTATAGTTATTCTTTCAGATATTGAGTTTGAACCAAACGTGTTTTCTAATTCCATTTTATCAGTTAGTGAGATAGGTCAAAACATATCTGATGGCAACATAATGACTCATGCTGCTGGTAATAGTTCACCAGCAACTGACTGTGCAATCCAGAATGCTGCTTACATGAAAACTTCTAAGGAAATAAAAGAGGCCTTCCAGAAAAAGGATACTGCTGAAGCTTTCAGTCTTTCTTCTCAGAAACAAGACTGTGGTAATTTACGGAATAAGCTTGCAGTAGCTCCATATGTTGATTCAAAGGGCCCGGAGAGTTGTAAGAGGGAAGGAATTTCAAAATCCAAGGATAGGGTCAATTCGATAAAATCTTCTGTTGAGACTCTTAGTACCAAGAGTTTGAGTAGAACCGGCAGTATGGCATCCAAAATTAGTACTTCAGTCTTCATTGGACTCTCAAGACTCATAACCTTCACGTTGCACCTTGAATTCGTCTGGTTGGCTTCTGGCTTTAAATCACGACTCTTTGATGATATCGTTGGGTGTCGTACTTTGGCATGCAACTGTTCCAGGTTTCCTTTTGAAGATTTTTCAATGCCCTGAAGAGACAAAGCAAGTAAATTATATGTTTACTCCAACCTCAAAAAGACAAAACCAGACACGATATTTGAATATATGTCATTCTTACCTTAATTTTGTTCTTCCTTCCAATCAAAACAGAAACACACCTACACATGGCCATGACAGAAGATTAAGTCTGTTCTGAATCCTTTTATATTCAACCTCTCAAATACACAATCCTATTGCCTTTACATCACCACCCCGTGACGGAGAAGATTGAATCACATTGGAGAAGATTGAATCAGAGAAAGTTAGCCATAATCAGTGGAGAGAAATAGGAGCTTGTCCAAATAAAACTTTGGACCAGAGAGCCAAGCACCAACGCCTCCTGAAGTTGGTGGAGGTATGACTATAGAGTTGGCCGGAATAGTATATGCATATGTTGATGCCTCAGCTCTTCAAAGTTCCATCAATATTTGCAGACCTATCAAATTGAAAAACCAACCAATGTTTTAGAACTTCAGATAAACAAATATCCACTAACCCCAACAAAACTAGAGATTACAGGTGAAGTAAAACTTACCACAGGTTTCAGCCCAAACACCACCTGCAATGACCAGTTGTGAGCATTCCTTTAGCACTCCCTACTCCCATGATCGCCCTGCATGATGAAAAAACCCTGTTACACATGTTTGCAGTAAGGTATGTCTATTACAGCCAGCCACTTGGTGATAATACAATCATCAAACAAGCTGCACCATGAAAAAAAAGCAATGTCAATGTTAGTAAGGCAATTGCGAGTGGCACCATCAACATACAAAGCCATAGCCAAATTTGCTGCAGCAGAAAGAACAAGTAAACAGTGAACCAAAACATCATTCTCAATCATTTAATTCTAAGGTTACCTGCTACAGCCATTGAACCTCAACCAAACCAACTGAGTCTTCTAAGAATTTTACTGCGGTTAAAAAAGATAGAGTAATTAGACAAAGCAGTTAAAATTCAGAGGATTACCCAAAACAGAGTAAAGGCAGAAATGAAGAAGAAAGCAGCGAGCTCAGAGTATCAATTTTCGGTTTTAGCATTAAACTGGGCAATTCACCTCTGGGTAAATCAAAAGGGCCTTGCAGAATTACTCTTTTGAAGCCACCATGTCTTTTGAAACCATAATTCAAAAATATAAAGAGAAGAGGCGGAGAGAAAAAAGGAGAGCACAACAACAAAACCCTAGAGAACAACAGAAAATCGGAGGCGGAAAATCCCAAAGGCAAACCCTAATCCCAAAAATCAAAGAACCAGTATTGGAAGAGAGGAGCCGGAAGACTTAAGCACCTGATTCGCCGTCTCATCGAAGGTGAGATTTCTGCTTGAGGTCTCTGTAAAACCGTGGATTTACGCTGTTGTTGCTTAACGTTGTTGAGTGATGGGTAAGCGAAGGGTACGCGAGAGAGAGGTCTGAGAGGCGATGTTTGAGCGGTGTTGTGAGAAAGACGAGAGTTTGGGAGAGACGCAATTGAAGGAGGGTTCTGGTGAGAGAAATGTGAGATTGAGGGAGATTGGGGACGAGGAGTCTTTTGGGTTTGTGATTACAGTGGTTTTCATTTATTTATTTTTTGGGTTTCCTTTGATTTATCCCTTTTAATTTTTTTTTTAGTAGAACAACATTGAAACCATTAGTTTTTTTTTCTTACGTTTAAACTTCCTAGGTTTTTCATTTATTAAAGTTTTCATTTACTAGTGTATTAGTATAGTATTTTAGTATTCCCAATCTCACTAGCCTCTAAAAACCAACTGCCAAGCGGTTGGGATTTATTAGGATAGTCCAACAGGTTCTTTTTTTTTTATTAGTTTCTTTATTTCATTTCTTTTTTATTTTATCCCGGTTTATATATTTAAAGTAGCATCACAATATTAAATAACCATGGGTGGTCTGGTGGAGAAGGGCAGTGTGCATTTTCTTGAGTGGGGTGGGTTCAATACTCATTAGTGGCATGTTTTAGCATTTTATTTCTTTTAGTTATATCATTTTTCTTTTAGCATTTTTTTTATTCTTTTAGTATTTTGTTAATATCTTTTTTTTATGTTTATTATAATTTTATTTGTTAGTAATGCATAGTTCAAAAACCATATTTTTAAAATTATAAAAAAATCATACTTTTCTCGATTTAATATCGAGCCCATTTTTTACACCCTTGTAAGTCGATTGCTTTTAAGCATCGCCATCGACCTCACATAGCTTACTCTTGGGCTTCCTTACAATGAGTCGGTTCCTTCGCACCTACACTCATACATTATTTAATGCTAATTCATTTCATTCTTTGATTATTTGATTTGATTATATACTTGTTTATATCTTAATTGTTTGATTAACTGTGGCCTACTTGTATGGTGTATGAGGCATGTATTATTATTGTTTGATTGCCATGACAACCCCCATTCATAACAAATGTACCCCTCTCCCATGAAATGTATAATATTTATTTCTTTCATTCTTTATTCACCTGTTAATACAAGAATTAAAATGAACACTCGATAACCATTTCAAAACAAGATCAAAACCTCGATCCAACGTCGAGTAATCATTTTTCAAAACCTAACAGAACCAGCACGTATTCATCCACCCTTTTGTAAGTCGATTGCTCTATGCATCGCCATCAACCTTGTAAGCCGATTGCTTTATGCATCGCCATCAACCTTGTAAGCCGATTGCTTTATGCATCGCCATCAACCTTGTAAGTCGATTGCTTCATGCATCGCCATCTACCTTTATCCCTAATACTCCTCCTTGCTCCACTCGTCGATTCTTGTTCCGATTAGGTAGCACCCATTAGATAGAACCCTTTGTATGATAACATAGGTAGGATCCCCATATCCTTTTGTATGATAACATAGGTAGAATTCCCATATTCTTTGCATGCTAACATTAGGTAGATATTCCCATTTGTAAATCCTAAACACTTAAGTACATATTGCATGACAACTTTAGGGCAGAGCTTCCCCACTTCTAGACCTTTCTGAGCGTCTCCGATCTCGTGGCATGTAGTCCGTTCTATTGCAAAGAGGTAACTGCCTAAGACTCGATTCAGCGAGCTGCGACACCTACTGCTAGGACGTGAACACATTGCCCACTCTCTTTTGACACAACTGGTGTCCTCCTTTTCTAAGTCCATGTTCAGATGGCAACCCCTATGTAGGGGAACTACATCGCCCTGATCCTTGTTCCAGACGAGGTATGTAGGCAGGTGGTCGTGCGAGACCACTCCGGGCACCTTTTTTTCTTTTTGTGTGTGTTTGTCTGACAGTTGCTAGGCTCGAGTTCCCGACTCCTTAGCGATTTGTCGTTTGTTTGTGCTTGTTGTGTGCTTGGAAGCTGATGTAAGTCCATCGAGTGGCATTCGGGTTCTAGTGTGGGTTTGTTGGGTTCGGATGCTGATGTAAGTCCAGTGATTGGCATTCGGGCTCCACGTTTGCCCTTTTGTGTGTGTTTTGGTTCGGATGCTGATGTAAGTCCAGTGATTGGCAGTCGGGCTCCAGGTTTGCCTTTGCCTGTGTTTGTTTGTGTGCGTGTGGCCGAACTACGGCAACTCTGATTCTCATGTTCAGATGAGATACGTAGGCACAAGATGCGATGTCTTGCCGAGTTTGACTAACAACTAACAACTAATCCTTGTTTGCTTTCGCCCTCGTTGCGATCCTTTCTCTCGCCCTCGTTGCGATCGAGACATTCCCTTTCTCTCGCCCTCGTTGCGATCGAGACTTTCCTTTTCTCTTGCCCTAGTTACAATCGAGACCCATTGTTCCCGTAGTCAGCTGAACTACGTTTTGCTCTGATTCTCATTCCCGATGAGATACGTAGGCATAAGACGCGACGTCTTAGCGAGCACACTCCTCTTTAACCCTTAGGTACCCGAGCTACGAAGACTCTGATTCTCATATTCAGATGAGATACGTATGCAGTGGATGCGATATCTGTGCGAGTCATTTTTCTCTTGACCCTTTTAGTAAATAGTACATTAGATAAACATACACCCTTTAGACAAGAAACAACAAGAGTGGATCCCGTAGAGTACTACGGATGCGTAGGGGTGCTAATACCTTCCCTTCGCATAATCGACTCCCGAACCCAAGATTTGGTTGCGAGACCTTGTCTTGTCCTTTCCTTTCTCCAGGTTTACTTCGAGCGTTTCCTTTCCCTCCTTTGGGATAAATAACGCACGGTGGCGACTCTTCTGTCATTCCTTCTTCGCCGGTTGTTTTTTCGCACCTCTGTTTTTTTCGGGTTGCGACAGCTGGCGACTCTGCTGGGGATGGTTTCCCTAAGCGAGTCCCTCCTAGCTTTTGTAGGTTTCTTGTTTGTTGGGTGTTTATTCTTTTGTACAGTTATTTATTTTCCGCATTTACCTGCTTTACCTTATTGCATTCATGTACATATGCTTGCTGTATCTGTGGGTTGTTTGTTTGTTGGGTTGGGACTGTTCTATGAGAGATAAGCCCACTACCCAGGCTTGAGTGTACACATAGGTGCTAGAGTGGATAGTCATGAGGCTTGCGTGGTATGTTGCTACGTTAAGTCGTTCATGAGACCCACATTCCAGACGAGGTTTCTGTTGGATATATTCTGTCCTATGGGTGTTCCATAACGACAGATATTCCTCTAGAAATCATCGACTCTGGTGACCATTTCCCGAGAACTCAGTCGAGGCCTCTCCTCCGAGACGTGATTATGTTAGCTCTGGTGGGCGCATTCTCGCTGATCAACCCGAGGACCCCGAGACTGGGAACTTGCTTTAGGATGTCCTGTTGAGGGGAGTCAGTAGAGGTCTTTTATCCCGTAATAATGCCAAACCTTCAGTGGTAAACGTATTATTCTCGACTGAAGGGCTGAAGCTGACAAACTTCTGTTCTTAGAACCTACCAGTGAGGGGCGGGATAAATTCAGGAAACCTTAACCTCCAACCAACCCGGTTTTCTAGAGCAGAGTTTTGGTCTTGTATTCCTCAGTGGGTTTCTCCTCAGACAGTGCAACCCGACAGATGTTCAAGCAGATACAGCAGTTCTGATCACCATGTCACTGCATTGCATCACATCATTTTGCATTCATATCATTTAACACATGTTTATCCATTTCTAGGGGGTTTACATCTTCTTCTTGATTTCGGTCGGGGTTTTCTGGTTCTCCTGAGATGGATATTGGTAGAAAGAGACACGTCGCTTACAAGTTTCCAGTGGTTTGTTTGGAGCCTATTCAACAACTGATGAAGTCAATGGATCACGATTCTCTAGAAGGATTCCGGAAAGATTACGGTTTGATTCTAAGCTTCGTCACGGTTCTCTCCAAAGATCAACACGATGCTCTCTTTACACTGTTGCAGTTCTATGACCCTCCATTGAGGTGTTTCACATTCCCGGATTATATTTTGGTCCCTACTTTGGAGGAGATTTCCAGTTCTCTCAGAGTTCCTATTAAGTCACAGTTGTTATTCTACAGTTCTGAGCTTCTACCCGATCTCAGCATGGTTGCTTCAGCCACATGTTTGGGGAAATCAGTCTTGAAGGCTAATATGTGTCAGAAGGGAGGAGTCAGCGGTTTTCATTTGAGTTTCTTACTGGGAGAGGCAAAGAAGAAGCTTGAAGATGGTGACCAGAGGGGTTTCAATGCTGTGTTGGCTCTTTGTGTGTATGGGGTTGTCCTGTTCCCTAATGTTGCAAAATTTGTGGACATAGACGCCATACGCCTCTTCGTGTTGGGAAATCCAGTGCCGACCTTGTTGGGAGATTTCCTTCATTCGGTGCACCACAGGAATGAGAATAGAAAAGGAGGATTTTTGAATTGTTGTGCGCCTTTGTTTTATAAGTGGTTCAGTTCTCACCTACCCAAATCAGGAGCGTTCGTTGATGTCGAGGACTCGTTGAGTTGGTCGAAGAGATTAATGGGGTTGAGGGCTGAAGATATTTCTTGGTGGTCTGACAGGAGTTTGCTTCGGGCAGATATTATTCACAGTTGTGGGAATTTCCCAAATGTACCGTTGGTAGGAAGAAGAGGAGGAATCAACTATAATCCTTCTCTAGCAGTTAGACAGTTTGGATATGCTTTAAGAACTCCGCCTTTGGAAAAGGACGTGGAAGAATCACTGTTTTTCCATTCTTCGCCTGATTTGACTGTATCCCGTAAGGCAGCTGAGGCCTGGCTCAAGGTGATCAAGAAAGGAAGAGTTGTGCTTGGAAAAGGAGATTGTAGGACTTATCCTCAGTATGAAGAGTGGCTTCAAGGAAGAGTTGAAGAGTTTGGTCTGCCGTTTCCTATTGAAGAACCTTTGTATCCACCTACTCCGGAGCAGTCAACAGTAGTGAGCAGAGAGGAGTATGACAAATTGAAGAATGCCATGGAAGGACTTCAAACCGAGAACTCAGAGTTAAGTGCGAAGTTGCAAGACTGTATGCATCAATTCCATGAGGCAGAATATCAGAAGGGGGAAGCCGTCAGATTGCAAGGGGAAGCAGAAGGAAAATTAGCTGTGGAGGTGGACTTCTTCAGGAAGACAGACAAGGCCTTGGGATCATCCAGTTCTGAGTTGAGGCGAGTCAAGCAACAATTAATGGATGCTCATGGTAAATTAGCTGGGTGGCAAGAGCGATGGGATGCATTTTCAACTTCTCGGAAGGCAAAGGAGGAGGAGATGGTGACCGAACTGACTGGTCAGATGGAGAAATTGAAGACTTTGTTGAAAGAGAAGAGCCATGAGCTTCTGTGTGCCCGTTCTACCAATGGTTACATCACCGATCAACTCAATGAGGCTCGAGGACAGATTGAAGAACTTAAGGTGTTGGCAGGTTTGAAGAAATCCAGACTTGTAGAGGTATTCGAAGAGGATGATGGGAATTACTACAGAGAGCACATCAACGAGATGGATGGAGTCATTCACAAGAGGAATCTACTTATCCGGCGTTTGACAGAATCTCCAGATCATCCCGACACGATAGCATTACTGGCTGAAGTGAGGAGCGGTCCTTATGGTTTGTACACAGGAGGCTGAGTCCTGATTCTTGTTCCTCCATTTACTTATTGTTTTGTTGTTGTGTAGTGATGATCCACAGGCTTGTTGTGGAGATCCTCTTTTGATGTACTATTGGCTAAGACCATTCTCTTTGAATTTATCTGTATGAAGACCTTCTCTCTATCGCATCTTGATCTCCGAAGTTTATCTATGGCTCGATTTTCTCGTGAGACTGGAATCAAGGGGTAGAATACCTTTTTGAAGTGATAAACATGTCATTGCATTAACATTTCATTTTTGCATATTCTTGCATAACAGGTGTCGCCGCGGTGTTCTCATATTATTTGGTGTTCCATCAGCAGGATAGCCGATTCAGGAATTCACCGGTACGGTACCCGCAGAAACCAGCAAAGAGCAATGGAGAATCTACAAGCAGAGCTCGCAGAGATGAGGGTCCGCATGAACCAGTTCATGGACGTGGTCCAGGGAGTAGCGTAGGGACAGCAGGAGATTAGACAAATGATACAAAGAAATCCCGCAACTACTCAACCAGAGGTCGTGACTGATCCTCCAAATGTAGAGGTTAATGGACCGGGGCCTGTCCCGATCCCACAAAACAATCCTGATCAACAACCTATCCACGATGATCAAGATGATCAGTTCTTGCTGCCAGAAGACTTTGGCATGGGCCATGGCATGGATCCCATGTTCAGGAGATTAGAGGAGAGGTTGAAGGCGGTGGAAGGACAAAACCCTCTGGGGGTAGATGTTTCTGACTTGGGATTGGTCCCAGGCGTGAGGGTCCCACCAAAGTTCAAAGTCCCAATCTTTGACAAGTACAATGGCAGCTCTTGCCCGAAGACCCACGTGCAAGCCTACTTCCGAAAGATGGTTGCGTACTCTGATGACGAGAAGCTACTCATGTATTTCTTCCAGGACAGCCTAGCTGGGGCATCCCTGGAATGGTACATGAGATTGGATAGGGCCCATATCCGTTGCTGGAGGGATTTGGCGGAGGCTTTTGTGAAGCAATACCAGAATAATGCAGACATGGCCCCAGACAGAACTCAACTCCAGAACCTGTCTCTTAAAAGCAATGAGTGCTTCAGGGAATACGCTCAACGCTGGAGGGAGACAGCTTCCCGTGTTCAACCTCCCATGTTGGAAAAGGAGATGGCCAACATGTTCATGAATACGTTGCCTGGACCTTACCTTGAGCGTCTGGTGGGGTGCAATGCCTCTAACTTTGCTGATGTGGTCTCTACGGGAGAGAGGGTAGAGAATTACCTGAAGACCTACAAGAGCTACAATGGAGGTGGATCTTCATCAGGAGTAAAGAAGCCATTTATGGGAGGACAGAAGCAGAGGGAAGGGGGTGTGAATTCTGCATCTTCATATCAAAACAGGAGGAATAATTTTCAAAACTATCGTCAGCAACCGTATGTTGCGGCTGTGACCATTCCGGCTGCAGCACCACTACAACAGCAGCAACCACAACATCAACAGAATCAATACCGACAGCAGCAACCACAACGTCAACCAGCTCAGTATCAACAACAACAACAACAACCAGGTAACAGACCCACCTATCAACAGAGGCAGAGGATGATGGACCGGCGTTTCGACACTCTTCCAATGTCGTGCGCTCAACTGCTTGCCAATCTTCAACAGCTACAACTGGTGCAGCTACGCACTCTGGCTCCTCCTGTGGGTAGACTTCCGGTGGGATACGATGCCAACGCTAGGTGTAGCTTCCACTCTGGGGCACCTGGCCACAATATTGAGAACTGCAAAGCTTTTAAGCACGTAGTTCAGGACCTTATTGATTCAAAGGCTATCAGCCTTGCACCGGCTCCTAATGTTGTCAACAATCCCATGCCACAGCATGGTGGTGCAAACGTTAATATGCTGGAGGGAGAAGCCAAGTCTGTTAAGGATGTGTTGAATTTGAAGACCCCGTTGTGGGAAATTAAGGAATGCTTGTTGAAGGCCGATGTCTTCCCCGGTTGTGGGAAAGGTTGTTCGGAATGCGCTACACAGGGTAAGGATTGCTTGAAGCTGCAGCAGGGTATCTAGGTCTTGCTTGACAATGGTACCCTCCAAGTTGAAGACTTGACTGTCAAAGAGTTTGCTGAAGGGTTAGTTGAAGAGGTATTTGAAGACGTTGTTGAAGAATTCACAGATGTTGTTCCTGCTGATTGTGTATTTCCCATTGATGTATTTAATTTTCCAAATGTTGTTGATGATATACCAAACAATGTGCCTGATTTTGATGTAACTGAACTTGATTCCGGTGTTCCGGATTTTTTTGTTTCAATGAATGAGGCTCCCGAGTATGACTATGATGTCGCTACTATCACCATCTTTTACCCGACTAATCAGATCAGTGTGCCAGAAGCGCAACCAGTGCCACCAGTGCGACCGGCCGCTATGACAATCACAACCCCTGGTCCTTTACCTTTCACAAGTGAAAGGGCCATTCCGTGGCATTATGGGGGGAGTGTATACACACACGATCATGGGGTGGAACGACCTTTGAAGGTAGAAGAGGGTCGAAAGTCTGAACTCGAAGTTGAAGGTCCCGCAGTGGATAATGTTGGTGGAATCGGGCGATTCACCAGGAGTGGCAGACTGTTCTCACCACCGGTTACCCAAGATGATAATGTTGATGCTGCGGCGAAAGCCAAGGGCAAGCAAGTTGTAAATGAGGGTACCTCTGCACCCCAAGCCGGCTCTGAGCCCGCTTTTGCGAAGGATGTGGACGAGCTTCTGAGAATCATAAAGAAAAGCGATTACAAGGTAGTCGATCAGTTGATTCAGACGCCGTCTAAGATATCCATTCTCTCACTCCTGTTGTGTTCAGAGGCACACAGGGAGGCACTTCTGAAGGTCCTTAATGCTGCATATGTGCCTCAGGAGATCTCAGTAAACCAGCTAGAAGGGATCATTGCAAATGTTCATGCGAGCAATGGGCTGGGCTTTACTGATTCTGACTTAACACCAGCTGGACGCAACCATAACAAGGCTTTGCATATCTCAATGGAATGCAAAGACACCGTGCTATCTCACGTTCTGGTGGATACAGGTTCCTCTCTCAATGTGCTACCCAAGAGAGCCCTGTCAAGGTTGGAAGTAGAAGGTTTGATCTTGAAACCTTCCGATCTCATGGTGAGAGCCTTTGATGGTTCTAAGAGGTCGGTGTTTGGAGAGGTAGAATTGCCAATTCAGATTGGATCACAAACCTTCAACACCGTATTCTATGTGATGGATATCAGTCCCTCGTACAGTTGCCTTCTGGGTCGTCCTTGGATCCACAATGCTGGGGCAGTCTCTTCAACTCTACACCAGAAGATTAAGTTCCCGGTCAATGGAAGAATTATCACTGTCTGTGGTGAGGAGGACATCCTGGTCAGTAACCTGTCTACATTCAAGTATGTAGAGGTGGAAGGTGAAATTCAAGAGACTCTCTGTCAGGCCTTTGAGACAGTTCAGATTAAGGACGCAGCTCCGGCGGAAGAGGTTAAAGCAGGTGCCTCTATCTCATCCTTCAAGCAGGCACAGGCTTTGGTGGATTCAGGTGTTGCTCCCGGTTGGGGACGTCTGTTGGAGTTACCAATGAAAGACGACAAGTTCGGGATTGGGTATCAACCGGCGCTGACTTCTACAACTTCAGCACTTCAGACTCGTCAGGGGCCGATTACTTTCTCCAATGCTGGCGTCATCCAATATGGCCAGATCTCGGCGATCAACGATGAAGATGGGGATAGTGATTGCGACATCGACAACTGGGTGCGTCCGAGGATCCCGGGTGAAGTCATCAACAATTGGTCTTCCGAGGAAATTGTCCAAGTCACTCTTCTAGAGGAGTAATTTTTCTTGTTTATTCATGCATGTCCAAGTCTTACGTTCCGCCCAGGGCGTAATGACTCATTGTAGGGCTCATCTATGTGGATACCTGCATTGTTTATCATAAATGAAGGACGTCTTTTGCATTCAAATATTTTGTTCATTGTCTTTCTATTTTTACAGTTTTCAAAAATTCAAAAAAAAATCAAATAATATTTGGCAATGTTTTGTTTAGTTTTCACTCACTGTTCACACTCATAAGCACATACCATCACTCATGCAGATGCACATCACCGGATCCTATTGATAACAATTCTGCTATGGCTCGTTTCGACTTCGAAAATCCAATCTTCCAAGCTGAAGAAGAGGGTGATGAAGACTGTGAACTCCCTGAAGAACTTGCCAGGCTATTAAAACAGGAGGAAAGGGTCATTCAACCACACCAAGAGGCTACTGAAGTGATTAATCTTGGCACCGAGGACGTCAAGAGAGAAATCAAGATAGGGGCTGCTTTGGAAGATGATGTGAAGAAGGGGTTGATTGAACTGTTGCAAGAGTATGTTGACGTTTTCGCTTGGTCTTATCAGGATATGCCAGGGCTTGACACAGATATTGTGGTACACCGTTTACCTCTCAAAGAGGGTTGTCCTCCGGTCAAGCAGAAGCTCAGAAGAACAAGACCAGAGATGGCTGTAAAGATAAAGGAAGAAATGCAGAAACAGTTGGATGCAGGGTTCCTAGCGGTTACCAATTATCCGCCATGGGTCGCGAACATCGTTCCCGTACCTAAGAAGGATGGAAAGGTACGGATGTGTGTCGACTACCGGGATCTGAACAGAGCTAGCCCTAAAGATGATTTCCCATTACCTCACATCGACGTTTTGGTGGATAACACAGCTCAGTTCTCGGTATTCTCCTTCATGGATGGCTTTTCTGGCTATAACCAAATCAAGATGGCACCAGAAGACATGGAGAAGACAACTTTCATAACCCCGTGGGGCACCTTCTGCTACAAGGTGATGCCGTTTGGTCTGAAAAACGCTGGGGCAACATATCAACGAGCTATGGTGACTCTATTCCATGATATGATTCATCATGAAATCGAGGTTTATGTGGACGATATGATTGCCAAATCTCAGACAGAAGAAGAACATCTGGTGAATCTGCAGAAGCTGTTTGAGCGGTTAAGGAAATTCAAGCTGAGGCTTAATCCGAACAAGTGCACTTTTGGGGCGAGGTCTGGAAAATTGCTAGGTTTTATTGTTAGCGGAAAAGGGATTGAGGTGGATCCTGACAAAGTGAAAGCGATACAGGAAATGCCTGAGCCAAGAACAGAGAAGCAAGTTCGTGGTTTCTTAGGGAGGTTGAACTACATTGCAAGGTTCATCTCTCACCTAACAGCCACGTGTGAGCCAATTTTCAGATTGTTGAGGAAAGATCAGGCTATCAGGTGGAACGACGATTGTCAAAGGGCTTTTGAAAAGATAAAAGAGTATTTGCAGAATCCTCCTATCCTCATGCCTCCAGTCCCAGGGAGACCGCTGATTATGTACTTGACAGTACTCGACAATTCCATGGGTTGTGTTCTCGGTCAACACGACGAGACAGGTAGGAAAGAACATGCCATCTACTACTTGAGTAAGAAGTTCACAGACTGCGAGTCGAGATACTCAATGCTTGAAAAGACATGTTGTGCACTTGCATGGGCTGCTAAGCGATTGAGACAATACATGCTGACTCACACAACCTTACTGATCTCCAAGATGGATCCAGTCAAGTATATATTCGAGAAGCCAGCTCTCACCGGAAGGGTTGCTCGTTGGCAAATGGTGTTGACAGAGTATGATATCCAGTATACATCCCAGAAAGCCATCAAGGGGAGTATTCTGTCAGACTATCTTGCTCAACAGCCGATTGAAGACTATGAGCCAATGAAGTTTGATTTTCCAGATGAAGACATCATGTTCCTCAAGATGAAAGACTGTGAAGAGCCAGTTGTTGGGGAGGGACCTGATCCAGATGAAAAGTGGATTTTAACGTTTGATGGGGCTGTCAATGCCAGAGGAAGTGGAATTGGTGCTGTCATTACAACTCCGAAAGGTGCCCACATGCCTTTCACCGCTCGTCTGACTTTCGAGTGCACCAATAATGAAGCTGAGTACGAGGCCTGTATCTTGGGTATTGAGCAAGCCATTGATTTGAGAATTAAGACTCTGGACATCTTTGGAGATTCAGCTCTAGTGATCAATCAAGTGAATGGTGATTGGAATACTCTCCAGCCCACTCTGGTCCCCTACAGAGATTACACGAGAAGACTGTTGACTTTCTTCACAACAGTAAAGCTGTATCATATACCTCGTGATGAGAACCAGATGGCAGATGCTCTTGCTACTCTATCCTCCATGATTACGGTGGTTCGGTGGAACCATGCTCCCAGGATCGATGTAATGCGCCTTGATAGGGCCGCGTATGTGTTTGCTGCTGAACTAGTAGTTGATGACAAGCCTTGGTATCACGACATCAAGTGCTTTCTGAAGAATCAAGAGTACCCTGTAGGGGCATCCAACAATGATAGAAAGACTTTGAGAAGATTGGCAGGCAGTTTCTTCTTGAATAAAGACGATGTGCTGTATAAGAGGAACTTCGACATGGTTTTGCTCAGATGCGTGGACAGACACGAGGCGGACATGTTAATGCAGGAAGTTCATGAAGGTTCCTTCGGTACTCATGCCGGCGGACATGCAATGGCTAAGAAATTATTAAGGGCGGGTTATTACTGGATGACCATGGAATCAGATTGTTTCAAGTATGCTCGGAAGTGTCATAAATGCCAGATTTATGCTGATAAGGTGCATGTACCGCCGAATCCTCTGAATGTGATGTCTTCGCCGTGGCCGTTTGCGATGTGGGGCATTGACATGATTGGAAAGATTGAGCCGACCGCTTCCAATGGGCATCGCTTCATCCTTGTCGCCATCGACTATTTCACCAAGTGGGTCGAAGCAACATCATTCGCGAATGTCACCAGACATGTGGTTGCCCGTTTCATCAAGAAGGAAATCATTTGTCGCTATGGGATTCCCGAGAGAATCATTACTGATAATGGTTCCAATCTCAATAACAAAATGATGAAGGAGTTGTGCCAGAACTTCAACATTCAGCATCACAACTCTTCCCCCTATCGTCCTAAGATGAACGGTGCTGTTGAGGCGGCAAACAAGAACATAAAGAAGATTGTGCAGAAGATGGTCGTTACGTACAGAGATTGGCATGAGATGCTACCCTTCGCCTTGCATGGGTACCGTACTTCAGTACGTACGTCGACCGGGGCAACCCCTTACTCCCTTGTGTATGGTATGGAAGCAGTTCTACCTGTTGAAGTGGAGATTCCTTCTCTAAGAGTCCTGTTGGATGTCAAGCTAGACGAAGCTGAATGGATTCGGACAAGGTTCAACGAGTTGAGTCTTATCGAAGAGAAGCGAATGGCAGCCATTTGTCATGGGCAGTTGTATCAGAGTCGGATGAAGAGAGCCTTTGATCAGAAAGTGCGTCCTCGTTGTTTCCAAGTCGGAGATTTAGTGTTGAAAAGGATCCTTCCTCCTCAGACAGATCACAGGGGCAAGTGGACTCCTAACTATGAGGGACCTTATGTTGTCACCAAGGTTTTTGATGGAGGGGCCTTAATGCTTGCAACGATGGATGGTGAAGACTTCACTTCCCCTGTGAACTCAGACGCAGTTAAAAAATACTTCGCATAAAATAGACCCGCTGGACAATAAAAAGAATAGTCCAGGCAAAAAAAAAAAAATGGGCATCCCGATGAACCAAGAAAATGAAAAAGGTTCGGGCAAAAATTAGGGATTAAAAATAAAAAAGGATAGTACACCCGGTAAGTTGAAAACCTGAAAAGGCAACTTAGGCAAAAATGGGTATCCCGGTGGATTGAAAACCCGAAAAGGGCAATCCAGGCAAAAGTTAGGGATTTAGCGAATGACTGCGTTCTGAGTTAGTTCTGAATCTCATCTCATGTCGGTGACTGGAAACTTTCAGAAGGGTAGGAAACAGTCCAATCACCTTTTTCAGAAGGCTGATCATCTGGAAGATCTTGAAGACTAGCAAGTCATAGCAGAATTGGAACCCAATAGAAATCCATTTCACATTGCCATTAGATTAATTTATATTTTATCTTTTGTGCAATTACCTCTTTCCAGGGATTGCTTCCTGATGTAAATGCCTATTCAGAGGCCATTCAATCAATAAAATCATGTTATTCAGTACATCTCTGTGTTCATTTTCATCTTACTGTTTTGTTTGCAAAAATGACGTCCGAATTTTTGATAAACATTGCATCATGAAACATAAGAGCTTTACAGGTACATGCTCAATGAACATTTAAAATTGCTGTGAAGGTACACTCGGGGCATTTCCTTAAAATTCCCAGCAGGTTCTCACTACGGTGTAAGACCCCAATTTTGGACCCTAAGATCCCTCATGGCCCATATCATATCATATCATGGCCTCAAGGATCACTGCATGCCCTAGCTTTCCTCCTAGTGGGTTAGTTGCCTTGTGAGTTGTTCCTTGATCACCAAGCATACTTTGCATTTGTATATCTTTGCTTTCATATGTTTATCATTCAAAAAGTACAAAAATATTGTCAGTCTAACCTTGTTGCTTGCAGTTGAAGCAATCATCAGAAATTAGGTCAAAGACAGTCAACAGTCAGTCAAAGCAATGGATGGTGGCCATTCTTGCAGAATTTGGGCACCATGATCAATAATCAAGAGTTCATACAACTTGGGACATCATTTGAAGTCAAGGTCTCAAGGAATTAGGGTTTGGAATTCATCAGAAGTGGTTCAGTCACTCAAAACCCTAGAAAAGTCAAACTTGGTCAACTGTGAATTTAATCAGTGATTTGATGGATAGAATTGATTTGAAGGAGCTCATTCATGCTTATATAAGCCTCATCTATCATGTCAAACCTCATCATGGAAGAAAATCAAGTCAATCAGAAAATTTCCCAAAATAGCAACTGGACCTGTAATTTCAACTGCCAAAAATGGAAACTTCTTGATCTTAAACTTGCATCATGATACAAGCTTCAAATGAATTTTTGCCCAACATGAAAGTTGAAGATCTTGTTCTCCCATTTTCAAAAAGTCTAAGAACTCTCAAATCCCATGTATGGTTGTCAAGATATGATCAATTCAATTTCAGAAATTTGTGAACTTCAACAAGCCATATCTCTCAAACCATAAGGCCAAATTTGGTGGGGTTTTTTCCTACAAACCACATTTTTCCTCCTCTTTCCAAAAATATAAATTTCATTCATCAAAACCTTGCCAATCAAAATGGCATTTTTGGACCTATTTCATTTAAAAACCAAGTTTGACCAAACTTTGACTTTTTGATTCTTTGACTTTTTCTTAATTTGGCCAATTGGGAAATGTGTTAAATCATATTTGAAACTTGCCTCAAGCCCTAAATCATGTTCATACCACCATTTTACTACCATTTTGACATAAGGTGCATAATTTGGTATTTTTGCAAATGGGAGCATAAGAGTAAAACAAGGACAGCATTTTGTGTGCAGAGTTCAAACAGCAAAAACATGGTCTGTTTACAGCCTGTTTCCAAGCCCACTCGACCAGCTTGCACCCTCCATTATTCACTTGAACAAAACTTAGCAAAAAGGCAAATGACTTCATTAAGGCAAAACCAGTTTAGCATCTCATTAGTGGATGTTAAGCAGTCACATATAAGTCATTTTTCTGCCAGATTCCAACCCTAGAGACAAAAAGCTACAGCCTCCATTGCACAAAAACTTCTTTTCTCTCATCTGTCATTTTGGCTCGAAAAGGATTTTCTGCACAAAAACTCCAAAAACCCTTGAACACCTTTGGTTCCCTCATCATCCAACCAACCTTTGGAAGCTTTTTGAGCCTTTGATTCCCAGCTGGAACTTCATTATTAAGCTCTGTTTCTTCAAGGAATGTCCATGGCAGATTTTGATTTAAGGTGGATTCGAGTTGTTTGAACTAATTTCCTTCAAGCATTCATCACTATCAACCATCATTGGCAATTGTTTGAGCTTGTAACCATCAAAGCAGCCCTGTTTCACATTTTGCTTCAAAACCAAGTAAGTATTCGAACTCAATCATTTGCCATGCCATGATATGTGTATGAAAGATCTTCTTATGCTGATTCTTATGAACTAAAGCTTGCTTGAAATGGTGGTCTCATGATGGAGAAATCTGAATTTCTTTTTTTTGTACAAATGAAGTTTTGCTCGATTTGCCATGCTCGAAATGATTCATTGAAATGTGATGCCATATTCTTGTTGCTTGATGTTTAATGATGATATTAGCATGTTTGATTTTAAGTTCTGGGCATGTTGAGATTTTCGAGTTCATGTGAAATGATGAATGTTGCTGCCATGATAAACCCTGTTATTTTTCCAGAAAAATCCAGCTTCATAGATGCATGTGTATTGGCTGCTGCTATTGTTCTTGTTGCATGATATCATCATTTCTAATGCCATGCTGCTGATGCATCTTGTATGATTTTCGTTTGGTAATGTTGCTTGCATGCCACAGCCATGAACACATGCTGCTAAAACCCTAGGGTTTTTAGAAACCCAGAACTTTGAAGCTCATTGGCTGCGTTTACTGTTCCATTGGGTTTGGACCAATGGGAACATTTCGTTCCCTCCCCCCAAAACGCACAGCTTTGTTAAGTGGCGTGCTATTTACAACTATGCCACCGTTGACCCCACGTTTGACCATCTTGCTATGCTATGTGCTTCATGTTTCATCAATTTGTGCATCAACTTCAACAATTAATTTCTCATCCATTTCAACTCCAAAAATTCTGATTTTTTTTGCATCATGATCACAAAGATGTCTATTATTTAATCATGATTTTTAGTTAATTTTTCATTGGCTGGATTTTAATTGATAATTAGTTTCTTGACTTGTATGCATAATTGATACACATTGCCATTCCCTTTGTGAAATACTCATGTTGTATCCAATGAGCTTGAAATTTTTTGTGGTGAAACTAGACTCATTGACCTTTGTTTCCATATAAAGTTTGTGCATTTCTCATATGTGGTTTTGAGTTACAATTTTTTGAAGTGAGGTGTTGCATTTGGTGCCACATGAATGATATGCATTTTCCCAATTTTTGTTCACATGCTTCCTTACATCCAATTGATCCCAAATTTTGCATGAATCATCTATCACATGTCTAGTTGATGTATGAATTTTCTTGGAATTAATCTTGCTGTTTTCCATTTGATTGTGAATTTTCTTCCATGCTTAGTCATTTGTTGACTTTTTGTGCTACACATTGCCATATCCTTTGTGAAATCCTCACATCATATTGTATATCCATGAAATTTCATATGTGATAACTAGACACCTTGAGCTTTGCATTGGTGTTAATCTCATTCATTTCTCTTCTGTTTTCAAATTGATATGATTTTTTGAAGTTGACCCATGTTTGTTGACTTTCATTATGCATGCTTGAATTTGGTTTGACTTCATGATTTTAATTGACTGCCTTCCTCTCATCCAAATGCAATGAAACTTGACATGCTTCCCATGCTAGATGTTACGATTGAATGTGATTTATTTCATGATTTTTGGAATTGTTTATGGCTGCCTTTGAATGAAGTCTTGCTGTTGACTTTTTGTATGCTTCTCTTGTCATGCTTTGCATTCTTTTGTGTATGAAATGACAATGATGCATGATTTGATTGTGAATCCAATTGAGATTGCTTCTTAAATGTTTGAACATGAATTGGGTTGACTTTTCTTTGCTGTTTGACTTTTTTCTTTCACCCTTGACCCTAGGCTAGTCCTAGTGGTCTTTTAAGCTTACAATTGAGCTATTGTTTCAGGTTAAGCACCAATGCCTCAAAGATCATTCAAATTTGATTGACTTGGATTGTAATATCATGTACTAACCCTTGTTTTGTAGGTGTGACTCACATACTTGAGTCTTTGTGCTTTGCACAATTGGTCCCTATGTGGTTGACTATTGGTTCATTTCCTTTTGATTTTGACTGTTGAGCTGTTTACTAATTGGTTTGACTTTTTCAGGTACTTTAGTTGCTTAAGTTCTCTGAACTTGCTTGCTTTGCTATTTAGCATTTGCTTTTGAGGTATAAACCTTTCTTCTTCATGTAGTCTGGAGACCCGGTCTGTTATTTGACCGGGCAAACTGTCTGAAGTCCTCCTTAAGAGGCAATGCCTGTGTATGTTTAAAATTGTCCCAAGCAGGAAAAGCCCTCATTTGAGGCAATTGGTGGAAGGTAGGGATAAGCAATCTATCCCCCACTATTCAGTGCGTCCTCTCTTTGCTCCCATTACATGGTTGAAGCATTGAGATAAAAACCCAAGATCTAATCGAGTCAATAAAGGGGAAAGAGTTCCATCTTTCTGAACTCCCCCACTTTCTATTATTTGATGCTCTCTCTGATCTGAGATAGAAGCAATGAGGCACACCCCTCATCTCCTATTCATCTGCTTCACCTTAGCCTCTCAATGGCAAGGTTAAGAGCGACCTTTACCTATTACAGTGGACTTTCAAAGTCAAACCCTCTTGTGTGAGCCCCCATTGTTTGGCTATAGAGTGTGTTGTTTGATATTCATTGATTGATTGATTGCTTCATATGCACATGATTGCCTGTATGTTATGCATTTATCATCATCATCAATTGCCATTAGTGCATGATCCTCTCATTTACTCTTGTGATGCTATCATTGTTGTTTACCCATTGAGGACAATTGTAAGTCCATCTCTTTTGGCCATTGCTCCTGTGATATGGAAGGATAGAGTGCAAGACCTCTTTGGTCACTCATATCTTCTGTCATGTTGCTTTGTTTGTATGTGAGGATACAGTATAAGTCCCTGCAAGTTGGCATCTGTTGTCCTGTGATCATAATTTGATCTGTTTGATTTGTATGTGAGGAAACAACTGTAAGTCCCTGCAAGTTGGCATTTGTTCTCCTAGGATCATACTGTGGATGTTAGAGTAAGTCCAGACAGATTGGCATCTGACATCCATGTTTTGCTTTCTCTGTTTATATGAGAAATTGCAATTGTAAGTCCCTGCAAGTTGGCATTTGCTTTCTCATCATCTCATGTTGCATTGTTCTTGTATGTGAGGATCCATTGTAAGTCCCTGCATTGAGGCATTGGTATTCCTATGATCATGTGTGTGGAGTTAACCTAAGTCCAGACAGATTGGTAGTTGACTTCCACATTTCATATCCCATTTCTTGTTTTCTTCTGTGGAGATTAGTGTAAGTCCATTGAGTGGCATCTGATATCCCATTCTGTTTTAGGAGATTGGTATAAGCCCAGTGATTGGCATCCGATATCCGCCTTTTGGATTTCATCTTTGTTTGTTTTCTATTATCCATTGCATTCCATAGGACACACTTGAATCATTTCCTATATGATTTCAAGAGGTGAACCTCCTGAGAAGTTTTACTTTCCATCCTCATCCATTCACCCTCATTACGTCCTAAACCTTTTCACACTTTTGCTCTTCAAGTTGAATTAAGTGTTGTGCAAACATTTTCATGTTTTTTCAAACTAAAAACCTGGACTCAAGTCCTTGACTTTTTTCAAACTCCATTTCATAATACTTCTTCGAATCAATCTTAATCATACTTTGACTTCATTTTCATAATCACAATCAATTAACTTCACTCATTCACTTGTTTTGGCTTTGTCCATTAATCTTTTCATGCATTAGCCATAGGTTTCAATTATCATTGTGGTTGATGTAAATCTTGCCTATCCTTAGTGAGTCGACTATAAGTCTTCCGTACTGAAAACAGGGTTAACCCCTCTAGTGCGTCGAAGCTATCCTCACATGGTGGATTTGTTGTTTTGGTCGAGTTTTCTCCCATTGATAATGAAAAGCCTCAGTGCTATTGTTTAAAACTGAATCCACTCACTTTTGGAAATCTTTTAGCCGAACTACGGCGTTTTGATCCTTACCTTTGATGGAAGGTACGTAGGCAGCGGGTTTATCCGTTCAAACCCAATAACCCAATAAAAAAAAATTGTATATTCTTTTCTCATCATCCCAATCATGTTTGCACAAT
The DNA here is from genome assembly GCF_024323335.1 of Lathyrus oleraceus. Taxonomy (NCBI): domain Eukaryota; kingdom Viridiplantae; phylum Streptophyta; class Magnoliopsida; order Fabales; family Fabaceae; genus Lathyrus; species Lathyrus oleraceus. The sequence continues at coordinate 176,646,978 of NC_066581.1, forward strand.
ATTTATGTCATAACAAATAACAATCTTTTACAACAAGTGTGAAAAAGGGCTCCCTAGGAGTACCTAGGACGTAGTGGGTGCCTAACACCTTCCCATTGCGTAATTTACCCCTTACCCAGAATCTCTGATCTTTTTATTAGTTTTCTACGTGTAAAACTTCTTAGGCTTTTGTTCGCTTTTTAGCCAGTCCTTTGGATAAATAAAAGTGCGGTGGCGACTCGAAATTTCAAATGTATGCTTAGCTTATGATTTAATCAATAGATCATATAGCGACGAATACACCGTCACATACGGTGCCTCCCAAGCATGTGTTTCAGACCATACACTCCCCAGTAGAGTTGACAGTGCCAGACTATATATCCCCAGCGGAGTTGACAGTGTCAGACTGTAGTTTCCCAGCAGAAGCAGCTGTTCCTCAGAGTTTGATGCCAGATCGATGTTTTCAATCCCCGATTGATGATCTCTTTCCTAGAAGCATAACCTCGGTACCGTATCGGTGTTTGCCTCCCCCTGCTGAGTCATCTCCCGTAGATTATGGTTGCCAGAACCACTATTGATTCCCCAACAACAGTTTTACAGCGCTGTTCTCTCCCCATTCAGAGCCTCGGTATCTCGCCATTACTAGAACACCGCGCGGCCGGTCATCTCCCCACGTAGTTCATTATGCTGTGCATCTCCAACAGTAGTGCCAGGGTCCGGAAGATTATCATCATTTCCCCAACGGGATTCCTTGCTTCAGCTTGGCATTTTCCCAGCATTTCGCATCCCTGCATGTAGAATCATATTGCATTGCATCCTCCCAAATCGCGTAGCATTTCCGTTTTCACGGAGCATTACGCCATCGTAAAATTCAAACATACGCATGCAAGCATAAAACATTCTCGGTATCCTAAGTGACAAGCCAGAAGTTTGTTTCCAGTGCTCAGACTGAAGTTTTTTCATGACTTGTTATCCCCAAGCGGATCGGGTTTGGAGAAAATCATCCCCAATAGAGATAAGAATGGGTTGCCTCCCCTAGCAAGGTAATCTCCAAGCAGTTCGGGTTCGATGGAGTGCATCCTCAGCAAGGTTTGTCTTTCCCCAGCAGGGTGGAAGTTGACGTGATTATAAGATCCTCAGCACAGTTCCTGGAGTTCCCCGGTGTTTGTCTCTGGAGGAGACGTGTGTTTATGCATTCATCATTTAGATAGGTTGTTTCCGTGGATGACGGTTGTTTCCGTTCCCTCCCTAACGGGATGGGTTTTCCCTATTGAGTTCTGTCCTCATTAGGATGAGTCCTGTTTCAGTCTGCCTTTTTGGATCGATCCTAAATTGGCTTCCTGTTGGCTGTCTCCCGTGCTTCCCTGGGGCATAAATGAATAGTCGCTCACTAACCGGCACTCGTTCATCTTATCCTCAGCAGAATTGGTGGCTTCTACCTACAAACCGGTAGTTGTAAGTCCTATCTTTGTGGTTTTCTACCTACTAGCTGGTAGTTGTAAAATCCCACTTTCATCCCATTGGTAGAGTTAACCCTGTGTGCTCATCCTATCAATGACTGATTACTTTTCCGTGGTTTTCTGCCTACAAACCGGTAGATGTAATCCCCTCTTTGCAGTTATCAGTATCCAGCTTGCGGTATTGATACTATTTTCCCCTCTGGATACTTGCCTTGATCAAGCAGTATGGTCCCCAGTGGGTCTTCCCCTTTCATTCGGGTATTTGCTCCGAGTTAGCAACTTTATCCTCTTTTGATTGGTCATCTTTGGCGTGCGTGCCGGCTCACGTATCACTGTTTTGTTATCTTCGCCGATGTTGATAGACATGAAGAAGTTCCCGGTATCCAGACCGAAGTGGCATTCAGGCCAGTTTCCGTTTTCCAGATCGAAGAAGTTCTCAACAATCAGGACGAAGAACTTGTGGTGTCCAGACCAGTTTTCCCGGTATCCAGACCGAAGTGGCATTCAGGCCAGAGTTCCCGGTATCCAGACCGAAGTGGCATTCAGGCCAGTGTTTCCGGTGTTCAGACCGAGGCGGTATCCAGACCGATGTGGCGTTCAGGCCAGTTTCCGATTCCAGATCGAAGAAGTTCTCAACAATCAGGACGAAGAACTTATGGTGTTCAGACCAGTTTTCCGGTGTTCAGACCGAGGCGGTATCCAGACCGATGTGGCGTTCAGGCCAGTTTCCGATTCCAGATCGAAGAAGTTCTCAACAATCAGGACGAAGAACTTATGGTGTTCAGACCAGTTTTCCGGTGTTCAGACCGAGGCGGTATCCAGACCGATGTGGCGTTCAGGCCAGTTTCCGATTCCAGATCGAAGAAGTTCTCAACAATCAGGACGAAGAACTTATGGTGTTCAGACCAGTTTTCCGGTGTTCAGACCGAGGCGGTATCCAGACCGATGTGGCGTTCAGGCCAGTTTCCGATTTCCAGATCGAAGTGGTGTTCAGACCAGATTTTCGGTGATCAGACCAACATTGATACTCTCATATTCCGATGCTTAGTGCGGCGTTCAGGCTATGGGTATTCCTGTGTTACCATTTATTTTGGTATTCAGGTCAACTTCCTGTTTCGGTACTCAGGCCGATTTTCACCGTATCAGATGGATTCTTCTTTTGAGATTGCTTCTTTGATGATACTGACAGGCATGGTTTCATAGGGATTCATGATCAAAATCTGGGTCTTCTTAGTATTTAACCATCTCCCACAATGATCATATGAAGAATGTCCTGCTTCATATTCTCTAGTTGAAGATGTTTAAATAGGGGCAGCTGTCATACCCCGATTTTGATCCTGAATTTTTATGTTTGTTTAGCATGTTTGGCCTAACCTTACTTTGGTTTTTTTTTATATGAGGATTGGTCTTGGTCCAAAGTCATGGTGTTTGTTCATGTGATTGTTGATGCACATATGGTCTTGATCATCTGAACAATCAAGCTTCTTGTGTTTCAAGCCACTTGCCAGTCATGTTATTGGTCCATGGATGCTATGTCAAAACCCTGACCTTATGGTCTTATTTCATGGTTTTGTTCATACACATTATCAGTCAAGTTATTTTTCTTTGCAAAAGTCAAACATTCAAGCCAATTGTGAAACCAATTTCAACCATTTGTTAATCCATTGCAATTTATTTCATGTTTAAACCAGTACATATGATTCCATACAAGAAAAATACAAAAAATTGACACTTTTGACCAATTGTTGACTTTGGTCAACAGTTGACTTTTTGGTCAACTTTGACCAAAGTCAACCCAATTTCATTAAACCCTAAATTCACCCATAATTTTCCATTGGATATCCATTTACAAGACAAAATACCAAAAAGAATCAATTCAATTTTAACTTGTTCATTTACCTATTCCATTCTTATTCAACCATTAAACCAAAATCCAATTACAAACTTTTGAAACCAATTTCCAAAACTCGAATTCCACACATAAACCGTACGCAAGCGTCCTGAGCTCTAATTGCATACAAACCTTTCATTCTTCACTCTTATAGTCTTGCTGAATTTTTCTTGATTGATTTACTAGCATCCAAGTATTTCAAGTATGTTGATGTCAGGATGTTACTTCATAAGTCTTGAAAATCTTGCTAGAAATTTGGAAGGACATGATGTTACTGGTGATGAAACTGCAAGCGTATATGGCATTGATGTAAGTCATTTGAGCTCAAATATTGAAGGTGCCATCCAAAATGTACTACACCGTTCCACATGTCCCCTTTTTGAAAAGTCCAATGATACATCTGTTTTTGAAATGTGGAGTGTATCAGAAAGTGATCATAAAGTGCCTTCTGGAGATCTGGATGACAAGCAGCTTAAGTCCAAGAAAAAAAAAATCTTCCAAATCCCAATCTACCGGTAAGCGAAGGGATTGCTAAAAATGTAACTCTGCAGCAGTCGAAGAATTCAGAACCTGAAAAGCCAAATTATAGTGAAATCAATTATTGAGGTCAAGCGGAAGAGAATTATGGAGTTATCTGCTCACACATTACCCTCACCGGTCCTCCGAAAGTCTCACTGGAATTTTGTCCTAGAGGAAATGGCATGGATGGCAAATGATCTCGCACGGGAGCGTCTTTGGAAGACAGCTGCTGCTGCGCAACTCTGTCATCAGTGTGAAAAAAGCTGGTAGTAGCATTCAAGAAGAAGTATGATACTGGAGCAGAATTTAGGTGTGAAGATGTTGCATATGATGAAGATGAAGGAGAAAACAACACTTATTTTTTTTTGCCTGGTACCTATGAAAGTAGAGGATCATTGAAGTCAGTTCAGAAGAAGCACAAAAACAAGATAAAGGCTTACAAATTTTGGACTCTGAAGTGATGACTGGCAAAAAAAGATACAGAAACTATAGTTATTCTTTCAGATATTGAGTTTGAACCAAACGTGTTTTCTAATTCCATTTTATCAGTTAGTGAGACAGGTCAAAACATATCTGATGGCAACATAATGACTCATGCTGCTGGTAATAGTTCACCAGCAACTGACTGTGCAATCCAGAATGCTGCTTACATGAAAACTTCTAAGGAAATAAAAGAGGCCTTCCAGAAAAAGGATACTGCTGAAGCTTTCAGTCTTTCTTCTCAGAAACAAGACTGTGGTAATTTACGGAATAAGCTTGCAGTAGCTCCATATGTTGATTCAAAGGGCCCGGAGAGTTGTAAGAGGGAAGGAATTTCAAAATCCAAGGATAGGGTCAATTCGATAAAATCTTCTGTTGAGACTCTTAGTACCAAGAGTTTGAGTAGAACCGGCAGTATGGCATCCAAAATTAGTACTTCAGTCTTCATTGGACTCTCAAGACTCATAACCTTCACGTTGCACCTTGAATTCGTCTGGTTGGCTTCTGGCTTTAAATCACGACTCTTTGATGATATCGTTGGGTGTCGTACTTTGGCATGCAACTGTTCCAGGTTTCCTTTTGAAGATTTTTCAATGCCCTGAAGAGACAAAGCAAGTAAATTATATGTTTACTCCAACCTCAAAAAGACAAAACCAGACACGATATTTGAATATATGTCATTCTTACCTTGATTTTGTTCTTCCTTCCAATCAAAACAGAAACACACCTACACATGGCCATGACAGAAGATTAAGTCTGTTCTGAATCCTTTTATATTCAACCTCTCAAATACACAATCCTATTGCCTTTACATCACCACCCCGTGACGGAGAAGATTGAATCACATTGGAGAAGATTGAATCAGAGAAAGTTAGCCATAATCAGTGGAGAGAAATAGGAGCTTGTCCAAATAAAACTTTGGACCAGAGAGCCAAGCACCAACGCCTCCTGAAGTTGGTGGAGGTATGACTATAGAGTTGGCCGGAATAGTATATGCATATGTTGATGCCTCAGCTCTTCAAAGTTCCATCAATATTTGCAGACCTATCAAATTGAAAAACCAACCAATGTTTTAGAACTTCAGATAAACAAATATCCACTAACCCCAACAAAACTAGAGATTACAGGTGAAGTAAAACTTACCACAGGTTTCAGCCCAAACACCACCTGCAATGACCAGTTGTGAGCATTCCTTTAGCACTCCCTACTCCCATGATCGCCCTGCATGATGAAAAAACCCTGTTACACATGTTTGCAGTAAGGTATGTCTATTACAGCCAGCCACTTGGTGATAATACAATCATCAAACAAGCTGCACCATGAAAAAAAAGCAATGTCAATGTTAGTAAGGCAATTGCGAGTGGCACCATCAACATACAAAGCCATAGCCAAATTTGCTGCAGCAGAAAGAACAAGTAAACAGTGAACCAAAACATCATTCTCAATCATTTAATTCTAAGGTTACCTGCTACAGCCATTGAACCTCAACCAAACCAACTGAGTCTTCTAAGAATTTTACTGCGGTTAAAAAAGATAGAGTAATTAGACAAAGCAGTTAAAATTCAGAGGATTACCCAAAACAGAGTAAAGGCAGAAATGAAGAAGAAAGCAGCGAGCTCAGAGTATCAATTTTCGGTTTTAGCATTAAACTGGGCAATTCACCTCTGGGTAAATCAAAAGGGCCTTGCAGAATTACTCTTTTGAAGCCACCATGTCTTTTGAAACCATAATTCAAAAATATAAAGAGAAGAGGCGGAGAGAAAAAAGGAGAGCACAACAACAAAACCCTAGAGAACAACAGAAAATCGGAGGCGGAAAATCCCAAAGGCAAACCCTAATCCCAAAAATCAAAGAACCAGTATTGGAAGAGAGGAGCCGGAAGACTTAAGCACCTGATTCGCCGTCTCATCGAAGGTGAGATTTCTGCTTGAGGTCTCTGTAAAACCGTGGATTTACGCTGTTGTTGCTTAACGTTGTTGAGTGATGGGTAAGCGAAGGGTACGCGAGAGAGAGGTCTGAGAGGCGATGTTTGAGCGGTGTTGTGAGAAAGACGAGAGTTTGGGAGAGACGCAATTGAAGGAGGGTTCTGGTGAGAGAAATGTGAGATTGAGGGAGATTGGGGACGAGGAGTCTTTTGGGTTTGTGATTACAGTGGTTTTCATTTATTTATTTTTTGGGTTTCCTTTGATTTATCCCTTTTAATTTTTTTTTTAGTAGAACAACATTGAAACCATTAGTTTTTTTTCTTACGTTTAAACTTCCTAGGTTTTTCATTTATTAAAGTTTTCATTTACTAGTGTATTAGTATAGTATTTTAGTATTCCCAATCTCACTAGCCTCTAAAAACCAACTGCCAAGCGGTTGGGATTTATTAGGATAGTCCAACAGGTTCTTTTTTTTTATTAGTTTCTTTATTTCATTTCTTTTTTATTTTATCCCGGTTTATATATTTAAAGTAGCATCACAATATTAAATAACCATGGGTGGTCTGGTGGAGAAGGGCAGTGTGCATTTTCTTGAGTGGGGTGGGTTCAATACTCATTAGTGGCATGTTTTAGCATTTATTTCTTTTAGTTATATCATTTTTCTTTTAGCATTTTTTTTATTCTTTTAGTATTTTGTTAATATCTTTTTTTTATGTTTATTATAATTTTATTTGTTAGTAATGCATAGTTCAAAAACCATATTTTTAAAATTATAAAAAAATCATACTTTTCTCGATTTAATATCGAGCCCATTTTTTACACCCTTGTAAGTCGATTGCTTTTAAGCATCGCCATCGACCTCACATAGCTTACTCTTGGGCTTCCTTACAATGAGTCGGTTCCTTCGCACCTACACTCATACATTATTTAATGCTAATTCATTTCATTCTTTGATTATTTGATTTGATTATATACTTGTTTATATCTTAATTGTTTGATTAACTGTGGCCTACTTGTATGGTGTATGAGGCATGTATTATTATTGTTTGATTGCCATGACAACCCCCATTCATAACAAATGTACCCCTCTCCCATGAAATGTATAATATTTATTTCTTTCATTCTTTATTCACCTGTTAATACAAGAATTAAAATGAACACTCGATAACCATTTCAAAACAAGATCAAAACCTCGATCCAACGTCGAGTAATCATTTTTCAAAACCTAACAGAACCAGCACGTATTCATCCACCCTTTTGTAAGTCGATTGCTCTATGCATCGCCATCAACCTTGTAAGCCGATTGCTTTATGCATCGCCATCAACCTTGTAAGCCGATTGCTTTATGCATCGCCATCAACCTTGTAAGTCGATTGCTTCATGCATCGCCATCTACCTTTATCCCTAATACTCCTCCTTGCTCCACTCGTCGATTCTTGTTCCGATTAGGTAGCACCCATTAGATAGAACCCTTTGTATGATAACATAGGTAGGATCCCCATATCCTTTTGTATGATAACATAGGTAGAATTCCCATATTCTTTGCATGCTAACATTAGGTAGATATTCCCATTTGTAAATCCTAAACACTTAAGTACATATTGCATGACAACTTTAGGGCAGAGCTTCCCCACTTCTAGACCTTTCTGAGCGTCTCCGATCTCGTGGCATGTAGTCCGTTCTATTGCAAAGAGGTAACTGCCTAAGACTCGATTCAGCGAGCTGCGACACCTACTGCTAGGACGTGAACACATTGCCCACTCTCTTTTGACACAACTGGTGTCCTCCTTTTCTAAGTCCATGTTCAGATGGAAACCCCTATGTAGGGGAACTACATCGCCCTGATCCTTGTTCCAGACGAGGTATGTAGGCAGGTGGTCGTGCGAGACCACTCCGGGCACCTTTTTTTCTTTTTGTGTGTGTTTGTCTGACAGTTGCTAGGCTCGAGTTCCCGACTCCTTAGCGATTTGTCGTTTGTTTGTGCTTGTTGTGTGCTTGGAAGCTGATGTAAGTCCATCGAGTGGCATTCGGGTTCTAGTGTGGGTTTGTTGGGTTCGGATGCTGATGTAAGTCCAGTGATTGGCATTCGGGCTCCACGTTTGCCCTTTTGTGTGTGTTTTGGTTCGGATGCTGATGTAAGTCCAGTGATTGGCAGTCGGGCTCCATGTTTGCCTTTGCCTGTGTTTGTTTGTGTGCGTGTGGCCGAACTACGGCAACTCTGATTCTCATGTTCAGATGAGATACGTAGGCACAAGATGCGATGTCTTGCCGAGTTTGACTAACAACTAACAACTAATCCTTGTTTGCTTTCGCCCTCGTTGCGATCCTTTCTCTCGCCCTCGTTGCGATCGAGACATTCCCTTTCTCTCGCCCTCGTTGCGATCGAGACTTTCCTTTTCTCTTGCCCTAGTTGCAATCGAGACCCATTGTTCCCGTAGTCAGCTGAACTACGTTTTGCTCTGATTCTCATTCCCGATGAGATACGTAGGCATAAGACGCGACGTCTTAGCGAGCACACTCCTCTTTAACCCTTAGGTACCCGAGCTACGAAGACTCTGATTCTCATATTCAGATGAGATACGTATGCAGTGGATGCGATATCTGTGCGAGTCATTTTTCTCTTGACCCTTTTAGTAAATAGTACATTAGATAAACATACACCCTTTAGACAAGAAACAACAAGAGTGGATCCCGTAGAGTACTACGGATGCGTAGGGGTGCTAATACCTTCCCTTCGCATAATCGACTCCCGAACCCAAGATTTGGTTGCGAGACCTTGTCTTGTCCTTTCCTTTCTCCAGGTTTACTTCGAGCATTTCCTTTCCCTCCTTTGGGATAAATAACGCACGGTGGCGACTCTTCTGTCATTCCTTCTTCGCCGGTTGTTTTTTCGCACCTCTGTTTTTTTCGGGTTGCGACAGATAGCAAATATTGTGCCAGTTCCTAAGAAGGACGGGAAGGTACGAATGTATGTCGACTATCGTGACTTAAATAGAGCAAGCCCAAAGGATGATTTCCCCCTGCCTCACATTGACATGTTGGTAGACAATACAACAAAGTTTGACATATTCTCCTTCATGGACGGATTCTCCAGGTATAACCAGATCAAAATGGCTCCCGAAGACATGGAAAAAACTACATTCATAACACCATGGGGAACATTCTGTTATCAAGTGATGCCGTTTGGGTTGAAGAACGCAGGTGCTACTTACCAGCGAGCCATGACAACGCTCTTTCACGACATGATGCACAAAGAGATTGAGGTTTATGTGGATGACATGATCGCGAAGTCTCGTTCAGAAGAAGGTCACTTAGTAGATCTATTGAAGCTGTTTCAACGATTGAGGAAGTTCTGTCTTCGCCTCAATCCGAACAAATGCACATTTGGCGTCAGGTCAGGTAAACTCTTGGGCTTCATTGTCAGCCAAAAAGGCATTGAAGTTGATCCAGATAAAGTAAAAGCTATCCAAGAGATGCCCGCACCAAAAACAGAAAGGCAAGTGAGAGGTTTTCTAGAACGATTGAATTACATATCCCGGTTTATTTCTCACATGACTGCCACTTGTGAACCTATCTTCAAATTGCTGAGAAAGAGTCAGAATTGTGTTTGGACAGAGGATTGTCAGAAAGCATTTGACAGTATCAAAGAGTACCTCATGGAGCCTCCTATCTTGTTACCACCTGTTGCTGGAAGACCGTTGGTTATGTATTTGACAGTGCTTGAGAATTCTATGGGCTGTATTCTGGGTCAACAAGACGAAACTGGAAAGAAAGAGCATGCTATTTACTACTTAAGCAAGAAATTTACTGACTGTGAATCACGATACTCCTTACTCGAGAAGACATGTTGTGCATTGGCTTGGGCTGCTAAGAGATTGAGGCAGTATATGTTAAGTCACACCACTTGGTTGATATCCAAAATGGATCCAAGCAAGTACATTTTTGAGAAGCCTGCACTCACTGGTAAGATTGCCAGATGGCAGATGCTGTTATCAGAATACGACATTGAGTATCATACCCAGAAAGCTATCAAGAGCAGTGTGTTGGCTGAGTACCTCGCTCACCAACCCGTTGAAGATCACGATGATAATGAAGATGAGTTTCCTGATGAAGATGTCATGTTCCTAAAATCCAGAGATTGTAAAGAGCCACTTCCTGAAGAAGGACCTGAACCAGATTCTCAATGGGGTTTAGTATTTGATGGAGCTTCCAACGTTTATGGACATGGAGTAGGTGCAGTCATTATCACTCCAGAAGGTTCTCATATTCCTTTCACGGCAAGAATTTGCTTTGAATGTACAAACAACATTGCTGAATATGAAGCCTGTATCATGGGTCTTGAAGAAGCCATTGACCTCCGCATCAAAAATCTTACTGTTTATGGTGACTCAGCGTTAGTTATCAATCAGATCAAAGGAGAATGGGAAACACGCCACCCTGGCTTGATCCCATACAAAGACTATGCAAGAAGATTGTTGACTTTCTTCACCAAGGTTGAATTGCATCACATTCCTCGGGATGAGAATCATATGGCGGATGCTCTAGCTACGTTGTCTTCAATGTATCAAGTGGGTTTTCCAAACGAAGTACCCAGAATTGTGATCAAGCGACTTGATAGACCAACACATGTGTTTACAGCTGAGGCCAGTTTTGATGATAAACCATGGTACCACGATATCAAGCATTTCCTTCAGACTCAGGAGTATCCTCTTGGAGCAACAGAAAAAGATAAAAAGACTTTGAGAAGATTGTCAGGCAGTTTCTTCCTTAATCAAAATGTGCTCTATAAGAGGAATTATGACATGGTCTTACTCAGATGTGTTGACAAAAAGGAAGCAGAAATGTTGATGAAAGAAGTTCACGAAGGGTCCTTTGGTACTCATGCAAACGGCCACTCTATGTCAAGAAAGATGTTGAGAGCTGGTTACTATTGGTTGACCATGGAATCAGATTGCTACAAATTTGTAAAGAAGTGTCACAAATGTCAGATCTACGCTGATAAGGTTCATGTACCACCAACCTTTTTGAATGTGATTTCTGCTCCTTGGCCATTCTCAATGTGGGGCATTGACATGATCGGTATGATTGAACCCAAAGCTTCCAACGGACACCGTTTCATTCTCGTGGCAATTGATTACTTCACCAAATGGGTGGAAGCAGCTTCGTATGCAAAGGTGACAAAGTAAGTGGTGGTCAGATTCATCAAAAATAATCTCATTTGCCGATATGGCATTCCAAACAAGATCATCACTGACAATGGCTCCAATCTGAACAACAAAATGATGGATGAATTATGTGAAAGTTTCAGGATCGAGCATCACAACTCTTCTCCTTACCGTCCCAAGATGAATGGGGCAGTTGAAGCTGCAAATAAGAATATCAAGAAGATCATTCAAAAGATGGTTGTTACCTACAAAGATTGGCATGAAATGCTGCCTTTTGCACTACACGGATATAGAACATCAGTCCGTACTTCAACTGGGGCAACCCCATTTTCACTTGTATACGGTATGGAAGCTGTGTTACCGATAGAGGTTGAAATTCCATCAATGAGGATACTAATGGAAACTCAGTTGTCAGAGGCTGAATGGTGTCAAAGCAGATACGATCAGTTGAATTTGATTGAAGAAAAAAGAATGACTGCCTTGTGCCATGGACAGTTATATCAAAAGAGAATGAAGCAGGCGTTTGATAGGAAGGTTAAGCCGAGAGAATTCAAAGAGGGTGACCTTGTGCTCAAGAAGATGATACTATTTCACAATGATTCTAGGGGCAAGTGGACTCCTAACTATGAAGGACCCTATGTTGTCAAGAAAGCCTTCTCAGGCGGTGCTTTAATTCTTACAAACATGGATGGTGAAGAGCTTCCACGTCCCGTGAATACAGATGCAGTCAAGAAATACTTCGCCTAAAAAATGAAAAGAACAGCTCGCTAAGTTGAAAACCCGAAAGGGCGGCTTAGGCAAAAATGAGCGTCTCGGTGGACTGAAAACCTGAAAGGGCGGTCCAAGCAAAATATAGAGACATAAAAAAACAAAGAGAATATTATCCCGATAGATTGAAAACCCAAAAGGGCAATCTAGGCAAAAGTTAGGGATTTTAGGCAAGTAACTGCATAACAGAGATAAGATCATTGAAGTATCAGAATATTTTCAACAGTTCTCCAACTCTCTCAAGGCTGTAATACAGGTCAAAAGTGGAAGAGAGAATGATGTCATTGTAGTTCAACGTACCCTTTTTCCACGAAATTACCATTTTCCAATTTGTAAAGATCTATGGAATCACGCTGTTAACTGATTACCATCCTATCAAATCAATTTGAGCCTTTCTATATTTCTTGGCACTCTTAATTTTCATTTCAATTTACGAAAGTTCTTTTACTTTGACAGATATGTTTTGAAACAAAAGTTTTGAATTAAAAACAGTTTTTGAAAAATATAAAGATTATTTATTTTGATTTGTGGACATCAATAAAAGGATTGAGACATGTGGTCCCAGTAATTCTGAAATCATGTGATTCCAACTAGACATGTTCATGTTACTATCCTTATATGTATATGATGAAAAAAATCTCCACAGGTGTCTTGGCAGTAATATTTCTCCAGCAGAGATTGTGATTCTGGATATCCCCAGCTATGCTTCCTAGTTTTTCTCAAGAGATCATGCAAGAAATATTTCAAGAAGTTTATTCCTTCACTTGGGGCATGAAGACTCCCCAGTTAATTGATCATGAAGACTCCCCGGTTAATTGATCATGAAGACTTTGATCCAGGTTTTAAGTTACAGATTTGGCCTCTGGGATTACTACAGGTATTTCCCCAGTAATTTATTAAGGAGGGATCAGCAATGTCCCCAACAGAGGATGAGAAGGAAGATTTGATTTCCCTGAGCAGGAGTAATACAGAGGTCTCCATCCCTCAGCGAGTGAAGAAAGTTGATATTCAGAAACTACAGGGAATCTCCTGTTGTTCTCTGTCCATTCAATAGAAGGATATGTCTCCTCCTCAGTAATGTTTTATAGTAAAAGAAGAGTGTGTTATGAATTTTAAGGAAATTCAAGAATTGCAGGATTTCTCCTGAATTCTCATTTATATTCAAAGGTCAGACATCACTGTTCCCCGGCAGAGTCTCCTAGAGGAAAGATCTCGTAACCAGATATCAGACACCATAATCCCCTGCAGAGTCTTCAGATACAGAAAGTCTCCATGATAATTAAAGCAAAAAAATCAAGGATAGATTTCCCCTATATTCTTATTCCCTGGAAAGATACCACCTATCTCCAGCGGACTTTATCCCCAGCGGAGTCTTCCAGAAGAATAATCCCTTCTGCATTATCAGCAACTTCAAGAATTGCAGGACTTCTCTTACAATATCATCTTATTTCCAGAGGATAACACCTTGTATCCCCAGCGGAGTCCTCAGAAAGGTCCAATCCTCATATACCTCACAAATTCAAGAACCACAGGGAATCTCCTGCATTTTTGAAGTAGAAGGCATCTCCATTCTTCTACAGAATCCTCAGCAGAGACAGACTTTTAAAGAAACCTGGATATGGTTCTCTTGTACCAATTCCCCAGCAAGTCTTTGTACTACTCCCTAGCGAGTCTCAGTGCAAATCTCCAGCAAGTCCTTATGCAGCTGTTAACATTTTTAGTTATTCCTAGTTTTGTCTGTCCATCATGCATTCATTACTAAATATTCATGCATATCTATGACATATCATGCTTGCATTCATATGCACCTTGTTTCCTTGTTTATATTGTGGGTTGAGTCAATCTCTCCATATAGAGTATCCTCATAAGCAGCAAAATACCTTTTATTGGTCATGTTCCCCACAGAGATCTATGCCTCGTGGAAGATGGTTGTTTCAGTTGTAAATCCTGATGAGTTCATTCCTCTTCAGTTGAAGTCTTGTTTGACCGTTTCATTCTAGTTCTATCCTAGTTTGAACCTCGTGTCTCCAGATAAAGCTCAGAAATTGCCAGTAAAAGAAGGCAACAATATAGTCTTTGTGACTCTCATTCAGTAAAACAGACATGACAAATATTGTGTCCAAGTCCTTTATACCTTCATCTTTGAGTTGGTACCCGTTACAAACTTGAGTTACCTACATCCATGAGTGGTAACCTTTGTTATCCCTCGGATAAATTAATTACTATCTCCATCTATGAGTTGATAACATCCTCACAGAAAGTTCCATGGTTCTACCTGCAACTTTGAGCTGGTAGCGTGCTTTCGTCTTTGAGTTTAGCACAGATTCCTTTTGATTCCACCTTCGTCTTTGAGTTGGTGAAGTACCTGCAACTTTGAGCTGGTAATATGCATTCATCTTTGAGTTCGCACATTTTCCTGTGATTCCATCTTCGTCTTTGAGTTGATGGAGTACCTTCATCTATGAGTAAGGTATGTTTGATCCTTGTTGAACTGATAGTATGCTTTCATCTTTGAGTCTACACAGATAACTTCTGATTCCATCTTCGTCTTTGAGTTGATGGAGTACCTTCATCTATGAGTTATGTACATTTTGTCCTTCCACCGTCATCTTTGAGTCGGTAATGATAAACATCTCCAGGAGAATATGTTCTAAATTCTTTTAAACACATTTGTCAATGAATCGGTGGTTGCCTTCAACTTTGAGTCGGCATTTCTCTGTCTACCTCATCAATGAGTTGGTAGTGTGCATTCAACTGTAAGTCTGCACAATGATCCTTAGATCTGATTCTTCATCTACACCATCATCAATGAGTTGGAATTTGATTTCCCTAGCAGTGTTATTATCAATCTTTTGAAGCTTGCCTTCAACTTTGAGTTGGCATGTCCTGTTTACCTCATCAATGAGTGGGTAGTGAGCTGTCAACCATGAGTTCACGCAGTTCGATTCTTATTATGCCCTTGTTATACCTTCATCCTTGAGTTGGTATTCATCTTTTCTGTTACCTCCATCTTTGAGTTGGTAATGTACTGTCACATCAGTACTCTTGTTATATTGATCTTTTCCCACTTTCATCTATGAGATAGTGATGTATCGTCAACATTGAGTCGATATCTCTTTTCCTCCTATTTTCCATCTATGAATAGGTAGTGAATCTTCCCCAGCTGAGTATTCTCAGTGTTTACCTTCATGCATTGAGTCGGTGTATGTCCTTCCCCAGTAGAGTTTGCACTCCTGTGTCTCTGTGTCTGTCTGTCTTTTGCATCATGCATACATGCATTTGCGGCCAAATTTTGTGGCGTTTGTCATATTTAATTACCTTACGCCATTCGATAGCCTCCGACTATCTGGCCTAAGTTAATTAAATAGGGGCATCTGTCGCACCCCAAAATTTGACTTTGGCTTTGTTGACCACATCTTGATTAATCTCGTTGTCTCGTATTCATCTCAATTTCTTAAACTTCGCGTGACAACTGGTTTGATTAGGTTTTGTGTGTTTTCGTTGCTTACCGTGTTGTATTTCGTTGTTTTAGCAAAACCTGGCCGATATCGTTGCCTCGTATTTATCTCGCTTATCTCTTTTGTGCGTGGCATCGCTTCGATTAGGTTTTGTGCGTTTTTATCTATTTAATTGTTTGTTTGTCGGTATTTTGACTGTATTTCGAATATATTAGAGTTTTCGTATTGTTCAATTATTTGTGATTGTGTTTGTCAGCGTTTTCGTGATGTCGTGTTGATTTTATTATTGCCTAGGGTTGTTTATTTAATTACGTGTTGTGCCGTGTGATTTAATCGAGTCTGTTTGAGTCGTGTTGTTGATTTTACTGGTTTATCGGTTTACTGGTTTATTTGTTTTATCAATTTGTCTGTTTTGCTGTGCAAATTGTCATCGTTTTTATCGCGTTCGTGTCGCTCGATTTTATCATATTTTAATCGTGTGCCGTTTAATATTATTTGTGCTTAATATTAATTGTGTTTAGTTGTTAATTAGTTTATTTAATTAGGATTAATATTATATTAGTTTATTATTATTATTATTATTATATAATATATAAATTATATTATTAATTTATGTTAGATATTTTTTTAGGTTTCTTATTGTTTAAGTAATCTAAATATATATTATTAATTTATGTTAGATATTTTTTAGGTTTCTTATTGTTTAAGTAATCTAAATATATATTATTAATTTATGTTGGATATTTTTTAGGTTTCCTATTGTTTAAGTAATCTAAATATATATATATATATATATAGATGTTGTTAGTAAGAAAAGAAAAAAAGGAGGGGATCAGTAAGGAAAAAACGTGTGGTGAGAGAAACAGAGAATTGAAAAGAAATATTTTTCCAAAAGCATTACCGTATTTCACTTGTTCTTCATTTTCGGTAACCCAAAATCGTCCCGATTATTCACCGAAACACAAAACTGATTTCATATCTTTGAAGTTCTTTGAGTCCAGGTCACAAATATCCAAGGTTCATTTCATTCCGGCGTCGTTTCACCGATCAAAAGCGACGTTGAAGTCAGGTACTCACGAAGGAAGCCAGCACTGCATCGGTGACGGTTTCCAGCTTTCGGTTGATCATTTGGACGATCAGAAGTTCATCCTCTTCACACAAGGTAATATTCTTCACTTATCTCTGAAATCGGCAAAGTTCCGGCTTGCCGACATGTATTTTAATATATTATTTATATATATATATATATATATATATATATATATATATATATATATATATATATATATATTATTTTTGTCTATTATATATCTAAATAAATAAATAAATAAATATATATATATATATATATATATATATATATATATATATATATATATATATATTATTTTGTCTATTATATATTATTTGTCTAAATGTACATATATATTATTTTTGTCTACTATATATTTATTGTCTAAAAATAAATAAATAAATAAATAAATATATATATATATATATATATATATATATATATATATATATATATATTACTTTTGTTTACTAAATATTGTTTATCTTTTATTATTATTTTACATATATGTTTTATTTAAATGTTAGTTAAATTAATTATTTGTTTAAATGTTTATTTTAATTAAATGTTTATTTATATCAAATGTTTATTTTGTCTAAAGTAAATGTTTATATTGTTTTTTATATTTGTTTATGTTGTTACTAACCGTTTCGTTTCAGTTTCAGCTCGATTAACTCCACTAACTATTCGTAATACTAACTATTCATAGCTAACTGTGTTGTAATAATTTACTTTCTCGTATTTTTTATTTTCTGTATTGTGTGTTTAATCGTATTGTTCACGTTTTATGTTAAAAAATCGAAAAATCCAAAAAAGAGAAACCCGATGCGATTCCAACGGTCGCCGTTTAAGAAACCCTTTTCACACACTCATAAGCTTACTCTTGGGCTTTCCTGTAATGAGCCCATTTATTTATTTCTTTAGGGTTTAGGCTCGTTCAAATCTAAAATCAACAAAACAGACTTTCCCTTTTTCTTTTGGGAGAACTACGTGGATTCTGATTTCTCCATTGCGCCTTGGAGATACGTAGGCATGAAGTCTACGACTTTATCGAGTCCAAAAACAATAAAATCAAGTTCTTTTCTCATCTCCCCAATCAAACGATCAAAGCGAAAAAAGCAAAGCATTCACATAAACATAAGCAAAAAGGTTCCTGTGGAGTACCACAGATGTAGAGGGTGCTAATACCTTCCCTTTGCATAACCAACCCCCGAACCCGTAACTCTAAAGGGATTTATCGTTATTTTTCCCTTCCTCTTTTTGGATAAAATAAAAGACGGTGGCGACTCTTGCATTTAAAATATTTTTCAAACGGGTTAAGTTCAATCAATACTTAATCTCGTGAAAAATCCCGCCGCGACACCAACCTACCTTACAACATTGGTGAAAAGGGCTCCCTTAGAGTACTAAGGATGTTTTGGATGCTTAAAACCTTCCCATTGCATAACCAACCCCCTTACCCAGATCTCTGATATTTTTATTAGTTTTTTATTTGATAAAACTTCTCGGTTTTTGTTCTCTTTCTAACCTTTCCTTTGGATAAATAGAAGTGTGGTGGCGACTCGAATTGTATGATTTACTTTTGATTTAGTCAATAAATCTAAAGGTAACGAATACCCCGCTACAGAAAATTGGTGACTCTGCTAGGGATGCTTTTGCCTAGTGGGTTTTGCCTACTTTTTACTTTTGTTGTATTGTATTGTATATCATTTGTGACATATTTTTATGCAAATTTGGGATGACTGTATTGATTGTAATGTATGAATTGCTTGATATCAGTTGCTTGTGTGCTTGGTGGTCTCTTGTGAGATGAGTTCTATACCCAAACTCGAGTGCATTTATGATAGGAGAATGGCATAGTCTTGTTGACTTGTCAGGAGTTATTCCTTAGCAAGTTGACTTGCAAGCCCATTCACTTGGTGGAGGTTATGTTTAATAATGTCACACGAGTAGTCGTGGTTAGGCATTACTCTTTCCAATATATGCCTTAGAAGCCAAGGACCTTAGTTTACCAAGCCCATCTTGGCCTTATTTAGGACGTAGTGTGAAGGTCGTTCAAGTGTAAGATTTGATACGATTGTTACACGATACTACACTCATAAGAGTCTCTCTTGAGAATTTTTTTGGAATACGAGTAGCCGTTTATCCGATAATATCTGAAAGATGGGATGATGGCTATGGGAACCTCTTGTAGAACATCATTGTCAGGTTTAACCATAATACACTCCCTTTGGGTGGTTCTTAACCGAGACCCCATGCTCGTGACTTGCAACAAACCCTTGATTCATGGTTGATCTGTTCTCATATATCCTTAAAATCAATGGAACTTGGGTGTTGATAAGGTGTAAACCATAATCCACCAAAATGGATGATTGATATTAAGGATGACTTGATCCATCCCATGACCTTTGTGTGGTGTGATTTGCCCTATCCTTGAGTGTGATTGTTGCATCCATGCATTCATGCATTCATACACATCCATATCATCAACAATGAGAAAATTTTCAAGGAACTTAAGAGGTCTATTTGCAAATTTTCAGACATGGATAAGCAAAGAAGGAATACAAAGAAGTACAGTTTCAGACAATCCGACTTGAGAGAGTTAAGGAGTTTGACATCCTATGTATTAGACCCCTTGGAGTTCAAGGCTCGTCATGGGAAGCTTCTGTCTATTCTTGCTACTCAGGTGGATGAAGGTCTGATGAGTGTGTTGGTGCAGTTCTATGATCCCTTGTACCGTTGCTTCACATTTCCAGATTTCCAGCTTTTGCCTACGCTTGAGGAGTATGCCTATCTTGTGGGTATACCTATTCTAGATCAGTTGCTGTTCAGTGGCTTGGAGAGAGTTCCTTCTTCTCAAGAGATTGCTGATCTGTTGCATATAGATGAATCTATCGTTGGTGTTCATATGACTACCAAAGGTGGAATTCAAGGTCTCCCCTCTGATTTCCTCATTGCTCAAGCTACTTTGTATGGGAACGCCATGAGTGAGGATGCCTTTGAGGCCATATTTGTACTTCTCATCTATGGGCTAGTGTTATTCCCCAACATCGACAATTTTGTGGATGTGAACGCCATTAGGATTTTCTCTACTCTTAATCTCGTTCCGACTCTGTTGGGTGACACTTATTTCTCTTTGCATTTGAGGAATGCAAAGGGTGGTGGTACCATTGTATGGTGTTTGCCTCTATTATACAAGTGGTTTATTTTGCACTTGCCATAGACGATCGCCTTCAAGGAGAACAAAGGATGTATACGGTGGTCCACGAGACTTATGTCTCTCACTAATGATGATATCTTTTGGTATAACCATGTATATGTTGGTGTGCAGATTATTGACTCTTGTGGTGAATTCTCCAATGTGCCTCTTTTTGGTACATATGGTGGGATTAACTACAACCCTATTTTGGCATGTCGTTAGCTTGGCTTCCCCTTAAAGGACAAACCTAATAACATTTTGTTAGAAGGTGTGTTCTTTCAAGAGGGTAAAGATCCCCAAGACTTGAAGGGCAGGATGGTCCGCGCTTGGCGCAAGATTCATAGGAAGGGAAGGAAAGAGCTTGATCAGAAGAACTGTATTGCTTTGGAACCCTATTCCTCATGGGTGAGGAGGAGAGCTTCTAAGTACCACATGCCTTATGACTACCCGAGACCTACACCTATGGTTATGGTTGGGCCTTCAACCCTCCCTGACCAAGGAGTAGAGGAGTTGAGAGATGAAGACCGTTCGCGTGCTTGGGTCTGTGAGCGAGAGGAGCTACTTCAACAGCTTAGAGATAAGGATGCGTTGATAGAGTTTCTAGAGCATCAGGTTATTGACGAGCCTGATGATGTGGTGACTTATCTTCTTCCTCAATCTTCCAGGTTTTGGAAGAGGAAGTACAATCGATCACCAAGGAGAAGGCAGCTATGGAGGCAGCCTATGAGAGAGAGGTGAAGAGGCTTCGTGCAACTTATCTTCCGGTCTCGAGAGCTTTGGACGATTTTTTCTAGGGTTCCATAGGATGTTCATTTTCCTTCTCTCTTGTATTGTATTTGGTTACCAAGACTGTACTTCTTTGGTGTAAATTTTTTTCCAAATATTATTGATATGATATTCCATTATATGTCTAAATGATTAATATTTTCCAAATATTTGCGAATAGAGCTCTAAAGTTCCTCTGATTAAAAATAAAATCATATGCACAAGCATTGCATGTATCATGTGCATAAGCAGGTTTTGTTCTAGGGCTTCTTGTTCAGTGGTCTAACTCTGTGTTCTTCATTTATTTTGAAGACAAGCTGACGCACCGGTACTACACCAGAGCCAATTCATCAAAGCTAATGGATCATCTAGAGCAAGAGAACCGAGAATTGAAGGAGGAAGTGGCAAGATTAACTGCCCTGATGGAGTCATTCTTGGCCGCCCATAGCCAGTCTTCTCCAACGCCTTCAACTCCTCCCCAGAGGACGGTCATTTCTGAGATTGCTGCCTCTACCGTGCCTACTGCCAATGCTCATTTTGCGCCTACTGCTATGCCAACCGGGTTTCCCTGGGGGATGCCCGCCAAATTTTTTCCTGAGGGTCTCGCCCCAACTTTTGCTTCTCTGCCGGCATCTAACCCGATCCTTGCTGTGCCACCTCCAGTTGTGCATACTTTGCCGAGAGTAGATGACACTATTTACCACTCTGAGCCATCTGAGGGCCTAAATGTCTATGAGAAAATGGACGCTATGAATGATCAATTCCTTGAGCTGCGCAAGGAACTTAAAACTCTCAAAGGGAATGACCTCTTCGGCAAATCTGCTGCTGAGATATGCCTCATGCATAATGTCAAGATTCCCGTCAAATTCAAAGTGCCTGACTTTGAAAAGTACAAAGGAAACACTTGCCCGCTTAGCCATCTTATGATGTATGCACGCAAGATGTCGACTCAGACCGACAATGATCAACTCCTAATCCACTACTTCCAGAATAGCCTGTCCGGTGCCGCATTGAGATGGTACATGGGTTTGGACAGCGCGAACATCCGCTCCTTCAACGATCTTGGCGAAGCCTTCGTCAAGCAATACAAATATAACATTGATATGGCTCCCGATAGGGACCAAATGAGGGCTATGTCCCAGAAGGAGAAAGAAACTTTTAAGGAGTACGCCCAAAGGTGGCGAGGATTGGCTGCACAGATTGTGCCTCCGCTAGAAGAGAAGGAGATGACCAAGATCTTTCTGAAGACCTTGAGTTCTTTTTATTATGAGCGGATGATTGCTAGTGCTCTTTATGACTTCACCGAGATGGTGAACATGTGGATGCGTTTAGAAGAAGGAGTCAGGGAAGGGCGCCTGACCAAAGAAGAAGGCTCTTCTGCCAAACGTTATGGGGCGTTTGCTAAGAAGAAAGATGGTGAGGCGCATACTGTGACCTCCCATATTAAATTAAGAAGACCCTTTGTGAATAGGAAGACTGTGCGTCCCGCCAGTAACCAGCACCAGGTGGCTCATATAGCACCTGCTTTCAGAGAAAACCAGCATTATCAACATTAGAACCAGCAACAACAACATCAACAGTATCGGCAACAATAGCACCATCCTCAACAGCAGGCCTACCAGCCTCGAAACAACAATCAAACCAGCACGAGCTATGATAGGAAGAGGGTCACTTTTGATCCTATTCCGATGACCTATGCAGAGTTATATCCTTCTTTAATTGAAAGGAAGTTGATCACTCCACGTGATCCATCTGCTATACCTACCAACCCTCAGTGGTGGTATAAGCTTGAGCTTCACTGTGTTTATCATTCCGGTGCTCCCGGACATGATGTGGAGAATTGCTACCCGTTGAAGACCAAGGTGCAAGACCTTGTGAGAAGCGGTATACTGTTTTTTAAGGACGTAAGCCCTAACGTCAAGAAGAATCCATTGCCCGAGCATGGGAAATCTGTTGTTAATATGGTTCAGAGTTGCCCTGGCAAATACAAGGTCTGATATGTTATCCATATCCAACAAACTTTGGTTGAGATGCACAGACTAGTATGTGGATACAGTCACTACGAGCATGACCATGACAGTTGCCGTGTTTGCACTGTCAATGAGAGAGGATATCGTCAAGTCAGAAAGGACATCCAAAAAATGTTGGATCAGGGTGTGATAGAGATACTTCAGAATCGTGATGAGGATGAAGTCAATGTGATATCCCTTGTCTTCAGATTACCTGAGCATGTTGTTGTCAGATATGATGGCAGCAAGTAGAAGGCTTCTCCTACTCTCATTATTAAGCCAGCTGACCCTGTTCCTTACTCTTCAGACAAAGTTGTTCCCTATCGTTATAATGCAGTTGCATTAGAAGATGGGAAGGAGGTGCCCCTATCCTCCAATTCTGTTATGAATATTGCCGATGTCAGTGGTTTGACCCGCAGTGGTCATGTTTTTTCGGCGCCGCCGAAACCCCAGGCAGACACTAGAAGAGATGATACTGCCGATATTGTCGTCCTTCGTTTGGGGAATTCTTCTTCTTCTCCGAATCCGGAACTTGTTATTGACAGACTGGCCATAACTGTTACTAAAACTCCTGTCCCTGCTGGCCAGAATGGCATGATTAAAGAGGACTATGATGAGATGCTAAGGCTCATCAAGAGGAGTAAATATAATATTGTATATCAGCTGCTACAAATGCCTTCAAAGATATCAGTGCTATCTTTGTTGATGAACTCTGAGCCACACCGTGAAGCTTTGCAGAAGGTGTTAGACGTGGCGTATGTAGATCACGATGTCACCATAGAGCAATTTGATAGCATTGTTGCAAACATTACTACTTGTAACAATCTGAGCTTTTATGAAGCTAATCTCCCCGAGGAGGGAAGAGACCATAATTTGGCACTTCACATCTCTATGAACTGCAAGGATGATGCCTTGTCTAATGTGCTGGTAGACACAGGATCATCGCTGAATGTGTTGCCAAAATCCACCCTGGCCAAACTTTCATACCAGGGGCCTCCCATGAGGAAAAGTGGAGTGGTCGTCAAAGCTTTTGATGGATCCCGCAAGACTGTGATGGGCGAGGTTGAACTCCCAATCAAGATAGGACCCAGTGATTTCTAGATCACTTTTCAGGTCATGGATATCCACCCATCATATAGATGTTTGTTGGGAAGACCATGGATTCACGAGGTAGGCGCCGTGACATCCACCCTACACCAAAAGTTGAAGTTCGTGAAGAACAAAAAGTTGGTAGTGGTAGGGGGAGTGAAGGCTCTCTTGGTTAGCCACCTGTCTTCCTTTTCTTATATTGATGCTGAGGATGAGGTTGGGACGCTGTTCCAAGCCTTGTCTATTGCTGAGCCTTCTAAGAAAGGAACTTCTTCATTTGCATCCTACAATGATGCGAAGTTGGTCATTGAGCATGGTGTAACTACTGGTTTAGGACAAATGATCAAGCTGGAAGGCAATAAACCTCGGGTTGGCATAGGGTATTCTTCAGGAAATTTCAACAAGCACGGTCTATTTCAGAGTGGTGGTTTCATCCACACGATCAAAGATTAGGAAGCTGCTGCTATTGTGGAAGAGGATGCAAAGGAAGATTCTGGCAACTTTGTCATCCCTGGAGGAGTCTGCAATAATTGGGTCGCTGTTGATGTTCCAACAGTTGTCCATAAGCCCACGTAATGTTCATTTTTGTTTAAAAACCCTTCTCCCGTGCCAAAAGGAGAAGTGATGACATTGTTGGCCCATAAATACAATGATATTCATTCAATAAATTCATGTTAAATGTTTGTTTTTCCAAATTATTTTCACTTTTTTCTTTTTTGCGTGAAATTGGTGATCACATAAAACCCTAAAAATAAAATAAAATAAATATTTTCATCTGCATAATGATTTGCTTTGCTTGAATTCTAAAATCTCTTTTATATCCAAAATCATTATGCAGGCTGATCAAACCCATTGAACATAATGATCCAACACCATCTCCCAACTTTGAGTTCCCTGTATTTGAGGCCGAAGAAGATGATGTTGAAAAGATTCCTGACGAGATTACTCGTCTGCTTGAGCACGAAGAGAAGATCATTCAGTCGCATCTTGAGAATCTGGAAACAGTCAACTTGGGGTCTGAAGATTGTGTTTGAGAAGTGAATATTGAGGCACTCCTTGAAGAGTCTGTAAAGAAGGGGTTGATTGAGTTGCTACGAGAATATGTCGACGTCTTTGCCTGGTCATATGAGGACATGCTTGGTCTGGATATTGATATCGTACAACATTTCCTGCCTTTGAAGCCTGAGTGTGTGCTTGTGAAGCAGAAGCTCAGAAGAACTCATCCTAATATGGCAGTGAAGATTAAAGAGGAAGTTCAGAAGCAAATTGATGCAGGGTTTCTGGTGACTTCTACATATCCTCAATGGGTGGCCAATATTATGCTCGTGCCTAAGAAAGATGGAAAAGTCCGAATGTGTGTGGATTATAGAGACTTGAATAAAGCTAGTCCGAAAGATGATTTTCCTCTACCACACATTGATATGTTGGTAGATAATATAGCTAAATTCAATGTCTTCTCATTTATGGAAGAATTTTCCGGATATAATCAGATCAAAATGGCACCCGAGGATATGGAGAAGACAACATTCATCACACCTTGGGGAACATTTTGTTATCGAGTGATGCCCTTCGGTTTGAAGAACGTCGGAGCCACGTATCAACGCGCTATGACTATCATGTTTCATGATATGATGCACAAGGAGATCGAGGTGTATGTTGATGTTATGATTGCAAAGTCGAGAACGGAAGTTGAATATGTAGAGCACTTGTTGAAGCTTTTCCAGCGTTTGAGGACGTACAAACTCCGCCTGAATCCGAACAAGTGTACTTTTGAAGTCCGTTCCAGCAAGTTATTGGGCTTTATTGTCAGCGAAAGAGGTATTGAAGTTGATCCGGCCAAGGTCAAAGCAATACAAGAGATGTCTGCGCCCGAAACTGAGAAGCAAGTCCGAGGTTTTCTTGGCCGCTTGAATTATATTTCCAGATTTATATCCCACATGACTGCCACATGTGTGCCTATATTCAAGCTCCTCCGGAAAGATCAGCGTCATGATTGGACCGAGGATTGCCAAAAGGCCTTTGACAGTATCAAAGAGCATCTGTCCGAGCCACCAATTTTGTCTCCACTTGTGGAAGGGAAGCCCTTGATTATGTATCTGACTATTCTTGAAGACTCCATGGGTTATGTCCTTGGTTAGAAAGATGAATCAGGGAAGGAAGAGTTTGCCATCTACTATCTGAGTAAGAAGTTCACTGATTGTGAGTCTCGATACTCAATGCTTGAGAAAACATGTTGTGCTTTGGCTTGGACTGCTAAACGCTTACGTCAGTATATGTTGAATCATACGACTTGGTTGATATCTAAAATGGATCCAATCAAGTACATCTTTGAGAAGCCTGCTTTAACTGGGAGGATTGCCCGTTGGCAGATGTTGTTATCTGAGTATGATATTGAGTATCGAGCTCAGAAAGCTATTAAAGGTAGTATCTTGGCTGATCATTTGGCACATCAACCAATTGAGGATTATCAGTCAGTTCAGTATGACTTCCCAGATGAGGAGATTCTATATTTAAAGATGAAAGATTGCGATGAGCCTACGCTCGATGAAGGGCCAGAGCCTGGTTCCCGATGGAGCATGGTGTTTGATGGCGCTGTAAATCAATATCGAAATGGTATTGGGGCAGTGATTATTACTTCTCAAGGCACACACTTTCCTTTTACAACAAGGCTAACTTTCAAATGCATGAATAATATGACGGAGTATGAGGCCTGTATTATGGGTTTGGAAGAATGTATTGATCTTAGGATCAAGCATCTTGATGTTTATGGTGATTGGGCCCTTGCTGTTAATCAGATTGAAGGTGAGTGGGAGACGAATCAGCCTGGCCTCATCCCATATAGAGATTATGCGAGGAGGATTTCAACGTTCTTTACTGAGGTTGACTTCCATCATATTCCTCAAGATGAGAATCGGTTGGCAGATGCGCTTGCTACACTTGCTTCGATGATTGTGGTGAAATTCTGGAATGATGTCCCCAATATCACTGTGATGCGCTTGGATAGACCAACTCATGTATTTATAGTAGAAAAAGTGAAAGATGATGAGCCATGGTATTATGACATCAAATGTTTTCTCCAAAGTCAGACTTACCCACCGGGGCATCTATTAAAGATAAGAAGACTTTGAGGAGATTATCTAGTAGTTTTTACCTCAATGCGATGTGCTTTATAAGAGGAATTTTGACATGGTTCTGCTCAGATGCGTGGATAGACACGAAGCGGACCTGTTGATGACTGAAGTCCATGAGGGTTCATTTGGTACCCATTCCAATGGACATGCCATGGCAAAGAAGATATTGAGAGCAGGCTACTATTGGTTGACAATGGAGTCTGACTGCTGCAAATATGTGAAGAAATGCCATAAGTGTCAGATTTATGCAGATAAGATTCATATTCCCCCGACACTTCTAAATGTGATTTCATCACCATGGCCTTTCTCTATGTGGGGAATTGACATGATTGGCATGATAAAGCCAAAGGCGTCTAACGGTCACAGGTTTATTCTCGTAGCAATTGATTACTTCACTAAGTGGATTGAAGCAGCGTTGTATGTGAACGTGACCAGGCAAGTGGTTGTGAAGTTTATCAAGAATCAACTCATATGCCGTTATGGTGTGCCAGACAAGATCATTATTGATAATGGATCTAACTTGAACAACAAGATGATGAATGAGCTGTGTAGCGAGTTCAAGATTGCACATCATAATTCTTCTCCTTATAGACCCAAGATGAATGGGGTTGTTGAAGCTGCTAACAAGAATATCAAGAAGATTATCCAGAAGATGGTTGTTACGTATAAAGATTGGCATGAGATGCTGCCTTTTGCCTTGTATGGTTATCGTACATCTGTCCGCACTTCAACAGGGGCAACCCAGTTCTCCCTTGTATATGGCATGGAGGTTGTGCTCCCCGTGGAGGTTGAGATCCCATCAATGAGAGTCTTGATGGAAGCCGAGTTGACTGAGGCTGAATGGGTTCAGAGTCGTTATGATCAACTGAACTTGATTGAAGAGAAGAGATTAACTGCCATGTGCCGTGGTCAATTATATCAACAAAGGATGAAGAAAGCCTTTGATAAGAAGGTCAAGCCTCGTGTGTTTCGAGAAGGTGACCTCGTGCTCAAGAAAGTTTTTTCTTTCGCGCCCGATTCCAGGGGCAAATGGACTCCAAACTATGAAGGTCCATATGTTGTTAAGAGAGCCTTTTTAGGCCGTGCTTTGATACTTACAACTATGGATGGGGAGGATTTCACTCGTCCTATGAATCAAATGCAGTCAAGAAATACTTCGCCTAAAATAAAAATAGAATAGCTCGCTAATTTGAAAACCTGAAATGGCGGCTTAGGCAAAAATGAGTGTCTTGGTGGATTGAAAACCCGAAAGGGTGATCCAGGCAAAAGTTAGAGACATGAAAAAAAATGAATATATATATATATCCCGCTAGTTTGAATACCTCACCTTGGGGCAATCTAGGCAAAAATTAGGGATTTGGCAAGTAACTGCGTCCTAGCAAGACTTTGTCCTACAATTGTCATCTGTCAAAGAATTTCACTCAGTCATCCTCAACCGAAGCTTCAAATACATCGGGTTCAGAGTTGGTGGAGGAATGGTCATTATGTTCAATGTAGCCCTTTTCCAATATATATCACCAATTTCAAATTTGTAAAGATCCATAGAGTCTTGCCATTTGCAGGCTACCATTCCATCAAATAAATTTGAGCCTTTATCCAATTCTTTGCACTCTTATTTGTTTCTGTTCAACAAATGTTTGCATGTTTTAATTGATAAATATCATTGTTTTAAATAAATAAAGTTTTTTATAAACTGTTTTTAAACAAAGTGAACATTCACAATGACTGAAAGGATGATTGGGACATCTTCAGTGCTCTCCCAAGGATGGTATGATCTCCAAAAAGGTAAGACATTTGTTCATGTCCTTGACATATTTGTATCCTCTTCATTATCTTTCAGTTTGCTTCCTCCGCGAGCGCAGAAGAAGGTTAAGCATCACCAAACTCCCCAGAGAGTTTGGAGCTTTGGTCCTGATTTGTTTAGAGAAGTATATCTCTAACCCCACCAAATCCTCAGAGTGTTTGGAGTTTGGCCTCAGTCTTCTAGCTCCTTAGTGAGTCTGGATCTAGGATCCGTGTTATCAATTATATGGTTGTCATCCCTTGTGTGGATTGACCTAAAATCCCTTATAGATTGATAAATTGTTATGCTATCTCTTCGAGGAAGTTGGTCTTCCCTCATTCAGATTGGAAATCTCCGCAGAGTGAGCAGGAATCCCAAGCATGAGTGGAATTTTTCAACAGGTTGATTTGTAGCTTACCCCCAGCGGATTCGCGTACAATAATCTCCAGCAGGTTTGCCTCCTGTTCGTCCTCAGCAGGGTTGTTCACGTTAGACTTCCCCAGTTTGGTCCAGCAGTTTATCTCCAGCTGATCACCTTCAGGTTGTTCCCGGTTTGATCACCAACAGTCTTCCCCCAGGAGAGTTGCCTGATCGAAGCCTAATTGTTGTTGTTTCCTTCTTCTCGGATGGTTTTCCCTCCTAGCAGAGCGGGTGATGAAAATGTTTATTTTCCATCTCCAATGGAGTGTTGTTTCTCTTCCCCCCGGCAGAGTTTGTTTCTCCAGCATTATGAGGAATTGGGTTGAAATGTCTGTCTGGTGGTTGTTCCCCACAGAGTTTCCTACCTTATCCCGATAGATTCCCCAGTAGAGTTGCTTCTACGATGGAATCGTATCCGCGTAGTTCCCCCCAGCTGAAGCTCTGTCCGATCCTAGTTTGGCGTTGGAACTTCTGAGGAAGACGTTTTCTTTCCTTCCCCAGCGGAGTGACTGGTTCTTCCTCTCCGAAGCAGAGACATTCCTTCCGTGGTTAGAAGTGAATGATTGTTTGATGTGCTTCTGTTTGGTGGTTGTTCCCCACAGAATTCTACATCACTTCCTGATGAGATCCCCATTAGATTTCCCCTCTGACTGATCTTATCCTTGTCTCTGCATACTGTTGGAAGATCCCCATCTTTGGTGATTGTGATAGCTTGCTTTTTCCCAACAACAGTCTCTGATTCCCGGTGATCCTGTTAGTTCCCCTAGCAATGATCTTTGTCCCGGCAACGACTTTGCTCGATCCTCAACATTGGTTTTTATCCCCCGCAGATATCGGTGTTTCCTGGTATTTATTGCCCCCCATCAGATTGAATGTTCTCATGTGGGTCTGGATTTCTCTTTTGAGACGTAGTACCAAATGTCCTGTTCGTTAATTCTTGGACCTGTTTGTGTTATATATGTCTGTTTGTCAGCATTCATCTTCCACAAACCACACATATACATGCATAATTATAACATTCAGATATTCATGTGGCATTCTTTACCATATATCTTTGTTTGTTGTCTCCTGCTATTTGGTGATATATATTTCCCCAAGCAGATGTTTGTGTCTGATCTCTCCATATAGAGTCACCCCTATAGGCATAAAGTGTTTATCCTTTCTTCCATATTCCCCACTGAGTTATGTCCTCATGGATAATTTTTATTTCATTTTCCTCCCAAAACATGTATTTGGGATGGAATTACTCCCCTGAGTTATATCCTCATTGGGTTGAGTCTTGTTTCATTGCGTCTCTCTAGCTTGTTCCTAGATTGACCATTCTTGTTTTGCCCTTGCACTTCCCTGTGGTTCAGGTGACCGATTGCTCAGTAAACAGTAATTGTCCATCTTTTCCCCGACGGAGTTTTGTGGCCTTCTACTCAATAACCGGTAGTTGTAAACCCCATTTGGTCCCCTTGCAGAGTTAACCCCTGATTTTGTTCATCCTAACCGATGACCGTTACTCTCTTCTGTGGTTTTCTACCCATTAACCGGTAGATGTAATCCCCTCTTGGTTGGTTATCTTTATCCAATATTCGGTATTGATATTCCTCACCTTTTGAGTGTACCACCCAGTAACCAGTGATATATCTCTTGGATAATTGCTCTGATCAAGCAATTTATCCCCAGCGAGTCATCTTTCATTTACCCTTTGTTTGGTAATGATTGTTTCTCCATTTGATTGGTCATCATTTTATACCCAGTAGCTGGTATCCCGATGTCTTTTCTTTTCGGTCGAGTTATCCTTTATTAACCCAGTTGCCGGTTGTGGATAATCTTCCATGCGAGTATGTTATCTATGTTCTGACGGTAATAGATAATATATCTCATGCGCTCTTCAGTCGAAGTCTTTTTCTTCCCCAGTCGAGTAAGATTCGTATTTCCTTATGGAATCGAATACCCATCTTGTAATCGAGTTTGCTTTTTCAGCCCTCCTTTTGGATGATGAGTGTTTTGGAAATATTCCCCAATTCACGCCTGGTTGGTCACCTATTATATACCCAGTAACTGGTATCCCTGGTGTTCCTTCCTTTCTACTCCCTATTATGACTTTTGTCCCCTGTGGAGTCAGATTTTCCTGAGTTGAAACATACCTTTTTAGGTCTTCCTCAAATGTTTTTGATGATTGATATCTCTCACCCTTATACGGGTCTTAGATATTCTTTCTGCCCGAGCGTGTTGTTCTCTCACCCTTGTACCAGTGTCTTGATCACATGTCTCTTTGAGCTTATTACCCAGTAACCGGTAATACCTCATTTTGTTTCTTGCTTAGCTGAGTCCCTTGTGGACATTCCCCACCTGAGTCCGGATTTTTATCCGAAGTATCCTTTGTGGATAATTTTGCTGTATTGACATATTCCCCAATACATGCATCTTTGCGTCAGCTCGAGTCTTTCCATTGATTTATTTTCATGGAATCCCTTCGTGTCTCTCAGTAAGTTTCAAGTCGTGACCTGCTCACGCATTTTATTCCCTTTATTCCTCGGTAAAATCCCCAGAGTCTCTGTCCCACTTATGAGTGTATTACTCATATGGATTTTCAGTTTCTCCTAATTTCTTTTCCCTTTGTGGACATATATCCCCACAAAGTATTAACTTTTACATACATACATTTGCATCATGAGGTCTCTTAGGGACCAAAATTCATCTTTTTGTTATTATTTAAGCCCATTATACCGCGTCGAGAAGAAGATTTTAACCTTCATATCTCCAGCTAGAATGACCTTAAATAGGGGCATCTGTAAGACCCTAATTTTGACCCTAAGATCCCTCATGGCGTCATATCATTGCACATTGCATTTGCCTCAAGGATCATAACATCTTGGCCCCTTACCTTAGGGTTGGGACTTGTGTGAGTGGTTTGAGACCACCAAGCATGCTTGATTTGTATACTATTGCTTTTCTCATTTTGTTTACTAACAAAAATCACAAAAATATGTCACTAACATCTTTTGTTTTGAAGCTTGAGCAATCATGTGATCCAAGGCTCCTAGGAGACCCCTATGCTCAAAGAATGGCCAGATGAAAGTGAAAGCAAGCATGATAATGGTTCACAAAGCTCTCAATCATAATATATGCCTCCCAAGTATCTCAATTTTCAATTTGATAAAGATAAACCAAAGGGCTTGAGGATTGTTTCCCAAGGAAACCCTAATTCAACTATGCATTGATTGTGCCTTGCTCATGAAGCAACCTCAACCCATGATAAAATACAACCAAGGGAAGTTATTTCATTCATCATTTCATGCATATTTGAGCTTATGTGAGTATCCTCAATCATCAATTCATCAAGATTTGAAGTTTGGACTTGAGAAGTTCATCAGTCAATTCATATGACTATTTCGAAATCCACTGAGACCTAACTTTTGATGTGTTGGTCAAATGATGATGACCCCAAGATCAAAAATGTTCATGCGAACCATATGAACAACTTTCATATTCATCAAAAATTTATTTGAAGCTTGGAAGGTCATCATTTATTTCAAAACATTATAGGTCATTTTGATTGAAACCCTAATTTTGGGTCAACTTCCCAAGAACCTTACTCTCTCATTTTTTATGATTTTGAGATGGGATCAAATTCATTGGAAAGTTTAAGATGTCTACTTCAATTGTTATGTTGTACAAAATTTCATAATCCTAAAATAAACACATGTGATAATACAAAACATTATAGGTCACTTTGGACCAAAGTCATTGAAATGTGAAAAAGTCCAACTTCAAGTACCCATAATTTTCTCATCAAAAATCCAAATGATGCAAAATATAATTCCAAATTTATTTTCTAGAAAATATATACAACTTTGACATTGAAGGTTTTGTCATTTGAGGCATGCATCATTGAAACAGAAGGGCTTGAAGTTGGTCCATTTTGGCTAAATTCACATACACATGTTTTGTACCTTGAACTTCATGGTCTGTTTTCGTAAATTTCCCACCAAATAGATTTTTGTTCAACATAACATTTGTTCCTCATGTCAAGACCTTTCCAACCATTACCCACATGGCTATGTTTCAATTTGGCAAAGTGCATTTTCGAAGAGATGAAGATTTGTGTTCATTTATGGAAACAATGTTGAAACTCCATGCACAAGCCAAAGTAATCAAAACTGCACGTCCAAACCATTGCATACTCATATCAGCTTGCACTTGCAATGGATTTTGGGCCTCACATGCGCCTGTACAGGCCCATGCATGGAGACCCTCATTCCACATGCACCCGAATTTTCCATGGCTTGCATCATCATTTGCTATAAATACAGATGTCTGGCTTCATTCATTTCCACCCTCAAGGCGCCTAAATTGCTGCAGAACTGAATCCCCACCCTTCACTCAAAGGAATTTTTCTTTTCACTTTGAATTTTTTTCAGTTCAATTTTCAACTTCCTTGGTTGATTATTGAGCTTCAATTCCTAAGCCTAGCTACTTTGCCATCTCAAGATCACACTGCATCAAAGAATTGGAAGAGATCGTGCCTTGTAAAGCTGCACTTTAAAGGTTGTTGTTCAAACTTTTTTGATTCGAAACTCCTTGGATCTTGCTCATTTCTAGTGTTTGTTGGTTCCTCTGAAGTCCTCATGTGAGAAGCAATTGATCTGTGTATTTAATTTCATGAATTGATCAAGTTCAGTTTGAACACCATGAATTTCTAGCTCAGATTTCTCCTTCCATGAGAGTCTAGAGTAGAAACCAAT
Organism: Lathyrus oleraceus; assembly: GCF_024323335.1. Taxonomy (NCBI): domain Eukaryota; kingdom Viridiplantae; phylum Streptophyta; class Magnoliopsida; order Fabales; family Fabaceae; genus Lathyrus; species Lathyrus oleraceus. Next base: position 176,680,827 of record NC_066581.1, read on the forward strand.
GGCACAGGGGTGATGTACATCACCCCAGCTTTCCAATGATATGAGGATCGTCCATTTTGGTTAAGTTTTCAAAACCTGCAAATTCCACCGGAACTGTAAAGCTCACCGGAGAAGACAGTGGTTTCCACCACCGTCCCCACGTGGCTGAGTTCCCAACCCTTAGATGCTTTGACTCCGATCTGATCTGGACCATGCAATGTTATGACTTTTATTAATGCCCTATGTTTCTCATTTGACTTTGGATCATCATATGCGCGCGCCTCACATCCCTGAGATTGGACACGTCAATTAATGAATATGATCCAACGTGCCAGGATTTTTCTAATTTCTGATTTTCTATTCTATTTTCTTTTATTTCATTTTATTTCAACAATTCATAACTCTTTCATTTTAAATCCAAAAAATATGGGACCAATTGCATTATTTCCCTTTTTAATTCTAGTTTCTGAAAATGATTTTTAATATTTTTTTATGATGACATTTAATATTTTTTGTGAATTTTCTCTTTTCTGGTTATTTTTAATTCATTTAAAATAGTTTCCAATATTCAAAAAATGCAAAAATATTTACTTAACATATTTGAATGATGATGAATCTATGAAAAATATTCTCATCAATTTCTTAATTGATTTGAGATTTATTTGAGATTTTAGTTCAATTATGTTATATCTTCTTCATTTTTAATTGTTTAAAATTAGTTTCTAGTTTCTAAAAATGATGAATTTTTTTGTCAAACTTTGTTTGACCTTGTTGAACTTAGGATGATCCATTTGGACTTTTCCAAGTTTATTTGAAATGGATTTGAAGTTTGACCTTCGTTTGTTTATTTTAATTCAAGTATTATTTTAATTCTCAAAAATACCAAAAATATTTTATTTGTTTCTTGACTTCTAAGCTTCATCTTGCTTCTGTTTACCATTGATTGACTTTGATTCCATTTATATTTGGTCAATGTATTTTGGTTATGACATTTGAATTCCATTTATGTACATTCTTACTCTTCTTCTTCTTCATCTTTTTTTTTTCTTTTTTTGATGAATGAGTTAAAGATTGGTGGTGAGCCTTGACATATGAGGGGCTTAACCTTCTTTGATTCAAATCTAATTCAACTTGATCAAAGATCAAGTCAATGAATTTGCATTAGAGATAGGTTGCTTCTTGGTCAAGCAAAAAACCTAAATCAATACAAGATCATTCTTCTTTTCTTTTGGCATGACAAGTTGTAGGAGCTTGGCTTACTAGTCATGGTCTCTAACTTGTGTTTGTTGCCTATAGTTTTATTGATCGGGCTCAGATAGGTGTGACTACTACATTAGTCCACTTACGATTGCTTAACATAGCGCTAAATTGCCTTATGGCACACTAACACTAACCACTAATGACTAACTTTTAATTCAAGCCTTTAATTCTAGCAATTTACTTTAATGCAATTTAATTTCTTACATATTAATTCATTTGCTTTTGCCTTTTGCTCACTTGAGATCATGTTTATGTTAATACAATTTTCCTTTTGCTCACTTGAGCACATTATTATGTATATACTATTGTGCTTGTTTTGTTTTGTTTGTGTGAACCCAATGCAAATGGACAAAGGACTTAGATTTTAGGACCTTACCTATGCTAATGGAGTTTGAAGAGAAACTAGGCCTCATGCCTTTAGAGTGCTAAAATTGTCAAAGAGCAACTAGGCCTCATATGCCTTTAGAATGCTTAATCTTGAAGATGAACTTGAAAGGATCCTAATTCTAAACTCACTCTTGTCCATTCTTTCTATTGTATTGTGGAACTTTTTGATTTGTGTGTTCTTGTGTGCTAGGGATCCCAAATTTTCCAAATAGAAGAACCATTGTCATGGACATCCAAAGTGAGAGATACAAAAGCCAATTGGAAGATTCCTAGGAGCTTGATTGATATATGCTTGATTTCTTGAGTTATTTGCTTATTGCTTGCTTATCCCAAAAGATGGGAGCAACTTGGATCATCTTTATGATCTCAAGAAGGGAACTCCAATGTGGTTTTATTTCTCTTCCTTCATCTTTGCATGTTTAGGACCTAGCCATTCTCTTCTTCTCTCCAGTCTAACCCAAGCCAAACGTTTGTGCAAACATTAACATTGTTTTCAAAATTAGAAACCTAAGCACTATGCTTTTGAGTTTTCAAACTCTTTTCATAACACTTATTTTGAATTGAATCCTTAAGTCAACTTTGACCTTACTTTGTGAATAATTTTCATTTGTAAATACAACTCACTCAATTATTTTTGTGGTTCCAATGGCCACTTTTGCTAAAGCTTTTCATAAACATTAGCTATTAGGTTTGAGTTATCCTAGAGGTTGATATAATACTCACCTATATCCTTAGTGATGGACTATAAGACTTCCATGCTTATTATAGGGTTAACCCCTCACTAGCATGTTGAAGCTCTCCTCACATGGTGGATTTGTGGTTTTAGGTTGAGTTTTCTCCCTTTGATAACAAAAGACCTTAAGGCTTTTGACCAATCAATTCACCAACTTCTTTTGAGATTTTTACCCCGAACTACGAGGTTTTGATCCTAATCTTTTTTAAGATGGTACGTATGCAATGGGTTTATCCATTCAAACACAAAATTGTAAATAACTTGTATATTCTTCCCTCATCTCCCCAATCATGTTTGCACAAAATATTTTAACAAATACCAACCTACCTTACAACATTGGTGAAAAGGGCTCCCTTAGAGTACTAAGGATGTTTTGGGTGCTTAAAACCTTCCCATTGAATAACCAACCCCGTTACCCAGATCTCTGATATTTTTATTAGTTTTTTATTTGATAAAACTTCTCGGTTTTTGTTCGCTTTCTAACCTTTCCTTTGGATAAATAGAAGTGCGGTGGCGACTTGAATTGTATGATTTACTTTTGATTTAGTCAATAAATCTAAAGGTAACGAATATCCCGCTACACTTAGGAAAAATAAAGCAAGCATTATGTCATAGGAAACGATAAAAATAGGCATGAATAATAAGTAAAGGAAACTAGGGAAATTCAAGCGGTATTTCTCGGTTCATGATGGCATCAACGCTTGGGATATAGTGGAGTCTCCTCGAATTTGTAGCCTCGAAGCTCTTTGATCTAGCGTTGGAGATCGGCGATCTCATCATGCAGTATATCAGTCTCGGTGTTGTGTGAGGCAATTGCTACCTCAACCTGCAGGGCAACGTCAGCAAGCTCCTGGAGAAGCTCGGCTATCTTCATGTGAAGCTTAACCAATTCGGACTGCATGCACGGAGTCTGGAGATTAGGATTGTTGGTACGGACTTTGATTCTGATCGGTGCAATCTTCGAGACATCTACTGTCTCTCCCCGCCCTTCTATGGCGTAGGCCCAATTGGCCTGATCAATAACACAAGTCACCTGAGGGTCAGGTAAAGTGAAGTAGTGAATTGTCTCACCCTCAATTAACATCCTGTATTGATCCGGATGGAAAAAGGATCTCCTCATCAGACCACGGTCCAGACAAAAATCAACATCCATCAAGGTGTAGCTGCAATAGGGCGTCAGGTGAGATAGTATCCTATCGAGTCCCAGGGCTGAGGCTATGTGAGTCACCGTGCTTCCGACATGTATGGGGCTCGTAGCCGAGCGAGCATTAAGGTATAGGCTCTCGATCAAGAAAGCTCCACTGTCTACCGGGTGTGACTGAGTGGTACAGTACATGAAGAAGATCTCTTCAGCACTTACATGTGTATCAGGGTCACTCTTCCATAGGAAGGTGTGGGCAATGATCGTCTGGAAGTATCGGAAAGTAGGGTTGTGAATCTTGTTGGATATCTGGGTTGAAGGGTCAGGACTTCCTCCACACGTGATATCGCTCCAAAACTTCTCGACGTCTCGACTAAAAAAGTAGCTCATGGGGAGCTCGGACGAAGCATCATAGGCAGTCTGGAAACCAAGCAAGTCGCCGAAACGCTTGTGGTTGAAGGAATATTCCACCCCAAACAATCTGAAGTTAATGTATCCTCCATCGCTGGCGTGACCAACATAAGGCTCTTAGACAAGCGAGCTCAAGAACTCCAAAGTCAGGTTCCTGTAAGTCACATGCATAACATCTGTATATTCATCCCACTGTAACTGATTGCATAAGTGGCTGACACTAGGCTCAATGCCTAATTCCTCCATGCAGCTCGATTCGGCATATCTAGTAGGCAACATCGGGCGCTGTGAAAGCATGGTGTAGCGCTGCTCTCGAACTGGGTCACGAAATATTACTGGCATAGTGTCGATATTCTCCATTCCTGAAAAGTTAGATTAGAAATAGAGGACACCTGAAATCACAAATATTATAACTGTTAGTCTCCGCATAGATATACATATATATAAAACAGATAAAAATATAAATTAAAAAGAGTAAAAGTAAAGGAAAAGAAGTCATGGGTTGCCTCCCATGCAGCGCTTGTTTAACGTCGTTAGCTTGACGATTCGAACTTTATACGTTAGAGGTAGGAACTGGAGGGTCGGTCAGAGTTTGGTCATGACATTATGTGGGTATATCACCTCCTTGGTGTTGCTTCAGTCTTTGTCCATTTACCACGAATGGATTATAGGAGTTGTTCCGGATATCAACTGCTCCATATTTCAGGATTTTGGACCCCTCAAAGGGGCCTGTCCATCTCGAACGCAACTTACTTGGAAAAAGATGTAATCTCGAATTGAAGAAAAGAACAGAGTCTCCTATATTAAATTCCTTTTTCATGATCCTCTTGTCGTGCAAAGCTTTGGTTCTCTCCTTGTATATAATGGCATTCTCGTAAGCGTTATGGAGAAGTTCCTCCAATTTGTGAATGTCAAGGATTCGCTTCTTGCCAAATGCTAGGTAATCCAAATTTAGGGTCTTGATGGCCCAATATGCCTTGTGCTTGAGTTCAAAAGGTAAGTGGCATGACTTCCCGTAGACCAACTGGTACGGTGTAGTTCCAATGGGGGTCTTGTAAGCATTTCTATAAGCTCATAGTGCTTTTGTTAGCTTTTCAGACCAATCTTTTCTAGATATTGATAGGGTTTCTCCAAGATCTGCTTAATCTCTCTGTTGGATACTTCCACTTGACCATTAGTCTGGGGGTGATATGGTGTTGCTACTCTGTGTTTCACTCCATATTTCCTTAGGAGTTTACTAAATATCCTGGATATAAAATGTGATCCACCATAGCTTTTGACAAGTCGTGGAACTCCAAATCTGGGAAAAATATTATTCTTGAACATCTTGATGACTACGCTTGTGTCGTTGGTGAGTGCGGCTATAGCTTTTATCCACTTGGACACATAGTCAACGGCTACCAAAATGTACTTGTTTCCCAATGAAGATGGAAAAGGTCCCATGAAATCTATACCCCAAACGTCAAATAGTTCTACTTCTTGAATGTTCTTCAAAGGCATTTCGTCATGTCTTGAGATGTTTCCAGCGCACTGGCACTGGTCACATCGGATAATATAAGCATGAACATCACGCTATAATGTCGGCCAATAAAGACCAGCTTGAAGGATCTTAGCGTATGTCTTGGATGTGCTTGAATGTCCACCATAGGGTGAAGAATGACAATGCTCTATGATGTTTTTGACTTCTTCTTCCGGGACGCAACGTCGAAATATGTTATCAGTTCCTCTTTTGAAAAGGAGTGGTTCGTCCCAATAGAAGTGTCTTATATCTTTAAAGAACTTCTTCTTCTGTTGATAGTTGAGGTCAGGTGGTATGATATCAGCTGCTAGATAGTTCACAAAATCAGTGTACCATGGTACACTGCTAATTTCTGAAATCGTCCCAAGGTTGTCTCTATCAGGTTCAAGAGGAGCGGTATCTATCTTAGCTACTAGTCTGTCATAGGTGAAGTCATCATTTATAGGTAAATGATCTGGCTTTAAATGCTCTAATCTGGAAAGATGGTCAGCAACTACGTTTTCGGTTCCTTTTTTGTCTCTAATATCTAAATCGAATTCTTGTAGCAAAAGGATCCACCTGAGTAATCTAAGTTTTGCATCCTTTTTGCTTAGAAGGTAACAGATAGATGCATGGTCTGTATAGACTATAATATTAGATCCTACAAGATAAGACCTGAATTTATCGATTGCGAAAACTACAACTAGGAGTTCCTTCTCTGTTGTTGTATAGTTTAATTGAGCGGCATCTAGGGTTCTACTAGCGTAATATATTACGTGTAGTTTCTTATCTTTTCTTTGCCCTAAAAAAGCTCCTATAGCGAAATCGCTAGCATCACACATTATTTCTAAGGGTTTAGTCAAATTCGGGGTTTGTAGAATGGGTGCTGAAATTAATGCTTGTTTTAACTGATTAAAGGCTTTGATGCATTTTTCATCAAAAATAAATTCAATGTCTTTCATCAGAAGGTCAGTCAGGGATAGAAACTAGCATGTCCAAGGAAACTACGGATTTCTCTAACTGTCTTAGGAGGGTTAAGGTTTTCTATAACTTCTATCTTTGCTTTATATACCTCAATGCCTCTTTCAGATATTATATGTCCTAACACTATGCCTTCTTTGACCATAAAGTGGCACTTCTCCCGGTTTAACACAAGGTTAACTTCTACGCATCTCTCTAGGATTTTCTCAAGGTTGATAAGGTAGTCTTCAAAGTTTAATTCACACACCGAGAAGTCGTCCATAAATACTTTCATGATTCCATTGAGATAATCTGCGAAGATTGACATCATACAACATTGGACAGTAGCTGGCGCATTACAGAGTCCAAACGACATTCGTCTGTAAGCAAATGTTCCGTAGGGAAAGGTAAAGGTTGTTTTCTCTTGATCCTCGGGGTGAATGGGTATTTGGAAAAATCCAGAATATCCATCAAGATAATAAAAGTAAGAGTGTCTGGCAAGACGCTCCAGTATTTGATCTATGAATGGAAGGGGGAAATGGTCTTTCCTAGTTGCCTTATTTAGCTTCCTATAATCTATGCACATACGCCATCCGCCTTCTATGCGTTTAGCGACATGCTCTCCCTTTTCGTTCTGCACGACTGTGATGCCTCCCTTCTTGGGTACCACATGTACAGGACTTACCCACTTACTATCAGAGATCTGATAGATTATACCAGTTTCCAGTAGTTTAAGGACTTCCTTCTTTACTAACTCGCTCATCATAGGGTTGATTCTTCTCTAATGTTCTCTGGAAGGTTTTGAATCCTCCTCTAGTGAGATCCTGTGCATACACACAGATGGGCTAATACCTTTTAGATCAGAGATGTTGTACCCTAAGGCAGAGGGGTACCTTCTTAAAACGTTCAAGAGTCGATTCGTCTCGTCTTGGTTTAAGGTGGCACTAACTATTACTGGGCGGTTCATTTCTTCATCCAAAAACTCGTATCTTAGGTTCTTGGGTAGTTCCTTAAGTTCTTGGGCTGGTTTTTGAGAATTAGGTGAAGGGTCTGGAGTAAGGTCCAAACATTCGTTAGTGTGAGGTTCCGTTTCCTCTAACTCGTCATCCTTTTCATTTGGGTTTGAAAATGGTTCGATCTTAGGTTCTCCCTGATCAAATTCTCTTATGCACTCATCTATGATATCAATCGCATAACATGCGTCTTCTAGAATTGGTGCCATTAGGAATTTCGAAAGAATGAACTCGATCTTTTCGTCCCCTACTTCGAAGGGTAATTTCCCTCTTTTGACATCTATTATAGCTTCGGCCGTTGATAAGAATGGTCTACCTAAAAGGATAGGGATATCTTCGTCTTCTTTTATATCCATGACCACAAAGTTTGTTGGGATATAAAGTTGACCGATCCTAACTGGGATGTCTTCTAAAATGCCTACAGGATACTTAACAGACATATCGGCTAATTGTAGGGACATCTTAGTTGGTTGCAATTCTCCTAGGTTCAACCTCTTACATACAGCTAAGGGCATCAAACTTACACTAGCGCCTAAGTCTAGGAAAGCTTTGTCGATCACATGACTTCCTAAAATGTAAGGTATAGAAAACCTACTGGGGTCTTTCTCCTTCTTAGCAAGTTTATCCTCAGAAATAAAGTTGCATTCCTAGGGTTTTGGATCGTCGAGGCTATGCTTGTTAGTCAAGATGTCTTTGAGAAATTTGGCGTAAGACGGAATTTGGGTGATAGCTTCGGTAAAAGGAATCTCTATTATAAATTTTTGATATTGGTTATTGACTTTGGTTTGTTTAAGTCTTTGCGGATATGGGATTGGTGGTTTATACGGGGGTGGTGGTTTGTAAGTTTTATCCTTAGCTTCACCTCCTTGGTTGGTTTGTGTCTCAGGTTCTTCTTCTTGGTTGGTAGGCATATTCTCTTTAGAATTTTTGGACTTGCTCATTGCTGGGTTCTGAGGCCCTTCATAAGCAGTCCCACTTCGTAACGAGATAGCGTTAGCTTGCCCTCGAGGGTTTGGTTGAGGTTGTCCAGGAAATTGGCCTCCAGGTGTAGTTTGTGGGGCTTGGTTTTGTGCTACCTGTGAGATATGGATTTCAATCATCTTGTTGTGAGTGATTATCTGATCAACCTTGGTTCCTAATTGCATTATAAGTTCGTTTACGTGAATGTTTTGTTTTAGGAATTCTTTGTTTTGCTGAGTCTGGCCCGATATAAAGCTTTCCATGATCTTCTCAAGGTTAGACTTCTGGGGCACAACTTGCATAGGTTGATTTGGTTTTTGGGCTTGATAACCTTGCGGTCTCTGAGGTGTATTATTTTGGATAGGGTTCTAGTTTTTATAGGAGAAATTTTGATGATTCTTCCATCCAGGGTTGTAAGTGTTTGAAAACGAGTTTCCTTGGGCGTAATTCACTTGGTCGATATTTAGTTCGTTCAAGTGGTTACACTCTGCCGATTCGTGTCCTTTAGATCCGCAGAGTTCGCACTCTGTGTGGAATACTACTACGGTGTTAGTGTTTGTAGACGTATGTTCGATCCTAAGGGCTAAAACGTCCATTTTTGCCTACATCATGTCTAGAGAGCTTACCTCATGTATTCCACCTTGGGTCTCCTTTTTCTCTATTGATGCTCATTCAGTTCCCCATTGATAATGGTTTTGGGCCATATCCTCAATTAGGTCACAAGCTTCTAGATAAGGTTTGTTCATCAGCGCGCCGTCTGCAGCAACGTCGATGCTCATCTTGGTGTTATAATGGAGTCCATTGTAGAAGGTATGAACGATCAACCATTGTTCTAGGCCATGGTGTGGGCAGACTCTTAATAGCTCTTTATATCTCTCCCAAGCTTCGAAAAGCGATTCTCCTTGGTTTTGAGCGAATCTAGTTATTTGGTTTCGAAGAACAACAGTCTTGCTAGGGGGAAATATCTAGCAAGGAATACTCTCCTAAGGTCTTCCCAGGTAGTTATTGAATTAGCTGGAAGTGAATCTAGCCATGAATGTGCTCTATCCCTGAGGGAGAAAGGAAATAATCTTAAACGCATCGCATCGGGTGAAGCTCCATTAGATTTAAAGGTGTCGGCTAGTTGGATAAAAACTTTTAAATGTTGATTCGGGTTCTCAGTAGCGAGACCCGCATATTGGTTTTGTTAAACTAATTGCAACAAAGATGGTTTTAGTTCAAAATTGTTAGCAGGTATTAGGGGTTTCACTATACTCGAACTAGGTTCCTCATTAGAGGGTTGGGCGAATTGCTTAAGAGGTCTCCTATCGCGATTCTCGGCCATAGCTTTCTTAATTCGGATGAGTAAGAGGCGTGTACGAGTATAACATTCAGGTTCCGCTAAAGGATCTACTAAATTTCCGGTACTACGGGTTCTTCGCATTTACCGGCTAATAATGCCTTAGTCTATACGGTGTAACAACAGGGTACGAAATTTGACGAAGTTGGTCCCCGACAACGGCGCCAAAAACTTGATCGCGTGTATTCGCAAGTACACGAATTACGTCAAAGTAATATAAAAGAATATCGATCCCACAGAGACCAATTGTCAATCTATCGATTACTATCGTTACAGTGTTTATCTAAGGCGGTATAAAAGAGATATTGGGTTTGCAAAATAACGGTAAATAATAAATGCAGGTAAAGACAGGTTGAATGTAATTCATGTCAGTTAAGTGATGTTTCGATTGTCTAAATAGAACTACTTATGAGGTAATATTTTCTACTCTTGAAAAGAATCCATTTAACAGGAACTGTCGCTTTCGCGTATTCAGAATCGAGTTTACCCTCAAATTAAGGCCTTTTATTGTCACTTATAAAAGGTGCACAGAATGCTAAAGTAGTAAACCTATTTTTAAGAAATGAGACTCGTAAACTTAGTTGAAAAGTGATTTTGATTTGGAAAGTTTACCCAAGGAGTTTACTGATTTTAAACCTATCAACGCGTCCGAAAACAGTTTCAAAAATAGTTTTTCCTTAAAGTGATAAACATTCCTAGTTACTAAGCCAGGGTGCTTTCGCACTCCTCGAATAATTAAAACTAACCAAGTTTATTTTAGAAAACTCAAGTTAAAAATCAAAATAGCCTTTAAAGTATTTCTACAGATTTCAAATGTGAAACATTACTTTAACCGCGATCCTTACATTCTAACCTTTAAAAGAATTAGCCAGACATGGTAACACAAACGAACACAATGATGTTAATCATGATGAAAAGTTTCTTTTAGAATGTGAGGCGTAGAGAGCGAGTAAAGTGCGTAAATTAAATAAAGTAAAGCGATTGCGGAAAAAAATAAAATAAAACGAGTGCAGAAAATAAATAAAGTAAAGCGAGTGCGGGAAATAAATAAAATAAAAGCGAGTTCATGGCGCCATGGTCTTTAGTGGGAACGTGATTAACAAAGGTGGCATCCGCCATCCCTTCATGGCGCCCGCCATGTGTGTAAATGGGGTGGATGATTTTTAATTTAAATTTAAGTAACTTTGTCACGAGAGTGAGAAGCTATTTAATACAGTTTTGCCACGAGAGTGGCAAATTAACTAAGGTTAGAACCGACAATCGCGAGAGCGTGAGTGTCGAACTTGATAGTAAAAACTATGCATTGATTTTAAAAACAATTAGAACTTATTTATTTCCAAAAATTATTTTTAACTTCAAATGGGACAGCGAGAGCGTACATTCTGACTTAAAAGTATGCTCTGAGTCAACAATCACGAGAGTGTGAGATAAAGCCTTTTAAATGAGTATTTTCTACTAAACGATATCTGGTAATTAAAATATACACCGGTGACTTATCGAATATTACAGTAGAATAATCAAGCAAGTGTTTTCACGTATGAGCAGCAGCTCGTGAAAAGCTTTAAGAGAGAATGTAAAGAATTTTTTGTGCGTTGTTGTGTGTCTCTCACTGAAGTAGGTTGTCCCTTATATAGTAGTGAAAGGACCGTTGAAGTGATGACATAATATTGGACTTTGATGAGCATTCAATGTCATTACTTTTGTGTTTCTTGCCATAACAAATTTGTCTCCCTGAATGATTTCTTTCTAAAAATACTTCCTTTCCATTTGAAGAAATTCTTTCCGTTACTCTTTCTGGATATGTTGAATCTTCATCAGTCTTTGTCATCTCGGAGTTCTGTGTCAGAGGGAGATTGCGTTTAGGTTACCTCAGAGCTTCTAAGAGTACTGGTCTTTTAGATCATTAGAACTAAGTCCAGTGGATGTTTAGAGCTTCTGGTTCTTTCTATTGTGTTGTTTTGCTCAGAATCAGAGCTTCTGGAGTGCACTTCTTCCTTAGATGCTTTTGATCCTCTTGAACTTTGTATCTGATCAGAGTTTGTATGTGATAAAAGGATCAGATTCCTTCGTTGTTGTTCAGAGTCCTGCACACTAAGAGAATTTTCGTTAGGGTGCCATTTTTGGTTTCATCCTTTGTTATCATCAAAATCTTGGAATTCTATTATAGAACTAATTATGTTCTTACAATCTCCCCCTTTTTGATGATGACAAAACAATCTTAATTAAGAGATGAAAAATTTTAGAGATAAGAATTTTTAGATCAGATAGTAGTGAGCTCCCCCTGAGATAAGTCTGGGAGTTCAGAAGTTCTTACCGAAGCTTCCATGAGATGATGTTTCTAGATACTCCTCTACAAATTTCTAAGTAAAAAACGATTAGAACCAATTTTTAAACAATGTTTGCAGAGTGCTGAAAGGATTTAGATATGTTTTCATCAGAGTTGTTTTTAGTTCTCCCCCTTTTTGTCAGAATAAAAAAGACTTAGTAAAATAAAGGAAAGGGAGATATATATATATATATATATATATATATATATATATATATATATATATATATATATATATATATATATTCAGATAGAAAATACAAATAGCAGAAAGCGAGAACAAACACAACAGAAAGCAACAAGCAAATCAGCAATTAAAAAGAATCCTAGGTGCCTAAGGGTTTGGAGGTGGAGGCATCCTCTGAAGCAGCTAGGTCAGCAGATTCTGAATGTTGACATTGACTGAATCTTGTTGATCCAATCTAACTCGGACTTCTTTCTGCTCCTTCTAAAGATCTTCAAGTGTCTTAAGAACCAGAGGGACAAAGGTGGAAGACTCCCCCTGAGTCAGAGCATCCGGTTCTACCCTGTTGGCAGATTCTTCAGCACGACGAGCTTCAGCAGCAGCTTTAGCTTCAGCTTCAGCAGCAGCTTTTGCTTCAGCTTTAGCAGCAGCAGTGTCAGCTAGAGCTTTGGCTTCAGCTTCCTTAAGTCTTTTCATTTCCTCTTGCCTTGCTTTTTCTTCTGCTTCCTTTCGGGCTTGCTCCTCAGCTTCTCTGGTTAGGCGCTCCTGTAGTCTTACTTCAGCATCTCTGATGAAGTCGTTTCTGACTTGCTCAGAGAGGCTCTTCAGTTTGAAGGCTTCAGAGGTCATCCATCCAATAACTTTGTTCCAGTATGTCCTTAAAGCTGAAGGATCGTCACTGATGCCAGAGTTGATGGTCAGAGACTTGACCTTGTCAACTGAAGCTCCTGCAAATAGAACTATTGCTTCCTCTAAGGTTGGCAGGGTGTTTTCTGGTTCAAAGGGTGGAGGTGGAGAAGGAGGAGGGCTTAGGTGGAGAGTGGGAGTTTGTGGTTCAGCGGATGTATTTGGTGGGTGTGTGTCAGAGTTATTTGGATGAGTTTCAGCGTGAGGTGTTTCAGATGGTTGAGAGTCAGATGTTGTTGGGTTTGGTTGTTCTGTGGGTGATGAGGTGACTTCTGGGTCAGGTGTGGGTTGTGTTGGCTGTTGTGAGGCCAGAGCACGAGTTTGGATTGGGCCAGAGTGGGAGATGAAGGGTCAGAGTGTTCTGTATCTGTGGAGATGTTGTAGTAGGGGGGTGATTCTAGAGAAGAAGATGAAGATGGCGAAGTGGTTTCGTTCAGCATTTCTGCTTCAGAAACTGGTAATGTTATGGTGGCAAGGTTAATTTTTTGGGTTGGTTGATGAGATGTTATGGTGGTTGAGGGAGGGGTTTCTGAGTTTGTGTAGATATGTGTTGGTTGAGGAATAGAAGAAGCAATAGGATGTGTTTGTGCAGAGGGAGTAAGAGAAACAGACTTACCAGAAGGTCCAGTCAGAGGTGCTAGAGGTCTTGATCCGGAGGATTCTCCTAATCTTTCCTTCTTAGCTTGCTTCGCCTTTTCAGAGGGTCCTCGTGGACGCTTCATGAAGTTTGGAGGCTTATCTAGTAGCTGGCTTATGTTGAAGTCTGAGATATCCACTCATTCTTTCTTCAGATCATCTAGATAATAAAGGATTACTTCTTGGGGGTCTTCCTTTGAGAACAAATAAAGTCCATTGGGGATCTTCTTCTGATCTTTGAGAGCTTCCCAGGAGGTGTCCAGAGTAGGTTTGAATTTGACTTGATCCAGAATCCCCATGCTCTTCAGATTTTTGGCATTGAGAGGTTTTCCAGTGTCGATCCTCACGTCGTCCATGAGTCTGAGCTTTAACAGGTGGTCTACAAGGCAACTTTCAATCAGAACGTTAGAGATTAGCCTTCCCAGAGGAATGTAGTTTTGGGGCTTCATGTTATTTCTTGTATCTCGTACAGAATCTCTGAGATACTTGAAAAGGAATGCTGGAAGGCAGAGCTTTAAACCCTTGTGGATGCAGTACAGAATGCACTTCTGGTCTGTGTTGATGTAGTTTGAGGAGTTTGAAGCTGGGCGATGATGGATGGTACCCAGAATGATCTTCAGCCAGACACGGAGGTTCTGATGTAGCTCCTTGTTCTTGGAGAGGTTGCCTTGAGCGTTCTACTTGAAGATTGTTGGGTTAATCTCATGGGACATGTATTTTGCCCTAGGATTAATGTTGTACATTCTTCTGCCTCCATCTTTTTCCATGCCCAGAAGAGCAGCAATGGACTTCTCAGTTATCACCATTTTGACTCCCAAAACATAGGAGACGATGAAGTGATCATCAGCATCAGTGAATCTCCAGAATTCCTTCACTAGATTTGGGTAAACTGGACCATATAGACGTTTGAAGTAGTTTCCCCAACCTTGATTTCTGAGTTCTTCAGTGAGGTCAATGCCATTTCTGCGCATGTTGTCAAAATCCACCAAGGATTCACATAACACCTCCAGTTTCTCAAATGGTGTTGCTAGATTGATGTGAGGCTCATGATCAAGGATGTGTGGTTCTTTGTAGATGGGAGTTGAGACTACACCGGAAACCGCTGGGTTTGGGTTGCTTGAACTTGGAGCTTGTTCGCTTGAATCCATTTGTTGAGAGAAGTTGTAAACAGATTGTTGTTGAGCATCCATGAAGTTGTTGAAAGTTAGGATGAATATTGAAGAATGCTGCAGGAATGCCTTGAGAGAGTTGAGCTTGCAGAGGTTTTAGAGTGCGTGAGAGTGAAAAGTGTGCAATGTGTGAATTGAGGTGTTTAAATACCCAAATTAGGGCGCATGCAAAACGACACACAAAACAGAGTTTAGCACAAAAACCAAGTTAGCACGTTTAGAGGGAAAATGATTACAGCTCATAAATGATGTCTAATCCCAACAGTTAGTACAATGCTCGAGGAGATCTCAAGAGACTGTTCCTTGATTACTGCTAGACATCTGTCTAGAATTTCCAAGGTCAGACGCAAGGTACTCCACGTGTTTGCTTTTTCTGATCTTCAGGAATACCAAGGAATTGGTTCCTGGAGATTTCTAACTCAGATGACTTCTAACTTGGTAGGAGTATCAGAGTCAGATGCAGAATACACTTTGTTTACGTAAGGATCCTATTTTACAAACTCAGAGGCACATTTTATTCAGGGCAATTTTGAATGTTCAGATTCTTTAAGATGAAGAGGAATATATCTTCAGCCAAGGGTTTAGTAAAGATATCAGGCCATTGATGATCTGTATCAATGAACTTCAATGTTACTACCCCTTTGTGAACATAGTCTCTGATAAAATGTTGTTTTATTTCTATGTGCTTAGCTCTGGAGTGTAAGATAGGATTCTTGCTTAAGCAAATGGCAGCAGTATTATCACAGAAGATAGGAATGTTACTCTCGAAGATTTGCAAATCCTATAATTGATTCTTCATCCAGAGCATCTAAGTAGTTCACAGTGATGCTGAGATGTATTCCGCTTCTGCAGTGGACAGGGCTATGGTTGATTGTCTTTTGCTGGCCCAGGATATCAAATATTTTCCCAAGAGCTGACAATTTCCAGATGTACTTTTTCGTTCCATTCTGTCTCCTGCATAGTCTGCATCACAAAAACCAGATAGTCTATACTCTGATGTTTTCTCATACATCAGACCCAGGTTAGGAGTTCCTTTCAGATATCTGAGAATTCTCTTAACTGCTGTTAAGTGAGATTCTCTAGGATCTGATTGGAATCTGGCACAGAGACAAACACTGAGTAGAATATCAGGACGAGTAGCAGTCAGATAGAGAAGGGAGCCTATCATACCACGATAGAGCTTCTGACAAACCTTTTGACTGACTTCTTCTTTTTCAAGAATGCAGGTTGGATGCATGGGTGTCTTTGCAGGTTTGCATTCAGCCATTTCAAATTTCTTCAGAATTTCTTTTATGTATTTACTTTGATGAACATAGGTGACTTCTGAAGTTTGATTAATCTGAATTCCTATAAAGAACTTTAGTTCTTGCATTAAGCTCATTTCGAATTCTGCCTGCATTAGCTCAGAGAAATCTTGACATACAGAGGCGTTAACTGAACCAAAAATGATATCATCAACATATATCTGGCATATCATGAGATCATTATTAATGTTTTTACAGAAGAGTGTGGAGTCAAATTTCCTTATGATAAATTCATGTTCCAGAAGAAAATTACTTAATCTTTCATACCAAGCTCTGGGAGCTTGTTTAAGTCCATATAAAGATTTCTTAAGTTTAAAAACATGTTCTGGATAATTTGAATTTTTAAAACCTGGAGGTTGGTTGACATACACTTCTTCTGATATATAACCATTAAGGAATGCACTCTTGACATCCATTTGATACAATTTGATAGAATGATTTATAACGAATGATACAAGTAAGAGAATAGATTCTAACCTGGCGTCTGGGGCAAAGGTTTCATTGTTGTCGATGCCTTCTTGTTGACTGTAACCTTGAGCCACCAGTCGAGCTTTGTTTATGACAACTTCTCCTTTCTCATTCAGCTTGTTTCTGAACACCCATCTGGTTCCGATAATGTGAGTGCCTCTGGGCTTAGGAACAAGATCCCAGACGTCGTTCTTTGTGAATTGATCTAGCTCTTCCTGTATGGCTAGAACCCAATCGCTATCTTGAAGTGCCTCATCATAGGAAGTAGGCTCGATCAGAGATACTAGTCCTAGAGGAGTTTCTTCAGGAGTCTTGAAGGTAGACCTAGTTCGGATAGGTTCGTCCTTATTTCCCAGAATCAACTCTTCAGATATGTTGAGGCGACTTTTAGCTTTCTTTGGGATTGCTGGGGAGTTAGTTCCTTCTGACGTTTGAATGGCAGTTGCTTCTGGAGCTTTAATCTTCTCGTCAGAACCCGCAAGAGTGATCTCCAGATCTGCAAGTTTCTCAACTAGCTTTGACTTTTCAGGGTCAAGATTATCATCAAATCTGACATGAATTGATTCTTCCACAATTTTGGTTTCTGTATTGTATACTCTGCAGCCTTTCGAGCGTTCTGAGTATCCTAACATAATACCTTTTTGTGCTTTGGAATCAAACTTGTTCAGATGTTCTTTAGTATTTAAAATAAAACAGGAACATCCAAAAGGATGAAAATAGGAAATGTTTGGTTTTCTTCCTTTACACAGTTCATAGGGAGTCTTCTCCAGAATAGGTCTTATGGAGATTCTATTTTGAATGTAACACGCTGTATTTACAGCTTCAGCCCAAAAGTGCTTAGCCACATTTGTTTCATTGATCATGGTTCTGGCCATCTCTTGGAGTGTCCTATTCTTCCTCTCTACAACTCCATTTTGTTGTGGAGTTCTAGGGCAGGAGAAATCATGGGATATTCCATTAGAGTCAAATAATTCCTCAAAAAAATTATTTTCAAATTCCCTACCATGATCACTTCTGACTCTGATGATTTTTGAGTCAAATTCATTTTGCACTTTGGAACAGAAGCTAGTGAATATAGAGTGAGACTCACTCTTGTGCTTTAAGAATTTTACTCATGTCCAGCGACTGAAATCATCAACAATGACTAGTCCATACTTATTTCCATTGACTGATGCTGTTTTCACAGGACCAAATAAATCAATGTGAAGAAGTTCCAGAGGCTTAGACGTAGAAACAATATTTTTCTTTTTGAAAGATGATTTTGAAAATTTTCCTTTCTGACATGCTTCACATAGAGCATCTGAGGAAAACTTCAGCTTATGTAGACCTCTGACTAACTCGAGTTTATTTAGCTGAGATAAGTTTCTCATGCTAATGTGGCCCAAGCGTCTATGCCATACCCATTGCTCTTCGTGAACAGACATCAGACATTTCACATTTTATTCTTTTAAATCAGAGAGATTTATTTTATAAATATTGTTTTTCCTCTTACCAGTGAATAGGACAGAACCATTATTTTGATTTATGGTTTTACATGTTTTTTGATTAAAGATTACATCATATCCGTTATCACTTAATTGACTTATTGATAACAAATTGTGCATTAATCCTTCTACGTATAACACATCAGATATAGAGGGAAGAGTACCATTACCAATAGTTTCGGAGCCTCTGATCCTTCCTTTTTGATCTTCTCCGAATCCTACGAATCCAACATCTTTAAGTTCCAGGCTTTGGAACATAGACTTTCTTCCCGTCATGTGTCGCGAGCATCCAGAGTCTAGGTACCATGACTGGTGTTTTAACTCTGCTGCATAAGATATCTGCAACATAAACAATCTTATCCTTTGGTACCCAGAGTCTTTTGGATCCTTTGTGATTAGTCTTCCCAGAGTTTCTTAACACTTTGGGTTTTCTAGCATTATTAAATTGTTGTTCTTGTGTATGTGTATAGTGATATGAAAATGGAGATTTAGGTTGGTCATTAGTAGAAGTTTGATCTTCACTAGTGTAAGACCCTAATTTTGACCCTAAGATCCTTCATGGCATCATAACATTACATTTGCAAAGCCTCAAGGATCATGAGCATCTTGGTTCCCTTTGCCTATTAGGTGGGATCTCTTGTGATTTGGTTTGAGATCACCAAGAATTCTTGAATTGAATATTATTGCTTTTCCCATTTTATACACTAACCAAAAGCACAAAAATATGTCACTAACATTGCTTGTTTGTAGCTTGAGCAATCACAAGATCAAAAGCTTCTAGGTGATTCCTTTGTGCAATGATATGACCAAGAGAATTTGAAAGCAAGCATGGAAATGGTTCCCAAAGCTCTCATTCATCCAATATGCCTCCCTAAGTATCTCATTTCATCATTGTGATCAAACCAAATCAAAGGGTTTGAGGTTTGTGTCCCAAAGAAACCCTAATTCATTTGTTCATCCATTGTGCCTTGCTCATGAAGGAACCTCAACCCATGATCAAATACAATCAAGGAAATTCCTTTAATTCATCATTTCATGCATATTTGAACTTATTTTAGTGTCCTCAATCATCAATTCATCAAGATATGAGTTGTGGACTTGAGAAGTTGATCAGTCAATTCATCTAACTATTTTGAAATGCACTGAGACCTAACCTTTTATGTGATAGTCAAATGGAGATGATACCAAACTCAAAAATGTTATTAAGGAAAATATGAACAACTTTAATGTTCATAAAAAATTGGTTTGAAGCTTGGAAGGTCATCTCCCATTCCAAGACATTATAGGTCATTTTGATTGAAACCCTAATTGTGGGTCAACTTCCCAAGAACATAACTCATTCATTTTTTATTATTTTGAGGTGGGATCAAATGCATTGGAAATATTATTGTGTCTACTTCAAATGTTATGTTGAAAAAAATATCCAAATATCAAAGGAAATACATGTGATAATGCAAAACATTATAGGTCACTTTGGGCCAAATGCATTGAAAGGCAAAAAATGTCCAACTTCAAGTGCCCATAACTTCTTCATCAAAAATCCAAATGATGCAAAATTTAAGTCTATCTTGATTGTATTGAAAATATCTAAAACGTTTATGTTAGAGGTTTTTCTATTTGAGGCTTGCATCATCAACACAGAAGGGCTTGAATTGGACTAATTTGGCAAAATTCTCAAAGGCATGCTTTGCACTATGAACTTCATGGCCTGTTTTCATAAATTTCCACACTTAAAATGAGTTTTTGCTCAACATAACATTTGTTCCTTATGTCAATACCTTTCCAACCATTACCCACATGCTTATGTTTGGATTTTCTAATTGGCATTTTCAAAGAGTTGAAGGTTCAGGCACAATTATGGAATTCATGTTGAAACTTCATGCACAAGCCATTGCCTTGCAAACTACACGTCCATTTCAAGTTGTTTGGTCATCAACATGCAAATACAATTGAGTTTGGGCCTTCCACATGATCACACAAGCCCATGCAAGGAAAATCCATTTTCCATGCACACAAGCAAACTCACTTGTTCAGCCAATTCCAGCTATAAATACATGTGTTATGCTTCATTATGAACTAACCTAAAGGCGCCTAAAGCTCTGCAGAAATCAATTCCCAACCATACCAAAGGAACTAAGTTCATATTTCTTCAAAATTTCAGATCTGAAATTCAATTGAATTTGGTTGAATCTTCAGATCTAAAGTTCCTAAACCTTCATCATCTGGTCCATTGAAGTTCTGTTTGGAAAAAGGAATCAAGGAAAGGAACTCAAAGCTCCACAGTTCAAAGGTGTGCATCAATTGGTTTTTTCTTCGAAACTCCTTATTCTTTGATCTATTGGCCTTGATATTGTGTTGTCTGAAGTCCTCTCTATAGAGGCATCATTGTTGTATGCTCAATTTTTGAAATCAAGCAAGTTCATGATGAACACCATCAAGTTTCAATCTTTGATTTCTCTCACCATGGAGATCTAGAGTGAAAATAGATGGCATAGGGGTGATGTACATCACCCCAGCTTTAATTTGGTATATGGATCGTGAGTTTGGGTTAACTTTTGCAAACCTGCAACTCTGGCCGGAGCTGGTGTGCTCGCCGAAGAAGACGGTGGTGTACACCACCGTCCACATGCCAGATTGAATCTGGACCATTGGATGCGTTTCCCACGATCTAATCCTGGCCCTTGTTATGTTTGACTTCATTTAATGCATGGTACCACGCGCTTGACTCATGTACATGGTAAGCGCGCGCTTGAGAGCCTTCTGATCAGCCACGTCAATTAATGAGGCTTGATCAGACGCTTGTGGTTTTTTCTGATTTTTATAATTTCCATTTTATTTCTTTTATTTCATTAAACTTCAAAAATTCATAACTCTTTCATTTTTAATCCAAAAAATATGGGACCAATTGCATTATTTCTCTTTTTAATTCTAGTTTCTAAAAATGATTCTTAACATTTTTTATTTCATCATTTGATATTTTTTGTGAATTTTCTCTTTTCTCGTTATTTTTAATTCATTTTAAATAGTTTTTGATATTCAAAAAATACAAAAATATTTCCTCTACCTCTTTGAATAATGATGGATCTATGAAAAATATTCTCATCATTTTTTTAATTGATTTGAGATTTACTTGAGATTTTAGTTCAATTAGGTCATTTTATTTATTTTTAATTGATTAAAAATAGTTTCTGACTTTTAAAAATGCTGAAATTTTTTGTCAAACTTTGTTTGACTTTGTTGAACTTAGGATAAATCACTTGGACTTTTCAAAGTTGATTTGAAGTGATTTTGAAGTTTGACCTTTCTTTAATATTTTAATTCAAGTTTATTTTGAATATTAAAAATGCCTAAAAATATTTTATTCATTTCTTGACTTCCAATCTTCATCTCACTTCTGTTTTTTGATTGTTTGACCATGATCCTCAATGTCATTGGTCAACACTTGTTGATTGGTACATTCCATTTCGTTTAATGCACTTTATTCTTTCCATTTTCATTATCCATTATTCATCTCCTTCTTCTTCTTCTTTTCTTTTTGATCAATGAGTTAAGGGTTGATAAGTTAGCATTGATTAGGGAGGTTTAATCTTCCTTGATTCAAATCTAATTCATCTTGATCAAATGATCAAGTGAATGGCTTTGCATTAAGGATATATTGCTTCCTAAATCATGCAAAGGACTTAAGTCAATACAAGATCATTTCCCATTTTCTTTTTGGCATGGCAAGTTGTTGGAACTTGGTTCACTAATCAAGACTTCTAACTTGTGTTGTTGCGTACATTATTATTGACCGGCCTCAGATAGTTGTGACTTCTACATAAGTCCAATTACGATTGCTTAACATAGCGCTAAATTTGCCTTATGGCACACTAACTACTAACTATTAACCATTAACATTTACTTTTTGCATTTTACATTTATGCAATTTATTATTCTTGCACATATTATTCATTTGCTTTTTCCTTTGCTCATTGGAGCACATGTTTATGTTAATGCCATTTGCCTTTTGCTCACTTGAGCATATAATTGTGTATATATCATTTGTGTTTGTGTTTTGTTTTGTTTGTTGTGAACCAAAATGAAAAGAATTGGACAAAATGGACTTAGATATTAGGACTTTACCCAAGCTAATGGAGTTTGAAGAGCAACTAGGCCTCATGCCTTTAGAGTGCTAAAAATGTCAAAGAGCAACTAGGCCTCATGCATTTAGAATGCTTAATGTTGAAGATGACTTTGAAAGGATTACATTCTAAACTCCCTCTTGTCCAGTCTTTGATTGCATCAAGGAACTTTTTAATGTGTGTGTTCTTGTGCTAGGGATTCCAATGTTGAGACAAATTGAGGAACCATTACCATGAGCTTCTAAGAGAGAGGGATCCAAGATACCTTGAGGAGCTTTCCCAGACTGTTTGTGCAAACATTTGACCTTTGTTTTCAAATATTAGAAACCTAAGCCTTATGCTTTTGATTTTTAAACTTTCCTTTCATAATACTTATTTTGAATTGAACTTCTAAATCAACTTTGACCTTATTTTGTATATACTTTTCATTGGTAAATATAACCCATCCAAATGACTTTTTGTGGTCTCAATGGCCACTCTCTTAATCAAACTTTTTTCATAACCTTTAGCTATTAGGTTTGAGTTATCCTTGAGGTAGACATAATGCTCACCTATATCCTTAGTGATGGACAATGAGTCTTCCATGCTTATTATAGGGTTAACCCCTCACTAGCATGTTGAAGCTATCCTCACATGGTGGATTTTGTGGTTTTAGGTTGAGTTTTCTCCCTTGGATAACAAAAGACCTTAAGGCTTTTGGACCAACCAATTCACCAATTCATTTTGAGATTTTTACCCCAAACTATGAGGTTTTGATCCTAATCTTTTTTAAGATGGTACGTAGGCAATGGGTTTATCCATCCAAACACAAAATGTAAATAACTTGCATATTCTTTTTCTCATCTCTTCAATCATGTTTGCACAAATAAATTTTCACAAAATACCAACCTTACAACAAGTGTGAAAAGGGCTCCCTAGGAGTACCTAGGATGTTTTGGGTGCTTAAAACCTTCCCATTGCATAACCAACCCCCTTACCCCGATCTCTGACAT
The DNA here is from genome assembly GCF_024323335.1 of Lathyrus oleraceus. NCBI lineage: Eukaryota > Viridiplantae > Streptophyta > Magnoliopsida > Fabales > Fabaceae > Lathyrus > Lathyrus oleraceus. The sequence goes on from NC_066581.1 coordinate 176,703,879, forward strand.
TTTTACTAGTTTTTGATTCGATAAAACTTTTAGGTTTTTGTTCGCTTTCTAACCATTCCTTTGGATAAATAGAAGTGCGGTGGCGACTCGACTTGTATGATTTACCTTGGATTTAGTCAATATATCTAATGGTAACGAATAACCCGCTACAGAAAAGTGGTGACTCTGCTGGGGAATTAACTTTGCCTAGTGGGTTTTGCCTACTTTTCATATTTGTTGTATTGTATTGTATACTTTTTTGGTGACATATTTTTGTGCAATTTGGGATTACTGTATTATATGTAATAATTGAATTGCTTGAATGTTAATTCCTTGTATGCTTGGTGATATTTGTGAGATGAGTTCTATACCCGAACTCGAGTGTACTTAGGATAGGGGAATGACATAGTCTTGTTGACTTGTGTGGAGTTATTCCTTAGCAAGTTGACTCGCAAGTACATTCACTTGGTGGAGGTCATGTTGGGATCAATAATGTCACACAAGTAGTTGTGGTTAGACATTACTCTTTCCAATATAGACCTTAGAAGCCAAGGACCTTAGTTTTCCAAGCCCATCTTGGCCTATTCTTAGGATGTAGTGCGATTGTTACGCGATACTACACTCATAAGAGTCTCTCTTGAGAATATTTTTGGAATACGAGTATTCGTTTCTCCGATAATATCTGAAAGATGGGACGATGACTATGGGAACCTCTTGTAGAACATGTTTGGCAGGTGGAACCCTAGTACACTCCCTGTGGGTGGTTCTTAACCGAGACTCCATGCTCGTGACTTACAACAAACCCTTGATTCGTGGTTGATCCGTTCATGTATCCTTAATATCAATGGAACTTGGGTGTTGATAAGGTGTAGACCATAATCCACCAAAATGGATGATTGATATTAAGGATGCCGTGATCCATCCCATGACCTTTGTTTGTTGTGCTTTGTTTGATCCTTGAGTGTGGTTGTTGCATTCATGCATTCATGCACCCATTTGCATCCATATCATCAAAATAATAAGAAAATTTTCAAGGAACTTAAGAAGTCTATTTGCAAATTTTCAGACATGGAAAGACAAAGAAGGAATACAAAGAAGTACAGTTTCAGACAACCAGACTTGAAAGAGCTAAGGAAATAGACATCCTATGTATTAGATCCTTTGGGTTTCAAGGCTCGTTTTGGGAAGCTTCTTCCTCTTCTGACTACTCAGGTGGATGAAGGATTGATGAGTGTATTGGCGCAGTTTTATGATCCTTTGTACCATTGCTTCACATTTCCGGATTTTCAGCTTTTGCCCACGCTTGAGGAGTATGCCTATCTTGTGGGCATACCTATTCTAGACCAGTTGCCGTTCAGTGGCTCGGAGAGTATTCCTACTTCTCAAGAGATAGATGATATGTTGCACATAGATGAATTTCTGGTTGGTGCTCATATGAATACCAAAGGTGGAATTCAAGGTCTCCCTTCTGAGTTCCTTATTGCTCAAGCTACTGTGTATGGGAATGCCATGAGTGAGGACGCCTTTGAGGCCATATTTGTACTTCTCATCTATGTGTTAGTGTTATTCCCCAACATCGACAAGTTTGTGGATGTGAATGCTATTAGGATTTTCTCTACTCTTAATCCCGTTCCGACTCTGTTGGGTGACACTTATTTTTCTTTGCATATGAGGAATGCGAAGGGTGGTGGTGCCATTGTGTGTTGTTTGCCTCTGTTGTATAAGTGGCTTATTTCTCACTTACCGCAGACGGTCACTTTCAAGGAGAACAAGGGATGTCTACGGTGGTCCACGAGACTTATGTCTCTCACTAATGATGATATCTCTTAGTACAACCGTGTGTATGATGGCGTGCAGATTATCGACTCTTGTGGTGAATTCTCCAATGTGCCTCTTCTTGGTACATGTGGTGGGATTAACTACAACCCTATTTTGGCACGTCGTCAGCTTGGGTTCCCCTTAAAGGATAAACCGAATAACATACTGTTAGAGGGTGTGTTCTTTCAGGAGGGTAAAGATCCCAAAGGCTTGAAAGCTAGGATGATTCGCGCTTGGCGCAAGATTCATAGGAAAGGAAGGAAGGAGTGGGGTCCAAAGAATTGCATTGCTATGGAGCCTTACACTGCTTGGGTTAGGAAGAGAGCTTCTGAGTATCTCATGCCGTACGAATATCCTAGACCTACACCTTTGGTTATGGCTGGGCCATCAACCCTCCCGGACCAAGGAGTAGAGGAGTTGAGAGATGAAGATCGTTCACGTGCTTGGATCCGTGAACGAGAAGAGTTGCTTCAGCAGATCAAGGAGAAGGATGCTTTGATAGAGTTTCTCGAGCATCAGGTTATTGATGATCCTGATGATGCATGGACTTCTATACTTCCTCAGTCTTCCAGGTTTTGGAAGAGGAAGTACGATCGACTCGCCAAGGAGAAGGCAGATATGGAGGCAGCCTATGAGGAGGAGGTGAAGAGGCTTCGTGCATCTTATCTTCCAGTCTCTCGAGCTTTAGATGATTGTTTCTAGGGATCCATAGGATGGTCATTTTCCTTTTCTCTTATATTGTATCTTGGTTACCAATGTTGTACTTCTTTGGTGTAAAAAAATATTTCCCAGATATTATATGTTTCCGTATGTGATAAAAGTGTAATATTTCCCAAAATTTGAAAATAGAACTCTAATGCTCCTCTGAAATAAAAAACAAATCATATGCACAAGCATTGCATGCATCATGTACATAAGAAGGTTTTGCTCCAGGCTTCTTGCCCTATGGTCTAACTCTGTGTTCTTCATTTATTTTGAAGACAAGCTGACTCACCGGTACTACACCAGAGCCAACTCTTCAAGACTGATGGATCATTTGGAACAAGAGAACCGCAAGCTGAAAGAGGAGGTAGCCAGACTGACTGCCCTGATGGAGTCATTCTGGGCCGCTCAGAGCCAGTCTTCTCCAACACCCTCAACTCCTCCCCAGAGGACGGTCATTTCTGAGATCGTAACTTCTACTGTGCCTGCTGCAACTGCTCACTTTGCGCCATCCATGCCAGCCGGGTTCCCTTGGGGAATGCCCGCCAACTTTGTACCAGAGGGTTTTGCCCCTACTCTTGCTTCCCTGTCGGCATCTAGCCCAGTCCTTTCAGCGCCACCTCCCGTTGTGCACACGCTACCAAGGGTCGAAGATACCATCTATCATTTTGAGCCATCTGAGGGCCCAGACATTTATGAGAAGATGGATGATATGAAGGACCAATTCCTTGAGCTTCGCAAGGAACTGAAGATTTTGAGGGGGGAGGACCTCTGTGGTAAGAGTGCTGTTGAGTTGTGCCTTGTGCCCAACGTGAAGATCCCTATTAAATTCAAAGTACCTGACTTTGAGAAGTATAAGGGGAACACATGCCCACTCAGCCATCTTGTGATGTATGCTCGCAAGATGTCGACGCAAACTGATAATGATCAACTGCTCATCCACTATTTCTAGGACAGTCTGTCCGGTGCCGCTCTCCGGTGGTACATGGGTTTGGAGAGTTCGAACATCTGAGCTTTCAACGATCTTGGCGAGGCTTTCGTCAAGCAATATAAATACAATATGGATATGGCTCCGGATAGCGATCAATTGAGAGAAATGTCGCAGAAGGATAAGGAGACCTTCAAGGAATACGCCCAGAGGTGGCGCGAATTGGCAGCTCAGATAATGCCTCCCCTTGAGGAGAAGGAGATGACCAAGATATTCTTGAAGACCTTGAGCTCGTTTTACTACGAGAGAATGATAGCCAGTGCTCCCTCAGACTTCCCCGAGATGGTGAATATGGGGATGAGATTGGAAGAAGGGGTCCGTGAAGGACTATTAACTCGAGACAAAGGCTCTTCAGCAAAGAGATATGAAAGCTTTGCGAAGAAGAAGGAGGGAGAGGCACATGATGTGTCTTCCTATATCAAGAAAAGACCCTCTGTGAAGAGGAAGACTACTCGCCCGGTCAATAATCAGCATCAAGTGGCTCATATAACACCTGTTTTTAGGGAAGCTCAACATGATCAACAACCGCAAACTCAGCAATATCAACAACAACAACGTCCAAAACAGCAGGCCTACCAGCCTCGAAACAACAACAACAATGTCAACACCAGCTATGAGAGGAAAAGGGTCACCTTCGATCCAATTCCGATGACTTATGCTGAACTCTATCCATCTTTGATCGATAGAAAATTAATCACTCCACGAGACCCTTCCGCTGTACCTGCTAAACCCCAGTGTGTTAGACGGTGTGGCTAGTGATCGAGAGGGGGGGTGAATAGATCACCTCTTTAAAAATTAACGGATTTAACGTTTTATCAGAGTTTTCAAACTTGGCGGAAAAATCAGTCCCAAATCGACTTCCGTCTATTCTGAACCGCTACTAGAAAGCCGGACATACAAGTATAATTGCTGGATTTTAATGAGAATGACAAAAACAATTCACACCAGAATTTTAACAAATTGAATGCACTTATCCTTAAGATCTATTTCCAATGAATAAAATCTAGCTAACCGTTTTATCAAACAGTTGGTGTGTATGTGATCGTTAATTAACAGCAATGGAGTTTGATTAAAGTTTTCTTGCCACTGCTGTCTTGAAAAAGAAACAATCACCACACACTAACTGATATTGCGAAAACAGTTTGAAAAACGTAAAGAGGAGTAAGGTAAGAATACGATACGCAGAGATTTGGTAAGGAAGTTCCCCACGTCGTCCTCGCGTGTGGGTACGTCTCCCTCTCAATTTCAAATGAAATTGAGAACTTTGATTATCAATTATTGCCGAATCCGTTGATACAAGGTTTTGATACAATGACAGAATTCTAAACTCTAAGAACCTCTTCTTGTATAAACCTTCACTTGATCTGAGCACGATCAAGATTTTCCTGCACAAAGTTGCAAACAATTCACCGGTTCCACGACCTGCTTGCGAAATCCCCCGATCTCCAAACGCAACGCTGCGGCTGAATATGTTCTGCAAATGTGACTCCCAAACCCTCAAGAACACTCAAGTTCTTGAAGGACAAACTAGTAGGTTTTTCCTAGAAACCCCCTCAATCTTCGACTCAGCTAGATCCTCGATCGTTCCACTGCAAACCACAGCTAGATCCTTGATCGTACCACTGAACGTTATCTCGATGCTTCTTTAATCCAAAGAACAAGAATTGTTATGTGTAAATGTTCTTGAAGAAAAGTGATTGAGAAGATGAAGAAGATGAAGTCTCTTTCAGGTTTTTATGTGCTCTCAAAACAATTGCTCCAACACTGCTTTTGATCTGTGTTCAATTGTTTTCCCTCAATGAATTCGTTGTTGTGCACTGCTGTTGTAACCTATCTTTTATATGCTGCAAAAACCGTTGTTGTTATGACATAAAACAACTTTATGTATTGATACATGCAGGGTATGTATCGATGCATACTGTAAGTTGTGTGAATTTTTGGTGAAATCAATTAATCATGTATCGATGCATAAGTCGTGTGTATCGATGCATGTGATTTTTACACTAATATGTATCGATGCCTAATGCGCATGTATTGATGCATAGGCTGTCTCAAGTGGTCATGTATCGATGCAGAAATCGTGTGTATCGATGCATAGAGTTTTTGCCCTTCCATGTATTGATGCATGGCTCGTATGCATCGATGCATACTGAACAGAAATTGTTTTGTGATTAATCACATGCTACATGTATCGATGCAGAGGCTCATGTATTGATACATACTGATATAAAATGCATTTTAATTGTTATTTGAAGGGAATTTTCAATGTAGATTTATATGTATGTTTATGCAACAATAAAGTGGGATGATGGACAAAATAAGAACACAAATATATCATGTAATGCAATGCACAATCAATTTGGATGATGATCACACAATTTGCTATCATTAAAAATTAATTCAAGTTAAAGAATTCTTTCACAAACTCCCCCTTTTTGATGATGGCAAATTCTTGGCAAGATGTGTGATACTCCCCCTGAGTTTGTGCATATCTGCATTTTCTCCCCCTTTGTCAACATCAAAAAGAGGAAGAAACATAGCTATCAATCACAAAGTGTAGCATGGCATGGCAAAAATGGATAATAGGCTATCAATCACACAGAATGAAGCTGCAAGTTAAAGAATCATTCACAGAGAATCATTCAAAAAGTAAGGGCAATAACAAGTAGAGATAAACGAAATTGAAAAGCATTTTAAGGATACGAACGAGTTTAAGAGTTACATAAGCTAAACCATATATTGTGCAACAAAATAAAACATGAGCAATATGAAATGAAATGCAGTGAGATGAAAGGGTGGTTGGTTAATTTGGATTGTTGCCACCATAGGACTCCTCATCATGTCTGTCAGGATCTCGGTAGCTTGGCGGAGGCGGAGGAGGAGGCATTGTGTCTGGATTTTGGCCCATGAAGGAGTATTGCCTAAATCGATTCTGAACTTCAATGCTTCTAAAGCTGTCCATAATCCCAGGATTTTCACGGCAATCATCCATAAAGCCGGACATTTCGTTGTAGAAAACCTGATGCCATTTAACCAAGTCTTGGTGCCAAGCGTGTTGATTGTGATACATCCGTGTATGCTCATCATGCCAGTCCCGATGCTCGTTGTGCCATTCAGATTGTTGAACATGCCAGTACCGTGCTTCTTCATGGCGTTCTTTGTTGACAATTTCCATCTGTTGAAGCATGTGAGTGATGTCCGCATTTGGTGTTGAGGCTGAAGTACCACCGGAGAATGGAGGGGCTGTAGGTTCAGGTACGTAGTTGGTGGGAGACCACCTTCGTGGCACCCACTCACCCCAACCAGTATTGGCCTCAGCTTGAGGTACATCTGTTTCAGGCGCATCCTGCATTTCTTCATCAGGTTGTTCTTCAGCAATATGGATGCGTTCCGAAGGCACGTCAAAGTTGTAAATTCTGGTTTTGGATTTTCTTTCGAAGAAATAGAAGCATTTTCGGTCTTTGTCCCACCTATATCCCATATGCGATAGAGTGGCAGAGTCAAACTCTTGAGCTGCCGATGGAGATAGGAGAGGAACAATAGGTATTGCAACTTTCCAATACTTAAGAATTTTCATTATTTGAGATGCATAACCTAGAGCCACATTCTTGGAGCTGTCTCACACAAAAAATAGACGTTTAACAAAGTAGTTCGCCCAATTTAGGAGAACCTTATTTTGCAGAATGTAGAGAAGATGTATGCTGGGCCTGTCCAACCGAGAGTGTCCACTGTTTGTTGGACGCAGAATATATGTGATAATCCAGTGAAGAATACGCGGAGTTTGCTTGATCATACCTGACGTGACGTGTTCGTCCTCACTCAACGGTCTATCAATCTTTAGGATAGAAGTTGTAAAGTCCTTCAGGTCAAATTCAGGATCAAAATGCAGGTCATGCCAGCACTTGAAGACCATCGACGGAGGCGGCATTTGAAATACCGTTTCCCAATCAGAGGCTTCAAAGGTATATGTTCTGACCCCGATAGAACACCGGAACATATAGCCTCTACCAGTTTGTAAACCAGCATAAAAGGCCCGGATGAAATCCTCATGATAGTCATCTTTTGTAGATAGAAAGGACCCAAGTCTTTGTGCATGTAACAATTCAACTACTTCATTTAGGTGCAGATGAACAACATCTGTTTTATCAAATATATGAGGTTTCATTACCAACCTGGCCTTGAAGGATTCCTCAAATTCAACAGTAATGGCAGGATGAAGAATGTCTAAGGCATTTGAAGGAACATCTGGTGGTTGCTGAGAAGTACCGGCTGCTTCCTTTCCTTTTCCTTTTCCTTTGGCTCTGGCTGGAATAGTGCGTGGAGGCATGGTGATGTGAGATTTAGGGTTTTACCAAGTTTGTGAGAGAGAGTGAGGATGAGGAGGATTAGGGTTAGCCACTGGTTTTGGGGTTTTTTTTGAGGGCAGATGAGATGAAGTAATGAGATAGGAAGTGATATGATTGGCTGATGTGTCGATGCATGAGAGAGAAAGAAATGCATTTAATGCAGATAGCATCAGTATGTATCGATGCAGATAGTCATGCGTCGATGCCTAATATTCAAAATTGTCATGTGTATCGATACATGCGATGGATGCGTCGATGCCAAGTGTTTACAATTGCCCTGTGTATCGATACATGCGATGGATGCATCGATACATCCTGAAGCAGTTTTTGAAAAAATTGAATTTTAGAATATATGGATCGATGCAGGCTTCGTTTGGGTCGATGCATACTGATGTTGAACCAGTTTTTAATGAATTTTAATGCAGTATGAATATGCATTATGCACTGTCATGATGATTATGCTCAACAGAGATTCAAAAGTCAAATTTTAGTGTGCACACAATATGGACAGGAGTATATGCAATCAAATTTTGTATCAACTAGAGTAAGAACATTTGATGTAACATACACAATCACTTAGCAATAAGAAAATTGTAGAAAGGATTGATATTACCTCTGTTGGAGAACTCTTGTGATGTATAATTGACATCTAAAACAGCTTTGATCAACCATGGTGAGGCATAATATAATTAAGAGATAACATGCTTATGACATCAATTGAGAGAGATCTAAGATTCCCAATTCGCGACGAATGTTGAAGAAAGGTTCCGTTGCCAATGGTTTAGTGAAAATATCAGCGAGCTGATTTTTGGAATCAACGTGCTCAAAGACAACGTCTTCTTTTTCAACATGATCACGAAGGAAATGATGTCTAATCTCTATGTGTTTAGTGCGTGAGTGTAAAACAGGGTTTTTAGTAAGGTTTATGGCACTAGTGTTGTCACATTTGATAGGAATACGTTTGAGTTGAATGTTGAAGTCTTGTAGTTGCTGCTTCAGCCATAAAATCTGAGCGCAACAACTACCGGCTGCAACGTATTCTGGCTCTGCAGTTGACAAAGCCACAAAAACTTGCTTTTTGCTATGCCAACTGACCAAGGAGTTTGAAAACAGGTGACATGTGCCACTTGTGCTTTTCCTATCTGATTTGCAGCCAGCAAAATCAGAATCGGAGTACCCTACTAAGCTACAATCACTTCCTTTGGAATACCAAAGCCCATATTTAGGTGTTCCGTGAAGGTATCTAAATATGCGCTTTACCGCTTTAAGGTGCGATTCCTTAGGATTTGATTGATAGCGTGCACACATACAAACACTAAACATGATGTCAGGCCTAGAAGCAGAAAGATACAAGAGAGATCCAATCATACCTCTGAACCTTTTGACATCTACACACTTACCATGCTCATCCTTGTCTAGATTTCCGTTGGTAGGCATTGGGGTGTCAATCGATTTTGAGTCATTCATTCCAAAGCGCTTGAGTAGTTCTCTGCAGTATTTTGTTTGACATACTGCTGTACCCTCATCAAGTTGCTTTATTTGCGGTCCTAGGAAGTAGTTCAGCTCCCCCATTAGACTCATCTCAAATTCACCCTGCATAACCTTAGAAAATTCTTCGACCAAGTGTATGTTAGTTGAACCAAATATGATATCGTCGACATAAACTTGAACTAAAAGAATGTGCTTCCCTTTGTGTTTAATAAAGAGAGTATTGTCCACTTTACCTCTTGAATATCCATGATCAATTAGGAATTTGCTAAGCCTTTCATACCAAACCCGAGGGGCTTGTTTAAGACCATACAAAGCTCTTTTTAATTTGTAAACATGATCTGGATTTTCAGCATTTTCAAAACCGGGAGGTTGTGAAACATATACTTCTTCATTTATGACACCATTAAGAAAGGCACTCTTTACGTCCATTTGGTAAAGCTTAAAATCCTTAGAACACGCATAGGCAAGCAAAAGACGTATAGCTTCGAGGCGAGCAACTGGAGCATAAGTTTCCTCATAGTCTATGCCCTCCTCTTGGTTATATCCTTGTGCTACTAAGCGTGCCTTGTTCCTAGTAATCACTCCGTTTTCATCAAGCTTGTTTCTAAAAACCCACTTAGTGCCTATGATATGATGATCTCGCGGACGAGGGACAAGTTCCCAAACGTCATTTCTTTTAAATTGATTAAGCTCTTCTTGCATGGCCATTAGCCAAAATTCATCAATCAAGGCCTCTTTGGCATTTTTAGGTTCTACTTGTGAAACAAACGCGAAGTGAGAACAAAAGTTACTTATCTTAGACCGGGTCATTACTCCCTTTGAAATGTCTCCCAAAATGTTGTCAATGGGATGGTCCTTTGAGGATCTCCAAGCTGTTGGAAGATCATTCACTTCAGTTGTCTTTTCTTCCTCAATTTCTTCATGACTTGTATCTTCCTCCTTCTCATGGGCAGCTGTTTTGGACTGATCAGTTTCCTCAACAGCTTCCTTGAGTATGTCTTCTGTAGATACACCTGCGTCATCAAAAGAAATACCTTTTCCGACATTTTTTGGATAAGACTCATCAAAAGAAACATGAACCGACTCTTCAACAGTAAGTAAACGCTTATTATACACTCTATATGCTTTACTTGACATTGAGTAACCAAGAAAAATACCTTCATCCGCTTTTGCATCAAACTTCCCAATGTTTTCCTTACCGTTATTCAAAACAAAACATTTACAACCGAATACGTGAAGATGTGACAAGTTTGGTTTTCTTCCTTTCAAAAGTTCATAAGGAGTTTTGTTCAAAATAGGGCGAATTAAGATTCTGTTTAGAACATAACAGGCTGTGCTAACAGCATCAGCCCAAAAGTATTTTGGTAATCCACCCTCATTAAGCATTGTTCTTGCCAACTCCTCTAAAACACGATTTTTACGCTCCACAACGCCATTTTGTTGTGGAGTGCGAGGGGCTGAAAAGTTATGCTCAATGCCATACTTGTCACAAAACTTCTCAAAGTGATAATTTTGAAACTCACCACCATGATCGCTACGAATTGTAACTATTTTGGAATTCATTTTGTTTTGGGACAGATTTGCAAAAATTTTAAAAGCAGAAAAAGTTTCATCTTTGCTATGAAGGAATATAGTCCAAGTGAATCTAGAGTAGTCATCAACTATTACAAAGCCATAGTAATTTCCACCTAGGCTCTTTGTCCTAGAAGGTCCAAAGAGGTCCATATGGAGAAGCTCAAGGGGTCGTGAAGTTGAAATTACATTTTTAGATTTAAAAGACACCCTTGTTTGCTTTCCCATTTGGCACGCGTCACATAGGTGGTCTTTTGAAAATTTTATTTTTGGTAGACCGACTACTATATCCTTAGATACAACCTTATTTAGCAAATCGAAGTTAACATGAGCTAAACGTCTATGCCAAAGCCAAGAATCATCATTCAAGGTGACTAGACATTTAGTATTTGTTAACGGTACATCAAACAAGTCAAGCATATAGATATTGTTTACTCTTACACCCTTAAACACAATGTTTTGTTCAGCATGTTCAATTATGCAGCAAGTTTGTGTAAACGAAACTTTATAGCCCATGTCGCATAGTTGACTTATGCTTAACAAATTGTGTTTAAGTCCCTCAACTAAATGGACATTTGAAATAGTAGTGGTGGAGGGATTACCTACACTACCTTTGCCGAGTATAGCTCCTTTGTTGTTGTCTCCATAAGTAACATATCCCTTTTTCTTCGCCTTGAAGTCTATAAAAAGCGATATGTCACCGGTCATGTGCCTTGAGCAGTCGCTGTCAAGAAACCACCTTCTATCTACGGAGGCAAGGCACTCATCCTACAACATCAAAAGAGAGAAGTTGGTCCCCAATTTTCATTGGGTCCAAGAGGGTAAGTGTTAACATGGTTGCCTTTTGGCTTCCATTGATAAATACCTTTAGGGACTAGAAATCTCCTAAATTTGCATTTCTCAATGGTATGGCCAGCATGACAACAATAATGACATAAACCATGATGATGTGTTTGTTGTTTCTTGTTCATTGAATCCTTTAGAATAAAAGAGTATTTTGCATATGGAGGATTCAATGACTTCTTAAACAACTTGGGGTCAACGGCATAAGTAATTTTAGGTTGTAGCGCTTTCTCTAATTTGACCTTAAGAGTGTTTACCTCTTTTTGCCAAACATAACAAGCGTCACAATACCTAACTCTACTACATCCGTCAATGTCAATAGTTTTTGAATTTTCTGCAATACTAGTTTTCAATGCTTCTAAATCAATTTCAGCTTTGTTTACTTTTCCTTCCAAAAAAGAGAAGATATGTTTGCCGGAAGCTAGTCGTTTAAAAGCATCTACAGCTTCGTTATGCAGTTTTTCAAAAGCTATTTTTAATTCCGAAAAAGACATAGAGGAGAAATTATTGTAATAGGCTTGTTTTACCTTTTTGTCATTGTTTTTCTTCTTGTGGTAGGACAGATTTTTAGTGTGAGCCATAAGGCACAGATTTGCAGCTTCATCACCATCACTTGAGCTTTGTGTGCTTGATGAATCACTATCACTTTCCCATGCAATATACGCTCTTCTTTGTTTGCTGTACCCTTTTGGTGAATCTTTTCTTTGGTCCTTATACTTCATAGGGAAGTCCGTTTTATAGTGTCCGGATTTACCACAATTAAAACATGATCCTCTTCCTCTACTCTTCTTGTTTTCTTCTTGTTTCGAATTTATGGATTGTCTTCGAAACTTCATGAGATTTTTGTCGAAATGCTTGACTCCATTCTTTCGAATGAATCTATTATATCTCCTTACAAACAGTCCCATTTCCTCATCATCCGAGTCTTTGTCACTACTTGAATCATTGTCGCTTTGCTCTTTTCGTGAGGACTTAGAGCTAGAGGCCACAAGAGCTATTGGCTTCTTCTCTCCCTCTCTGTCTCTTTTCTTCTCCTTTTCCTTCTTACTTTTATTCTCATATTTTTCAAGACTTTCCAAAGCTTGCTGATGTTCTTCCAGCTTTCCAAACAGAGTTGTAATCGTAAGTCTTGTAAGATCGTTGGCTTCCTTGATTGCTGTAACTTTAGGTTGCCACTCCCTGCTAAGACACCTGAGAATTTTATTAGTAGCAATTTCATTGGAAATAGGTTTTCCAAGAGCATTCAATCGGTTAGTTAGATGGGTGAATCTCTTTTTCATGTCGGAGATGGATTCTCCTTGTTTCATGCGAAAGAGCTCAAACTCTTGATTGAGTGTGTTAATGCGGGACTGTTTTACTTCAGTAGTACCCTCATGGGCAACTTCTAAAGCGTCCCACATTTCTTTAGCTGTCGTGCAATGGGATACTCGATAATACTCATCAACACCAAGTGCTGAAATTAACATGTTTCGAGCTCTCCAATCGCACAACCACTTTTTCTCATCTTTCTCATTCCAATCATCTTCTGGTTTAGGTACTATGGCGCCAGCCGCATTTGTCATAGTGATTTGAAACGGACCGTTTTCAATGGCAGCCCATACTAACCTATCCACAGAATTTATATGAACTCGCATGCAGTCTTTCCAGTAGCCATAATTTTCACCGTTGAAAATAGGCGCTCTATTATACGCCCCATTTGGTTCAGAATCCATACTGTTACAGGCAGCCACAGAGCACCAGCGAACCGGCGCTCTGATACCACTTGTTAGACGGTGTGGCTAGTGATCGAGAGGGGGGGTGAATAGATCACCTCTTTAAAAATTAACGGATTTAACGTTTTATCAGAGTTTTCAAACTTGGCGGAAGAATCAGTCCCAAATCGACTTCCGTCTATTCTGAACCGCTACTAGAAAGCCGGACATACAAGTATAATTGCTGGATTTTAATGAGAATGACAAAAACAATTCACACCAGAATTTTAACAAATTGAATGCACTTATCCTTAAGATCTATTTCCAATGAATAAAATCTAGCTAACCGTTTTATCAAACAGTTGGTGTGTATGTGATCGTTAATTAACAGCAATGGAGTTTGATTAAAGTTTTCTTGCCACTGCTGTCTTGAAAAAGAAACAATCACCACACACTAACTGATATTGCGAAAACAGTTTGAAAAACGTAAAGAGGAGTAAGGTAAGAATACGATACGCAGAGATTTGGTAAGGAAGTTCCCCACGTCGTCCTCGCGTGTGGGTACGTCTCCCTCTCAATTTCAAATGAAATTGAGAACTTTGATTATCAATTATTGCCGAATCCGTTGATACAAGGTTTTGATACAATGACAGAATTCTAAACTCTAAGAACCTCTTCTTGTATAAACCTTCACTTGATCTGAGCACGATCAAGATTTTCCTGCACAAAGTTGCAAACAATTCACCGGTTCCACGACCTGCTTGCGAAATCCCCCGATCTCCAAACGCAACGCTGCGGCTGAATATGTTCTGCAAATGTGACTCCCAAACCCTCAAGAACACTCAAGTTCTTGAAGGACAAACTAGTAGGTTTTTCCTAGAAACCCCCTTCAATCTTCGACTAAGCTAGATCCTCGATCGTTCCACTGCAAACCACAGCTAGATCCTTGATCGTACCACTGAACGTTATCTCGATGCTTCTTTAATCCAAAGAACAAGAATTGTTATGTGTAAATGTTCTTGAAGAAAAGTGATTGAGAAGATGAAGAAGATGAAGTCTCTTTCAGGTTTCTATGTGCTCTCAAAACAATTGCTCCAACACTGCTTTTGATCTGTGTTCAATTGTTTTCCCTAAATGAATTCGTTGTTGTGCACTTCTGTTGTAATCTATCTTTTATATGCTGCAAAAACCGTTGCTGTTATGACATAAAACAGCTTTATGTATTGATACATGCAGGGTATGTATCGATGCATACTGTAAGTTGTGTGAATTTTTGGTGAAATCAATTAATCATGTATCGATGCATAAGTCGTGTGTATCGATGCATGTGATTTTTACACTAATATGTATCGATGCCTAATGCGCATGTATTGATGCACAGGCTGTCTCAAGTGGTCATGTATCGATGCAGAAATCGTGTGTATCGATGCATAGAGTTTTTGCCCTTCCATGTATTGATGCATGGCTCGTATGCATCGATGCATACTGAACAGAAATTGTTTTGTGATTAATCACATGCTACATGTATCGATGCAGAGGCTCATGTATTGATACATACTGATATAAAATGCATTTTAATTGTTATTTGAAGGGAATTTTCAATGTAGATTTATATGTATGTTTATGCAACAATAAAGTGGGATGATGGACAAAATAAGAACACAAATATATCATGTAATGCAATGCACAATCAATTTGGATGATGATCACACAATTTGCTATCATTAAAAATTAATTCAAGTTAAAGAATTCTTTCACACAGTGGTGGTACAAGCCTGAGCTTCACTGTGTGTATCATTCCGGTGCTCCCGGACATGACGTGGAGAATTGCTATCCCTTGAAGACCAAGATGCAAGACCTTGTGAGAAGTGGGATTTTGTTCTCTGAGGACGTAGGTCCGAACGTGAAAAAGAACCCATTGCCTGAGCATGGGAAATCTGTTAATTGAAGGAGAATTTTCATCCAAGGCGCAGCGGAATATAAAAAATTTCTCCTTTAATGATCCTTACGAATGGGCATGATCAGTGATAGAATCGTTACCTCTTGTGGCGATTCAAACCTTTGGTGCAGATCTCTGATAATGATCAAAACCTTTGATACAGATCCACGGGGCGATCACGAACGTTGAACGATGACAACGTCTCTACTCAGTCCACACGAACGGATTCCTTAAATCGCAGTGCTAGCTGTTTGTGAATGAAGGCTTTGAGTGAGAGAAAGAGAGATACGAAATTCCAACTCTTCAGTTGTGTTGTATTCCCATACAAAGCTTCTGCACAAGAGCTCTATTTATAGAACCACTTGTGTGGGCTTCAAGCCAAAAAGCCCACTTAAATGTATTTTGGCCCATATCTCATAATATGCCAAAATCACTTAAGTATTTGGTACCTTACCATACTTCGTATTCTTCTTAAGTACACCGTACCTTACGATGTTCCTTAATTATTCTATCTCTCATCAATCCGTCCTTTGTGTGTGACCCTATAGGTTTTGGCGACGTTGGCAATTATATTAAATCACGCATTTAACATAATAAACAGTGAGCGGTATCTAGCAACACATCACTGCTACCCAAGTCACGCAAATTTCATGTGATCTGACAAAACCTCCTGTGATAATAATTATGTGTATAATTACCCCTTTGCCCTTATGTCTATATTGAACACAAGGTATAAACTGTGTCACCCTTGTCCAGTTCAATATTGGGGCCATAGACATTTATCCTGTTACGCAGGATTGGCAAATTCCATCTAGGACACTCATGTCTCTCAGCATGCTTCACGGAGTACCCATCAACTGTCTTTATGGTTATCCAGTTACGGACAATGTTGGATCAGCAATAAAGCACTCGACTCTACATCTAGGATCCATAGTGGTTTCAGGTCGAAGAGTGGTATACACTATTATCACCATGAGAATAACTTATGACACTTTGCATAACTTTCTATATAGTATTCTCATAGCGGGTCAATCCGGTATAAATATTACTCCTAATATTCATACCTATGTTTAAGACTTGATAACTCTTTATCCATGATCCATGAGATGTGATCATCAGTCTACAAACATAATAGTCTTAATGCTTTAATGTTATCCCACTTCACATTAAAGCTCGACTAGGGATACTTTAAGAATAGTGCCCTTATGTTTAATGTGTTCTCATGATTAAGTCACACTTAATACATTAAACGGACTATCTATTCTAGGGACTTTATTAATCAACCATAATAAAGAAAATGCCTTTTTATTATTCGATACAAGTACCAAAAGTATTGGCCTCTAGGGCTTACACCAACATTAATATGGTCCAGGGTTGTCCTGGCAAGTACAAAGTTAAATACGTCAGCCATATCTGACAATCGCTGGTTGAGATGCATCACTTGCTGTGTGATTATAGCCATTATGAGCATGACCACGATAGATGTCGATTCTGCTCTATGAATCAGAGAGGGTGTCACCAGGTGCGCAGAGATGTTCAAGAGATGTTGGATGAGGGAGTCATTAAGATCCTTCAAAATAGAAATGTTGACGAAGATGCTCTCGAAGTCAACGTAATTTCAATGGTATTCCGGATACCTGAGCCTGTTGTCATCAAGTATGATGGTAGCAAGAAGAAGGCTTCCCCTACTCTCGTCATCAAGCCAGCCGGACCTGTACCGTACTCCTTCGAGAAGGCGGTTCCTTATCGCTACAATGCTGTAGCAGTGGAAAATGGGAAAGAGGTGTCCTTGCCCTCTTCGTCCGTTGTTAATATTGCTAACGTCAGCGGTTTGACCCGTAGCGGTCGTGTGTTTTCAGCTCCGATGAAACCTCAAGCTGATGCTCAAGGAAGTGTTGATGCTGATTTTGTTGAGCGCTCGATTGGGAATGATGTGAGCACTCCGAATCCGGCACTTGTTGATAAGCCCTCCTCTATGCTGAGAACTCCTGCTTCTGCTGGCCCGAGTGGAAATACGAGAGAAGATTGTGATGAGATGCTGAGGCTCATCAAAAGGAGCTAGTACAACGTTGTAGACCAGCTTCTACAAACGCCATCCAAAATATCTGTGTTATCACTACTTTTGAATTCAGAACCACACCGAGAAGCTCTACAGAAGGTGTTGGATGTGGCGTATGTGGATCACGACGTCACGATAGAACAATTTGATAGCATTGTTGCAAACATCACCGCTTGTAACAACCTGAGTTTTTGTGACGCTGATCTCCCCGAGGAGGGAAGAGACCACAACTTGGCATTACACATATCTATGAGCTACAAAGACGACGCCATGTCCAATGTGTTGGTGGACACTGGGTCATCGTTGAATGTATTGCCGAAGACCACTCTCGCGAAGCTGTCATATCAAGGGCCTCCCATGAGGCAGAGTGGAGTAGTTGTGAAGGCTTTCGATGGGTCTCGCAAAACTGTGATTGGAGAAGTTGATCTCCCAGTCAAAATCAGACCAAGTGATTGGAAGACAATAAGTCTCGGGCTGGCATAGGCTATTCTTCTGGGGTTTTCCAATAAGCAAGGTTTGTTCAAGAGTGGAGGTTTCATCCACACCAGTCAAGACAAAGAGGCTGCTGCCATTTTGGAAGAGGACGAAGAGGTGTAGCACCTCAAATTTTCACCCCCCATTCATGCATTCATTTCATTCTTAGATCATTAACATTGCATATCACATTGCACCTTATCAGTCAAGATTGGTATCAGGAGGATCCATCAGTGCCAAGGAGCAAGCATTTCCATGAGATAAAGGCCCTATGTTTGTTCTAGAGAGCTTATATGAGCCAAGGTTCATTTTGAAGCCATTGTACCAAGTGCTAGAGGCTCAAAAGTCATCAGTGCAGTTTCAGGTCATCTAGGGCCCATAAAAGTCAACTGCAAGTCAACTGAGGGCTAGGAGGTGGAGAAATGGTTTGAGACACTTCATTCATGTCTAAAAGAGGTTTATTCATCATGTCAAACATCTACCTTGAAGATTTTGAAGCCAGATCAAAAGTTTCCCAAAATGGAATGTGACCTGTAATTTCAAGTTTCTAAAAATGGCAAGTTTTTGGATGACTTTCAACTTGACTTTCCAACATCAAAGAAGCTTCAAATGAAATTTTGTCCAACTTGAAAGTTTAATATCTTTCTCTCCCATTTCCAAAAAGTCCAAGATCATGAGCATCTGATGAATGGTTGAGAAGATATGATCAAATCATCACCAAGTGTGCATGAAACTTCAAAATGCCATAACTTTTGACTCATAACTCCAAATTGAGTGCCTCTTTTTGCATATTTCTTCTCATGACATGTATTTTCCAAATCATTCATCACATTGCATGAAATTTCATCACATGACCATTGGCTCATTCATGCTCATTTTGGAGGGAAAATCATGAATTTGAATTTGGTGCATCATATGAGCTTTTTAATCATTCCAACATGTTCATAATGTGGTTTTAAGTGAAATTGCATGGTGCATGTGTACTGTTCACGTGGGATTGCCATGCATGGGGTGAAAAATCAATTTTTGCATAACATCTCTTTTCTTCATAAAATTTCATTAACCATGCTTAATTGTCATTAGCAAATGGATTAACACATGGTATAAATAGTAAAGCATAACAAAATTGTGGAGTTTTGGCTCATCCCAGATCTCAAATTCTTCTTCCCTCCAAAATTTTCTCTCAATCAAAACTTGAAAATTCTCCACATAGCATTGCAATTTTCTTCCATATTCTTGTTCTTTGATCTTCATTTAGTATAGATCAAGCTTTGGTTTGGAAGATTCGAGCAGAAATCAAGCATATCAAGCTCATGAAGGTGAATATGGAAACTGCTATTTGAGCTAGATCTAAGCCTCTCCAAGCCTCAATTTCTTCGCAAAGCTTCATAACTGTGATACATGAGTGGATTTGAATCGTGCCAGGCCTTGAAACTACTGATTCCAGAAACTGCTCTTCAAGAGGTAGGTTTTTCGAAGCTCTTGATTCTCCAATCTTGTGCCATGATAGTGTTGACCTTCTCTTGCTGAGCATGCTGATGAAAATTTCATGTGATTTGGTGGATTAATGGCTGAGATATGCTGAGATAAAGTTTTGTATGTCATGATGTTTGCCTTCGATTCTCTTCATTCATGGCTTGTTTTGCTTAATTATTGATTGATCTGTCATGTGCGTGGAAGGAGCTTTCATTTGATATAATTTTTAGTGGATTCTGGAAAAAATTTGGTTGATGATTACTGTTCACCACCGTCTCAAGGTAGGAGACGGTGGTTTCCACCGTAGACAGCCGCGCCTGTACAGGCTTAGGGTTTTGTCTGGTTCGTGCATATGAAAAGCACTGTAGAAGCGCCTTTCAGCCAAGCCGTGCGTGTTCGATCCTTCGTGATTGCATTTGTTTTGTTTAATTCATTCTGGCTAAGCGCTTGCATGGCACCTTCGTGGCAATTCCATTGGTTCAGCTTGCATTGACTTGTCCACGCATGCCATGACTACTGATGTGGCTAGCCACATCAGATTAATGATACGCTGCGTTTTATACGTGTTTCTTTGAGCCATGAGACCTGTGTTCGATCCAGCCTCCATGCATTTTCCATTTCTTCAATTCATTTCATTATTTTTTCATGTTTTACATTTTTATTTCATTTTATCCATGACATTCAAAAAATCATAAAAAATAGCTTGATGATCCAAATAATTCCAAATTTTTTTCTACATGATCATATGAATGTCTTCTATTTTTTCATGTGAATTTCTGGAATTGTGCCTGGCTGGAATCTTAATTGTGTTAGACTAATTGAACATGTATGCATTTATGATATGCCTCATTCATCCTATTATGAAATGCTCATAAATGATCCAATTGCCATGAAATTTTACATGATGATTCTTAACATGTTGATGGATTTGTGAGATTTTACTTGGCATTTTTTGCTATTTTCTTCCCTGTTTTGGACACATGAACTTTAGGTGTGACAATGTGTGTCACACAATTAGATGTCTTGCTTGTGCATTTTCTTATCCATGTCAATTGAGCTTCTCTGTTTCCAATTTTTGGCATGATGATTGTGTTTGACATATTGTATGCTCATAAAATTTCCATCATTGTTTGAGTCATTTCTGTTTTAATATGGAACTTTGATTCTTGTTGACCAATTGTATGCACCTTTTGCTTGCCTTGCCTTCTCTTGGTTGAATGATGACTTTGCTTAATGCTTTTGACTTGGTCCTTTTTAGGACATGTTCTTACTTGTTTAAAGTTGCTTCATGTTGAGTATTAGCTTCTGTTTTGAATTTTTTCTCCACCTTTGACCCTAGGCTTTGCGCTAGGGGTTTGTACTCATCTTTTGAGTTTTGCATTTCAGGTTCAAGCTTATAGTCCTAAGGGATGATGTTGATCTCATGATTTGAGATGCCTTTACTTTGTCCACTAACCCTTGCTGTTTGTAGGTCATTTGAGATGATGAAACAATTTGAATGCTTGCATATAAAGCTTGCTTGTTGTGTATATTTGGAACCACTGTTTGTTTGTCTGTTGATAGTTTGTCTGAATGCTATACTGATTGTTTAGCTTTTCTTACAGGTACTTTAGCCGCTTTAAATCATTGTTTGAGTTGTTTTGCTTTGCTTGTGGTTGGCATACCACTTAGGTAAATTCCTATTCTCCATGTAGTCTGGAAGACCTGTCATGTTCTTTTGGCAGGCACCTGTCTGAAGCCCTCCTTAAGAGGCAATGTTTGTGCTTGTTTATCATTGTGCCTTGTACTTCAAAGACCTCCTAAGTGAAGAGGCAATTGGCAGATAGAAGGGATGTGCAACCCATCCCCTGCTATTCAGTTGAGTCTTTCATCTTGCTCGCACTACGTGCTGATGCATTTGAATAAACACCCAAGATCCTTGTATATAGAGTGAGTCAAGTGGAGTAGAGTCCCATATTCTGGACTCCCACGTTTTCATTGATTGAAGCTCACCCAGGCCCGGGTTAAGAGCTATGAGGTCTTATCCTTATTATCTTTCATCTGCTCACCCTGACGGTTAATGTCAGTGGTTAAGAGCCATCAGATACCCTTCCAGCCGGCTTGTTTGCCGAGGTTGACATGACCCCTCGACTAAAGCCCAACCTTGATGTTTGAGCCCCTTGTTGGTGTGTTTATTTCATGTTGTATGTGTTTGTGTGTGGTGTGATTGTATCCCGTTAGGATAGCTAGACTTCGCATAGTCTCTCGTTTGCATGTCAATTAAGGTAGCACGGTTCCTAAAACACAAACAAACATTACCCCCTCTTAAGAACACGTTAATCCTTCTACTACAGGTGAGTAAGTCTCCCAAGGTCGACCATCCAGTAGATTGCGTAGTAACGTAGTTCACATAAAAAACACAAAACAAATAGAAATAGTTTAGCCGAACTACGGTAACTCTGATTCTCATGTCCAGATGAGATACGTAGGCACGAGATGCGATGTCTTGTCGAGTTTGAATAACGACTAACCTCTAATTCTTTTCTCTCGCCCTCATTGCGATTGAGACCTCCCTTTTCTCTTGCCCTAGTTGCAATCGAGACCTTTCTGCTTTGTGTGTGTGCTTGGAGTCTGATGTAAGCCCAGCGATTGGCATTCGGTTTCCCGGTTGTTGTCTTTTGGTTTGGATTCTGATGTAAGCCCAACGATTGGTATTCGGTTTCCAGTTTGCTTTGTGTGTGTTAGGAGATAGATGTAAGACCATTGATTGGCTATTTGTTTCCTGTTTCTTTTGTGGAGTTGGATGTAAGACCAGCGATTGGCATTCCGTTTCCACTTGTGCGTTTGCTTTGGCGTCTCAACGTCTCCGTTTAGCGATTGTTTGGCATGCGTTAGCCGAGCTACGAGTGCTCTGATTCTTCTCTAGTTAGAGAAGATACGTATGCATAGGATGTGATGTCCTAGCGAGCACGTTTGCCATTCCCCTGAACTACGTCGACTCTGATGTTTGTGTCTGACAAACGACGTAGGCCCAGGATGCGACATCCTACCGAGTCCGCTTCCGTCTTTCATCTGTGTTTCCTTCCGCTGTGTGTGCAGTTATGAGCAGTTATTTAGCAACCTTTCTTCTATTCTTCTTGAGCGTGGATCCCGTCGAGTACGATGGATGCGTAGGGGTGCTAATACCTTCCCTTCGCATAACCAACTCCTGTACCTTGCAATTTCTGGTCGTGAGACCATTTCCTTTCAAGGTTTACTTCGAGCGTTTCCTTTCCCTCCTTTGGGATAAATAACGCGACAGCTGGCGACTCTGCTAGGGAAAATAAAGAAGTTGACCTCTTGCTGGTCCATCTTCCCTAAGCGAGTCAATCCTAGCGCTCTTTAGGATAATTGTGGTTGCTTTTACTGCTTTATTTATTGCATTTTGTTTTATTATGATGTGATTGTATATATGTGCATTATGTGTTTGCATGCATCATATTATCATTATGTTGGCTGTGTCTATTTCTCTGTGGGGTGGGAGTTACATGAGGTAAAAGGCCCAATACCCAGACTATGAGTGAACTTTAGGACACCTAGGAATAGAGTGATTCATGGGAAGCGGGTGGTGTGGCGCCACTTAGCGGAACATGATATCACGAGCAGTTCAGATTCTGATGGGGTATTATCGTTGCATACATCTGGTGTGCATATGATGATATTCTTGAAAGGGTTGTTTATCCTGCGTTTCTCTTATCCTTACCCTGGCCTAGATGACACCCGTGAGTGGGGCGGGATTGAATCATTTGCAGGTACTGATGGTGACTATGGTTCCGTTGGACTTATGGATCACTACGCCAAATAAGGGAAAAGAGGGCGCTTATTTTGGCCTATAACAGCGCTTTTAAGCGCCCTCTAAAGTGGCGCTGGCATAGGTAAAGACAACGCTTTGTTTTCCTGGAGAAAACGCTGTCTAAAGTGGCCCTATAAAGGCCACATTATAGTGCGCTTTCAGAAAAAAGCGCCCTCTAGAGTGGTCCATAAAGGGACACCTTAGAGGGCGCTTTCTGGAAAAAGCGCCCTCTAAAGTTGTCAATGTAAAGTGTTTAGAGGGCGCTTTCTGGACAAAGCGCCTTCTAAAGTTGTCAATGTAAAGTGTTTAGAGGGCGCTTCCTACAGAAAGCGCCCTCTAAAGTGTTAGTTATTTTAAAAAAATTTGTTTGAAAAACAGTGGATATTTAATTGGTAACCTGTTCGCATGCTACAAAAGTGTAAAATTCATATTGATTTCATCCTTTAATCCAATGTTATACACCATTAATCCATTGATATATACAACATGAATCCATTTATATACAACATTAATCCTCCATATATACAACATTAATATATGATTCTTTGATCAACAATATACAACAACATATTCATGATTTAGTAAAAGTACAACAACGATATACAACATATATACAACAACAGCATACAACAACAACATTCCATACATATATGTACAACAATATACAACCTAGCTATATGATTCTTTGATCAACAATGAATTGACACATTTCATCCTTCATTTCATCCAAATTTGCTCTTGAGTAAGATTTGTATTCCTCAAAGTACTACAATTAAGAGAATAAAACATATTCATGATTTAGTAACAAATTAGATGAAATATCCGATAATATTAAAATAAACCCTAAGTTATTATTCCATACCATTTTTGGGATGTCTATACGATTCAACGCAATGATGTCTCTCATAAATATCAATACAAAAAATCCGCAATCGACCGAATTATTTTGCTGAGGACACTACACAGAAAAACAAACAATATATATATAGTTAATTTCTTACAAAAACTATTATAAGCAAAAAAACAAACACTATTATAAGCAAAAATAAGATACTTAATATATACCTGAACTCTGACTCAGGTAATGTCCTTCCTATTGCGGTAATTCTTTTTCAATCTAAATTTTAGTATTGCCCTAACAAAATAAAAACATATATTGAGATCAATCTGACAGACATAATTAAATATACAAATACACACGAATATTTAGGGGAATTTCACTTACGCGTCAACCGTCTTCTTCATACTCGGATATTTACTCCAATCACCCGATAACGAATCGAGATAATATACCATTAGTCTCGAAAGATCCATAGCAACCAACACCCAGTGACCACTGTAAAATAAAACAAAAATTTAGATGCATGAAAATTTTCTACGTAAAAGATATACATAGATTAGAATGAAATTATTAGAAAGAAAATCTAACCCGTTGCCAGAATTAAACGGTAAAAAATACAAACTGGGTGTAGTATTATCGCCGGCCGCCATGAATCTATCGACTAGTTCATTCTTTACGGATGTTGGATTTTTCGTTATAAGCGTTGTGTTGATACGGGAAGCAGCAATAAAATTGAATCGGTTACACAATTCAGTTCCCCGCATCAATGTTACATACATATACCTTAAATAGAAACATAATAAACATTAGACTACTCATTGAAATGTGTAAATAAATTGTTCAACTAAGTAAATAATAGATTGATCGGAGTACCATATGTATGTATGAATAACAACGATGCCCAATTCTTCGTGTTTAAAAAGTTGTTGCATGTCCTCCTTTGCAATTATTTCGGAATGAGCAAATCCGAAAACACCTTCATCAAAATCTATACTACGGATGGCGCCGTGTATAATATCGGACTCTTCCACCATTTTCTCAAGACGCATCATAATTTGAGATTTTGTCCCGGACGTCGTTGGAATATCGTTACCAGCTTTTTTCAACTTTCGACCGGGAACCTAAAAATTCATATAAATTAAATCATGACTTTTTGTGATGCAACAGAATCGTTGCGTATTTAATTCAATGGGTATATATATATTTGTACCTCTTTTTGAGATGCAACCGACTCGATGCGTCTTGAAATCCCTTTACCAGCTTTATGCGTGGGTCTTGTAGGAGTCTAACATTACCATGTAATAAGGATTGATTAAATATCATAATTGTAGCTGAATTGAAATGTGAATACTAAATATTCATAATCATTTAGAACATATATACCTCAGCATCTGGGAAAATTAGATCTGACGGCCAACCAACAAAGGATCCGACTGCATCTCGCATCAACGTTGTCTCTGAAACAACGTCAGGTAATGGTAGAAGGGCGTCCGTATCTAATACAAGGTCAATCGAAACTTTCATATATCCCACCGGGAGGGGATTATGGTGAAGTAATTCACCCGAAGTATTGTGCACTTTTCCCTTGCCAACTATGCGATAAGTTGGTGACGATAGATACAGCTGACAAGGTGAAATGCCCTAAACCAATAATAAATGTTATTGTTAACGTGTATATGTGTCAAGTAAAAAAGTGCTATTTTAATTTCATAATAACATATATAATTACCTCGGGAAATTTCGGTTGACAATTGATACTAGCTCGGTCACTAGTATCTTTTGCCTCGGAAGCGCACCTTTCCTCTCTATACCTTGCATTCTCATTTTGCAGTTGGAGTACTTGTGCCCTTAACTCCGCCAAGGTCTCCATCACCTCTTTGTTGGTAGGATTTTTTGTTTTTGGTTTTTTATAAAATGACGACGGAGTCACACCAAAACCCTTACCCCTCACACGACCGGAATACTCAGGAACATTTAGTACTCGACTAAGTACGCTCCTGCAATCCTGGACCTCGGTTGAAGGTAAGGTTTGGGATAAAGTCTCCTGAAATATTATTAGAGGAGATTAAAAATGAATTATATGTCTAACAAAATTTTCGATATAATTAAAGAAATAATGTTACATATACTTACACATTCGTCATAAACATTTTGGACCGCTTCAACGACAACCCCATCCTTCCCAACCCGAGCAGCCTTCCATAATACGTGCTCCGGAAGAGATGTTGCGTCACTTTTCTCCTCGGCTAGCTACACATTGAATTAGATTATAAGATCATCAATTATAACATATTGTGACAATGTATAAGCTCATAGCATTTGAATATACTCACAATTCTTTGTTGTAACCGTGCATATCTTGTACGCCCTTTTTTGTACGGATACGCGGGTTTTGATGCCCTTTTCCGATTTTTGTCGCTTACTTCCTGGATAAAAAAGTTTAAGGCATATTAGAACCAAGTAACTTAACAATTGTATAATACCATAATTAATAGACATTACATGGAATTTTTCGTTTCTTCGTTTGGCGACAAAGTTATCCCATTCATCGGCTGAAATAATCTCGGCATACTTCATTGGCCGTTCTGCTTCAACAAATTTTCCTTCCTCATCCTTGAGAAATTTGTTGGACAAAAAGGATCGAAATCCTCGGAGTCTTTTTCCGGCCAATTGAATACAATATTTTTGCCGGCTTTCATCGATGTGAAAGGATCTCTAAAAAACATACACATGGAGTGTGTTAGTATAAGTAATATTATAACAATATATGGTCAACAAATAGTCAACAAAAAAAGCATATAACAATATATGGTAAGTACCTGTATCTCAGACCATATTTTTTCTTTGCCAACCTTCAATTCCGGACTTCTCCAATTATCACATGTAATCGGAATATGTTGTCGAACAAGGAAACCAATGTAACTTGCCAACATTGAACCGTTAGGCTCAATTAGTTGGTCTTCAGCAGTCCAATGTACTTCAAATTTTACACCCTTGTCTCTTGCACGAATGATTGACTTCATAACAGTCAATCCTCGTTTGATTTCTTTTTCAACATTGTTACGTGATCCATTGGCGTCATGGGTATCGTCTTGGTTAGCCATTTTATCTGTAATATAGAAATGATTCAATAAGACCCAAGTAAGACAATGACCATATTCGTGAAGCTACACAAAAAACACATTCATATACCTTCCATTTCTCTCATGTTACAACAATCTAAACTCTTTTTTTTTATCATTATTGAATACAAACTCACACACACCTACTGCATACAAAAGACCAATGCAAACTTATGGTGTTTGGAACACGAACAAACTTGCATCCATAATCATCAAACTTCCAAGCACAAGCTCAAACACACTTCAAATGATATCAGTTTTCAATCAGAAATAAAAAACTCAGTTTGCCCTAAACAACATTAATCAACATAATGCACAAAATGTAAAACTAAGTTTAGAAAATGCCCTAATCAAACACATGAAGAAAATGAACGGTAACGATGGAGAAGAGAAATACCTTCAAGGTGACGGTAACGATGGAGAAGAAAGTGAACAGTGACGGTGGACGCAGATAACTCAGTGAACGTGAACGCAACAGCAGAAACAGGCGACGGCGACGACGATAGTGAGGGAGGGAGAACGAACGGAGGACGAGAGTAATCGTAGTAGAGAGTAATCGCAGTAGAGAGAAAACCCAGTTACGTAAACGAAATAGCTTATAGAGAGGGAAAATAAAGAGACATGCAGTATATGTTATAATTTTAATGTTTACTAAAGGGGACCTTAGAGGGCGCTTTTGTAAAAAAAGCGCCCTCTAAGGGGGGCCTAAGAGAGCGCTTCTGAAAGCGCTCTCTATAGCTTTACAAAAGCGCCTTATAAACTGGAAACGTACATGGCCTTAGAGAGCGCTTTTTTAAAAACGCCCTCTAAGGGTAACCTTAGAGGGCGCTTTCATTAAAGCGCCCTCTATTGGTGTCCCTCCATTTCCTCATTATTTTTTTTGGCTTCACTTTAGAGGGCGCTTTGTAACAAAGCGCCCTCTAAAGGGGGCCTAAGAGGGCGCTTCTAAAAGCGCTCTCTAAGGCTTTCCAAAAGCGCCTTATAAACTGGAAATGTACATAGACATAGAGAGCGCTTTTTTAAAAGCGCCCTCTAAGGTTACCCTTAGAGGGCGCTTTCAATAAAGCGTCCTCTATTGGTGTCCCTCCATTTCCTCATTATTTTTTCGCTTCACTTTAGAGTGCGCTTTGTTACAAAAGCGCCCTCTAAAGTGCGCTGTCTATTCCAGTAGTATGCTCCTTATTTTTTCTCTTCACTTTAGAGTGCGCTTTTGTAATGAAGCGCCCTCTAAGGGGCGCTGTCTATTCCAGTTTTTGGCGTAGTGGATGCTCATGTCTGAGACGCCGGAATTCTGTCTGTGGTATTTATAAGCGGGTTCCGTGTATTTCGGATCCCCGGGTTGAATCCAAGGGTACTGGTTCAGAGGATCCTATTGTCATCCATTCAGTGGATGTTCCTGTGATGTTGGTGATACATTCTCTGTTCCGTTTATTTCGGAACTTCCCAAGTTGGATTTATGGTTACCTAGTCCCTCATATGGTTGTAATCAGTTCAGAGACCGGTCCAATACAGATGACTTGGAAGATGGCACAGTGACCTGCATTCATGCATCTGCATCATCCCCATTTTGCATTCATCTGCATATACCATGTCTATCCATATGGGGAGTATTATTGATTGAGATTCTGGTTGAGAAACATCCTGATGTCAGAATGTTATGGTTGAATTATTATTCGTCTCGATGAAGCCAGAATCAAAGAACCGAATCTTCCTCATACGGATAGACATTGCATGTGTGAGTCATATTAACCTGTTTGCTATTTTGTAGGTGTCAGTATCTAACCGGTGCACATAGCTCTTTCGCTCAGAAATCCTGCCAGACTCAACAAATCCAAGCTAATGGATCCACCCAACGCCGATATTCTCGAATTGAAAGAGATGATGAGGGAGTTGTTCAATGTTGTGCAAGGGCTCGCCTTGGGGAAGAAAGCAATGGCTGAGAGGTTGGAGAGGATTGAAAATTGGCTGAGGATGGAGAAAGTTCAGGGAAAGGCTCCGTCGTCTGGAGTAAAGAAGCCCTCTGGTAATGGTCCGCACAAGAAGGAGTTTGAATCGAGTGATGTGCAGGCCAAGAAGGGGCACGGTAAGGATCGTTACCACCCTTATGCTGCAGCAGTGACTATCCCTGCTAGTAATTCATCTATACGTGTAACACCCCAAAATTTGCCCTCCTCATTCATGCATTCATTTTTTAGGTCATTTAGCGTTTCATATTACATTGCATCATGTCAATCAGAATTAGCTCCAAGAAGCTTGAACATCATCCAGAACACTTTGTGGGTTCTATTTAGATGATCAGTCAACACAAGGAATACCATCCGGAGGGCTCACATACTCTTGCAGGGATACCATCCGGAGGTTTATTCTGATTACCCGTATTGATTGACTTTTTTTGATGGTGTTAGCTTGGGAGGATCTCAGGGTTGCTTATCCTTTAATTGCTGTAACTTCGGATCTTTATCCGTGTGGTACTTTTACCTCTTCCCCGTATTTTACCGCTTTCTTAGCTGGAAGACCTCAATAGGAGGCAATGTTTGATCCCCTTGGTGGCATTTTACTTTAAGATACATGTTTTGTGTGGTGTCATCGTTTCCCCGTAGGATGTGAGGCTTCGTATAGTCTCCCGTTTGCATGCCAATTAAGGTAGCACTATTCCTTCGTCTAGGACTTCCTTTTTGCATGAGCATCCCTAAAACCCTAACAACTCATTGATTTTTCTTCTCCTAATAACACGTTTACTCCTTCTACTACAGGCGAGTAAGTCTCCAAAGGTCGAGCATCCGGTAGATTGCGTAGTAACGTCGTTCGCCCAAAACACAACCCTTACCCCGTAGTTAGCCGAACTACGGTCTGCTCTGATTCTCATTCCAGATGAGATACGTAGGCATAAGACGCGATGTCTTAGCGAGCACACATCCCCCAAACCCCTAGGTAGCCGAGCTACGAAGACTCTGATTCTCATATTCAAATGAGATACGTATGCAATGGATGCGACATCCGTGCGAGTCATTTTCTGTTGACCCCCTTTTAGTAAATAGTACATTAGATAAACCCACACTCTTTAGACAATAACAACAAGAGTGGATCCCGTAGAGTACTACGGATGCGTAGGGGTGCTAATACCTTCCCTTCGCATAATCCACTCCCGA
This sequence comes from Lathyrus oleraceus, assembly GCF_024323335.1. Taxonomy (NCBI): domain Eukaryota; kingdom Viridiplantae; phylum Streptophyta; class Magnoliopsida; order Fabales; family Fabaceae; genus Lathyrus; species Lathyrus oleraceus. The sequence goes on from NC_066581.1 coordinate 176,734,180, forward strand.
ACCCAAGATTTGGTTGCGAGACCCTGTCTTGTCCTTTCCTTTTTCCAGGTTTACTTCGAGCGTTTCCTTTCCCTCCTTTGGGATAAATAACGCACGGTGGCGACTCTTCTGTCATTTCTTCTTCGCCGGTTGTTTTTTCGCACACTGTATTTTTCAGGTTGCGACAGCTGGCGACTCCACTGGGGATCCTGGTTTCCCTGAGCGAGTCCCTCCTAGCTTTTGTAGGTTGTTTGTTTATTGGGTGTTCACTCTTTTGTAGAGTTATTTATTTTTCAGCATTTACCTGCCTAATTGCATTCATGTACATATGTTTGTTGTATCTGTTGGCTCTGAGTTGGTTGTTTGTTTGTTGGGGTGGGATGTTCTATAAGAGATAAGCCCATTACCCAGGCTTGAGTGTAGATACAGGTTTTAGAATGGATAGTCATGAGGCTTACGTGGCGTGTTGCTACGTTAAGTCGTTCATGAAGAACCACACCCAGACGAGTTTTCTGTTGGATATATTTTGTCCTATGGATGTTCCATAACGACATGATGTTCCTTTAGAAATCGTCGACTCTGGTGACCATTTCCCGAGAACTCAGTCGAGGCCTCTCCTCCGAGACGTGATTATGTTAGCTCTGGTGGGCGCATTCTCGCTGATCAATCTGAGGACCCCGAGACTGGGAACTTGCTATTAGGATGTCCTGTTGAAGGGAGTCAGTGGAGGTCTTTTATACCTTCAGTGGTAAACGTATTATTCTCGACTGAAGGGCCGAAGCTGACGAACTTCTGTTCTTAGAACCTACCAGTGAGGGGTGGGCTAAATTCAGGAAACCTTAACCTCCAACCAACCCGGTTTTCTGGAGCAGAGCTTTGATCTTGTATTATATTCCTCAGTGGGTTTCTCTTCAGACAGTGCAACCTGACAGATGTTCAAACAGATACATCCTGATTGACATGCCACTGCATTGCATTCACATCAATCTGCATCCATATCATTTAACACATGTTTATCTATTAGGGGGTTTAAATCTTCTTCTTGATTTTGGTCGGGGTTTTTTTGTTCTCTTAAGATGGAATTGGCAGAAAGAGACATGTCGCCTACAAGTTTCCGGTGGTCTATCTGGAGCCCATTCAACAGTTGATGAAGTTAATGGATCCTGATTCTCTAGAAGGATTCCGAAAGGATTACGGTTTGATTCTAAGTTTCGTCACGGTTCTTTCCAAGGATCAAGATGATGCTCTATTCACACTGCTGCAGTTCTATGACCCTCCATTGAGGTGTTTCACATTCCCGGATTATATTTTGGTCCATACTTTGGAGGAGATTGCCAGTTTTCTCAGAGTTCCTATCAAGTCACAGTTTTTGTTCTACAGTTCTGAGTTTCTGCCCGATCTCAGCATGGTTGCTTCAACCACATATTTGGGGGAATCAGTCTTGAAGGCTAATATGTGTCAGAAGGGAGAAGTTAATGGTTTTCATCTGAGTTTCTTACTGGGAGAAGCAAAGAAGAAACTTGAAGATGGTGACTAGAGGGGTTTCAATGCTGTGTTGGCTCTTTGTGTGTATGGGATTGTCCTGTTCCCTAATGTTGCCAAATTGGTGGACATGTACACAATACGCCTCTTCGTGTTGAGAAATCCAGTGCCGACCTTGCTAGGAGATTTCTTTCATTCAGTGCACCACAGGAATGAGAATAGAAAAGAAGGATTGTTGAATTGTTGTGCGCCTTTGTTTTATAAGTGGTTCAGTTCTCACCTACCCAAATCAGGAGCGTTCGTTGATGTCGAGGACTCGTCGAGTTGGTCGAAGAGATTGATGGGGTTGAGAGCTGAAGATATTTCTTGGTGGTCTGACCGGAGCTTGTTTCGGGCGGATATTATTCACAGTTGTGGGAACTTCCCAAATGTACCGTTGGTAGGAAGAAGAGGAGGAATCAACTATAATCCTTCTCTAGCAGTCAGACAGTTCGGATATGCTCTAAGAACTCCGCCTTTGGAAAAGGATGTGGAAGAATCTCTGTTTTTCCATTCTTCGCCTGATTTGACTGTATCCCGTAAGGCAGCTAAGGCCTGGCTCAAGGTGATCAAGAGAGGAAGAACTGTGCTTGGAAAAGGAGATTGTAGAACTTACCCTCAGTATGGAGAGTGGCTTCAAGGAAAAGTCAAAGAGTTTGGTCTGCCGTTTCCTATTGAAGAACCTTTGTATCCACCTACTCCTGAGCAGTCAACAATGGTGAGCCGAGAGGAGTATGACAAGTTGAAGAATGCCATGGAGGGACTTCAAACCGAGAACTCGGAGTTAAGTGAGAAGTTGCAAGACTGTATGCATCAATTCCATGAGGAAGAATATCAGAAGGGGGAAGCCGTCGGATTGCAAGAGGAAGCAGAAAGGAAATTAGCTGTGGAGGTGGACTTCTTCAGGAAGACGGACAAGGCCTTGGGATCATCCAGTTTTGAGTTGAGGCGAGTCAAGAAACAGTTAATGGATGCTCATGGTAAATTAGCTGGGTGGCAAGAGCAATGGGATGCATTTTCAACTTCTCGGAAGGCAAAGGAGGAGGAGATGGTGGCAGAACTGACTGGTCAGATGGAGAAATTGAAGACTTTGCTGAAGGAGAAGAACCATGAGTTGCTGTGTGCCCGTTCAACCAATGGATATATCACAGATGAGTTCAACAAAGCTCAAGGACAGATTGAAGAACTCAAGGTGCTGGCAAGTTTGAAGAAATCCAGACTTGAAGAGGTATTCGGAGAAGATGATGGGAATTACTACAGAGAGCACATCAACGAACTGGATGGGATCATTCACAAGAGGAATCTGCTTATCCGGCGTTTGACAGAATCTCCAGATCATCCCGACACGGTGGCATTACTGGATGAAGTGAGGAGTAGTCCTTATGGGTTGTATACAGGAGGCTGATTCCTGATTTTTGTTCCTCTCTTTACTTACTGCTTTGCTGCTGTGTAAGTGATGATCCACAGGCTTGTTATGGAGATCCTCTTTTGATGTATTTTTGGCTAAGGCCCCTTTCCTTGAACTCATTTGTATGATGATTTCCCTTTATTGCATCTTGATCTCAGAAGTTTATCCATGACTCAGTCTTCTTGCACTATTCACCTGATGTGAGACTGGAATCAAGGGGGTAGAATACCTTTTGGATTTGATAAACATGTCATTGCATTTACATAATTGTCATATCTTGCATAACAGGTACCGCTGCGGTGTTCTCATATTGTTTGGTGTTCCACTAGCAGGATAGCTGATCCAGGAATTCACCGGTATGGTACCCACAGAAACCAACAGAGAGAGATGGAAAGCCTACAAGCAGAGCTCGCCGAGATGAGGACCCGCATGACCCAATTCATGGATGTGGTTCAAAGGGTGGCTCAGGGACAACAAGAGCTCAGGCAGATGATGCAGAGGAATCCCGCCACTACTCAACCAGAGACGTTGACTGATCCTCCAGCTGGAGAGGTTAACGGACCCAGTGGACCGGGGCCTACCCCGATCCCGCATGTCAACTCCGGTCAATAGCCCGTTCATGATAATCAGGACGATCAGTTACCCCTGCTGCAGGAAGACTTTGGCATGGGCCATGTCATGGACCCCATGTTTAGAAGATTGGAAGAGAGGTTGAAGGCAGTGGAAGGACAGAATCCTCTGGGAGTAGATGTTGTTGACTTGGGGCTGGTCCTAGGTGTGAGAGTGCCACCGAAATTCAAGGTACCGATATTTGACAAATACAATGGCAACTCTTGCCCGAAAACTCACGTGCAAGCCTATTTCCGTAAAATGGTTGCGTACTCTGATGACGAGAAGCTACTTATGTACTTCTTCCAGGACAACCTAGCTGGGGCATCCTTGGAATGGTACATGAGGCTGGATAGAGCCCACATCCGTTGCTGGAGGGATTTGGCGGAGGCTTTCGTGAAGCAGTACCAATATAATGCAGACATGGCTCCGGACAGAACTCAACTTTAGAATCTGTCTCTTAAAAGCAATGAGTGCTTCAGGGAATACGCTCAACGCTGGAGGGAGACAACTTCCCGTGTTCAGCCCCCTATGTTGGAAAAGGAAATGGCCAACATGTTCATGAATACGCTACCTGGACCTTATCTGGAGCGTCTGGTGGGGTGCAATGCCTCAAACTTTGCTGATGTGGTTTCTACCGGAGAGAGGGTGGAGAATTACCTGAAGACCTGCAAGATCCAAAATGGGGGTGGATCTTTATCAGGGGTAAAAAAGTCGTTCATTGGAGGGCATAAGCAGAGAGAGGGGGGAGTGAATTCTTTGACTTCCTATCAGAACAGAGGTGTTAGAAGGAACAGTTTCCAGAATTATCATCAACAACCGTATATTGCGGCTGTAACCATTCCAGCTGCAGCACCACAACAATAACAATCGCAATGTCAACCAGCTCCGTACCAGCAGCAGCAACAACCGGGTAACAGACCCGCCTATCAACAGAGGCAAAGGATGATGGACCGGCGTTTCGACACCCTTCCAATGTCGTACGCTCAGTTTCTTTCTAGTCTTCAACAACTACAACTTGTGCAATTGCGCACTCTGGCTCCTCCTGTTGGTAGACTTCCGGTGGGTTACGACGCCAACGCTAGGTGTAGCTTCCACTCTGGGGCACCTGGCCATAACATTGAGAACTGCAAAGCTTTTAAGCACGTAGTTCAGGACCTCATAGATTCAAAAGCCATCAACCTTGCACCGGATCCTAATGTCGTCAACAATCCCATGCCGCAGCATGGTGGTGCAAACGTTAATATGCTGGAAAGAGAAGCCAAGTCCATTAAGGATGTGTTGAAGTTGAAGACTCCGTTGTTGGAGATTAAAGGATGCTTGCTGAAGGCCGATGTTTTTCCCGGTTGTGGGAAGGATTGTTTGGATTGTGCTACACAGGGCAAGGGTTGCTTGAAGCTGCAGCAGGGTATCCAGGTCTTGCTTGACAATGGTATCCTCCAAGTTGAAGACTTGTTTGTCAAAGAGTTTGCTGAAGGGGTAGCTGAAGAGATGTTTGAAGATGCTGTTGAAGAATTCACAGATGTTGTTCCTGCTGATTCTGTAACTCGTAATGCTGTATTTAATTTTTCCAATGTTGTTGCTAATATCCCAAACTATGTGGTTGATGCTAATGTAATTGAACTTGATTCCGATGTTTCGGATGTTTATGCTTCAATGAATGAGATTTCTGAGTACGACGGTGATGTTGCTACTATCACTATTTTCTATCCAACTAATCAGATCAGTGTGTCAGAAGCGCAGCCCGTGCCACCAGTGCGACAATCTACTATGACCATCACAACCCCTGGTCCTTTACCTTTCACCAGTGAAAGGGCCATTCCGTGGCATAATGGGGGGAGTGTATACACGCACGATCATAGGGTGGAACGGCCACTGGAAGTAGAAGAGGGTCAGAAGCCTGAACTTGAAGTTGAAGGTCCCGCAGTGGATAATGTTGGTGGAATCGGGCGATTCACCAGGAATGGTAGATTGTTCTCACCACCGGTTACGCAAGCTGATAATGCTGATGCTGCGGCGAAAGCCAAAGGCAAGCAAGTCGTGAATGAGGGTACCTCTGCACCCCAAGATGGTTCTGAGCCCACTTTTGCAAAGGATGTGGACGAGCTTCTGAGAATCATAAATAGAAGTGACTACAAGGTAGTCGATCAGTTGATTCAGACTCCGTCCAAGATATCCATTCTCTCACTCCTATTGTGTTCGGAGGCGCACATGGAGGCACTGCTGAAAGTCCTAAATGCTGCATATGTGCCTCAGGAGATCTCAGTGAACCAACTAGAAGGGATCGTTGCAAATATTCATGCAAGCAATGGGTTAGGTTTTACTGATTCTGACTTAACACCAGCTGGACGCAATCATAACAAGGCTCTGCACATCTCGATGGAATGCAGAGACACCGTGTTATCTCATGTTCTGGTGGATACAGGTTCCTCTCTCAATGTGCTACCCAAGAGAGCCCTGTCAAGGTTAGAAGTAGAGGGTTTGGTATTGAAGCCTTCAGATCTTATTGTGAGAGCCTTCGATGGTTCTAAGAGATCGGTGTTTGGAGAGGTAGAATTGCCAATTCTGATTGGATCACAAACCTTCAACACTGTCTTCTATGTGATGGATATCAGTCCTTCCTACAGTTGCTTGCTGGGTCGTCCTTGAATCCACAATGCTGGGGCAGTCTCTTCAACTCTACATCAAAATATTAAGTTCCCGGTCAACGGACGAATTATCACCGTCTGTGGTGAGGAGGACATCCTGGTTAGTAACATGTCTACATTCAAGTATGTAGAAGTAGAAGGTGAAATTCATGAGACTCTGTGTCAGGCCTTTGAGTCGGTTCAAATCAAGGATGCAGCTCCGGTGGAAGAGGTTAAAGCAGGTGCCTCTATCTCATCCTTTAAGCAGGCACAGGCTTTGGTGGATTCAGGTGTTGCTCCCGGTTGGGGCGTCTGTTGGAGTTACCAATGAAAGACGACAAGTTCGGGATTGGGTACCAGCCAGCTCTGACTTCTACAACTTCAGCACCTCAAACTCGTAAGGGGCCGATCACCTTCTCCAGCGCTGGCATCATTTAGTATGGCCAGAAATCAGCAATCAATGAAGAGGGTAGGGATAGTGATTGTGACATCGACAACTGGGTGCGTCCGAGGATCCCGGGTGAAGTCATCAACAACTGGTCTTCTGAAGAAATTGTCCAAGTCACTCTTCTAGAGGAGTAATTTTTCTTTGTTTATTCATGCATATCCAAGTCTTACGTTCCGCCAAGGACGTAATGACTCATTGTAGGGCTCATCTATGTGACACTTGCATTTTTTATCATGAATAAAGGACGTCTTTTTGCATTCAAATATTTTGTTCACTGTCTTTCTATTTTTGCAGTTTTAAAAAAAAAATGTATTTGGCAATGTTTGGTTTAGTTTTCACTCCTTGTTCACACTCATAAGCACATACCATCACTCATGCAGATGCACATCACCAGATCCTATTGATAACAGTTCTGCTATGGCTCGTTTCGACTTTGAAAATCCAATCGTTCAAGCTGAAGAAGAGGGTGATGAAGACTGTGAACTCCCTGAAGAACTTGCCAGGTTATTAAAACAGGAGGAAAGGGTCATTCAACCGTATCAAGAGTCTACTGAAGTGATTAATCTCGGCACCGAGGACGCCAAGAGAGAAATCAAGATAGGGGCTGCTTTGGAAGATGATGTGAAGAAAGGGCTGATTGAATTGCTGCAAGAATATGTTGACATATTCGCCTGGTCTTATCAGGACATGCCCGGGCTTGACACAGACATCATGGTACACCGCTTGCCTCTCAAAGAAGGTCGTCCTCCGGTCAAGCAGAAGCTCAGAAGAACAAGACCAGAGATGGCTGTCAAGATAAAGGAAGAAGTGCAAAAGCAGTTGGATGCAGGGTTTCTAGCAGTCACTAATTATCCGCCATGGGTTCTAAACATCGTCCCAGTACCTAAGAAGGACAGAAAGGTACGGATGTGTGTTGACTACCGGGATCTGAACAGAGCCAGTCCTAAAGATGATTTCCCATTACCTCACATCGACGTCTTGGTGGATAACACAACTCAGTTCTCGGTATTCTCCTTCATGGATGGCCTTTCTGGCTATAATCAAATCAAGATGGCACCAGAGGACATGGAGAAGACAACTTTCATAACCCCATGAGGCACCTTCTGCTACAAGGTGATGCCGTTTGGTCTGAAAAACGCTGGAGCAACATATCAACGAGCGATGGTGACTTTGTTCCATGATATGATTCATCATGAAATCGAGGTTTATGTTGATGATATGATTGCCAAATCTCAGACAGAAGAAGAACATTTGGTGAATCTGCAGAAATTGTTTGAACGGTTAAGGAAATTCAAGCTGAGACTTAATCCGAACAAGTGCACCTTCAGGGTGAGATCTGGAAAATTACTGGGTTTTATTGTTAGCGGAAAAGGGATTGAGGTGGATCCTGACAAAGTGAAAGCAATACAGGAAATTCCTGAGCCAAGAACAGAGAAGCAGGTCCGTGGTTTCTTAGGGAGGTTGAACTACATTGCAAGGTTCATCTCTCACCTAACAGCCACGTGTGAGCCAATTTTCAAATTGCTGAGGAAAGATCGTGCTATCAGATGGAATGACGATTGTCAAAGGGCTTTTGAAAAGATAAAAGAGTATTTGCAGAATCCCCCTATCCTCATGCCTCAAGTCCCAGGGAGACCGCTGATTATGTACTTGACAGTACTTGACAATTCTATGGGTTGTGTTCTCGGTCAACACGACGAGACAGGTAGGAAAGAGCATGCCATCTACTACTTGAGTAAGAAGTTCACAGATTGCGAGTCGAGATACACAATGCTTGAGAAGACATGTTGTGCACTGGCATGGGCTGCTAAGCGATTGAGACAATACATGCTATCTCACACAACCTTACTGATCTCCAAGATGGATCCAATCAAATACATATTCGAAAAGCCAGCTCTCACCGGAAGGGTTTCTCGTTGGCAAATGGTACTGACAGAGTACGATATCCAGTATACATCCCAGAAAGCCATCAAAGGGAGTATTCTGTCAGACTATCTTGCTCAGCAGCCGATTGATGATTATGAGCCGATGAAGTTTGATTTTCCAGATGAAGACATCATGTTCCTCAAGATGAAAGACTGTGAGGAGCCAGTTGTTGAGGAGGGACCTGATCCGAATGAAAAGTGGACTTTGTTGTTTGATGGGGCTGTCAATGCCAGAGGAAGTGGAATTGGCGCTGTCATTACTACTCCGAAAGGTGCCCACATGCCTTTCACCGCTCGTTTGACTTTTGAGTGCACAAATAATGAAGCCGAGTACGAGGCCTGTATCTTGGGTATTGAGCAAGCCATTGATTTGAGAATCAAGACTCTGGACATCTTCGGAGATTCAGCTCTGGTGATCAATCAAGTGAATGGTGATTGGAATACTCTCCAACCCACTCTGGTCCCCTACAGAGATTACACGAGAAGACTGTTGACTTTCTTCACAACAGTAAAGTTGTATCATATACCTCGTGATGAGAACCAGATGGCAGACGCACTTGCTACTCTATCCTCCATGATCAAGGTAATTCGTTGGAACCATGCTCCCAGGATCGATGTGATGCGCCTTGACAGGGCCACGTATGTGTTTGCTGCTGAACTGGTAGTCGATGACAAGCCCTGGTATCACGATATCAGGTGCTTTCTGAAGAATCAAGAGTACCCTACAGGGGCATCCAACAATGACAGAAAGACTTTGAGAAGATTGGCAGGCAGTTTCTTCTTGAACAAAGACGATGTGCTGTATAAGAGGAACTTTGACCTGGTCTTGCTCAGATGCGTGGACAGACACGAGGCAGACATGTTAATGCAGGAAGTTCATGAAGGTTCCTTCGGTACTCACACCGGCGGACATGCAATGGCTAAGAAATTGTTGAGAGCGGGTTATTATTGGATGACCATGGAATCAGATTGTTTCAAATATGCTCGGAAGTGTCATAAATTCCAAATTTATGCTGATAAGGTGCATGTGCCGCCAAATCCTCTAAATGTGATGTCTTCGCCATGGCCGTTTGCTATGTGGGGCATTGATATGATTGGAAAGATTGAGCCGACTGCTTCCAATGGGCATCGCTTCATCCTTGTTGCCATCGACTATTTCACCAAGTGGGTCGAAGTAGCGTCGTTCGCGAATGTCACCAGACATGTGGTTGCCCGTTTCATCAAGAAAGAAATCATTTGTCGCTATGGGATTCCCGAAAGAATCATTACTGATAATGGTTCTAATCTCAACAACAAAATGATGAAGGAGTTGTGTCAGAACTTCAACATTCAGCATCACAATTCTTCCCCTTACCGCCCTAAGATGAACGGCGCTGTTGAGGCGACAAATAAGAACATAAAGAAGATTGTGCAGAAGATGGTCGTCACGTACAGAGATTGGCATGAGATGTTACCCTTCGCCTTGCATGGGTACCGTACTTCAGTACGTACGTCGATTGGGGCAACCCCTTACTCCCTGGTGTATGGTATGGAAGCAGTCCTACCTGTTGAAGTGGAGATTCCTTCTCTAAGAGTCCTGTTGGATGTCAAGTTAGACGAAGCTGAATGGATTCGAACAAGGTTCAACGAGGTAAGTCTTATCGAAGAGAAGCGAATGACAGCTATCTGTCATGGGCAGCTGTATCAAAGTCGGATGAAGAGGTCCTTTGATCGGAAGGTGCATCCTCGGTGTTTCCAAGTCGGAGATTTAGTGTTGAAAAGGATCCTTCCTCCTCAGACAGATCATAGGGGCAAGTGGACTCCTAACTATGATGGACCGTATATTGTCACCAAGGTTTTTGATGGTGGGGCCTTAATGCTTTCAACGATGGACGGTGAAAACTTCACTTCCCCTGTGAACTCAGATGCAGTTAAAAAATACTTCGCATAAAACAGACCCGCTGGACAATAAAAAGAGTAGTCCAGGCAAAAATGGGCATCCCGACGAACCAAGAAAATGAAAAGGTTCGGGCAAAAATTAGGGATTCAAAATAAAAAGATTGTACACCTGGTAAGTTGAAAACCTGAAAAGGCAACTTAGGCAAAAAGGGGTATCCCGGTGGATTGAAAACCCGAAAGGGCGATCCAGGCAAAAGTTAGGGATTAAGCGAATGACGGCGTTCTGAGTAGTTCCGAATATCATTCCATGTCGATAACTGGAAACTTCTGAAGGATAGGAAGTAGGCCGATCACTCTTTTCAGAAAGCTGATCATCTGGAGGATCTTGAAGACGAGCGAGTCATAGTAGAATTGGAACCCAATAGGAATCCATTTCACATTGCCATTAGATTAATTTCTGTTTCTGCGATTACCTCTTTCCAAGGATTGCTTCCTGATGTAAATGCCTATTCAGAGGCCATTCAATCAATAAAATCATGTTATTCAGTATATCTCTGTTTTCATTTTCATTTTACTGTTTTGTTTGCAAAAATGACGTCCGAATTTTTGATAAACATTGCATCATGACACATAAGAGCTTTACAGGTACATGCTCAATAAACATTTAAAATTGCCGTAAATTTTAAGTACCTTGGATCGTCTAATCAGAACAGGTGCACCCGGGGCATTTCCTTAAGGTACCCAGCAGATGATCGCATATGTTTTTCCCCACCAGTCGAAGTTGGTATCTTATCCCTGCAGAGCTGATAAGAGCATTGGATTCTTCGATACCCAGCAGGTTCTCACCACTCTACCTCCGCCAAGCGGTTGTTTCTGAATGTACACTCCCCAGTAGAGTTGACAGTGCCAGACTATATACCCCCAACGGAGTTGACAGTGCCAGACTGTATTTTCCCAGCAGGAGCGGCTGCTCCTCAAAATTCGATGTCAGATCGATGATCTCGACACCAGATCCATGGTCTATTTCCTTGAAGAAGAATCTCGGTACCATATCGGTATTTGCTTCCCCTGCCGAGTCGTCTCTCTCGCAGATCGTGGTTGCCAGAACCACTATCGCTTTCCCCAACAGCAGGTTTTTAGCGCCATTCTCTCTCGAGTCAGAGTCTCGGTATTTCGTCATTGCTAGAACACCGTGTGGCGGGTCATTTCCCCACAGAGTTCTTTGCGCTGTGCATCTCCAACAGCCTTGTCAGGGTCCAGAAGATGGTGATCATTTCCCCAGCAGATTCCCTTGCCTCGGCTTGGCATTCTACCCAGCATTTCGCATCCCTGCATGTAGAATCATATTGCATTGTATCCTCCCAAATCACGTAGCATTTCCATTTTTATGGAGCATTACGCCATTGAAAAAAATCAAACATACGCATGTAAGCATAAAACATTCTCGGTATCCCAAGTGATAAGCCAGAAGTTGTTTCCGGTACTCAGACTGGAGATTGTTCATGACTTACTTTTATTATCCCCAACAAGTGTCATTGGCCCATGCGCCGCCTCTATTATCTTTCCCTATTTCTGCCGATGCTGACAGGCATGAAGTTTTTCCGATATTCAGATCGAAGTGGCATTCAGGCCAATTTTTCGATGTTCAGATCGAAGAAGTTTCCGACATTCAAGTCGATGCAACTTGCGGCATTCAGGCCAGTTTTCCGATGTTCAGATCGAAGTGGCATTCAGGCCAATTTTCCGATGTTCAGATCGAAGAAGTTTCCGACATTCAGGTCGATGCAACTTGCGGCATTCAGGCCAATTTTCCGATGTTCAGATCGAAGAAGTTTCCGACATCCAGGTCGATGCAACTTGCGGCATTCAGGCCAGTTTTCCGATGTTCAGATCGAAATGGCATTCAGGCCAATTTTCCGATATTCAGATCGAAGTGGCATTCAGGCCAGTTTTCCGATGTTCAGATCGAAGAAGTTTCCGACATTCAGGTCGGTGCAACTTACGGCATTCAGGCCAGTTTTCCGATGTTCAGATCGAAGAAGTGTCCGACATTCAGGTCGACGCAACTTGTGGCATTCAGGTCAGCCTCCCGGTGTTCAGACCGATATTAGAATCTCATGTCTTTCGATGTCCAGATCGAAGTCCTTTCCAGTATTCAGACTGATGAGTGGCATTCAAGCCATGGTTATTTTTGTGTTACCATTTATTTTGGTATAGAGGTTAACATTCTTTTTTCAGTATTCAGACGGACTCACGGGCTCTTCTTTCAGGACCACTTCTTTGCCGATTCTGATAGGCATTGTTACTTCATTTCACTTCAGTTCAAATTTTCGGGCTTTTACTGTATTCAATCCCTTAATACCACGAAAGTGCGAAAGCCGCTGCTATCTTCTTTTCGGGTCTCTAGTTGATTGAATAGGGGCAGCTGTAAAACCCCAAAATTTGCCCTCCTCATTCATGCATTCATTTTTTAGGTCATTTAGCGTTTCATATTACATTGCATCATGTCAATCAGAATTAGCTCCAAGAAGCTTGAACGTCATCCAGGACACTTTGTGGGTTCTATTTAGATGATCAGTCAACACAAGGAAAAGACTTGAGGTACCACCAACAGGTCCAAATGGGGCCTATTCACCGTGCAAATCGCCAAGTTTGAAGAAGCAAGAATCTGCTGCTGAGCTGTCATGCTCGCTAGGCGAGCAGATGCTTCGCCTAGCGAACAGCACTGTCATGCTCGCTAGGCGAGCAGATCCTTCGCTAGGCGAAGAGCGCGCATTTCAGAAAATGACAGAAGCTTTGGGCTTGAGCTGACCTCATTCTAAGCCCACAAGTCCACGAATATTAGTCTATAAATACTAAACTTTCAGTAAAGGAAAAGACACGGGAGTTTCACGGGAGTTTCACTTGAGAAAGAGCTTGAGAGAATGAGACCTAGGAATTATTCTGCAGGCAGCTCTGAGAAGTTCACTCCGACTCATACGCTCTTTTGCCTCCGCCTCACGCAAACCCTAACATTGTTTTGCAAATCTAGCCGTGCCATTCAATTCTAATCGGTCTCTCTCATCAGGTATGCCTTTGTTCCTATTACTTTATGCCTTGAATTTGAATACTCTGAATGTATGAGATAACATCAGGTTTTGCCCACGGGTTTATATTTGTGTATGAATATGTAAATAATGCCTTGAATGTTCAACCGTTTCGTTTTCTGAGATGGATACCATAGGGTTTGAGGTTACCGAGATCGGACTGTTATCAATGAAGAACCTGAAACCCGCAGGTGTTCGCTAGCACCATTGCTAGGCGAACAGGTAGCGAGGCTTCGCTAAGCCTTCGCTAGGCGATGCAGTCGCGAATGTGACAGCATTCATTTTTTTTTTTTTTTTTTGTTCTGTTTTGTTCTAACCTGTCTTGTGCTGCCATGGCATTGTTTTCTCTTGATTTCATCTTGTTTGTCTAACCCTTTTGTCGAGTTTTTGTGAGGGCTCACATACTCTTGCAGGGATACCATCCGGAGGTTTATTCTGATTACCCGTATTGATTGACTTTTTTTGATGGTGTTAGCTTGGGAGGATCTCAGGGTTGCTTATCCTTTAATTGCTGTAACTTCGGATCTTTATCCATGTGGTACTTTTACCTCTTCCCCGTATTTTACCGCTTTCTTAGCTGGAAGACCTCAATAGGAGGCAATGTTTGAGCCCCTTGGTGGCATTTTACTTTAAGATACATGTTTTATGTGGTGTGATCGTTTCCCCGTAGGATGCGAGGCTTCGTATAGTCTCCCGTTTGCATGCCAATTAAGGTAGAACTATTCCTTCGTCTAGGACTTCCTTTTTGCATGAGCATCCCTAAAACCCTTACAACTCATTGATTTTTCTTCTCCTAATAACACGTTTACTCCTTCTACTACAGGCGAGTAAGTCTCCAAAGGTCGAGCATCCGGTAGATTGTGTAGTAACGTCGTTCGCCTAAAACACAACCCTTACCCCGTAGTTAGCCGAACTACGGTCTGCTCTGATTCTCATTCCAGATGAGGTACGTAGGCATAAGACGCGATGTCTTAGCGAGCACACATCCCCCAAACCCCTAGGTAGCCGAGCTACGAAGACTCTGATTCTCATATTCAGATGAGATACGTATGCAATGGATGCGACATCCGTGCGAGTCATTTTCTGTTGACCCCCTTTTAGTAAATAGTACATTAGATAAACCCACACTCTTTAGACAATAACAACAAGAGTGGATCGCGTAGAATACTACGGATGCGTAGGGGTGCTAATACCTTCCCTTCGCATAATCGACTCCCGAACCCAAGATTTGGTTGCGAGACCCTGTCTTGTCCTTTCCTTTTTCCAGGTTTACTTCGAGCGTTTCCTTTCCCTCCTTTGGGATAAATAACGCACGGTGGCGACTCTTCTGTCATTTCTTCTTCGCCGGTTGTTTTTTCGCACACTGTATTTTTCAGGTTGCGACAATACGACAGCAACAACCGCCACCTCAACAGAAAGCACAGAAAGTTGGGTGCCAGGGGAAGAAGGGGACGACGGATCGTCAGTTTGACAAGCCGCCCGTGACTTATACCCTTCTGTTTAAGAGGTTGAGGGATCTTGGGTTAGTGCGGCCGAGGATATTGGTTCCTGTAGAGCTACATCGGAGGCCTGCAAATTACGATGAGAACGCCAGGTGCGAGTTCCATTCTGGGGCACCCGGACATAACATCGAGGGTTGTAGAGCTTTTAAACATGCCGTCCAAGATTTGGTGGAGTCTAAAGCCGTCAATTTTGCACCGACACCGGATGTTAATCCTGACCCTGTGCCAATGCATGGTGCTATGGGGGTAAATGTGATGTCAAAGGACAAGGGAAAAATGGAGGAAACGAATGGGGATCAGTTAAAAACTCCAATGTTTGTGGTCCAGAGACATCTGATGAAGAAGGGAGCTTTCCCTGGTTGTGATAATCATTGTGCGGCTGTCGCTACAAATGGGTGTGTAACAATGGGGGAAACGATCCAGAGAATGATGGAACTAGAAATGGACGGTGAAAAATTTGAAACACCATGTCTGGCAGTCGAAACCGTCAAGGTGGAGAATGCCATTGTTGCCAAGAAAGAGAAAAAGCTGTCCATTTCTTCTTACAAACAGGCCATGGAAGTGGTGAAGAACGGAGAATCCCTAGGCTGGGGAAAGATCATAGACATTATGGTGAAAGCTGATATGTTCGGGGTTGGCTATCAGCCGGGTCAAGATTCGTCTAGACAAAACAGAGGACGTCGTCAACCGTTCCCGTACATCAGTGTTGGAATGATGGATCCAGGTCACGCCTATGCGGTGGGTGAAGAGATTGACAGTGACTGCGAGCTTGACTCGTGGATAAAATCGTGCGTACCAGGGAACTGGAAGGCCTCAAAGATCACCACTGTCACTCATCAGGAAGAGTAATATTTCTGTTTTTCAATTCTATTTGCATGAAAGCCATACGTTTTGCCCGAAACGTATTGGTCCATTATAAAGGCCACCTCATGCGTTTCATTTTGCAACATTTGACATCATTAATAAATGGATATTTTTGTAGTAAAAGCGGTGTTCCCTATTTTTCATTTATTTTTGCAGTTTAAAAACAAAAAAATGGCAATGTTATTTTTCATTTTTTCTTCCTTTTGATTTGTCTCGTTCCGACCTCAAAAGTAATGCATGAATCACTATTCATGTAGATGCGACTATTCTCCTGATCTCATTGATAACAATTGGTTACACCTCTGTATGACTTCGACAATCCGATCTATCATGCCGAAGTAGAAGGCGAAGAAGATTGTGATCTGCTGGAAGATTAGCCAGGTTGTTGAAACAAGAGGAGAAGGTGATTCAACCGTACGAGGAACGAGTTGAGATTGTTAATATGGGTACCGACGAGGTCAGAAAAAGAAGTGAAAGTTGGGGCCGCTTCAGAGGCAAATGTCAAGAGCAGAATGGTAGCGCTATTGAAAGAGTGTGTTGATATCTTCGCCTGATCGTATCAAGATATGCCAGGGTTGGATACCGATATCGTGGTGCACAAGCTACCATTGAGAGAGGACTGTCCTCATGTGAAGCAGAAGGCGGTGCTAAAAAGAATGAGAAGGTGAGAATGTGTGTGGACTACCGGGATTTGGATGGAGCTAGCCCGAAGGACGATTTCCCATTGCCTCACGTCGATGTGTTGGTAGATAATGCAGCTCAATTCCCGGTATTTTCCTTCATTAATGGTTGTTCATCACACCGTGGGGTACTTGTTGTTATAAGGTGATGCCATTCGGTCTCAAGAATGTCGGTGCCACGTATCAAAGGTCTATGGTGACTTTGTTTCATGATATGATTCATCATGAAATTGAATGCTATGTTGATGACATGATAGCAAAGTCCCAAACAGAAGAGGGGCATTTGGTAGACCTGGCCAAGTTGTTTGACTAGCTGAGACAATTCAGACTGAGGTTGAATCCGAATAAGTGCACGTTCGTAGTGCGGTCCGGTAAGTTGCTGAGGCTTATTGTAAATGAAAGAGGAATCGAGGTTGATCCTGCTAAAAAAAACAACAACAAAAAAATAGATGAAAAAGCAATACAAGAAATGCCTGAACCGAAAGCAGAAAAAACAGGTTCGTGGTTTCTTGGATAGATTGAACTGCATGTCACGGTTCACATCTCATCTAACAGCCACGTACGAATCCAGATTCAAGTTGGGAAAAAAAGATCAAACGGTCAGGTGAAGTAATGATTGCCAAGTGTCGCGGCGGGATTCTTCACGAGATTAAGTATTGATTGAACTTAACCCGTTTGAAAAATATTTTAAATGCAAGAGTCGCCACCGTCTTTTATTTTATCCAAAAAGAGGAAGGGAAAAATAACGATAAATCCCTTTAGAGTTACGGGTTCGGGGGTTGGTTATGCAAAGGGAAGGTATTAGCACCCTCTACATCTGTGGTACTCCACAGGAACCTTTTTGCTTATGTTTATGTGAATGCTTTGCTTTTTTCGCTTTGATCGTTTGATTGGGGAGATGAGAAAAGAACTTGATTTTATTGTTTTTGGACTCGATAAAGTCGTAGACTTCATGCCTACGTATCTCTAAGGCGCAATGGAGAAATCAGAATCCACGTAGTTCTCCCAAAAGAAAAGGGGAAAGTCTGTTTTGTTGATTTTAGATTGGCGTGTCTTGCCATCTCTTGCTCGACCTAGGCGGGAGGCTTCGAGACTGACACGTCCTTTTGAAAATGTTTTTAAACTTGAAAAGCCAAAGCTGGCAAAAGATTTGAATGAGCCTAAACCCTGAAACAATAAATAAATGGGCTCATTATAAGGAAGCCCAAGAGTAAGCTTGTGAGTGTGTGAAAAGGGTTTATTAAACGGCGACGGTTGGAATCGCATCGGGTTTCTCTTTTTTGGATTTTTCGATTTTTTAACATAAAACGTGAACAATACGATTAAACACACAATACAGAAAATAAAAAATGCGAGAAAGTAAATTATTACAACACAGTTAGCTATGAATAGTTAGTATTACGAATAATTAGTGGAGTTAATCGAGCTGAAACTGAAACGAAACGGTTAGTAACAACATAAACAAATATAAAAAACAATATAAACATTTACTTTAGACAAAATAAACATTTGATATAAATAAACATTTAATTAAAATAAACATTTAAACAAATAATTAATTTAACTAACATTTAAATAAAACATATATGCAAAATAATAATAAAAGATAAACAATATTTAGTAAACAAAAGTAATATATATATATATATATATATATATATATATATATATATATATATATATATATATATATATATATATATATATATATATATATATATATATATATATATATTTATTTATTTATTTTTAGACAATAAATATATAGTAGACAAAAATAATATATATGTACATTTAGACAAATAATATATAATAGACAAAAATAATATATATATATATATATATATATATATATATATATATATATATTTATTTAGATATATAATAGACAAAAATAATATATATATATATATATATATATATATATATATATATATATATATATATATATATATATATATATATATATATATATATATATATATATATATATATATATATATATATATATATATATATATAGATAAATAATATATTAAAACACATGTCGGCAAGCCGGAACTTTGGCGATTTCAGAGATAAGTGAAGAATATTATCTTGTGTGAAGAGGATGAACTTCTGATCGTCCAAATGATAGACCGAAAGCTGGAAACCGTCACCGATGCAGTGCTGGCTGCCTTCGTGAGTACCTGACTTCAACGTCGCTTTTGATCGGTGAAACGACGCCGGAATGAAATGAACCTTGGATATTTGTGACCTGGACTCAACGAACTTCAAAGATATGAAATCGGTTTTGTGTTTCGGTGAATAATCGGGACGATTTTGGGTTACCGAAAATGAAGAACAAGTGAAATACGGTAATGCTTTTAGAAAAATATTTCTTTTCAATTCTCTGTTTCTCTCACCACACCTTTTTTCCTTACTGATCCCCCTTTTTTTCTTACTAACAACATCTATATATATATATATATATATATATATATATTTAGATTACTTAAATAATAGGAAACCTAAAAAATATCTAACATAAATTAATAATATATATTTAGATTACTTAAACAATAGGAAACCTAAAAAATATCTAACATAAATTAATAATATATATTTAGATTACTTAAACAATAGGAAACCTAAAAAAATATCTAACATAAATTAATAATATAATTAGATTACTTAAACAATAGGAAACCTAAAAAAATATCTAACATAAATTAATAATATAATTTATATATTATATAATAATAATAATAAACTAATATAATATTAATCCTAATTAAATAAACTAATTAACAACTAAACACAATAAATATTAAGCACAAATAATATTAAACGGCACACGATTAAAATACGATAAAATCGAGCGACACGAACGCGATAAAAACGATGACAATTTGCACAGCAAAACAGACAAATTGATAAAACCAATAAACCAGTAAACCGGTAAACCAGTAAAATCAACAACACGACTCAAACAGACTCGATTAAATCACACGGCACAACACGTAATTAAATAAACAACCCTAGGCAATAATAAAATCAACACGACATCACGAAAACGCTGACAAACACAATCACAAATAATCGGACAATACGAAAACTCTAATATATTCGAAATACAGTAAAAATACCGACAAACAAACAATTAAATAGATAAAAACGCACAAAACCTAATCGAAGCGATGCCACGCACAAAAGAGATAAGAGAGATAAATACGAGGCAACGATATCGGCCAGGTTTTGCTAAAACAACGAAATACAACACGGTAAGCAACGAAAACACACAAAACCTAATCAAACCAGTTGTCACGCGAAGTTTAAGAAATTGAGATGAATACGAGACAACGAGATTAATCAAGATGTGGTCAACAAAGCCAAAGTCAAATTTTGGGGTGCGACACCAAGGGGCATTGAAATAAAAGAATAGTTGCAGGAGCCTCCGATTCTGATATCTCCCGTGGAGAGAAGGCCGTTAATTCTGTACTTGACAGCCCTCGAGGGGTCTATGGGGTGCGTACTGGGGCAGCATGACGAGTCTTGTCAAAAAGAGCACGCAATTTACCTTAGCAAAAAGTTTACCGACTGTGAAACAAAATATTCACTGCTCGAGAAAACTTGCAGTACTTTGGCATAGGCTGCTCGCCGACTGAGATAGTATATGCTGGTTCATACAACTTTGGGGATTTCCAAGATGGATCCGATCAAGTACATGTTTGAGAAGCCAGCATTGACCGGACGGGTTGCGAGATGGTGAATGATTTTGACTGATTTGGATATACAATATACCTCTCAGAAAGCAACAAAGGGGAGTGTATTTTCTGATTACCTCGCCAGTAACCCATCGATGATTATCAACCGAAGAAGTTTGAATTCCCTGGTGAGGACATCGAGGTTCTCAAATCGGAAGATTGTGAGGAACCGATCCCGGAGGAGGGGCCTGACCCTGAATCCGAACGGATTCTGATGTCTGATGGGGCTGTTAATGTGAAGGGTAGCGGAATTGGTACTGTTTTGGTCACGCCGAAAGGATCCCACATTCCTTTTTGTTGCCCGGATGACATTTGAATGCACTAACAATGGTGGCTGAACACGAAGCGTGTATCCTGGGTATCGATCTTCGGTGCATACGCCTACTAGGGCAATGCCTTTGTCGCTCGTGTATGAGGTGGAAGCCGGGGTACCGATTGAGGTCCAAATCCCGTCAGTGAGAGTCCTGATGGATGAAATTGGAAGAGGTTGAGTGGATAAGGACTCGGTATGAACATTTGAGCCTAATTGAGGAAAAGAGGCTGGCAGTTACTTGTCATGGGCAGTTGTACCCAGCGAACGAAACGTGCTTTGACCGAGAGGTGCGACCTCGTGGGTACCATGTGAGAGATGGTGTTGAAAATGATCCTTCCTCCTCAGAACAATCGTGGGGCAAGTGGACACACGGTTACGAAATCCCATTTGTGGTCAAGAAGGTTTTCTCTGGCAAAGCCTTGTTATTGACGACCACGGATGACGAGGACTTTCCATCCCCTGTGAATGCGGACGCGGTTAAAAAATACTTCGTAAAGAGACCCGCTGGACAAAAAGAATAAAATATTCCAGGCAAAAAAGGGCATCCCGGCGAACTAAAAAAAAAGAGAAAAGGTTCGGGCAAAAATTAGGGATAAAAGAGAAAACTGTACACCCGGCAAGTCGAAAACCCCCACAAGGGCGGCTTGGGCAAAAAAGGGTATCCCGGTGGACTGAAAACCCGAAATGGCGGTCCAGGCAAAAGAGGGATTGAAACGAACAACTGCGTCCAGCATGATCGTCTGCACTTTGGTATGACACCTGGGTAGTCTCCGGCAGAGATCGATCGGAAGCGTCTTGTTCAGAAGACAGAAGGGGCGGAGAGTCTTGAGGACATATGGGGTGTAACCGAGTTGGAACTCGATGAGATCACGGTTTCACATTGCCATTAGGGTAGATTTTCCTTTTGTACGCAATTACCTCTTTTCAGGGATTGCCTCCTGTGTGCTGCTTTGTTACGAGCCACACCTTTTTCAGTCAATAAAATGCGTATTCAGTCGAATAATTTTGTTTTTGTTTTCATGACCGCTTTGATTGCAAAAACATCCGTTTATTTTGATAAAGAATCTTTGCATTTTGAGACATGGAGATCCCTTCCGATGCATGCTTATAAGATTGAAAGCCTGAAATCTTATTTGGAAGGATGAGTGACCTAGGTGTTGAAATTTTGGCACGCCTGGGGCACGTTTTTATCTAACGATCTCTTTTGCAGGTACTGTTAGGTATTTTCACTCACTGGCAGGTTGTGATGTGGAGCCTTTTGGCAAGAGATCCCCGCAGAGTCCGATCAGGGGCAAGGGATAGAAAAACGGTGAAAAGGCGGCGAAAGAATGGCGACGATCCTAGAGGGTAATCAAGAAGACTCTTCAAAGTCTGAGGATTAGAGAGTTGGCCTGGATCTGAGGAGATCGATTGTCTCAAAGTAGAGAAAGGTCGAGAATACAAGGTGATGAGTCAGAAGAGACCGCATGAGTCCGGGAGCTTTCAAAAGTGAAAAGCCGACACTGTGGCTGGATAGTGAGCACCAGTGTTCGACGATTCGACGGGCGTTCCGTGTCAAATAAGCCGTATCTCCCCAGCGGGTTAGGGAGTGTTATCTCCCTAGCGGATTCGAGAGCGGTGTTTCCCCGACAACCGGGCCCGAGATTGGTTATTTTCCCCAGTAGAGTTGAGTTTACGGTCCCCCCAACCAGGTCTGGAGTGTTGTAATCTCCAGCAGGGTTGGTCTTTTCCCCTAGCCGGGTCGAGAGAGTTTGCTCCTCAGCAGCCGAGCCTGAGTATGGTTTCCCTGTAGCACCTCAAATTTGCACCTCCCATTTTGTATATACATTTTCATTTTAGGTCATTAACATTTGCATTGTTCATTGCATAATCCATCAAGTCATCAGGCAAGACTGGTCAAGAGATTCAGTTGTGCAAAGCAACAAGTGCATTTTTCATGAGATCACAGCCTTAGGGTTGGCACAATGAGTTCATGAGACCCAAGGATCATTTTGAAGAGATTTGGCCAAGAGTTGAAGGCTCAGAGCTCATCAGTCCATGTGCAAAATCATCTGAAACCCTAAAAAGTCAACAGAAGTCAACTGTCAGTTTAACTGTGGATTTGGAGGTGGAAGATGGTTAGAGATGCCTCATTCATGTGCAAACAAGTCTCATTTGACATTTCAAACATCAACATTGAAGAATTTGAGGTCAGATCAAAACTTTCCCAAAATAGCAGGTGACCTGTAATTTGAACTTTCGAAAAATGGCAAGGTTTTGGACCAACTTCAACTCAAGATTACATCATCAAGAAAGCTTCAAATGAAATTTTGTCCAACATGAAAGTTGAAGATCTTCCTCTCACATTTCCATAAAGTCCAAGATCATGGATTTCTCATGTGTGGTTAAGGAGATATAGTTCAATCATGGCAAAGTATGGTTTGAACTTCAAATGAGCATAACTTCTCAACCAAAACTCCAAATTGGATGGCTCTTTTTGCATTCTTCTCATTTTGACCTCTAGTTTCCAAATCATGCATTGCATTGCACAAATTATCATCACATGAGCATTTGATATTTCATTTGATTTTTGGAGGAAAAATATGAAATTCAAAATTGGTGCATGGTTTGATCTTTTTCTCACCACCATTGGCTCCAAAATTGCATTTTAAGTGGATTTGAATCAGATTTTCGTGCACTATTCACATGCATCCCATGCACAAGGGTGAAAATACCAATTTACACTTACACTCCATTTTGCTAATTACACTTACCAAATGGCTTAAGCATGATTAAAAGAGTGATTAGGGGGAGGTATAAAAGGCAAACCCTAACTGTTTCAGCATTAACAACATTCATAATTTCAGATCTAGAAAATTTTTCACAAATTCTCTCTCAAAATTTTCTCTCAATTTCTTCAAACAAATCACATTCCATTGCTTGATTCATCATCTGGAAGCATCCTTGAGCAAGTTTGGAAGAGAATTCACATGAAATCGTGCCTGTTTGAAGCATATGCAAGTTTGAACTCATCCATGGTGAATCCAAATTCTGGTGGAATCAAGTGCAATTGAACTTCAAGCTTTCATCCAATCAACTCTACAAGCTGCATAGAAGAAGTTTGAAGCCATTACAAAGCCTGAATCCCTCCAATTCCAGATCTGGTCTTCAAGAGGTCATGAATCGCATCTCATAATTTTGATTTTTCTTGCTATAATGTTGTAGATCTAAGTACACTGATGATGCTGAGCTTCGAATCATAAAAATCCATGCACTATTGAGTGAACTAGGTTGATTTAAAGTTGTGTGTGAATGTTCATGTGCTCGATTCTCTCTTAATATGTGGAATTAGGTTTAGTTGTTTATGGATTTGTGATGTATGTTGAAGGATCTTCACATTGATGTGTTTAATTTCAAATTCTGGAAATATTGTTCTTGATGTTCTTGAGAAATCCACTGTTTATGCATGGCGTGTGATGAAGAAGATGACTTTCAGCTTAGGCCACGATTTTAGATCCTTAGAGAACAAAAATCTGTTGCTGCATGTGTTTGCTAGGGCACGCGTTTTGATTGGTACACATAATTGTTAGCATGGCGTTTTAATTGACTTAGATGCATTTGACTTTGCCACGCCACAGTTGACCTAGCCACGTTGGATTAATGAAACGCTGAGTTTCATTGTGGCGCGCTGGCATTTTAAATTGTGACATGCTTCAATTCCTGGCCATTCCACCTTTTCAAATGTTTCATGATTTTCTCACTTTCCCTCCTATAGCATGCCATGGCTTCACATGCATTTTTTAATTTTTTCGTCATCTTTAAAAATTCATATATAATTGAAAAATCATCAAAAAATTATGAGATTTTTTGCATTGTGTTGCATTTTCTGTCTATTATTTTTTGATCATTTTTCCATAAATTGTGCATGGCTGATTAATTTTTGGTCCTAGGATACTTGAACATATATGCATTCTTGATCTTGCTTTGCCATATCATTTGTGAAATGCTGGCTTTTGATCCAATGAGTTTGAAATTTTGCATGCTATAACTAGACTCATTGCTTGACTTTTTGGTGTTGATTTGGTATTTTTATCAATCACCATTGCTGTTTTATGATCATGCTAAGTTAGGTGTGACAATTTGTGTCACACCTTGTGATGTTCAACTTGAATGATGTGTTTGCCTTGCCAAATGATCTCCAATTGCCTTGATTTTTTGTATGATGCATGCTATGGGTGTTGTGATTTCTCATGATTTTTGTTGGATTTTTTGGGATCATGTCTGACTTAATTGAGATTTTTCATTCTGGTTGGTCACATTTGAGCCTTACAATTGCCTTGAACTTCATTTGATCATGAAATGCTTGTTCTTTATCCTATGAATGTGAAATTTTGCACACTATTTCTAGACATGTTGAGTCTTGTTTTGGCTTTGGTTTGAGGTTTTTACCATGATCCATTTTTGTTTTATGCCTATGCTAATGTGGTGTGAGAATTGGTGTCACACATGTGCTTGTTGTGTTTGTCTTTACTTATGCTATGTGATTACCATGCCTAATGATGTCCAATGTCTCTAATTTTTTGTGTTATGATCATGTTGTATGTCCTGTTGACTCATGAATTTTGCCAAGATTATTTGAATCATTTTTGATTTAATGTGCATTTGTTTCTTCTGGTGTCACAATGTGATCACAATTTGCATACCTTGCCATGTTTAATTCATGAAATGGATTTGGTTAATGATATTGATATGAGACCTTTTGGATTGTGTCAAGATGTGTTTGAAGTTGATTCATGTTAAGTTTCATGTTCTGTTTTGACCTTTTGACCTACTTTTGACCCTAGGCCTTGACCTAGTGGTTTGTGACTCACATTTGAGCTTTGATTTCAGGTTTACACATCCAAGTCCATAATTGATGATGCTTCTTCACTTGAGCATTGATGTTTACTCTTGATTACTAACACTTGTGTGTTTTGTAGGTTGATGTTAGCTCATTTGAGTTTGAGCTTGACTTGCACACTGTTGCGTTGCTTGTCTGTCTGATTGTGTACCATTGCCTGATGACTGTTGTCTGTTTGATTGTTTGACTTGGAAACTGATTGGTTTAGATTTTTTCAGGTACCTAAGTTGCTTTGAGTTCTTTTGAACTTGCTTTTGCTTGGTTGCTTAACCACTTAGAAATAATATCTCTTCTTCATGTAGTCTGGAAGACCTACTTTTATTGGTAGGCACCTGTCTGAAGTCCTCCTTAAGAGGCAATGCTTGTGATTGTTTACTTTTTGTGCCAAGCAGGAAAAGTCCTTTGATAAGGCAATTGGAAGATAAAAGAGATGTGTAGTCCATCTCCTACTATTCAGTGTGTCATCCACTTTGCTCACACCATGTGTTGATGCATTGTGGATAATAGTCCAAGATCTTTGTTGTGTCAGTCATATGTGGAGAAGAGTTCCTACTTCCTGAACTCCCACACTTTCATTTGTCTGAAGCTCTCCCATGCCAGGGATAAGAGCTGTGAAGTCTTATCTTCACTTCCCATTTCATCTGCTTCACCCTAACTCTCAATGTTAGGGTTAAGAGCTAACATCACCCTGCTACAGTGGCTTGTTTGTCGAGGTTGACATGACCCCTTGACTAAAGCCTAGCCTTGTTTGAGCCCCTCTATTTGTATATAGCGTGTGTGCTTGCTTTTTGTGCTTATATGACTTTGTCTGTGCTGTTTAGGCTAGCTTGCTTCCTGTGCAAGTTAGGATAGAAACCTCAACATAGGGATCGTATGCATGACAACTTCTAGGCTCGAGTCGTAGTCTCGCTAGTAATTTGTGTCTCCCTTTGTATCTGGTTAGGCTAGTCCTTTTTCCCTGTGTAGGGGAACTACGTCGCCCTGATCCTCATACTAGATGAGGTACGTAGGCAGGAGATGAGCTGATCTCTCCGGGTGCCCTTTTTCTTTTTCACCCTTTGTGTGTGTTTGGAGTCTGACGTAAGTCCAGCGATTGGCAGTTGGTTTCCTGTGTGTGTTTGTTGGTTCGGAGTCTGATGTAAGTCCAGCGATTGGCATTCGGTTTCCATGTTTGCCTATTTGTGTGGAGTCTGACGTAAGTCCAGCGATTGGCAGTCGGTTTCCTGTGTGGATTTGTTTGGCGTGCGTTAGCCGAGCTACGAGTACTCTGATTCTTCTCCAGTCAGAGAAGATACGTATGCATAGGATGCGACATCCTAGCGAGCACGTTTCCCCCTGTCCCGAACTACGTCGACTCTGATGTCTGTGCCTGACAGACTACGTAGGCCCAGGATGCGATATCCTGCCGAGTTAGTTTCTTTTGTCGTTCCCGTGTCTCCTTCCAGCCTGTGTGTGCAGTTTGTGATCATTTTTTTTAGCAACCTTTATCCTTTCTTATGAGCGTGGATCCCGTCGAGTACGACGGATGCGTAGGGGTGCTAATACCTTCCCTTCGCATAACCGACTTCCGATCCTATCTCTCTTTGTTCGCGAGGCCATGTCTTTTCCAGGTTTACTTCGAGCGTTTCCTTTCCCTCTTTTGGGATAAATAACGCACGGTGGCGGCTCTATTGTTTCGTTTTCCCGCGGGTTTTTCGCGTAATGCGACAGCTGGCGACTCTGCTGGGGACATAGAGAAGTTGACCTCTTGCTGGTCCATCTTCCCTAAGCGAGTCTCTCCTAGCGCTCTCTAGGATAGGGTTTGGTTGCTTTTGCTGTTTCATTTATTGCATTCATTTATTTATTATTTGCATTTATGTTTGCATTTATGTTTGCATTCATCATTTATTCATCTGGCTGTGCTGTGTTGTCTCTCTGTTGGGGTGGGAGTTACAAGAGGTAAAAGGCCCAATACCCAGACTATGAGTGAAATCTAGGACACCTAGGAATAGAGTGATTCATGGGAAGCGGGTGGTATTGCGCCACTTAGCGGAACATTGATATCACGAGCAGTTCAGACTCTGATGGGGTATTATCGTTACATACTTCGGGTGTGTATATGATGATATTCTATGAAAGGGTTATTTATGTTGCGTTTCTCTCGACTTTACCTTGGCCTAGATGACACCCGTGAGGGGGGAGGGAATGATCATTATTACAGGTACAGTTGGTGACTTGTTGGTGACTTGTTGGTGATTTGTGATCCTGTTGGTGACTTGGTTCTTCAGATAAGGGTCTCAGATGACTTTGGGTCTCAGATGATTTTATGGTTCCGAGTTCAAGCCGATGTTTTGATCCTGTGCTCCGAGATACACAGCCAGCCAGTCTTGTCTGCATCATTTGCATCATAGCATGTTTATTTTCAAAAAAATAATGCAAAAAAAGATTGAAAAAAGAAAAGAAAAAGAAAAGCTAATCTCCTCATGCATATCATTTCTCAGGTTCATTCAGGAGTCTATTCATTGTAAGAGATGGCAACTATTCCAGAGGTCAAGCGAAAGACTTGCTCCTACAGTTTTCACCGTGAGCCTTTGACGTCTCTGATAGAGTTGAGCAACTTGGTAACCAGTGGTAATCAGAAGGGGTTCGTTGATCAGTATGGGGATTTGTTGACACTATTGAAGATGGTGGTAGATCCAATGCCGTTGCAGACTCTTCTACAGTTCTACGACCCAGAGCTTTGTTGTTTCACTTTCCAGAACTATCAGTTAGCGCCCACTCTTGAGGAGTACTCTATTCTGCTGAATGTCCCGATCCGTTATCAGGTTCCTTTCTTGGATGTGCCTAAGGAGGTTGATTTCAGAGTTGTTGCTAGAGTTCTTCATCTGAGTATCAAGGAAGTCAGTGATAATTGGAAGTCCAGTGGGGATGTTGTGGGCTTGCCTTTGAAGTTCCTGTTGAGGATTGCTAGAGAAGAAGCAAAGAAGGGAAAATGGGAAGCTTTTCATGCTCAGATGGCTATTATGATCTATGGGATTGTCTTATTCCCGAGTATGCCCAATTTTGTGGACTTTGCTGCAGTTAGTATATTCCTTGGAGGAAACCCGGTTCCTACTCTGTTAGCTGACACTTACTATGCTATTCACAGTAGGCATGATAAGGGTGGAGCTATCAGATGCTGTCTCCCACTTTTGCTCAGATGGTTCTTGTCTCTCCTGCCAGTCAGTGGACCTTTTGTGGATGCTTAGAGCACTCATAAGTGGACTCAGAGGGTTATGTCTCTTACATCTTATGATATCAGGTGGCAATCTTACCGGATGGATGTGCGCAATGTCATCATGAGTTGTGGAGAGTTTCGGAATGTGCCACTCATAGGGACTAAGGGTTGCATTAATTACAATCCGGTTCTTTCTCTTCGCCAGTTGGGGTTTGTGATGAGTGGAAGACCACTTGAGGCTGAGATAGCTGAAAATGTGTTTTTGAGAAGCGAAGTGACCCTGCTAGATTGGAGCAGATAGGAAGAGCTTGGAAGACCATTTGTGTCAAGGATGGATCTGTTCTAGGGAAGAAGTTTGCCATTGCTATGACTGACTACACTGATTGGGTCAAAAAGAGAGTGGAGACTTTGCTACTGTCCTATGATAGGATGAAGCCTTTGCAAGAGCAACCACCTTTGATCCTTGCGGAGAGTGTACCTGCTGAGCAGTATAAGCAAGCCTTGATGGAGAATCGCCGGTTGAAAGAGAAGGAGCAAGATACCCAGATGGAGCTCTACAAAGCCAAAGCTGACAAGTTGAACTTGGCTCATCAACTCAGAGATATGCGGGGTGAAGACGTTGCCAGATTGAAGAGCAAGAAGAGATCCTATGAGGAGATGGAGATGTTGTTGAATGCAGAACACCGGGAATGCTTGAGGTTGCAGAGAGCTGAGGCCAGTTATCAGAAGAAGATAAGAGACCTGGAGAAGCAACTCAGAGATAAAGACATCCAGTTGAAGAAGGAAGTAGACTTGAGACGTACATCAGAGAGCCAACTTGGAGGAGAAGTTGTGGAGCTCAGAAGACAACTGAAGGAGAAGCTCACTCCCTTGCCAGAATGTTCAGAGTGTGACCTGTTGATAGACCAATGTCACTACTTGAAGACTCTCATTCCTGGAAGCTAGTTGTCTTAGCTTGTATCTCTGTTGTGTATGTTGAGAATCACCTCCAGGCTTGTTGGATGGGATTCATTGTTGTACTTCGATTATTTGGATCTTTGTTGATTTTGTTGTATGATCTTGTTGCTCTTATCTATGGATGAGGTTGTTGGTGTTTCACCTTTGGGCTCTTTATCTTGTGTTGCTTCCTTGTTGTGTATTGCAGGTTGCCATCTTTTGAAGATGAATCGGGCTCTTGAATGCCTGAGAAATGGAGATATCATGTGCATCATACGCATCATAAGCATCATACACATATCATTTTGCATTACAGGTGTTCTTGTTCGTGACTTCTCACTCTGGTTCCTGTGTCAGGCAGGATAGGTGATCAACGACTGCACCGCTACTCAACTAGATTGAATCGACAGAGGAATATGGACCAAGTTCAAGCAGAGTTGGCTGAGATGAGGGCTAACATGGCCCAATTCATGACAATGATGCAAGGGGTCATTCAAGGGCAAGAGGAGCTGCGTGCCTTAGCCCAGAGACAGGAAGCCGTGATTCGGCCGTCCAACCGTGCTTCACCAGTGGGTGTCCCGGTTCATGAGAATGTTGTTGTTGCTGCTGCTCCCGTCAATGACTATGCCGTGGGTGATGAATTGAGGGGTATCAGAATCAACGGACAACCTCTTGCTGCAGAGCCTGTTAATGCTAGAGCTACCCGGGCTCCGATTCGCCATCCTGCTCCGCTGGTTGACAGGCAGGAGGATATGTTCACTCTGCTCAGTGAAGACGATGATGTAGTGAGAGTTGAAGAAAGGGATCGGAAAGTTGATGCCCTTGCTGAGAAAATCAGAGCTATGGAATGTCAGAACTCCCTGGGTTTTGATGTGACCAATATGGGGTTGGTAGAAGGATTGAGAATTCCCTACAAATTCAAAGCGCCCTCATTTGACAATTACAACGGTACTTCTTGTCCTCACACCCATGTGCAGGCGTACTACAGGAAGATCTCTGCTTATACAGACGATGAGAAAATCTGGATGTACTTTTTCCAGAATAGCTTGTCTGGGGCTTCCTTGGATTGGTACATGGAGCTTAAGAGAGATTCTATCCGCTGTTGGAGGGATCTGGGTGAGGCCTTCTTGAGGCAATATAAACATAATATGGACATGGCGCCGAGCCGAACTCAGTTGCAGAGTCTTTGTCAGAAGTCCAGAGAAAGCTTCAAGGAGTACGCCTGGAGGTGGCGTGAGTTGGCTGCGAGAGTACAACCCCCTATGCTGGAGAGGGAATTGACCGATATAATCATCGGTACTTTACAAGGAGTATTCATGGACCGGATGGGAAGTTGCCCATTCGGTAGTTTCTCAGACGTTGTGATTTGTGGGGAAAGGACAGAGAGCCTGATCAAAGCTGGGAAAATTCAGGATGTGAGTTCCTCATCTTCCAAGAAACCGTTTGCCGGGGAACCTCGCCGGAGAGAGGGTGAAACCAATGCTGTGCAACACAGGAGAAATGCAAACAGAAATCAGTATCGCCAGGTTGCTGCTGTAACAATTCCGGCACCTCAACCTCGTCAACAACAGCAACAACAGAGAGTTCAACAACCACCACCACCACAACAACAACAACAGCAACGTCCGTATCAGCCTAGACAGAGGTTGCCTGATCGATGTTTCGATCCGTTACCGATGACCTATGCTGAGTTGTTGCCTGAACTGCTCAGATTGGGGTTCATGGAGTTGCGTACCATGGCACCGTTGACAAAGATACCACCTGGGTATGATGCCAACGTGCGTTGTGATTTCCATTCTGGTGCACCGGGGAACCACATTGAGAATTGTCGGGCTTTTCATCATAAGGTCCAGGACCTAATTGGCGCTAAGACTATCAATTTTGCTTCTGTGCCGAATGTTGTGAACAACCCTATGCCTCCGCATGGTGCACATAGGGTAAACAATTTGGAAGACGGTGAAGCTGAAGACTTGTTGGTCAGTGTGGAAGATGTTCAGACTCCGCTGTCAGTTGTGAAAGACCGTCTGTTGAAAGGGGGAGTGTTCCCAGGTTGTGATTAGGGCTGTGTAGACTGCGCAGAGTCAGGGAATGGTTGCATACAGTTGAGGGCTGGTATTCAGAATCTGATTAACAAGGGTCGTTTGCAGTTCAGTCGGGCTGTTAGAGATCGTGGAGTGGTGTCAACCGTCACCATTTACTTCAAACCGTCCGAGGGACGTGGCCGAAGGACTGTTAGTGCGCCTACAACTATTGGTACTCTTGTTACCATTTCTGCTCCTGTGACCGTTGGTAGGGCTGTGGATAGTAGGGCCGTGCCGTGGAAATATGACAACGCTTGCCGCCCTAAGATGAACGGCGCTGTTGAGGCGGCAAATAAGAACATAAAGAAGATTGTGCAGAAGATGGTCATCACGTACATAGATTGGCATGAGATGCTACCCTTCGCCTTACATGGGTACCGTACTTCAGTACGTACGTCGATTGGGGCAACCCCTTACTCCCTGGTGTATGGTATGGAAGCAGTCCTACCTGTTGAAGTGGAGATTCCTTCTCTAAGAGTCCTGTTGGATGTCAAGTTAGACGAAGCTGAATGGATTCGAACAAGGTTCAACGAGTTAAGTCTTATCGAAGAGAAGCGAATGACAGCTATCTGTCATGGGCAGCTGTATCAAAGTCGGATGAAGAGGTCCTTTGATTGGAAGGTGCATCCTCGGTGTTTCCAGGTCGGAGATTTAGTGTTGAAAAGGATCCTTCCTCCTCAGACAGATCACAGGGGCAAGTGGAATCCTAACTATGATGGACCGTATATTGTCACCAAGGTTTTTGATGGTGGGGCCTTAATGCTTTCAACGGTGGACGGCGAAAACTTCACTTCCTTTGTGAACTCAGACGCAGTTAAAAAATACTTCGCATAAAACAGACCCGCTGGACAATAAAAAGAGTAGTCCAGGCAAAAATGGGCATCCCGACGAACCAAGAAAATGAAAAGGTTCGGGCAAAAATTAGGGATTAAAAATAAAAAGATTGTACACCCGGTAAGTTGAAAACCTGAAAAGGCAACTTAGGCAAAAAGGGGTATCCCGGTGGATTGAAAACCCGAAAGGG
Source organism: Lathyrus oleraceus (assembly GCF_024323335.1). Taxonomy (NCBI): domain Eukaryota; kingdom Viridiplantae; phylum Streptophyta; class Magnoliopsida; order Fabales; family Fabaceae; genus Lathyrus; species Lathyrus oleraceus. Next base: position 176,766,882 of record NC_066581.1, read on the forward strand.
CGATCCAGGCAAAAGTTAGGGATTAAGCGAATGACGGCGTTCTGAGTAGTTCCGAATCTCATTCCATGTCGATAACTGGAAACTTCTGAAGGATAGGAAGTAGTCCGATCACTCTTTTCAGAAAGCTGATCATCTGGAGGATCTTGAAGACGAGCGAGTCATAGTAGAATTGGAACCCAATAGGATTCCATTTCACATTGCCATTAGATTAATTTCTGTTTCTGCGATTACCTCTTTCCCGGGATTGCTTCCTGATGTAAATGCCTATTTAGAGGCCATTCAATCAATAAAATCATATTATTCAGTATATCTCTGTTTTCATTTTCATTTTACTGTTTTGTTTGCAAAAATGACGTCCGAATTTTTGATAAACATTGCATCATGACACATAAGAGCTTTATAGGTACATGCTCAATAAACATTTAAAATTGCCGTAAATTTTAAGTACCTTGGATCGTCTAATCAGAACAGGTGCACCCGGGGCATTTCCTTAAGGTACCCAGCAGATGATCACATATGTTTTTCCCCAATAGTCGAAGTTGGTATCTTATCCCTGCAGAGCTGATCAGAGCATTGGATTCTTCGATACCCAGCAGGTTCTCACCACTCTACCTCCGCCAAGCGGTTGTTTCAGAATGTACACTCCCCAGTAGAGTTGACAGTGCCAGACTGTATCTTCCCAGCAGGAGCGGCTGCTCCTCAGAATTCGATGCCAGATCGATGATCTCGACACCAGATCCATGGTCTATTTCCTTGAAGAAGAATCTCGGTACCGTATCGGTGTTTGCTTCCCCTGCTGAGTCGTCTCTCTCGCAGATCGTGGTTGCCAGAACCACTATCGCTTTCCCCAACAGCAGGTTTTCAGCGCCATTCTCTCCCCAGTCAGAGTCTCGGTATTTCGTCATTGCTAGAACACCGTGTGGCGGGTCATTTCCCCACAGAGTTCTTTGCGCTGTGCATCTCCAACAGCGTTGTCAGGGTCCAGAAGATGGTGATCATTTCCCCAGCAGATTCCCTTGCCTCGGCTTGGCATTCTACCCATCATTTCGCATCCCTGCATGTAGAATCATATTGCATTGCATCCTCCCAAATCACGTAGCATTTCCATTTTTATGGAGCATTACGCCATTGAAAAAAATCAAACATACGCATGTAAGCATAAAACATTCTCTGTATCCCAAGTGATAAGCCAGAAGTTGTTTCCGGTACTCAGACTGGAGATTGTTCATGACTTACTTTTATTATCCCCAGCAAGTGTCATTGGCCCATGCGCCGCCTCTATTATCTTTCCCTATTTTTGTCGATGCTGACAGGCATGGAGTTTTTCCGATATTCAGATCGAAGTGGCATTCAGGCCAATTTTCCGATGTTCAGATCGAAGAAGTTTCCGACATTCAGGTCGATGCAACTTGCGGCATTCAGGCCAGTTTTCCGATGTTCAAATCGAAGTGGCATTCAGGCCCATTTTCCGATATTCAGATCGAAGAAGTTTCCGACATTCAGGTCGATGCAACTTGCGGCATTCAGGCCAATTTTCCGATGTTCAGATCGAAGAAGTTTCCGACATCCAGGTCGATGCAACTTGCGGCATACAGGCCAGTTTTTCGATGTTCAGATCGAAGTGGCATTCAGGCCAGTTTTCCGATGTTCAGATCGAAGAAGTTTCTGACATTCGGGTCGGTGCAACTTGCGGCATTCAGGCCAGTTTTCCGATGTTCAGATTGAAGAAGTGTCCGACATTCAGGTCGACGCAACTTGTGGCATTCAGGTCAGCCTCCCGGTGTTTAGACCGATATTAGAATCTCATGTCTTTCGATGTCCAGATCGAAGTCCTTTCCAGTATTCAGACTGATGAGTGGCATTCAGGCCATGGTTATTTTTGTGTTACCGTTTATTTTGGTATCGAGGTTAACATTCTTTCTTCAGTATTCAGACGGACTCTCACCGTACCAGACGGGCTCTTCTTTCAGGACCACTTCTTTGCTGATTCTGATAGGCATTGTTACTTCATTTCACTTTAGTGCAAATTTTCGGGCTTTTATTGTATTCAATCCCTTAATACCACGAAAGTGCGAAAGCCGCTGCTATCTTCTTTTCGGGTCTCCAGTTGATTGAATAGGGGCAGCTGTAACACCCCAAAATTTGCCCTCCTCATTCATGCATTCATTTTTTAGGTCATTTAGCGTTTCATATTACATTGCATCATGTCAATCAGAATTAGCTCCAAGAAGCTTGAACGTCATCCAGGATACTTTGTGGGTTTTATTTAGATGATCAGTCAACACAAGGAAAAGACTTGAGGTACCACCAACAGGTCCAAATGGGGCCTATTCACCGTGCAAATCGCCATGTTTGAAGAAGCAAGAATCTGCTGCTGAGCTGTCATGCTCGCTAGGCGAGCAGATGCTTCGCCTAGCGAAAAGCACTGTCATGCTCGCTAGGCGAGCAGATCCTTCGCTAGGCGAAGGGCGCGCATTTCAGAAAATGACAGAAGCTTTGGGCTTGAGCTGACCTCATTCTAAGCCCACAAGTCCACGAAAATTAGTCTATAAATACTAAAGTTTCACTAAAGGAAAAGACACGGGAGTTTCACTTGAGAAAGAGCTTGAGAGAAGGAGACCTAGGAATTATTCTGCAGCAACCTTCAGGCAACTCTGAGAAGTTCACTCCGACTCACACGCTCTTTTGCCTCCGCCTCACGCAAACCCTAACATTGTTTTGCAAATCCAGCCGTGCCATTCAATTCTAATCGGTCTCTCTCATCAGGTATGCCTTTGTTCCTATTACTTTATGCCTTGAATTTGAATACTCTGAATGTATGAGGTAACATCAGGTTTTGCCCACGGGTTTATATTTGTGTATGAATATGTAAATAATGCCTTGAATGTTTAACCGTTTCTTTTTCTGAGATGGATACCATAGGGTTTGAGGTTACCGAGATCGGACTGTTATCAATGAAGAACCTGAAACCCGCAGGTGTTCGCTAGCACCATTGCTAGGAGAACAGGTAGCGAGGCTTCGCTAAGCCTTCGCTAGGCGATGCAGTCGCGAATGTGACATCATTTGTTTTTTTTTTTTTTTTTTTTCTGTTTTGTTCTAACCTATCTTGTGCTGCCATGGCATTGTTTTCTCTTGATTTCATCTTGTTTGTCTAACCTTTTTGTCGAGTTTTTGTGAGGGCTCACATACTCTTGCAGGGATACCATCCGGAGGTTTATTCTGATTACCCGTACTGATTGACTTTCTTTGATGGTGTTAGCTTGGGAGGATCTCAGGGTTGCTTATCCTTTAATTGCTGTAACTTCGGATCTTTATCCGTGTGGTACTTTTACCTCTTCCCCGTATTTTACCGCTTTCTTAGTTGGAAGACCTCAATAGGAGGCAATGTTTGAGCCCCTTGGTGGCATTTTACTTTAAGATACATGTTTTGTATGGTGTGATCGTTTCCCCGTAGGATGCGAGGCTTCGTATAGTCTCCCGTTTGCATGCCAATCAAGGTAGCACTATTCCTTCGTCTAGGACTTCCTTTTTGCATGAGCATCCATAAAACCCTAACAACTCATTGATTTTTCTTCTCCTAATAACACGTTTACTCCTTCTACTACAGGCAAGTAAGTCTCCAAAGGTCGAGCATCCGATAGATTGTGTAGTAACGTCGTTCGCCTAAAACACAACCCTTACCCCGTAGTTTGCCGAACTACGGTCTGCTCTGATTCTCATTCCAGATGAGATACGTAGGCATAAGACGCGATGTCTTAGCGAGCACACATCCCCCAAACCCCTAGGTAGCCGAGCTACGAAGACTCTGATTCTCATATTCAGATGAGATACGTATGCAATGGATGCGACATCCGTGCGAGTCATTTTCTATTGACCCCCTTTTAGTAAATAGTACATTAGATAAACCCACACTCTTTAGACAAGAATAACAAGAGTGGATCGTGTAGAGTACTACGGATGCGTAGGGGTGCTAATACCTTCCCTTCGCATAATCGACTCCCGAACCCAAGATTTGGTTGCGAGACCCTGTCTTGTCCTTTCCTTTTTCCAGGTTTACTTCGAGCGTTTCCTTTCCCTCCTTTGGGATAAATAACGCACGGTGGCGACTCTTCTGTCATTTCTTCTTCGCCGGTTGTTTTTTCGTACACTGTATTTTTCAGGTTGCGACAATATGACAGCAACAACCGCCACCTCAACAGAAAGCACAGAAAGTTGGGTGCCAGGTGAAGAAGGGGACGACGGATCGTCAGTTTGACAAGCCGCCCGTGACTTATACCCTTCTGTTTAAGAGGTTGAGGGATCTTGGGTTAGTTCGGCCGAGGATATTGGTTCCTGTAAAGCTACATCGGAGGCCTGCAAATTACGATCAGAACGCCAGGTGCGAGTTCCATTTTGGGGCACCCGGACATAACATTGAGGGTTGTAGAGATTTTAAACATGCCGTCCAAGATTTGGTGGATTCTAAAGCCGTCAATTTTGCACCGACACCGGATGTTAATGCTGACCCTGTGCCAATGCATGGTGCTATGGGGGTAAATGTGATGTCAAAGGACAAGGGAAAAATGTAGGAAACGAATAGGGATCAGTTAAAAACTCCAATGTCTGTGGTCCAGAGACATCTAATGAAAAAGGGAGCTTTCCCTGGTTGTGATAATCATTGTGCGGCTGTCGCTACAAATGGGTGTGTAACGATGGGGGAAACGATCCAGAGAATGATGGAACTAGAAATGGACGGTGAAAAATTTGAAACACCATGTCTGGCAGTCGAAACCGTCAAGGTGGAGAATGCCATTGTTGCCAAGAAAGAGAAAAAGTTGTCCATTTATTCTTACAAACAGGCCATGGAAGTGGTGAAGAACGGAGAATCCCTAGGCTGGGGAAAGATCATAGACATTATGGTGAAAGCTGATATGTTCGGGGTTGGCTATCAGCCGGGTCAAGATTCGTCTAGACAAAACAGAGGACGTCGTCAACCGTTCCCGTTCATCAGTGTTGGAATGCTGGATCCAGGTCACGCCTATGCGGTGGGTGAAGAGATTGACAGTGACTGCGAGCTTGACTCGTGGATAAAATCGTGCGTACCAGGGAACTGGAAGGCCTCAAAGATCACCACTGTCACTCATCAGGAAGAGTAATATTTTTGTTTTTCAATTCTATTTGCATGAAAGCCATACGTTTTGCCAGAAACGTATTGGTCCATTATAAGGGCCACCTCATGCATTTCATTTTGCAACATTTGACATCATTAATAAATGGATATTTTTGTAGTAAAAGCGGTGTTCCCTATTTTTCATTTATTTTTGCAGTTTAAAAACAAAAAAAATGGCAATGTTATTTTTCATTTTTTCTTCCTTTTGATTTGTCTCGTTCCGACCTCAAAAGCAATGCATGAATCACTATTCATGTAGATGCGACTATTCTCCTGATCTCATTGATAACAATTCGGTTACACCTCTGTATGACTTCGACAATCCGATCTATCATGCCGAAGAAGAAGGCGAAGAAGATTGTGATCTGCTGGAAGATTAGCCAGGTTGTTGAAACAAGAGGAGAAGGTGATTCAACCGTACGAGGAACGAGTTGAGATTGTTAATATGGGTACCGACGAGGTCAGAAAAAGAAGTGAAAGTTGGGGCCGCATCAGAGGCAAATGTCAAGAGCAGAATGGTAGCGCTATTAAAAGAGTGTGTTGATATCTTCGCCTGATCGTATCAAGATATGCCAGGGTTGGATACCGATATCGTGGTGCACAAGCTACCATTGAGAGAGGACTGTCCTCATGTGAAGCAGAAGCCGGTGCTAAAAAGAATGAGAAGGTGAGAAGGTGAGAATGTGTGTGGACTACCGGGATTTTGATGGAGCTAGCCCGAAGGACGATTTCCCATTGCCTCACGTCGATGTGTTGGTAGATAATGCAGCTCAATTCCCGGTATTTTCCTTCATGAATGGTTGTTCATCACACCGTGGGGTACTTGTTGTTATAAGGTGATGCCATTCGGTCTCAAAAATGCCGGTGCCACGTATCAAAGGTCTATGGTGACTTTGTTTCATGATATGATTCATCATGAAATTGAATGCTATGTTGATGACATGATAGCAAAGTCCCAAACAGAAGAGGGGCATTTGGTAGACCTGGCCAAGCTGTTTGACTAGCTGAGACAATTCAGACTGAGGTTGAATCCGAATAAGTGCACGTTCGTAGTGCGGTCCGGTAAGTTGCTGAGGCTTATTGTAAATGAAAGAGGAATCGAGGTTGATCCTGCTAAAAAAAACAACAAAAAAAACAGAAGAAAAAGCAATACAAGAAATGCCTGAACCGAAAGCAGAAAAAAGAGGTTTGTGGTTTCTTGGATAGATTGAACTGCATGTCACGGTTCACATCTCATCTAACAGCCACGTACGAATCCAGATTCAAGTTGGGAAAAAAAGATCAAACGGTAAGGTGAAATAATGATTGCCAAGGGGCATTGAAATAAAAGAATAGTTGCAGGAGCCTCCGATTCTGATATCTCCCGTGGAGAGAAGGCCGTTAATTCTGTACTTGACAGCCCTCGAGGGGTCTATGGGGTGCGTACTGGGGCAGCATGACGAGTCTTGTCGAAAAGAGAGTGCAATTTACCTTAGCAAAAAGTTTACCGACTGTGAAACAAAATATTCACTGCTCGAGAAAACTTGTTGTACTTTGGCATAGGCTGCTCGCCGACTGAGATAGTATATGCTGGTTCATACAACTTTGTGGATTTCCAAGATGGATCCGATCAAGTACATGTTTGAGAAGCTAGCATTGACCGGACGGGTTGCGAGATGGTGAATGATTTTGACTGATTTGGATATACAATATACCTCTCAGAAAGCAATAAAGGGGAGTGTATTGTCTGATTACCGCGCCAGCAACCCATCGATGATTATCAACCGAGGAAGTTTGAATTCCATGGTGAGGACATCGAGGTTCTCAAATCGGAAGATTGTGAGGAACCGATCCTGGAGGAGGGGCCTGACCCTGAATCCGAACGGATTCTGATGTCTGATGGGGCTGTTAATGTGAAGGGTAGCGGAATTGGTACTGTTTTGGTCACGCCGAAAGGATCCCACATTCCTTTTTGTTGCCCAGATGACATTTGAATGCACTACAATGGTGGCTGAACACGAAGTGTGTATCCTGGGTATCGATCTTCGGTGCGTACGCCTACTGGGGCAATGCCTTTCTCGCTCGTGTATGAGGTGGAAGTCGGGGTACCGGTTGAGGTCCAAATCCCGTCAGTGAGAGTCCTGATGGATGAAATTGGAAGAGGTTGAGTGGATAAGGACTCGGTATGAACAGTTGAGCCTAATTGAGGAAAAGAGGCTAGCAGTTACTTGTCATGGGCCGTTGTACCCAGCGAACGAAACGTGCTTTGACCGAGAGGTGCGACCTCGTGGGTACCATGTGAGAGATGGTGTTGAAAAGGATCCTTCCTCCTCAGAACAATCGTGGGGCAAGTAGACACACGGTTACGAAATCCCATTTGTGGTCAAGAAGGTTTTCTCTGGCAAAGCCTTGTTGTTGACGACCACGGATGACGAGGACTTTCCATCCCCTGTGAATGCGGACGCGGTTAAAAAATACTTCGTAAAGAGACCCGCTGGACAAAAAGAATAAAATATTCCAGGCAAAAAAGGGCATCCCGGCGAACCAAAAAAAAAAGCGAAAAGGTTCGGGCAAAAATTAGGGATAAAAGAGAAAACTGTACACCCGGCAAGTCGAAAACCCCCACAAGGGCGGCTTGGGCAAAAAAGGGTATCCCGGTGGACTGAAAACCCGAAATGGCGGTCTAGGCAAAAGAGGGATTGAAACGTACAACTGCGTCCAGCATGATCGTCTGCACTTTGGTATGACACCTGGGTAGTCTCCGGCAGAGATCGATCGGAAGCGTCTTGTTCAGAAGACAGAAGGGGCGGAGAGTCTTGAGGACATATGGGGTGTAACCGAGTTGGAACTCGATGAGATCACGGTTTCACATTGCCATTAGGGTAGATTTTCCTTTTGTACGCAATTACCTCTTTTCAGGGATTGCCTCCTGTGTGCTGCTTTGTTACGAGCCACACCTTTTTCAGTCAATAAAATGCGTATTCAGTCGAATAATTTTGTTTTTGTTTTCATGACCGCTTTGATTGCAAAAACATCTGTTTATTTTGATAAAGAATCTTTGCATTTTGAGACATGGAGATCCCTTCCGATGCATGCTTATAAGATTGAAAGCCTGAAATCTTATTTGGAAGGATGAGTGACCTAGGTGTTGAAATTTTGGCACGCCTGGGGCACGTTTTTATCTAACGATCTCTTTTGCATGTACTGTTAGTTATTTTCACTCACTGGCAGGTTATGATGTGGAGCCTTTTGGCAAGAGATCCCCGCAGAGTCCGATCAGGGGCAAGGGATAGAAAAACGGTGAAAAGACGGCGAAAGAATGGCGACGATCCTAGAGGGTAATCAAGAAGACTCTTCAACGTCTGAGGATTAGAGAGTTGGCCTGGATCTAAGGAGATCGATTGTCTCAAAGTAGAGAAAGGTCGAGAATACAAGGTGATGAGTCAGAAGAGACCGCATGAGTCCGGGAGCTTTCAAAAGTGAAAATCCGACACTGTGGCTGGATAGTGAACACCAGTGTTCGACGATTCGACGGGCGTTCCGTGTCAAATAAGCCGTATCTCCCCAGCGGGTTTGGGAGTGTTATCTCCCTAGCGGATTCGAGAGCGGTGTTTCCCCGACAACCGGGCCTGAGATTGGTTATTTTCCCCAGTAGGGTTGAGTTGACAGTCCCCCCAACCAGGTATGGAGTTCGCTGTAATCCCAACAGGGTCGAGAAGAGTATTTCCCTAGCAAAGCCTGAGAACTGTTGGTTCCCCAGCGAGCCTGAAGGTTGCCATATCCCCAGCAGAGGTGTATGTGGGTAGATTGTTCCTCAACAGCCAAGTCTGAAGTGTTGTAATCTGCAGCAGGGTTGGTCTTTTCCCCTAGCCGGGTCGAGAGAGTTTGCTCCTCAGCAGCCGAGCCTGAGTATGGTTTCCCTGTAGCACCTCAAATTTTCACCTCCCATTTTGTATATACATTTTCATTTTAGGTCATTAACATTTGCATTGTTTATTGCATAATCCATCAAGTCATCAGGCAAGACTGGTCAAGAGATTCAGTTGTGCAAAGCAACAAGTGCATTTTTCATGAGATCACAGCCCTAGGGTTGGAAAAATGAGTTCATGAGACCCAAGGGTCATTTTGAAGAGATTTGGCCAAGAGTTGAAGGCTCAGAGCTCATCAGTCCATGTGCAAAATCATCTGAAACCCTAAAAAGTCAACAGAAGTCAACTGTCAGTTTAACTGCGGATTTGGAGGTGGAAGATGGTTAGAGATGCCTCATTCATATGCAAACAAGTCTCATTTGACATTTCAAACATCAACATTGAAGAATTTGAGGTCAGATCAAAACTTTCCCAAATAGCAGGTGACCTGTAATTTGAACTTTCCAAAAATGGCAAGGTTATGGACCAACTTCAACTCAAGATTACATCATCAAGAAAGCTTCAAATGAAATTTTGTCCAACATAAAAGTTGAAGATCTTCCTGTCCCATTTCCATAAAGTCTAAGATCATGGATTTCTCATGTGTGGTTAAGGAGATATGGTTCAATCATGGCAAAGTATGGTTTGAACTTCAAATGAGCATAACTTCTCAACAAAAACTCCAAATTGGATGGCTCTTTTTGCATTCTTCTCATTTTGACCTCTAGTTTCCAAATCATGCATTGCATTGCACAAATTATCATCACATGAGCATTTGATATTTCATTTGATTTTTGGAGGAAAAATATGAAATTCAAAATTGGTGCATGGTTTGATCTTTTTCTCACCACCATTGGCTCCAAAATTGCATTTTAAATGGATTTGAATCAGATTTTCATGCACTATTCACATGCATCCCATGCACAAGGGTGAAAATACCAATTTACACTTACACTCCATTTTGCTAATTACACTTACCAAATGGCTTAAGCATGATTAAAAGAGTGATTAGGGGGAGGTATAAAAGGCAAACCCTAACTGTTTCAGCATTACAACATTCATAATTTCAGATCTAGAAAATTTTTCACAAATTCTCTCTCAAAATTTTCTCTCAATTTCTTCAAACAAATCACATTCCATTGCTTGATTCATCATCTGGAAGCATCCTTGAGCAAGTTTGGAAGAGAATTCACATGAAATCGTGCCTGTTTGAAGCATGTGCAAGTTTGAACTCATCCATGGTGAATCCAAATTCTGGTGGAATCAAGTGCAATTGAACTTCAAGCTTTCATCCAATCAACTCTACAAGCTGCATATAAGAAGTTTGGAGCCATTACAAAGCCTGAATCCCTCCAATTCCAGATCTGGTCTTCAAGAGGTCATGAATCGCATCTCATAATTTTGATTTTTCTTGCTATAATGTTGTAGATCTAAGTACACTGATGATGTTGAGCTTCGAATCATAAAAATCCATGCACTATTGAGTGAACTAGGTTGATTTAAAGTTTTGTGTGTGAATGTTCATGTGCTCGATTCTCTCTTAATATGTGGAATTAGGTTTAGTTGTTTATGGATTTGTGATGTATGTTGAAGGATCTTCACATTGATGTGTTTAATTTCAAATTCTGGAAATATTGTTCTTGATGTTCTTGAGAAATCCACTGTTCATGCATGGCGTGTGATAAAGAAGATGAGTTTCAGCTTAGGCCACGGTTTTAGATCCTTAGAGAACAAAAATCTGTTGCTGCATGTGTTTGCTAGGGCACGCGTTTTGATTGGTACACATAATTGTTTGCATGGCGTTTTAATTGGCTTAGATGCATTTGACTTTGCCACGCCACAGTTGACCTGGCCACGTTGGATTAATGAAACGCTGAGTTTCATTGTGGCGCGCTGGCATTTTAAATTGTAACATGCTTCAATTCCTGGCCATTCCACCTTTTCAAATGTTTCATGATTTTCTCACTTTCCCTCCTATTCCATGCCATGGCTTCACATGCATTTTTAAATTTTTTCATCATCTTTAAAAATTCATATATAATTGAAAAATCATCCAAAAATTATGAGATTTTTTGCATTGTGTTGCATTTTCTGTCTATTATTTTTTGACCATTTTTCCATAAATTGTGCATGGCTGATTAATTTTTGGTGCTAGGATACTTGAACATATATGCATTCTTGACCTTGCTTTGCCATATCATTTGTGAAATGCTGGTTTTTGATCTAATGAGTTTGAAATTTTGCATGCTATAACTAGACTCATTGTTTGACATTTTGGTGTTGATTTGGTATTTTTATCAATCACCATTGCTGTTTTATGATCATGCTAAGTTAGGTGTGACAATTTGTGTCACACCTTGTGATGTTCAACTTGATTGATGTGTTTGCCTTGCCAAATGATCTCCAATTGCCTTGATTTTTTGTATGATGCATGCTATGGGTGTTGTGATTTCTCATGATTTTTGTTGGAATTTTTGGGATCATTTCTGACTTAATTGAGATTTTTCATTCTGGTTGGTCACATTTGAGCCTTAAAATTGCCTTGAACTTCATTTGATCATGAAATGCTTGTTCTTTATCCTATGAATGTGAAATTTTGCACACTATTTCTAGACATGTTTTTGTGTTGTTTTGGCTTTGGTTTGAGGTTTTTACCATGACCCATTTTTGTTTTACGCCTATGCTAATGTGGTGTGACAATTGGTGTCACACATGTGCTTGTTGTGTTTGTCTTGACTTATGCTATGTGATTACCATGCCTAATGATGTCTAATGTCTCTAATTTTTCGTTTTATGATCATGTTGTATGTCTTGTTGACTCATGAATTTTGCCAAGATTATTTGAATCATTTTTTATTTAATGTGCATTTGTTTCTTCTGGTGTCACAATGTGATCACAATTTGCATACCTTGCCATGTTTAATACATGAAATGGATTTGGTTAATGATATTGATATGAGACCTTTTGGATTGTGTAAAGATGTGTTTGAAGTTGATTCATGTTAAGTTTCATGTTCTGTTTTGACCTTTTGACCTACTTTTGACCCTAGGCCTTGACCTAGTGGTTTGTGACTCACATTTGAGCTTTGATTTCAGGTTTACACATCCAAGTCCATAATTGATGATGCTTCTTCACTTGAGCATTGATGTTTACTCTTGATTACTAACACTTCTGTGTTTTGTAGGTTGATGTTAGCTCATTTGAGTTTGAGCTTGACTTGCACACTGTTGCATTGCTTGTCTGTCTGATTGTGTACCATTGCCTGATGATTGTTGTCTGTTTGATTGTTAGACTTGTAAACTGATTGGTTTAGATTTTTTCAGGTACCTAAGTTGCTTTGAGTTCTTTTGAACTTGATTTTGCTTGGTTGCTTAACCACTTAGGTATAATATCTCTTCTTCATGTAGTCTGGAAGACCTACTGTTATTGGTAGGCACCTGTCTGAAGTCCTCCTTAAGAGGCAATGCTTGTGATTGTTTACTTTTTGTGCCAAGCAGGAAAAGTCCTTTGATAAGGCAATTGGCAGATAAAAGAGATGTGTAGTCCATCTCCTGTTATTCAGTGTGTCATCCACTTTGCTCACACCATGTGTTGATGCATTGTGGATAATAGCCCAAGATCTTTGTTGTGTCAGTCATATGTGGAGAAGAGTTCCTACTTTCTGAACTCCCACACTTTCATTTGTCTGAAGCTCTCCCATGCCAGGGATAAGAGCTGTGAAGTCTTATCTTCACTTCCCATTTCATCTGCTTCACCCTAACTCTCAATGTTAGGGTTAAGAGCTAACATCACCCTGCTACAGTGGCTTGTTTGTCGAGGTTGACATGACCCCTTGACTAAAGCCTAGCCTTGTTTGAGCCCCTCTATTTGTATATAGCGTGTGTGCTTGCTTTTTGTGCTTATATGACTTTGCCTGTGCTGTTTAGGCTAGCTTGCTTCCTGTGCAAGTTAGGATAGAAACCTCAACATAGGGATCGTATGCATGACAACTTCTAGGCTCGAGTCGTAGTCTCCCTAGTAGTTTGTGTCTCCCTTTGTATCTGGTTAGGCTAGTCCTTTTTCCCTGTGTAGGGGAACTACGTCGCCCTGATCCTCATACCAGATGAGGTACATAGGTAGGAGATGAGCTGATCTCTCCGGGCGCCCTTTTTCTTTTTCACCCTTTGTGTGTGTTTGGAGTCTGACGTAAGTCCAGCGATTGGCAGTTGGTTTCATGTGTGTGTTTGTTGGTTCGGAGTCTAATGTAAGTCCAGCGATTGGCATTCGGTTTCCATGTTTGCCTATTTGTGTGGAGTCTGACGTAAGTCCAGCGATTGGCAGTCGGTTTCCTGTGTGGATTTGTTTGGCGTGCGTTAGCCGAGCTACGAGTGCTCTGATTCTTCTCCGGTCAGAGAAGATACGTATGCATAGGATACGACATCCTAGCGAGCACGTTTCCCCCTGTCCCGAACTACGTTGACTCTGATGTCTGTGCCTGACAGACTACGTAGGTCTAGGATACGATATCCTGCCGAGTTAGTTTCTTTTGTCGTTCCCGTGTCTCCTTCCAGCCTGTGTGTGCAGTTTGTGATCAGTTTTTTAGCAACCTTTATCCTTTCTTCTGAGCGTGGATCCCGTCGAGTACGACGGATGCGTAGGGGTGCTAATACCTTCCCTTCGCATAACCGACTCCCGATCCCATCTCTCTTTGGTCGCGAGACCATGTCTTTTCCCGGTTTACTTCGAGCGTTTCCTTTCCCTCTTTTGGGATAAATAACGCACGGTGGCGGCTCTGTTGTTTCGTTTTCCAGCCGGTTTTTCGCGTAATACGACAGCTGGCGACTCTGCTGGGGACATAGAGAAGTTGACCTCTTGCTGGTCCATCTTCCCTAAGCGAGTCTCTCCTAGCGCTCTCTAGGATAGGGTTTGGTTGCTTTTGTTGTTTCATTTATTGCATTCATTTATTTATTATTTGCATTTATGTTTGCATTTATGTTTGCATTCATCATTTATTCATCTGGTAGAGCTGTGTTGTCTCTCTGTTGGGGTGGGAGTTACAAGAGGTAAAAGGCCCAATACCCAGGCTATGAGTGAAATCTAGGACACCTAGGAATAGAGTGATTCATGGGAAGCGAGTGGTATTGCGCCACTTAGCGGAACATTGATATCACGAGCAGTTCAGACTCTGATGGGGTATTATCGTTACATACTTCGGGTGTGTATATGATGATATTCTATGAAAGGGTTATTTATGCTGCGTTTCTCTCGACTTTACCCTGGCCTAGATGACACCCGTGAGGGGGGAGGGAATGATCATTATTACAGGTACAGTTGGGGACTTGTTGGTGACTTGTAGGTTACTTGTTGGTGATTTGTGATCCTGTTGATGACTTGGTTCTTCAGATAAGGGTCTCAGATGACTTTGGGTCTTAGATGATTTTATGGTTCCGAGTTCAAGCCGAAGTTTTGATCCTGTGCTCCGAGATACACAGCCAGCCAGTCTTGCTGCATCATAGCATGTTTATTTTCAAAAAAATAATGCAAAAAAAGATTGAAAAAAGAAAAGAAAAAGAAAAGCTAATCTCCTCATGCATATCATTTCTCAGGTTCATTCAGGAGTCTATTCATTGTGAGAGATGGCAACTGTTCCAGAGGTGAAGCGAAAGACTTGCTCCTATAGTTTTCACCGTGAGCCTTTGACGTCTCTGATAGAGTTGAGCAACTTGGTAACCAGTGGTAATCAGAAGGGGTTCGTTGATCAGTATGGGGATTTGTTGACACTGTTGAAGATGGTGGTAGATCCAGTGCCGTTGCAGACTCTTCTACAGTTCTACGACCCAGAGCTTCGTTGTTTCACTTTACAGGACTATCAGTTAGCGCCCACTCTTGAGGAGTACTCTATTCTGCTGAATGTCCCGATCCGTTATCAGGTTCCTTTCTTGGATGTGCCTAAGGAGGTTGATTTCAGAGTTGTTGCCAAAGCTCTTCATCTGAGTATCAAGGAAGTCAGTGATAATTGGAAGTCCAGTGGGGATGTTGTGGGCTTGCCTTTGAAGTTCCTGTTGAGGATTGCTAGAGAAGAAGAAAAGAAGGGAAATTGGGAAGCTTTTCATGCTCAGATGGCTATTATGATCTATGGGATTGTCTTATTCCCGAGTATGCCCAATTTTGTGGACTTTGCTGCAGTCAGTATATTCCTTGGAGGAAACCCGATTCCTACTCTGTTAGCTGACACTTACTATGCTATTCACAGTAGGCATGATAAGGGTGGAGCTATCAGATGCTGTCTCCCACTTTTGCTCAGATGGTTCTTGTCTCTCCTGCCAGTCAGTGGACCTTTTGTGGATGCTTAGAGCACTCATAAGTGGACTCAGAGGGTTATGTCTCTTACATCTTATGATATCAGGTGGCAATCTTACCGGATGGATGTGCGCAATGTCATCATGAGTTATGGAGAGTTTTGGAATGTCCCACTCATAGGGAATAAGGGTTGCATTAATTACAATCCAGTTCTTTCTCTTCGCCAGTTGGGGTTTGTGATGAGTGGAAGACCACTTGAGGCTGAGATAGCTGAAAGTGTGTATTTTGAGAAGCGAAGTGACCCTGCTAGATTGGAGCAGATAGGAAGAGCTTGGAAGACCATTGGTGTCAAGGATGGATCTGTTCTAGGGAAGAAGTTTGCCATTGCTATGACTGACTACACTGATTGGGTCAAAAAGAGAGTGGAGACTTTGCTACTGCCCTATGATAGGATGAAGCCTTTGCAAGAGCAACCACCTTTGATCCTTGCTGAGAGTGTACCTGCTGAGCAGTACAAGCAAGCCTTGATGGAGAATCGCCGGTTGAAAGAGAAGGAGCAAGATACCCAGATGGAGCTCTACAAAGCCAAAGCTGACAAGTTGAACTTGGCTCATCAACTCAGAGATATGCGGGGTGAAGACGTTGCCAGATTGAAGAGCAAGAAGAGATCCTATGAGGAGATGGAGATGATGTTGAATGCAAAACACTGGGAATGCTTGAGGTTGTAGAGAGCTGAGGCCAATTATCAGAAGAAGATAAGAGACCTGGAGAAGCAACTCAGAGATAAAGACATCTAGTTGAAGAAGGAAGTATACTTGAGACGTACATCAGAGAGCCAACTTGGAGGAGAAGTTGTGGAGCTCAGAAGATCACTGAAGGAGAAGCTCACTCCCTTGCCAGAATGTTCAGAGTGTGACTTGTTGATAGACCAGTGTCACTACTTGAAGACTCTCATTCCTGGAAGCCAGTTGTCTTAGCTTGTATCTCTGTTGTGTATGTTAAGAATCACCTCCAGGCTTGTTGGATGGGATTCATTGTTGTACTCCGATTATTTGGATCTTTGTTGATTTTTTTGTATGATCCCGTTGCTCTTATCTATGGATGAGGTTGTTGGTGTTTCACCTTTGGGCTCTTTATCTTGTGTTGCTTCCTTGTTGTGTATTACAGGTTGCCATCTTTTGAAGATGAATCGGGCTCTTGAATGCCTGAGAAATGAAGATATAATGTGCATCATACGCATCATAAGCATCATACACATATCATTTTGCATTACAGGTGTTCTTGTTCGTGACTTCTCACTCTGGTTCCTGTGTCAGGCAGGATAGGTGATCAACGACCGCACCGCTACTCAACTAGATTGAATCAACAGAGGAATAAGAACCAGGTTCGAGCAGAGTTGGCTGAGATGAGGGCTAACATGGCCCAATTCATGACAATGATGCAAGGGGTCGTTCAAGGACAAGAGGAGCTGCGTGCCTTAGCCCAGAGACAGGAAGCCGTGATTCCGCCGTCCAACCGTGCTTCACTAGTGGGTGTCCCGGTTCATGAGAATGTTGATGCTGCTGCTGCTCCCGTCAATGACTATGCCGTGGTTGATGAATTGAGGGGTATCAGAATCAACGGACAGCCTCTTGCTGCAGAGCCTGTTAATGCTAGAGCTACCCGGGCTCCGATTCGCCATCCTGCTCCGCTGGTTGACAGGCAGGAGGATATGTTCACTCTGCTCAATGAAGATGATGATGTAGTGAGAGTTGAAGAAAGGGATCAGAAAGTTGATGCCCTTGCTGAGAAAATCAGAGCTACGGAATGTCAGAACTCCCTGGGTTTTGATGTGACCAATATGGGGTTGGTAGAAGGATTGAGAATTCCCTACAAATTCGAAGCGCCCTCATTTGACAAATACAACGGTACTTCTTGTCCTCGCACCCATGTGCAGGCGTACTACAGGAAGATCTCTGCTTATACAGACGATGAGAAAATGTGGATGTACTTTTTCCAGGATAGCTTGTCTGGGGCTTCCTTGGATTGGTACATGGAGCTTAAGAGAGATTCTATTCGCTGTTAGAGGGATCTGGGTGAGGCCTTCTTGAGGCAATATAAACATAATATGGACATGGCGCCGAGCCGGACTCAATTGCAGAGTGTTTGTCAGAAGTCTGGAGAAAGCTTCAAGGAGTACGCCCAGAGGTGGCGTGAGTTGGCTGCGAGAGTACAACCCCCTATGCTGGAGAGGGAATTGACCGATATGTTCATCGGTACTTTACAAGGAGTATTCATGGACCGGATGGGAAGTTGCCCATTCGGTAGTTTCTCAGACGTTGTGATTTGTGGGGAAAGGACAGAGAGCCTGATCAAAGCTGGGAAAATTCAGGATGTGGGTTCCTCATCTTCCAAGAAACCGTTTGCCGGGGATCCTCGCCGGAGAGAGGGTGAAACCAATGCTGTGCAACACAGGAGAAATGCAAACAGAAATAAGTATCGCCAAGTTGCTGCTGTAACAATTCCGACACCTCAACCTCGTCAACAACAGTAACAACAGAGAGTTCAACAACCACCACCACCACAACAACAACAACAGCAACAACAACATCCGTATCAGCCTAGACAGAGGTTTCCTGATCGACGTTTCGATCCGTTACCGATGACCTATGCTGAGTTGTTGCCTGAACTGCTCAGATTGGGGTTCGTGGAGTTGTGTACCATGGCATCGTTGACAAAGATACCACCTGGGTATGATGCCAACGTGCGTTGTGATTTCCATTCGGTGCACCGGGGCACCACATTGAGAATTGCCGGGCTTTTCATCATAAGGTCCAGGACCCAATTGACGCTAAGACTATCAATTTTGCTTCTGTGCCGAATGTTGTGAACAACCCTATGCCTCCGCATGATGCACATAGGGTAAACAATTTGGAAGACGGTGAAGCTGAAGACTTGTTGGTCAGTGTGGAAGATGTTCAGACTCCGCTGTCAGTTGTGAAAGACCGTCTGTTGAAAGGGGGAGTGTTCCCAGGTTGTGATCAGGGCTGTGTAGACTGCGCAGAGTCAGAGAATGGTTGCATACAGTTGAGGGCTGGTATTCAGAATCTGATTAACGAGGGTTGTTTGCAGTTTAGTCGGGCTGTTAGAGATCGTGGAGTGGTTTCAACCGTCACCATTTACTTCAAACCGTCCGAGGGACGTGGCCGAAGGACTGTTAGTGCGCCTACAACTATTGGTACTCCTGTTACCATTTCTGCTCCTGTGACCGTTGGTAGGGCTGTTGATAGTAGGGCCGTGCCGTGGAAATATGACAACGCTTGCCGCAGTAATCGAAGGGCTGAAAATCAGACCAGGCCGATTAATCAGTCTCCTGTGACTATTGGTGTGTCTAATAGAACCCCTGTGACGGTGAGTCCAATGGTGGACAATGTTGGAGGACCAAAAGGTTTTACCAGAAGTGGACGTCTGTTTGCTCCGCAACCATTGAGAGATAACAATGCCGAGGCTCTCGCCAAAGCTAAAGGTAAACAGGCTGTGGTTGATGAAGAACCTGCTCAGAAGGAGGCGCCTGAGGGTTCGTTTGAGAAAGACGTGGAGGAGTTCATGAAGATAATTAAGAAGAGTGACTACAAGATTGTAGATCAATTGAATCAGACTCCGTCCAAAATCTCTATCCTCCCATTGCTTTTGTGCTCTGAGGCACATCGTAACGCCTTGTTGAAGATGCTGAATCTGGCTTACGTGCCTCAAGAGATCTCCGTCAACCAGTTGGAGGGTGTGATTGCCAATGTGAGCACCAGGCACGGTTTGGGGTTTACAGATTTAGATCTGACACCTGAAGGTCGCAACCATAATAAGGCCTTGCATATCACTATGGAGTGCAAGGGTGCAGTGTTGTCTCACGTGTTGGTAGACACTGGCTCTTCTTTGAATGTGCTGCCTAACAAGATCTTGAGCAAGATAGCTGTCGAAGGGGTTATCCTCACTCCGAGTGATCTGATTGTGCGTGCATTTGACGGATCCAAACGATCTGTTTTTGGTGAAGTCACGTTGCCGGTTAAGATTGGTCCGGAGGTTTTCGACATTATCTTCTATGTGATGGACATCCAGCCAGCATATAGTTGCTTATTGGGGCGTCCTTGGATTCACGCAGCTGGGGCAGTCTCGTCGACTCTCCACCAAAAGCTTAAGTATGTCTGGAACGGTCAGATTGGGACTGTGTGCGGTGAAGAAGACATTCTGGTGAGTCACCTATCCTCTTTCAAGTATGTAGAGGTGGATGGCGAGATCCATGAGACTTTATGCCAGGCGTTCGAGACTGTTGCTCTTGAGAGGGTGGCTTTCGCTGAGCAGAAGAAGCCAGGTGCCTCAATTGCATCGTATAAGCAGGCCATGGAGGTTGCCAGCTCGGGCAATGCTGAGGGCTGGGGCAAGATGGTGGATTTTCCTATCAAGGAAGATAAGTTCGGAATTGGTTATCAACCCTTGCAGGCGGAGCAGGGTGTGCAGATAGGTCCGAGTACCTTTACCAGCGTTGGGCTGATGAATCACGGTGATGTCTTTGCAGCTGATAGTGAAGACGGTGGCAGTGATTGTGATCTGAACAACTGGGTTCGCCCATGTGCACCAGGGGAGATGATCAACAACTGGACGGCAGAAGATGTGGTTCAAGTTACTCTTCAAACAGAGTAATTTTCTTTTGTTTTTCATTTTGCACAAAACCCTACGTTCTGCCCAAGGCGTAGTGGTTCATTGTAGGGCCTCATCATGTTTTTCAATGATATCATTAATAAAGGATGTTTTGCAAACAATTTTGTGATCCCTGTCTTTCTATTCTTGTTTTATCATTTTCAAAAATAAAAATGGCAATGTTTTTGTTTTTGTGACTTTCTTGAACTCTTTTTTCTAAAATAAAACATTAAACATGCAGAAGTGATCTCACGGAATCCACTATGAACAGTTCTGTTATGGCTCAGTATGATTTTGACAATCCCATCTACCAAGCTGAAGAGGAGAGTGAGGAAGATTGTGAACTCCCTAAAGAATTGGTCAGATTGTTGAAGAAAGAGGAAATGGTCATCCAACCTCATCAGGAGGAATTGAAGATTATTAATCTTGGTAATGAGGACGCCAGAAAAGAGATTAAGATCGGGGCTGCTTTGAAGGAAGATGTCAAGAGAAGGTTGATTGAGATGCTGAGAGAGTATGTGGAAATATTCGCCTGGTCGTATCAAGATATGCCTGGGTTGAATACCGATATTGTGGTGCATAGACTACCTCTCAGAGAAGATTGTCCTTCAGTCAAGCAGAAGCTTCGGAGAACTAGTCCTGATATGGTTGTTAAGATCAAGGAAGAGGTTCAAAAGCAGTTCGATGCAGGTTTCTTGTCAGTGACGACTTATCCCCCGTGGGTGGCCAACATCGTTCCCATGCCGAAGAAGGACGGCAAAGTCAGAATGTGTGTCGATTACCGGGATTTGAACAAAGCGAGTCCGAAAGATGATTTCCCATTACCTCACATTGATGTATTGGTTGATAATACGGCTCAATCCTCGATTTTCTCTTTCATGGACGGTTTCTCCGGCTATAATCAGATTAAGATGGCGCCAGAGGACATGGAAAAGACGACATTCATTACGCCTTGGGGCACTTTCTGCTATAAGGTGATGCCATTTGGGCTGACGAATGCCAGTGCTACCTATCAAAGGGCTATGACGACTCTCTTTCATGACATGATGCACAAAGAGATTGAAGTGTACGTGGATGATATGATTGCGAAGTCGCAGACAGAAGAGGAGCACCTGGTTAATTTGCAGAAGTTGTTTGATCGGCTGAGAAAGTTCAAACTGAGGCTGAACCCGAACAAGTGTACGTTTGGTGTGAGATCCGGGAAGCTGTTGGGCTTCATTGTCAGCGAGAAAGGGATTGAGGTTGATCCAGCAAAAGTTAAAGCTATTCAAGAAATGCCTGAACCGAAAACAGAGAAGCAGGTTCGTGGGTTTTTAGGGAGATTGAACTACATTGCAAGGTTTGTATCTCACCTAACTGCCACGTGTGAACCGATATTCAAATTGCTAAGAAAGAATCAAGCAATCAGGTGGAATGATGACTGTCAGAAAGCTTTTGACAAGATAAAAGAGTATTTATAGAAACCTCCAATCCTCATACCTCTAGTTCCTGGGAGACCACTAATAATGTACCTGTCAGTGACTGAGAACTCGATGGGGTGTGTATTGGGACAACATGACGAGTCTGGTCGAAAAGAGCATGCCATATACTACCTTAGAAAAACGTTTACCGACTGCGAAATCAAATATTCACAGCTTGAGAAAACTTGTTGTGCTTTGGCCTGGGCTGCTCGCCAACTGAGGCAGTATATGTTGAACCATAGTACCTTATTGATTTCTAAGATGGATCCAGTGAAATACATCTTTGAGAAGCCGGCTCTCACCGGACGTGTTGCTCGGTGGCAGATGATTTTAACAGAGTATGATATCCAGTATACATCGCAAAAGGCCATCAAAGGTAGTATTCTGTCAGACTACCTTGCCGAGCAACCGATCGATGATTATCAGCCGATGATGTTTGAATTCCCTGATGAAGACATCATGTATCTGAAGATGAAAGATTGTGAAGAGCCTCTTGTCGAGGAAGGACCGGATCCTGATGACAAGTGGACGTTGATGTTTGATGGGGTTGTGAACGTGAATGGTAACGGTGTTGGGGCAGTGCTCATTAATCCAAAAGGTGCTCATATACCTTTTTCTGCCAGACTGACTTTCGATGTCACCAACAACGAGGCTGAGTATGAGGCTTGTATCATGAGGATAGAAGAAGCCATCGATCTGAGGATCAAAACTCTTGACATATATGGAGATTCCGCTCTAGTGATTAACCAGGTCAATGGAGGTTGGAATACCAATCAGCCGCATTTGATTCTGTACAGAGATTACACCAGAAGAATATTGACGTTCTTCAAGAAAGTGAAGCTGTATCATGTCCCCCAGGATGAGAATCAGATGGCTGATGCTTTGGCTACTTTGTCTTCTATGATCAAAGTTCATTGGTGGAATCATGTGCCACATGTTGCGGTGAATCGGCTCGAGAGGCCTGCGTATGTGTTTGCAGCCGAGTCTGTTGTTGATGAGAAACCGTGGTACTATGATATTAAGAACTTCCTCAAGAGCCAGGAGTATCCTGAAGGTGCGTCGAAGAATGATAAGAAAACCCTGAGAAGGCTAGCTGGAAGCTTTTATTTGAATCAGGATGATGTGTTGTACAAGAGAAACTTTGACATGGTTTTGCTCAGATGCGTGGATAGACACGAAGCAGACATGTTGATGCAGGAAGTGCATGAGGGTTCGTTCAGCACCCATGCTGGTGGTCATGCAATGTCCAAGAAATTGTTGAGAGCCGGTTATTACTGGATGACTATGGAATCCGATTATTTCAAATACGCTCGGAAGTGCCATAAGTGTCAAATCTATGCCGATAAGGTGCATGTACCACCAAGCCCTCTGAATGTCATGAACTCGCCTTGGCCGTTCGCAATGTGGGACATTGATATGATTGGGAAGATTGAGCCTACTACTTCGAATGGACATCGCTTCATCCTGGTTGCGATTGATTACTTCACCAAATGGGTGGAAGCAGCTTCTTATGCTAATGTTACCAAACAAGTGGTTGCCCGGTTCATCAAAAAGGAAATCATCTGTCGTTATGGGGTTCCTGAGAGAATCATCACTGATAATGGTTCGAATCTCAATAACAAGATGATGAAGGAGATGTGCAGAGATTTCAAGATCGAACATCACAATTCTTCTCCTTACAGACCGAAGATGAATGGTGTTGTAGAGGCGGTAAACAGGAATATCAAGAAGATTGTGCAGAAAATGGTCGTGACGTACAAGGATTGGCATGAGATGCTGCCTTTCGCTTTGCATGGGTACCGTACTTCAGTACGTACGTCGACAGGGGCAACCCCTTACTCCCTTGTGTATGGTATGGAAGCAGTCCTACCTGTTGATGTGTAGATCCTTTCTCTGAGGGTCTTGTCGGATGTCAAGCTTTACGAAGCCGAGTGGATTCGAACAAGGTTTAACGAGTTGAGCCTTATCGAAGAGAGACGGTTAGCAGCTGTGTGCCATGGGCAGTTGTATCAGAGAAGGATGAAGAGAGCCTTTGATTAGAAAGTGCGTCCTCAAAGCTATCAAACTGGTGATCTAGTTTTGAAGAGGATCCTTCCTCCCGATACAGATAACAGGGGCAAGTGGACTCCTAATAATGAAGGTCCATATGTTGTGAAGAAGGTTTTCTCCGGTGGAGCCTTGATGCTTACAACTATGGATGGTGAAGATTTTTCGTCCCCTGTTAACTCAGATGTAGTCAAAAAATACTTCGCGTAAATTAACCCGCTGGACAAAAAAGAATAAAAGAATCCAGGCAAAAAAAGGGCATCCCGGCGAACCAAAAAAAAAGAAGAAAAGGTTCGGGCAAAAGTTAGGGATAAAAAATGAAAAGAATTTGTACACCCGGTAAGTCGAAAACCCGCAAGGGCGGCTTAGGTAAAAATGGGTATCCCGGTGGATTGAAAACCCGAAAGGGCGATCCAGGCAAAATAGGGATTAAAGCGAAGACTACAATCTGAGTTATCTGTACTTCATCGCGCTTCATCGTCTGCCATCTCGAAAGATGTGATCGGTCCAGTCATTCTTCTCAGAAAGCAAGGAAGTTGGGAGGAAAACTGATGATCTGTGAGTTATAACATAATTGGGAAATAGTGGATGCCGTGTTCACGTTGCCATTAGGATAGATTTTTCCTTTTGTGCGCAATTACCTCTTTCTAGGAATTGCTTCCCGATGTATTCTCCTTTTCAGGCCCATTTTCAATCAATAAAAGTCGTTATTCAGATAAATAGCTCTCTTGTTTTTATTTTTACTGTTTTGTTTGCAAAAACGTCCGAATTTTTGATAAACATTGCATATAAAAACATGAAGGCTAGACAATAACTTGCAGAAAGATAAAACATTTGAAAATCATTTTGAATGTTGAGGATACTTGAGCATATCTTGTCCATGCAACCCCTGGGGCATGTATGTCGTGCTGTTTTACAGGTTGTTACCTTTGATTCCTGGCTGAAGCAGTTAAGCCACGGTTGATTCCTCAGCAATGCGAGAGGATGGGGATGTTCCCTAGTAGATGAAGCAGGTTCAGGACATGTATCCCCAACATAGTCAAGATCAGGTATTCTTCAGCCAGATTGAGGGTGATTCCTTAGCAGGCTTGGAAGTGGCTGTTTCCCCAAGCGAGTCTGAAGGCTATCAGAACTATTCTTATCCCCTGCAGAGACGTCTATGGATAGTGCCCTCTATCCCCAGCAGGACGAAGGATTGTTAAGTCCCCAACAGGCATAGAAGTGGGTTTATCCCCAGCTAGTCTGAAAGCTATCGAATTCCCAGTTGAGTCTGAAGATTGTTAATCCCCACTGAGTTGGAAGGATGTTGTATCCCCAGCGAAGGTGTCAGTGGAGTTTTATTCCCCAGCAGTCTGGTTTGAAGTACTGCTATCCCCAGCGTGGTCGTGAACGCTTGTCCCCGGCAGGGTTGTGGATGTCTATCCCTAGCATGGTCTGGTACTTTATTTCCCCAACAGAGTTATGCTTTTCCTTAGCAGAGCGGTGAATGCCTGTCCCCATCAGGGTTGTGATGTATTCCCCTAGCAGATCTCCCGAGTAGAGGGTTGTGTTGTTGGTTTTCCCCAGCAGGTTCCCCGAGTGGATTGGGTTCGGTGAAAACTATCTCCAGCAGAGTTTATCCTACCTGTGGATGGGTCGTCCCCAATAAGTCGCTATTGGTTGTTTCCCTAGCAGAGTCCCCAAGTGGATGGGGATCCGGTGAAGATTGTCCCCGGTGGGATCTATTATTTCCCCAGCAGCAGTGTTGTTCTTCAGCAAGAGTGAGAAGTTGGTGCTACTCCCCGCAGAGTAGTCCTCAGACAGAGTCTCCCCACAGAGTTGGAGAATCTAATCAGTTTGCTCCCCAGCAGGAGTTCATCATTTGCATTTTGCATGTAGTAACCATTGCATCCTCAAATCGCGTAGCATTTCCATTTCATATGGAGCATTACGCCATAGAAAAATGCAAACATATGCATTCATATGTCAAACCTTATCAGACCATATCCCCGGCAGTGGCGGATCATTGTTCAAACATCTGTACAGCACAGTTGCTACAGTTGCTCCTAACAGCATTCAGGCATGAGTAACCCCCAGAGAGGTTTATTTCCAACACCCGTTCGTGAAAGGAAAGCTTGATCCTTCCCAGTGAGATCTCCAGCAAGTGTTTAGCCTTGACCTGACATATGCAGATGTCATCTTCCTATGATACCGATAAGTGTCATGTCAGCACCCGCGTGTGGTCTTTTCTTTGATGTCGGTAAACACCATTCTTTCGGTGTCGGTAAACATCGAGTCCCCCCCAGTCATCGGTAAATGTCTGGTCTTCTTTGTTGATGTCGGTAAACATCATCTTTCGATGTTCGTAACATCTTTCTCCTTCCCTAGTGAAGTGTTCACCTCTCCGTTGGTGTCGATAAACGTTGAGTTTTTCCTAGTCGTCCGTTGACGTCTAGTTGTATCTTCCCCACAGGTCATCCGTTGATGTATGTTCACCTCTCCGTTGGTGTCGATAAATGTTGAGTTTTTCCTAGTCGTCCGTTGATGTCTAGTTGTATATTCCCCACAGGTCATCCGTTGATGTCTGTTCACCTCTCCGTTGGTGTCGATAAACGTTGAGTTTTTCCTATTCGTCCGTTGACGTATAGTTGTACCCTTCCCCAGGATTCACCTCTCCGTTGGTGTCGATAAACGTTGAGTTTTTCCCATTCGTCCGTTGACGTATAGTTGTACCCTTCCCCAGGATTCACCTCTCTGTTGGTGTCGATAAACGTTGAGTTTTTCCCATTCGTCCGTTGACGTCTGGTTGTATATACTATTCCCCAGTCATCGGTAAATGTCTGGTCGTCTTTGTTTGATGTCGGTAAACATCATCTTTCGATGTCGGTAAACGTCGAGTCTCATCCCAGTCATCGGTAAATGTCTGGTCGTTCCCCATCTAGAGATCCCCAGTAGAGTCGTCGGTAAACGTCCTATCTGGTTTCTAGTTGCAAGTGTTTGCTTTCCTTCCCAGTCATTCGTTAATCTCTGGTCACCACTCCGTTGGTGTCGATAAACTTCGAGCTTCTCCCGTTCGTCCGGTGACGTATGGTCGAGTCCTTCCCAGTCATTCGTTAATGTCTGGTCACCTCTCCGTTGGTGTCGATAAATGTCGAGCTTCTCCCGTTCGCCCGTTGACGTCTGGTCGAGTCTTTCCCAGTCATTCGTTAATGTCTGGTCACCTCTCCGTTGGTGTCGATAAACGTTGAGTTTTTCCCATTCGTCCTTTGACGTTTGGATGTATCTTTCTTTGGATACAAAATAAAAATCCCCAGGAGTCATCGGTAAACGTCTTGTCTGGTTAGTGTTGCAGATATCCTGTATCATATCCCGCGGAGTGCAAATTTCTACGGTTCATTGGTATTCAATCCCTGTTTACCCTGAAGGTCTGACAGCCATTGCTCCCATCTGTTCAGGTTCCCAACTGATTGAATAGGGGCAGATGTAGCACCTCAAATTTGCACCTCCCATTTTGTATATACATTTTCATTTTAGGTCATTAACATTTGCGTTGTTCATTGCATAATCCATCAAGTCATCTGGCAAGACTGGTCAAGAGATTCAGTTGTGCAAAGCAACAAGTGCATTTTTCATGAGATCACAGCCCTAGGGTTGGCACAATGAGTTCATGAGACCCAAGGGTCATTTTGAAGGGATTTGGCCAAGAGTTGAAGGCTCAGAGCTCATCAGTCCATCTGCAAAATCATCTGAAACCCTAAAAAGTCATAAGAAGTCAACTGTCAGTTTAACTGTGGATTTGGAGGTGGAAGATGGTTAGAGATGCCTCATTCATGTGCAAACAAGTCTCATTTGACATTTCAAACATCAACATTAAAGAATTTGAGGTCAGATCAAAACTTTCCCAAAATAACAAGTGACCTGTAATTTGAACTTTCCAAAAATGGCAAGGTTTTAGACCAACTTCAACTCAAGATTACATCATCAAGAAAGCTTCAAATGAAATTTTGTCCAACATGAAAGTTGAAGATCTTCCTCTCCCATTTCCAGAAAGTCCAAGATCATGGATTTCTCATGTGTGGTTAAGGAGATATGGTTCAATCATGGCAAAGTATGGTTTGAACTTCAAATGAGCATAACTTCTCAACCAAAACTCCAAATTGGATGACTCTTTTTGCATTCTTCTCATTTTGACCTCTAGTTTCCAAATCATGCATTGCATTGCACAAATTATCATCACATGAGCATTTGGTATTTCATTTGATTTTTGGAGGAAAAATATGAAATTCAAAATTGGTGCATGGTTTGATCTTTTTCTCACCACCATTGGCTCCAAAATTGCATTTTAAGTGGATTTGAATCAGATTTTCGTGCACTATTCACATGCATCCCATGCACAAGGGTGAAAATACCAATTTACACTTACACTCCATTTTGCTAATTACACTTACCAAATGGCTTAAGCATGATTAAAAGAGTGATTAGGGGGAGGTATAAAAGGCAAACCCTAACTATTTCAGCATTAACAACATTCATAATTTCAGATCTAGAAAATTTTTCACAAATTCTCTCTCAAAATTTTCTCTCAATTTCTTCAAACAAATCACATTCCATTGCTTGAGTCATCATCTGGAAGCATCCTTTAGCATGTTTGGAAGAGAATTCACATGAAATCGTGCTTGTTTGAAGGAAATGCAAGTTTGAACTCATCCATGGTGAATCCAAATTCTGGTGGAATCAAGTGCAATTGAACTTCAAGCTTTCATCCAATCAACTCTACAAGCTGCATAGAAGAAGTTTGGAGCCATTACAAAGCCTGAATCCCTCCAATTCCAGATCTGGTCTTCAAGAGGTCATGAATCGCATCTCATAATTTTGATTTTTCTAGCTATAATGTTGTAGATCTAAGTACACTGATGATGCTGAGCTTCGAATCATAAAAATCCATGCACTATTGAGTGAACTAGGTTGATTTAAAGTTTTGTGTGTGAATGTTCATGTGCTTGATTCTCTCTTAATATGTGGAATTAGGTTTAGTTGTTTATGGATTTGTGATGTATGTTGAAGGATCTTCACATTGATGTGTTTAATTTCAAATTCTGGAAATATTGTTCTTGATGTTCTTGAGAAATCCATTGTTCATGCATGGCGTGTGATGAAGAAGATGAGTTTCAGCTTAGGCCGCGGTTTTAGATCCTTAGAGAACGAAAATCTGTTGCTGCATGTGTTTGCTAGGGCACCCGTTTTGATTGGTACACATAATTGTTTGCATGGCGTTTTAATTGGCTTAGATGCATTTGACTTTGCCACGCCACAGTTGACCAGGCCACGTTGGATTAATGAAACGCTGAGTTTCATTGTGGCGCGCTGGCATTTTAAATTGTGACATGCTTCGATTCCTGGCCATTCCACCTTTTCAAATGTTTCATGATTTACTCACTTTCCCTCCTATTCCATGCCATGGCTTCACATGCATTTTTTAATTTTTTCATCATCTTTAAAAATTCATATATAATTGAAAAATCATCCAAAAATTATGAGATTTTTTGCATTGTGTTGCATTTTCTGTCTATTATTTTTTGATCATTTTTCCATAAATTGTGCATGGCTGATAAATTTTTGGTGCTAGGATACTTGAACATATATGCATTCTTGACCTTGCTTTGCCATATCATTTGTGAAATGCTGGTTTTTGATCCAATGAGTTTGAAATTTTGTATGCTATAACTAGACTCATTGCTTGACATTTTGGTGTTGATTTGGTATTTTTATCAATCACCATTGCTGTTTTATGATCATGCTAAGTTAGGTGTGACAATTTGTGTCACACCTTGTGATGTTCAACTTGAATGATGTGTTTGCCTTGCCAAATGATCTCCAATTGCCTTGATTTTTTGTATGATGCATGTTATGGGTGTTGTGATTTCGCATGGTTTTTGTTGGAATTTTTTGGATCATTTCTGATTTAATTGAGATTTTTCATTCTGGTTGGTCACATTTGAGCCTTAAAATTGCCTTGAACTTCATTTGATCATGAAATGCTTGTTCTTTATCCTTTGAATGTGAAATTTTGTACACTATTTCTAGACATGTTTTTGTGTTGTTTTGGCTTTGGTTTGAGGTTTTTACCATGATCCATTTTTGTTTTATGCCTATGCTAATGTGGTGTGACAATTGGTGTCACACATGTGCTTGTTGTGTTTGTCTTGACTTATGCTATGTGATTACCATTCCTAATGATGTCCAATGTCTCTAATTTTTTGTGTTATGATCATGTTGTATGTCCTGTTGACTCATGAATTTTGCCAAGATTGTTTGAATCATTTTTGATTTAATGTGCATTTGTTTCTTCTGGTGTCATAATGTGATCACAATTTGCATACCTTGCCATGTTTAATTCATGAAATGGATTTGGTTAATGATATTGATATGAGACCTTTTGGATTATGTCAAGATGTGTTTAAAGTTGATTCATGTTAAGTTTCATGTTCTGTTTTGACCTTTTGACCTATTTTTGACCCTAGGCCTTGACCTAGTGGTTTGTGACTCACATTTGAGCTTTGATTTCAGGTTTACACATCCAAGTCCATAATTGATGATGCTTCTTCACTTGAGCATTGATGTTTACTCTTGATTACTAACACTTGTGTGTTTTGTAGGTTGATGTTAGATCATTTGAGTTTGAGCTTGACTTGCACACTGTTGCATTGCTTGTCTGTCTGATTGTGTACCATTGCTTGATGACTGTTGTCTGTTTGATTGTTTGACTTGTAAACTGATTGGTTTAGATTTTTTCAGGTACCTAAGTTGCTTTGAGTTCTTTTGAACTTGCTTTTGCTTGGTTGCTTAACCACTTAGGTATAATATCTCTTCTTCATGTAGTCTGGAAGACCTACTGTTATTGGTAGGCACCTGTCTGAAGTCCTCCTTAAGAGGCAATGCTTGTGATTGTTTACTTTTTGTGCCAAGCAGGAAAAGTCCTTTGATAAGGCAATTGGCAGATAAAAGAGATGTGTAGTCCATCTCCTGCTATTCAGTGTGTCATCCACTTTGCTCACACCATGTGTTGATGCATTGTGGATAATAGCCCAAGATCTTTGTTGTGTCAGTCATATGTGGAGAAGAGTTCCTACTTTCTAAACTCCCACACTTTCATTTGTCTGAAGCTCTCCCAGGCCAGGGATAAGAGCTGTGAAGTCTTATCTTCACTTCCCATTTCATCTGCTTCACCCTAACTCTCAATGTTAGGGTTAAGAGCTAACATCACCCTGCTACAGTGGCTTGTTTGTCGAGGTTGACATGACCCCTTGACTAAAGCCTAGCCTTGTTTGAGCCCCTCTGTTTGTATATAGCGTGTGTGCTTGCTTTTTGTGCTTATATGACTTTGCCTGTGCTGTTTAGGCTAGCTTGCTTCCTGTGCAAGTTAGGATAGAAACCTCAACATAGGGATCGTATGCATGACAACTTCTAGGCTCGAGTCGTAGTCTCCCTAGTAGTTTGTGTCTCCCTTTGTATCTGGTTAGGCTAGTCCATTTTCCCTGTGTAGGGGAACTACGTCGCCCTGATCCTCATACCAGATGAGGTACATAGGCAGGAGATGAGCTGATCTCTCAGGGCGCCCTTTTTCTTTTTCACCCTTTGTGTGTGTTTGGGGTCTGACGTAAGTCCAGCGATTGGCAGTTGGTTTCCTGTGTGTGTTTGTTGGTTCGGAGTCTGATGTAAGTCCAGAGATTGGCATTCGGTTTCCATGTTTGCCTGTTTGTGTGGAGTCTGACGTAAGTCCAGTGATTGGCAGTCGGTTTCCTGTGTGGTTTTGTTTGGCGTGCGTTAGCCGAGCTACGAGTGCTCTGATTCTTCTCCGGTCAGAGAAGATACGTATGCATAGGATGCGACATCTTAGCGAGCACGTTTCCCCCCTGTCCCGAACTACGTCGACTCTGATGTCTGTGCCTGACAGACTACGTAGGCCCAGGATGCGATATCCTGCAGAGTTAGTTTCTTTTGTCGTTCCCGTGTCTCCTTCCAGCCTGTGTGTGCAGTTTGTGATCAGTTTTTTTAGCAACCTTTATCCTTTCTTCTGAGCGTGGATCCCGTCGAGTACGACGGATGCGTAGGGGTGCTAATACCTTCCCTTCGCATAACCGACTCCCGATCCCATCTATCTTTGGTCGCGAGACCATGTCTTTTCCAGGTTTACTTCGAGCGTTTCCTTTCCCTCTTTTGGGATAAATAACGCACGGTGGCGGCTCTATTGTTTCGTTTTCCCGCCGGTTTTTCGCGTAATGCGACATTCCCCGTGAGGGTTGAGTTTGCAGTTTCCCCAGCAGGGTCGTGAACGTCTTTCCCCAACGAAAGTTTGCATTGGCTGTTTCCCCAGCGAAGTCCCCAAGCGGATCGAGCTCGGTGAAAATTATCCCCAATAGAGTTAATCCTACTCGTGGATTGATAGTCATTCCTAGTGGAGGTGAGCATTGGTTGTTTCCCCCAGCGGAGTCCCCAAGTGGATCGGGTTCGGTGGAGATCGTCCCCGGTGGGATTTATTCTTTCTCCAGCAGCAGTGCTATTCCCCAGCATGTTTGAGAGGTTGGTGTGCTCCCCAGCCAGAGACTCCCCAGTTGAGTTGGTTTCTCTGTCGTCCAGAATGTCAGATCAGCAAAGCACCCGCAGCAGATTTGTTGTGTCTCCCCACAGAGTTGGAGGATCAAATCAGAATTGTGTGCTCAGCAGAGCGGCCAGTTTTCCCCAGCAGGAGTTTTCCTCCATTTGCATCTTGCATGTAGTAATCATTTGCATTTGCATCCTCGAATAGCGTAGCATTTCCATTCAGTATGGAGCATTACGCCATAGAACAAACCAAACATATGCATACATATGTTAAACCAGATTAGATCATACCCCCAGCAGAGGTGAACCATTGTTCAACATCTATATGGCGCGTTTGCTGTAGTTGCTCTTGACAGCATTCAGGATTGGTACTCCCCAGAGAGGTTTATTTCCTCACCCGTCAGTGAAAGGAAATCTTGACTCCCCAGCATAGTCCCCGACAAGTGTGTGGCCTTGTCCTGACACATGTAGATGTCCTCTTTACGATACCAGTAGGTGTCATGTTGATCCCCGTGTGGGTCCTTCTTTTTTTGGTGTCTCTAGACATCATCTTTCGATGTCCGTAACATCGAGTTTCTTTATTCCCATTCATCGTCTTTCGATGTCTGGTCGTGGTTTCTTTATTCCCATTCGTCTGTTGGCGTCTGGTCATGGTTTCTCTTCCTACTCATCGTCTTTCGATGTCTGGTCGTGGTTTCTTTCTCCCATTCATCCGTTGATGTCTGGTTGAGTTCTTCCCATTCATCCTTTGATGTCTGGTCGTGGTTCCTTTCTTCCCATTCATCCTTTGATGTCTGGTCGTGGTTTCCTTCTCCCATTCATCCGTTGATGTCTGGTTGAGTTCTTCCCATTCATCCTTTGATGTCTGGTCATGGTTTCCTTCTCCCATTCATCTGTTGATGTCTGGTTGAGTTCTTCCCATTCATCCTTTGATGTCTGGTCGTGGTTTCCTTCTCCCATTCATCCGTTGATGTCTGGTTGAGTCTTTCCTATTCGTCTGTTGGCGTCTGGTCGTGGTTTCTCTTCCCATTCATCGTCTTTCGATGTCTGGTCGTGGTTTCTTTCTCCCATTAATCCGTTGATGTCTGGTTGAGTCTTTCCCATTCGTCTGTTGGCGTATGGTCGTGGTTTCTCTTCCCATTCATCGTCTTTCGATGTCTGGTCGTGGTTTCTTTCTCCCATTCATCCGTTGATGTCTGGTTTAGTCTTTCCCATTCGTCTGTTGGCGTCTGGTCGTGGTTTCTCTTACCATTCATCGTCTTTCGATGTTTGGTCGTGGCTTCTTTCTCCCATTCATCCGTTGATGTCTGGTTGAGTCTTTCCCATTCGTCCGTTGGCGTCTGGTCGTGGTTTCTTTATTCCCATTCGTCCGTTGGCGTCTGGTCGTGGTTCCTTTTTCCGATAGATATCAAACCCCAGTAGAGTTGCTGGTAAACGTCTTGTCTGGTCCATATCAAATCCCCATTGGAAGCTGCCATTGGTGAACATTCCTTCACTTTGATCATCCCCCGTAGAGTGCAAATTTCTACGGTTCTTTGGTATTCAATCCCTGTGTACCTTGAAGGTCTGACAGCTGTTGCTCTCATCTGTTCAGGTTCCCAGTTGATTGAATAGGGGCAGCTGTAGCACCTCAAATTTGCACCCCCATTCATGCATTCATTTCATTCTTAGGTCATTAACATTGCATATCACATTGCACCTTATCAGTCAAGATTGGTATCAGGAGGATCCATCAGTGCCAAGGAGCAAGTATTTCCATGAGATAAAGGCCCTATGCTTGTTCTAGAGAGCTTATATGAGCCAAGGTTCATTTTGAAGCCATTGTACCAAGTGCTAGAGGCTCAAAAGTCATCAGTGCAGTTTTAGGTCATCTAGGGCCCATAAAAGTCAACTGCAAGTCAACTGAGGGCTAGGAGGTGGAGAAATGGTTTGAGAAACTTCTTTCATGTCTAAAAGAGGTTTATTCATCATGTCAAACATCTACCTTGAAGATTTTGAAGCCAGATCAAAAGTTTCCCAAAATGGAAAGTGACCTGTAATTTCAAGTTTCCAAAAATGGCAAGTTTTTGGATGACTTTCAACTTGACTTTACGACATCAAAGAAGCTTCATATGAAATATTGTCCAACACGAAAGTTGAAGATCTTTCTCTCCCATTTCCAAAAAGTCCAAGATCATGAGCATCTGATGAATGGTTGAGAAGATATGATTAAATCATCACCAAGTATGCATGAAACTTCAAAATGCCATAACTTTTGACTCATAACTCCAAATTGAGTGCCTCTTTTTGCATATTTCTTCTCATGACATGTATTTTCCAAATCATTCATCACATTGCATGAAATTTCATCACATGACCATTGGCTCATTCATGCTCATTTTTTAGGGAAAATCATGAATTTGAATTTGGTGCATCATATGAGCTTTTTAATCATTACAACATACATGTTCATAATGTGGTTTTAAGTGAAATTGCATGGTGCATGTGTACTGTTCACGTGGGATTGCCATGCATGGGGTGAAAAATCAATTTTTGCATAACACCTCTTTTCTTCTTAAAATTTCATTAACCATGCTTAATTGTCATTAGCAAATGGATTAACACATGGTATAAATAGTAAAGCATAACAGAATTGTGGAGTTTTGGCTCATCCTAGATCTCAAATTCTTCTTCCCTCCAAAATTTTCTCTCAATCAAAACTTGAAAATTCTCCACATAGCATTGCAATTTTCTTCCATATTCTTGTTCTTTGATCTTCATTTAGTGTAGATCAAGCTTTGGTTTGGAAGATTCGAGCAGAAATCAAGCATATCAAGCTCATGAAGGTGAAGATGGAAACTGTTATTTGAGCTAGATTTAAGCCTCTCCAAGCCTCAATTTCTTCACAAAGCTTCATAACAGTGATACAGGAGTGGATTTGAATCGTGTCAGGCCTTGAAACTACTGATTCCAGAAACTGCTCTTCAAGAGGTAGGTTTTTCGAAGCTCTTAATTCTCCAATCTTGTGTCATGATAGTGTAGACCTTCTCTTGCTGAGCATGTTGATGAAAATTTCATGTGATTTGGTGGATTAATGGCTGTGATATGCTGAGATAAAGTTTTGTATGTCATAATGTTTGCCTTCGATTCTCTTCATTCATGGCTTGTTTTGCTTAGTTATTGATTGATCTGTAATGTGCGTGGAAGGAGCTTTCATTTGATATAATTTTTAGTGGATTATGGAAAAAAATTGGTTGATGATTACGCTTCACCACCGTCTCAAGGTAGGAGACGGTGGTTTCCACCGTAGACAGCCGCGCCTGTACAGGCTTAGGGTTTTGTCTGGTTCGTGCATGAGAAAAGCACTGTAGAAGCGCCTTTCAGCCAAGCCGTGCGTGTTCGATCCTTCGTGATTGCATTTGTTTTGTTTAATTCAATCTGGCTAAGCGCTTGCATGGCACCTTCGTGGAAATTCCATTGGTTCAGCTTGCATTGACTTGTCCACGCATGCCATGACTACTGATGTGGCTAGCCACATCAGATTAATGATACGGTGCGTTTTAGACGCGTTTCTTTGAGCCATGAGACCTGTGTTCAATCCAGCCTCCATGCATTTTCCATTTCTTCAATTCATTTCATTATTTTTTCATGTTTTACATTTTTATTTCATTTTATCCATGACATTCAAAATATCATAAAAAATATCTTGATGATCCAAATAATTCCAGATTTTTTTCTACATGATCATATGAATGTCTTCTATTTTTTTATGTGAATTGCTGGAATTGTACCTGGCTGGAATCTTAATTGTGTTAGAATAATTGAACATGTATGCATTTATGACATGCCTCATTCATCCTATTATGAAATGCTCATAAATGATCCAATTTCCATGAAATTTTACATGATGATTCTTAACATGTTGATGGATTTGTGGGATTTTATTTGGCATTTTTTGCTATTTCCTTCCCTGTTTTGGACACATGAACTTTAGGTGTGACAATGTGTGTCACACAATTGGATGTCTCGCTTGTGCATTTTCTTATCCATGCCAATTGAGCTTCTCTGTTTCCAATTTATGGCATGATGATTGTGTTTGACATATTGTATGCTCATAAAAATTTCCATGATTGTTTGAGTCATTTCTGTTTTAATATGGAACTTTGATTCTTGTTGACCAATTATATGCACCTTTTGCTTGCCTTGCCTTCTCTTGGTTGAATGATGACTTTGCCTAATGCTTTTGACTTGGTCCTTTTTAGGAAATGTTCTTACTTGTTTAAAGTTGCTTCATGTTGAGTATTAGCTTCTGTTTTGAATTTTTTCTCCACCTTTGACCCTAGCCTTTGCCCTAGGGGTTTGTACTCATCTTTTGAGTTTTGCATTTCAGGTTCAAGCTTATAGTCCTAAGGGATGATGTTGATCTCATGATTTGAGATGCCTTTACTTTGTACACTAACCCTTGCTGTTTATAGGTCATTTGAGATGATGAAACAATTTGAATGCTTGCACATAAAGCTTGCTTGTTGTGTATATTTGGAACCACTGTTTGTTTGTCTGTTGATAGTTTGTCTGAATGCTATACTGATTGTTTAGCTTTTCTTACAGGTACTTTAGCCGCTTTAACTCATTGTTTGAGTTGCTTTTCTTTGCTTGTGGTTGGCATACCACTTAGGTAAATTCCTATTCTCCATGTAGTCTGGAAGACCTGTCATGTTCTTTTGGCAGGCACCTGTCTGAAGCCCTCCTTAAGAGGCAATGTTTGTGCTTGTTTATCTTTGTGCCTTGTACTTCAAAGACCTCCTAAGTGAAGAGGCAATTGGCAGATAGAAGGGATGTGCAACCCATCCCCTGCTATTCAGTTGAGTCTTTCATCTTGCTCGCACTACGTGCTGATGCATTTGAATAAACACCCAAGATCCTTGTATATAGAGTCAGTCAAGTGGAGTAGAGTCCCACATTCTGGACTCCCATGTTTTCATTGATTGAAGCTCACCCAGGCCCGGGTTAAGAGCTATGAGGTCTTATCCTCATTATATTTCATCTGCTCACCCTGACGGTCAATGTCAGTGGTTAAGAGCCCTCAGATACCCTTCTAGCCGGCTTGTTTGTTGAGGTTGACATGACCCCTCGACTAAAGCCCAGCTTTGATGTTTGAGCCCCTTGTTGGTGTGTTTATTTCATGTTGTATGTGTTTGTGTGTGGTGTGATTGTATCCCCTTAGGATTGCTAGACTTCGCATAGTCTCTCGTTTGCATGTCAATTAAGGTAGCACGGTTCCTTCGTCTAGGACTTTCTTTCTTGCGTGAGCTTTCCTAAAACACAAACAAACATTATCCCCTCTTAAGAACACGTTAACTCCTTCTACTACAGGTGAATAAGTCTCCCAAGGTCGAGCATCCGGTATATTGCGTAGTAACGTAGTTCACATAAAAAACACAAAACAAATAGAAATAGTTTAGCCGAACTACGGCAACTCTGATTCTCATGTCTAGATGAGATATGTAGGCACGAGATGCGATGACTTGTCGAGTTTGACTAACGACTAACCTCTAATTCTTTTCTCTCGCCCTCGTTGCGATTGAGACCTCCCGTTTCTCTTGCCCTAGTTGCAATCGAGACCTTTCTTCTTTGTGTGTGTGCCTG
This sequence comes from Lathyrus oleraceus, assembly GCF_024323335.1. Classification (NCBI taxonomy): domain Eukaryota; kingdom Viridiplantae; phylum Streptophyta; class Magnoliopsida; order Fabales; family Fabaceae; genus Lathyrus; species Lathyrus oleraceus. Next base: position 176,804,580 of record NC_066581.1, read on the forward strand.
GAGTCTGATGTAAGCCCAACGATTGGCATTCGGTTTCCCGATTGTTGTCTTTTGGTTTGGAGTCTGATGTAAGCCCAGCGATTGGTATTCGGTTTCCAGTTTGCTTTGTGTGTGTTAGGAGATAGATGTAAGACCATTGATTGGCTATTTGTTTCCTGTTTCTTTTGTGGAGTTGGATGTAAGACCAGCGATTGGCATTCCGTTTCCACTTGTGCGTTTGCTTTAGCGTCCCAGCGTCTCCGTTTAGCGTTTGTTTGGCGTGCGTTAGCCGAGCTACGAGTGCTCTGATTCTTCTCTGGTTAGAGAAGATACATATGCATAGGATGCGATGTCCTAGCGAGCACGTTTCCCATTCCCCCGAACTACGTTGACTCTGATGTTTGTGTCTGACAAACTACGTAGGCCCAGGATGCGACATCCTGCCGAGTCCGCTTCCGTCTTTAATCTGTGTTTCCTTCCGGTGTGTGTGCAGTTTTGAGCAGTTATTTAGCATCCTTTCTTCTATTCTTTTTGAGCGTGGATCCCTTCGAGTACGATGGATGCGTAGGGGTGCTAATACCTTCCCTTCACATAACCGACTCCCGTACCTTGCAATCTCTGGTCGTGAGACCATTTCCTTTCCAGGTTTACTTTGAGCATTTCCTTTCCCTCCTTTGGGATAAATAACGCACGGTAGCGGCTCTGTGTCTTTTTCCCGTCGGTTTTTCGCGTAATGCGACAAGAGGATTCTGAAAATTTCATCATCCCTGGAGGGATATGCAATAATTGGGTCGCTGTGGATATTCCAACAATTATCCATAAGTCAAAGTAATGTTCATTGTGTTTGAAAACCCTTCTCCCATGCCAAAAGGAGAAGTGACGACATTGTTAGCACATAAATACAATGATATTTTCATTCAATAAATTCATGTTAAATGTTTGTTGTTCCAATTATTTTCCCTTTTCGCTTTTTGCATGAAATTGGTGATCACAAAAAACCCTAAATAATAAGAATAAAATCAATCTTTTCATCTGCATAATGATTTGCCTTGTTTGAGTTCTAAAATTTCTTTTATATCCAAAATCATTATGCAGGTTAATCAAACCCGTTGAACATAATGATCCAACAGCATCTCCCAATTTTGAATTCCCTGTATTTGAGGCGGAAGAAGATGATGTTGAAGAGATACCTGACAAAATTACCCGTCTACTTGAGCATGAAGAGAAAATCATTCAGCCGCATCTTGAGAATCTGGAAACAGTCAACTTGGGGTCTGAAGATTGTGTACGAGAAGTGAAGATTGGGTCCTTCCTGGAAGAGTCTGTTAAGAAGGGGTTGATTGAGTTGCTACGAGAATATGTTGATGTCTTTTCCTGGTCATATGAATACATGCCTGGACTAGATACTGATATCGTGCATCATTTCCTGCCTTTGAAGCCTGAGTGTGTGCCTGTGAAGCAGAAGCTCAGAAGAACTCATCCCGATATGGCAGTAAAGATCAAGGAGGAAGTTCAGAAGCAAATTGATGCGGCGTTTCTAGTGACTTCTACATATCCTCAATGGGTGGCCAATATTGTGCACGTGCCTAAGAAAGATGGAAAAGTTCGGATGTGTGTGGACTATAGAGACTTGAATAAAGCTAGTCCGAAAGATGATTTCCCTCCACCACACATTGATATGTTGGTAGATAATACAGCTAAATTCAAGGTCTTCTCATTTATGGACGGATTTTCCGGATATAACCAAATTAAAATGGCACCCGAGGATATGGAGAAGACAACATTCATCACACCTTGGGGAACATTCTGTTATCGAGTGATGCCCTTTGGTTTGAAGAACGCCGGAGCCACGTATCAACGAGCTATGACTACCTTGTTTCATGATATGATGCATAAGGAGATCGAGGTATATGTCAATGATATGATTGCAAAGTCAAGAACGGAAGTTGAACATGTAGAGCACCTGTTGAAGCTTTTTCAGCGTTTGAGGAAGTACAAGCTTCGTCTGAATCCCAACAAGTGTACATTTGGAGTCCATTCTGGCAAGTTATTGGGCTTCATTGTTAGTGAAAGAGGTATTGAGGTTGATTCTGCAAAGGTCAAAGCTATACAGGAGATGCCTGCGCCCAAGACTGAGATGCAAATCCGAGGTTTTCTTGGCCGCTTGAATTATATTTCTAGATTCATATCCCACATGACTGCCACATGTGCGCCGATATTCAAGCTCCTTCGGAAAGATCAGTCTCATGATTGGACCGAGGATTGCCAGAAAGCTTTTGACAGTATTAAAGAATATCTGTCCGAACCTCTGATTCTGTCTCCGCCTGTTGAAGGAAGACCATTGATCATGTATCTGACTGTTCTTGAAGACTCAATGGGTTGTGTCCTTGGTTAGCAGGACAAATTAGGAAAGAAAGAGTACGCCATCTACTACTTGAGTGAGAAGTTTACCGACTGTGAGTCTCGATACTCAGTGCTTGAGAAGACATGTTGTGGTTTGGCTTGGGCCGCTAAGCGTTTACGCCAGTATATGTTGAATCATACGACTTGGTTGATATCCAAAATGGATCCGATCAAGTATATCTTCGAGAAGCCTGCTTTAACAGGGAGGATTTCCCGTTGGCAGATGTTGTTATCTGAGTATGATATCGAGTATCGAGCTCAGAAGGTTATTAAAGGTAGTATCTTGGCTTACCACTTGGCACATCAACCAATCGAGGATTATCAATCAGTTCAGTATGACTTCCCAGATGCGGAGATTCTGTATTTGAAAATGAAAGATTGCGATGAGCCTACGCTCAATGAAGGGCCAGAGCCTGGTTACAGATGGAGTATGGTATTTGATGGCGCTGTAAATCAATATGGAAATGGTATTGGGGCAGTGATTATTACCCCTCAGGGCACACATTTTCCTTTTACAGCAAGGCTAACTTTCAAATGCACGAATAATATGGATGAATATGAGGCCTGTATTATGGGATTGGAAGAGTTGATTGATCTTAGGATCAAACATCTTGATGTTTATGGAGATTCGGCCCTCATTGTTAATCAGATTAAGGGCGAATGGGAAACGAATCAGCCTGGTCTCATTCCATACAGGGATTATGCGAGAAGGATTTCAACATTCTTTACTGAGGTTGAATTCCATCATATTCCTCGAGATGAGAATCGGATGGCAGATGCTCTTGCTACGCTTGCTTCGATGATTGTGGTAAGACTTTGGAATTAAGTTCCCAACATCACTGTGATGCGCTTGGATATACCAACCCATGTATTTGCAATTGAGGAGGTGCAAGATGATAAGCCATGGTATTATGATATCAAGTGTTTCCTTCAGAGCCAGATTCACCTGCTTGGGGCATCTGTGAAAGATAGGAAGACTTTGAGGAGGTTGTCAGACAGTTTCTACCTCAATGGCGATGTGCTTTATAAGAGAAATTTTGATATGGTGCTGCTCAGATGCGTGGATAGACACGAAGAAGACCTGTTAATGACTGAGGTTCATGAGGGTTCATTGGGAACACATTCCAATGGACATGCCATGGCTAGAAAGATGTTGAGAGCAGGCTACTATTGGCTGACAATGGAGTCAGACTGCTGCAAATATGTGAAGAAATGCCATAAGTGTCAGATCTACGCGGATAAGATTCATATTCCCCCGACACTTCTGAATGTGATTTCATCACCATGGACCTTCTCCATGTGGGGAATCGACATGATTGGCATGATAGAGCCGAAAGCTTCCAACGGTCAGAGATTTATTCTCGTAGCGATTGATTACTTTACCAAATGGGTTGAAGCGGCATCATATGCAAATGTGACCAGACAAGTGGTTGTAAAGTTTATCAAGAATCAACTCATATGCCGTTATGGTGTGCCAGATAAGATCATTACTGATAATGGATCTAACTTGAACAACAAGATGATGAAGGAGCTATGTAGCGAGTTCAAGATATCACATCATAATTCTTCTCCTTACAGACCCAAGATGAATGGGGTTGTTGAAGCTGCTAATAAGAATATCAAGAAGATCAAACAGAAGATGGTTGTCACGTATAAAGATTGGCATGAGATGCTGCCATTTGCTTTACATGGATATCGTACATCTGTCCACACTTCAACAGGGGCAACCCCTTTATCTCTTGTTTATGGCATGGAGGTTGTGCTCCCATTAGAGGTGGATATCCCATCAATGAGAGTGTTGATGGAGCCAAGGTGACTGATGCTGAATGGGTTCAGAGTAGTTATGACCAGTTGAATTTGATCGAAGAGAAGAGATTGACTGCCATGTGCCATGGTCAGTTATATCAGCAAAGAATGAAGAAAGCCTTTGATAAGAAGGTCAAGCCTTGTGTGTTCCGAGAAGGTGACCTTGTGCTCAAGAAAGTCCTGTCCTTCGCGCCCGATTCCAGGGGCAAGTGGACTCCAAAGTATGAAGGTCCATATGTTGTCAAGAGAGCCTTTTCAGGCGGTGCGTTGATACTCACAACTATGGATGTGGAGGATTTCACTCGTCCTGTGAATTCAGATGCAGTCAAGAAATACTTCGCCTAAAATAAAAACAGAATAACTCGCTAAGTCGAAAACCCGAAAGGGCGGCTTAGGCAAAAAATGAGCGTCTCGGTGGATTGAAAACCCGAAAGGGCGATCCAGGAAAAAGTTAGAGACATACAAAAATGAATACATGTATCCCGCTAGATTGAGTACCTCACCCTGGGGTAATCTAGGCAAAAACTAGGGATTTGGCAAGTAACTGCATCTTGACAAGACTTTGCTTTACAACTGTCATCCGTCAGAGGTTCTCGCTCAGTCATCATCAATCAAAGCTTCAAATACATCGGATTCAGAATTGGTGGAGAAATGGTCATTATGTTCAATGTAGCCCTTTTCCAATATATATCACCAATTTCAAATTTGTAAAGATCTATGGAGTCTTGCCATTTGCAGACTACCATTCCATCAAATAAATTTGAGCCTTTATCCAATTATTTGCACTCTTATTTGTTTCTATTCAACAAATGTTTTGCATGTTTTAATTGAAAAAATATCATTATTTTAATCAAATCTTTCATAATTTGTTTATAAACAAAGTGAACATTCACAATGATGAGGGGATACTGGGGATGTCTTCAGTGCTCTCCCAAGGATGGTAAGATTCTTGACAGGGTAAGACATTTGTTCATATTCCTGGCATGCTTGTATCCTCTTCCTCCGGAGCCTTTTGTGATTTTTCTCCCAAGCGGAGTGTTGAGAGGGATTATTCATCCCTCTTTCCTTCAGTAGAGTAGTGATTCTTCCTCCCCAACAGATGTAATCTCATTGATGGGGCAGTATTTGGTGACCCTTGGAAACTTTTGGTTTATGGTTGTTCCCCCCCCCCCCCCCCCCGCAGAGATCCATCCTCCTCTTTGATAACTTCCCCTGCAGAGTTGCTTCTGCGTCGGAGTTCAGCTGTACAACGACTTTGCCCCCAGTTGGAATGACTGATGCTCATCCCCTGCAGAGATCTTTGTGGTCATGGATTTCTCTCTTGAGATGTAGTAGTGGATGTTTGTGTACTTGTTCGTTGGACCTATTTGTGTTAGAAATGTCTGCTTGTCAGCATTCATCATACATAAACCATGCATATGTGTATATTGATAACATTCATGTCGCATTTGTTTGACATATATCTTTGTTTGTTATCTCTTGTTTGAGGGTATTATGTTCCCCAAGCAGATGTTGTTGATTGATCTCTCCATATAGAGTCAACCCCATAAGCAAAAAGTGTTCATCTTTACTTCTATATTCCCCACTGAGTTATATCCTCGTGGATGTTGGTTGTTTCTGTTCCCTCCCAACACATATATTGGGATGGAATTCCCCATTGAGTTATATCCTTATAGGAACAAGCTTTGTTTCATTGTGCCTATCTAGTTTGTTCCTAGACTGGCCTCTTATGGTTGTTTCCCTCACTCCCCTGTGGTGTAACTGAACAATTGCTCAGTAACCAGTAATCGTTCATCTTATCCCCGGCGGAGTCTGTGGTCTTCTACCCTTATACTGGTAGTTGTAAACCCTATTTCATCCCCTTGTAGGGTGAACCTTTTGCTCATCCTAATTGACGACGGTTACTTTTCCGTGGTTTTCTACCCAGTATCCGGTAGATGTAATCCCCTCTTTGACAGTTATCTTTATCCAGTATTCGGTGCTGATTTTCCTTCATCTTTTGGATAATTGCTCCGATAAAGCAATATATCCCCAGCGAGTCATCTCTCGTCTACCCTTTGTTGTTGGTGATGATTGTTTCTCCCCTGGATTGGTCATCATTATATACTTAGTTTCGGTATCCCGATGCCTTTCTTTGTCGGTCGATTTATCCTTTATTAACCCACTAGACGGTTATGGATAATCTTCCATGTGAGTATGTTATCTACGTTCTGACGGTAATAGATAATATATCTCATGCACTCTTCGGTCGAAGTCTTTTATTCTTCTCCAGTCGAGTAAGATTCGTATCCCTTTTTATGGGATCGAATGTCCATCCTATAATTGAGCTTGCTTTTAGCCCTCTTTTGGATGATGAGTGTCTTGGTAATATTCCCAATTCACGCTTTGCTTGGTCACCTATTATATGCCCAGTAACCGGTATCCCTGGTGTTCCTTCCTCCCTGCTCCCTATTATGACTTTCTGTCCCTTGCGGAGTCAGATTTTCCTGAGCTGAAGTGTACCTTTTTAGGTCTTCCTCAGATGATTTTGGATGTTTGATATCTCTCACCTTTATACCGGTCTTAGATATTCATTCTTCCTGAGCATGTTGTTCTCTCACCCTTATACCGGTGTTCAGATCACATGTCTCTTTGAGCTTATTACCCAGTAACCGGTAATACCTCATCCCGTTGCTTCCCCAAAGGAGTCTTGTTTGGGTGTTTCCCTAGCAAAGTCCCTTAGTGGATTCTCCCAGCCTGAGTCCGGAGTCTTATCCGAAGTATCCGTTACGAATAATTTTTGCTGTATTGGCATATTCCCCAATACATGCATCTTTGATTCAGCTCGAGTCCTTCCATTGATTTGTTTCATGGATTTCCTTCGAGTCTCTCAACAAGTTTCAAGTCGTGACCTACTCATGCATTTTTATCCCTTTACTCCCAAGTAGAATCCCTAGAGTCTCTGTCCCATTTGTGAGTATGTTACTCCAGTGGATTTTCGGTTATTCCTGGTTTCTTTCTTCCTTTGTGGACACATATCTCCACAGAGTTGTTACCTTTTGCATACATACATTTGCATCATGAGGTCTCTTAGGGACCAAAATTCGTCTCTCTGTTATTATTTAAGCCCATTCTACCTCGTCGATACGAAGATTTTAATCTTCACTTCTTCGGCTAGAATGACCTTAAATAGGGGCATATGTAAAACCCTAATTTTGACCCTAAGATCCCTCATGGCATCATAACATTACATTTGCAAAGCCTCAAGGATCATGAGCATCTTGGTTCCCTTTGCCTATTAGGTGGGATCTCTTGTGATTTGGTTTGAGATCACCAAGAATGCTTGAATTGAATATTATTGCTTTTCCCATTTTATACACTAAACAAAAGCACAAAAATATGTCACTAACATTGCTTGTTTGTAGCTTGAGCAATCACAAGATCAAAAGCTTCTAGGTGATTCCTTTGTGCAATGATATGGCCAAGAGAAAATGAAAGCAAGCATGGCAATGGTTCCAAAAGCTCTCATTCATCCAATATGCCTCCCTAAGTATCTCATTTCATCATTGTGATCAAAGCAAATCAAAGGGTTTGAGGTTTGTGTCTCAAAGACACCCTAATTCATCTGTTCATCCATTATGCCTTGCTCATGAAGCAACCTCAACCCATGATCAAATACAATCAAGGGAAGTCCTTTAATTCATCATTTCATGCATATTTGAACTTATTTTAGTGTCCTCAATCATCAATTCATCAAGATATGAGTTGTGGACTTGAGAAGTTGATCAGTCAATTCATCTGACTATTTTGAAATGCACTGAGACCTAACTTTTTATGTTTTGGTCAAATGGAGATGATCCCAAAAGAACAAATGTTCTTAAGGACAATATGAAAAACTTTCATGTTCATAAAAAATTGTTTTTAAGCTTTTAAGGTCATCTCCCATTCCAAGACATTATAGGTCATTTTGACTGAAACCCTAATTGTGGGTCAACTTCCCAAGAACATAACTCATTCATTTTTTATGATTTTGAGGCGGGATAAAATGAATTGGAAAGCTTATTGTGGCTACTTCAAATGTTATGTTGAACAAAATATCAAAATCTCAAAGGAAATACATGTGATAATGCAAAACATTATAGGTCACTTTGGGCCAAATGCATTGAAAGGCAAAAAAGTCCAACTTCAAGTGCCATAACTTCTTCATCAAAAATCCAAATTATGCAACATTTAAGTCCATCTTGATTGTCTTGAAAAGATCTACAACTTTTGTGTTGGAGGTGTTTCCATTTGAGGCTTGCATCATCAACACAGAAGGGCTTGAAGTTGGACCAATTTGGGAAAATTCTCAAAGGCATGCTTTGCACTATGAACTTCATGGCCTGTTTTCCTAAATTTCCACACTTAAAATGAGTTTTTGCTCAACATAACATTTGTTCCTTATGTCAAGACCTTTCCAACCATTACCCACACACTTATGTTTGGATTTTCTAATTGGCATTTTCGAAGAGTTGAAGTCTTAGGCACAATTATGGAATTAATGTTGAAACTTCATGCACAAGCCATTGCCTTGCAAACTACACGTCCATTTCAAGTTGTTTGGTCATCAGCATGCAAATAAAATTGAGTTTGGGCCTTCCACATGATCACACAAGCCCATGCAAGGAAAATCCATTTGCCATGCACACGAGCAAACTCACTTGTTCAGTCAATTCCAACTATAAATACATGTGTTATGCTTCATTATGAACTAACCTAAAGGCGCCTAAAGCTCTGCAAAAATCAATTCCCAACCATACCAAAGGAACTAAGTTCATATTTCTTCAAAATTTCAGATCTGAAATTCAATTGAATTTGGTTGAATCTTCAGATCTAAAGTTCCTAAACCTTCATCATCTGGTCCATTGAAATTCTGTTTGGCAAAAGGAATCAAGGAAAGGAACTCAAAGCTCCACAGTTCAAAGGTGTGCATCAACTGGTTTTTTCTTTGAAACTCCTTATTCTTTGATCTATTGGCCTTGATATTGTGTTGTCTGAAGTCCTCTCTATAGAGTCATCATTGTTGTATGCTCAATTTTTGAAATCAAGCAAGTTCATGATGAACACCATCAAGTTTCAACCTCTGATTTCTCTCACCATGGAGATCTAGACTGAAAATAGATGGCATAGGGGTGATGTACATCACCCCAGCTTTAATTTGGTATAGGGATCGTGAGTTTGGGTTAACATTTGCAAACCTGCAACTCTGGCCGGAGCTGGTGTGCTCGCCGGAGAAGACGGTGGTGTACACCACCGTCCACCATGCCAGATTTAATCTGGACCATTGGATGCGTTTCGCACGATCTAATCCTGGCCCTTGTTATGTTTGACTTCATTTAATGCATGGTACCACGCGCTTGACTCATGTACATAGTAAGTGCGCGCTTGAGAGCCTTCTGATCAGCCACGTCAATTAATGAGGCTTGATCAGACGCTTGTGGTTTTTTCTGATTTTTGTAATTTCCATTTTATTTCTTTTATTTCATTAAAGTTTAAAAATTCATAACTCTTTCATTTTTAATCCAAAAAATATGGGACCGATTGCATTATTTCTCATTTTAATTCTAGTTTCTAAAAATGATTTTTAATATTTTTTATTTCATCATTTGATATTTTTTGTGAATTTTCTCTTTTCTGGTTATTTTTAATTCATTTTAAATAGTTTTTGATATTCACAAAATACAAAAATATTTCCTCTACCTCTTTGAATGATTATGGATCTATGAAAAATATTCTCATCAATTTTTTAATTGATTTGAGATTTATTTGAGATTTTAGTTCAATTAGGTCATTTTATTCATTTTTAATTGATTAAAAATAGTTTCTGACTTTTAAAAATGCTGAAATTTTTTGTCAAACTTTGTTTGACCTTGTTGAACTTAGGATAAATCACTTGGACATTTCAAAGTTGATTTGAAGTGATTTTGAAGTTTGACCTTTCTTTAATATTTTAATTCAGGTTTATTTTGAATATTAAAAATGCCTAAAAATATTTTGTTCATTTCTTGACTTCCAATCTTCATCTCACTTCTGTTTTTTGATTGTTTGACCATGATCTTCAATGTCATTGGTCAACACTTGTTGACTGGTACATTCCAATTCATTAAATGCACTTTATTCTTTCCATTTTCGTTATCCATTATTCATCTCCTTCTTCTTCTTCTTTTCTTTTTGATCAATGAGTTAAGGGTTGATAAGTTAGCATTGATTAGGGAGGTTTAATCTTCCTTGATTCAAATCTAATTCATCTTGATCAAATGATCAAGTGAATGGCTTTGCATTAAGGATAGATTGCTTCCTAAATCATGCAAAGGACTTAAACCAATACAAGATCATTTCCCATTTTCTTTTTGGCATGGCAAGTTATTGGAACTTGGTTCACTAATCAAGACTTCAAACTTATGTTGTTGCCTACATTATTATTGACCGGCCTCAGATAGTTGTGACTTCTACATAAGTCCAATTACGATTGCTTAACATAGCACTAAATTTGCCTTATGTCACACTAACTACTAACTATTAACCATTAACATTTACTTTTTGCACTTTACATTTATGCAATTTATTATTCTTGCACATATTATTCATTTGCTTTTTCCTTTGCTCATTGGAGCACATGTTTATGTTAATGTCATTTGCCTTTTGCTCACTTGAGCATATAATTGCGTATACATCATTTGTGTTTGTGTTTTGTTTTGTTTGTTGTGAACCAAAATGCAAAGAATTGGACAAAATGGACTTAGATATTAGGACTTTACCCAAGCTAATGGAGTTTGAAGAGCAACTAGGCCTCATGCCTTTAGAGTGCTAAAAATGTCAAAGAGCAACTAGGCCTCATGCCGTTAGAATGCTTAATGTTGAAGATGACTTTGAAAGGATTACATTCTAAACTCCCTCTTGTCCATTCTTTGATTGCATCATGGAACATTTTCATGTGTGTGTTCTTGTGCTAAGGATTCCAATGTTGAGCCAAATTAAGGAACCATTACCATGAGCTTCTAAGAGAGAGGGATCCAAGATACCTTGAGGAGCTTTCCAAGAGTTCATTGATTGTTGATTGCTTGAGTTTACCATTATTGTGATTGCTTATTCCAAAGGATGGGAGCTACTTGGATCATCAATATGATCTCAAGAGAGGAACTCCATGTGTGGTTTTGCTTCTTGTCCCTTACTTCTTGTATTGTTTAGGACCTTAGCCATTCTTCTTCTTCTCTCCACTCTAACCCAAGCCAAAAATGTTTGTGCAAACATTTGACCTTTGTTTTAAAATATTAGAAACCTAATCCTTATGCTTTTGATTTTTAAACTTTCCTTTCATAATACTTATTTTGAATTGAACTTCTAAATCAACTTTAACCTTATTTTGTATATAATTTTCATTGGTAAATATAACCCATCCAAATGACTTTTTGTGGTCTCATGACCATTCTCTTAATCAAACTTTTTTCATAACCTTTAGCTATTAGGTTTGAGTTATCCTTGAGGTAGACGTAATGCTCACCTATATCCTTAGTGATGGACAATGAGTCTTCCATGCTTATTATAGGGTTAACCCCTCACTAGCATGTTGAAGCTATCCTCACATGATGGATTTTGTGGTTTTAGGTTGAGTTTTCTCCCTTGGATAACAAAAGACCTTAAGGCTTTTGGGCCAACCAATTCACCAATTCATTTTGAGATTTTTACCCCGAACTACGAGGTTTTGATCCTAATCTTTTTTAAGATGGTACGTAGGCAATGGGTTTATCCATCTAAACACAAAATGTAAATAACTTGTATATTCTTTTTCTCATCTCTTCAATCATGTTTGCACAAATAAAATTTCACAAAATACCAACCTTACAACAAGTGTGAAAAGGGCTCCCTAGGAGTACCTAGGATGTTTTGGGTGCTTAAAACCTTCCCATTGCATAACCAACCCCCTTACCCCGATCTCTGACATTTTTACTAGTTTTTGATTCCATAAAACTTTTAGGTTTTTGTTCGCTTTCTAACCATTCCTTTGGATAAATAGAAGTGCGGTGGCGACTCGACTTGTATGATTTACTTGGATTTAGTCAATATATCTAATGGTAACGAATACCCCGCTACAACTAGGATCATACCCAATTCCTCTTCTATTGTTCTGACTGACTCCATAAATCATGGATGCCATTATGCTCCTCCCTATCCCATTTTTCAGAAACTTTTGAAAAGATTTTTCATATTTATAAATTATTGTGTTTGAAGTTTGTGGAGCTTGAGATAACGCTTCTTCAAGTTTTGAGCAATTTTTCCTTGTTGCATCTCTTTCTAATGTCAAAGTTCTGTTTTCATCTTTTAGTTCTAAAATTGTTATCTCAAGTTTGCCACATTCTTCTAATGTTTCTTCAAGAACGCCTTTTACAGCTTTAAATTTTTGTTTGAGTTTCTGATATGAGCTTAGAGTTTCAGACAGACATGATTCATGGTCAGATCGAGAGATTTCAGAAAATACCTCTTCTGATTCAGATTCTTCATCTGAAGTTTTCTTGGATGTGGTAGCCATGAGTGCCACATTAGCCTGTTCATCAGAGTCTGATTCTGATGAGTCAGATTCGCTGTCATCCCAGGTAGCCATCAGTCCCTTTTTGGTTCTGAGGGAATTTTTCTTGAAGTTCTCTTTTCTGGCACTCTCTTTCTTTAACTTGGGACATTCGTTTCTGTAGTGACCTATTTCTTTACATTCATAACACGTAACATCTTTGTTAGATTTACCTTTTGAGGTTGATTCTGATCGGTCCCCTCTGGGTCTTGGTCTCCTGAAGTTATTATTCCTCTTTCTCCAGAGTTGTTTTACTCTTCTGGTCAGAAGGGATAATTCTTCCTCATCGTCAGAATCTTCCTGTTCAGAGTCATCAGCGTATTCTGTTTCGGCCTGGAAGGCTTTGTTTCTGTCAGATTTGCACCTTTCAGATTTGGACTTTAATGCTACAGACTTGATCTTTTTCTAAGGCTCATCTTCCTCCAGTTCTATCTCATGACTTCTGAGTGAACTGACAAGCTCTTCAAGGCTGATGTTGTTCAGATCCTTTGATAGCTTTAAGGTTGTGACCATGGGTCTCCACTTCTTTGGCAAGTTTCTGACTATCTTTTTGACATGGTCTGCCGTTGTGTATCCTTTATCTAGCACTTTGAGACCTGCAATGAGAGTTTGGAATCTAGAAAACATTACCTCAACAGCTTCATCATCTTCCAGTTTGAAGGCTTCATATTTCTGGATTAGAGCCTGAGCCTTTGTTTCTTTGACCTGAGAGTTTCCTTCATGAGTCATCCTTAAGGAGTCGAGTATATCTTTAGCTATTTCCCTGTTGGTGATTTTTTCATACTCATTGTAGGATATGGCATTGAGAAGTATCGTTCTGGCTTTGTGATGAATTTTGAATTCGCGCTTCTGATCATCTGTCATTTTACTTCTGGGAACGGCAACTCCAGCATCTGTTACAGGAGGTTTGTATCCAACTGTGACAATATCCCAGAGATCAGCATCATAGCCCAGAAAGAAACTCTCAATTCTATCTTTCCAGTAATCGAATTTCTCTCCATCAAAGACGGGAGGTTTAGCGTTGTAGCTGTCTCTTTCATTGGTGTTGGCCATGGTCTTTCTCATTCTGGATCTCTCTGCACTGTTAAGTGTTTGATTAGAAAATCAATAACAGAGCCGAAGCTCTGATACTAACTGAAGGTGAGCAAAACAAGAAAGGGGGGTTTGAATTGTTGTAGAAATTAAAAGCTTTTTCAAAAGTAAGAACACACAGAATTTTATACTGGTTCACTTATAACACAAAGTTACTCCAGTCCACCCGGCCAAGGTGATTTCTCCTTAAAAAAGGACTTAATCCACTAATCTTGAAAGATTAATACAACCAAACGTCTAAGAGAGTGATCTCTTAGTCCTCCCAAGTATACAGACTACGCAGAGTCACTTGAGGAAGAAAATCAATTTAACAAAATAAATATGTAATAGAGAGTGCTTCTAAGAATAAGCGAATATTACAGCAGAATAATCAAGCAAGTGTTTTCACGTATGAGCAGCAGCTCGTGAAAAGTTTTAAGAGAGAATGTACAGAATTTTCTGTGCGTTGTTATGTGTCTCTCACTGAAGTAGGTTGTCCCTTATATAGTAGTGAAAGGACCGTTGGAGTGATGACATGATATTGGCCTTTGATGAGCATTGAATGTCATTACTTCTGTGTTTCTTGCCATAACCAATTTGTCTCCTTGAATGATTTCTTTCTAAAAATACTTCCTTTCCATTTGAAGAAATTCTTTCCGTTACTCTTTCTGGATATGTTGAATCTTCATCAGTCTTTGTTATCTCGGAGTTCTATGTCAGAGGGAGATTGCGTTTAGGTTACCTCAGAGCTTCTAAGAGTATTGGTCTTCTAGATCATTAGAACTAAGTCTAGTGGATGTTTAGAGCTTCTGGTTCTTTCTACCGTCTTGTTTTGCTCAGAATCAGAGCTTCTGAAACGCACTTCTTCCTCAGATGCTTCTGATCTTCTAGAACTTTGTATCTGATCAGAGTTTGTATCTGATAAAAGGATCAAATTCCTTTGTTGTTGTTCAAAGTCCTGCACACTTAGAGAATTTTCGTTAGGGTGCCATTTTTGGTTTTATCCTTTGTTATCATCAAAATCTTGGAATTCTATTGTAGAACTAATTTTGTTCTTACAGAAAGGCACAAAGGCCTAAAAATGGTTTGAATTTGTTAGTTCTTTTTGGCTTTTTTGAAAGTTTAAGTCAAGTATAGTTAAGTCTATTTACAAGTTTGATTTGGAAAAGAAGTTTGAAAATGGAATGACATAGGGCCAAAGTTTCTATCTTTTTCGCAAAAGTGGTCAAAGTTTAGAACAAAATAAGTTCAATCAAAGAAGGTTTTGAAAAAGAGAGGGAGAGATTTTGAAATTAAAGAAAGTGGGGAGAAGATGAAGACACTATCCTATGTACAAAATCAAAAGTTTAGAGTTGAAAAGATCTGACCCAATGGGTAGCAATCCAATAGACAAGAATGTCAATAGAAACCCATAATTCTCTTGGACTTTTAGAATCAAGCAGCACACAAATGCACAATTATATTAATCTTGAAGAGCAAAGGCATCAAATAAAGATGGCCACGTCCAAGCTTACCCATTCCATGATCTTCTTCAAAATAGCCCATGTAACAGATGAATTTCACAAGTCACAGGTTCAAAATAACAGCTTCACAATGATCATGTTACAGATGAACTCAGAAGGATCTTGAATGATGTATTAGGTGAAGTTTCGAATTGCAAGCACTTGGTTTCATAATAAGTTGGCATTGGCCAAGTCCTTTAGCATAGGAATATTTCCTAAATTCTAAGTCCATTTGTCCAAGATCTAGCCAACAGTCCCCACAAAAGGTTTTTAGGGTTTTTGTTGTTATTATGTACATTAATGGTCAAAGACCACATAAACAAACAAAGTATACACAAACAAAATATATCACACAATATGGTCCAAATGGACAAAGTGAAAATTGCATTAACATAAACAATTAGAATGATATGAACAATGGCAAATGTAAAAAAGCTAGAATTAAATGGCATTAAAGTAAAGGGCTTGAAATTAAAAGTTAGTAGTTAATAGGTTAGAAGTTAGTATTGTTTTGCTTTTACTTTTCATTTTAAGACATTCTTTGGAGAATACTCAACCCACTTATTACAAGCATGGGTCCTTGAACCAAGACATCTTCCAAAGGAAGGAAAAAAGGCCAAGTTTCCACACAATACCATGAAAGAGGGGAGACTTACAATCTCACTAACTAGAATGCTTATGCCTTTTATATCACAAATTTAGCGCTATGTTAAGCAAATGTAATTGGACTTATGTAGAAGTCACAACTATTTGAGGCCGGGAAATATAATTTTGGTGTTAATGCATGTTAGAGACATAGTATAATAGACTATGCTCATGAAACATACCACACACAAAAAGAATATGAAAAAGGTGTGGTCTTATCTCATCCATACTCATGTTAATTTTTCAATCAACTAGCCTTAGGATTTTGAGATATCATAGGCCAAATGGAATGAATAAATGAAGAAGGGGAATGATATGAAGTGGGACTTTTACCAAATTAATATCATTCATTCATTTTGGGAGATGGAATATGCATTCCATCAATCCCCTAAATCCAATGATAATAATTTGACAAAGTCAAATCAACCTTGACCAAGGCCCAACAACAATAGTCAAACTCAAACAAGTCATCACAAGTGGTCAACAAATTTAATTGGCATTTATTCAAATTAAAAATACTAAAATAAGACATTTAATTTAAATATGGTTTGTCCAATTCCTAAAACCTCATCAAAACACCAAAGAAATGGCCATGAGATTTATCATAGGTGAAACAAGGTCAAAGGAACTTGGAGATTTTTTTTCATGATTTTTGGATATTTAAAAGTATTTTTAAACAATTAAAAACCAATGCAAAATCAATTAAATCATGAAAAATAATAATAATGATCCAAAAAAATAATTTTAATTCAGAATATGAAAGAGGAAATTATTTGAATTTTTTTGGTGAAACTCCCATATTTTTGGATCAATATTAAAATTAATATGAATTAATGAAAATAAAAGGATTAAAATGAAAATTAAATGATAAGAAAAAACGTGGACCACTTGATCTCCCTCATTAATTGAGGTGGCAGATAAAGTCGTCACAAGCGCGCAATCCACGATACGCCTGAGTCAGCGCACCACAGGAAAGGTAATTCAAACCAACGCACAAGATTATTTCATTTCAAGTGGATCATGTGGCTCTGAACACGCCAACTCACCATCGGAGCTAGAACTCTAGTCTCCTTCTCAGGCGAGCCTCGCCGGACTGGTTCAGTCATAACCATCACCAAGATTAAAAAGAAGGACATGATTTCAAAGGAAAAATGGAATTGAGCACGAATCTGACCTCAATTTATCCTAACTCCAAGTATATTGAGAGATAAATGGAGTTGAAATTTGAGGTACATGAACTGAGTTACTTCGATTTGGCCTCAAAGTAACTCAATCTTCTTGCCTACATTGGTAGGACTTCAGACAACCAAAGAATCAAGAGAATTGAGCAAGATTGAGAGAGAATTGAAATGATTAAAATTTATGGAAAAAACCTTCAATGTAGGTTTGGATTCAGTTGGTCTTGCCTTGGCTCGTTCTTGATCTCACTCCAAATGCTTGGCGTAGAAGAATTGAATGCTCAAAAGGTCTTGAATCCCTGGAGTTTTGAATCTCAAAACAGTGAGAATTCAAACTCAATTTCAAGTGAAAGTCTCAGGATTATCCTTTGGAATGAGAGGGTTAGAGGTTTGGGATCAAAGTTGGGGCAAATGTGTATGAAATTCTGAGCATATGGAGCTCTATTTATAGCCAAATCAATTGATATTTGCACACTTGAAGTGAACTTCCAAAATTAGCAATGTGTGATGCATGAGTGCATGGGCATGTGTAGGCCCATGAAATCACTCCATCTGATCCATAATTGAGTGTAAGCAAGGCTGAAGTCATGTTGGAATGCTAGGCAATTGTGCATGGATGGCTGAAGTCATGCGCAGCCTATACATTTCTTGTCCAAAATGAATGAACTTGGACTTTTTGGAAAGTCTAGATCAAGAGGAACAACTTTCATGTGCAACACTTTTCCATTTGGAGCTTGGAACTTGAAGAATTTTGAGGTGGAAGTTTGGAATTTTGAACATATTGAAAGTTTTTCTAAGTGTTAAGCCATATGTCTCAATGTTCTACCTTGCTTAACTTTTTATGTGAGTTTCAAATGAGAAACGTGTATTCATTAAAGTTGTATCTCTTTCAAAGACCTTCAAAATGGTCACCAATTTCGTGTCATTTGGATTTGAAATGATATATTTATGCATTTTTGAAGTTTGGAAAAATCACTTGATAAATGGTATAGGTCAAAAGTGACCTATAATGTAACCTCATATCACATGCTCATAAAAGTTGAATTAGATCTCACTAAAAATATCAAAGTTGAAGTAGACCTCTTGAATTTGATTTAGCAACTTGTAAATCTTTCATCTCATAAAAATTGAGCAAGTTATGGCCTTGGGAAGTTGACTTTCAAATTAGAGTTTAGACAAGATGATTTTCCAAGAAAAACTAGCTCTAGGTCACAACATGAAAGTTGTTTGTAATATCATTTAGAGTAAGTTTGATCTTAGAATCATTTTCATATGGTAAAAATTGTAGGAGATAGGGTCTAGGGAGACCCAGTTTTGATCAGATGAATTCATCTGGCCAACCACCATCAACCAACTTGCTAATCTTCAATTCTCTTGACTTTCTACACTCATGGTAGATCATATATGTATAATATGATGAATCTTGAAGTGTCCCTTGATAAATTTGATCAATTGGTGAGATATCTTGTTGGAGAAGTTACTTAAGATACCTAGTCAAACTAGGGTTTCCAAGGCAAATCACCCTCCAACTTGTCGCACCCCAAAATTTGACTTTGGCTTTATTGAACACATCTTGATTAATCTCGTTGTCTCGTATTCATCTCAATTTCTTAAACTTCGCGTGACAACTGGTTTGATTAGGATTTGTGTGTTTTCGTTGCTTACCGTGTTGTATTTCGTTGTTTTAGCAAAACCTGGTCGATATCGTTGCCTCGTATTTATCTCGCTTATCTCTTTTGTGCGTGGCATCGCTTCGATTAGGTTTTGTGCGTTTTTATCTATTTAATTGTTTGTTTGTCGGTATTTTGACTGTATTTCGAATATATTAGAGTTTTCTTATTGTCCGATTATTTGTGATTGTGTTTGTCAGCATTTTCGTGATGTCGTGTTGATTTTATTATTGCCTAGGGTTGTTTATTTAATCACGTGTTGTGCCGTGTGATTTAATCGAGTCTGTTTGAGTCGTGTTGTTGATTTTACTGGTTTACCGGTTTACTGGTTTATTGGTTTTATCAATTTGTCTGTTTTGCTGTGCAAATTGTCATCGTTTTTATCGCGTTCGTGTCGCTCGATTTTATCGTATTTTAATCGTGTGCCGTTTAATATTATTTGTGCTTAATATTAATTGTGTTTAGTTGTTAATTAGTTTATTTAATTAGGATTAATATTATATTAGTTTATTATTATTATATTATATATATAAAATTATATTATTAATTTATGTTAGATATTTTTTAGGTTTCTTATTGTTTAAGTAATCTAAATATATATTATTAATTTATGTTAGATATTTTTTAGGTTTCTTATTGTTTAAGTAATCTAAATATATATTATTAATTTATGTTAGATATTTTTTAGGTTTCTTATTGTTTAAGTAATCTAAATATATATTATTAATTTATGTTAGATATTTTTTAGGTTTCTTATTGTTTAAGTAATCTAAATATATATTATTAATTTATGTTAGATATTTTTTAGGTTTCCTATTGTTTAAGTAATCTAAATATATATATATAGATGTTGTTAGTAAGAAAGAAAGAAGGAAAGTGGATCAGAAGAAGGAAAAAACGTGTGGTGAGAGAAACAGAGAATTGAAAAGAAATATTTTTCCAAAAGCATTACCGTATTTCACTTGTTCTTCATTTTCGGTAACCCAAAATCGTCCCGATTATTCATCGAAACACAAAACCGATTTCATATCTTTGAAGTTCGTTGAGTCCAGGTCACAAATATCCAAGGTTCATTTCATTCCGGCGAGGCTCATAAGCTTACTCATAAGCTTACTCTTGGGCTTTCCTGTAATGAGCCCATTTATTTATTTCTTTAGGGTCTAGGCTCGTTCAAATCTAAAATCAACAAAACAGACTTTCCCCTTTTCTTTTGGGAGAACTACGTGGATTCTGATTTCTCCATTGCGCCTTGGAGATACGTAGGCATGAAGTCTACGACTTTATCGAGTCCAAAAACAATAAAATCAAGTTCTTTTCTCATCTCCCCAATCAAACGATCAAAGCGAAAAAAGCAAAGCATTCACATAAACATAAGCAAAAAGGTTCCTGTGGAGTACCACAGATGTAGAGGGTGCTAATACCTTCCCTTTGCATAACCAACCCCCGAACCCGTAACTCTAAAGGGATTTATCGTTATTTTTCCCTTCCTCTTTTTGGATAAAATAAAAGACGGTGGCGACTCTTGCATTTAAAATATTTTTCAAACGGGTTAAGTTCAATCAATACTTAATCTCGTGAAAAATCCCGCCGCGACAGAATGGCGACTCTGCTGGGGAAATCATGATTAAACTTATTTGAGGGTTTAGCCTATCTTTGCTTGTTTATATGTTTGCTTTGTGAATATTTGCTAAATTGTATTGTTTGTAATGTTTGTTGTTTTGGGTTTTGGGGGATACTTGTGATAAATCCTATACCCGGATTTGGGGCACATTTGAGATAGGATGGATGATAATTTAGGTTGACTTGATAGGAGACAATCCTTACCGAGTTGACTTGAGCCTTTGTCCGCTTGGTGGAGGCCTCTTTGAGGGTGATAGTGCTAAACAAGTCATTTGTGAGGCATTGTTGCTTTCGACGGGCCCGTGAAGCCAAGGACCTTAGTTTACCTTTACCCCATCTTGGCCTTACTTAGGATGTGATGCGGTGACCACTTCGGACCAAAAGTCTGGTTTGGTTGATACGCGATATCACACTCAAGCGAGATTCTTTTGAGAATAATATTGGAAAGCGAGCAGTTGCTTAACCCGGTATTATCCGAAGAAGGATCCATAACCTTGGGAACTTTTAGAACCCGTTTGGCAGGTGAACCTTAGAACTTATCTTGGGGCTTTGTCCTAAACTCCATGCTGGTGATGAACTTTGAGCCTTGTATTGTTTGACCATGTTTGTGTTTGTTGCATTCATGCATGACATGCATTCATTCCCATCATTTCAACCTTTTTCCAAGGAACTTAAAGTGAGGATTGCAAATATTGCAGGAAACATGGATTTTGGACGGAGAAGTGTGAAAAAGTACAATCTCATCAATCCAAAGATAGATGAACTAAAGAAACTGGTTTCTTCGATCGCAGATCCTATTGGTTTCAGAGACAGATATGGGGCACTTATATCTTTATTGACACTTAGGATGGAAGAAGGGTTATTGCAGACATTAGTACAGTTCTATGATCCAGTCTATCACTGTTTCACATTCCCAGACTATCAACTCATGCCTACATTGGAAGAGTATGCCCAATTGCTTCACATCCCAGTTGCTGATACAATACCTTTCTCTGGTTCAGAAAAGTTACCCGAGCACAGTTCTCTTGCAAAAGTGTTGTACATGAAGAAGTCAGAATTCAAGAATAACTTCACCACCAAAGGAGGACTTCCAGGTTTCACTGCCAAGTTCTTAATGGGGAAGGTTTCTTATTTTGCCAGTCAAGGTTGTGATATTATTATGGAGCATCTGTTCGCCTTGTTGATCTACGGTTTGTTACTATTTCCTAATATTGAAGGTTTTGTGGATTCATATGCTATACGCATCTTCCTAAGTGGTAATCCTGTTCCAACTTTGCTCGGAGACACCTATCATTCCATCCATTACCGTACTTTGAAATGAGGAGGAACCATAGTCTGCTGTATACCGTTACTCTACAAATGGTTTGTCTCTCATCTTCCTAAGTCAGCTACTTTTTGGGATCGCAAGTCAGGACTTCAGTGGTCACAGAGGATTATGTCTCTTACCCAGTCAGATATTGCATGGTATAGTAGAGTTTTAGACGATGTGAAGATCATTGATAGTTGCGGGGAGTTCCCCAATGTGCCCCTCATGGGCACAAAGGGAATCATTTCTTATAATCCAGTACTTGCTAGGAGACAACTCGGTTACCCTATGAAGGACAAGCCTCCTAACATTCTTTTAGAAGGTATTTTCTTGAGGGACAACGAGGAGGACCCTACCATGAAAGAGAGAGTAGTAAGAGCTTGGCATCGTGTTTGTCGCAAAGGGAGACTTGAATTGGGTAAGAAAGATTGTACCTCCTATGAGCCGTACCTCCAGTGGATCAGAGCCAGAGCTATACAGTTGAAAATGCCATACCCACATCATGATCCTATCAAACCCGCTCCGTTGAAGACCCCCTACCTTCCGCTAGATGACAAAGAAGAACTCCAAGCCACCTTGGAGAGGGTCGAGAAAGAGAGAGACGCTTGGAAGGATAAGGCCCAGGTACTCGAAATGGAAAATGAAGAACTTCAGAGATAGTTAAAGGAGCAGAGTGGAGAAGATCGTGCAGGTAAACGTCCAAGGGTGCAAGAGGATTTATTTTCCTCAGGCACAATAGATTACTCCCAGATTCCACCGTCCTCAGGTGCATGGAAAGGTCTTGTAGACAGTTTGGTGAAGGAGAAAGCTTTTATGCATAAGGCCTATGAAGAAAGAATTGAGAGACTTGAAGGACAACTCCTACTTGTTTATGCTCGTCCTGATGACACATGTCCTTAAATGGTTTTCTTGGTTGTATTTTGGGTTGATAACTTTGTATATTTTGATAAAAATGCTTAAAATGGAAAATTTTGTTTTGTTATCAAAAATGTTTGCAATTCTATCTTTCCCTTCACTTAGAGTTCCTTGGAAAATCATTCATTTTGCATATCCATGTATCACGTGCATACAGGTTGTCTGTCTTGGTCCAGTCTTCTAACAGTTGCTTCCCGCCATCAGATCCATTTCAAGCTGACGCATAATTACAACACAAGAGCCAACTACAAAAGAAGAATGGAGATAACAGATAACGAGAACCGAGAATTGAAAGCTCAGGTTGACCGCCTTTCTGCTATGGTCGAGACATTGATAGCAAACCAAGTTGCCCAAGCTGCTCAACTTCAAACAGCACAAGCTCAGGTTGCCGAAGCACAAGATGCACAGATCCAGGCGCAAGCACAGGCAACAGAGATGCGCAACCAAATGTTAACCGCCCGTCTACAAGCAGAGGAAGCCCAGGCTAGGGCTCAAGTTCATAATCAGGACAGACTTCGGCACAAAATCAACCTCAAATTCAGAATCAGACAACAGCAGCACCCGTCACTACAGTCATCGCTTCAGAAATCAACGCTGTCCCAGTCACTTCTGTTACCATCACAGCATCCTGTCCTTGGGAAATACCCAAGGATCTTAATCAAGATAGATATCAACAAGAGTTCGTTCCACCAAATGCTCCTGTCTTCACTAATGTGCCTCCCGTTGTTCACTATACTCCTCACCTAGGAGAACCTGTCTATCACGGCCCTACCCCAAGTGAGGATCCTGGTCTCAATGATAGAATGGATGAATTCCAGGATCAGTTTGCGGAATTACAAAAAGAGATAAAAGCTCTTCGTGGGAAAGAACTGTTTGGCAGAGATGTAAATGATATGTGTTTGGTTCCAGACGTAAGGATGCCAGCAAAATTTAAACTACCAGAATTTGAAAAGTACAAAGGAAGTTCTTGTCCACAGACCCATTTGGTTATGTACGTGCGAAAGATGTCAATGTACACCAACGACCAAAGGATGCTCATTCAATGTTTTCAAGACAGCCTTACCGGTGCAGCTTTACGTTGGTATATGGGATTAGATAGTTCTCAGATCAAGACTTTCAACGATTTAGGCGAGGCCTTTATCAAACATTACAAATACAACCTGGATAATGTGCCAGACCGAGATCAGTTGAGGTCCATGCAACAAAGAGAAAAGGAGATATTCCGTGAATACGCGCAAAGGTGGCGCGAAATTGCAGCACAGGTTGTTCCACCTATGGAAGAAAAGGAGATGACGAAAGTGTTCTTAAAGACTCTTGATACTTTTTATTACGAGAGGATGATTGCAAGCGCTCCTACAGACTTTACTGACATGGTAAACATGGGAGTCCGTTTAGAGGAAGCAGTTCGAGAAGGGCGTCTAGTTAGAGAAGGAAGTTCATCTTCAAGCGGGGCAAAGAGGTACGGCGGTTTTATGAAAAAGAAGGAACAAGAAACTAATGTTGTGTCCTATAATCATCCAAGAAGGATCAATTATCCTTACCATTCCCAACACCAACATATAGCAGCCGTGACTCCAGTAATCACGTCCGCTCCAGTTCAAGTCCAATACCCTCAGCAGCGTACCAACCGCTTCCAACAGAATACTCAGTATCAGCAACAACATCAACCTCAACAACATCAACATCAGTTACAACAACGTCCACCACAGCAACAAAGAAGAACCAATTTTGATCTAATTCCGATGTCATATGCAGAATTGTATCCAGCTTTGATCACTAAAAACCTTGTGCAACCACGACCACGACCTCCTGTACCAGAAGTGCTACCTTGGTGGTACAAGCCAGAGGTATCTTGTCCCTTTCATCAGAATGCTCCAGGTCATGACTTAGACAACTGTTTTGCTTTAAAGTTGGAAGTACAGAAGTTGACAAGAGCAGGTATCCTGACCTTCAAGAGCATGGGTCCCAATGTGAAGGACAATCCAATGCCAAGTCATGGTCCTTCATCAGTGAACAATATAGAATTTTGTCTCAATGAACAACGTGTTACGAAGATAGAGGAGATTCGACAGTCTTTGGTTGAAATTCATTCTGTTTTATGTGCTCATGGTCTATTCCAACATGACCACCAGATCTGTGGTACATGTTCAGTCAATTCAAGAGGTTGTAGAAAGATTCAAGATGATTTGCAAGGCGTCCTTGATCAGGGTTTGATTCAGATTTCTAGATAAGTGAGTTCTCCAGAATCACAAGAACAAGAGGTGAATGTCATCATTCCTTGCTTCAACATTCCAGAGAAAATAGAGATAGCTTATCATCCGAGGGAGCCAGTGGTGATTTGCCCTCCGGGCCCAATGCCTTACACTTCAGATAAAGCGGTCCCCTACCGCTATGCAGCAACTATTATTGAGAACGGTAAAGAGGTCGAGATTAAAACCTTAGCCTCAGTTACCAATATCGCAGCAAATAGCCGAATGACGCGCAGTGGCCACGTGTTCGCTCCGCCGGTTATCCCAAGTAGAAATGTTGAGAAAGATCCAGTAGTCGTGGTACCAGTGACAAGAGAAGCAGAAGGGCAAACAAGCAATTCAACCCTTGACAAAGAAACAGATGAACTACTCAGAATTATCAAGCTCAGTGACTACAAAGTGGTAGATCAGTTGCTACAGACACCGTCAAAAATCTCGATCCTGTCCTTATTATTGAACTCAGCTGTCCACAGAGAAGCACTACTGAAGGTGCTTGATCAAGCCTTTGTAGAACAGGATATAACAGCAGAGCAGTTCAACAATGTTGTAGGCAGCATCACTTCGTGCAATGGCTTAGGCTTTTGTGATGAAGAACTGCCAGAAGAAGGAAAGAATCACAACTTCGCTCTCCATATCTCAGCCAATTGTCAAGGGGATTCTTTGTCTAATATCCTAATTGACACCGGTTCATCTCTGAATGTCATGCCCAAGTCTACCTTGTTGAAGCTAAAGTACAAAGGGGGGCAAATGCGGCACAGTGGAATTATTGTGAAAGCGTTCGATGGATCAAGAAAAACAGTCATTGGAGAAGTTGATTTGCCTATTGGTATTGGACCACACGTATTCCAGATCACTTTCCAGGTTATGGACATAGTGCCAGCTTATAGCTGTCTGCTCGGACGCCCATGGATTCACGAGGCGGGTGCCATTACATCCACGTTACACCAAAAGTTAAAGTTTGTCAAGAATGGGCAAATAGTGACGGTTAATGGGGAGCAGGCTATGCTGATTAGCCACCTTTCATCGTTTAGTGTGATAGAAGTAGACGAGACGGCTGTTCAAACTCCATTTCAGGCCCTGACCATCGATGATTACAAGAAAAGTGAAGGTTCAATCGCGTCATTCAAAGACGCCCAGCAGATTGTCAAGACAGGTCCTACAGAAATGTGGGGCAAGGTGATAGAGTTGCCAGAAAACGTTAACCATGCAGGATTAGGCTTTGTTGATGGAAAACAAGTGCAGACTTCAGTGGTGCGACCTTTCAAAGATATCTTTCACAGCGGTGGGTTTATCAACATGGTAGCAGTTGAGGAGGATACTTTTGAGGGAAAGACAGAAGATGAAGGCCCCAGATTTGTGACACCAGGAGTAGTTATGAAGAACTGGACCGCAGTTGACATCCCACATTGTGTCCACATATCAAAGTAATTAAGTTTTTCAGTTTTCAAAAATCTTCCGCTTTAGCCCAAAGCGCGAAGCATTAATTTTGTAAAATGGGCACTTTTGTCAAAAACGTACTATCCATGAAAAAGATCTTTTGTGTTCCTATACACTTGTGTCCTTTTATCTTTTCAGCTTTTTTCGGAAAATGGTAAAAAAAAAAAAAAAAACCTTAAAAAGAACACATTTTTGCATGTCATGGTCAGTCCTCTAAAAACAATTGTTTGTACAGGTTACTTAAACCCGTTGAACACAATGACATCATGCCCTCTCCCAACTTTGAACATTCTGTATTCGAAGCTGAAGAGGAAGAGTGGGATGAGATTCCAGAAGAGGTCGCCCGCCAGCTTGAAAATGAAGAAGACACTATTCAGCCATACAAGGAGCCTTTGGAAACAGTCAACTTGGGTTCGGAAGAAAATGTGAAAGAAGTCAAAATTGGAGCATTGTTATCCCCACAGGTCAAGGAGCAATTGATCTGCCTGTTGAAAGAGTATGTAGATGTGTTTGCTTGGTCTTATCAAGATATGCCTGGTCTCGACACTGACATCGTAGAGCACAAGCTACCTTTGAAGCCAGAATGTCCACCGGTCAAACAGAAATTAAGAAGAGCACATCCAGATATGGCCGTCAAAATTAAAGAAGAAGTTCTGAAGCAAATAGATGCTGGTTTTCTTGCCACTTCAGTGTATCCAGAGTGGATAGCAAATATTGTGCCAGTTCCTAAGAAGGACGGGAAGGTACGAATGTGTGTCGACTATCGTGACTTAAATAGAGCAAGCCCAAAGGATGATTTCCCCCTGCCTCACATTGACATGTTGGTAGACAATACAGCAAAGTTTGACATATTCTCCTTCATGGACGGATTCTCCGGGTATAACCAGATCAAAATGGCTCCCGAAGACATGGAAAAAACTACATTCATAACACCATGGGGAACATTCTGTTATCAAGTGATGCCGTTTGGGTTGAAGAACGCAGGTGCTACTTACCAGCGAGCCATGACAACGCTCTTTCACGACATGATGCACAAAGAGATTGAGGTTTATGTGGATGACATGATCGCGAAGTCTCGTTCAGAAGAAGGTCACTTAGTAGATCTATTGAAGCTGTTTCAACGATTGAGGAAGTTCCGTCTTCGCCTCAATCCGAACAAATGCACATTTGGCGTCAGGTCAGGTAAACTCTTGGGCTTCATTGTCAGCCAAAAAGGCATTGAAGTTGATCCAGATAAAGTAAAAGCTATCCAAGAGATGCCCGCACCAAAAACAGAAAGGCAAGTGAGAGGTTTTCTAGGACGATTGAATTACATATCCCGGTTTATTTCTCACATGACTGCCACTTGTGAACCTATCTTCAAATTGCTGAGAAAGAGTCAGAATTGTGTTTGGACAGAGGATTGTCAGAAAGCATTTGACAGTATCAAAGAGTACCTCATGGAGCCTCCTATCTTGTTACCACCTGTTGCTGGAAGACCGTTGGTTATGTATTTGACAGTGCTTGAGAATTCTATGGGCTGTATTCTGGGTCAACAAGACGAAAGTGGAAAGAAAGAGCATGCCATTTACTACTTAAGCAAGAAATTTATTGACTGTGAATCACGATACTCCTTACTCGAGAAGACATGTTGTGCATTGGCTTGGGCTGCTAAGAGATTGAGGCAGTATATGTTAAGTCACACCACTTGGTTGATATCCAAAATGGATCCAATCAAGTACATTTTTGAGAAGCCTGCACTCACTGGTAAGATTGCCAGATGGCAGATGCTGTTATCAGAATACAACATTGAGTATCATACCCAGAAAGCTATCAAGAGCAGTGTGTTGGCTGAGTACCTTGCTCACCAACCCGTTGAAGATCACGATGATAATGAGGATGAGTTTCCTGATGAAGATGTCATGTTCCTAAAATCCAGAGATTGTAAAGAGCCACTTCCTGAAGAAGGACCTGAACCAGATTCTCAATGGGGTTTAGTATTTGATGGAGCTTCCAACGTTTATGGACATGGAGTAGGTGCAGTCATTATCACTCCAGAAGGTTCTCATATTCCTTTCACGGCAAGAATTTGCTTTGAATGTACAAACAACATTGCTGAATATGAAGCCTGTATCATGGGTCTTGAAGAAGCCATTGACCTCCGCATCAAAAATCTTACTGTTTATGGTGACTCAGCGTTAGTTATCAATTAGATCAAAGGAGAATGGGAAACACGCCACCCTGGCTTGATCCCATACAAAGATTATGCAAGAAGATTGTTGACTTTCTTCACCAAGGTTGAATTGCATCACATTCCTCGGGATGAGAATCATATGGCAGATGCTCTAGCTACGTTGTCTTCAATGTATCAAGTGGGTTTTCCAAACGAAGTACCCAGAATTGTGATCAAGCGACTTGATAGACCAGCACATGTGTTTACAGCTGAGGCCAGTTTTGATGATAAACCATGGTACCACAATATCAAGCATTTCCTTCAGACTCAGGAGTATCCTCTTGGAGCAACAGAAAAAGATAAAAAGACTTTGAGAAGATTGTCAGGCAGTTTCTTCCTTAATCAGAATGTGCTCTATAAAAGGAATTATGACATGGTCTTACTCAGATGTGTTGACAAAAAGGAAGCAGAAATGTTGATGAAAGAAGTTCACGAAGGGTCCTTTGGTACTCATGCAAACGACCACTCTATGTCAAGAAAGATGTTGAGAGCTGGTTACTACTGGTTGACCATGGAATCAGATTGCTACAAATTTGTAAAGAAGTGTCACAAATGTCAGATCTACGCTGATAAGGTTCATGTACCACCAACCTTTTTGAATGTGATTTCTGCTCCTTGGCCATTCTCAATGTGGGGCATTGACATGATCGGTATGATTGAACCCAAAGCTTCCAACGGACACCGTTTCATTCTCGTGGCAATTGATTACTTCACCAAATGGGTGGAAGCAGCTTCGTATGCAAAGGTGACAAAGCAAGTGGTGGTCAGATTCATCAAAAATAATCTCATTTGCCGATATGGCATTCCAAACAAGATCATCACTGACAATGGCTCCAATCTGAACAACAAAATGATGGATGAATTATGTGAAAGTTTCAGGATCGAGCATCACAACTCTTCTCCTTACCGTCCCAAGATGAATGGGGCAGTTGAAGCTGCAAATAAGAATATCAAGAAGATCATTCAAAAGATGGTTGTTACCTACAAAGATTGGCATGAAATGCTGCCTTTTGCACTACACGGATATAGAACATCAGTCCGTACTTCAATTGGGGCAACCCCATTTTCACTTGTATACGGTATGGAAGCTGTGTTACCGATAGAGGTTGAAATTCCATCAATGAGGATACTAATCGAAACTCAGTTGTCAGAGGCTGAATGGTGTCCAAGCAGATACGATCAGTTGAATTTGATTGAAGAAAAAAGAATGACTGCCTTGTGCCATGGACAGTTATATCAAAAGAGAATGAAGCAGGCGTTTGATAGGAAGGTTAAGCCGAGAGAATTCAAAGAGGGTGACCTTGTGCTCAAGAAGATGATACTATTTCACAATGATTCTAGGGGCAAGTGGACTCCTAACTATGAAGGACCCTATGTTGTCAAGAAAGCCTTCTCAGGCGGTGCTTTAATTCTTACAAACATGGATGGTGAAGAGCTTCCACGTCCCGTGAATACAGATGCAATCAAGAAATACTTCGCCTAAAAAATGAAAAGAACAGCTCGCTAAGTTGAAAACCCGAAAGGGCGGCTTAGGCAAAAATGAGCGTCTCGGTGGACTGAAAACCTGAAAAGGCGGTCCAAGCAGAAATTAGAGACATAAAAAAACAAAGAGAATATTATCCCGGTAGATTGAAAACCCGAAAGGGCAATCTAGGCAAAAGTTAGGGATTTCAGGCAAGTAACTGCATAACAGAGATAAGATCATTGAAGTATCAGAATATTTTCAACAGTTCCCAACTTTCTCAAGGCTGCAATAAGTCAAAAGTGGAAGAGAGAATGATGTCATTGTAGTTCAACGTACCCTTTTTCCACGAAATTACCATTTTCCAATTTGTAAAGATCTATGGAATCACGCTGTTGGCTGATTACCATCCTATCAAATCAATTTGAGCCTTTCTATATTTCTTGGCACTCTTAATTTCATTTCAATTTACGAAAGTTCTTTTACTTTGACAGATATGTTTTGAAACAAAAGTTTTGAATTAAAAACAGTTTTTGAAAAATATAAAGATTATTTATTTTGATTTGTGGACATCAATAAAAGGATTGAGACATGTGGTCCCAGTAATTCTGAAATCATGTGATTCCAACTAGACATGTTCATATTACTATCCTTATATGTATATGATGAAAAAATCTCCACAGGTGTCTTGGCAGTAATATTTCTCCAGCAGAGGTTGTGATTCTGGATATCCCCAGCTATGCTTCCTAGTTTTCCTCAAGAGATCATGCAAGAAATATTTCAAGAAGTTTATTCCCTTCACTTGGGGCATGAAGACTCCCCAGTTAATTGATCATGAAGACTCCCCAGTTAAATTGATCATGAAGACTCCCTGGTTAATTGATCATGAAGACTTTGATCCAGGTTTTAAGTTACAGATTTGGCCTATGGGATTACTACAGGTATTTCCCCAGTAATTTATTAAGGCGGGATCAGCAATGTCCCCAGCAGAGGATGAGAAGGAAGATTTGATTTCCCTGAGCAGGAGTAATACAGAGGTCTCCATCCCTCAGCGAGTGAAGAAAGTTGATATTCAGAAACTACAGGGAATCTCCTGTTGTTCTCTGTCCATTCAATAGAAGGATATGTCTCCTCCTCAGTAATGTTTTGTAGTAAAAGAAGAGTGTGTTATGCATTTTAAGCAAATTCAAGAATTGCAGGATTTCTCCTGAATTCTCATTTATATTCAAAGGTCAGACATCACTGTTCCCCGACAGAGTCTCCTAGAGGAAAGATCTCGTAACCAGATATCAGACACCATAATCCCCTGCAGAGTCTTCAGATACAGAAAGTCTCCATGATAATTAAAGCAAAAAAATCAAGGATAGATTTCCCCTATATTCTTATTCCCTGGAAAGATACCACCTATCCCCAGCGGACTTTATCCCCAGCGAAGTCTTCCAGAAGAATAATCCCTTCTGCATTATCAGCAAATTCAAGAATTGCAGAACTTCTCTTACAATATCATCTTATTTCCAGAGGATAACGCCTTGTATCCCCAGCGGAGTCCTCAAAAAGGTCCAATCCTCATATACCTCACAAATTCAAGAACCACAGGGAATCTCCTGCATTTTTAAAGTAGAAGGCATCTCCATTCTTCTACGGAATCCTCAGCAGAGACAGACTTTTAAAGAAACCTGGATATGGTGCTCTTGTACCAATTCCCCAGCAAGTCTTTGTACTACTCCCTAGCGAGTCTCAGTGCAAATCTCCAGCAAGTCCTTATGCAGCTGTTAACATTTTTAGTTATTCCTAGTTTTGTCTGTCCATCATGCATTCATTACTAAATATTCATGCATATCTATGACATATCATGCTTGCATTCATATGCACCTTGTTTCCTTGTTTATATTGTGGGTTGAGTCAATCTCTCCATATAGAGTATCCTCATAAGCAGCAAAATACCTTTTATTGGTCATGTTCCCCACAGAGATCTATGCCTCGTGGAAGATGGTTGTTTCAGTTGTAAATCCTGATGAGTTCATTCCTCTTCAGTTGAAGTCTTGTTTGACCGTTTCATTCTAGTTCTATCCTAGTTTGAACCTCGTGTCTCTAGATAAAGCTCAGAAATTGCCAGTAAAAGAAGGCAACAATATAGTCTTTGTGACTCTCATTCAGTAAAACAGACATGACAGATATTGTGTCCAAGTCCTTTATACCTTCATCTTTGAGTTGGTACCCGTTACAAACTTGAGTTACCTACATCCATGAGTGGTAACCTTTGTTATCCCTCGGATAAATTAATTACTATCTCCATCTATGAGTTGATAACATCCTCACAGAAAGTTCCATGGTTCTACCTGCAACTTTGAGCTGGTAGCGTGCTTTTGTCTTTGAGTTTAGCACAGATTCCTTTTGATTCCACCTTCGTCTTTGAGTTGGTGAAGTACCTGCAACTTTGAGCTGGTAATATGCATTCATCTTTGAGTTCGCACATTTTCCTGTGATTCCATCTTCGTCTTTGAGTTGATGGAGTACCTTCATCTATGAGTAGGGTATGTTTGATCCTTGTTGAACTGATAGTGTGCTTTCATCTTTGAGTCTGCACAGATAACTTCTGATTCCATCTTCGTCTTTGAGTTGATGGAGTACCTTCATCTATGAGTTAAGTATATTTTGTCCTTCCACCGTCATCTTTGAGTCGGTAATGATAAACATCTCCAGGAGAATATGTTCTAAATTCTTTTAAACACCTTTGTCAATGAATCGGTGGTTGCCTTCAACTTTGAGTCGGCATTTCTCTGTCTACCTCATCAATGAGTTGGTAGTGTGCATTCAACTGTAAGTCTGCACAATGATCCTTAGATCTGATTCTTCATCTACACCATCATCAATGAGTTGGAATTTGATTTCCCTAGCAGTGTTATTATCAATCTTTTGAAGCTTGCCTTCAACTTTGAGTTGGCATGTCCTGTTTACCTCATCAATGAGTGGGTAGTGAGCTGTCAACCATGAGTTAACGCAGTTCGATTCTTATTATGCCCTTGTTATACCTTCATCCTTGAGTTGGTATTCATCTTTTCTGTTACCTCCATCTTTGAGTTGGTAATGTACTGTCACATCAGGACTCTTGTTATATTGATCTTTTCCCACTTTCATCTATGAGATAGTGATGTATCGTCAACATTGAGTCGATATCTCTTTTCCTCCTATTTTCCATCTATGAATAGGTAGTGAATCTTCCCCAACTGAGTATTCTCAGTGTTTACCTTCATGCATTGTGTCTGTCTGTCTTTTGCATCATGCATACATGCATTTGCGGCCAAATTTTATGGCGTTTGTCATATTTAATTACCTTACGCCATTCGATAGCCTCCGGCTATCTGGCCTAAGTTAATTAAATAGGGGCATCTATCGCACCCCAAAATTTGACTTTGGCTTTGTTGACCACATCTTGATTAATCTCGTTGTCTCGTATTCATCTCAATTTCTTAAACTTCGCGTGACAACTGGTTTGATTAGGTTTTGTGTGTTTTCGTTGCTTACCGTGTTGTATTTCGTTGTTTTAGCAAAACCTGGCCGATATCGTTGCCTCGTATTTATCTCGCTTATCTCTTTTGTGCGTGGCATCGCTTCGATTAGGTTTTGTGCGTTTTTATCTATTTAATTGTTTGTTTGTCGGTATTTTGACTGTATTTCGAATATATTAGAGTTTTCGTATTGTCTGATTATTTGTGATTGTGTTTGTCAGTGTTTTCGTGATGTCGTGTTGATTTTATTATTGCCTAGGGTTGTTTATTTAATCACGTGTTGTACCGTGTGATTTAATCGAGTCTGTTTGAGTCGTGTTGTTGATTTTACTGGTTTACCGGTTTACTGGTTTATTGGTTTTATCAATTTGTCTGTTTTGCTGTGCAAATTGTCATCGTTTTTATCGCGTTCGTGTCGCTCGATTTTATCGTATTTTAATCGTGTGCCGTTTAATATTATTTGTGCTTAATATTAATTGTGTTTAGTTGTTAATTAGTTTATTTAATTAGGATTAATATTATATTAGTTTATTATTATTATTATTATATAATATATAAATTATATTATTAATTTATGTTAGATATTTTTTTAGGTTTCTTATTGTTTAAGTAATCTAAATATATATTATTAATTTATGTTAGATATTTTTTAGGTTTCTTATTGTTTAAGTAATCTAAATATATATTATTTATTTGTGTTAGATATTTTTTAGGTTTCTTATTATTTAAGTAATCTAAATATATATTATTAATTTATGTTAGATATTTTTTAGGTTTCTTATTGTTTAAGTAATCTAAATATATATTATTAATTTATGTTAGATATTTTTTAGGTTTCCTATTGTTTAAGTAATCTAAATATATATATATATATATATATATATAGATGTTGTTAGTAAGAAAGAAAGAAGGAAAGTGGATCAGAAGAAGGAAAAAACGTGGGGTGAGAGAAACAGAGAATTGAAAACAAATATTTTTCCAAAAGCATTACCGTATTTCACTTGTTCTTCATTTTCGGTAACCCAAAATCGTCCCGATTATTCACCGAAACACAAAACCGATTTCATATCTTTGAAGTTCGTTGAGTCCAGGTCACAAATATCCAAGGTTCATTTCATTCCGGCGTCGTTTCACCGATCAAAAGCGACGTTGAAGTCAGGTACTCACGAAGGCAGCCAGCACTGCGTCGGTGACGGTTTCCAGCTTTCGGTCGATCATTTGGACGATCAGAAGTTCATCCTCTTCACACAAGTTTCAGCTCGATTAACTTCATTAACTATTCGTAATACTAACTATTCATAGCTAACTGTGTTGTAATAATTTACTTTCTCGCATTTTTTATTTTCTGTATCGTGTGTTTAATCGTACTGTTCACGTTTTATGTTAAAAAATCCAAAAATCCAAAAAAGAGAAACCCGATGTGATTCCAACGGTCGCTGTTTAAGAAACCCTTTTCACACACTCATAAGCTTACTCTTGGGCTTTCCTGTAATGAGCCCATTTATTTATTTCTTTAGGGTTTAGGCTCGTTCAAATCTAAAATCAACAAAACAGACTTTCCCCTTTTCTTTTGGGAGAACTACGTGGATTCTGATTTCTCCATTGCGCCTTGGAGATACGTAGGCATGAAGTCTACGACTTTATCGAGTCCAAAAACAATAAAATCAAGTTCTTTTCTCATCTCCCCAATCAAACGATCAAAGCGAAAAAAGCAAAGCATTCACATAAACATAAGCAAAAAGGTTCCTATGGAGTACCACAGATGTAGAGGGTGCTAATACCTTCCCTTTGCATAACCAACCCCCGAACCCGTAACTCTAAAGGGATTTATCGTTATTTTTCCCTTCCTCTTTTTGGATAAAATAAAAGACGGTGGCGACTCTTGCATTTAAAATATTTTTCAAACGGGTTAAGTTCAATCAATACTTAATCTCGTGAAAAATCCCGCCGCGACACAACTCTTGAAGAAAACTTGATCAATATAACATGTAGAGATCATTGGGACTCATTTATGATGTTTATGACCATCCTTGAGTCAATCCATGGTTGTGTTCTTTGTCATTAGGGTCTCAAACCCTAGATGTGAACTTGATAGATCAATGGAGATCATGCCCTACCTACTAACGAGTTAGGCAAATGCAAAGACATATTTTTGGTATTTTGGTTAGTGAAATGATAAAATACAAGTATGATACAATTACATAGTGCTTGGTGATCTCTCCCAAAACAAACCCAGTGAAAAAGGGGGAATGAGGATGCCAAGGTATGATCCCAATGCTAATGCATAAGATGCAATTGCATGAGGGATCTTAGGGTCAAAATTGGGGTCTTACAGCTGCCCCTATTTAAGGACATTCTAACTGAGGAGGCGAAGGTTAAAATCTTTATGTCGACTCAATAGAATGAGCTTAAATAACATCATATAGAAACAAACTTTGGTCCCTAAGAGGCCTCATGATGCATATGATATGAATGTAAAAGTTAATGCTTTCTGGGGAAATACTGCCACAAAGGAAAAGAAATCAGAGGGACCGAAAATCTGCAGGAGTATAATGCATTCCATAAGGAAAACTCACTGGGGAGACAGAGACTCTGAGGGGATAAAAAGGAGTTATGCATAGGCCAGGCTACGACTTAAAACTAACTGGGGGATTCAAGGGATTCCATACAAACATGGAAAAGACTCAGTCGGGGAACTAAAAACATCTGTAGGGGATACGAGTAAGTTAGGATAAAACTGAAGAACTTGAATCATGCTGGGAAAACGATTTCTCTAAGGAAATGCGCACTCAACTCAACTGGGGAAGATAAACTTCAACACAGGAGGAGCAAAAATCTATTATCTACTACCTGTTACTGGGTAAGGAGATAATAAAGATCTGACAGAGAGGACATCCGTCACTGGTTAGGATGAACATATCAAGGATGACTCGCTGAGGATTCCAGGAGGGAGTATTCATTATCGATTATTGGGTAAGAATAGCCTTGCTAGGGAAAACTGCAGAAAAATAGGATTTACAACTACCAGTTACTGGGGAGAAGACCAAGGGTGAGAGTATCCGTCATCGGTTAGGACGAACATATCAAGGATAAACTCGACAGGGAAGAAAATCTGTCACCAATTAAGATGAACATATCAAGGATAGACTTGCCCGGGATTGGCAAGGAGGATACCCGTCATCGGTTAGGATGAACATATCAAGGATATACCAACTGAACAAAAGAGAATTATATCTATCGAATGCTGGGTAGAAGACCATCAAAGAAAAAATTCGTCATCGGTTAGGATGAACATATTAAGGATAGACTATGTGAAGGGGGAAAATAGGGATTACATCTATCAGCTATTGGATAGAATACCAAGAGAGAGAATCTATCACTAGTTAAAGTGAACATATCAAGGATAATCTTTGCGGAGGGAACAAAAGCAAGATTTACAACTATCGGTTACTGTGTAGAAGACCGCAAAGAGAAGGAAACCCGTCATCGGTTATGATGAACATATCAAGGATTAACTCTTTGGGGAAAAAAATAGGGATTACAACTACCTTTTTACTAGGTAGAATACCATAAAGAGAATATCCGTCATCGGTTAGGATGAACATATCAAGGATAGACTCAAGCAGGGGAGAGAAAGATATCTGTCACCGGTTAGGGTGAACATATCAAGGATATACTTCCTGGGAAACAGATCCACTGGGGACTCCACTGGGCAAGAAGTAACAAACTGCCAACTAAGAAGACTATTGCTAGTTACTGGGCAATAGACTCTTAGGGGACTCAAAGCATCTATCTAGGTAAGAGCTAGAAAGAAACGGTCAATCAAGACTCAACCCGTTGAGGACATAACCCAAGGGGAGTGATTCCATCCAGATAATTAACTGGGGAGGAAACTGAAATAATAATCATCCACAAGGAAACAAACTTGGTGGGGGAAAGGAGAAAGGTTAAAGTCTTTCTACTTAAGGGGATAACACCCTACAATTGAAGGAGGACAAACACCAGATTTATATGGGGATAAAGTACCGCCATAAAAAAGAATAATCTTGAATGAGTCAATCAAATATGATAATGCAAATCATGAAAATATATGAATGTATATGTATATGTATATATGATGATTATGCTGACAACACAATCACAAAGGATACAAAGGCGTCACAAAGAATTTGGATCGGTCAATCCACAAAATATGGAGACAACTGCTAGAGAACAGAGAGATCAACATCCCAAAAGCTCAACCCTAGCTGGGGAAAGAGAAGATCTGTTGAGGAAAGAACATCAAATCTGTGGGGAATTTTAGGTCAACACCATAAAAATGGGAGACAACCCTATAGAGAATAATCAAAAGCTGCTCAGAAACTAGGAGAAAACTTTGATTGGGAGCAAGTTGAATGGCGATTGGAGAGGAAACTAATGCGATCTACTAGGTAAGATCAACCATCTCTGCTGAAGATCCACCTTGTTGAGGAAATACGAATTCCGCTAGGGAAGGCCGAAACTCCGTCGGGGATAAAAACAAACTGCAGGATATCTGAATCAACCAACTCAGCTGAGGCCAAGGAACAAAGCTCCACTAGGGATCAAACACTCCGTTGAGGAACTGAATCAACACAAAATTCTTGCTTTTATATATTTAAGAAAAACTGATTTTGATTAAAAATTTAATTCCAAAATGGTCATAATAAAATTTTAAAACTATTGGCTGAAGTAAATAAGAGTAGAAACAATTGGATAAAAGCTCAACTTTATTTAATGGAATGGGAGTTTGTAAATGACAAGACTCCATAGATTTTTACAAAGCTGAAAATGGTAATTTACATGGAAAAGGGTTACATTGAATAAAAATGATCCTTAATCCTTCTACCAACTCTTGATATCCATTGTGCTCTTGACCGCTACTAGGATAAGCTGGTGTCGGCCCTTGTGCTCAAACAAGTCTTCAAAACCTTGAAGATCAGCAGACTGCAGTTACTTGCCACAATCCCTAATTTTTGCATAAGTTGCCCCAAGGTGGGGTACTCAACTTATCGGGAAATTCTTTCTGTTTTATGTCTCTAATTTTTGCCTGGAACGCCCTTTCGGGTTTTCAATCCACCGAGACCCTCATTTTTGTCCATGCCGCCCTTTCGGGTTTTCAACTTAGCGAGTTGTTCTTTTCTTTTTAGGAAAAGTATTTCTTGACTGCATCTGCGTTCACATAACGAGTGAACTCTTCACCATCCATAGTTGTAAGAATCAAAGCACCGCCTGAAAAGGCTCTCTTAACAACATATGCGCCTTCATAATTAGGAGTCCATTTACCCCTAGAATTTGGTTTGAAAGACAGAATCTTCTTGAGCACAAGGTCACCTTCTCTAAACACACGAGGTCTGACCTTCTTGTGAAAAGCTTTCTTCATCCTGTGTTGATACAACTGACCATGACACATGACAGTTAATCTCTTCTCTTCAATCAATTTCAACTGGTCAAACCTAGTTTGGCACCATTCAGCCTCAGTCAACTTGGCTTCCATGAGCACACGCAATGAAGGAATCTCAACCTCTACGGGGAGCACTGCTTTCATACCATACACAAGAGAGAAAGGGGTTGCCCCTATTGAAGTGCGGATGGATGTACGATACCCATGTAAAGAAAATGGGAGCATCTCATGCCAATCCTTGTACGTGACAACCATCTTCTGAATAATCTTCTTGATGTTCTTATTCGTAGCTTCAACAGCCCCATTCATCTTAGGTCTGTAAGGAGAAGAGTTATGATGTGCAATCTTGAAGTCTTTACAAAGAGCTTCCACCATATTGTTATTCAAGTTCGATCCATTATCAGTGATGATCTTGCTTGGCACACCATAACAACATATAATCTGATTCTTGATAAACCTTACAACAACTTTCTTGGTTACATTTGCATACGATGCCGCTTCAACCCATTTTGTGAAGTAGTCAATTGCCACCAAAATGAAACGATGTCCATTCGAAGCTTTGGGCTCGATCATCCCAATCATATCAATTCCCCACATGGAGAAAGGCCATGGGCAAGAGATAACATTCAATAATGTCGGAGGAACATGAATCTTATCAACATATATTTGACACTTGTGGCTTTTCTTCAGAAACTTGCAACAGTCAGATTCCATTGTCAGCCAATAGTAACCTGCTCGCAACATCTTCTTCTCCATTGCATGTCCATTGGAGTGAGTACCAAAGGAACCTTCATGCACTTCGGTCATCAACAAGTCTGATTCATGTCTATCCACGCATCTGAGCAAAACCAAGTCAAAGTTTCTCTTGAACAATACATCACCATTCAAGTAGAAATTGTCGGCTAATCTTCTCAAAATCTTCTTATTCTTCAAAGATGCCCCAAGCGGGTAAATCTGACTTTGGAGGAAACATAGGATGTCGTAATACCACGGCTTCTCGTCTTTGATCTCTTCAACAACAAACACATGAGCTGGCCTATTAAGACGTATCACAGACACGTTAGGAACTTCATTCCAATACTTTAACATAATCATTGATGCCAATGTTGCAAGAGCATCTACCATCCAGTTTTCATCTCGAGGGATACTATGAAACTCAACCTTTGTAAAGAAAGTTGAAATCCTCCTCGCATAATCTCTATACAGTATCAAGTCGGGTTGATTCGTCCCCTATTCACCTTTGATTTGATTCACAACCAAAGCTGAATCACCGAAGACATCCAAATACTTGATTCTGGGATTCATGGCCTCTTCAAGCCCCATAATGCAAGCTTCATATTCGGCCATGTTGTTTGCACACTTGAAAGTTAATCTAGTTATAAATGGTAAATGTGTGCCTTGAGGAGTAATAATCACTGCCCCAATTCCATTTCCATATTGATTAACAACTCCATTAAATACCATGCCCCAATGGGAACCAGGTTCTGGCCCTTCTTCAAGCAATGGTTCATCACAATCCTTAATTTTTAAGTACAAAATCTCTTCATCAGGAAAATCATACTGCATTGACTGATAATCTTCAATTGGTTGGTGAGCCAAATGGTCAGCCAAGATACTACCTTTGATCGCTTTCTGAGATCGGTATTCGATATCATATGCTAATAACAACATCTTCCAACGGGAAATCCTTCCAGTTAAAGCAGGTTTCTCAAATATATACTTGATTGGATCCATTTTGGATATCAACCAAGTGGTATGATTCAACATATACTGGTGCAGACGCTTAGCATCCCAAGCCAATGCGCAACAAGTCTTCTCAAGCATCGAATACCGAGTCTCACAGTCGGTGAATTTCTTATTGAGGTAGTAAATTGCAAATTCTTTCTTTCCAATCTCATCTTACTGACCTAGAACACAACCCATACTATCTTATAGCCCAGTCAAATACATGATCAACGGTCTTCCTTCAACAGGTGGAGATCAGAGGTTCAAGCAAATATTCCTTGATACTGTCAAAAGCTTTCTGGCAGTCTTTGGTCCAATCACAAGACTGATCTTTCTGAAGAAGCTTGAATATAGGCGCCCACGGGGCAGTCATGTGGGAAACAAATATGGAAATATAATTCAAGCGGCCGAGAAAACCTTTGACTTGCTTTTCAGTTTTGGGCACATGCATCGCTTGTATTCCTTTGACCTTGGCAGGATCAACCTCAATACCCTTCTCGCTGACAATAAAGCCCAACAACTTACCAGAACGAACACCAAAAGTACACTTATTGGGATTCAAGTGGAGTTTATACTTCCTCAAACGTTGGAATAGCTTCAACAAATGCTCAACATGTTCCTCTTTATCAATCAATTTAGCAATCCTGTCATCGACATAAACTTCTATCTCTTTATGCATCATATCATAAAAAAGAGTAGTCATTGCTATTTGGTAAGTTGCACCAGCATTCTTTAAACCGAAAGGCATCACTCTATAACAGAATGTTCCCCAAGGTGCAATGAATATGGTCTTCACCATATCTTCGGGTGCCATTTTGATCTGATTATATTCGAAAAATCCATCCATAAACGAACAGACTTTGAATTTAGTAGTATTGTCTACCAACATATCAATGTGCGGCAGAGGGAAATCATCTTTCAGACTGACATTATTCAAATCTCTATAGTCAACGCACATACGGACTTTTACATCTTTCTTCGGCACTGGCACAATATTGGCCACCCATTACAGATACTCAGCTGTCACAAGGAAACCGGTATTAATCTGCTTCTGCACTTCTTTTTTGATCTTCATATCCATATCAGGATGCGTTCTTCTCAACTTCTGCTTGACTGGCGAGCATTCTGGTTTCAATGGCAATTTATGTTCCACAATCTCAAAATCTAACCCAGGCATGTTTTGATAGGACCAAGCAAACACATTTGAATAATCTCGAAGAAGATCAATCAACCCCTTCTTAACATCTGGACACAGGCGAGACCCAATCTTGACTTCCTTCACATCATCCTCGGAACCCAAGTTGACTAGCTCAATCTGCTCTTCGAACGACTGAATGGTCTTTTCATCTTGCTCAACAAGACGAGATAATTCATCACTCACCTCTACATCACTTTCCTCCTCGGCCTCAAACATAAGGAATTCAAAATTTGGAGAAGGAGAAGGATCATTGTATTCAATGGGGTTAGGAACCAACCTGCATAATGATTTGATATTTTGATTTTAGAGAAGTGAATTTGTGACCAAATATTATGCAGATGGACAATTATATTGTTTATTTATGTTTTTTTTGTGATTACCATTTTCAGAATAAAGCAAAAAGTAAAAAACAAACATCATAGATGTGGATGAATAGAATTAATTTCATTAATGATCAAATTGAAATGCCTAAACAATGTTCACTTCTCCCTTAGGCATAGGAGAAGGATTTTTTTAAAAACATAAAAGTAATTACTTAGATTGATGCAAAATAATAGGAATATCAACAACAATCCAATTGTTGCACGTCTTTCCATGCGTTACAAAGTTGGTGCAGTCTTCCTCTTCGTCCTCCTCTAGCACGGTAGCTAAGTGTTGTTCATTGTCATGAATGAACCCTCCGCTACATAAGCTAAGTTGCATATCTTCAGATCTAATAGTTGATGATCCTTTCTAGAACCCCAAACCAGTTCTGCCCTTGTTGTCGGAGACCTCTACCATGTTCCCTCGCTGATCAACAGTTCCTTCCTCAACAATCTTCTGAGCATCTTTTAATGAGGACAT
Organism: Lathyrus oleraceus; assembly: GCF_024323335.1. Taxonomy (NCBI): domain Eukaryota; kingdom Viridiplantae; phylum Streptophyta; class Magnoliopsida; order Fabales; family Fabaceae; genus Lathyrus; species Lathyrus oleraceus. Next base: position 176,847,313 of record NC_066581.1, read on the forward strand.
AGGTGCCCCAACTCTCTTTTCAGCAGCAATAGATAAAGCTTGGAACGGAGTTCTAACATCATCCTCATCCTCAACATAAGAGAAAGATGACAAATGGCTAACCAATAGCGCCTTCTCTCCACCAACAATCACCACCTTGCCATTCTTGACAAATTTCAATTTCTGGTGCAACGTGGAAGTAACAGCTCCCGCCTCATGGATCCATGGCCTTCCCAACAAGCAACTGTAGGTCGGGTGGATGTCCATTACTTGAAAAGTAATATGAAAATCACTTGGACCTATCTTGAATGGAAGGTCCACTTCACCAATTACTATTTTGCCTGAACCATCAAAGGCTTTGACAATTACACCGCTATACCTCATGGGTGCTCCTTGATAAGATAGCTTCGACAAAGTTGACTTTGGAAGCACATTCAGTGACGACCCGGTGTCAACAAGCACGTTCGACAAAGCATCTTCCTTGCATTTCATGGAAATATGCAAAGCCAGATTATGGTTTCTGCCCTCCTCAGGGAGTTCTTCGTCGCAAAAGCTCAGATTATTGCAAGAGGTGATGTTAGCCACAATGTGATCAAACTGATCCACAATAACATCATGCTCTACAAACACTTGTTCTAGAACTCTCTACAGTGCTTCTCTGTGCGCTTCAGAATTCATCAACAGAGATAACATTGAGATTTTTGAGGGGGTTTGGAGCAGTTGCTCCACCATATTGAACTCGCTTATTTTGATTAGTCGGAGTACCTCATCATCATCATTGGTTTTCAAATTGCTGGACTCACCAGACTTATCTTTTGAACAGCCAACTGGATCTACAATAGGCACTTCCACTTTCTTATCAACAATTGATTCTTCTTTATCCTTTGGGAACACCGGCCCAAACACTCGACCACTACGGGTCACCTTTGTAACATCAACAATGCCCACTACTGAACTGGTCATAGGTAACGGGACCTCTTGACCATCCTTCATTATTGTATCATTATACTGATATGATGCAGCTTTATCAGATGAACATGGGACTGGTCCCGCTAACCATATTACCAACGACGATACTGATCTTTGACTGTTGCTATTACTAGAGTCATACTGGATTACCAACCGCTCTTATTGCTTGAAAACGGGCACTATGACATTAACAACGTCATCTACATGAAGGGATTGAACAATTTGGATCATGCCTTCATCCATCAGTCGTTGGATGTCCCTTTTTACAACTTCGCAACCCCTTAGGTTAACACTACAAACAACACAACCATCATGGTCGTGCTCACATTCACTTACCAAACAAATATCCTTATGCATCTGCACTAAGGACCTCCTGATAAAACGTACATCAAAAACTTTGAATTCTCCAGGACAACCGTCCACCATATTCATAGAAGAGTTCCCATGGGCGGGGAAAGGGTTTTCTTTCACATTTGGCGCACGGTCCTTGAAGGACACCATACCACTCTTCATTAAGTTTTGAACCTCATACTTCAATGGATAGCATTTTTCAATATTATGTCTGGGTGCTCCTTGATGAAAAGCACAACGGAGTTTAGGTTTGTACCACCAAGGAAGTGGTTCTGGAATCTGCGGTGGGTTCCTCGGTTGGATTAAGTTCTTGAGATCATTTCGGTAAAGTCAATGGGGGCACTAGCAATCATTCGTTCATAGTAAAATGAACTCAGAGTTTTCAATAAGATCTTTGTCATCTCTTTTTCCTCCAAAGGAAGAGTGATCTGGGCAGCCAATTCCCTCCATCTTTGCGCGTACTCTTTAAATGTCTCTTTGTCCTTCTGAGACATAGACCTCAACTGGTCTCTATCGGGAGACATTTCCACATTATACTTATACTTCTTGACAAAAGCCTCCCCCAAGTCATTGAAGGCGCTAATGCTGGAACTGTCCAATCCCATGTACCAATGGAGCGCAGCGCCGGTCAGACTATCTTGGAAGTAATGAATCAGCAGTTGATCATTATCAGTCTGAGTAGACATCTTGCATGCATACATTACAAGATGACTGAGAGGACAAGAATTCCCCTTATACTTTTCAAAGTCATGCACTTTGAACTTCACCGGGAGCTTGACGTTGGGCACCAAACACAACTCGACAACACTCTTCCCAAACAGGTCTTTACCTCTCAGCGTCTTCAATTCCATGCGCAGCTCAAGAAACTGATCTTTCATTTCATCCATCCTCTCATAAACATCCGGACCCTCAAACAACTTAGAATGATAAATGGTATCTTCTACGCGAGGCAATGTGTGCATAGGTGGCACGGACATGACCGGGATAGATGCCAACATGGAAGCAAAAGTAGGCGCAAAGCCTTCAGGCACAAAGTTGGACGACATTCCCCACGGGAATTCGGAAGGCATATTTGGCGTGAAGTGGGCGGTAGCAGCAGGAATGGTAAAGGTAACCACCTCTAAAATAACAGTCCTCACAGGAGGAGTTGCAGGTGTTGGAGAAGATTGACTCTGAGCAGCAAGAACTGACTCCATCATGGCAGTCAGGCAGGCGATCTCATCCTTCATCTCTCTGTTCTCTTGCTCCAAATGCTCCATAATTCTCAGATGATTGGCTCGGGTATTGTACCGGTGAGTCAGCTTGGCTAAAGCACAGAAGAAACACCAATCAGACATCTGGCGAAAACTTGCTTATGCAAATGATGCATGAAATGCAATGCTTGATTATTTATTTTTGTTTTCAAGGAACTTATTATATTATTTGCAAATATATATATTTAAATGGAAATTGCAACAGATCTCGGTCTCAAAAGAAGCCTTCATCTGAGTCTTCTCGAGGACAAGTTGGTCAACAATCTTCTTCCGAGCAACGGAAGGTTGAGGCATGCTAGAAGATGAAACCTTTGGCTCTCTCTGTCTCTTCGTCACTCGGTCTTCAAGTAACTCAATAAGTGCATCTTTTTCCTTAGAGTCCAATTGCAACTCTTCATGCTTCTTGCTCAAAGCACGAAAACGTTCTTCCCACATATCCTTCTCTTGCTTCATCTTGATGAGCGCGTCTTCCAACTCCTCTACATCTTGGTTAGGGAGAGTTAATGGCTCAACCACAACCATATACAAGGTGTTTCATAAGGATAAGACATCTTCAACTCCAAATCTCTCTTTTTCACCCAAAGAGTGTAAGCTTTCAAAGCTACACAATTGCGCGGACCAAGGTCGGATCTTCCTTTCCTATGACCATTATGCCAAGCATGCACAATCTTCTGCTTCAAATGTTGGGGATCTTTACCCTCTTGATAGAAAATACCTTCTAACAAAGTGTTATTAGGTTTGTCTCTGAAGGGGAACCCATGTTGACGACGAGCCAGAGCAGGGTTGTAGTTAATTCCTCCTTGTGTATGAATGAGAGGCACATTAGAGAATTCACCACAACTATCAATAATCTCCAAACTTCTTAAAGACGGATCATACCAAACTATATCATCATTAGTGAGAGACATAAGTCTCTGAGACCACCTTAGACATTGTTTGTTCTTCATAAAAGTAGGCGTATGAGGCAAGTGCGAAATAAACCACTTGTACAGAAGAGGGATACAATAGACAATTGTTCTACCACCTTTATAATTCCTTAGATGCAAAGAAAAATACATATCACCCAATAAAGTAGGCACAGGATTCCCAATAAAGAAAAGTCTAATGGCGTTAACATCAACAAAATTGTCAATGTTAGGTAATAAAGCTAATTCATAAATGAGCAACAAAAAGATAGCTTCAAAAGTGTCCAGACTACTAGCTTGAGCAAAAGTAGTAGCTTCCTTAATGAGGAAATCAGATGGCAACCCAAATAACTCTCCTTTCTTCACCCAATGAGCCTCTATCTCAGACTTCTTCAAGTGAAGAGCTTCAGGGATAATACTAGATCAGGGAATCTCCTCCAATCCACTAAAAGACACTCTACTAGAAATAGGTATCCCCAAAATATGAGAATACTCCTCCAAGGTAGGCACAAGCTGAAAATCTGGGAAAGTGAAACAACGGTAAAGAGGATCATAGAACTGCACTAGCACACTCAAGAGTCCTTCAACCACATCAGTAGACAAGATGGATAGAAGCTTCCCATGACGTTGTTTGAAGTCCATGGGATGTAATACAAAAGATGCTAGCTTCCTTAACTCTTTCTAGTCGGGACATCTGAAACTGTACTTCTTAGGTATCCTTCGTCCACAATCCAGAGTCTGAAAATATTTGCGAATGATACCTTAGTTCCTTGAAATTTTCATGTGACGAATGTTATGATGCGCATGAATGCATGAATGCAACAATCACAAATAAGGGATCACACACAAGGAAAACAAACAAAGGTCAAGGGATGAATCAAGTCATTGTCAAGATCAATCATCCATTTTGGTGGATTATGGTTTTCACCTTATCGACACTGAAGTTCCATTGATATTGACAAGATTTGATTGGATCAACCAAGAATCAAGGGTTTGTTGTAAGTCACGAGCATGGAGTCTGGGTAAGAACCATCCCAACAGAGTGAACTAAGGATAAAACCTATAGATCATGTTCTAAAAAGTTTCCAGAGTCTTAATTCCATCTATCGGATATTACAGGTTAAGATGACTGACTCATCGACCCATAATATTCTCAAGAGAAACTCGTCTGAGTGTAGTATCGCGTAACAACTGTTATCAAGTCTACACTTGAACAATTTCTACACTACGTCCTAAATAGGCCAAGAGGTGGTAAATGTTTTATGGTCCTTAGCTTCTCAGACCCAAATTAGAGATAGTAATGCCTAACCACAAATACTTGTGTGATATTACCAAATCCAAAAGAGTCTCCACTGAGCAGATGGGTCTCAAGCCAACTTGTTAAGGACTACTCCACACAAGTCGAACATGACTATACCATCCTCCTATCTTAATTGCACTCCAGTTCGGGTTAGAACTTATCTCACCACTCAGAGATCACCAAGCACAACAAGCAGATTATATCACACATACATACATATAAACATCACATATATACAAATTTATACACATAAAAAGTAGGCTAAACCCACTGGAGACTACTCCCCAGCAGAGTCGCCACTTAATTTTTGTAGCGGTAAATTCATGATCATCAAGCTATGGATAAGCTAGAGATCAAATAACAAGAGCCGCCACCGCGCTTTTATTGTTTCCAAGGGAAAAGGGAAACAAAGTATGAACAAAACCCAAAAGTAATAAGTTTTCAAATCAAAACTAATAAAATGTCAGAGATTACAGGTAAGGAGGTTGGTTACACAGAGGGAAGGTGTTAGCACCCAAAGTGTCCTAGGTACTCCTAGGGAGCCCTTTTTGTATGCATATGTACTTGGTATAAAGTGATGTTTACAAACAAATAGAATGGGTGGATGAGAAAAGAATTCATTAATTATATTTTTGTGTTTGACAAGACCTTCGGTCTTGTGCCTACATACCAACATAAAAATGAGGGATTAAAACCTCGTAGTTCATGATACAAATTTCAAAGTGGATGCATTGCTTTTTAACAAAAATTGAGTTTGAAAGGAACAAAGGCCTAAAAATGGTTTGAATGTGTTAGTTCTTTTTGGATTTTTGAAAGTTTAAGTCAAGTATAGTTAAGTCTATTTACAAGTTTGATTTAGAAAAGAAGTTTGAAAATGCAATGGCATAGGGCCAAAGTTTTTATATTTTTTGCAAAAGTGGTCAAAGTTTAGAACAAAATAAGTTCAATCAAAGAAGGTTTTGAAAACGAGAGGGAGAGATTTTGAAATTAAAGAAAGTGGGGGTAAGATGAAGAGACTATCCTATGTATAAAATCAAAAGTTTAAAGTTGAAAAGATCTGACTAAATGGGTAGCAATCCAATAGACAAGAATGTCAATAGAAACCAAGAATTCTCTTGGACTTTTAGAATCAAGCAACACACAAATGCACAATTATATTAATCTTGAAGAGCAAAGGCATCAAATAAAGATGGCCACACCCAAGCTTATCCATTCCATGATCTTCTTCAAAATAGCCCATGTAACAGATGAATTTCACAAGTCACAGGTTCAAAATAACAGCTTCACAATGATCATGTTGCAGATGATCTCAGAAGGATCTTGATTGATGTATCAGATGAAGTTTCGAATTGCAAGCACTTGGTTTCACAATAAGTTGGCATTGGCCAAGTCCTTTAGCATAGGAATATTGCCTAAATTCTAAGTCCATTTGTCCAAGATCAAGCCAACAGTCCACACAAAAGTTTTTTAGGGTTTTTGTTGTTATTATGTACATTAATGGTCAAAGACCACACAAACAAACAAAGTATACACAAACAAAATATATCAAACAATATGGTCCAAATGGACAAAGTGAAAATTTCATTAACATAAACAATTAGAATGATATGAACAATGGCAAATGTATAAAAGCTAGAATTAAATGGAATTAAAGTAAAGGGCTTGAAATTAAAAGTTTGTAGTTAATAGGTTAGAAGTTAGTATTATTTTGCTTTTGCTTTTCATTTTAAGACATTCTTTCGAGAACACTCAACCCACTTATCACAAGCATGGGTCCTTGTACCAAGACATCTTCCAAAGGAAGGAAAAAAGGCCAAGTTTCCACACAATACCATGAAAGAGGGGAGACTTACAATCTCACTAACTAGAATGCTTATGCCTTTTATATCACAAATTTAGCGCTACGTTAAGCAATCGTAATTGGACTTATGTAGAAGTCACAACTATTTGAGACCGGGCAATAGAATTTTGGTGTTAATGCATGTTAGAGACATAGTATAATAGACTATGCTCGTGAAACATACCACACACGAAAAGAATATGAAAAAGGTGTGGCCTAATCTCATCCATACTCATGCTAATTTTTCAATCGACTAGCCTTAGGATTTTGAGATATCATAGGCCAAATGGAATGAATGAATGAATGAATGAAGAAGGGGAATGAGATGAAGTAGGAGGGGAATAAGTGAAAACATAAATTGGTCAAAGGAGGACTTTTACGAAATTAATATCATTCATTCATTTTTGGAGATGGAATATACATTCCATCCATCCCCTAAATCCAATGATATTAATTTGACAAAGTCAAATCAACCTTGACCAAGGCCCAACAACAATAATCAAACTCAAACAAGTCATCACAAGTGGTCAACAAATTTAATTGGCATTTATTCAAATTAAAAATACTAAAATAAGGCATTTAATTTAAATATGGTTTGTCCAATTCCTAAAACCACATCAAAACACCAAAGAAATGGCCATGAGATTTACTATAGGTCAAACAAACGTGGACCACTTGATCTCCCTCATTAATTGAGGTGGCAGATCAAGTGGTCACAAGCGCGCAATCCACGATACGCCTGAGTCAGCTCGCCACAAGAAAGGTAATTCAAACCAACGTACGAGATTATTTCATTTCAAATGGATCATGTGGCTCTGAACACGCTAACTCACCACCGGAGCTACAACTCCGATCTCCTTCTCAGGCGAGCCTCGCCGGACTGGTTCAGTCATAACCATCACCAAAAATAAAAAGAAGGACATGATTTCAAAGGAAAAATGGCACTGAGCACGAATCTGACCTCAATTTATCCTAACTCCAAGTATATTAAGAGATACATGGAATTGAAATTTGAGGTACATGAACTGAGTTGCTTTGATTTGGCCTCAAAGCAACTCAATCTTCTTGTCTATATTGGTAGGACTTCAGACAACCAAAGAATCAAGAGAATTGAGCAAGATTGAGAGAGAATTGAAGAGATTAAAATTTCTGGAAAATACCTTCAATGTAGGTCTGGATTCAGCTGTTCTTACCTTGGCTCGTGCTTGATCTCACTCCAAATGCTTGTAGAAGAAGAATTGAATGCTCAAAAGGTCTTGAATCCCTGGAGTTTTGAATCTCAAAACAGTGAGAATTCAAACTCAATTTCAAGTGAAATTCTCAGGATTATCCTTTGGAATGAGAGGGTTAGAGGTTTGGGATCAAAGCTGGCGTGAATGTGTATGAAATTCTGAGCATATGAAGCTCTATTTATAGCCAATTCAATTGATATTTGCACACTTGAAGTGAACTTCCAAAATTAGCAATGTGTGATGCATGAGTGCATGGGCGTGTGCAGGCCCATGAAATCACTCCATTTGATCCATAATTGAGTGTAAGCAAGGCTGAAGTCATGTTGGAATGCTAGGCAATTGTGCATGGATGTTTGAAGTTCAATCTTGCCAAATGATGATACCATGTTCAAGCAACGCGCAACCTATTCATTTCTTGTCTAAAATGAATGAACTTGGACTTTTTGGAAAGGTTAGATCAAGAGGAACAACTTTAATGTTCCATACTTTTCCATTTGGAGCCTGGAACTTGAATAATTTTGAGGTCGAAGTTTGGAACTTTGAACATATTGAAAAATTTTCTAAGTGTCAAGCCATATGTCTCAATATTCCACCTTGCTTAGCTTTTTATGTGAGCTTCAAATGAGAAAAGTGTCTGCATCAAAGTTGTATCTCTTTCAAATATCTTAAAAATGGTCACCAATTTCATGTCATTTGGATTTGAAATGATAGAGTTATGCATTTTTGAATTTTGGAAAAATCACTTGATCAATGGTATAGGTCAAAAGTGACCTATAATGTAACCTCATATCACATGCTCATACAAGTTGAATTTGCTCTCACTCCAAACATAAAAGTTGAATTAGACCTCTTTAATTTGAGTATTAAACTTTGAAATCTTTCATCTCATAAAAATTGAGCAAGTTATGGCCTTGGGAAGTTGACTTTCAAATTAGGGTTTAGACAAAATGACCTATAATGTTTCAACATAGAAAATGATTTTCCAAGCAAAACTAGCTCTAGGTCTGAACATGAAATTTGTTTGTAATGTCATTTAGAGTAAGTTTTATCTTGAAATCATTTTCATATGGTGAAAGGTGTAGGAGATGTGGTATAGGGAGACCCAGTTTTGATCAGATGAATTCATCTGGCCAACCACCATCAACCAACTTGCTAATATTCAATTCTCTTGACTTTCTAGGCTCATGGTAGATCATATACGTATAATATGGTGAATTTTGAAGTGTACCTTGAGAAATTTGATCAATTGGTGAGATAGCTTGTTGGAGAAGTTACTCAAGATACCCAGTCAAACTAGGGTTTCCAAGGCAAATCACCCTCAAACTGTTGAAGAAAACTTGATCAATATAACATGTAGAGATCATTGGGACTCATATATAATGTTTATGACCATCCTTGAATCAATCCATGGTTGTGCTCTTTGTCATGAGGGTCTCAAATCCTAGATGTGAATTTGATAGATCAATGGAGATCATGCCCTACTTACAAAAGAGTTAGGCAAATGCAAAGACATATTTTGGGTATTTTGGTTAGTGAAATGATAAAATACAAGTATGATACAATTACATAGTGCTTGGTGATCTCTCCCAAAACAAACCCGATGAAAAAGGTGGAAGGAGGATGCCAAGGTATGATCCCAATGCTAATGCATATCATGGAATTACATGAAGGATCTTAAGGTGAAAATTGGGGTCTTACAAAGGGAGAATCTATAGCACAAAGAGTTATGACCGGAAGTAGAATATGCATCGACTATAGGAAACTGAACAAAGCCACTCGAAAGGATCATTTTCCTTTTCCTTTCATTGATCAAATGCTTGAACGATTGGTTAAGCATTCCCACTTCTGATATCTAGATGATTATTCAGGATTCTTCCAAATTCTTATCCATCCTGATGACCAAGAGAAAACAACCTTCACATGCCCTTATGGTGCATTTACTTATCGACGAATGCCATTTGGACTATGCAATGCATTCCAAAGATGCATGATGCCAATCTTCGTTGACTTTATAGATGACATTATGGAAGTCTTTATGGATGATTTTTATGTTTCTGGGATAAGCTTCGAAGGATGTCTATCAAACTTTGAAATGGTACTTGAAAGATGCGTAAAGGTGAATCTCGTCTTGAATTGGGAGAAATGCCATTTCATGGTCCAATAAGGAATCGTGTTAGGACACGTAGTATCTGATAAAGTAATTGAAGTATACAAAGCTAAGATCGAAATCGTAGAGAATCTTCAACCTCCGAAAACCGTACGAGAAATACGAAGCTTCTTAGGACACACCAGTTTCTACCGACGCTTTATCAAAGATTTCTCAAAAGTTACCAAACCACTGACTGGTTTATTAATGAAAGATGCTGACTTTATCTTTGATGAGAAATGTTTAACAGCGTTTGAAAAATTAAAAAACATCTTTAATCACCGCACCTATGATGCAACCACCTGACTGGAGATTACCATTCGAAATCATGTGTGATGCGAGTGACTATGTCGTAGGCGCAGTGCTAGGACAAAGAAAGGATAAAAAACTTCATGCAAACTACTATGCAAGTAGAACATTAGATCCTGCCTAAATGAACTACGCCACCACTAAAAAGGAACTCCTAGCCATTGTGTTCGCTTTAGACAAATTACGTTCTTACTTAGTAGGAGCGAAAATCATCATCTATATTGATCACACTGCTATTAGATACTTGCTAAGTAAGAAGGATGCCAAACCAAGACTCTTAAGATGGATCCTACTCTTACAAGATTTTGACTTAGAAATAAAAGATAAGAAGGGTACTGAGAACGTAGTAGCAAACCACTTATCACGAATCGAAAGGAATAAGCCTGAACAAATTCCAATCAATGATGATTTCCCTTGCGAACGACTTATAGCCCAAATGGAAAGCGACATGTCTGAGCTAACCTTAAATGATACCGAAATAGAAGAATTCGTGGAAGAAATTCATACGAATATAACTCTACCATGGTATGCTGATTTTGTCAACTACCTAGCTGTTGGAGCACTTCCACGGGACCTATCATACCAACAAAAGAAGAGATTCTTTCATGATCTAAAACAGTACTACTGGGATGAACCTCTGCTTTTCAAGAGAGGCGCCGACGGTATTTTCTGTCGATGTGTTCCTGAGGATGAAATAGATGATATAATCTCTCATTGCCATTCCGCTCCCTATGGTGGGCACGCAAGCACTTCAAAAACTTATGCTAAGATCTTGCAATCTGGCCTCTTTTGGCCTACTCTATTGAAAGATATCTATAATGCGGTTATAAATTGTGATCGGTGCCAACACACTGGCAACGTTTCAAGATGCGACGAAATGCCACAAACAGGCATCTTAGAAGTGGGAGTCTTTGATGTGTGGGGGATTGACTTCATGGGACCATTCCCGTCTTCTTTTGGTAATAAGTACATATTCGTAGATGTCAATTACGTTTCAAAATGGATTGAGGTTGTAGCTTCTCCGATAAATGACACATGAGTAGTGATTAAGTTGTTCAAGAACATAATCTTTCCTAGATTCAGTGTGCCAAAACTAGTAGTTAGTGACGGTGGCCCCCATTTCATATCAAATATCTTTGGCAAACTTCTTCTGAAGTATGGAGTCCGACACGGTGTAGCAACACCGTATCACCCACAAACCAGTGGGCAAGTCGAATTTTCGAATAGAGAGATCAAACAAATTCTAGAAAAGACTGTCGGAATATCTAGAAAAGACTGGTCATCTAAACTAAATGAAGTTATGTGGGCATATAAGATGACCTACAAGACCCCAATAGGGACCACAACCTTTAAATTAGTCTATGGTAAATCATGTCATCTCCCTGTGGAGTTAGAACATAAAGCTTATTGGGCAATTAAGACCCTAAATCTAAATTATACTTCCGTAGGCGAGAAACGATTTTTAGACATTCACGAATTGGAAGAACTTAGAATAGACGCCTATGAGAATGCCAAGATATACAAAGAACGAACCAAAAAATGGCATGATAAACGTATATCTAGGAAAGAGTTTAATGTCTGCGACATAGTACTACTATTTAATTCAAGACTCAAGCTTTTTTCGGGAAAACTTAAATCTAGGTGGTCAGGCCCTTTCCAAATTACAAAATTTTTAAAAGCGGTGCGATGGAAATCAAGGGTAGAAATAGTGAACCGTTCATGGTAAACGGGAAGCGATTAAAACATTATCATAATATTGACAATAGAGACTATTCAAATAGTCTAAGACTTATAGAGTTGCCCGCTCAACCCCAAAACTGATATATCACAACGTAACAGCCCTGTGACGCTCATCAAGGATCCAGAACGCGCGTTCTGTTTCCCTATTAAAACAGGTGCACTTCTCTTCTTTTTTTTCATCTACTCCTTCTGTTTCCTTAACCATCCCACTTACACCACTTATTTCTCCATTAACCCTTCCATCGCCTCCTATTTTAAGCAAGAAACAAGTGAGTTCCCTATAACTCCCGAAACCCATCTCTTCCACCAAAACCTAAATTTGCAATTCGCACACTCAATGGCCCGTCAAGAGAGACCTGCTCCCAACCTTTCAAATATCATATTCAGAGAGGGAGAAGCCGGCGAACGACAAAGAGACAACTACCTTGTGTTCTATCAACATTCAGTCCAACCTACGAGGTACGTTGATAATGACTATCTGATAGAGTTGGGGCTATCAGATGGCTTGGGATGGATGCTAAACACCTCTGGTTTGATGCAGCTCTGCACCAACCCACAACCAACTTATGAGGCGTTGACCCTGGAATTCTTGAGTTTGTTCTCCTATATAACACCTCTCGGTGCAACTCAGTTTCTCACCGGACTCGCCATATTTAGAATGTTTGGCATCAAGTATTCCTTGAACCAAACTCAAATAACGTGAATACTTGGTTTTTGACATGGAGATGGAGTTCACTGCTGTATCCCTAATGGATGGTCGGAAATAACATTTGGAGTATGGCACATCCTTACCAACGTGAACGTCAGAAGCTGGGATGCGCTTAAGGTAACGTACATTCACAACCCAGCTATCAGATATTTCCACCTAGTCTTAGGACAAACGGTCTTCGGAAGAGTCAACAACCATAAGGTAAACTCTAAGGAGATTTTATTCCTTCACATTGTGTTCACTCCGGTGGCGTTCAGTGCCACCCCATTCTCGTTGGCCAACATCCAGGCTGCCTCCATGAGAGGCAACACGACATTCTGTTTTGGAGGAATCATCATCTCCATAGCATTAGGCCTGGATCTGGGGGATAGGCTCACCAACTTACTTGCCTTGCCGGACGAGTTCCTCAATATTGACTATTGTCACTCCTCACACCTCATTAAGATCAGAGACAATGGGAGATACCACCCTGTGGTTCGGAATAAGATAGTTCACTGCATCATTATGCCTAAAAGGAATCATATAGATCCGCAGAATATGGCAAATTGGATTTTTGATATGAATGCTCCTGAGCCCAATGAAGAAGATCCTAATGATAATGGAGCCGATGAAATTGAAGAAGAGCTGGATCGATAGGTGCCACAACCACCTCTTGAGCATGCTGCAGAGACATCTTCCTGAAGCCAACGAAGAAATGAGCATCGACCCGCCACCATGGAAGACATCTATGCTGAGATGTTGCGACATAACTAGAGGATGGAAGAGTGCCAGACGAAAATGATGCAAGCGATCCAGCAAATACAGAGAGATCAACATGACTATGCAAACTGGCATGACCAAGGGATGGTGGAACTATCCGATGAGATGAGTGCCTTGACATATCGTGTTGGTGCCATCCAGGAATACACGCAGCATGTGAGGTTGGACCTTACCCAGCGTGGTAGAAGTGAACGCGCACGAGCAAGAGTTAGAGCACGCAGAGCCCAACGTCATGGCGAAGAGTAGCGATCCTCCTATTTCTCCCCTTTTCTCACTTTATTTTATCGCATTGAGGACAATGTTGTGTTTAAGTGTGGGAGGGAATCCTTGTCTTTCCTTAATTTTTTTCTATTTTTAGCCATAACAAAAATTTTGTCTTTCGTTTATTTGTTCCTATCTAATCGTTCATTTATTTCTATCTAATTTTCCATAACAATATTTTTTGTTTTTATGTTAAATGCATACCTTACGAGTATATAGGTTGTCTTACATAGGTTCTGTTAGGAAGCTGAGAAAAATCTAACAAGATTAATATCGTCCTGACACCTTAGATCTCTCACTTTTGCGAGATCAGTTTGAATACCAATTATACCGATACCTTAAGTCTCCGTTCTAGATTAACCCCTAGTAGTTTATACTTGCAGTCATCACCGTCTTAAAAACAAACCATGTGAAGAGCCGATGAATGTAAGTGATTGATGCCTACGAATTAAGAAGATCCTTCATACTTTTGCTATCGAGAAATTGAAAATGCACCATACAAACGGTTGCAAGATATATAAAAGGAAAGAAAAACCTGTTGTCGGTTGGTTCAGAGGTACCTGGTACTGGACTCGATAGCGCGAACTACGGTTTGATCCCCCACAACCTTTAAATGGGATATATAAAGGGTTACCACACTAGTGTACCAAACCCCGTGCTAAAAAAGGATCAAAGCCACTAATCGGCTACTTTACTAAGTGCGTGTAAAGGCAAAGGGCTTAATATGACCGCGCTAGAATGAAATTGGGTGAAATAGGAACAAGAAGCATTAGGTTGAGCTATAATAGCATGATTCGAACTGATTTGTACAAAAGAGAGATCTATGTTAATGCTTATTGCTTGTGTCGTCACTGTATCTTTAGTGTTTTACTTGAGTATTTGTCATTCTAACGGAATACCTAACAACCACGTACAAATTGGAAATGTGTCATGTATTCGCGTTTAACTAGAGTTTCGAATTTGAGACTGACTGTTTTCTTGAGGACAAGCAAAGATTCAAGTATAGGGGAGTTTGATAAAGCAAAAATACATCGTATATTTGCCTTGATTTACATTCAAAAATCGTACCATTTTCATTTATATTCCGATTAGTCCGTAAGTGTTCGAGTTATTTTTGCAGGTATTTTAATTCACATGCTTAAATGAGCAAAGTATAGAAAAGGAAGGAAAAGAAGAAGAAAAAGAAGAGAAACAGTAGAAAAAACCAGAAAGTATAAATCTTGTGCAGGTGACGACCGTTACATGCCCCGTCACGATCGTCATACCCTGGGTGTGACGAACGCCACATACCCACCACGACCGTCACAAAGCCAAAGGCAGCGTAATGAATTTGTCAACAAAAGTGATCCACACGCCCCATTTTTTGCTCCTCGACCCACTTTCCCGTGAATCTCTCATTCAACCAAGTCACCCTTATTTCTCTCAACTATGAAGACCAAATGGATACTATAAAGGATGGAAGTTAGAAACCTATGGGCACATTTGTTTTGAGCCCGCCAAAACCAAACTCTTAAGCTATTTTCTCTGCATTTATTTTTCACTGCAATTTTGTTTTCTATTATTTTTATTCAACAACACTGTTTTCTTTTACCGCAATTTGTTTACCATTCCGTTCAGAGCTTTGATTTTTCCATTCCCTTTCCATTTTTCGCTTAGCCAAAAGTAGTAGTTTCCTACATTTGGGAACTACTGCAATTTATTTAATTTAGTTTAACCAATTGTTTCGAAGAAGCAGAATCCTACCGACCTGTGGAGGACTGCTCAAGTACTTCAAGATTCGACATATTCGATTAATCAAAGTTCCAGGTTTTTATTCAATTATTATTATTATTGATTTATTATTAAATAATCATGTTTTCCTTATTGTTAATTTTTTTTATGTTCATCTGTGTTGGCATTAATTAACATGTCCGGCTAAACTACCGGTATCGGTATGTAAACAATTTAATTAGATGGGATTTAATAATAATCGGTGTAAACTTCTTTTCTCAAATAATCTTTTTGGCGGTGGTTTTTAATTTAAATTTAATTAACTTTGTCACGAAAGTGAGAAGCTATTTAATACGATTTCGCCACGAGAGTGGGAAATTAACTAAGGTTAGAACCGACAATCGCGAGAGCGTGAGGGTCGAACTGGATAGTAAAAACTAGGCATTGATTTTAAAAACAGCGAGAGCACTTTAAAAGCAATTAGAACTTATTTATTTCCAAAAAGTATTTTTAACTTCAAATGGGACAGCGAGAGCGTACATTCTGACTTAAAAGTATAGTCCGAGTCAATAATCACGAGAGTGTGAGAAAAAGCCTTTTAAATGAATATTTTCTACTAAAAGATATTTGATAATTAAAATATACACCGGTGACTTATCGAAACCCTGACGATTAATGCGTTACATACTGATATCCCTCTATTAATATTTTCTTAAAAACCTAATTTCCTTTAGTTTTAATTTTTGTTCAACCAAACCTCTAAAAATCATTGCCTTAGCTAAACATAGTAACATCGATATCATTAGTTTGACCATTGTTCCCTATGGGTTCGATATCTTTTAGAACTAAAACGAGTAGACTGTGCACTTGGAGTCAAGTACCCGATAGACTATATTTTATATACAGTCACGACATGTATCAACCGGTGGCCATGTCTGGCCACTGTATTCTTCAACATGCCCTCCTTTTCCTGACACGACCAGTGTCAGGCCTCCTGTACCGGGGTTTTCTGCTCCTCTACTTGCCGAAATCTCACATTTTCTCGTTCTGAGTTCCCTGATTCTTCTACCTGGACCTGACGGACAAAAACACATCTATCCTACGCATAAAATAACTAAAATATAATTAAAATATAACAATGACTGAAAATGGTTAAATATAATACTGGAAATAAAATGACTCGAAAAATATCAAAAATGCTTGCATAGTGTTTCAAAAGCCTCAGTTTCTTGTTGGACCAGTAATGAAAACTTAATGCAAATGGTGATTGATCACAACCCCAAACTTATCTCATTGCTTTTCCGGAAGTAATGTTCTAGACAACACTATGTGTCACTCCCTCGAATTCTTTATGTTTCTCAACACTGCTGAGATCATTCGCTAACGTCTTCCCTTTTCCTTCCATATGTCCTGCTTTTTCCTTGTAGGTTTTCGAACGCACTTCCACTTCACAACACCGATTCACCTGTCAGCTTATATCACATTCTCACCAATTCTCTCGGGGTTAAGTGTTTTCACTCATAATTCAGAGTATGCAATATCAACTTGCAAGTTTGAATAGTCTCTCTTTTCATATCACATACACACAACACGCACACTTTTGAGGTCTTTCGGGTTGTAACTTGGCTTGGGTTAGGGTATGGATTATTCAAACAAAAATGGGAAACAAGTGGGTTTTTGGTTCAGAGTCGATGTTACATACTGTGTTTATTTCTTTTGTTTGCTCGGTTTTTTTTCTTCTATTTTCCCACCGAATGCCCTTTTTTTCTTTCTCTCGATGATTTCCTATTTCCTTCATTTTTTTCTCTTTATTTTTGCACTTTCTTGGGCTTTGGAAGCTTTTGGGGTTTTTACCCCAAACTTAGCTTTTCAACCCAGTTTAAATGCATTAGCATGACTCTGAACAAGGTAAGGAAGTGTTTTGGCCAAGGGGTACAATTATGAGGTTTAAACAAACAAATGGATACAGACTCAAATGGGGTTAACGAGGGATATAATGATTTAGGATGGCTAGAAAGGCTCGGGGTTAATTTCAAACAATATGCCTCAGTGTGTGTATCATGCAGTGATAATCCTAGAGAATCTACGCAAATTTAGAGTGATAAAGACAAAACTGAATGTCACTCATGATGAACAATGTGTTTGGATTTTTATGACTCACCCTGTTTGGTTCAGCTTTGACAGGATCCACAGTACTCTTTAGCCTGGTGCGATTTATTCCTTACTTCGGAATGTACAAGATACTCATGTTGGTTAAGTTGTATACGTTGCGTCCGATCTTACTTTCAACAGTGTCAACTTCCTAGGGTGATCCTTCACAATAAGAAATGGTAAATGGTGTGATCCTTTCATCCACTCCCAATCGTGATCATTACTATTTCCAACCTATCAACACAAACTTGAAACACTCGTAGCATAATGTACCTTCAAACAGAAAAACCAAATCTAGAATGCACAAAAGTAAAATAACAAAATAACAAAATACTGATATAACATAACAAAATACTAAAAATAAAATACCAATAAAACACATAAAATCTCCCCCACACTTGAACTCAACATTATCCACAATGTTTGCGAACAAGAGCGAAGGAGGAAACTCACAGTACCCTACTGAGGAGGTGGTTATGGAAATGCAGCATTAATTATCGCATTATGCTGCTCATCTCATCCAACATCGCCCCCTGACAGGCTTGCTCAATTCCTTGTCGTTGTTGTTCCGTCCTCAAGTCACCTATTTCGGTTTGTACCCAGGTCAATTGGTCAGTGGACCAGGAAGATGAACCCGCCTTCTGCTGGGTAGGTTCCTGATGTGGTGGTACAAACTGCTCCTGAGGTGCTTGAGGTTCTTCTTCTTCTGCCTCCGTGTGATAACACTGAAATTTACCGTATTTTCAACTCCGATTTCACATGCATTCTAGTTGTTTTATTGTTATTTTGTTGTGTTATTACTATGTTTTTCTTTGTTTTCAGGTTTTTACTTTAATCGGAGCCCCGGTCGAGAAAAGGAGTGAAAAAGAGCTAAAAACCCTAAAATTCAGCATTTTGTACTTGTGGCCTACCCCATGGCTGGCGCCATAGACCCTGCCATGACGTGTCCAAGCTCAACTTCCCTCAACTCCCACGTTCCCCAATACTTCCACTTAGGCGCCTCAAAATGGTCTTGTGGCGGGCGCCATGGCCTTGTGGCGGGCGCCACAAGAGGAAAAACTTTCCCTCCCATTTTCAAGTTGAAGGACATCCTTGTCATTTCCATCTTTTTACTTGCTTATAAATAGAAACTCGAAATCACTTTTACAATCATCCAAACTTAGAACAGAGGCAAACTCAGAGCAACTTTGTTTCACTTAGGCATATATTTAGTATTTTAAAGTGGTAATCGCTTCGCATTGGAGTGTTACCACAATTGTGTAATCAAGTCTGTGATAGAGTCTATAATCGAGTTTGGAGCACCTTGGAAGGAAGTTAATCCTTCCACCATTTTCATTTCCGCTTTGCAATTTACTCAACCCTCCGATTGGAGCAGGTTTTTATTACTTGTCTTTACTTTTATTTATTTCCTCGCACTCACTTTACTTTTATTTATTTCCTCGCACTCGCTTTACTTTTATTTATTTCCTCGCACTCGCTTTACTTTTATTTATTTCCTCGCACTCGCACTACTTTTATTTACTTTCCGCACTCGCACTACTTTTATTTATTTTCCGCACTCGCACTACTTTTATTTATTTTCCGCACTCACACTACTTTTATTTAAATTAATGCACTTTTACTTTACCATGTGTAACTAAATTTATAAGGTTAGAATGTAAGGATCGTAATCGAACCAATAATCCGTACAATTGTTCGTAGAAGCACTTAAGGGCTATTTTAACTTTCAACTTGAGTTTTCCCGCACTTTAATTCCGTTGGGTAAGATCGAAAGCCGTCCAACGTCTTTTTAAACTTAATTGTTTTTAACTATTTCAAAAACAGTGAAAGCGCTTTGTTTAGTTCATTAGGAGATTTTAACTTAAGAAGAAAAGAGATTTTAAAACTATTTTCGGACGCGTTTATAAGTTTAGAGTCTGGTTCGTGAGAACCTCTTTTGGTTAAGAAATCCAGGTTAAAATACTTTTCAACTTAGTCAAGATACTTTATTTCTTAAAAATAGGTTTACTACTCTAACGCAATACGGGCCTTTTTATAAGTGACAATAAGAGGGTTTGATTAGGGAGTACAACTGGGTCTGAATATGCGAAAGCGACAGTTCCCGTTAAATTAGTTCTTTTCAAAGTAGGAAACATTGCCCATAAGTAGTTCTATTAGCAAGTACTTGGATTATTAAATTGATTACGTAAATTACATTCGACCCTGTCTTTATTAATTAAACTTTATTCAATACTTTACTTTTCATTGCACACTCTAAAAACATCCATTTTGATTGCCTTTGATAAACACCATAACAATAGATAACGATAGATTGACACTTGGTCTCTGTGGATTCGACAATCTTTTATATTACTCTGACTCATTCGTATACTTGCGAAAAGCACGCATCAAGTTTTTGGCGCCGTTGCCGGGGACCAATTTCGTCAAATTTCATTTTCCTGTTGTTATATCGTTTAGACTTAGGCTATTTCCCGCCGGTCAATGCGAAGAACTCACAGCACCGGAAGTTTAAGCTTAGTATACCCTCTGGCGGAACCTGAACGTTACGCTTGCGCACATTTATTCTTTCATAGAATTAAGAGAGCTATGGCCGAAGATAAAAACCAAAGACCTCTTAAAGATTTTGCTCAACCATCAAAAGAAGAACCTAGTTCTAGTATAGTAAACCCAACCATCCCAGCTAATAATTTCGAACTTAAACCATCCCTGTTGCAACTAGTGCAACAGAGACAATTCACGGGTCTCTCGACTGAGAACCCAAACCAACATTTAAAAATATTTCTTCAATTAGAAGACACTTTTAAAACCAATGGAGCTTCTCCTGAGGCAATACGTTTAAGATTATTCCCTTTTTCCCTCAGAGATAAAGCCACATCATGGTTAGATTCCCTTCCACCCAATTCCATTACGACTTAGGATAACCTTAGAAGAGTTTTTCTTGCTAGATATTTTCCCCAGAGTAAGACCGCCGTTCTTCGAAACCATATAACTAGATTTACCCAAAACCAAGGAGAATCGATGTTCGAAGCTTGGGAGAGATATAAAGAGTTGTTACGAGCATGCTCACATCATGGTTTAGAAAACTGGTTAATCATTCAAACCTTCAATAATGGACTTCACTATAACACAAAGATGACCATCGACGCTACCGCAGGCGGTGCTCTGATGAACAAACCTTATCCTGAAGCTAGTGCCCTCATCGAAGATATGGCTAAAAACCATCAATCATGGGGAGTCGAACGAGCGACAGTTGAGAAGAAGGAAGCCCAAGGAGGAGTGCATGAACTAAGCTCTATAGACATGATGCAATCTAAAATGGACG
Source organism: Lathyrus oleraceus (assembly GCF_024323335.1). NCBI lineage: Eukaryota > Viridiplantae > Streptophyta > Magnoliopsida > Fabales > Fabaceae > Lathyrus > Lathyrus oleraceus. Next base: position 176,868,249 of record NC_066581.1, read on the forward strand.
CATTAGCCCTCAAGGTCGAGCATATGTGCGTAAACCCGAATACTGTAGCCGCAGTTTCGTCAGATTGTGAGATATGTGGAGCCAAAGGACACCAATCTGCAGAATGCAGTCTATTAAACGAAACCCACTCTGAGCAAGTGAACTACACCCAAGGGAACCCATACTCGAATACCTAAAACCCTGGATGGAGGAATCACCCGAACTTCTCCTATAAAAACAATAACCCAATCCAAAATAATGCACCTCCGAGGCCTAGTTATCAAGCCCCAAGATCAAATCAACCTACGCAACCTGTGCCACCAAAGTCGAGCCTTGAGAAAATTATGGAAAATTTTATCACCGCTCAAACCCAACAAAATAAGGAGTTCATGAACCAAAACATTCATGTTAACGAATTAATTACTCAGTTAGGAACCATGGTTGACCAAATAGTTACTCATACTAAGATGCTTGAAACCCAGATCTCTCAGGTAGCTTTAAACCAAGCCCCTCAGACTACACCTGAAGGACAATTCCCTGGACAACCTCAACAAAATCCGAGAGGACAAGCCAATGCCATTACCCTACAAAGTGGGAACGCTTATAATGAGCCACCAAACCCTAGATTGAGTGAACCCGAGACTTCTCAGGAATGTACCAAACCCACGGACGAAGTAAAGGAACCAGAGGAATTTGAAAACCAGGGAGGTCGAGAGAAAGGAGAAGAAACTAAAGATAAAACTTACGTACCACCCCCGCCATATAAACCACGTATACCATATCCGCAAAGACTCAAACAAACCCAGATCAATAAATAGTATCAAAAATTTATTAATGTTATAGAAAAACTTCATGTAGAAATCCCTTTCACAGAAGCCATCACCCAAATACCTTCTTATGCAAAGTTTCTCAAAGACATCCTTACCAACAAACGTAGACTTGACGATCTGAAGCCTTTGGAATGTAATGCTATTTTCGAGGACAAATTAGCAAAGAAAGATAAAGATCCTGGAAATTTCTCCATTCCTTGCCTTTTGGGTAATCATGTCATCGAAAAATATTTTCTAGACTTAGGAGCTAGTGTGAGCCTAATGCCTTTAGTAGTTTGTGAGAGGTTAAACTTAGGAGAATTATAGCCCACTAAGATGTCACTTCAGTTAGCCGATAGATCTGTTAAATATCCTATAGGCATTTTAGAAGATGTCCCTATTAGGATAGGACAGTTATTTATCCCTACTGACTTTATTGTCATGGACATCAAAGAGGACAATGATATACCAATCCTTCTAGGTAGACCATTCTTATCGACTGCAAGAGCCATAATAGATGTCAAGAAAGGGAAGTTGACATTTGAGGTAGGTGATGAGAAAATAGAATTTATACTTTCGAAATTTCTTATGGCGCCTGTGATGGGAGACGCGTGTTATGCCTTAGATATCATTGATGAATGTGTTAGAGAATTAGAACAAAAAGAAATTATAAAAACAATTAAGTTACCATCAACTCTCATAAGGGAAGATGATGACTTTAAGAAACCCTACATCGATGATAACATTTACGAATGTTTATCACTTATCCCAGATCATATGCCATGCCCAAAGAAACCAACCTTAGAACTTAAGGAACTGCCTAAAAACCTGAGATATGAGTTCCTCGATGAAAAGATGAACCGTCTAGTTATAGTTAGTGCTACCTTGAGCCAAGAGGAAACGAACCAACTTTTAGACGTTTTACGAAGACAACCCTCAGCCTTAGGATATAATATCTCTGACCTGAAAGGTATAAGCCCATCCGTATGCATGCATCGGATTTCGCTAGAAGAAGATTTAAAACCCTCCAGGGAACATCAGAGAAGAATAAACCCTATAATGAGTGATGTTGTTAAGAAGGAAGTTCTTAAGTTACTTGAGGCAGGTATAATCTATCAAATCTCGGATAGTAAGTGGGTGAGCCCTGTGCATGTAGTACCTAAAAAGGGAGGCATCACAGTCGTGCAAAACGATAAAGGCGAACATGTAGCAAAACCTTTAGAAGGAGGATGGCGGATGTGTATAGATTATAGAAAATTAAATAAAGCAACTAGGAAGGATCATTTCCCTTTACCATTTATAGACCAGATGTTGGAGCGTCTAGCCAGACACTTTTATTTCTGCTATCTAGATGGATACTCTGGATTCTTCCAAATACCTATCCATCCCGAACATCAAGAAAAAACTACCTTCACATGCCCTTATGGAACTTTTGCCTACAGACGAATGCCATTCGGCCTTTGTAATGCCCAGCTACTTTCCAACGCTGCCAGCTACTTTCCAACGCTGCATGATGTCAATCTTTGCAGATTAACTAGATGGTATCATGGAAGTGTTTATGGATGATTTCTCGATTTACGGATTTGATTTCCACAATTGCCTTGCTAACCTTGAGAAAATCCTGGAGAGATGCGTGGAGGTGAACCTCGTGCTAAACTGGGAAAAGTGTCATTTCATGGTGACCAAAGGAATAGTTTTAGGACATATAGTTTCCGAAAAAGGTATAGAGGTAGATAAAGCTAAAATAGAAGTTATAGAAAACCTAAAACCACCAAAAACCATCAGAGAAGTCTGAAGCTTTCTTGGAGACGCTGGATTCTTTCGGCGTTTTATTAAGGACTTCTCCAAAATAACCAAACCTTTAACTGAACTTTTAATGAAAGATGCTGAATTCATTTTTGATGAAAAATGTAATGACGCATTTAATCTTTTAAAGCAAGCCTTAATCTCAGCACCCATTATGAAACCGCCCGATTGGTCGGAACCTTTTGAGATAATGTGCGATGCTAGTGATTATGCAGTTGGAGCCGTTCTAGGACAAAGGAAAGATAAAAAATTACATGCCATTTATTATGCCAGTAGAACCCTAGATGCTGCCCAACTTAACTATGCAACAACTGAAAAAGAATTACTCGCTGTAGTTTTCGCTATAGACAAATTTAGATCTTATCTAGTAGGAGCAAAAATTATAGTTTATACTGATCAGGCTGCCATTCGTTACCTATTAAGTAAAAAAGATGCCAAGCCCAGGTTACTCCGATGGATTCTGTTACTACAAGAGTTTGATTTAGAGATAAGAGATAAAAAAGGCACTGAAAATGTAGTAGCCGATCACCTTTCTAGGCTAGAACATCTAAAACCAGAACTAGTACCCATAAATGATGATTTCGCCTGTGATAGACTGATAGCTAGAGTAGAAACCATTGAAGATAATAACCTAGATCCTCATGAGCATCCCCAAAGTTCCTTAGCAATAAGTAACGTACCCTGGTATGCAGACTTCGTTAATTACCTTGCTGCTGATTTAGTACCCCCTAATCTTGACTACCACCGCAAGAAGAAATTCTTCCATGATGTGAGAAACTTCTATTGGGACGAACCGCTCCTTTTCAAAAGGGGTAAAGATGGAATTTTTCGCCGTTGCGTTCCAGAAGAAGAGGTAAATAGTATTATCGAGCATTGTCATTCTGCACCTTACGGTGGACATGCGAGCACCTCTAAGACATACGCCAAGATTCTTCAAGCTGGCCTATTCTAGCCTACCATGTGGCGTGATGTCTATGCTTGCATTGTCAAATGTGATAGATGCCAATGCACTGGAAACATTTCAAGGCGTGATGAAACGCCTCTAAGAAACATTCAGGAAGTAGAACTCTTTGACGTATGGGGTATATATTTCATGGGACCTTTCCCACCATCCTTAGGAAACAGGTATATCTTAGTAGTTGTGGACTATGTGTCTAAGTGGATTGAAGCTATAGCTGCATCCACAAACGACACTAGGGTTGTAATCAAACTATTTAAAAACTATATATTCCCTAGATTCGGAACACCATGTTTAGTCATAAGCGATGGAGGATCACACTTTATATCAAGAATATTTGACAAACTTTTAAGAAAATATGGAGTTAGGCATAGAGTAGCAACACCGTACCACCCACAAACTAGTGGCCAAGTAGAAGTGTCCAATAGGGAGATAAAACAAATCCTAGAGAAAATTGTTTCTATTTCTAGGAGAGACTGGTCTTAGAAGCTTCAAGAAGCATTATGGGCCTATAGAACCGCTTTCAAAACCCCTATAGGAAATACTCCTTACCAACTAGTCTATGGAAAATCCTGTCACTTACCGTTCGAATTAGAGCATAAGGCCTATTGGGCCATTAAAACTTTGAATTTAGACTACCTAGCCGCTGGAGAGAAGTGTACCCCAGACATTCATAAATTAGAAGAACTTAGGCAATCGGCCTACGAGAATGCACAAATATATAAAGAGAGGACAAAAGGTTATCACGACAAAAGAATAGTAAAGAAAAACTTCGATGTAGGAGATTCTGTTCTCCTTTTCAACTCTAGGTTACGACTCTTCCTTGGAAAGCTACGTTCAAGATGGACTGGTCCTTTCGAAGTATCCAAGATTCTGAGATCCGGAGTCGTAAAAATCAAGAACGAAACCTGTAGTCCATTCATTGTAAATGGACAAAGACTGAAGCTCTACGAAGGAGGAGACATTCCAACATACTACTCAAGCCACACCCTGATTGATCCACCAATCCCTACTACTACAGGTGTATAAATTCTAATCGTCAAGCTAATGATGTTAAACAAGCGCTGCATGGGAGGCAACCCATGGTTTTTCTTTCATTTTACTCTTTCGCATTTATTTACTTTTATTTTTTTATTTTATTTTATCATATTTTGCATCGAGACTAAAATTTGAATGGTTTGCATTTTCAGGATCACTTTCTTAACTTTTACAGGATGCAGGATTTCGATGATATCCACGTGGCCTATAGAGATAATGCTCAGAGAGAGCGCTACATCGCTTTGTATCAGTGCCCTATGGCACCCACATGTTACCCTGATCAGTACTGTATGGAGGCACTGGGTATCGAGCCGAGTATCCGATTCCTTAGCCACCAGCTTCACTGGGACGAGTTTGCTGACGACTTGAGTAACACCTACAGGAACCTGACATTGGAGTTCCTGAGTTCATTCGACTATGACCCATACTCTAGACCAGATGGGTATGCTGCTTTTAGGCTCTTATGAGTTGAGTACTCTTTCAGCCAGAAAGAGTTCGACGACCTATTGGATTTCCAGACCACTCCTGATGCTATCCTGGAGACACCTATGGGATATTCTCTGGGAAAGGAGGTGGAGAAGTTTTGGAGTGATATATCGGGTGGCGGAAGCCAGGATCCATCTATGCAACTATCTGATGTTATACATAACCCAACCTTTAGATACTTTCAAGTGATATTGGCACATTCCTTCTTGGGAAGACCGGATGCAGAGACATTATTGAGTGAAGAGGAGATCTTCCTACTATTTTGTGCATCCCAGTCTCGTCCAGTAGCATGTGGGAACTTTTTCTTGTATAGTCTCAGCGGTATCTCCAGATCTACCGAAGGCATCATCCATGTGGGTGGAATCATCACACAGATTGATATCGCTTTAGGTCTGTCTCGCAAGCTGTCACATCTCTGGATCTACTGTGGGTACACTACCATGGACATCGACTTCTGTTTGACCAGAGGGTTGATGAGGAGAGCCTCTTTCCACCCATGTCAGTTTCGATTGCTGGTCGATAGCGAGGCTATCCACTATTTCACACTTCCAGATCCTATGATGACCAGTGTGAATGATCCAGCGAATTGGAGTTACTCTCTAGAGGGCCAGGGAGAGACCGTCGAGGAGCCGAGATCACCACCCATTGCTGAATACACGCCTACACCACCTTCTCCCAGGATCACTATTTTCTCTAATAATCGTTCATTGCAGACACCCGACATACGCACCCAGATTGCTGAGTGTCGTAGAGAGATCGTAGAGCTTAGACAGGAGGTGGCTGACCTCACTTTACAGATGGGAGTGTCTGATGTCATCCATGCTACTGAAGCCGACTGTCTATATCAGGAGATTGCAGAGCTCAGGTAGGAGGTAGCCATGCTCCGTGGATCCACTCAGGAAGATGACATCCCTACTATATGATCTCACCATTTCATCTTATTTTATATCTTTTTTATATTTCTCGTATTTACATAACTCATTTTATATTATCGCATTTGGAATATTATATAAACTATGTCTATACATTGATATTTCTACTTTTATCTATATATGTCTTATGTTGGATTTATTTGCATTTTTTATTTTTTTTAGTCTAATATTTAATTTTATTTTTATTTTTAGTTTTACTTTTAATTTTACAAAAAAGTTATGCAAGCCAATGATACTAGGAAATCACAAGACAAATGCTATCCGGAACCCTCAAAGCCAAAAGACTAGAGAAACCCAAGCCAAAGGACCAAAATTCGGCCCAGCCAGATTTTGCCTTGTGGCGCCCGCCATAGGCCCTGTGGCGCCCGCCACAGCGTCTGTAAAAGGTCAGGGCAGAACCCCTTCCTTCACCATTTTCACACCTTACAACCTTCCAAAACCATTTTTTCACCTTGGAAAAACATCCTTGGACCCACAAAAAGCTCATACCTTTCTAACCACCACACCGTACAAATCATTATTCCGATTTCCATTTCCATTTTCATTCGTCGGATTTCGTAAAAATCCAACCTTTTCACATTCCACTTCATCTTCTTCGTCACTTTTCAAGAGCTAAACAATGGAGTTTAATGGATTCATTCTTCGAGGAGGGAAACCGGGGGATAGACAAAGAAAAATCATCGAACGGTTGCAAAATCGGGAGATCCTCCCGACAAGGTATGTTGACGAAAACTATCTCTACAATTTAGGTATCTATCATAGCATATTTCATTTATTAGATAATTTAGGTTTGCATAATTTCTTTTCCAACAAAGAACCTACCTATGAGCGATTGACAATTGAATTTTTAAGTTCCTTAATCTATATTGTCAATCCTAATACTGCTAGCACAGTTGGTACTGTCAAATTTAGAATGTTTGCTGTTGAATATGAATTCAGTACCGACGAACTGGCAGGCTTGTTAGGAATCCCTCATGGGGACGGTGCTATTTGTGAGGCACCTTTGGATTCAGAGTGGTCGGTTGAGGTATTTTCCTTTTGGGAGCGATTATCAAACACTTCCATAAACTCTTTTGAAAGAGTTCTTGCCTCAACTATCCATAACCCGACCATCAGAGTTTTTAGATATCTGTTGGCATGCACTATTTTTGGCCGAGAGAATCCAAATAAGGTTAATGCTAGAGAGCTTCTATTTTTGCATGGAAGCCTCACAAATAGACGAATTAATTCGGTCCCGTTCATGCTTGCTCATATGGCCTTAACTTTGAATAAAGCGGGACCGATTTCTTTTGGTGGATTGATTACGTCTATTGCTCGGGCACTTCACCTGAACGATGAGATGGCTACCCTAGACCCCTTACCTCCTCGCACAATTAACCTAAAATTTCTGAGAGACAAGAAATTGTGTCGTTTGAGGAGAGAAGGAGGTTATACACTTATGGTTAATGGTGTAGCCATCCCATCTGTTGTTCTACCTTGCACTAGACGTACAGATGTATGAGATGAGAGGAATTGGATCTACGCTTTAGATGCTCCACCTGTTTTGGGTCCTCTTCCTCCTAACATTCCTGTTGAGGCGGGACATAACACTGATGATGAATATGACCGGAGAGAGATCTCCCGTACCCCATCTGTCCCCCCATCATCCTTCACCACCACACACCGCACCATCTTATTCTTCTGCAGGTGCCACTCCTGGCTTTTATATTACGGAGAAGATGTGGCATGACCACATGGCTAGAGAGCAAAGGCGTGATGACCTACTCTCTACCATCCAACAACAAATGGCGGATAACATGCGCTTCATGCAAGAATCACAGCGGAGGACAGACAGGTCCTACGACACTATTCTACAGTCCCTGCTTACGATTACAAACACGCAAGCCCGTCAGCAACAATACAACCAGCGACACATGGCACTCATCGAAGCCACTCAAGGTTCTATTCTAGGTAACCTTCGAGAGGTGAGGACCGCCCAAGATGCCCTACAGGCGAGGATGGACCAGAGAGACCGTCGTCATACCCGATCCCGTCGTCCACCTCAGGATGGCGAGGGCACCAGTGGTCAGCAATAGGTTGCCAGGTAACTCTTCCCTTATCTTATTTCGAAACATTGGGGACAATGTTCGATTTAAGTGTGGGAGAAGCCTTTATCGCTTTCCTTTTATTTTGCATTTATCGCTTTTCTTTTATTTTCAGTTAGTTTGTTCATTTTCTTTGTTGTTTTTAGATAGTTTGTTTATTTTTATTTCCTTTTAGTTGTTTATTTTTTGCTTTTTAGTATAATGCATGAGTCTAACGAGCCACAAAATATAGTGTATCTTTAGTACAATCTAATCTCCCCATACCTTTATCCCCACTAAAAAAATTTTGCAAAAGAAAACAGTGTTATTTCGAAAGCTTTCAGGTTTTAAAGACATGTTTTGAGTAAGGATGCGGTGACTTGGGAGAACTTTGCGAAACATCAGTATTATTTTAGCACCATAGACTTTGTAAATATAGGAATCATTCCTAAAACCCCATATACCATGGCCTTAATCAACATTTCCGTATAAGTGCTCAGCAGTCAGCTCCGACCTACGCATCCTCTACGTAGGGGACCGATGCAAATAAGTGAATGATCCAAGAAAACAAAAAAATAAAAGAAAGCAAAAAGGCAACTTCGGTATAGGTGACCCTCACAAAGTCATTTAAACCAAAGGATTGTAAAAAATTGCTAGAAAAAGAAAAAGAAAAAGAAAGAAACTCACCCGCTGTTAGTTGGTTCAGAGGTATCTGGCACTGAACTCGGTAGGGCAGATTATGATCTGATTCCCCACAACTACAGTTGGGTCCAATAAAAGGGTTTACACATATTTATGTGCCAGAAACCCCATTCTCAGATCATAATCACTAACAGGCCACTCTACTATGAAGCATGTACGGATAACGGGCTTAATGTGATTGCGCCTACATGAAAAGGACACAAAAAGAGATGAAGAGGCAAGCCTAGGTATTGTGGGATAATATGGGTTGGTTAATATAGGAATGAAGTTTATGTCCGTATTTGCGGATTAGTGTCATCGTGATACCCTTAGTTCACTCACTTAGTACCTATCACTACATCCCGACTTGAACTTAGAATTTTTACCTGAAGCACTCGTTTACACCAGTTTTTATTTTATGAGCTTTTTAATGTTTTGCTTGAGGACAAGCAAAGGTTTAAGTGTGGGAGAGTTTGATAACACTGAAATTTACCGTATTTTCGACTCCGATTTCACATGCATTCTAGTTGTTTTATTGTTATTTTGTTGTGTTATTACTGTGTTTTTCTTTGTTTTCAGGTTTTTACTTTAATTGGAGCCCCGATCGAGAAAAGGAGTGAAAAAGAGCTAAAAACCCTAAAATTCAGCATTTTGTACTTGTGGCCTACCCCATGGCTGGCGCCATAGACCCTGCCATGACGTGTCCAAGCTCAACTTCCCTCAACTGCCACGTTCCCCACTACTTCCACTAAGGTGCCTCAAAATGGCCTTGTGGCGGATGCCATGCCCTTGTGGCGGGCTCCACAAGAGGAAAAACTTTCCCTCCCATTTTCAAGTTGAAGGGCATCCTTGTCATTTCCATCTTTTTACTTGCTTATAAATAGAAACTCGAAATCACTTTAACAACCATCCAAACTTAGAACAGAGGCAAACTCAGAGCAACTTTGTTTCACTTAGGCATATATTCAGTATTTTAAAGTGGTAATCGCTTCGCATTGGAGTGTTACCACAATTGTGTAATCAAGTCTATGATAGAGTCTGTAATCGAGTTTGGAGCAATTTGGAAGGAAGTCAATCCTGCCGCCATTTTCATTTCAGCTTTGCAATTTACTCAACCCTCCGATTGGAGCAGGTTTTTATTACTTGTCTTTACTTTTATTTATTTCCTCACACTCGCTTTACTTTTATTTATTTCCTCGCACTCGCTTTACTTTTATTTATTTCCTCGCACTCGCACTACTTTTATTTACTTTCCGCACTCGCACTACTTTTATTTATTTTCCGCACTCGCACTACTTTTATTTAAATTAATGCACTTTAACTTTACCATGTCTAACTAAATTTATAAGGTTAGAATGTAAGGATCGTAATCGAACCAATAATCCGTACAATTGTTCATAGAAGCACTTAAGGGCTATTTTAACTTTCAACTTGAGTTTTCCCGCACTTCAATTCTGTTGGGTAAGATCGAAAGTCGTCCAACGTCTTTTTAAACTTAATTGTTTTTAACTATTTCAAAAACAGCGAAAGCGCTTTGGTTAGTTCATTAGGAGATTTTAACTTAAGAAGAAAAGAGATTTTAAAACTATTTTCGGACGCGTTTATAAGTTTAGAGTCTGGTTCGTGAGAACTTCTTTTGGTTAAGAAATCCAGGTTAAAATACTTTTCAACTTAGTCAAGATACTTTATTTCTTAAAAATAGGTTTAATACTCTAACGCAACGCGCGCCTTTTTATAAGTGACAATAAGAGGGTTTGATTAGGGAGTACAACTCGGTTCTGAATACGCGAAAGCGACAGTTCCCGTTAAATTAGTTCTTTTCAAAGTAGGAAACATTGCCCATAAGTAGTTCTATTAGCAAGTACTTGGATTATTAAATTGATTACGTAAATTACATTCGACCCTGTCTTTATTAATTAAACTTTATTCAATACTTTACTTTTCATTGCACACTCTAAAAACATCCCTTTTGATCGCCTTTGATAAACACCATAATAATAGATAACGATAGATTGACACTTGGTCTCTGTGGATTCCACAATCTTTTATATTACTCTGACGCATTCGTATACTTTCGAAAAGCACGCATCACCGTGCCCTCCATCTGGTCTTCTATAAACTGATCACCTACAGTAAAATGGTTAGTTTCGTGGCCTTCATCCGTGTCGGGGTCAGCGCTCACATACAGCCAATTAGCACAGTTAGTAATAGTAACTCTGTCCGGATCCGGCAGAGCGATAATAAACCTCTTATGGATAGGCACAGAATACTAAGTAGAGGCAACAATAATCATACCTTGTGAAATTAGAGCAGACATGTCAATTTTGGTCTTACCTGCAATTGGCATGTCTTCGAGTAAAATAGCTTGATACCCGAAATGCTCAGTGATTTGGGTGATCATCCCACCTACGGATATGCCTCGGGAGTCGGCTCGGCCAACTCCGCCCAGATAGTCCGCTGCAAAGGCATCTACATTGATAGCCCTATTTTGTGCCATCGAGTACATAAAGAATAGCTCTCTCTGAGTAGCCACTCTTGTGCTATCGCCTGTTCCAAACAGGGTGTAGGCCAAACCCTTCTGAGCATACCTGAAACATGGATTCTGAATGCCCGAGGCCTTATCACCTTTGGAGGTGTAATCCGTCCTCCCAGTGATGGCAATCTAGAAATCCTTAGGTGAGAACCCATCTGAGACCGCTCCTAGTCCGTACAGAGGGAGTCAGAGTATCGCTGCTAACTCCTTAATAGACAGTTCATAATAATTATTAAACAACCGGAAATGCAAAGTGCCAAAATAATACCTGGTCGTGTCTAACCACCGCTTCTCGAATTGGAATTTCAACATGCTGAGGAATTCGAGAGTGATGCGCTCATATGTCAGTGCTTCTAGGCTCATGAACTCCAGCATTCCTAAAACATGGAACATCCGGTATACTTCGATTTTAAGCCCAAGTGCGTTCAGAGTATGCTCGCACATGTACCTCGTCGGCGTGAGTTTGCGCTTTCGGTGAATGTGATATCTCTTTTCTTGTTCTGGATTATCAAACACGATGTTGTGTAGATTTGGATTCCGGCTCGGGCGCTTCCGTGACTTTGCCATCTCCGCGAGCTGCTGCTTTCCTGTGAGTATTCTCCTCGGGGGCATTTTGGACCTGCAAAAATATAAATTATTTGAACTATGGAGTTAGGAAATTTTTAAACCGTGGTTAGAACGGGGACGGCGAGTGGAGTAATATTTGTGAAGGGTGTTTTTGTGATGGGTGAGTGGAAGTATGGGTTATGGAAGGTTTTAGGTAGTGAGGTTTGTGAGTTTTAATGGAGGTTGGAAGGTTTTGAGAGAAAGAGAGTAAGAATGATGAGAGAGAATGATAAGATGGTAAGATAAAATTTGATAATGATAAGGTTAATGGGGAAAAATTGTGGTTACTGTCCTTCACCATGGTTTGGGCATTATCTTCAGTGCTCCTGACACAGCCCGTGTCAGGCTAATATATATAAATAAAATTTTCTATCACCTTCAGTGTTCCTGACACGGTCCGTGTCAGGCTGCCCTTTTGGTCATTTTTTTGGCTTTTTCTCCTGTTCAACCGCTGGTACCTCTGGCGACATTGATTATCCTTTTGTATGACTTATACATTTGTTGACGTGATGTTCCCTCCTTGTAGGGCTCCTGCGTAAACCTACAAACACACATAACTGATTAAATTTAAAATGCGTGGGTTGCCTACCACAAAGCGATTCGTTTAACGTCACATGGCTCGACGGTTCTCCGTCTGCTCAAATGAGACAGATTTTGTCTATTATACCACCCTTCTGGTCTTGTAGGTACGGCTTGACTCTCTGCCCATTCACCTTGAACGTGTCTCCGTTTGTGGGATTTCTTAGTTCAACAGCTCCATGCGGAAATACTTTTTGTATCACAAAGGGTCCCGACCATCTTGACCTTAGTTTCCCTGGGAATAGTTTTAACCTTGAATTAAATAATAAGACCAGTTGTCCTTCCTGAAGTTATTTCTTCTTAATGAGCCTGTCATGCCATGTTTTGGTTTGCTCTTGGTATATCTTGGCATTCTCATGTGCTCGATTTCTGAATTATTCCATCTCTTGTAATTGGAGGATCCGAGATTTACCCGTTTTGGAAAGATCATGGTTGAGGAATTTGGTAGCCCATAATGCCCTATGCTCAAGTTCGAGTGGTAGATGACAAGCTTTACCATAGACCAGTTGATATGGGGACATACCTATTGGTGTTTTGAACACTGTTCGGTATGCCCAGAGTGCATCATCTAGCTTGATTGACCAATATTTTTGTGAGGCGCTAACGGTCTTTTCCAGGATTTGCTTGATCTGCCGAATTGATACCTCTACCTGTCCACTAGTCGGGGGGTGGTACGGTGTGGCAATTCTATGCTTGACATTGTATTTCCTCAACAGTTTCTCCATCAGCTTTTTGAGGAAGTGGGTACCTTCGTACTAATCAGTGCTCTTGGTACCCCAAATCGTGCAAAGATACAATTCTTGAGGAAATTTATTACCACTTTCGCGTCATTTCGTGGGAAGTGCTACTGCTTCCACCCATTTCGACACATAGTCAACCGTGACCACAATGTATTGCTTTCCAAAGGACGGTGGGAATGGTCCCATAAAATCTATTCCCCACACATCGAATAGTTCTACCTCTAACATGGCATTCCGAGGCATCTGATTTCTCTTGGATATGTTTCCTATTCTTTGACATATGTCGCACTCTTTTACCACTTCTTGTGCATCTTTGAATATTGTAGGCTAGTACAATCCAGACTGGAGGACTTTTGCCGCGGTTCTATCTCCGCTGAAATGTCCTCCATATTCTGAGTTGTGACAGGCTTTTAGGATGTCCCTTTGCTCTTCCTTTGGAACACATCTCCTGACCAGACCATCTAATCCCTTTTTGTAAAGGAATGGATCATCCCACACATAAAACCTGCAATCATGCAAAAGCTTTTTTCTTCTGTTAGATCAAATTCATCAGGTATTAGTCCACCTACCATAATGTTCACATAATCGACGAACCATGGGATATGCATAACGACTAGGATACGTTCGTCTGTGAACTCATCTCTGATGGGGTGTGTTTCTTCTGTTTCTTGAATCGGAGTCATCCGAGACAAATGATCAGCAACAGTGTTTTCACTACCTTTTTTGTCTATGATTTCCAGGTCGAATTCTTGTAGTAGTAGGATCCATCGTAGCAGCCTTGGCTTTGATTCCTGTTTGGCCAAAAGATATTTTAAAGCAGCATGGTCAGTATACGTAATTACCTTTGATCCCAATAGATAGGATCTGAACTTGTCAAACGCATACACCACCGCCAGGAGTTTTTTTTCAGTGGTTGCATAGTTCATTTGAGCAGGGTTCAATACATGGCTTGCATGATAGATCACATGCAAGAGCTTCTACTTGCGTTGCCCTAGTACTGCCCCTACTGCGTTATCACTAGCATCGCACATTATCTCAAAAGGAAGAGACCAATCGGGGGCAATAACTATGGGGGCTGACACAAGTTCCTTCTTCAAGGTCTCGAAGGCTTGTCTGCACTCCATGTCAAACAGGAATGGTGTATCCTTCACCAGTAGACTAGTTAGTGTGTTTGCGATCTTGGAGAAATCTCTTATGAACCTGCGGTAGAACCCCGCATGTCCCAAGAAGCTTCAGATGCCTTTTTCATTTACCGGAGGTGGTAAATTTTCTATTACCTCTACTTTTGCTATGTCCACTTTGATACCTTGGTTGAAGATCTTGTGTCCCATGACTATTCCTTCACGTACCATGAAGTGACACTTTTCCCAATTCAGGATCAAATTTGTTTGCTGGCATATTTCTAACACAAGTGACAAGTTAGTCAAACAATTATCAAATGAAGAACCAAATACTGAAAAGTCATCCATAAATACTTCCATATGCTTTTCGAGCATGTCAGCAAATATTGATGTCATACACCTTTGAAAAGTGGTTGGTGCGTTGCACAACCCAAATGGAATTCTTCTATAAGAAAAAATACCATAGGGGCATGTGAATGCAGTCTTCTCTTGATCTTCAGGGGCAACAACAATCTGGTTGTACCCCGAGTAACCATATAGGAAACAATAGTAATCGTGTCCGGCTAACCTTTCCAGCATTTGATCAATGAATGGTAACGTGAAGTGATCCTTCCGTGTTGCCACGTTTAGTCTTCTGTAATCTATGCACACTCTCCAACCTGTAACAGTTCGGGTAGGAATCAACTCATTTTTTTTCATTTTTTATCATCGTAGTGCCCCCTTTTTTTGGTACCACATAGACTGGACTTACCCAAGAACTATCGGAAATAGGATAAATTAGGCCTGCATCCAAGAGTTTTACAACTTCTTTGCGTACCACTGCTTTCATGGCTGGGTTAAGTCTTCGTTGTGGTTGCACCACCAGTTTATGAACATCTTCCATTAAGATTTTGTGCATGCAAACGGTCGGGCTTATACCTTTTAAGTCCTCCATTGCCCATCCGATTGCGCCTTTGTATTTTTTTAGCACTTGAATGATTTTTGCTTCTTGGAGACTTTGTAGACTGGCATTGATAATAGTTGGACATTTTTTTTCAGTGTCCAGAAATACATACTTTAGATTTGTTGGTAATTGCTTTAGATTTACCCCTGTTTTTGGTTCTTTAGTGACATCTGATGGTGGTGGTCTTAAATCTTCCAACCGGTGTGGTCTAGATCTAATCCACTCAGGTTGTTTTTCCATAATGGCGAGCACCTCATACTCACCGTCATCTTCATCACTTTCAAAAATTGATAGACTTAAGACCCGTTCTAGTGGTGACTGGGGTCTTAGCCTTTCACTTTCTTGAGCAATTACTTGGTCTATTATCTCTATAGTGTTGCTTGTGCCGATATCATATTTGTATTGCATTGTGTTCCTCACATCTATTTTTAACTCTTCATCATAGACTTTAAGGGTCATAGTTCCTTCCTCAATGTATATCATACACCGTCCTGTTTCTAAGAAAGGTTTGCCCAATATGAGAGGAATCTCCTCATCTTCAGGAATTTCCAAAATGACGAAGTCAACTGGGAAGACAAACTTTTCAATTTTTACAAGAACATCTTCCACAATCACATAGGGTCGCCTCACAGAGCGATCCTCAAACTGAAGTGTCATTCAAGTATCTTGAACAGTGTCAATGCCTAATTTTTTATAGATGGAAAGTGGCATCAAGCTTACACTTGTTCCTAAGTCAATCAGAGCCTTCTTAAATTTTCTATCACCAATGGTGCATGGAATAGTAACCAATCCCATGTCTTTCTTTTTCACTGGATTTTTCATGCCTTGGAGAATGGAACTGCATGTTTCAGTTAGGATGATCGGGTCTATATCAATGGAATGCTTCTTGGAGATGATGTCTTTCATGAACTTGGCATATATTGGCATTTGTTCTAATGCCTCAGAAAAAGGGATGTTTATTTCGAGTTTTTTGAACATTTCCAGGAACCTCTTAAAATTCTTTTCATGTTGATCTTTCTTTTTCTGTCTTTGAGGGTAAGGGAGTTTGATGACTGGTTTTGGAACCTTCTATTTCTCCTTGACAGGTGGTAGTATAACTTCTTCATCTTGGTCCTTGGTTTCCTTTATTTCTAAATCCACTTCTATCAATCCATCTTTCTCCATATCATTTTCCTCTGTTGACATCCCACTTCAGGTTACGACAGCGTTAACAGTGTTATGTTCCCACGGATTTGTGACAGCACCACTTGGTAGGGTACCTGGGGCTTGAGAATTTGAAGCTAACTGTTGTGCTATCTGACCCATTTGGACTTTGAGATTTATAATGGAGGCCGTGGTGTTTTTTTGATTAGTCCTTGTTTCTTCTTGAAACTGTATGTTGTGGACTACTAATTTTTCAATGGCGATTTCCCATTCAGCCTTTTTAGGTGCCTATTGTTGCTGTTGTTGTTGATACTGAATCTCATATTACCCTGTACCTTGTTGCGGAGCATTCCCTCTATGATATTTCCAAGAGAAATTTGGATGATTCTTCCAAACTAGGTTGTAAGTGTTTGAGTAGGGATTATTCTGCTTCAAGAATTTGATCT
The DNA here is from genome assembly GCF_024323335.1 of Lathyrus oleraceus. Classification (NCBI taxonomy): domain Eukaryota; kingdom Viridiplantae; phylum Streptophyta; class Magnoliopsida; order Fabales; family Fabaceae; genus Lathyrus; species Lathyrus oleraceus. Next base: position 176,885,112 of record NC_066581.1, read on the forward strand.
CTTCAATTTGTTGGGGAGTAGCAAAACAACAGATTGTATGATGAGGTCCATTACAAATTTTACAAGTGCTAGCCTGAGCTGGGTGGACTTGCGCTATCTGTTTAGTACCTATATTCATAGCTTTCAGCTTCTTGTCTACTTCGGAAGCAACTGTGTCTTCCAGACAGATTTTATTTGTCTCTAATTTTAGATCAATCACCCCTTCTGGCTGACTAGTACACATGTCGTATAATTCTAGATGCTCATTGGCAACTATAGCTTCAATAATCCTTTTAATACCAGTGGCTGCTGAGAAATTTGTTGAGCCACCAGCTGCTGTATCAATCAACTGTTTTATTTTTATTTTCAGCCCATTAACGAACATCTGCATTTGTTCGGTTTGATCCACATTATGAGTTGGACACGCTACTAAGATCCTTTTGAATCTTTTGTAAGTGTCTCCAAATGATTCACCATCCTTCTGTTTGAAATTAAGAATTTCATATCTTTTTCTTAGGAATACTGATGTTGGAAAGTACTCATTTAAGAATGCAGTTTCCATCTCTTCCATGGATGTGATACTGCCGACAAGAAGAGAATAGAACCATTCTTCTGCATCTTCAGCTAAAGTGAACGGGAACATTCTTAATTTTTTTGCTTCATTAGTATGACCATCAATTTTCGGTGTGGTGCTCATGGTCAGAAATCTTTGCAGGTGTTTGTTGGCATCTTCATTAACCTTTCCGGTGAAAGGTTTTCTTTCCAATTGATTGATCGTGCTAGGATGTAGTTGAAAATTTGTCACATTCACCAGTTGGTTGACAATGGTCAGTCGACCACCCGGTGCGTTTGCACCTCCATAGTCACCCAGGAGTCTTTCCGGAGGTGGAGGAGGTGGAATTGGAGGAACTTCAGCCATTGGTTCTTTGACTTCTGAGTGATCAGAGGTACTTTCTTCTTTGGAATCCACTCTTTGATTTCTGCATCTTCGGTGAAGGGTTCTCTCGATTTCTGCATCAAAAAGAAATTCAGCTGAGGGTTCTCCTCGCATACAAATTAGTAAATTATAAATGACAAAAAAATAATTTTATTGCAGAGCAACAAAATTTTAATTGAAATTAAAATTAAACTCTATATTTTGGCATTCCCCGGCAACGACGCCAAAAACTTGATCTGGAAAATAGCAAGTGTACTATTTTGCCTTTTATAGTAATAATGGGGAAATTCCTCGAATGTCGGTCTCAAGGACTGCAAGTCACTATCGAGTTTAAATTATCATTCAATTAAACAAAAAGTATAAATTTGGTTTTTCAGGTGTAAAAATATACGAATAAAGGTAAAGGCAAACAAGAATGAAAATAAGGGTTTATAGAGAAAAAGAAATAATACCAGGGAATGTGTATGATTTATCCCTGTAACAACTCTGAGTCACTGTTGCATCAACAAATATCAATTACTACCGATTCTTAAGGGTATTTTCTCCCAAGTCCTTGGTGAGAAAACCTTTAATCAATCTACCCTAATTTCTATGTTCATAGCCAATTAAGGTGAAGTTAAGCTTTATAATATCAAGAATACTCTGGTTCATACAGTGTATCCCTAGTCCTAGTTGATATCTACTGTAAAGTAACCTTATGAGAACCTTATCAATGGTGGTCCAGCCTAATTGATAACCACAAATCAATCTCGATTGGCCCGAAAGAGAAAGCAATAAACACATCAAAAGGTTAACGTAAAAATAATATTATAAATGCAAATCTAAACTCAAATTCGTTACAATTCTAAATCAGGGACACCCCCTAGCATTGGGGGGTTAAACTACTCATATTGTTTAAAACAAATGCAAGATAAAAATTACACATTACAAGTAATTGGATGACTTTGATCTTCAATCACTCCCGCTCATGAAAACCTTCAGCTCTTTGAATGCCTTGCTCTCTGTAATACTTGATTGCTTCATAATACAGTATTTTTTTGTATTCCAAGATGATTTTTCCTTAGGCAGAATGTCCTCTTTTATAGTGAAAATTTCAAGCAGTAGTTGAACATGTCGAAAAATATCTCTGAAAAATCCCGACGAACAAAAGCCCGAGAAAACTGAATTTTTGGGCTTGGGATGACACGACCCATGTCAGCTGACACGGGTGGCCGTGTCAGCCTACTATCCTGGCTGACACGGGTGGCCGTGTCAGCCTACTATCCTGGCTGACACGCCCCTGGCATGGGTGACACAGCTGGGTGTGGTGCCTGACACGGGTGGCCATGTTAGGCCACTCTATTCTTCAACACGTCCTTCTTTGCCTGACACGGCCCGTGTCAGGTGACACGGGTGGCTGTGTCAGGCCTCCTATACCGGGGTTTTCTGCTCCTCTGCCTGTCGGACAAAAACACAACTACCCCACGCATAAAATCACGAAAATATAATTAAAATATAACAATGATTCAAAATGCTTAAATATAATACCAGAAGTATAATTGACTCGAAAAGTATCAAAAATGCTTGCACAGTATTTCAAAAGCCTTGGTTTCTTGTCGGAACAGTAATGAAAACTTAATCCAAATGGTGACTGATCAATATGATAAATATTGTACGAGATAGAGTCCAGGGAACCCCAGTTTTGACCAGTTGACTTTCTTGGGTCAACCACCGTGAACCAACATGCTAGCTTGATATTCTCTTTACTTTTGGGACACATGGAGGATCACATATGCATAAGATGATATAATGTTAAGTATATGAAATATTTGACCAATTGGTGAAAAACTTGTTGAAGAAGTCACTCAAGATACCCAGATGAATTAGGGCTTCCAAGGAAAACAAGCTTCAAACTCTTGATGATTTCTCGATCAAAATAACATGTGAAGATCATGGGGATCCATATATGACACTTAGAGCCAATGTGAACCAACTCTTGATTGAGCTCCTTGCACTGAGGGTCTTAAACCCTAGATATGAGCTTGATATATCAAAGGTAAGCATACACACTACTTACAAAAGCAGTTAAACTATACAATGACATATTTTTGGTATTTTGGTTAGTAAATAAAGGAAAGTGAAGTATGATACAATCAAATGTGCCTGGTGATCTCTCCCAATGCAAACCCAATGAATGAGGTGTAAGGGGGATGCCAAGGCATGATCCCAATGCCAATGCATATGATGAGAATAGCATGAGGGATCCTAAGGTCAAAATTAGGGTCTTACAGCTACCCCTATTTAACGACGTTCTAGCTGAGGAGATGAAGGTTAAAATCTTCGCATCGCCTCAGTAGAATGGACTTAAATAACAACATATATAAACAAATATTGGCCCCTAAGAGACCTCATGATGCATATGATATGAATGTTAAAATAATCTTTATGGGAAAAATGTTTCCAAAAAGGAAAAGAATCCGGAGAGACCGAAAGTCCGCAGGAGTATAATGCATTCCGTTAGGAAAACTCACTGGGGAGACAGGGACTCTGGGGGATAAAAAGGTCGTGCGTAGGCCAGGCTACGACTTTAAAACTGCTGGGGGACTCGAGGGATTCCATGAAAATAAATCAATGGAAAGACTCAGTCGCGGGATAAAAGGAACATCTGCAACGGAAACGGGTAGATTAGATCAAAGATGAAATACTCGAACCAAATAGGAAATGGTGATCTCACTTAGGAAATACGCACTCAAACTCAACTAGGGAAGAAGGGATCTTCAACATAGGAGTAACAGAAGTATATTATCCATTATCGGCTACTGGGTAAAGGGATAACATAATCTTTCAGAGAGGACATCCGTTACCGGTTAGGGTAAACATATCAAGGATGATTCTCTAAGGAAATAACCAAATAGGATTTACAACTACCGGTTACTAGATAGAAGACCACCAAGAGAGAGAATATTCGTTATCGATTAAGATGAACATATCAAGGATAGACTCAAAGGGAAGAATATCTGTCATCGGTTAAGATGAAGATATCAAGGATAGACTCACCTGGGAACATTAGGAAGAATACCCGTTACCGGTTAGGGTAAACATATCAAGGATAAACTGCCTAAAAAAGTGAGAATTATATCTATCGGCTACTGGATAGAATACTGGAAAGAGAATATCCGTCATCAGTTAAGATGAACATATCTAGGATAGACTCCGAGGGGAGAAATATGAATTACATCTATCAGCTAATAGATAGGATACCAAAAAGAGAATATCTGTCATCAGTTAAGATGAACATATCAAGGATAGACTCCACAAAAAGGGAAAGCAGGATTTATAACTACCAGTTACTGGGTAGAAGACCACAAAGAAGAGGAAATTTGTCACCGGTTAGGATGAACGTATCAAGGATTAACCTCAGAAGGGAAAGAGTATCCGTCAGCAGTTATAATGAACACATCAAGGATAAACTTTCTGGGAACAAAACAGGAATTACAACTACCTTTTTACTGGGTAGAATACCAAAACGAGAATATCCGTCATCGATTACGATGAACATATCAAGGATAAACTCAGAAGTGAAAGAGTATCCGTCATCGGTTAGGATGAACAAATCAAGGATAAACTTCATGGGGACGTGAAAACGAATCCGCTAGGGAGAAAAAGGTTACTTTTTGGGGTATTTGGGCATAAGTGAAATACTTGCAAATTGAGAAGAATATTACAAGTTACTAGGCAATAGACTCTCAAGGGACCAAAAGCATCTATCTATGGAAGATCTAGAAAGAAATTGTCAATCAAAGACTCAACCCAATGAGGATATAACTCAAGGGAAGTGATTACATCTAGACAATCAACTGGGGAGGAAGCTCAAATAATGATCATCCATGAGGAAGTAACCAAGTGGGGAATGAGAAAGGTTAAATTCTTTCTGCTTAAGGGAATGACACTTTATAATTGAAAGAGGACAGACACGCCAAATCTGCATGGGGAAATGATATCACCATAGCAGAGGATCAGAAAAATAATGAATCACAAAGTGCAATAATAATGCAAATGATGAAATCTATGAATGTATATGTATATATGATAATTATGCTGACAAAATGATCACAAAGGAAACAAATGTCACTGGTCTGCACCACCAATACAATACTCATCAAATCCTGACGAGAAGGAAGCATTCTACTAGAGAGAGAGGGTTGCGAAGGATGAACGGGAATCATCTATCTCAAAGGCTCAACCCTGGCTGGGGAAAAGGATAAGATTTGTCGAAAATCTGCACCATCAACTTTGTGGGGAATTTTAGGTCAACACCATATCAAATGGGAGAGAACCTTGCAGAGGAATGACAATACTTCTCAAGAATCAGGGCTAACAGGGGTCAGGGTTAACTCTGTTGGCGACTTGAGGAGAAACAAAATTTGCTGAATCTATGCAACCTATTCCGATAACGGGAGGGAGGCGCTTACGAACTCAGTTGCGGAAACCAACATAACTAAATTGGAGATTGAAAAGTTGCCGGGGAAGAAACAGGGGTCACACCAACTGCTTGGGAATAGAACCAACAATGCTTCGCATTTTAGGGCTTACCGTTCTCGGACCGCTGTGGATATTCCTTAAATGAAATTGATTGCTCTTCAAAAGTAATTGTTGTTATTACTTAAGTAAACATGGTTTTATTTTAAAAAATTTAATTTCAAAATGATCTCAATAAAATTTAATTCTTATTTATCTGAATAAACAAGAGTAGAAACAATTGGATAAAAAGTTCAACTTTATTTAATAGAATGGTAGTATGTAAATGACAAGACTCCATAGATCTGTACAAAAGTTGAAAATGGTAATTTACATAGAAAAGGGCTACATTGAATACAATGATTACTAATCATTCTACTGACTTTGATATCCACTGTGCTCTTGGCTTTGGCTGAAGATGAATTAGAACCAACTGTCATGCTCAAGAAAGTCTTCAAGATTGAGGATCAACAGGATGCAGTTACTTGCCATAATCCCTAATTTTTGCATAAATTGCCCCAAGGTGGGGTACTCAATTTATCAGGATAATTTTTTCTATTTTTATGTCTCTAACTTTTGCGTGGATCGCCCTTTCGGGTTTTCAATCCACCGAGACCCTCATTTTTGCCTAAGCCTCCCTTTTGGGTTTTCAACTTAGCGAGCTGTTCTTTTCTTTTTAGGCTAAGCATTTCTTGACTGCATCAGCATTCACAGGACACGTGAACTTTTCACCATCCATAGTTGTGAGAATCAAAGCACCTCCTGAAAAAGCTCTCTTAACAACATATGGGCCTTCATAATGAGGAGTCCATTTTCCCCTAAAATATGGCTTGAAAGATAAAATCTTCTAGAGCACAAGGTCACCTTCTCTGAACACACGAGTTCTGACCTTCTTATCGAAATCTTTCTTCATTCTCCTCCGATAGAGCTGCCCATGACACATGGCAGTCAATCTCTTTTCTTCAATCAAATTCAGCTAATCATACCTGGTCTAACACCATTGAGCCTCTGTATACTTGGCTTCCATCAGCACACACAACGATGGGATCTCAACCTCTACCGGGAGCATAACTTCCATGCCATAAACAAGTGAGAAAGGGGTTGCCCCTGTTGAAGTGCGGATAGATGTACGATACCCATGCAAAGCAAATGGGAGAATCTTGTGTTAATCCTTGTACATCACAAACATCTTCTGGATGATCTTCTTGATATTCTTGTTTGCAGCTTCAACATCCCCATTCATCTTAGGTCTGTAGCGAGAAGACTTATGATGTGAAATCTTGAAGTCTTTGCAAAGAGCTTCCATCATATTATTGCTCAAGTTAGATCCATTATCAGTAATGATCTTACTTGGCACACCATAACGACATATAATCTAATTCTTGATAAACCTAACAACAACTTGCTTAGTGACATTTGCATACGATGTCACTTTAACCCACTTTGTGAAGTAGTCAATAGCCACTAGAATGAAACAATGTTCGTTCGAAGCTTTGGGCTCAATTATGCCAATCATATCAATTCCCTACATGGAGAAAGGCCATGGAGAGGAAATGACATTCAACAGTGTCGGAGGAACATGAATCTTATCTGCATATATTTGACACTTGTGGCATTTCTTCACAAACTTGCAACAGTCAGATTCCATTATAAGCCAATAGTAACTTGCTCTCAACATCTTCTTAGCCATAACATGTCCATTGGGGTGTGTACCAAAGGAACCTTCATGGACTTCTGTCATCAATTAGTCTGCTTCGTGTCTATCCATGCATCTGAGCAAAACCATATCAAAGTTTCGATTGTAAAGCACATCACCATTTAGGTAGAAGTTGTCGGCTAATCTCCTCAAAGTCTTCTTATCTTTCAGAGATGCCCCAGGAGGGTAAATCTAACTTTGAAGAAAACACTTGATGTCTAAATACCATGGCTTCTAATCTTTAATCTCTTCAACAACAAACACATGCACTGGCCTATCAAGACGCATGATAGTAAGATTAGGAATTTCATTCCAATACTTCACTAAAATCATTGAAGCCAACGTTGCAAGAGCATCTGCTATCCGGTTTTCATCTCAAGGGATATGATGAAATTCAACCTTTGTAAAGAAAGTTGAAATCCTCCTTGCATAATCTTTATATGGTATCAAACCGGGTTGATTCATCTCCCAATCACCTTTGATATGATTCACAACCAAAGTTGAATCTCCCTAGACGTCTAAATACTTGATTATGAAATCAATGGCCTCTTCAAGCCCCATAATGCAACCTTCATACTCAGCCATTTGTTTGTACACTTGAAAGCCAATCTAGTTGTAAATGGAAAATGAGTGCCTTGAGGAGTAATAATCACTGCCCCAATATCATTACCATAATGATTAACAACTCCATCAAATATCATGCCCCATCAGGAACCAGGCTCTGGCCCTTCTTCAAGCAATGGTTCATCACAATCTTTCATTTTCAGGTACAAGATCTCTTCATCAGGGAAGTCATACTGCACTGAATGGTAATGTTCAATTGGTTGGTGAGCCAAATGTTCAACCAAGACACTACCTTTAATTGCTTTCTGAGATCGGTATTCAATATCATACTCTGATAACAACATCTGCCATTGGGCAATCCTCCCAATTAAAGTCGGCTTCTCAAAAATATACTTAATTGGATCCATTTTGGATATCAACTAAGTAGTATGATTCAACATATACTAACGCAGACGCTTAGCAGCCCAAGCCAATGCGCAACAAGTCTTTTCAAGCATAGAATACCGAGTCTCACAGTCGATGAACTTCTTACTCAGGTAGTAAATTGCATATTCTTTCTTTCCAGTTTCATCTTGCTGACCTAGAACACAACCCATACTTTCAGCAAGCACAGTCAAATACATGATCAACGGTCTTCCTTCAACAGGCGGAGACAAAATCGGAGACTCAAGCAAATATTCCTTCATATTGTCAAAAGCTTTCTGGCAGTCTTCGATCCAATCACAAGACTGATTTTCCCGAAGAAGCTTGAATATGGGCGCCCACATGGCACTCATGTGCGAAATGAATCTTGAGATATAATTCAAGCGGCCGAGAAAACCTCTGACTTGCTTCTTAGTTTTGGGCGCAGGCATCTCTTGTATTGCTTTGACCTTGGTATGATCAACTTCAATACCCTTCTCACTGACAATAAAGCTCAACAACTTACCAGAGCGAACACCAAATGTACACTTATTGGGATTCAAGCGGAGTTTATGCTTCCTCAAACGCTGGAATAACTTCAACAAATGCTCGACATGTTCTTCTTCATAATTGGATTTAGCAATCATATCATCAACATAGACTTCGATCTCTTTATGCATCATATCATGAAAAAGAATGGTCATTGCTCTCTGGTAAGTTGCACCAACATTCTTTAAACCGAAAGGCATCACTCTATAACAGAATGTTCCCTAGGGTGTAATGAATGTGGTGTTCTCCATATCCTCGGGTGCTATTTTGATCTGATTATAACCGGAAAATCCGTCCATAAATGAAAAGACTTTGAATTTAGTTGTATTTTCTATTAACATATCAATATGTGGCTGAGGAAAATATTCTTTCGGACTAGCTTTGTTCAAATCTCTATAATCAACGCACATGCGGACTTTTCCATCTTTCTTCGTAAACGACACAATATTAGCCACCCATTACGGATACTTAGCAGTAACAAGGAAATCGACATTAATCTGCTTTTGCACTTCTTCTTTGACCTTTACTGCCATATCGGGATGAGTCCTCCTCAACTTTTGTTTGACTGACGGGCATTCTGGCTTCAACGACAATCTATGCTCCACAGTCTCAGAGTCCAACCCAGGCATGTCTTAATAGGACCAGGAAAACACATCTGAATATTCTTGAAGAAGATCAATCAACCCCTTCTTAACCTCTGGACACAATCGAGATCCAATCTTTACTTCCTTCACCTCATCTAAGGAACCCAAGTTGACTAACTCAATCTGCTCTTCAAACGACTGAATGACTTTTTCCTCCTGCTCAAGTAGAAGAGACAATTCATCATAAACTTCTTCACCACATTCTTCCTTAGCCTCAAACACAGGGAATTCAAAGTTTGGAGAAGGAGTAGGATCATTGTGACCAAATATGATTTGATATTTTGATTTTAGAGAAGTGAATTGTGACCAAATATTATGCAGATGGACAATTATTATTTATTTATTTATGTTTTTTTATGATTACCATTTTCATAAAAGCAAAAGGTAAAAATAAAACATCATAGATGCGGATGAATAAAATTGTATTTTATTAATGATCAAATTGAAAGATGCCTGACAATGTTCAATTCTCCCTTAGGCATAGGAGAAGGATTTTCAAAAATAATAAAACAATTACTTAGAGCGATGAACAATAACAGGAACATCTACAGCAATCCAATTGTTCCAAGCTTTTCCATGCATCATAAAATTGGTGCAGTCTTCATCTTCATCATCCTCGATTATAGCAGTTGAGTGTTGTGCATTACCATGGATGAACCCTCCGCTACGGAAACTAGATTGCGCATCTTCAACTTTAACTGCAGACGACTCTTGCTGAAATCCCAAACTAGCACGATTCTTGTTCTCGGCGACCTCTACCATCCGGCACCACTGATCAGAGCTACCATCTTCAACGATCTTCTGAGCGTCTTTAAATAAGGACATAGGTGCCCTAGCTCTCTTCTCTTCAACAATAGATAGAGCTTGGAACATATTTCCAATATCTTCCTTAGCTTCAACATATGAGAAAGATGGTAGGTGACTTACCAATAGAGCTTTCTCTCCTCCCAGGATGACGAGCTTACCATTCTTCACAAATTTCAACTTCTAATGCAGAGTAGACGTCACAGCTCCTGCCTCATGTATCCATGGACTTCCTAATAAGAAGCTATAGGCCGGGTGGATATCCATTACATAGAAAGTAATTTGGAAATCACTCGGACCTATCTTCACTAGAAGTTCCACCTCACCAATAACAGTCTTACGAGAACCACCAAATGCTTTGACAATCACGCCACTGTACCTCATCGGAGCTTCTTGGTATGATAATCTTGATAGAGTTGACTTGGGGAGTACATTCAATGAAGAGCCGGTATCAACCAATACATTGGACAACACATCCTCTTTACACATCATTGATATGTGCAATGATAGGTTGTGATTCCTACCCTCCTCGGGGAGTTCTTCATCATAGAAGCTCAGATTATTGCAGAAAGTAATGTTAGCCACAATGTGGTCAAATTGATCCACTGTCACATCATGTTCCACATAAGCTTGCTCCAATACCTTTTTCAATGCTTCTCTGTGTGCTTCAGAATTCATAAGCAGAGACAACACTAAAATATTGGAAGGAGTTTGGAGCAGCTGCTCCACCATATTGAATTCACTCTTCTTAATCAAACGAAGAACTTCATCATCATCATTAAGCTTCAAATTACTGGATTCACCAGACTGATACTTTGGAGCACTAACCGGATTTGCTAAAGGTACCTCAACCTTCTTACCAACATCCTCTACATCCTTTGGGAAAACAGGACCAAACACACGACCGCTATGGCTCACCTTCGTTATATCGGCAATATTCACAACAGAATTAGTCGTAGGCAACGGGACCTCTTGACCATTCTCCACCATTGTCGAGTTATACAGATATGGAACAGCTCTATCGGATGCATACGGGACAGGGCCCACTAACCATATCACTAACGACGATACCGATCGGTTGACATTGTAACCGCTGCTGCTATCGAACTGAATTACCACCCGCTCAGGGGTCTTAAATACTGGTACTATCACGTTGACATCATCTATATCTCTTGACTGATGAATCTGGATTACATTCTCATCCATCAACTTCTGGATATCTCTCTTGACAACCGAACACCCACGGGGGTTCACACTGCAGATTGTACAATTGTCATGGTTGTGTTCACAATCACTAATCGTACACAGGGTCTTATTCATTTCTACCAAAGATCGACGAATACGTCACACATCAAACACTCGGAAACTTCCTGGACAACCATCAAACATATTAACAGAGGGATTACCATGAGCAAGCAATGGGTTAGCTTTTACATTCGGCACACAGTCCTCAAAGGACACCATCCCACTCTTCACTAACTTCTGGACCTCGTACTTCAACGGGTAGCAGTTTTCAATGTCATGGACGAGAGCTCCTTGATAAAAAGCACAATGGAGTCTAGGCTTACACCACCATGGAATTGGTTCTGGGATTTGTGGCGGATTTCTTGGTTGGAGTAGGTTCTTGAGAAGCAAAGACGGATATAACTCGGCATAGGTCATAGGAATAAGGTCAAAAGAGACCTTCTTTCTCTCAAAGTTCTGTTGTTGTTGATGATTATTGTTGGTGTTGTTGTAGTTGTTGTAGTTGTTTGTTCTCTGTTGTGGTTGTTATTGACGTTGTTGTTGAACTGGTACTGATTGATTATTAGAAAATACTGGAATAACTGATGAAACCTGATGATGATGCTGACGTGGTTGCGAACTTCTTCTGACATGAGGCCTCATCTGCCTCTCCACTGATACTACATTGGTTTCACCTTACTTCATCCTATTGAAACTGCTACCATACTTCTTGCTTGAAGATACCTCTTCCTTAGACAAACATTCCTCACGGACACCCTCTTATAATCTCATCCCCATATTTACCATTTCGGTAAAATCACTGAGGGCACTAGCAATCATTTGTTCGTAATAAAACGAACTCAGGTTCTTAAGGAAAATATTGGTCATCTCTTTTTCTTCCAACTGAGGGTTGATCTGAGCAACAAGCTCTCTCCACCTCTGGGCATACCCTTTAAATGTCTCTTTGTCCTTCTGAGACATCGACTTTAGCTGGTCTCGATCAGGTGCCATGACCACATTATACTTGTATTATTTCACAAATGCCTCACCCAAATCATTGAACGTGCGAACTCTTGCACTATCAAATCCCATGCACCACCTCAAAGCGGCACTAATCAGATTGTCTTGAAATTAGTGAATCAATAACTAATCATTATCAGTTTGCATTGACATTTTCATGGCATACAGGACGAGATAGCTAAGCGGACAAGTATTTCCCTTATACTTTTCAAAGTCAGGGACTTTGAACTTCATCGAGATCTTGACATTTGGCACTAAGCAAAGTTCCGCAGCACTCTTACCAAACAAATCTTTTCCCCTTAAAGTTTTCAACTCCTTTCGCAGCTCAAGAAATTATTCTTTCATCTTGTCCATCTTCTCATAAACATTCGGACCCTCAGACGGCTCAGAATGGTAGATAGTGTCCTCAACACGAGGCAGAGTGTGAAAAACTAGAGGCGGCACAGACATGACCGGGATAGATTCGGGCATGGAAGCAAAGGTAGGCGTAAAACCTTCGGGCACAAAGTTCAGCGGCATTCCCCACTGGAATCCAGCAGGCACAGCAAGAGAAAACTGAGTGGTAGGCACGATTGAAGTAGCAACCTCTGAGATGACAGTCCTCTAAGGAGGAGGAGTTGCGCGTGTTAGGGAAGACTGACTTTAGGCAGCTAGAACAGACTTTCTCTTGGTAGTCAAGCGGTCAATCTCGTCCTTCAACTCTCGGTTCTCTTGTTCCAAGTGTTCCATGATTCTCGGATGGTTGGTGCGAGTATTGTATCGATGAGTCATCGTGGATGAAGCACAGAAGAATAACCAATAAGACATCTGGCGGAAGAAAAAACTGTTATGCAGATGATGCATGAGATACAATGCTTTGATTGTTTTTATTTTCAAGGAACATACTATTTTTATTTGCAAATATATAATAATAACAATTGTAACAATTTGATTGACCATAAAAATCTATTTTATTCATATAATTTAGAAGGATTACACTGAGCACAATTTTAGAAACCAAAATACAAATACAAGAGAAAATGAGACTAGTCATCCTAAGGATCCCCTAACAACGGCGTCAAATGATCTGGATGCAGGCGCGTACTTCCTTCGAATGCGTCGAATCTCTGACTCAAAAGAAGTCTTCATTTGAGCCTTCTCGAGGACAAGATAATCAACAATCTTCTTCCAAGAACCGGAAGGCTGAGGCATACTACATAAAGATGGACCATATGGTTCTCTCTGTCTCTTCACTGCTCGGTCTTCAAGAAGCTCGATAAGTGCATATTTGTCCTTAGACTCAAGCTGCAACTCCTTATGCTTTCTGCTCAAAGCATGGAACCGCTCTTCCCACATATCCTTCTTTTACATCATGTTGGCGAGTGCATCTTCCAACTCCTATATATCTTGGTTGGGGAGAGTTAATGGCTCAACGACAACCATAGACATAGGTCTCTCACAAGCATATGGCATCTTCAACTCCAAAGCTCTCTTCTTAACCCAAAGAGTGTAAGCTTCCAAATCTACATAGTTGCTTGGACCAAGCTCGGATCTTCCTTTCCTATGCATATTATGGCAAGCATGTATCATCTTCTGCTTCAAATGTTGGGGATCTTTACCCTCTTGATAGAAAAGACCCTCTAACTGAGTGTTATTAGGCTTGTCTCTCAAGAGGAACCCATGTTGACGACGAGCCAAAACAGGGTTGTAGTTGATTCCTCCTTGTGTACCAATAAGGGGTACATTAGAGAATTCACCACAACTATCAATAATCTCTAAGCTGCCCAATGAAGAACCATACCAAACTATATCATCATTAGTGAGAGACATAAGTCTCCGAGACCACCGTAGGCATTGTTTGTTCTCCACAAAAGCGGGCGTTTGAGGCAAGTGCGAAATAAACCACTTGTATAGAAGAGGAACACATCACACAATCATTCCACGACCTTTAGAATTCCTTAGATGTAAAGAGAAATACATATCACCTAACAGACTAGGCACAGGATTCCCAATCAAGAAGATTCTAATGGCGTTAACATCAACAAAACCATCAATGTTAGGGAACAAAGCTAAACCATATATGAGCAACACAAAGATGGCTTCAAAAGCGTCCACACTACCGGCTTGAGAAAAGGCAGTAGCGTTCCCAATGAGAAACTCATAATTCAATCCAAATATTCCTCCTTTCTTCACCCAATGAGCCTTAATCTCAGACTTCTTCAGATGAAGAGCTTCAATTATGATATGAGATCTGGGGATCTTTTCAAATCCATTAAAAGGCACTTTGTTAGAAACAGGTGTTCCGAAGAGATGGGCATACTCTTCTAACGTAGGCATAAGCTGATAATCGGGAAAAGTGAAGCAACGGTAGAGAGGGTTATAAAAATGAACCAACACACTCAAGAGCCCTTCAACCACATCAGCAGACAACACATATAGAAGCTTCCCATGATGTTGCTTGAAATCCAAGGGATCTAATACAAAATATGATAGCTTCCATAACTCTTTCAAATCCGGACATCTGAAACTGTACTTCTTAGAGTTCCTTCGTCCACAATCCATGGTCTGAAAATATTTGCAAATAAAACCTCAGTTCCTTGAAGCTATTTTTTGTAAGATGAATGTTATGATTCGCATGAATGCATGAATGAAACAATCACAAGTAAGGGATCACACACAAGGCAAACAAAGGTCAAGGGATGAATCAAGTCATTGTAAGACCCCAATTTTGGCCCTAAGATCCCTCATGGCCCATATCATATCATATCATGGCCTCAAGGATCATTGCATGCCCTAGCTTCCCTCCTAGTGGGTAGGTTGCTTTGTGAGTGTGGTTCTTGATCACCAAGCATGTTTTACATTTGTATATCTTTGCTTTTCATATGTTTACTAACCAAAAAGTACAAAAATATTGTCATTATAACCATGTTACTTGCAGCTGAAGCAATCATCAGCCAATTAGGTCAAAATCAGTCAAAATCAGTCAAAGTCAGTCATTGCAGTGGATGGTGGCCATTCTTGCAGAATTTGGGCACCATGATCAATCATCAAGAGTTCATATATGTTGTGACATCATTTGGAGTCAATATATCAAGGAATTAGGGTTTGGAATTCATCAGAAGGTGCTTCAGTCAAGCAAAACCCTAGAAAGTCAAACTTGGTCAACTGTGGATTTAATCAGTGATTTGATGGTGGGATTTGGTCTGAGAGGTCTCATTCATGCTTATACAAGCTTCATATATCATGTCAAGCATCCACAGTGAAGAAAATAAAGTCAGACAGGGAATTTCCAAAAATAGAAAGTTGACCTGTAATTCAAATTTGCCAAAAATGGAAACTTCTTGATCCTAAACTTACATCATGATACAAGCTTCAAATGAATTTTTGCCCAACATGAAAGTTGAAGATCTTGTTCTCCCATTTCCAAAAAGTCCAAGAACACTCAATTCCCATGTATGGTTGGCAAGTTATGATCAATTCAATCTCAAACATTTGTGAACTTCAAAAGGCCATATCTCTCAAACCATTTGGCCAAATTTGGTGAGGTTTTTTCCAACAAGTCATATTTGATCCCCTCTTTCCAAAAATGTCACCATCATGCATCAAAACCTCACCATTCAAAATGGCCTTTTTGAACTTGCTTGAATTAATTTCAAGTGAAGGTGAAATTTGACTTTTCAAAATAATCATTTTTAAACCATTTGGCCAATTGGAAACATTCAGAAATGTCATTTGGGACATGTTTGCAAGCCCGATTTCGCAGCCAGCACCTTACACCTCACCACCTAAGTGAAAATGCTCCAATTAGCAAAATGGTCATTTTTAGCAAAGCATGATTACTACTCCATTAGCCAACACTAAACAGAAGTATATAAACACATTTTCTGTCAATTGGAACCCTAGCAGCCTCACACTCACTCAGAAAAATCACTTGCTCTCAAAACACACATTTCCTTCATCTTGAAATTCTGCAAGAACCTTCAAAGCACACGATTCCTTTTGGTTTGTTCCACCATTTTCCAACTATTTGGCAGCCTTTGCAAGTGGTATTTCTCCACTGTAACAGCAATCTCCAGCTCTGCTTCATCAAAGTTCAGCCATGGCAAGATTCGATTTGGGCTATTTCAAAGACTCCTGAGCTAAACATCCTTCACCATTCACCTTTTGGAGCTTGGAACCTCATCTGTTTTGAACCAGAACCACCAAACAACATCCAAATCATCACTGTGCATCAGTTTTGGTAAGATTTCGAGTTCCTTCATTTCCTAAATCATGCCATGCTTATGATAGAGCTTGCTATGCTGGTCATTATGAGCTTTAATTTGATGAAAATGGTTAAGTAGTTAGCAAGTTATGTTGAAATGAATATTGATGCTCAAACATGTTCTTGCTCGATTTGTTTTGTTTGAGATGATTTAGTGAAAATGATGCTTGGATTCATGATGTGTGTGGTTTGCTGAGTTTAATAGTGTGCTTGATTTCATGTTTCTGTGCAATTTCATTTTCACGATTTCTTGATGGTGAAGAAGACAACACTGTTCATGAAAACCCTAAAACATTTTTCCAGAATTCTGTGTTGAACGATTTTTGCATGGCCATGTTACTGTTTCATTGAACCGGCCAATCAGAACATTTCCTTGCCTCGCCCTTAAGCGCACCGTTTCATTAAGTTGATCCGTTATTTACCAATTTGCCATTGTGTCCAATTAATCCAATTAAATCATATTTGTTTTCAATAATTATTTCATTTTGATGCATCAATTTACAAAAATCATGGAGCTCTCAATTTTAATCCAAAACTCATGGGATTTTTTGCATCATGTTCATCACAACCTCTACTTATTTATCATATTTTTTCCAGAATTTTTGCATGGTCGAATTTTATTTGGTATTAGGGTTTTGCACATGTGACAATATTTTGTACCTTTTACCAAAACACTTGTGAAATGATGATGCATTATCCAATAGCCCTGAAATATTTTGTGCTTAAACTAGACTCACTCATGGTGATTTTGGTGTAGAGTTTGTGAATTTATCTTATCTGGATTGTGAGTTATGAATTTTTGAATTAGGGTGTGACAATTTGTGTCACACCAATGATGTGCAACTTCATGATTTTTTTTACCATGCTTCTTGATCTCCAATTGGCTTGAATTTTTGCATGAACCTACTCTTGTATGTCTAGTTTACATGTGAATTTTCTTGGAATTATTTGTGGCATTTCCTAATTGTTTGAGATTTTCTCCCCTGTTTGACCAAAATGTTGACTTGTGTGATACATGTTGCCATTCCATTTGTGAAATTCTCATACTTTATTGGATGAACATGAAATTTGACATGTGATTACTAGACATCTTAAGCTTTGTCATGGTGTTGATCCCATTCATTTCTTATTTGTTATCACTGACTTATGATTTTTTGAAGTTGATACATGTTTGGTTGACTTCTTTGAGCATGCTTAAACTTGCCTTGCTTTTCTGATTTTCATTGACCATCTTCCCTTGATCCAAATGAGCTGAAATTTGACATGCATATCATGCTATGGATTATGATTGACGATGATTTATCTGATAATTTATTGAATTGTTTATGATTGGTTTTGAGTTGAGTCTTGCTGTTGACTTCTATGAGCTCCCATTTGCCATGCTTTGACTTCTTTTGCTTATGAAATGATGATGATGCATGATATGAATGTGAAACCAATTGATTTTGTTTCTTAAATGTTTAAACTTGATTTTGATTGGATATCACTTGCTGTTTTGACTTTCTCATTCTCTTTTGACCCTAGGCTTGTCCTAGTGGTCTTGTTGCTCATGTTTGAGTTCATGTTTTCAGGTTAAGCAACAAATGCTTCAAAGAGACCAATACAAATTGATTAAGCTTGATTGTTTATCATGAGCTAACCTCTTTGTTTTGTAGGTGGCTTGACTCATATGATTTGAGTCTTGCGCTTTGCACATTCATCTGATTATGTTGACTGTTAATTCTATTCTCATTTTGCTTTGACTTTGAGTTGTGTACTGATTCTGTTTGACTATTTCAGGTACCATTAGTTGCTTAGTTCTTTGAACTTGCTTTGCTTTGCTTTATAGCAATTTGCATTGAGGTATAATCCCTTTTCTTCATGTAGTCTGGAAGACCTGGCCTGTTACTTGGCCAGGCAACTGTCTGAAGTCCTCCTTAAGAGGCAATGCTTGTGTGTGTTTACTTTTGTCCCAAGCAGGAAAAGTCCTTTAAATAAGGCAATTGGTAGATCAAAGAGATAAGCAACCTATCTCCTACTATTCTGTGAGTCTTCTCCTTGCTCCCATTACATGGTTGTAGCATTGAGATCCAAACCCAAGATCTATAGAGTCTAACTTGTGGAAAGAGCTCCATCTTTCTGAGCTCCCACACCTTCTGATATTCAATGCTCCCCCTGACCAGGGATAAGAGCAATGAGGCACACCCCTCATATCCTTTCATCTGCTTCACCTTAGCCCCTCAATGGCAAGGTTAAGAGCACCATTAACCCTATTCCAGTTGGCCTCAGTGCCTTACCCTTTTGTATGAGCCTCCTTGTTTGGTTATAGTGTGTGCTGAATGCTTTCATTGATTGATTGCTTATCTCATATGCACATGTTTGCTCGCATGCTTTGTGAATTTATCATCATTTATTGCTCATTAATGCATAATCATCTCATTTGTCTTTGTGACATTATCATTGTTGTTTGCCCATTGAGGACAATTGTAAGACCATTCATTGGCTATTGTTCCTATGATGTGGAAGTGAGTATAAGACCATCACCTTGGCCACTCATCTTATCTTTACATGTTGCATTGTTTGATTGTGTGTGAGGATGCAATTGTAAGTCCCTGCAAGTTGGCATTTGCTTTCCCATGATCACATGTTGCATTGTTTGTTGTATGAGAGGATGCAATTGTAAGTCCCTGCAAGTTGGCATTTGCTTTCCTATGATCATATGTTGGATATTGGTATAAGTCCAGACAGATTGGCATCCGGTATCCAAGTTTCGTTTCTTTGTTGAGGAGATTAGCGTAAGTCCATTGAGTGGCCTCTGATATCCATTTCTGTTTTAGGAGATTGGTGTAAATCCATCTATTGGTATCCGATATCCGCTTTTGTTTGTGAGATTGGAGTAAGACCATTGAGTGGCATCCGGTATCATTTGCTTGCTTACATTATTATTACTCATTGCCCATTCCAAAGGACACACTTGAATCATCTCCTATATGATCTCAAGAAGTGAACCTTCTAAGAAGTTTTACAATCCATCTTCATCCATTCATCCCCATTATGTCCTATACCTTTTCACACTTTGATTTCAAACTTAACATAGATATTGTGCAAACTTCTTCATGCTTTTCAAATTAAAAACCTGGATCCCAAGTCCTTGACTTTTTCAAACCCCATTTCATAACACTTCTCTTGAATCAATCTTAATCATACTTTGACTCTACTTTCATAATCACAATCAATTAACTTCACCCATTCACTTGTTTTGGCTTTGTCCATTGTTAATCTTTTCACATTAGCCATAGGTTTCAATTATCATTGTGGTTGATGTAAATCTTACCTATCCTTAGTGAGTCGACTATAAGACTTTCGTACTGAAAACAGGGTCAACCCCTCTAGTACGTCGAAGCTATCCTCGCATGGTGGATGTTGGTCTTGGTCGAGTTTTCTCCCATTGATAATGAAAAGCCTCAGTGCTATTGTTTAAAATTGAATCCACCAACTTTTGGAAATCTTTTAGCCGAACTACGGCGTTTTGATCCTTACCTTTGATGGAAGGTACGTAGGCAGCGGGTTCATCCGTTCAAACCCAATAATAAAATTGTATATTCTTTTCTCATCATCCCAATCATGTTTGCACAATATTTATGTCATAACAAATAACAATTTAGTACAACAAGTGTGAAAAGGGCTCCCTAGGAGTACCTAGGACGTAGTGGGTGCCTAACACCTTCCCATTGCGTAATTTACCCCTTACCCAGACTCTCTGATCTTTTATTAGTTTTCTACGTGTAAAACTTCTTAGGCTTTTGTTCGCTTTTTAGCCAGTCCTTTGGATAAATAAAAGTGCGGTGGCGACTCGAAATCTTTGTATATCTTTGCTTATGATTTAATCAATAAATCATATAGCGACGAATACACCGCTACAGAAAAAGTGGCGACTCTGCTGGGGATTAAAATCGATCCTTGGTGGTATTGCTTACTTTTCGCCCTTGTTGTGCTATATTGTTATCTGTTATATGACATATTTTTGTACGATTTGGGATAACTGTATTGATTGTAATGTTTGAATTGCTTGATATACAATTGCTGTTTGCTTTGGTGATCCGTGAGATGAGTTCTATACCCGAACTCGAGTGCACTCTAGGATAGGAGAATGGCATAGTCTTGTTGACTGGTGTGGAGTATTCCTTAGCCAGTTGACTTGCGAGTCCATTCACTTGGTGGAGGTCATGTTGGATCAATAATGTCGCACAAGTTATTTGTGGTTAGGCATTATTCTTTCAATCATGTTCCGCAGAAGCCAAGGACCTTAGTTTACCAAACCCATCTTTGCCTATTTTTAGGAACGTAGTGCGGAGGTCGTTCAGATGTAAGTTCTGATATGATTGTTACGCGATACTACACTCATGAGAGTTTCTCTTGAGAATATTCTTGGAATACGAGTATTCGTTCCTCCGATAATATTCGAAAGATGGAACGATGATTATGGGAACCTCTGGTAGAACATGTCTGGCAGGTTTAAACCCTAGTACACTCCCTTTGGGTGGTTCTTAACCGAGACTCCATGCTCGTGACTCTCAACAAACCCGTGATTCGTGGTTGAGTCGTTCAGACACCGTTAATATCAATGGAACCCGGATCAGGTGTAAAACCTAAAATCCACCAAAGCGGCTGGTTGATATTAAGGATGTTCGAGCCGGTTCATGTACCGTTAATATCAATGGAACTTGGGTGTCGATAAGGTGAAAACCTAAATCCACCAAAATGGATGATTGATATTGGGGATACATAGAGCTTTCCCACGACCTTTGTTTGGTGTGACTTGCTTGATCCTTGAGTGTGATTGTTGCATTCATGCATTCACGCATTCATCCGCATTCATGTCATCAGAAAAAAGAAAATTTTCAAGGAACTCAAAGGAGTTTATTTGCAAAAAATTTCAAACATGAAAAAACCGGGAAAATTTTTTCACCTGATATATCTGATGAGATATTTTCATGTATGATCAAAATGCTTAAATATTTCAAAGTTTGCAAATAAAACCTTCGAGTTCCTTTGAAATAAAAACAAGCATATGCATAAACACTTCATGCATCATTTGCATAAGCAGGTGTTTTGTTCCGGTCTCCCGTCCTGTGGTCTGACCCTGCGATCTTCATTTATTTTGAAGACGCACTTTGCCGGTATGATACCAGAGCCAACTCTGCCAGATGGATGGATCAGATTGAGCAAGAGAATTGTGGACTCGAAGAGGAATTTACCAGACTATGTACTGTTGATGGATTTATTCCTGGTTAACCCATCCCGGGCTGGCATTGGCTACTATTCTGGGGCACTTAATGAGCAAGGTTTGTTCGCAAGTGGAGGATTCATCCATGACGATCAACCTGCAGAAGAGGCTGCTGCTATCTTGGAAGAGGATGCAGAGGACCTGAACAATTTTGTTATTCCTGGTGGTGTCTGCCACAATTGGGTCGCTGTGGATGTTCCTACGGTCATTCATAAGTCAGCGTGAATTGTTCATTTTGTTCAAAACCCTTCTCCCATGCCAAAAGGAGAAGTGATGACATTGTTGGCAGCATTTAATACAATGATGTTTTCATTCAATTAATGCATTGTCAAACATTTGTTTTTCCATTTGTTTTCACTTTTTGCTTTTGCATGAAATCGGTGATCACAAAAAACCATGAAAAACAATAAAACAACATTTTTCATCTGCATAAATGATTTGTTTGTTTAAATATCAAAAGCTTTTCATTATCCAAAATCATTATGCAGGGATTTCTAAACCCATTGAACATAATGATCCAACGCCATCTCCCAATCTTGAATGCCTTGTATTTGAAGCAGAGGAAGATGATGTTGAAGGGGATTCCTGATGAGATTACCCGCCTTCTTGAGCACCAAAGGAGCTCATTCAGCTATATCATGAGAATCAGCAAAACAGTCAAACTGGGGCATTACAAATATAATGTAAAAAAAAAAAAAAAAAAATGAGAGGAAAAAAAAGAAAAAAAAAAAGAGTAAAAAAGAAAAGAGGGTGGAAAAATAAGAAAAAATCAAAAATCAGGAAAAAATTTTCAAAATATTTTTCAAAGGAAAAAAGAAAAATTATACCCTCAAGTCCCTTGTTGACTGATGCTGAATGGATTCAGAGTCGTTATGACCAACTGAGTTTGATTGAAGAGAAGCGTTTAACTGCCATATGTCATGGTCAGCTATATCAGCAGAGAATGAAGAAAGCATTCGATAAGAAGGTCAAGCCTCGTGTGTTCCGAGAAGGTGACCTCGTGCTCAAGAAAGTTTTGTCTTTCGCGCCCGATTCCAGGGGCAAGTGGACTCCAAACTACGAGGGTCCATATGTTGTTAAGAGAGCCTTTTCAGGCGGAGCTTTGATGCTTACAACAATGGATGGGGAGGATTTCACTCGTCCTGTGAACTCAGATGCAGTCAAGAGATACTTTGCCTAGAAAAAAAAAGTATATGCAAAAAAAAAACAAACAGAATAGCTCGCTAAGTTGAAAACCCGAAAGGGCGGCTTAGGCAAAAATGAGCGTCTCGGTGGAGAACCCGCAAAGGTAATCCAGGCAAAAATTAGAGACTTGAAAAAAAAGAGGTATATTTGCATCCCGCTAGATTGAGTACCTCACCCTGGGGCAATCTAGGCAAAAATTAGGGATTTGGCAAGTAACTGCATCCTGACAAGACTTTTTGTTCTACAGTCGTCATTTCGTCAGAAGATTCTCGATTCGTCGTCAACCGAAGCTTCGGATACATCGAGATTCAAATTGGTAGAGAAAGGATCATTATGTTCAATGTAGCCCTCTTCCAATATATATCACTGATTTCAAATTTGTACAGATCTATGGAGTCTTGCCATTTGCAGGCTACCATTCCATCAAATCAATTTGAGCTTTTTATCCAATTATTTGCACTCTTATTTGTTTCAATTCAACAAATGTTTTGCATGTTTTAAATTGATAAAATATCATTGTTTTAAACAAATCAAATTTTTTAAAATTTGTCATTTTAGACAAAGTGAACATTCACAATATTGAAAGGATACTCAAGAATATCTCAGTGCTCTCCCGAGGGTGGCATGATTTCCAACAGGTAAGACATTTGTTCATATTCCTGGTTTGGTTGTATCTTCTTTCTTCAGATCTTTGTTGAGGATGATTCCTCAAACAGAGTTGTTGTTGGGGTTGTTCCCCAGTATAGTCGCAAGCAGAGTGTTGTTGAAGACTTCGTTTTCTCCAGCAGCAGTTTTCCCCAGCATGGGTGTTTCCTTGTGAGTTTCGGCGGTTGATTGGTTTGTCATCTTGGTGCCCCGTCACTTTCTCCAGTGGATCGGCTTCCCCAGACTTTATTTGTCTCCTCAGCACAGTCATGAGTAGAGCTGTTATCGATATCCCCATCGGATTTGCGAGCAGAGTTGTTGTCACTCTTCCCAGTGCAGTTACCAGCGGAATTGTCTGTTTCCTCAGCACGATCGCTTTCTTTTTGAAAGACTCGGTAAGTCAGTGGTTTGATACCCGGTACTTTACCTTTTCCCCGGCGAGGTCGTCTGCGGAATTGTTGCTATCTCTCCATCAGAGTTCTTCTCTCCAGTAGAGCAGGATTTATTTTCCTATTCAGTGGTTGATTGGGTTGACATCCCAGTATTTTCAACCATCTTTTCCTCAGCGTAGTCTGCAGAGCGTTTGTTGTGGCAGTTTTGCCTGTTAAATACTCCTTCAATCCCCAATATGGTCAGATGATGGCTTTGGCCTCCAGTGAACGGATTGATTTCCTGACTGTTTGTGATCCACAGTAGAGTGGCTTATATTGCAGAATCTACTTGTTGTGATCAGTTTGCTGTGAATTCTCCCCAAGTAGAGTGGTTTGTTGCAGAATCTATTTGTTTGATCTGTCCTCCCTCAGTGGTTTGTTCCCCAAGAGAGTAGCCGATAGTATTTTTCCCAGTAGAGTTGCTTATACAGCTAGATTCTATTTGGATGATATCATTCTCCCTCAGTGGGTTGTTCCCCAGCGGAGTTATGTGGAGTTGCTTCTACAGCAGTTCGTGTTTGTGCTTACGCACTTTTTGTTTCTCAGTTGACACTGGGATCCCCTGCAGATACTTTGGGACTTCTCTTGTTCTCCTACAGATTCGTCTTGGTGGCTGTTTTGCCCGTTGTGACTTTCTGTGCCCTGATTGGGTTATCTACTGATCCATCACTCAGAGATTTTGTTTCCTGATATCTCCGACCCTCTGCTTCTTCAGCAGTACTCGCAGATCTTTGCTTGACAGCATGAAGATCTCCGCAGATTGGCTCTCCAGCTGGTTTTTCCCCTGGAAGTATAATACCGGACGTCCAGTTCCTGGACCTGTTGTGTTAGAATTGTCTGTTTTGTCCGCATTCATCAAACATAAATCACGCATATTCATGCATATTCATAAACATTCAGATATTCGTGTCGCATTTCTTGCCATGTATCTTTTGTTGTTGTGTCTCCTGCTATGGTGATATAGATCTCTTTACAGATCTCCCCAAGCAGATGTCGGGTGTTTATAAATCTCTCCATATAGAGTCAACCCCATAAGCAGAAAATGTTGTCTTTCCTTCTGCAGTTCCCCACTGAGATACATCCTCGTGGACGACGGTTTCTTCCGTTTCCTCCCAACACATATATTGGGATGGATGTTCCTATTTGAGTTATATCCTCATTAGGACGTGTCTGGATTCAGTCTGTCTTTTCGGATTATTCCCGAATTGGCTATTTGTCAAATGTCTTATACTTCCCAGTGGGTTGTTCCCCAGTGGAGTAGTTTTTGGGCCTCTACCCTCGTACCGGTAGTTATAAGTCCTATGTTTCCTGGCTTTCTTGGCAGAATTTGTGGTTATACACCTTTTATTCTCCAGCCAGAGTTTTGGTTTTCTACCCTCATACCGGTAGTTGTAAATCCTATTTTCCTGCTCTTCAGCAGTTTGTGGTTTGTTATAAACCCTATTTTGGTTTCCCGTGCGGATTTGTGATTTGTTCTATCCCCACGCGGAGTTGTTGGTCTTCTACCCCGTTTTCGGTAGATGTAAACCCTGATTTTGTGGTCACCCCCACCCTTTTGGCCCTCTGCCTACAAACCAGCAGTCGTAAGTCCTATCTTTGCGGTTTTTCTACCTACAAACCGGTAGTTATAAACCCTGTTTTCTCCACTTGCAGAGTTAACTTTGTTGTTCATCCCAACCGATGACAATTTCCTCTTTGTGGTTATCTTCATCTAGTTCTTGATGTTGATTTTCCTTTGCTTGGATAAGTTGCTCAGATCAGCACTTATATCCCCAGCAAGTCTTTTGTGGATAATTGCCGGATGCTAGCAATTTTATCCCCAGCGGGTCCTTTCACCTTTTGTCAGTGATTTGTTCCCCGGATCATTGATTGTTTATCAATGCATCCCCAGCTAGTCCCTGTGGATAATTGCCGGATGCTTGCAATTTATCCCCAGCGAGTCTTCTTTCGTTTACCCTTTTGTTGGTAATGTCTGTTGCTCCCTTTGATTGGTTATCATTATATACCTAGTTTGGTATCCCGATGCCTTTCTTTTCGGTTGATTTATCCTTTATTAACCCAGTAACCGGTTGTGGATAATCTTCCATGCGAGTGTATTATTCACGGTCTGCCGGTAATGAATAATATATCTCATGCACTCTTCAGTCGAAGCCTTTTGTGTTTTCTTTGTTGAGTAAGATTCGTTATTTCCCGTTGTGGAATCGAATATTTCTTTGTTGTCGGATAATTGCCGGATGCTTGCAACTTATCCCTTTGAGTTGTCTTTCGTTTACCCGGATGCTTGGTATTGATTGTCTCTCTGTTTTGGATAGTCACCTATTATATACTTCGGTATCTCTGGTGTCTTTTCCTTTCGAGTATATTATTCACGGTCTGCCGGTAATGAATAATATGTCTCATGCGCTCTTTAGTTGGAATCCTTTGTTGATTTTCCCCAGCTGAGCAAGATTCGTATTCTCTGTAGAATCGAATATCCATCCTTTAACCAGTTTGTGTTTTGGATGATGTGTGTTTTGGCATATATACCAATTCACGTTTTCGGTAGATCACCTATTATATACCCAGTAACCGGTATCTCTGGTGTTTCTTACCATGCGAGTTTATTATCTACGTTCTGACGGTAATAGATAATATATCTCATGCGAGTTTCTTATCCACGGTCTGCCGGTAATGGATATTATATCTCATGCACTCTTTGGGTTTGTTTCCCCAACTGAGTAAGATTTGCATTTCTTTATAGAATCAAGTATCCATCCTATAAACAAGTTTGTTGTTATAGCTTTCTTCAGGATGATGTGTGTTTTGGCATATATACCAATTCACGTTTTCGGTAGATCACCTATTATATACCCAGTAACCGGTATCTCTGGTGTTTCTTACCATGCGAGTTTATTATCTACGTTCTGACGGTAATAGATAATATATCTCATGCGAGTTTCTTATCCACGGTCTGCCGGTAATGGATATTATACCTCATGAACTCTTTGGGTTTGTGTCCCCAGTTGAGTAAGATTCATTTTCCCGTTGTGGATTCGAATGTCCATCCCGTAAGTCGATTTGCTTTTTCAAGCCCTCCTTTCGGATGATGAGTGTTTTGGCATATATACCAATTCACGTCTTTGGTTAGTCACCTATTATATACTTCGGTATCTCTGGTGTCTTTTCCTTTCGAGTATATTATTCACGGTCTGCCGGTAATGAATAATATGTCTCATGCACTCTTGGACTAATCTCTTGATTGTTCTCTCCGTAGAGTAAGATTCATATTCCTTGTGGAATTGAATATCCATCCTAAACAAGTCTGCTGTTCTAGCCTTCTTCAGGATGATGAGTGTTTTGGCATATATACCAATTCACATTTTGGTCGGTCACCTATTATATACCCAGTAACCGGTATCTCTGGTGCTCCCTCCCCTTCTGTTCCCTGTTATGACCTTGGTCCCTTGTGGAGTCCGATTTTCCTGAGTTTGTGTACCTTTTCCAGGTCTTTCTCAGATGTTTGGTTGATTGATATCTCTCACCCTTATACCGGTCTTAGATATTCATTCTTCCTGAGTTTGTTGCCCTTATACCGGTGACACCTCGTTCTTTGGTACTTCCTCAGTGAAGTTTTTCTGTTGCTTCTCCCCAGGAGTCAGCTTGTGTCTCTCCAATGAATTTATTTTCCTTTGGAATTCTTTTCCCCAGTGTGAGTCCTTCACTCCCCAATGAGGCCTCCAGTCTGATTTCTGTTACTCCCTAATCAGAGTCGTGTATTGTTCACGCTGTGTCAGTTTTGTTTATCCCCAACTAGAGTCTTGTTAGAGTCTCTGTTCCTGGTGAGTGTATTACTCCGATGGATCGTCTTTTCTTCTGTGTGAATCATATTCCCCACAGAGTTTTTGTCTTTTGCATACATACATTTGCATCATGAGGTCTCTTAGGGACCAAAATTTGTCTCATTACTGTTATTTAAGCCCATTCTACCGCGTCGAGATGAAGATTTCTAAACTTCACTTCTCCGGCTAGAATGACCTTAAATAGGGGCATCTGTAAGACCCCAATTTTGGCCCTAAGATCCCTCATGGCCCATATCATATCATATCATGGCCTCAAGGATCATTGCATGCCCTAGCTTCCCTCCTAGTGGGTAGGTTGCTTTGTGAGTGTGGTTCTTGATCACCAAGCATGTTTTGCATTTGTATATCTTTGCTTTTCATATGTTTACTAACCAAAAAGTACAAAAATATTGTCATTATAACCATGTTACTTGCAGCTGAAGCAATCATCAGCCAATTAGGTCAAAATCAGTCAAAATCAGTCAAAGTCAGTCATTGCAGTGGATGGTGGCCATTCTTGCAGAATTTGGGCACCATGATCAATCATCAAGAGTTCATATATGTTGTGACATCATTTGGAGTCAAGATATCAAGGAATTAGGGTTTGGAATTCATCAGAAGGTGCTTCAGTCAAGCAAAACCCTAGAAAGTCAAACTTGGTCAACTGTGGATTTAATCAGTGATTTGATGGTGGGATTTGGTCTGAGAGGTCTCATTCATGCTTATACAAGCTTCATATATCATGTCAAGCATCCACAGTGAAGAAAATAAAGTCAGACAGGGAATTTCCAAAAATAGAAAGTTGACCTGTAATTCAAATTTGCCAAAAATGGAAACTTCTTGATCCTAAACTTACATCATGATACAAGCTTCAAATGAATTTTTGCCCAACATGAAAGTTGAAGATCTTGTTCTCCCATTTCCAAAAAGTCCAAGAACACTCAATTTCCATGTATGGTTGGCAAGTTATGATCAATTCAATCTCAAACATTTGTGAACTTCAAAAGGCCATATCTCTCAAACCATTTGGCCAAATTTGGTGAGGTTTTTTCCAACAAGTCATATTTGATCCCCTCTTTCCAAAAATGTCACCATCATGCATCAAAACCTCACCATTCAAAATGGCCTTTTTGAACTTGCTTGAATTAATTTCAAGTGAAGGTGAAATTTGACTTTTCAAAATAATCATTTTTAAACCATTTGGCCAATTGGAAACATTCAGAAATGTCATTTGGGACATGTTTGCAAGCCCGATTTCGCAGCCAGCACCTTACACCTCACCACCTAAGTGAAAATGCTCCAATTAGCAAAATGGTCATTTTTAGCAAAGCATGATTACTACTCCATTAGCCAACACTAAACAGAAGTATATAAACACATTTTCTGTCAATTGGAACCCTAGCAGCCTCACACTCACTCAGAAAAATCACTTGCTCTCAAAACACACATTTCCTTCATCTTGAAATTCTGCAAGAACCTTCAAAGCACACGATTCCTTTTGGTTTGTTCCACCATTTTCCAACTATTTGGCAGCCTTTGCAAGTGGTATTTCTCCACTGTAACAGCAATCTCCAGCTCTGCTTCATCAAAGTTCAGCCATGGCAAGATTCGATTTGGGCTATTTCAAAGACTCCTGAGCTAAACATCCTTCACCATTCACCTTTTGGAGCTTGGAACCTCATCTGTTTTGAACCAGAACCACCAAACAACATCCAAATCATCACTGTGCATCAGTTTTGGTAAGATTTCGAGTTCCTTCATTTCCTAAATCATGCCATGCTTATGATAGAGCTTGCTATGCTGGTCATTATGAGCTTTAATTTGATGAAAATGGTTAAGTAGTTAGCAAGTTATGTTGAAATGAATATTGATGCTCAAACATGTTCTTGCTCGATTTGTTTTGTTTGAGATGATTTAGTGAAAATGATGCTTGGATTCATGATGTGTGTGGTTTGCTGAGTTTAATAGTGTGCTTGATTTCATGTTTCTGTGCAATTTCATTTTCACGATTTCTTGATGGTGAAGAAGACAACACTGTTCAT
This sequence comes from Lathyrus oleraceus, assembly GCF_024323335.1. Taxonomy (NCBI): domain Eukaryota; kingdom Viridiplantae; phylum Streptophyta; class Magnoliopsida; order Fabales; family Fabaceae; genus Lathyrus; species Lathyrus oleraceus. The sequence continues at coordinate 176,915,058 of NC_066581.1, forward strand.
GAAAACCCTAAAACATTTTTCCAGAATTCTGTGTTGAACGATTTTTGCATGGCCATGTTACTGTTTCATTGAACCGGCCAATCAGAACATTTCCTTGCCTCGCCCTTAAGCGCACCGTTTCATTAAGTTGATCCGTTATTTACCAATTTGCCATTGTGTCCAATTAATCCAATTAAATCATATTTGTTTTCAATAATTATTTCATTTTGATGCATCAATTTACAAAAATCATGGAGCTCTCAATTTTAATCCAAAACTCATGGGATTTTTGCATCATGTTCATCACAACCTCTACTTATTTATCATATTTTTTCCAGAATTTTTGCATGGTCGAATTTTATTTGGTATTAGGGTTTTGCACATGTGACAATATTTTGTACCTTTTACCAAAACACTTGTGAAATGATGATGCATTATCCAATAGCCCTGAAATATTTTGTGCTTAAACTAGACTCACTCATGGTGATTTTGGTGTAGAGTTTGTGAATTTATCTTATCTGGATTGTGAGTTATGAATTTTTGAATTAGGGTGTGACAATTTGTGTCACACCAATGATGTGCAACTTCATGATTTTTTTTACCATGCTTCTTGATCTCCAATTGGCTTGAATTTTTGCATGAACCTACTCTTGTATGTCTAGTTTACATGTGAATTTTCTTGGAATTATTTGTGGCATTTCCTAATTGTTTGAGATTTTCTCCCCTGTTTGACCAAAATGTTGACTTGTGTGATACATGTTGCCATTCCATTTGTGAAATTCTCATACTTTATTGGATGAACATGAAATTTGACATGTGATTACTAGACATCTTAAGCTTTGTCATGGTGTTGATCCCATTCATTTCTTATTTGTTATCACTGACTTATGATTTTTTGAAGTTGATACATGTTTGGTTGACTTCTTTGAGCATGCTTAAACTTGCCTTGCTTTTCTGATTTTCATTGACCATCTTCCCTTGATCCAAATGAGCTGAAATTTGACATGCATATCATGCTATGGATTATGATTGACGATGATTTATCTGATAATTTATTGAATTGTTTATGATTGGTTTTGAGTTGAGTCTTGCTGTTGACTTCTATGAGCTCCCATTTGCCATGCTTTGACTTCTTTTGCTTATGAAATGATGATGATGCATGATATGAATGTGAAACCAATTGATTTTGTTTCTTAAATGTTTAAACTTGATTTTGATTGGATATCACTTGCTGTTTTGACTTTCTCATTCTCTTTTAACCCTAGGCTTGTCCTAGTGGTCTTGTTGCTCATGTTTGAGTTCATGTTTTCAGGTTAAGCAACAAATGCTTCAAAGAGACCAATACAAATTGATTAAGCTTGATTGTTTATCATGAGCTAACCTCTTTGTTTTGTAGGTGGCTTGACTCATATGATTTGAGTCTTGCGCTTTGCACATTCATCTGATTATGTTGACTGTTAATTCTATTCTCATTTTGCTTTGACTTTGAGTTGTGTACTGATTCTGTTTGACTATTTCAGGTACCATTAGTTGCTTAGTTCTTTGAACTTGCTTTGCTTTGCTTTATAGCAATTTGCATTGAGGTATAATCCCTTTTCTTCATGTAGTCTGGAAGACCTGGCCTGTTACTTGGCCAGGCAACTGTCTGAAGTCCTCCTTAAGAGGCAATGCTTGTGTGTGTTTACTTTTGTCCCAAGCAGGAAAAGTCCTTTAAATAAGGCAATTGGTAGATCAAAGAGATAAGCAACCTATCTCCTACTATTCTGTGAGTCTTCTCCTTACTCCCATTACATGGTTGTAGCATTGAGATCCAAACCCAAGATCTATAGAGTCTAACTTGTGGAAAGAGCTCCATCTTTCTGAGCTCCCACACCTTCTGATATTCAATGCTCCCCCTGACCAGGGATAAGAGCAATGAGGCACACCCCTCATATCCTTTCATCTGCTTCACCTTAGCCCCTCAATGGCAAGGTTAAGAGCACCATTAACCCTATTCCAGTTGGCCTCAGTGCCTTACCCTTTTGTATGAGCCTCCTTGTTTGGTTATAGTGTGTGCTGAATGCTTTCATTGATTGATTGCTTATCTCGTATGCACATGTTTGCTCGCATGCTTTGTGCATTTATCATCATTTATTGCTCATTGATGCATAATCATCTCATTTGTCTTTGTGACATTATCATTGTTGTTTGCCCATTGAGGACAATTGTAAGACCATTCATTGGCTATTGTTCCTATGATGTGGAAGTGAGTATAAGACCATCACCTTGGCCACTCATCTTATCTTTGATGGAAGGTACGTAGGCAGCGGGTTCATCCGTTCAAACCCAATAATAAAATTGTATATTCTTTTCTCATCATCCCAATCATGTTTCCACAATATTTATGTCATAACAAATAACAATTTAGTACAACAAGTGTGAAAAGGGCTCCCTAGGAGTACCTAGGACGTAGTGGGTGCCTAACACCTTCCCATTGCGTAATTTACCCCTTACCCAGACTCTCTGATCTTTTATTAGTTTTCTACGTGTAAAACTTCTTAGGCTTTTGTTCGCTTTTTAGCCAGTCCTTTGGATAAATAAAAGTGCGGTGGCGACTCGAAATCTTTGTATATCTTTGCTTATGATTTAATCAATAAATCATATAGCGACGAATACACCGCTACAGAAAAAGTGGCGACTCTGCTGGGGATTAAAATCGATCCTTGGTGGTATTGCCTACTTTTCGCCCTTGTTGTGCTATATTGTTATCTGTTATATGACATATTTTTGTACGATTTGGGATAAATGTATTGATTGTAATGTTTGAATTGCTTGATATACAATTGCTGTTTGCTTTGGTGATCCGTGAGATGAGTTCTATACCCGAACTCGAGTGCACTCTAGGATAGGAGAATGGCATAGTCTTGTTGACTGGTGAGGAGTATTCCTTAGCCAGTTGACTTGCGAGTCCATTCACTTGGTGGAGGTCATGTTGGATCAATAATGTCACACAAGTTATTTGTGGTTAGGCATTATTCTTTCAATCATGTTCCGCAGAAGCCAAGGACCTTAGTTTACCAAACCCATCTTTGCCTATTTTTAGGAACGTAGTGCGGAGGTCGTTCAGATGTAAGTTCTGATACGATTGTTACGCGATACTACACTCATGAGAGTTTCTCTTGAGAATATTCTTGGAATACGAGTATTCGTTCCTCCGATAATATTCGAAAGATGGAACGATGATTATGGGAACCTCTGGTAGAACATGTCTGGCAGGTTTAAACCCTAGTACACTCCCTTTGGGTGGTTCTTAACCGAGACTCCATGCTCGTGACTCTCAACAAACCCGTGATTCGTGGTTGAGTCGTTCAGACACCGTTAATATCAATGGAACCCGGATCAGGTGTAAAACCTAAAATCCACCAAAGCGGCTGGTTGATATTAAGGATGTTCGAGCCGGTTCATGTACCGTTAATATCAATGGAACTTGGGTGTCGATAAGGTGAAAACCTAAATCCACCAAAATGGATGATTGATATTGGGGATACATAGAGCTTTCCCACGACCTTTGTTTGGTGTGACTTGCTTGATCCTTGAGTGTGATTGTTGCATTCATGCATTCACGCATTCATCCGCATTCATGTCATCAGAAAAAAGAAAATTTTCAAGGAACTCAAAGGAGTTTATTTGCAAAAATTTCAAACATGAAAAAACCGGGAAAATTTTTTCACCTGATATATCTGATGAGATATTTTCATGTATGATCAAAATGCTTAAACATTTCAAAGTTTGCAAATAAAACCTTCGAGTTCCTTTGAAATAAAAACAAGCATATGCATAAACACTTCATGCATCATTTGCATAAGCAGGTGTTTTGTTCCGGTCTCCCGTCCTGTGGTCTGACCCTGCGATCTTCATTTATTTTGAAGACGCACTTTGCCGGTATGATACCAGAGCCAACTCTGCCAGATGGATGGATCAGATTGAGCAAGAGAATTGTGGACTCGAAGAGGAATTTACCAGACTATGTACTGTTGATGGATTTATTCCTGGTTAACCCATCCCGGGCGGGCATTGGCTACTATTCTGGGGCACTTAATGAACAAGGTTTGTTCGCAAGTGGAGGATTCATCCATGACGATCAACCTGCAGAAGAGGCTGCTGCTATCTTGGAAGAGGATGCAGAGGACCTGAACAATTTTGTTATTCCTGGTGGTGTCTGCCACAATTGGGTCGCTGTGGATGTTCCTACGGTCATTCATAAGTCAGCGTGAATTGTTCATTTTGTTCAAAACCCTTCTCCCATGCCAAAAGGAGAAGTGATGACATTGTTGGCAGCATTTAATACAATGATGTTTTCATTCAATTAATGCACTGTCAAACATTTGTTTTTCCATTTGTTTTCACTTTTTGCTTTTGCATGAAATCGGTGATCACAAAAAACCATGAAAAACAATAAAACAACATTTTTCATCTGCATAAATGATTTGTTTGTTTAAATATCAAAAGCTTTTCATTATCCAAAATCATTATGCAGGGATTTCTAAACCCATTGAACATAATGATCCAACGCCATCTCCCAATCTTGAATGCCTTGTATTTGAAGCAGAGGAAGATGATGTTGAAGGGGATTCCTGATGAGATTACCCGCCTTCTTGAGCACCAAAGGAGCTCATTCAGCTGTATCATGAGAATCAGCAAAACAGTCAAACTGGGGCATTACAAATATAATGTAAAAAAAAAAAAAAAAAAATGAGAGGAAAAAAAAGAAAAAAAAAAAGAGTAAAAAAGAAAAGAGGGTGGAAAAATAAGAAAAAATCAAAAATCAGGAAAAAAATTTCAAAATTTTTTTCAAAGGAAAAAAGAAAAATTATACCCTTAAGTCCCTTGTTGACTGATGCTGAATGGATTCAGAGTCGTTATGACCAACTGAGTTTGATTGAAGATAAGCGTTTAACTGTCATATGCCATGGTCAGCTATATCAGCAGAGAATGAAGAAAGCATTCGATAAGAAGGTCAAGCCTCGTGTGTTCCGAGAAGGTGACCTCGTGCTCAAGAAAGTTTTGTCTTTCGCGCCCGATTCCAGGGGCAAGTGGACTCCAAACTACGAGGGTCCATATGTTGTTAAGAGAGCCTTTTCAGGCGGAGCTTTGATGCTTACAACAATGGATGGGGAGGATTTCACTCGTCCTGTGAACTCAGATGCAGTCAAGAGATACTTTGCCTAGAAAAAAAAAGTATATGCAAAAAAAAAACAAACAGAATAGCTCGCTAAGTTGAAAACCCGAAAGGGCGGCTTAGGCAAAAATGAGCGTCTCGGTGGAGAACCCGCAAAGGTAATCCAGGCAAAAATTAGAGACTTGAAAAAAAAGAGGTATATTTGCATCCCGCTAGATTGAGTACCTCACCCTGGGGCAATCTAGGCAAAAATTAGGGATTTGGCAAGTAACTGCATCCTGACAAGACTTTTTGTTCTACAGTCGTCATTTCGTCAGAAGATTCTCGATTCGTCGTCAACCGAAGCTTCGGATACATCGAGATTCAAATTGGTAGAGAAAGGATCATTATGTTCAATGTAGCCCTCTTCCAATATATATCACTGATTTCAAATTTGTACAGATCTATGGAGTCTTGCCATTTGCAGGCTACCATTCCATCAAATCAATTTGAGCTTTTTATCCAATTATTTGCACTCTTATTTGTTTCAATTCAACAAATGTTTTGCATGTTTTAAATTGATAAAATATCATTGTTTTAAACAAATCAAATTTTTTAAAATTTGTCATTTTAGACAAAGTGAACATTCACAATATTGAAAGGATACTCAAGAATATCTCAGTGCTCTCCCGAGGGTGGCATGATTTCCAACAGGTAAGACATTTGTTCATATTCCTGGTTTGGTTGTATCTTCTTTCTTCAGATCTTTGTTGAGGATGATTCCTCAAACAGAGTTGTTGTTGGGGTTGTTCCCCAGTATAGTCGCAAGCAGAGTGTTGTTGAAGACTTCGTTTTCTCCAGCAGCAGTTTTCCCCAACATGGGTGTTTCCTTGTGAGTTTCGGCGGTTGATTGGTTTGTCATCTAGGTGCCCCGTCACTTTCTCCAGTGGATCGCCTGCCCCAGACTTTATTTGTCTCCTCAGCACAGTCATGAGTAGAGCTGTTATCGATATCCCCATCGGATTTTCGAGCAGAGTTGTTGTCACTCTTCCCAGTGCAGTTGCCAGCGGAATTGTCTGTTTCCTCAGCACGATCGCTTTCTTTTTGAAAGACTCGGTAAGTCAGTGGTTTGATACCCGGTACTTTACCTTTTCCCCGGCGAGGTCGTCTGCGGAATTGTTGCTATCTCTCCATCAGAGTTCTTCTCTCCAGTAGAGCAGGATTTATTTTCCTATTCAGTGGTTGATTGGGTTGACATCCCAGTATTTTCAACCATCTTTTCCTCAGCGTAGTCTGCAGAGCGTTTGTTGTGGCAGTTTTGCCTGTTAAATACTCCTTCAATCCCCAATATGGTCAGATGATGGCTTTGGCCTCCAGTGAACGGATTGATTTCCTGACTGTTTGTGATCCACAGTAGAGTGGCTTATATTGCAGAATCTACTTGTTGTGATCAGTTTGCTGTGAATTCTCCCCAAGTAGAGTGGTTTGTTGCAGAATCTATTTGTTTGATCTGTCCTCCCTCAGTGGTTTGTTCCCCAAGAGAGTAGCCGACAGTATTTTTCCCAGTAGAGTTGCTTATACAGCTAGATTCTATTTGGATGATATCATTCTCCCTCAGTGGGTTGTTCCCCAGCGGAGTTATGTGGAGTTGCTTCTACAGCAGTTCGTGTTTGTGCTTACGCACTTTTTGTTTCTCAGTTGACACTGGGATCCCCTGCAGATACTTTGGGACTTCTCTTGTTCTCCTACAGATTCGTCTTGGTGGCTGTTTTGCCCGTTGTGACTTTCTGTGCCCTGATTGGGTTATCTACTGATCCATCACTCAGAGATTTTGTTTCCTGATATCTCCGACCCTCTGCTTCTTCAGCAGTACTCGCAGATCTTTGCTTGACAGCATGAAGATCTCCGCAGATTGGCTCTCCAGCTGGTTTTTCCCCTGGAAGTATAATACCGGACGTCCAGTTCCTGGACCTGTTGTGTTAGAATTGTCTGTTTTGTCCGCATTCATCAAACATAAATCACGCATATTCATGCATATTCATAAACATTCAGATATTCATGTCGCATTTCTTGCCATGTATCTTTTGTTGTTGTGTCTCCTGCTATGGTGATATAGATCTCTTTACAGATCTCCCCAAGCAGATGTCGGGTGTTTATAAATCTCTCCATATAGAGTCAACCCCATAAGCAGAAAATGTTGTCTTTCCTTCTGCAGTTCCCCACTGAGATACATCCTCGTGGACGACGGTTTCTTCCGTTTCCTCCCAACACATATATTGGGATGGATGTTCCTATTTGAGTTATATCCTCATTAGGACGTGTCTGGATTCAGTCTGTCTTTTCGGATTATTCCCGAATTGGCTATTTGTCAAATGTCTTATACTTCCCAGTGGGTTGTTCCCCAGTGGAGTAGTTTTTGGGCCTCTACCCTCGTACCGGTAGTTATAAGTCCTATGTTTCCTGGCTTTCTTGGCAGAATTTGTGGTTATACACCTTTTATTCTCCAGCCAGAGTTTTGGTTTTCTACCCTCATACCGGTAGTTGTAAATCCTATTTTCCTGCTCTTCAGCAGTTTGTGGTTTGTTATAAACCCTATTTTGGTTTCCCGTGCGGATTTGTGATTTGTTCTATCCCCACGCGGAGTTGTTGGTCTTCTACCCCGTTTTCGGTAGATGTAAACCCTGATTTTCTGGTCACCCCCACCCTTTTGGCCCTCTGCCTACAAACCAGCAGTCGTAAGTCCTATCTTTGCGGTTTTTCTACCTACAAACCGGTAGTTATAAACCCTGTTTTCTCCACTTGCAGAGTTAACTTTGTTGTTCATCCCAACCGATGACAATTTCCTCTTTGTGGTTATCTTCATCTAGTTCTTGATGTTGATTTTCCTTTGCTTGGATAAGTTGCTCAGATCAGCACTTATATCCCCAGCAAGTCTTTTGTGGATAATTGCCGGATGCTAGCAATTTTATCCCCAGCGGGTCCTTTCACCTTTTGTCAGTGATTTGTTCCCCGGATCATTGATTGTTTATCAATGCATCCCCAGCTAGTCCCTGTGGATAATTGCCGGATGCTTGCAATTTATCCCCAGCGAGTCTTCTTTCGTTTACTCTTTTGTTGGTAATGTCTGTTGCTCCCTTTGATTGGTTATCATTATATACCTAGTTTGGTATCCCGATGCCTTTCTTTTTGGTTGATTTATCCTTTATTAACCCAGTAACCGGTTGTGGATAATCTTCCATGCGAGTGTATTATTCACGGTCTGCCGGTAATGAATAATATATCTCATGCACTCTTCAGTCGAAGCCTTTTGTGTTTTCTTTGTTGAGTAAGATTCGTTATTTCCCGTTGTGGAATCGAATATTTCTTTGTTGTCGAATAATTGCCGGATGCTTGCAACTTATCCCTTTGAGTTGTCTTTCGTTTACCCGGATGCTTGGTATCGATTGTCTCTCTGTTTTGGATAGTCACCTATTATATACTTCGGTATCTCTGGTGTCTTTTCCTTTCGAGTATATTATTCACGGTCTGCCGGTAATGAATAATATGTCTCATGCGCTCTTTAGTTGGAATCCTTTGTTGATTTTCCCCAGCTGAGCAAGATTCGTATTCTCTGTAGAATCGAATATCCATCCTTTAACCAGTTTGTGTTTTGGATGATGTGTGTTTTGGCATATATACCAATTCACGTTTTCGGTAGATCACCTATTATATACCCAGTAACCGGTATCTCTGGTGTTTCTTACCATGCGAGTTTATTATCTACGTTCTGACGGTAATAGATAATATATCTCATGCGAGTTTCTTATCCACGGTCTGCCGGTAATGGATATTATATCTCATGCACTCTTTGGGTTTGTTTCCCCAACTGAGTAAGATTTGCATTTCTTTATAGAATCAAATATCCATCCTATAAACAAGTTTGCTGTTCTAGCTTTCTTCAGGATGATGTGTGTTTTGGCATATATACCAATTCACGTTTTCGGTAGATCACCTATTATATACCCAGTAACCGGTATCTCTGGTGTTTCTTACCATGCGAGTTTATTATCTACGTTCTGACGGTAATAGATAATATATCTCATGCGAGTTTCTTATCCACGGTCTGCCGGTAATGGATATTATACCTCATGAACTCTTTGGGTTTGTGTCCCCAGTTGAGTAAGATTCATTTTCCCGTTGTGGATTCGAATGTCCATCCCGTAAGTCGATTTGCTTTTTCAAGCCCTCCTTTCGGATGATGAGTGTTTTGGCATATATACCAATTCACGTCTTTGGTTAGTCACCTATTATATACTTCGGTATCTCTGGTGTCTTTTCCTTTCGAGTATATTATTCACGGTCTGCCGGTAATGAATAATATGTCTCATGCACTCTTGGACTAATCTCTTGATTGTTCTCTCCGCAGAGTAAGATTCATATTCCTTGTGGAATTGAATATCCATCCTAAACAAGTCTGCTGTTCTAGCCTTCTTCAGGATGATGAGTGTTTTGGCATATATACCAATTCACATTTTGGTCGGTCACCTATTATATACCCAGTAACCGGTATCTCTGGTGCTCCCTCCCCTTCTGCTCCCTGTTATGACCTTGGTCCCTTGTGGAGTCAGATTTTCCTGAGTTTGTGTACCTTTTCCAGGTCTTTCTCAGATGTTTGGTTGATTGATATCTCTCACCCTTATACCGGTCTTAGATATTCATTCTTCCTGAGTTTGTTGCCCTTATACCGGTGACACCTCGTTCTTTGGTACTTCCTCAGTGAAGTTTTTCTGTTGCTTCTCCCCAGGAGTCAGCTTGTGTCTCTCCAATGAATTTATTTTCCTTTGGAATTCTTTTCCCCAGTGTGAGTCCTTCACTCCCCAATGAGGCCTCCAGTCTGATTTCTGTTACTCCCTAATCAGAGTCGTGTATTGTTCACGCTGTGTCAGTTTTGTTTATCCCCAACTAGAGTCTTGTTAGAGTCTCTGTTCCTGGTGAGTGTATTACTCCGATGGATCGTCTTTTCTTCTGTGTGAATCATATTCCCCACAGAGTTTTTGTCTTTTGCATACATACATTTGCATCATGAGGTCTCTTAGGGACCAAAATTTGTCTCATTACTGTTATTTAAGCCCATTCTACCGCGTCGAGATGAAGATTTCTAAACTTCACTTCTCCGGCTAGAATGACCTTAAATAGGGGCATCTGTAAGACCCCAATTTTGGCCCTAAGATCCCTCATGGCCCATATCATATCATATCATGGCCTCAAGGATCATTGCATGCCCTAGCTTCCCTCCTAGTGGGTAGGTTGCTTTGTGAGTGTGGTTCTTGATCACCAAGCATGTTTTGCATTTGTATATCTTTGCTTTTCATATGTTTACTAACCAAAAAGTACAAAAATATTGTCATTATAACCATGTTACTTGCAGCTGAAGCAATCATCAGCCAATTAGGTCAAAATCAGTCAAAATCAGTCAAAGTCAGTCATTGCAGTGGATGGTGGCCATTCTTGCAGAATTTGGGCACCATGATCAATCATCAAGAGTTCATATATGTTGTGACATCATTTGGAGTCAAGATATCAAGGAATTAGGGTTTGGAATTCATCAGAAGGTGCTTCAGTCAAGCAAAACCCTAGAAAGTCAAACTTGGTCAACTGTGGATTTAATCAGTGATTTGATGGTGGGATTTGGTCTGAGAGGTCTCATTCATGCTTATACAAGCTTCATATATCATGTCAAGCATCCACAGTGAAGAAAATAAAGTCAGACAGGGAATTTCCAAAATAGAAAGTTGACCTGTAATTCAAATTTGCCAAAAATGGAAACTTCTTGATCCTAAACTTACATCATGATACAAGCTTCAAATGAATTTTTGCCCAACATGAAAGTTGAAGATCTTGTTCTCCCATTTCCAAAAAGTCCAAGAACACTCAATTCCCATGTATGGTTGGCAAGTTATGATCAATTCAATCTCAAAAATTTGTGAACTTCAAAAGGCCATATCTCTCAAACCATTTGGCCAAATTTGGTGAGGTTTTTTCCAACAAGTCATATTTGATCCCCTCTTTCCAAAAATGTCACCATCATGCATCAAAACCTCACCATTCAAAATGGCCTTTTTGAACTTGCTTGAATTAATTTCAAGTGAAGGTGAAATTTGACTTTTCAAAATAATCATTTTTAAACCATTTGGCCAATTGGAAACATTCAGAAATGTCATTTGGGACATGTTTGCAAGCCCGATTTCGCAGCCAGCACCTTACACCTCACCACCTAAGTGAAAATGCTCCAATTAGCAAAATGGTCATTTTTAGCAAAGCATGATTAATACTCCATTAGCCAACACTAAACAGAAGTATATAAACACATTTTCTGTCAACTGGAACCCTAGCAGCCTCACACTCACTCAGAAAAATCACTTGCTCTCAAAACACACATTTCCTTCATCTTGAAATTCTACAAGAACCTTCAAAGCACACGATTCCTTTTGGTTTGTTCCACCATTTTCCAACTATTTGGCAGCCTTTGCAAGTGGTATTTCTCCACTGTAACAGCAATCTCCAGCTCTGCTTCATCAAAGTTCAGCCATGGCAAGATTCGATTTGGGCTATTTCAAAGACTCCTGAGCTAAACATCCTTCACCATTCACCTTTTGGAGCTTGGAACCTCATCTGTTTTGAACCAGAACCACCAAACAACATCCAAATCATCACTGTGCATCAGTTTTGGTAAGATTTCGAGTACCTTCATTTCCTAAATCATGCCATGCTTATGATAGAGCTTGCTATGCTGGTCATTATGAGCTTTAATTTGATGAAAATGGTTAAGTAGTTAGCAAGTTATGTTGAAATGAATATTGATGCTCAAACATGTTCTTGCTCGATTTGTTTTGTTTGAGATGATTTAGTGAAAATGATGCTTGGATTCATGATGTGTGTGGTTTGCTGAGTTTAATAGTGTGCTTGATTTCATGTTTCTGTGCAATTTCATTTTCACGATTTCTTGATGGTGAAGAAGACAACACTGTTCATGAAAACCCTAAAACATTTTTCCAGAATTCTGTGTTGAACGATTTTTGCATGGCCATGTTACTGTTTCATTGAACCGGCCAATCAGAACATTTCCTTGCCTCGCCCTTAAGCGCACCGTTTCATTAAGTTGATCAGTTATTTACCAATTTGCCATTGTGTCCAATTAATCCAATTAAATCATATTTGTTTTCAATAATTATTTCATTTTGATGCATCAATTTACAAAAATCATGGAGCTCTCAATTTTAACCCAAAACTCATGGGAATTTTTGCATCATGTTCATCACAACCTCTACTTATTTATCATATTTTTTCCAGAATTTTTGCATGGTCGAATTTTATTTGGTATTAGGGTTTTGCACATGTGACAATATTTTGTACCTTTTACCAAAACACTTGTGAAATGATGATGCATTATCCAATGGCCCTGAAATTTTTTGTGCTTAAACTAGACTCACTCATGGTGATTTTGGTGTAGAGTTTGTGAATTTATCTTATCTGGATTGTGAGTTATGAATTTTTGAATTAGGGTGTGACAATTTGTGTCACACCAATGATGTGCAACTTCATGATTTTTTTTACCATGCTTCTTGATCTCCAATTGGCTTGAATTTTTGCATGAACCTACTCTTGTATGTCTAGTTTACATGTGAATTATCTTGGAATTATTAGTGGCATTTCCTAATTGTTTGAGATTTTCTCCCCTGTTTGACCAAAATGTTGACTTGTGTGATACATGTTGCCATTCCATTTGTGAAATTCTCATACTTTATTGGATGAACATGAAATTGGACATGTGATTACTAGACATCCTAAGCTTTGTCATGGTGTTGATACCATTCATTTCTTATTTGTTATCACTGACTTATGATTTTTTGAAGTTGATACATGTTTGGTTGACTTCTTTGAGCATGCTTAAACTTGCCTTGCTTTTCTGATTTTCATTGACCATCTTCCCTTGATCCAAATGAGCTGAAATTTGATATGCATATCATGCTATGGATTATGATTGATCATGATTTATCTGATAATTTATTGAATTGTTTATGATTGGTTTTGAGTTGAGTCTTGCTGTTGACTTCTATGAGCTCCCATTTGCCATGCTTTGACTTCTTTTGCTTATGAAATGATGATGATGCATGATATGAATGTGAAACCAATTGAGTTTGTTTCTTAAATGTTTAAACTTGATTTTGATTGGATATCACTTGCTGTTTTGACTTTCTCATTCTCTTTTGACCCTAGGCTTGTCCCAGTGGTCTTGTTGCTCATGTTTGAGTTCATGTTTTCAGGTTAAGCAACAAATGCTTCAAAGAGACCAATATAAATTGATTAAGCTTGATTGTTTATCATGAGCTAACCTCTTTGTTTTGTAGGTGGCTTGACTCATATGATTTGAGTCTTGCGCTTTGCACATTCATCTGATTATGTTGACTGTTAATTCTATTCTCATTTTGCTTTGAATTTGAGTTGTGTACTGATTCTGTTTGACTATTTCAGGTACCATTAGTTGCTTAGTTCTTTGAACTTGCTTTTCTTTGCTTTATAGCAATTTGCATTGAGGTATAATCCCTTTTCTTCATGTAGTCTGGAAGACCTGGCCTGTTACTTGGCCAGGCAACTGTCTGAAGTCCTCCTTAAGAGGCAATGCTTGTGTGTGTTTACTTTTGTCCCAAGCAGGAAAAGTCCTTTAAATAAGGCAATTGGTAGATCAAAGAGATAAGCAACCTATCTCCTACTATTCTATGAGTCTTCTCCTTGCTCCCATTACATGGTTGTAGCATTGAGATCCAAACCCAAGATCTATAGAGTCTAACTTGTGGAAAGAGCTCCATCTTTCTGAGCTCCCACACCTTCTGATATTCAATGCTCCCCCTGACCAAGGATAAGAGCAATGAGGCACACCCCTCATATCCTTTCATCTGCTTCACCTTAGCCCCTCAATGGCAAGGTTAAGAGCACCATTAACCCTATTCCAGTTGGCCTCAGTGCCTTACCCTTTTGTATGAGCCTCCTTGTTTGGTTATAGTGTGTGCTGAATGCTTTCATTGATTGATTGCTTATCTCATATGCACATGTTTGCTCGCATGCTTTGTGCATTTATCATCATTTATTGCTCATTGATGCATAATCATCTCATTTGTCTTTGTGACATTATCATTGTTGTTTGCCCATTGAGGACAATTGTAAGACCATTCATTGGCTATTGTTCCTATGATGTGGAAGTGAGTATAAGACCATCACCTTGGCCACTCATCTTATCTTTACATGTTGCATTGTTTGATTGTGTGTGAGGATGCAATTGTAAGTCCCTGCAAGTTGGCATTTGCTTTCCCATGATCACATGTTGCATTGTTTGTTGTATGAGAGGATGCAATTGTAAGTCCCTGCAAGTTGGCATTTGCTTTCCTATGATCATATGTTGGATATTGGTATAAGTCCAGACAGATTGGCATCCGGTATCCAAGTTTCGTTTCTTTGTTGAGGAGATTAGCGTAAGTCCATTGAGTGGCCTCTGATATCCATTTCTGTTTTAGGAGATTGGTGTAAATCCATCTATTGGTATCCGATATCCGCTTTTGTTTGTGAGATTGGAGTAAGACCATTGAGTGGCATCCGGTATCATTTGCTTGCTTACATTATTATTACTCATTGCCCATTCCAAAGGACACACTTGAATCATCTCCTATATGATCTCAAGAAGTGAACCTTCTAAGAAGTTTTACAATCCATCTTCATCCATTCATCCCCATTATGTCCTAAACCTTTTCACACTTTGATTTCAAACTTAACATAGATATTGTGCAAACTTCTTCATGCTTTTCAAATTAAAAACCTGGATCCCAAGTCCTTGACTTTTTCAAACCCCATTTCATAACACTTCTCTTGAATCAATCTTAATCATACTTTGACTCTACTTTCATAATCACAATCAATTAACTTCACCCATTCACTTGTTTTGGCTTTGTCCATTGTTAATATTTTCACATTAGCCATAGGTTTCAATTATCATTGTGGTTGATGTAAATCTTACCTATCCTTAGTGAGTCGACTATAAGACTTCCGTACTGAAAACAGGGTTAACCCCTCTAGTACGTCGAAGCTATCCTCGCATGGTGGATGTTGGTCTTGGTCGAGTTTTCTCCCATTGATAATGAAAAGCCTCAGTGCTATTGTTTAAAATTGAATCCACCAACTTTTGGAAATCTTTTAGCCGAACTACGGCGTTTTGATCCTTACCTTTGATGGAAGGTATGTAGGCAGCGGGTTCATCCGTTCAAACCCAATAATAAAATTGTATATTCTTTTCTCATCATCCCAATCATGTTTGCACAATATTTATGTCATAACAAATAACAATTTAGTACAACAAGTGTGAAAAGGGCTCCCTAGGAGTACCTAGGACGTAGTGGGTGCCTAACACCTTCCCATTGCGTAATTTACCCCTTACCCAGACTCTCTGATCTTTTATTAGTTTTCTACGTGTAAAACTTCTTAGGCTTTTGTTCGCTTTTTAGCCAGTCCTTTGGATAAATAAAAGTGCGGTGGCGACTCGAAATATTTGTATATCTTTGCTTATGATTTAATCAATAAATCATATAGCGACGAATACACCGCTACAGTCATTATCAAGATCAATCATCCATTTTGGTGGATTACGGTGTTCACCTTATCAACACCCAAATTCCATTGATATTGACAAGACTTGATTAGATCAACCAAGAATCAAGGGTTTGTTGTGAGTCACGAGCATGGAGTCAGGTTAAGAACCACCCCAAAGGAGTGTACTAAGGGTAAAACATGTAGATCATGTTCTAAAAAGCTCCCAAAGACTTAATTTCATCTATCGGATATTATAGGTTAGGATGAATGACTCATCAAGCCATAATATTCTCAAGAGAAACTCGTCTGAGTGTAGTATCGCGCAATAACTGTTATCAAGTCTACACCTGAACAGTCTCCGTACTATGTCCTAAATAGGCCAAGACGGGTTAAATGTTCTACGGTCATTAGCTTCTCGAACCCCAAATCAGAGAAAGTAATGCCTAACCACAAATAACTTGTGAGACATTAATAGCTCCAAAAGGGTCTCCACTAAGTAGATGGGTCTCAAGCCAACTTGTTAAGGACTACTCCACACAAGTCGAACATGACTATACCATCCTCCTATCTTAATTGCACTCAAGTTCGGGTTAGAACTTACCTCACCACTCAGAGATCACCAAGCACAACAAGCAAATTACATCATACAAACATCAAATACACAATTATATACACATTAAAAAGTAGGCTAAACCCACTAAGGACTACTCCCCAGCAGAGTCGCCACTTAATTTCTGTAGCGGTAACTTCATGACCACTAAGCTATGGATAAACATAACATCAATTAAACTAGAGTCGCCACTGCGCTTTTATTGTTTCCAAAGGAAAAGGGAAAAGTACGAACAAAACCCAAAGATAAGAAGTTTAAAAATCAAAACTAATAAAATTCCAGAGATTGCAGGTAAGGGGGTTGGTTACACAGAGGAAAGGTGTTAGCACCCAAAGTGTTCTAGGTACTCCTAGGGAGCCATTTTTTATGTGTGCATGTGTTTTGGTATAAAAGATGTTTGCAATAAATAGAGTGAGAGGATGAGAAAAGAATTCATTAATTATATTTTTGTTTTTGACAAGACCTTCGGACTTGTGCCTATGTACCAACATAAAAATGAGGGATCAAAACCTCATAGTTCGTGGTATCAATTTCAAAGTGAGTGAATTTCTTTTAATAAAAATTAAAGTTTAAGAGAGGCACAAAAGGCCTAAAAGGGTCTGAATGAGTGCTAGTTCTTTTTGTCTTTTGAAATTTTAAGTCAAGTATGGTTAAGTACATTTACAAGTTTGAATTAAGAAAAGAAGTTTGAAAATACAATGGCGTAAGGCCAAAGTTTCTAATTTGCAATAAAGTCTAAGTTTAGAAATCACAAGCAAAGAAAGTTTTGAAATAGGGGAGAGATTTGAAATTTAAGAAATGGGAGGAGATGAAGAGACTAATCCTAAGAAAAAATTTAAAAGTTAAGAGTTAAAAAGATCTGACCAGTGGGATGCAATCCAATAGACAAGAATGTCATATAGAAACCCACTTTTCCTTTGCACTTTAAAATCCAACAATATCAATAAGCAAGTAAGACGAAGAGCAAGACACCAAATAAAGATAGTCACATCCAAGCTAGCAACTCGATAGTCTTCTTCATAATCTCCCTTGCATCATATGACACACTCCTTGAATGGCTCAGAAATAGGCATTAGACACAGGTTCAAAGTAACATTTGCATCAAGACCATGTAGCAGATGAACTCAAAAGGGATCTCAATACTTGCATCAAATGAAAGTTCAATTCATAATGACTTGGCTTCAGAAAAGTTGGGATTGGCCAAGTCCTTTTGCATAGGGAGTGCTGCCTAATTCTAAGTCCAAAGCTCAGATCAAATCCAATAGTCCACACAAACATTTTATAAAGGGTTTTTCTTGTTATTTTGTACATTAAGGTCTTAAAACCACAAACACAAACAAAATACACAAACAAGTATATACAATCACAATATATTCACAATTCATGTCTCAAGTGAGCAAAGTAAAAATGGAATTAAAATAAACAAGTTAAATGATATGAATAATCGAAACTGATAAAAGGGCTTGAATTTAAAGTGCATAAAGTAAATGACTTGAAATTAAAAGTTAGTCAAATGTTAGTTAATTAGATGTTAGTATTGTTTTTGCTTTTCAATTCTTTAAGTCATTCTTTGGAGAATACTTAACCCTCTATTCACAAGCATTGATCCTTGAACCAAGACATCTTCCAAAGGAAGGAAAAAAGGCCAAGTTTCCATACAATACCATGAAAGGGGGGAGACTTACAATCTCACTTACTAGAATGCTATGCTTTTGGATCAAAATTTAGCGCTATGTTAAGCAATCGTAATTGGACTTATGTAGAAGTCACAACTATCTGAGGTCGAGCAATAGAAATTTTAGTGTTAATGTATGTTAGAGATATGGTATAATGAACCATACTCCTAAAAAATACCACACTTAAAAAGAAAATGGCAAAAGGATGAACCTAATCTCATCCATACTTGTATTGGTTTATGAACCAATTAGTTTTAGGATATAGAGATATCATTGGTCAATGAAATAGATGGGATAGAATGAGATTGAAGATGAAGAGGGGGGAGGGGGGGGGGGGGATGAGACAAACACAAATTGGTCATGGGAGAAATTTTATCAAATTAAAATCATTCATTCATTTTGAGAAATGGAATGTACATTCCATCAATCCCCTAAATCCAATGATTTTAATCCAACAAAGTCAAATTAACCTTGACCAAGACCCAAACGCAATAGTCAAACTTCACAAGTCAATAAAAATAGCTCAACACAATTTATTCACAATTAAACAATTAAAAATCAATTAAAAATGCATTAAATTAAATTATGTTTAATCAAAACCCTAAAACCTCTTCAAAACACCAAATAAATGGCCAAGAGATTTATCATAGGTCAAACAAGGTCAAAGGACCTTGGAGAAAAAACTTCATTATTTTTGGAAATGCAAAAGTATTTTTAAATAATTTAAAATATGCACAAAAACAATTAAATCATGAAAAATATTAATATCGATCCAAAAAATAATTTTAATTCAGAAAATGAAAGAGAATTTTTTTTGATAATTTTTGGTGAAAGTCCCATATTTTTTTGATCAATATTAAATATATGTGAACCATCTGATCTTCCTCATTAATTGAGGTGGCAGACCAGATGGTCCCTAGCGCGCGTTCCACGTGGTCTTGAGTCAAACACGCTGCAAGAATGGTAATCACAACCAACACTCAAGATTAAAACATTTTGAATGGATCATGTGGTTCAGAGACTTGTCAACACATCGCCAAAGCCAGAGCTCTGATCTTCTTGTCCGGTGGACCTCACCAGACTAGTCCACCTTCAACCATCACCAAAATGAAAAATCAAGACATGAATTTAAAGAAAAAATGCTCAGGAGCTCGAATCTGCCCTCAATTTTGTCTAATTCCAAGTATAGGAAGATACATGGAATTGAATTTTGAGGATCATGATCTGAGTTGCTTCGATATGACCTCTAAGAAACCCAATCTTGTTGCCTAGATTGGTAGGACTTTAGACAACCAAAAATCAACTAGAATAGTGGAGAAATAAGAGAGAATCGAAGAGTGGAAAAATATGGAAAATCACCTTCAATGGAGCTTCAGATTGGCACGATCTTGCACTCAATTAGGCTTGGCCTTGCTTCAGATGCTTGATGGAGTAGAAAGGGATGGACTCTTGGAGTTTCAATCTCCTAAATAGTGGGAGATTCAAACTTAATTTTCAAAGAATATATTCAAGCTTATCCTTTAATGGTGAGGGTTTAGGGTTGCTGAATCAAAGCTTGTGCATGAGGAACCTCATTTCTGAGCAAGAGAGCGTCTATTTATAGGCCAATGGGATTGATAACTGCACACTTCCATTTTTGGCAAAACATGAAAATATCTCTTGCATGCTTGCATGGGCGTGTGATAGGCCCATCAAGTGATGCATTAAGGTCCAAAATTGAGTGTAAGCCATGCTGAAATCATGTTGTCAAGCCATGCATTCGTGTATGAAAAGTGGAACTTGAAATTATCCAAATGATCATTCAACTTTAGCCCATTTGCAAGTCACTCATCCTTTGTCCAAATGAGATAATTTTGGACTTTTTGTAAAGGGTAGATCAAGAGGAACAACTTTAATGTTTAACACTTTTTAATTTGAAGCTTGGATCATGATGAATTTTGAGGTGGAAGTTTGGAAAATCGAACATATCAAAAAAAAAATCTAAGTACCAAGCCATATGTTCACTTATTCCACCTTGAGTAACTTTTTCTATGGGATTCAAATGAGAAACATTCCTTTATCAAAGTTGTAGCTCTTTCAAATCCCATAAATTTGGTCACAAATTTGACCTTATTTGGATTTGGGATGAAGATGTTATGCATTTTAGATGTTGAGGAAAATCACTTGTTCAATGGTATTGGCCCAAAATGGCCTATAATATTTCCTCTTGGCACATGCATTTTCTAGTTGATTTTGAACTTCCTACAAACATCAAAGTTGAATTAGACATCTTTAAATTGATCATGCAAATTAGGGTTCAGATAAAATGACCTATAATCTTTCACCATAAAAATTGACTTTCCAAGCAAAACTAGCTTTAGACTTCAACATAAAAGTTGTTTGGAATGTAATTTAGAGTAATGTTTCTCTTGGAATCATTTTCATATGCTAAAAATTGTAGGCAATAGGGTCTAGGGAACCCCAGTTTTGGCAAGTTGACTTTCTCTGGTCAACCACTATGAACCAACTTGCTAGCTTGATATTCTTTTGACTTTTGGGCCTCATGGAGGATCACATATGCATAAGATGATGAAATGTGAAGTATCCCTTGAAATATTTGACCAATTGGTGAAAAACTTGTTAAAGAAGTCACACAAGATACCTAAATGAATTAGGGCTTCCAAGGCAAACAAGCTTCAAACTCTTGATGATTTCTTGATCAAAATAAAATGTGAAGATCATGGTGTCGCAACTAGGCGAAAAAACAACTGGCGAGGAAAGAAAACAGAAGAGTCTCCACCGTTCGTTATTTATCCCAAAGGAGGGAAAGGAAATGATCGAAGAAAACCTGAAGAAAAGGAAAAGACAAGGTCTCGCAACCAAATCTTGGGTTCAGGAGTCGATTATGCGAAGAGAAGGTATTAGCACCCCTACGCATCCGTAGTACTCTACGGGATCCACTCTTGTTGTTCTCGTCTAAAGGGTGTTGGTATATCTAAGGTACTATTTACTAAGAGAAGGTCAAAAGAAAATGACTCGCAAGGATGTCGGATCCACTGCCTACGTATCTCATCTGAGTATGAGAATCAGAGTCATCGTAGCTCGTCTACCTATGGGCTAAAGAGAAGTGTGCTCGCTAAGACATCGCGTCTTATGCCTACGTATCTCATCTGGAATGAGAATCAGAGCAAGATGTAGTTCAGCTAACTACGGGAACCAGGGTCTCGATTGCAACTAGGGAAAGAGAAAAGGAAGGTCTCGATCGCAACGAGGGCGAGAGAAAAGAATCGCAGCAAGGGCGAAAGGAGGAAAGGATTAGTTATTAGTTGTCAGTCAAAACTCGGCAAGACATCGCGTCTCGTGCCTACGTATCTCATCTGAACATGAGAATCAGAGTTGTCATAGTTCGACTAACTAGGGGTTAAGGATTGCCATCTGAACATGGACTTACAAAAGAGGACACCAGTTGTGTCAAAGGAAAGTGGGCAATGTGTTCAACGTCCTAGCAGTAGGTGTCGCAGCTCGCTGAATCGAGTCTTAGGAAGTTACCTCTTTGCAATAGAACGAATTGACATGTCACAAGATCAAAGATGCACAAAAGGTCTAAAAGTGGGGAAGCTCTGCCCTAGAGTTATCATTCAATATGGACTTATGTGTTAGGATTTACAAAAGGGAACATCTACCTAATGTTAGCATGCAAATAATAAGGGAATTCTACATATGTTATCATACAAAGGATTCTACCTAATGGGTGCTACCTAAACGGAACAAGAGTCGACGGATGGAGCAAGGAAAGGAGCCATGGATAAGGGTAGATGGCGATGCCTGAGGCAATCGACTTATAGGTAGATGGCGATGCATGAAGCAATCGACTTACAAGAGAATGGATGAATGCGTGCTGGTTCTGTTAAGTTTTGAAAATCATTACTCGACGTTGGATCGAGCTTTTAATCTTATTTTGAAATGGTTATCGGATGTTCGTTTTATTTCTTGTATTAACATGTGACTAAAGAAATAAATAAATAAATATTATACACTTTATGGGATAGGGGTACATTTGTTATGAATGGGGATTGTTCATGGCAAACAAACAATAAGAATATATGCCTCATACGTCATACAAGTAGGCAATAGTTATCAATCAGATCGGATAAATAAACAATATATAATCAAACCAGAGAATCAAATAATGGAGCATTTAAACAATGCATGGGAGTATGAACATGTTAAATAATCAAGCAATAGAAAGCATGAATGAGAGAAACAAGTATAAAACATAACAGATGAATCAACCAGATGAAAATATGCACACGAAGAGTCCACTGAATAATTAATCAGGAAATGAGGTAAGGACCAAACAAAATTAAGGTAAAAGGCCTCTAATACATGACATATGAGATGAACAAGGTAGGATAAAAAGATCTCTTCAATTGCCATAAATAATCCCTAAGTCAAACATCGATCATAAAGAAGTCAACTGAACATTCAAGTCAACTTAAAAAAAACAAATAAATAGCAAATTAATCAAGAAAATTATGAAAAATTAAACTAAATAAGGTGGGGTCAGGCCATCATCATCCCCCAAAAATATTTTAAAAATAATGAAAATTGGCACGTGAATTAATTAAAACAAAACATAGCTCAAACCAAAAGACAATTAATAAGACTAGGTTAAAAATAAATCAAGAATAAAGAGTAAATTAATCAAGAAAATTATGAAAAATTAAACTAAATAAGGTGGGGTCAGGACATCATCATCCCCCAAAATGATTTTAAAAATAATGAAAATAGGTATGTGAATTAATTAAAATAAAACAGAAGTCAAATTAAAAGTCAACCAACCAAACTAGGTCAAAAGTAAATCCAAAATAAATTGAAAATGCAAAATAAAATTCCAAGAAAAGGTCAGGTTGACCATGAGACAGTGGTCAACCTTCATCCCAAAAATCAAATGCTAACAATAATTATAAGTCATAAAAATAAAATCAATAAAAAAAGTGTGTTAAAATGGACCATTTAGAATAAATAATTAAAATAAAATATTAATATTAAAAAAATACGAAAATAAAAATTATATAAAACTAAATAAAATGTTAAGAAAAGTGAAAAATATTTTTGGGTAATTTTATGGATGAAGAAAATATTTTAAATAAGAAAAAGAAATATGAAAATGGAAGGATTAATGGTGATGAACATGGTAAGCAAGCGTAGATATATCAAAACATGGTCATGGAAGAGATGATTACCTAATGGAAAATAGAAGTGAAATGGAATCTGATATGTGATGAAGCTTTGCCTCCTTTCCACCAAATTTCAATGCTCCTTTAGGGTTAGGGTTTCAGCTTCTTAAATAGGGTGGATTAGGTGTTCTCATGGGCTTTTTAATAAGTGATTTATCCATAAGAATAAAAGTGTGAAGTGAGGTGTAAAATGTTGTTATTTTGGGCCAAACTTAATTGAATGGATGTCCAATGCATGGCGAAAAGTGGTAAAAAAAATGTGGCTGGTTTGTGCAGCATGCTTAGAAAATCTGATTGGGCCAGCCAGACCCAAAATCTGCCTAGAAAATCAAGTCATGGTGCCCACTTTAAATGAATGTATCTCTCACACCATGGATCCAAATGAGATGATTCCAAAAGGATGTGAAAGAGGACATGGCAAGGTACAATTGTTGTGAAGAAATTATTTTCAAATAATGCCTTGAAGTGCAAGAAAACTGGCCAAGAAGTCTTGACAAATCTTGAAGATTTTGGACTTAGAAATTTTTCTAAGTGTCCTAATAAAATGTCTCACTTTGACTAAGCATAACTTTCTGAATTCTAATCCAAATGGAGAAAAATTTATATCTCTAGAAATCTTGAAACAAGAGGAACAACTTTCATGTTGGAGACATTTTAAAATGGAGCGTTTATCTTGATGCAAAATGGGCTTAAAGTAAGTGCAACAATCATGAAAACTTGCCCTAAATGGAAAGTCAACCATTTCCAAATTAAGTAACTTTTCCAATTTCTGGTTAAATGATGAATCCATGATCCAACCTTGATCAAATTTCACATGTAGGATCCCCTAGGCATGGATTTTGAGATTCCACTCTCAAAATGTCAGGAGTTGACTTTTCTGGCCCTATAGTTGACTTTTCCCAAACTGTCTGATTCCCGATTCCATTGATCAATTGAAGCACTTCTAGCTCAAATAAAGAGCTGATTTTTTGTATGTAGACCCTTGTGGACATATGGAGGGCCATGGAAAAGAGTTTCACCCAAAGAATCAGAAATAAACTGATTTTATACCAAACCCTAGTTTTAGGGCAAAATGATCAGGAACTGATTGCACTGATTGCCAATGGATCTTTCTGAGATAATTGTGAATCTTCCTAGGCCAAGATGCCTCTCTAATCATGACATGGATGAGCTCCCCTACTTCCAACCAAACATTTCCTGTTGCAGGTAGCCATGAAACCCTAATTTCTAATTAAGTCCAGATGAACACTCTGATAGCTTTGAATCCTTCACTTATGAACTAAGGACCATAATAAGATACTTGGACCCCCTTGAGACCCTTCAGACTTGTATACTTAGAAAATGAAGTCCAATTCTCAATCTTGCTTTGTGTGGGCTCCTTTTGTTAAGGAGTGATCGATCAAAACCTGATCTCCATGTCACTAATGTCGTATGCAATGAGTATGACCTAATATGATGCTAATGAAGTGTAAAACATAATCCCATGCTTCCAGGAAAAATGAAAGGGAAAATTTTGGGGTATTACAGCTGCCCCTATTCAATAAACTGGAAACCCGAAAGGAAGATAGCAACGGCTTTCGCACTTTCGAGGTATCAAGTGATTGAATACGATAAAAGCCCGAAAATTTACACTAAAGTGAAAAAATGAAGTAACAATGCCTGTCAGAATCGGCTAAGAGGTTGTCTTGAAAAAGAATTCGTCTGGTACGGTGAGAGTCGGTCTGAACACCGAAACAAGGAATGTTAGCCTGAATTCCAAAATAAATGGTAACACAGAAATAACCATGGCCTGAATGCCGCTCATCAATCTGAATACTGGAAATGACTTCGATCTGAGCATCGGACGATACTTGATTATCAAACATCGGTCTGAACACCGGGAAATTGGCCTGAATGCCACTTCGGTCTGAATACCGGAAAATTGGCCTGAATGCCACAAGTTGCATCGACCTGAATGTCGGAAACTTCTTCGATCTGAACATCGGAAAACTAGCCTGAATGCCACTTCGGTCTGAATACCGGAAACTTGGCCTGAATGCCACAAGTTGCGTTGACCTGAATGTCGGAAACTTCTTCGATCTGAACATCGGAAAACTGGCTTGAATGCCACTTCGGTCTGAATACCGGAAACTTTCATGCCTGTCAGCATCGGCAGAAATAGGGAAAATGATAATTGAGGCGGCGCGTGGGCCAACGACCCCTGCTGGGAATAATAAAGATAAGTCATGAACAATCTTCAGTATGAGTACTGGAAACAACTTCTGGCTTATCACTTGGGATACCGAGAATGCCTTATGCTTTACATGCGTATGTTTGAATTTTTCAATGGTGTAATGCTCCATGAAAATGGAAATGCTACGCAATTTGGGAGGATGCAATGCAATATGATTCTACATGCAGGGATGCGAAATGCTTGATTAGAGAGAACGCCAAGCTGAGGCAAGGAATTCTGCTGGGGAAATGATCACCATCTTCTGGACCTTGACAATGCTGTTGGAGATACACAACACAATGAACTCTGTGGGGAAATGACCCGCCACCCGGTGTTTTCGCAAACAACAAAATACCTAGGCTCTGACTGGGGAGAGAATGGCACCGAAAGCCTGCTGCTGACGAAAGCGATAGTGGTTCTGGCAACCATAATCTGCGAGAGAGACGACTCAGCAGGGGAAGCAAACATCGACACGGTACCGAGATTCTGCTTCAAGGAAAGAGACCATAGATCTGGCGTCGAGATCATCGATCTGGCATTGAACTCTGAGGAGTAGCCGCTTCTGTTGGGAAGATACAGTCTGGCACTGCCGACTCCACTAGGGATATACAGTCTGACATTGTCAACTCTACTGGGGAGTGTATAGTCTGAAACGAATGCTTGGGGAGTACAGTAGTGAGAGCCTGCTGGGGATTGAAGAATCCAACACTCAGACCAGCTCTGCAGGGATAAGATACCAAATTCCAACTGTTGAGGAAAAACATCTGCGATCATTTGATGGGGACCTTAAGGAAATGCCCCGAGTGTACCTGTTCTGAATAGACGATCCAAAGCCCTTAAAATTTACAGCAATTTTCAATGTTTATTAAGCACGTACCTTTAAAGCTCTTATGTTTCATGATGCAATGTTTATCATAAATTCGGACGTCATTTTTGCAAACAAAACAGTAAAATGAAAATGAACACAGAGATGTACTGAATAACATTATTTTATTGATTGAGTGGCCTCTGAATAGGCATTTACATCAGGAAGCAATCCCTGGAAAGAGGTAATTGCACAACAGATAAAAACAGAACTTAATCTAATGGCAATGTGAAATGGATTTCTATTGGGTTCCAATTCTACTATGATTCGCTTGTCTTCAAGATCCTCCAGATGATCAACTTTCCGAAAAAGGTGATTGGATTGTTTCCTATCCTTCAAAAGTTTCCGATTATCGACACGATATGATATTCAGAACTACTCAGAACGCAGCCATTCGCTTAATCCCTAACTTTTGCCTGGATCGCCCTTTCGGGTTTTCAATCCACCGGGGTAACTATTTTTGCCTAAGTTGCCCTTTCAGGTTTTCAACTTACCGGGTGTACAATCTTTTCATTTTTTAATCCCTAAATTTTGCCTGAACCTTTTTCATTTTCTTGGTTCGCCGGGATGCCCATTTTTTTCCCTGGACTATTCTTTTTATCGTCCAGCGGGTCTATTTTATGCGAAGTATTTTTTAGCTGCGTCTGAGTTCACAGGGGAAGTGAAGTTTTCACCATACATAGTTGCAAGCATTAAGGCTCCACCATCAAAAACCTTGGTGACAATATACGGTCCATCATAGTTAGGAGTCCACTTGCCCCTGTGATCTGTCTGAAGAGGAAGTATCCTTTTCAACACCAAATCTCCGACTTGGAAGCATCGAGGACGCACTTTCTGATCAAAGTCTCTCTTCATCCGACTCAGATACAATTGCCCATGACAAATGGCTGCCATTCGCTTCTCTTCGATAAGACTCAACTCATTGAACCTTGTCAGAACCCATTCAGCTTCGCCTAACTTGACATCCAGCAGGACTCTTAGAGAAGGAATCTCCACTTCAACAGGTAAGACTGCTTTCATACCATACACAAAGGAGTAAGGGGTTGCCCTGGTCGATGTACGTACTGAAGTACGGTACCCATGCAAGGCGAAGGGTAGCATCTCATGCCAATCTCTGTACATAACGACCATCTTCTGCACAATCTTCTTTATGTTCTTATTTGCTGCCTTAACAACACCGTTCATCTTAGGACGGTAAGGGGAAGAATTGTGATGCTGAATGTTGAAGTTCTTGCACAACTCCTTCATCATTTTGTTATTGAGATTAGAACCATTATCAGTAATGATTCTTTCGGGAATCCCATAACGACAAATGATTTCTTTCTTAATGAATCGGGCAACCACATGTCTGGTGACCTTTGCAAATGACGTTGCTTCGACCCACTTGGTGAAATAGTCGATGGCAACAAGGATGAAGCGATGCCCATTGGAAGCAGTCGGCTCAATCTTTCCAATCATGTCAATGCCCCACATAGCAAACGGCCACGGCGAATACATCACATTCAGAGGATTTGGAAGTACATGCACCTTATCAGCATAAATATGGCATTTATGACACTTCCGAGCATATTTGAAACAATCAGATTCCATGGTCATCCAGTAATAACCCGCTCTCAACAATTTCTTAGCCATAGCATGTCCGCCGGCATGAGTATCGAAGGAGCCTTCATGAACTTCCTGCATTAACATGTCTGCTTCGTGTCTATCCACGCATCTGAGCAAAACCATGTTGAAGTTCCTCTTATACAGCACATCGTCTTTGTTCAAGAAGAAACTGCCTGCCAATCTTCTCAAAGTCTTTCTATCATTGTTGGATGCCCCTGTAGGGTATTCTTGATTCTTCAGAAAGCACTTGATGTCGTGATACCAGGGCTTGTCATCAACTACCAGTTCAGCAGCAAACACATACGCGACCCTATCAAGGCGCATAACATCGATCCTGGGAACATGGTTCCACCGAATCACCTTGATCATGGAGGATAGAGTAGTAAGAGCGTCTGACATATGGTTCTCATCACGAGGTATATGATACAGCTTTACTGTTGTGAAGAAAGTCAACAGTCTTCTCGTGTAATCTCTATAGGGGACCAGATTAGGCTGGAGAGTATTCCAATCACCATTCACTTGATTGATCACTATAACTGAATCTCTGAAAATGTCTAGAGTCTTGATTCTCAAATCAATGACTTGCTCAATAACCAAGATACATACTTCATACTCAGCTTCATTATTGGTGCACTCAAAAGTCAGACGAGCGGTGAAAGGCATGTGGGCACCTTTCGAAATGGTAATGACAACACCAATTCCACTTCCTTTGGCATTTACGGCCCCATCAAACGTTAAAGTCCACTTTTCATCTAGATCAGGTCCCTCCTCAACAACTGGCTCTTCACAGTCTTTCATCTTAAGGAACATGATGTCTTCATCCGGAAAATCAAACTTCATCGGCTCATAATGATCAATCGGCTGCTGAGCAAGATAGTCTGACAGAATACTCCCTTTGATGGCTTTTTGGGATGTATACTGGATGTCGTACTCTGTCAGTACCATTTGCCAACGAGCAACCCTTCCGGTGAGAGCTGGCTTCTCAAATATATACTTGACTGGATCCATTTTGGCGATCAGTAAGGTTGTGTGAGTCAGCATGTATTGTCTCAATCGCTTAGCAGCCCATGCAAGTGCACAACATGTCTTTTCAAGCATTGAGTATCTCGACTCGCAATTTGTGAATTTTTTACTCAGGTAGTAGATGGCATGCTCTTTCCTACCTGTCTCGTCGTGTTGCCCGAGAACACAACCCATGGAATTGTCAAGTACTGTCAAATACATAATCAGCGGTCTCCCTGGGACTGGAGGCATAAGGATTGGAGGATTCTGCAAATACTCTTTTATCTTGTCGAAAGCCCTTTGGAAATCATCATTCCACCTGATAGCCTGATCTTTTCTTAACAATTTGAATATTGGCTCACACGTGGTTGTTAGGTGAGAGATGAACCTTGCAATGTAGTTCAACCTCCCTAAGAAACCACATACTTGTTTTTCTGTTCTTGACTCAGGCATTTCTTGTATTGCTTTTACTTTGGCCGGATCTACCTCAATCCCTTTTTCGCTAACAACAAAACCCAACAGTTTTCCAGATCTCACCCTGAAAGTACACTTGTTCGGATTAAGCCTCAACTTGAATTTCCTCAATCGCTCGAACAGATTCTGCAAATTCACCAAATGTTGTCCTTCCGTCTGAGATTTGGCAATCATATCATCAACATAAACCTCGATTTCATGATGAATCATATCATGGAAAAGAGTTACCATAGCTCGTTGATATGTTGCCCCAACTTTTTTCAGGCCAAACAGCATCACCTTGTAGCAGAAGGTGCCCCATGGGGTTATGAAAGTTGTCTTCTCCATGTCTTCTGGTGCCATCTTAATTTGATTATAGCTAGAAAATCCATCCATGAAGGAGAATACCGAGAACTGAGCCGTGTTATCCACCAAAACGTCGATGTGAGGTAGTGGGAAATCATCTTTAGGACTAGCTCTGTTCAGATCCCGGTAGTCAACACCTATCCGTAGCTTTCCATCCTTCTTAGGTACTGGAACGATATTTGCAACCCATGGCGGATAATTTGTAACCGCTAGAAACCCTACATCCAACTGTTTTTGCACTTCTTCCTTTATCTTGACAGCCATCTCTGGTCTTGTTCTTTTGAGCTTTTGCTTGACCGGAGGATAATCCTCTTTGAGAGGAAAACGGTGTACCACAATGTCTGTGTCAAGCTCTGGCATTCCTGATAAGACCAAACGAAGATGTCAACACACTCTTGCAGCAATTCAATCAGCCCCTTCTTCACATTATCTTCCAAAGCAACCCCTATCTTGATCTCTCTCTTGACGTCCTCGATGCCGAGATTAATCACTTCAATAGACTCTTGATATGGTTGAATGACCCTTTCCTTATGTTTTAACAACCTGGCAAGTTCTTCAGGGAGTTCACAGTCTTCATCACCCTCTTCTTCAGCTTGAAAGATTGGATTTTCAAAGTCGAAGCGAGCCATAGCAGAACTGTTATCAATAGGATCCGGTGACCTGCATCTGCATGAGTGATGGTATGTGCTTATGAGTGTGAACAAGAAGTGGAAAATAAACAAACATTGCCAAATACATTTTTTTAATTTTTTTGAAAACTGCAAAAATAGAAAGACAGTGAAGAAAATATTTGAATGCAAAAAAAACGTCCTTTATTTATGATAAAAAATGCAGGTAGTCACATAGATGAGCCCTACAATGAGTCATTATGCCCTGGGCGGAATGTAAGACTTGGATATGCATGAATAAACAAAGAAAATTACTCTTCAAGAAGAGTGGCTTTGATAATCTCTTCAGAAGACCAATTGCGGAGAACTTCACCCGGGACCCTTGGACGCACCCAATTGTCAATGTCGCAATCACTATCCTCATCTTCTTCTTTGATTGCAGAGATCTGGCCATACTGAATAATGCCAGCACTGGAGAAAGTAATCGGCCCCTGACGAGTCTGAGGCGTTGAAGTTGTAGAAGTCAATGCTGGCTGATACCCAATCCCAAACTTGTCTTCTCTTACAGGTAAATCCAACAGGCATCCCTTACCGGGAGCAACACCTGAATTTACCAAGGCTTGTACCTGCTTGAAGGACAAAATAGAGGCACCTGCTTCAACCTCTTCCATTGGAGTTGCATCCTTGACTTGAACTGCCTCAAAGTGGTGTGATGCAATGCAAAATGAATGCAAAATGATGTGATGCAATGCAGTGACATGGGAATCAGGATTACTGCATCTGCTTGAACAACTGTCAGGTCGCACTGTCTAAAGAGAAAACCACTGAGGAACATATAAGAGATCCAAGATCCGCTCCAACAAGAATGCCAGAAACCAGGTTGGTTGAAGGTTAAGGTTTCCTGAATTTAGCCTGCCTCTCACTGTTAGGTTTTAAGAACAGAAGTTCGCCAGCTTCTAGTCCTTCAGTCGAGAATAATACGTTTACCAGTCAAGGTTTGGCATTATTTATGAGACAAAAGACATCCACTGACTCGCCTCAACAGGACATCTTAAAAGCAAGTTCCTAGCTTCGGGGTCCTCGGATTGAGCAGCGAGAATGCGCCCACCAGAGCTAACATAATCGCGTCTCGGAGGAGAGGCCTCAACTGGGTCCTCGGGAAATGGTCACCACAGTCGACGATTTCTAAAGGAACATCATGTTGTTACGGAACATCCGTAGAACAAAATATATCCAAAAGAAACCTCGTCTGGGTGTGGCTCTTCATGAACGACTTAACGTAGCAATATACTACGCAAGTCTCATGACTATCCACTCTAAAACCTGTGTGTACGCTCAAGCCTGGGTAGTGGGCTTATCTCTCATAGAACAACCCATCCCAACAAACAGAACCAGCAGATACAACAATCATATGTACACAATGCACTAAGATAAAGCAGATAAATGCTGAAAGTAAATAACTGTACAAAAGAATAAACACCCAACAAACAAGAAACTCACAAAAGCTAGGAGGGACTCGCATAGGGAAACAAGGGTCCCTAGCAGATTCGCCAGCTGTCGCAATTGGGCAAAAAAACAACCGGCGAAAAAAGAAAACAGAAGACTCGCCACCGTTCGTTATTTATCCGAAAGGAGGGAAAGGAAACGATCGAAGAAAACCTGAAGAAAAAAAGGAAAAGACAAGGTCTCGCAACCAAATCTTGGGTTCGGTTGTCGATTATGCGAAGGGAAGGTATTAGCACCCCTACGCATCCGTAGTACTCTACGGGATCCACTCTTGTTGTTCTAATCTATAGGGTGTAAGTTTATCTAATGTACTATTTACTAAAAGAAAGTCAAAAGAAAATGACTTGCAAGGATGTCGCATCCACTGCCTACGTATCTCATCTGAGTATGAGAATCAGAGTCTTCGTAGGTCGGCTACCTATGGGCTAAAGAGAAGTGTGTTCGGTAAGATCTCACGTCTTATGCCTACGTATCTCATCTGGAATGAGAATCAGAGCAAGAGGTAGTTCAGCTAACTACGGGAACCAGGGTCTCGATTGCAACTAGGGAAAGAGAAAGGGAAGGTCTCGATCGCAACGAGGGCGAGAGAAAAGAATCGCAACAAGGGCGAAAGGAGGAAAGGATTAGTTGTTAGTTGTCAGTCAAAACTCGGCAAGACATTGTAAGAACAAAAATTGTTCTACAACAGATTCCATGATTTTGATGATAACAAAGGATGAAACCAAAAGTGGCACCCTAACGAAAAGTTTCTAAGTATGCAGGGTTCTAAAGAAAGAAGGAAGAGATCTGATGATGTCATCAGATACAGAACCAGATCAGATACAAATTATCAGAAGATAAGAAACATCTGAAGTAGAAACACGTTCAAAGAAAGTCTAACTCTGAGCAAAACAGCAAAATAACAGAAGCATCTAAACAAGAAGTACGCTCTAGAAGTTCTGACTCTGAAAAATGGTATGTCAAACTCCAGAAGCTCTCAGCGTTATCTGAAGAAACCATCAGAACTCCAAAGAGATCAACATCAGAAATTAGATAGCAAGATTCCAAGATTCTCAGATACACGAAGACTCTGATCATGGAATTACTAAATAAAAGAAGCGTAACGTTAACGTCAAGTAAAGATTTGCAAATGGATTTCCTAAATACAGAAAGAGACGTTAATCTCCAATTTCAATAAAGAAGGTACTATATGTGGTAAGTAGTCATTTCAAGGAGAGAAAGTCATTCTGACAAGAAGCTATTTAAGTTATGGCGTAAATTCATTTTATTATCCATCAGTTTCAACTACTACCTCACTGATATATAAAATGGGCTGCAATCAACATTGAAGACACAAGCAAGAAAAATACTGAAACATCAACGCATACAAAAACATTCTTACTCTTCAATCTTCACGAAGCTGTTGCTTGAAACGTGAAACATCTTGTTCTTACTGTTGTCATATTCGCTTATCTTAGAAGCACTCTAGATTACATAAGTTTTATCTTTGTTGTATTTCCTCAAGTGACTCTGTGTAGTCTGTATACTTGAGAGGACTAAGAGATCTTTCTCTTAGATGTTGTTTGTAATCAATCTTTCAAGATTAGTGGATTAAGTCCTTGTTGAAGGCGAAATAACCTTGGCCGGGTGGACTGGAGTAGCTTTGTGTTATAAGCGAACCAGTATAAAATTCCTTGTGTGATTTTCATTTTTGAAAAAGCGCTTATTTTCCAAAACAATTCAAACCCCCCTTTCTTGTTTTTCTCACCTTCAATTGGTATCAGAGCTCCGGCTCTGTTATTGATTTTCTAATCAAACACTTAACAGTGTAGAGAGATCCAGAACGAGAAAAACTATGGCCCACACAAATGAAAAGGATAGTTACAATGCTAAGCCTCCTGTTTTTGATGGAGAGAAATTCGATTACTGGAAAGATAGAATTGAAAGTTTCTTTCTAGGCTATGATGCTGATCTCTGGGACATTGTCACAGATGGATACAAACCTCCTGTCACAGAGGATGGAGCTGAAGTTCCCAGAAGTAAGATGTCAGATGATCAGAAGCGAGTTTTCAAGAATCATCACAAGGCCAGAACCATACTCCCCAATGCTATATCTTACAACGAGTATGAAAAGATCACCAACAGAGAAACAGCCAAAGACATACTTGACTCTCTGAGGATGACTCATGAAGGAAACTCTCAAGTCAAAGAGACAAAGGCTCTGGCGCTTATCCAGAAATATGAAGCTTTCAAAATGGAAGATGATGAAGTCATAGAGGCAATGTTCTCTAGATTCCAAACTCTGATTGCAGGTCTCAAGGTTCTAGACAAAGGATACACAACTGCAGACCACGTCAAAAAGATAGTCAGAAGTCTGCCAAAGAAATGGAGACCCATGGTTACTGCTCTGAAGCTGTCAAAGGATCTGAACAATATCAGTCTTGAAGAACTTGTCAGTTCTCTCAGAAGCCATGAGATAGAACTAGAGGAAGATGAGCCTCAGAAAAGGAACAAGTCCGTAGCATTAAAATCCAAATATGAAAGACGCAAACCTGACAGAACCAAAGCTCTCCAGGCAGAAACTGAAGATACTGATGACTCTGAACCAGAAGATTCTGATGATGAAGAAGAATTATCCCTCCTGACCAGAAGAGTTAAACAACTCTGGAAAAAGAGGAACAACAACTTCAGAAGATCAAGACCCAGAGGGGATCGATCAGAATCAACCTCAAAAGGTAAAACTAACAAAGATATTACTTGTTATGAATGTAAAGAAACAGGTCACTATAGGAATGAATGCCCCAAGCTAAAGAAAGACAATCCTAGAAAAGAAAGTTTCAAGAAAAATACCTTCAGGACAAAGAAAGGATTAATGGCTACCTGGGATGATAGTGAATCTGGGTCATCAGAATCTGACTCTGATGAAAAGGCCAACGTGGCACTTATGGCTACCACAACCAGGAGCAGCTCAGATGAAGAATCTGAAGAGGTATTTTCTGAACTCTCTCGATCTGATCTAGAATCATGCCTGTCAGAAACTCTTAGCTCATATCAGAAATTAAAACAAAAGCTTAAAAACATAAAAGGCTGTCTTAAAGCAAAATTTGAAGAATGTGGCAAGCTTGAGATGACAATTCTAGCGCGAGAAGATACAATCAGATCTTTAACATTAGAAAGAGATGGAGCAAAAAGAAAAAGCTTAGAATTAGAAGAGGCGTTGTCTCAAGCACCACAAACTTCAAATAAAATAATTTTTGAATACGAAGAAGCCTTTCAGGAATTTCTGAAAAATGGAATAGGTAGGAGTATTATGGCATCCATGATTTATGGAGTCAGTCAGAACAATAAAAAGGGAATTGGGTATGATCCTAAGGAAGTTAAAACTTCTTCTAGTGACCAACTTAAATCTCCATTTTCATATCACTATACACACACACAAGAACAAAATTTTGAAAATGCTAGAAAACCCAAAGTTATAAGAAACTCTGGGAAGACTAATCAGAAAGGACCCAAGAAATTCTGGGTACCGAAAGATAAGATTGTGTATGTTGCAGATATCCTATGCAGCAAAGTTCAGACACCAGTCATGGTACCTGGACTCTGGATGCTCGCGACACATGACGGGAAGAAAGTCTATGTTCCAAAGTCTGGAACTTAAAGACGCTGGATTTGTAGGCTTCGGAGGAGATCAGAAAGGAAGGATCAGAGGCTCCGGAACTATTGGTAATGGTACTCTTCCCTCTATATCTGATGTCCTTTACGTAGAAGGATTGATGCATAACTTGTTATCCATAAGTCAATTAAGTGATAACGGTTATGATGTAATCTTTAATCATAAAACATGTAAAGCCATTAATCAGAACGATGGCTCTGTCCTTTTCACAGGCAAGAGGAAAAACAACATTTATAAAATTAATCTTTCTGATTTAAAAGAACAAAATGTTAAATGTCTGATGTCTGTTCACAAAGATCAATGGATATGGCATAGACGCTTGGGCCACATTAGCATGAGGAAACTTTCTCAGCTAAATAAACTCGAGTTAGTCAGAGGCCTACCAAAACTGAAGTTTTCTTCAGATGCTCTGTGTGAAGCATGTCAGAAAGGAAAATTTTCAAAAACATCCTTTAAAAAGAAAAATGTTGTTTCTACCTCTAAGCCTCTAGAACTTCTCCACATTGACTTATTTGGCCCTGTGAAAACAGCATCAGTCAATGGAAAGAAGTATGGACTAGTCATTGTTGATGATTACAGTCGCTGGACATGGGTGAAATTCCTAAAGCACAAGAGTGAGTCTCACTCTGTATTCACTAGTTTCTGCTCCAAAGTGCAAAAAGAATTTGATGCTAAAATTATTAGAGTCAGAAGTGATCATGGTGGAGAATTTGAAAACAAAGATTTTGAAGAATTATTTGACTCTAATGGAATATCCCATGATTTCTCCTGCCCTAGAACTCCACAACAAAATGGAGTTGTAGAAAGGAAGAATAGGACACTCCAAGAGATGGCCAGAACCATGATCAATGAAACTAATGTGGCAAAGCACTTTTGGGCAGAAGCTGTAAATACAGCTTGTTACATTCAGAATAGAATTTCTATAAGACCTATTCTGGAAAAGACTCCCTATGAACTGTGTAAAGGAAGAAAACCAAACATTTCATATTTTCATCCTTTTGGATGTTCTTGCTTTATTTTAAACACTAAAGAACATCTAAACAAGTTTGATTCCAAAGCACAGAAAGGTATTATGTTAGGATACTCAGAACGCTCTAAAGGCTACAGAGTATACAACACAGAAACCAAAATTGTGGAAGAATCAATTCATGTCAGATTTGATGATAAGCTTGACCCTGAAAAGTCAAAGCTAGTTGAAAATTTTGCAGATTTAGAAATCACTCTTGCAGGATCTGATAAAGTTCCAGAAGCAACTGTCAGTCAGAACTCTGAAGAAATAAAATCCCCAGATATCCCAAAGAAAGTTAAAAGTCGTATCAACGTATCTGAAGATTTGATTCTGGGAAACAAGGACGAACCTGTCAGAACCAGATCTACCTTCAGGACCTCTGAAGATACTCCTCTGGGACTAGTGTCTCTGATTGAACCTACGTCATGTGATGAAGCACTTCAAGATAACGACTGGGTTTCTGCCATGCAAGAAGAACTAGATCAATTTTCAAAGAATGATGTTTGGGATCTTGTTCCTAAGCCCAGAGGCACTCACGTTATTGGAACCAGATGGGTATTCAGAAACAAGCTGAATGAGAAAGGAGAAGTCGTCAGAAACAAAGCTCGACTGGTAGCTCAAGGTTATAGTCAACAAGAAGGTATTGACTATAATGAAACCTTTGCTCCAGTCGCAAGGTTAGAATCTATTCGTCTTCTTGTATCTTTTGCTATTAATCATTCTATTAAATTATATCAAATGGATGTCAAGAGCGCATTTCTTAATGGTTATATTTCAGAAGAAGTGTATGTCAACCAACCTCCAGGTTTTGAAAATCCAAACTTTCCAGAACATGTTTTTAAACTTAAAAAATCTTTATATGGACTTAAACAAGCTCCCAGAGCTTGGTATGAACGTCTAAGTAATTTTCTTCTGGAACACAATTTCATCAGAGGGAAAGTTGATTCCACACTCTTCTGTAAGAACCTTAACAATGATCTCATGATATGCCAGATATACGTTGATGATATTATTTTTGGTTCAGTTAACGCCTCTGTTTGTCAAGAGTTCTCTGAGTTAATGCAGGCAGAATTTGAAATGAGCTTAATGCAAGAATTAAAGTTCTTTCTGGGAATTCAAATTAACCAAACTTCAGAAGTTACATATGTTCATCAAAGAAAATATATTAAAGATGTTCTGAAGAAATTTGACATGGCAGACTGCAACTCTGCAAAAACTCCCATGCATCCAACATGCATCCTTGAAAAGGAAGAAGTAACCAAAAAGGTTTGTCAGAAGCTCTATCGAGGTATGATAGGCTCTCTTCTCTATCTGACTGCTACTCGTCCTGATATTCTCTTTAGTGTCTGTCTCTGTGCCAGATTCCAATCAGATCCTAGAGAATCTCATTTAACAGCAGTTAAGAGAATTCTTAAGTATCTGAAAGGAACTCCTAACCTGGGCCTGATGTATGAGAAAACATCAGAGTATAGACTTTCCGGGTACTGTGATGCAGATTATGCAGGAGATAGATTAGAACGAAAAAGCACATCTGGAAATTGCCAGCTTCTGGGAAACAATCTGATATCCTAGGCTAGCAAGAGACAGTCAACTATTGCTCTATCTACTGTAGAAGCATAATATATCTCAGCATCACTGTGCACAACTCAGATGCTCTGGATGAAAAATCAGTTAGAAGATCCGCAAATCTTCGAGAGTAACATTCCTATCTTCTGTGATAATACTGCTGTCATTTGTCTAAGTAAGAATCCCATTCTACACTCCAGAGCTAAACACATTGAAATAAAACATCATTTTATCAGAGACTATGTTCAGAAAGGGATAGTAACATTGAAGTTCATTGATACAGATCATCAATGGGCAGATATCTTTACTAAGCCTCTAGCTGAAGATAGATTTCTCTTTATCTTAGAAAATCTGAACATTCAAAATTGCCCAGAATGAAGTGTGGCTCTGAAAATGTAAAATGAGACTCTGACATAAACAAATGTGTTTCTGCCTCTGACTCTGATACTTCTACCAAGTTAAGAAGATATCTGAGTTAGAAATCTCCAGGAACCAATCCTTTGGTATTCCTGAAGATCAGATACATCAACACGTGGAGCACTTAGCGTCTAACTTTAGAACTTCTAGACAGCTGTCCAGAAGAAATTCAAAGGTCAGACGATTGAGATCTCCTCGAGCAGTGTGCATACTGTTGGGATTAGACCCTCATTAATGAGCCTTAATCATGTCTCCCCCCAAGCGTGCTAACTTGATTCTTGTGCTAACGCTGGAATGTGTGTCGTTTTGCATGTGTTTTCATTTAGGGTATTTAAACACTTTTCTCACATTTCACACACTTATCACTCTCACTCACTCTCAAACCCTCTCTGAAGCGTCTCTCAAAACTCTTCATCTTCATCTCCTTCGTCTTCAACTATGGATGCTCAACAACAACAAGTTTTCAACTTTTCTCAACAAATGGAATCCAACGCCACTGCCCAAAGTTCAAGCATTCCAACTCCTACGGTTACAGGCGTTTCCATTACTCCAGTATACAAGGAACCCCATGTTCTTGATCGTCAACCTCATATCAACTTAGCAACTCCCTTTGAGGGACTGGATGTGTTATGTGAAACACTGGTGGACTTTGACAACATGAGGAGAAATGGAGTAGATCTTACTGAAGAACTCCGTATACAAGGGTGGGGAAACTACTTCCAAAGGCTGTATGGCCCTGTTTACCCAAACCTCATCAAAGAATTCTGGAGATTTGCTGATGCTGATGACCATTTCATCGTCTCCTTCGTATTGGGGGTAAAGATAGTGATTACTGAAAAGTCAATTGCTTCTTTACTGAACATGGAGAAAGATGGGGGAAAAAGGATTTACAACATCAACCCTAGGTCAAGGCTCATTGCTGAAGAAATCAATCCAACCATCTTCAAACTCAACACTGAAGGAAATCCTTCAAAGAACAAAGAACTTCATCAGAACCTCCGAGTATGGCTCAAGATCATTCTGGGAACCATTCATCATCGCCCAGCATCAAACTCCTCTGACTACATCAATGCAGATCAGAAGTGCATTCTGTATTGCATTCACAAGGGTATAAAGATCTGCCTTCCTGCACTTCTCTTCAGATACCTCAGAGACTCTGTGAGGGAAACCAGAAACAACATGAAGCCCAGATCCTACATCCCTCTGGGAAGGCTTATATCTGATGTTTTCATTGAGAATGGGTTGGTGGATCATCTGGAGAAGAACAGACTGATGGATGATCTGGCTATAGATACTGGGAAGCCTCTGAACGCCAGAAATCTCAAGAGTATGGGAATTCTGAAGAAGATTCAAGTCAGACCCACTATGGATACCTCCTGGGATGCCTTGAAATATCAGAGGAAGCTGCCCCATGGTCTTGCAAGGTTCTTCAAGAATGAACCTGTAGATGCAATCCTCCACTACATGCAACGGCTGAAGGATGAAGGAGTCGACATATCTGACTTCAGATTGGACGACTGTCTGGACTCAGAAGAAGATTTTGTCAGATTTAAAAGAGGTCCCCCTAAGAATAAATCTTCAAAGGCAAAGAGAGCAAGAATAGGAGAAACTTCTGGGACCAGATCTCCAGCGCCTCTGCAAGAAACTACTGGTATGTCTGCTCCCTTTATTCCCTCTGAACACATTTTGGCTTCTTCTTCTAATCCTCTCCCAACACCACCCATATACACAACTTCTGAAACCCCACCTTCAACAACCAGAACCTCTGAACCTCGACCAAAATTTAATCTTGCTCATA
Organism: Lathyrus oleraceus; assembly: GCF_024323335.1. NCBI lineage: Eukaryota > Viridiplantae > Streptophyta > Magnoliopsida > Fabales > Fabaceae > Lathyrus > Lathyrus oleraceus. Next base: position 176,955,352 of record NC_066581.1, read on the forward strand.
CAACACTACCTTTATCTGAAGCTGAAGAACTGAACCAAATCAGTTCCTCTTCATCTTCAGCCCCAAAATCACCTCCATACCTTATCCTCTCCTCAGATCCAGAAAACTCTGACCCTAGCTCTCCAACATTAGCCCAACTTCAGGCTCTAAACCACACCTCTCAACAACCACAACAACCTCCACTTGAATCTGAAGCAACTTCACCTCCCCCAGAACAAACCACCAACATCCCTTCTGACGACCAACCTTCTGAAACTCAACCCTCTGACCTCCACACCTCTGATATCACCCCTCCAAACACCTCCGCTGAACCTGAACCTGAAGCTGAAACTGAATCTTTAGACTTAAACCCTCTTTACGCTTCACCCCAAAGATCTGAACCTCAACCTGAAGCAGAATCTGAACCTCTCACATTAAATCTCAGCCCTCCAACATCTTCACCTCAAACCTCTGAACCAAACCTTTCTGTACCTACCCTTGAGGAAGCCATAATGCTGGTCGCAGGGGCTTCAGTACAAAAGGTCAAGTCTCTGACCACTAACTCTGAAGTCAGTGATGATCCTGACTCTGTAAGGACACACTGGAACAGAGTCATTGGCTGGATGACCTCTGAGGCTTTTAGACTGAAGAACATCTCTGAACAAGTCAGAAATGGCTACATCAGAGATGCTGAGGCAAGACTCCAGGAAAGACTTGCAAGAGAAGCTGAAGCTAGAAGGCTAGAGGAAGAGAGATTGGCAAAGGAAGCTGAAGAAGCAGCTAGAAAGCTGGAAGAAGAAAGAGCAAGGGAAGCTGAAATCCTAAGGATAAAGGAAGCTGAAGCTAAAGCTCTGGCTGATGCTGCTGCTGCTGCCGAAGCTGAAGCACAAGCTGTTGCTGAAGCGCAGGCTGCTGCTGAAGCACAGCAGGCTCTGACTCAGGGGGAGTCCTCCTTTGTTGTTCCCATGGTTCTCCAGACTCTGGAAGAACTGAAGAAAGATCAGAAGGAACTCCGGGCCAGAATGGATAAGCAAGACACTGTCAACGACAACATTCAGAACATGTTGGCTATGTTGCTTCAGAGAATGCCTCCTCCTCCGAACCCTTAGGCACTTAGGATTTTGTTGCTTTGCTTTCCTTGTTTCTGATGTTTTGTTTCTTTTTGCCTCTGTTGCTTTGCTTTTTCTATGAATACAATGTTTTTCTCTTAACTTTTATTTCTGCTATGTCTTTTTGATTCTGACAAAAAGGGGGAGAAGTCATTAATAGCTCTGATGAAAATATTGTCTAAATACCTTAAGCATTCTGCAACATATTTTTCTTAAAAATAAATTTATCTAACCTGGACTTAAGAAATTGCAGAAGGTATCAAGAAACCTCTTTACTTAGAAGCTCTGGTAAGAACTTCTGAACTCCCTAGCACTATCTCAGGGGGAGCTCTTGTCTATCTGATCTGATATTTTATATGTTTCATCTGCTAATTAAGATTGTTTTGTCATCATCAAAAAGGGGGAGATTGTAAGAACAAAAATTGTTCTACAACAGATTCCATGATTTTGATGATAACAAAGGATGAAACCAAAAATGGCACCCTAACAAAAAGTTTCTAAGTATGCAGGGTTCTAAAGAAAGAAGGAAGAGATCTGATGATGTCATCAGATACAGAACCAGATCAGATACAAATTATCAGAAGATAAGAAACATCTGAAGTAGAAACACGTTCAAAGAAAGCCTAACTCTGAGCAAAACAGCAAAATAATAGAAGCATCTAAACAAGAAGTACGCTCTAGAAGTTCTGACTCTGAACAATGGTATGTCAAACTCCAGAAGCTCTCAGCGTTATCTGAAGAAACCATCAGAACTCCAAAGAGATCAACATCAGAAATTAGATAGCAAGATTCCAAGATTCTCAGATACACGAAGACTCTGATCATGGAATTACTAAATAAAAGAAAAGTAACGTTAACGTCAAGTAAAGATTTGCAAATGGATTTCCTAAATACAGAAAGAGACGTTAATCTCCAATTTCAATAAAGAAGGTACTATATGTGGTAAGTAGTCATTTCAAGGAGAGAAAGTCATTCTGACAAGAAGCTATTTAAGTTATGGCATAAATTCATTTTATTATCCATCAGTTTCAACTACTACCTCACTGATATATAAAATGGGCTGCAATCAACATTGAAGACACAAGCAAGAAAAATACTGAAACATCAACGCATACAAAAACATTCTTACTCTTCAATCTTCACGAAGCTGTTGCTTGAAACGTGAAACATCTTGTTCTTACTGTTGTAATATTCGCTTATCTTAGAAGCACTCTAGATTACATAAGTTTTATCTTTGTTGTATTTCCTCAAGTGACTCTGTGTAGTCTGTATACTTGAGAGGACTAAGAGATCTTTCTCTTAGATGTTGTTTGTAATCAATCTTTCAAGATTAGTGGATTAAGTCCTTGTTGAAGGCGAAATCACCTTGGCCGGGTGGACTGGAGTAACTTTGTGTTATAAGCGAACCAGTATAAAATTCCTTGTGTGATTTTCATTTTTGAAAAAGCGCTTATTTTCCAAAACAATTCAAACCCCCCTTTCTTGTTTTTCTCACCTTCAGACATCGCGTCACGTGCCTACGTATCTCATCTGAACATGAGAATCAGAGTTGTCGTAGTTCGACTAACTAGGGGTTAAGGATTGCCATCTGAACATGGACTTACAAAAGAGGACACTAGCTATGTCAAAGGAAAGTGGGCAATGTGTTCAACGTCCTAGCAGTAGGTGTCGCAGCTCGCTGAATCGAGTCTTAGGAAGTTACCTCTTTGCAATAGAACGAATTGACATGCCACAAGATCGGAGACGCACAAAAGGTCTAAAAGTTGGGAAGCTCTGCCCTAGAGTTATCATGCAATATGGACTTATGTGTTAGGATTTACATAAGGGAACATCTACCTAATATTAGCATGCAAATAATAAGGGAATTCTACCTATGTTATCATACAAAGGGTTCTACCTAATGGGTGCTACCTAAACGGAACAAGAGTCGACGGATGGAGCAAGGAAAGGAGCCACGGATAAGGGTAGATGGCGATGCCGGAGGCAATATACTTACAGGTAGATGGCGATGCCTAAGGCAATCGACTTACAAGAGGATGGATGAATATGTGTTGGTTCTGTTAAGTTTTGAAAATGATTACTCGACGTTGATCGAGCTTTTGATCTTATTTTGAAATGATTATCGGATGTTCGTTTTAATTATTGAATTAACAGATGAATAAAGAATGAAAGAAATAAACATCATACACTTCATGGGAGAGGGGTACATTTGTTATGAATGGGGATTGTTCATGGCAATCAAATAATAAGAATATATGCCTCATACATCATACAAGTAGGCAGCAGTTATCAATCGAATCAGATAAGTAAACAGGAATATAGCCAAGGTATGAAATAATGGAGTGTTAAACAAGGTATGGGATGTATGAACATGTTAAACAATCAAGCAATCAGGAAATGAGGTAAGGACCAAATAAAATCAAGGTAAAAGGCCTCTAATACATGGCATATATGATGAATAATGGAGGATCAAAAGATATCTTCAATTGCCATAAGCAATCCCTAAGTCAAACATCGATCATAAAGAACTCAACTGAAAATTCAAGTCAACTTAAAAAATAACAAATAAATAGCAAATTAATCAAGAAAATTATGAAAAATTAAACTAAATAAGGTGGGGTCAGGACATCATCATCCCCCAAAAATATTTTAAAAATAATGAAAATTGGCACGTGAATTAATTTAAACAAAATATAGGTCAAACCAAAAGTCAATTAATAAGACTAGGTTAGAAATAAATCAAGAATAAATAGTAAATTAATCAAGAAAATTATGAAACATTAAACTAAATAAGGTGGGGTCAGGACATCATCATCCCCCAAAAAGATTTTAAAAATAATGAAAATAGGCAAGTGAATTAATTAAAATAAAACAGAAGTCAAATTAAAAGTCAACCAACCAAACTAGGTCAAAAGTAAATCCAAAATAAATTGAAAATGCAAAATAAAATTCCAAGAAAAGGTCAGGTTGTCCATGAGACAGTGGTCAATCTTCATCCCAAAAATCAAATGCTAACAATAATTATAAGTCATAAAAATAAAATCAATAAAAAAGGTGTGTTAAAATGGACCATTTAGAATAAATAATTAAAACAAAATATTAATATTAAAAAAATACGAAAATAAAAATTATATAAAATTAAATAAAACGCTAAGAAAAGTGAAAAGTATTTTGGGTAATTTTATGGACAAAGAAAATATTTTAAATATGAAAAAGAAATATGAAAATGGAAGGATTAATGGTGATGAACATGGTAAGCAAACGTAGATATATCAAAACATGGCCATGGAAGAGATGATTACCTAATGGAAAATAGAAGTGGAATAGAATCTGATATGTGATGAAGCTTTGCCTCCTTTTCGCCAAATTCCAATGCTCCTTTAGGATTAGGGTTTCAGCTTCTTAAATAGGGTGGATTAGGTGTTCTCATGGGCTTTTTAATTAGTGATTTATCCATAAGAATAAAAGTGTGAACTGAGATGTAAAATATTGTTATTTTGGGCAAAACTTAAGTGAATGGATGTCCAATGCATGTTCAAATAAGGTAAAAAAACGGGACTGGTTTGTGCAGCATGCTTAGAAAATCTGATTGGGCCAGCCAGACCCAAAATCTGCCTAGAAAATCAAGTCATGGTGCCCACTTTAAATGAATGTATCTCTCAAACCATGGATCCAAATGAGATGATTCCAAAAAGATGTGAAAGAGTACATGGCAAGGTACAATTGTTGTGAAGAAAGTATTTTCAAATAATGCCTTGAAGTGCAAGAATTTTGAAGATAATGTCTTGACAAATTTTGAAGATTTTGGACTTAGAAATTTTTCTAAGTGTCCTAAAAAAATGTCTCACTTTGACTAAGCATAAATTTCTCAATTCTAATCCAAATGGAGCGAACTTTATATCTCTAGAAAGCTTGGAACAATAGGAACAACTTTCATGTTGGAGAAATTTTCAAATGGAGCTTTTATCTTGATGCAAAATAGGCTTAAAGTGAGTGCAACGATCATGAAAACTTGCCCTAAATGGAAAGTCAACCATTTCCAAATTAAGTAACTTTTCACATGTGGGCGAGCCTAGGCATGGATTTTGAGATTCCACTCTCAAAATGTCAGGAGTTGACTTTTCTGGCCCCACAGTTGACTTTTCCCAAACTGTCTGATTCCCGATTCCATTGATCAATTGAAGCACTTCTAGCTCAAATAAAGAGCTGATTTTTTGTATGTAGACCCTGGTGTTCATATGGAGGGCCATGGAAAATAGTTTCACCCAAAGAATCAGAAATAAACTGATTTTATATCAAACCCTAGTTTTAAGGCAAAATGATTAGGAACTGATTGCACTGATTGCCAATGGATCTTTCTGAGATATCTGTGAATCTTCCTAGGCGAAGATGCCTCTCTAATCATTACATGGATGACCTCCTCTCTAATCACATTTTAGCCTGCACAAATAGAGTAATACAATCTAATGTCGTAACATTTGTCCATTCAAGATTCCAACTTTGAGGCCTTTTCTTCATACGTGAATAAGGCATTGATGTCCTTACGCACTGATATAAATGCAAATCATGAAGCCATTTTGGCCAGAATTAATCACATTATTTATGCACATGAGGATGATTCTCATCGTTATGAGATTTTCTACAGGGAGATGTGTGATGTTATAAATCTCAATACCACAATGAAGGGCAGAGCTGGAAAAGGGGTGCACCAAGAAGACGTGGGAGAAGATAAATTGGTGTTTGAATAATGTGTTATAAGATTGGTCTAGTGGTGTCCAGTTATGTTTGGTATCTTGTATCTTTATACATTTTGTTAATTCATGTTTGGTGTCTTTATGCATGTGCATTTTGGATTATGGGTTGTTTGGCTCTTGGTTTATGAATTAACAATGGATCTTTAACTGTTTGGATTTAGACAATGGTTGTTGTATTAAGTACTTATAGTTATTATTTTTGTTGTGTTGTTTATTTAGTTTGTGTGTTATTATACATGTTGTATATATGTGAGCATATTTCTTATCTTTGCAAACTGTCTTTGTATTCTCTAGTCTATATATGTGATAATTCTAATTGTGTGATTGGTCTCTTTTGGATGTTGTCAAAGGGGGAGAATTATGATGCACACATTAAGGAGGAGCTTTCCATGACCAAGAACTCAATTGTCTCAAGTTTTGACATCATAAAAAAGGGGAAGTATGTGAGTGAATCTTTCCATTTCGATAGGTTTTGTATGATGTCAAAACTAGGAATTATCGTTTATGTATATTGAATGGTATCATCCAAGTCTATGTGTGAATTTTAGAGTTCTTTCATTAGGAAGCATGTCAACATTGTTGGAAATGGTTTGGAAAAGGGTTAAAACATTGTGTTGACTTGAAAAATGGATTTGTGTGAAACTTTTCACATTACAGGTCGACACATGCGAACATCGGTCGACACATAGCTCATTTGCAAAATGCATAGGTCGACACATTGTAGAAACAAGTAGACACATACAATAAATTATTAAAGCCTAAAAGGTTATGTTTTATGAGTTGGCTAAACAGGTCGACCTATAGGTAGCACATTGACTTAATAGGTCGACACATGACGTTAGACAAGTTGACACATTGCTCCAATAGGTCAACACATGGCTCGTACAGGTCAACCTATTGAACAAAAATGTTGAAAAATTGCTCTTGTTTTCATTCCTTTTGCATTCCGATTGCTTTCTATTGGCACATACATATAAATTCCATATACATGCATTATTCTCTAGTAAGGTTTCTAGAGTGAGTAAAATCTTCATGAATACAGGATTTCAAAGCATCTCATCATCTTCAATTCAATCTATGCATACACACAATCAAACTACACATAATAATTTTTTGATTGGGTACCATCTAGATTAGTTGATAACGTCCAATTAGGTTTGTTGTATCGAGAATATTAGGTTGAGATCTTTGAGAGATTCAAATCAGAAAACCGAGGAGGGGTTTTCCTTCAAGATCTTTAGGGTTTTAAGGTTTTGGACAAGATTGTGAAATTCGGATCAGATCGAGTGAAAGCCTTAGGACTAGGTGTGTCGTGCAAGGTGTAACGGTAAGTTCATGACCATTAAGATATAGATAAACTTAACGTCAATAAAACCAAAGTCACCACCGCGCTTTTATTTTATCCAAAGGAAAAGGGAAAAAGTACGAACAAAACCCAAAGATAAAAAGTTTTCAAGTCAAAACTAATAAAATGCCAGAGATTACATGTAAGGGGGTTGGTTACACAGAGGGAAGGTGTTAGCACCCAAAGTGACATAGGTACTCCTAGGGAGCCCTTTCTTCTGTGTGTATGTGTTTTTGGTATAAAAGATGATGTTTGTAATAAATAGAGTGTGGGGATGAGAAAAGAATTCATTAATTATATTTTTGTGTTTGACAAGATCTTCGAACTTGAGCCTACGTACCAACATAAAATGAGGGATGAAAACCTCGTAGTTCGTGGTATCAATTTCAAAGTGAATGGGTTGCTTCTAACAAAAATTTAAATTTAAAAGAGGCACAAAATGGCCTAAAAGAATTTTGAAATTTTATGAAGGGAATAACAGACCTGACACATAGCCTGCAGTCTGAATGCAAAATAGAATGTTATGACATTCATTATTGACTGCTAATATTGGTGTATAGACTGGTTGGTCTGTTACAGTTCACCCATCTGTAATGTTGAGACAGGTGATGTTCAATTCAATGTTGTGACATCATGCTGATAACTCGGCAGGATCAATAAACATAAGGGCTATGTTTGATCTCTACTATGTCTTTGCACTAGATGGACAAAACTGGATGTTCTTCTTTCCAAGGTGGTATATTAGCAGATGTCTTGACATCTGTGACTGGGTGCATATGAGTACTAGGTTTAAATTTTTATAATTGTCTTGCTGTATTTAGTAACATTGTTGGATCAGATGTCATGACTTCATGTAGAACATCTGAACTCTGACTATACCAAAATTTCAGATACCACACACAAAAAGAAAATGATCAAAGGGTAGACCTAATCTCATTCATACTTGTATTGGTTCATGAACCAATTAGCCTTAGGATATTTAGATGTCATAGGCTAATGAGAGGAATAGGACAAAAAGGAATTGAAGATGAAGAGGGAGGGCAGATGAGACAAACACAAATTGATCATGGGAGGAGTTTTGCCAAATTAAAATCATTCATTCATTTTGGAAGATGAAATGTACATTTCATCAATCCCCAAAATCCAATGATTTTAATCCAACAAAAGTCAAATCAACCTTGACCAAGGCCCAAACACATAGTCAAACTTCACAAGTCAATAAAAATGTCTCAACACAATTTATTCATAATTAAGCAATTAAAAATCAAATTAAAATGCATTAAATTAAATTATGCTTTATCAAAAACCTAAAACCTCTTCAAAACAACAAATAAATGGCCAAGAGATTTATCATAGGTCAAACAAGGTCAAACGACGTTGGGGAAATTTTTTCACTATTTTTGAAAAGTCAAAAGTATTTTTAAACAATTAAAAATATACACAAAAACAATTAAATCATGAAAAATATCAATATTGATCCAAAAAATAATTTTAATTCAGAAAATGAAACGGAAAAATATTTGAATTTTTTTTGTGAAAGTCTCATATTTTTTGGATCAATAATGAAATTAATATAAATTAATGAAAATAATGCAAATAAAAGAAATTAACAGGAATTTAAAAAAATGTGGACCATCTGATCTCCCTCATTAATTGAGGTGGTGTTGCACCCCAAAATTTGCCCTCTATTTTTAACTCTAACCAATTTTTTGTTTCACATTCATTTGCATCATCTTCATAGCATAACATTTTTTTTCTGTCTTAATATTAGCCGAAATAATTTCTCGGAATTTACAAACAGACTGGTCAAATTAACTTTTTAACTGTGCCTAAAATTAGTCAACGAAAAAATGTCAAGTTTAAGTTTGCAAATGTCGGTAACATTAATCTGCGGTTCACGTGGTTTAATTTGACATGCTAAAAATAATTTTACGACTATTTTTGGTCATATGTTGATCAGTCTGAGCAGTTTAAACGGTCATAATTTTTATTTCAAAATCCGACCAAACGCTGTATTTTTCCGAGTCATTTATTTCGCGCTGATTATTTTGACATGTTCATTTTATTTTTTCGAGCATTTTTGTGCCTGACTTTTTTTTTTTTTTGAGTCTATTTATTTTTATATTGGGTCTAGAATAAATAAATAGGTTAATTAGTTTTTATTTTAATTTTAACTATTTTAATTATTTAACTTTATTCAGTTTTTAATTTAATATTGGGCTTCAAAATAAACTTAGGCCCATTATCATTAACCTAATTTGTTCCTATATATATTTACTAGCATGACTGATAGGAAGAGGCCGAAAGACAGAACAAAAAAGAGAAACTGAGAGTGGCTGATCTATACTATCGTACACACAGTTTGGTAATAGTTTATATATGATATATACTTTATCTATTTTGTTGATATATTTGTTACTGTGTTTCAAATACATGTTCATATATGTAACTAGTGTGTTAAATATATATATATATATATATATATATTTCTATTTTATGTTATAATTTGATTATGTTTTCGGATCGGATCGTGTCAATACGCCGTTTTCACATATACGTGTATGAGGCGTGACATTTGTGTTATCCGATCCAGTTGCGATGATCGCAATTTTGCGCTAGCAACGCCGTTGTTTTTTTTTAATTCATATTTCTTTTATATACATATATTTAGATCTACACATTTTTTTTCATAACTAACTACCCTGATTTTTCCTAAACCCTGACAATTTCGCCACAAACTCTAAATTTCAAACCTAAAACTTTAACCGTGTTGTTTCCTGTAAACCATAAACCTTTTCTTAAACCTTAACAAACCTTATTATTATTTCCTATTTTCGCTCATATTTATGTTATTCATACACTGTAACTGCTTCGCCCTTGTAATATTTTAAGTTTTAACTTGTAATATTTTCAGTTTTACTTTTCGCCATCTTTATTATGTAACTGCACCAAAGCGTTGTAATAATTAGGGTTTTATTTTCTGCCATTTATTTTTCTGCCATTTAAATTCCTGCCCTTGATCCTATATTAACTGCGTGGTTTAGTAATGTAGGGCGTGAAAACCTACTAAATTAATTATTTAATATTTTTCTATAACCTTTATATTTTTTGTAAATAAATAATAAATACTAACTATTTTAATAACTTTTTTTTATTACCTACTTATAATAATAAATCCTTATATTTTGTAAATAAAATCTAATTGACCATTTTTCTAATTGAATAATAATAAATAAACCTATTAATCTAATAATTTGATATTTTCTATAATCTTTATTTATTTTGTAAATAACTAACTTAATTTTTTTTTCATATAACTCTTTTATTTTATAATTTGTACATTAATGTATTTTAAATTCTTTTATTATTACTAATTTATTTTAAACTCATATTTTTCTAATAACTTCTAAAAAAAAAAATCTAACTTGTTTAACCTAAAATAATTTCTTTTAAAATTCTAACATTTTTATTATCACTTTATTATTATTGTTATTTTATTATTGCTTTATTACCATTGTTTATTTATTATTTTATTATTATTTGCTTTTATCTATTCTATTTTTGCTTCATTATTTTCCTTATTTTAATTTTGTTTTATTTATAATATTAGGAACAAATGTATAGGTTGTAAATTTATTCTTTCTCGCCTGATTATTATGTATCTGTCCCATAGCCATGTAATAGTTTATGAATTTATTTTTCTTGCTTTTATTTTTGTAAATATTTATTGCGTGGTTAGTAATTTAGGGAGTGCAAAAAAACTAACTGTAAATAATTAAACTTAGAAAATTAAATTCAAGACAAATATCTGAAAAATAACACTCACACACGTAAGTCGATCTTTGATCGCCATCTGTACTTCCTAGGGTATTCCTCTTGGTTGCCTTCTTTAAATGGTCAAGTCCCTCGAAAATAGGGGTGTCTTAAGCAAAGTCCCTTCAAACAGAAAAATCATCAAGTCCCTATAAACTTAAAAGATCAAGTCCCTACGAGGTTGCCTACGATATAATGATCTTGTCCCTTCGGTAAATATGATGATAGTCCCTACGAGTTGCTAAAGACACCCCTTATGTTGCCTTCATTGACCATACGATGACCCTACGCCCGTCCCTTAAACACATCCAAGGTAATGACTACCTATTCCTTAATAATAGGGACAGTCTTACCATTGAAAGAATATACGAGAACACGAAAGACTTAATCTAGGGTAGGTATCTCATAGTTACTTGCTCACACTTTTCAAAATTACTTTTACACCTCACAATTTCTAAACTAGGCTTTGTATACACCCATACGAGGGTCATTACAAAGTACTTAAAGAAATTTTTCTAATCACACACTACACTCTTGCAAACAAACAAAGTGAGCTAAGTAACTAAGAGCCCATGGATAACCATGGATATAAAGGGTGCTAATACCTTCCCTTTGTATAACCTACCCCCCGAACTCAAAATCTTTTTAAGGTCTTTCCTGTTCTTTTATGTCCTGTCCTTTTGGATAAAATAAAAGTCGGTGGCGACTCTTGCTATCCGCAACATTTAACTAAAGTCAGTTCTCCCACCGTGTTACAGAACTGGCGACTCTGCTGGGGATTTAATAAAAGAGGGGTACCCTTAGGAATTAGATCACTTTAAAATTGTTTGCCTTGTTTGCTTTATACTTATCTGTTGGGTGCTCTTATGTGTGAAAGACCCTAACTCGGATCTAGTGTACCTTAGGTAAATGGCAATAGACCAAGGAAACTGTACGGCGTATATCGATATGGTTGATCTGGTGGCCATAGTTAGTGTGACTTCTTGGTTGGTGCTTATGTTCCTTAAGCAAGTTGAGGATAATATGAGGCTGCCATATGTTGTCAATACACTAACTGACTTTTAGAACCCTAGTCATCCCATCTTGGCCTTTAGAATGTAGTGAGATAACCGGCTTTGGTGAAGACTGAAGTTGGTTGATACTCGATACTACACTCATTGAGATCCTAAACTTGGAGGGTTTTGGTTGGCAAGTAAGTTGCCTACTGAACAACCACCCTTGTGAAGGATCAATGATTTTGAGATCCCTTAGAACCTGGTTACTTTTGTAAGACAGGATGAATCAACTAAACTGCAGGGGAGGGTACTTACCTTTAAACCTCATGCAAGCCTTCAAACCTAGGGCTATTGTGTGACTTGTTTGTGTGTGCCACATGTTTGTGATTGAGCATAACATCATAGCATCATCATGCATCATAAGCATAGCATTTTCACTAACCATTTCAAGGACCAAAGAATTTATCTTTGTTCTTTGTTGCAGGTCACCGCTTCTGCTCGTAGGAATACTATCCGGATCAACTTTGTAGGAATACCTCCTAAGCTTAAGGAATTGGTCTCTCAAGTTTCTGAAAACTCCCAGTTCATCAAGAGGCATGGTCACCTACTGGATCTAGTCACTTCAGGGTTCAATGAAGACATGATGAGTGTCCTGTTTCAGTTCTTTGACCCTAAACATCATTGCTTCACATTTCCCGACTATCAGCTGGTTGCTACAATGGAAGAGTTCTCCAAGCTTATGGGTATACCTATTCTTGATCAGAAACCCTTCACAGGCTTGGAAAAAGAGCCTAAACCTGAAGTCATTGTTGCAGCCTTACATTTAAAGAAATCAGACATTGTCCTAGAAACAAGGAGTGGAGTTAAAGGTATTCTTGCTAAGGTATTGATGGAGAAAGCTCAAGTATTCCTGAAGGCTATGAGTTATGATGCTTTTGAGGAGATCTTAGCCCTATTGATTTATGGCTTAGTACTGTTCCCCAATCCAGACCAGTTCATAGACGTACACGCCATCAACATATTTCTGACTCGCAATCCAGTGCCTACATTACTTGGAGACATCTTACACTCTCTTCATACCCGTACTACGAAGGCACGGGGAACTCTGATGTGTTGCATACCTCTATTATCTAGGTGGTTTATTTCTCACCTTCCTCGATCAGTGATGAAGAATGAACAAGGGTTCAGGTGGTCCAAGAGGATTATGTCACTTTCTCATTCAGATATTCATTGGTGCTCTAGATCTATGGAGAATGTTACCATCATTGACCGTTGTAGGGAGTTCCCTAATGTGCCACTCCTTGGCATAAGAGGGGGCATTACCTACAACCCTTCTTTAGCTCTACATCAGTTTGGTTACGCTCGGACTGATGGTCCTCATGACATGCTTATTCAGGGTATTATGTTTGACTACGACAACGATCTTCAAGGTTACCGTCAAAGGTTCATACGAGCATGGGGTAAAGTGAACAAGGTTGACAGCAAGACTCTGGAACCCAAGTACACTATTCCTATGGAACCATATCCCAGATGGGTACGATCTCGTGCTCAGACTCTTATGATGCCATATCCTGCTATCCTGCCAGTTACCATGGAGCCTGTTGCTGAAGGAGATACTTCTTACATCATTCTTCATCCAGACATGCCCACTGACATGGAAGAGTTACAGAGGTCCTAGATCCAGTTGAAGGAGCAAAGAGATACTTTTGAGACTCATTACAAGGCAAGTCAGGAAAGAGTCCTGGAGCTAACAAAACAACTTCACGAGGAGCGGAATCTCAACTCATACCTCAACACAAAGAGGAAACGTCCATGGGAGACTTAAAACCCCATTTTTTGTATTCATTTCATTTTTATTGTAAGCCTAAGGGGCAAACAAGTTTATTACTAATAAAAGTTTACTTTTTGGTGGTTTAAACAAATTAAAATCCTACGGTCCTTGAAAACATTGCATAAGCATCTGCATACCATATTATTGCATCACAGGTTTCTCATGAACAGGTATCTTATCTTCTCGCTGTTTATTTCAGCAGAAATGGCTCTTGAACAGACTGTCAAAGATCTCCAGGCTCAGAATGCACAATTCCAAGAGTTGATTCTGAACTTGTCCAAGGGGCAAGATGAGTTGAAGACATTGCTGGCTAAGAAGAAGAAGAAGACTAGAAGATCAGGAGGCCTTATCAATCTGGGAAGAAGATTCAGAGGCCCTATCAAGACAAAGGAACAGGTTGATGATTATGAGTCTGAAAATTCTGAGAAAGAGGGAGGTAGTCCCCATGATACTGTGGGAGATTCTGATTCTGAAGCAAATTATTATCATGATCCTAATGAAGATAAGTACAAGATGCTGGTGGATAGAATGAATGCTATGGAGTTACGAAAATCTTCTGGGCTGGATTTTGAAGATCTGAGTTTAATATCTGGAGTGGTTATACCTATTGGTTTCAAGGTTCCTGCTTTTGTGGTGTATGATGGTGTCTCATGTCCCAAGCTGCATTTAAGATCCTATGTCCGGAGGATTCAACCACATACTGCTGATAAGAAGTTATGGATTCATTTCTTCCAAGAGAGCTTGTCTGGAGCTCAATTGGAATGGTACTATCAATTGGAGAGTGTCAATATCTGTGATTGGAATGATCTTGCTGAGGCCTTCTACAGGCAATACCAATACAATGCTGATTTAGCACCTACTCGCATGTAGCTACAAAGCATGTCAATGGGTGCTAAGGAGAATTTCAAGGAGTATGCCCAGAAATGGAGAGACCTGGCTGGCAGAGTTCAACCTCCTCTGACTGACAGGGAGCTAGTGGATATGTTTATGAGTACGCTGAATAGTCCTTTCTATAGTCACCTCATTGGAAGCTCATCATCTGGTTTCACTGAGCTGATAATGACTGGAGATCGTGTGGAAAGTGGTATAAGAAGTGGTAAGATACAAGTGGGTGCCTCTTCATCAAGCACTGCAAAGAAGCCCCCTAGTGGAAAGAAGGAGTCTAATGCTGTGTATGGTCAACCTGGCCGTAACAGAAGTCACCAATCCGTAGGAGCAGTTCACATTTCTAATCCTACTCCTGCAACACCAGAGCTACCACAGAGTAATCAACAGAAGCCTAGAAGACAATTCACCAAGATCAACATGTCACTGGCCCAAGCCTTGCAACACATGTTGAAAGGGGAACTCATTACTTTGAAGGACCCTCCTCAGAATCCTAATACTTCCTCTCCTCGGTACAATCCTAATGCACGATGTGCCTATCATTCTAATTGTCCGGGACATGACACCAACAATTGCTGGGTGCTGAAAAATAAGATTCAAGATATGATTGAAGCTGGGGAGATTGAATTTGACCCTCCTGGGACTCCAAATGTGATTACTGCTCCCATGCCCAATCATGAGAAGACTGTTAATGCTGTTGATGAAGTTTCATATGTTTCCTCAGTAGCAGATGTGACTACTCCCTTATCTATTATCAAGAAGAAGCTGGTGCAGGCTGGATTCTTTCCAGGTTGCAACGAAGACTGTTTTTATTGTGCCTACAAACCTGATAGCTGCTGGAAGTTGAAAGATGGTATTCAACGCCTCATGGACAATTACACTATATTGTTTGAGAGAACTCCTTCTGTGGAAAGTATGTGTGAACACCTAACTCGAGGTAAGAAGTTTGAAGATGTGGATATGGTTGATAAAGTGCCAGTGAAGATTACCTCCAAAGGCCCTGTCAAGATCACTTCCAAGGGTCCTATCAAAATTACTGCTGAAGGCCTGGTGAAGACTGTTGCTGAAGTTAGAGTGCCTCCCATGATTATTACCACTCCTGGCCCGATTCCTTATACTTCGGATAAAGCTATACCCTGGAATTACGGTTCTGATGTTTATATCCATGGTGTTAAGCAGGAACCTTTGACTGATACACCTGTTACTGATGATAACCTTGATGTTGATAATATTGCTGGATCTAGTAAGATCACCAGAAGTGGAAGAATTCTCTCTCCTCCAGCTACCTCAAAAAATACAGTTCCTCCAACTACTACCTCCACTTCTGAGCCAAGTACTGATGCTCGAGGCAAAGGTCCTGTGGTTGAACTTGTGCAAGCTGAAGCACCGACTGCTTAAAATCTCTCTAAACAGATGGAAGAAGTGCTGAAGATCATTCGTAAGAGTGAGTATGATATTGTTGACCAGTTGGGGCATACTCCCTCCAAAATTTCCATGTTGTCTTTGTTGCTGTGTTCTGAGGCTCATGCTAAAGCCTTGATCAAATTCTTAAGGACTGCTCATGTACCAAATGAAATTTCTGTGGATCAATTTGAAAATTGTGTTGCACATCTGACTTATGATAATGGGTTAGGTTTTTTTGATGCTGACTTGACTCCTGCCAAAAGAAACCATAACAGAGCTTTACATATCTCCATTGAATGTAGGGGCACTAGCTTGACTCATGTGTTGATAGACAATGGCTCTTCATTGAATGTACTTCCCAAAGAGGTTCTGAAAAAGCTCAGTCCTGAAGATGTTGTGTTAAGACCAAGTAATATAGTGGTGAGAGCCTTTGATGGTTCAAGAAGAGTGGTGCATGGAGAAATAGATCTCCCGATCAAAGTAGGCTCTCAAGTCTTCGATTCTACCTTCTATGTAATGGATATTCGTCCTGCGTACTCTTGTTTGCTTGGGCGCCCCTAGATCCATGGGGCAGGTGTTGTGACCTCCACTATACATCAGAAGCTGAGATATCCAGTGAAGGGAAAGATCGTAACTGTTTATGGAGAGGAAGAATATATGGTCAGTCATGTGAATACATTTAAGTATGTTGAAGTGGAAGGTGAATATGTTGAGACTCCTTGCCAGACATTTGAAGTAGTTCCTTGGGTCGTTCCCGCTACTGAAGCTACTCCTGTGGTTAAAAGAGTTCCTGTGGTTACCAGAGTACCTCCTACGATGGCTTCCCTCAAAGATGCTAGAGTTGTGGTTGAAGAAGGTGGTTGTACTATTTGGGGTCAGCTTCCCGACATTCCTTACAAGTCTGACAAGTTTGGTTTGGGTTTCACTGCAGAGTCCTAGAAGGCTGTTCGTCGTGCTCGTGCTGTTCGTATCACCAATCAAGGGAACATGAAAGATCAAATCAATGTTGTGGGTGACTATAATGAAGACTACAATCTGGATAACTAGATTTTTCCTACTGTGGGTGATGGGCTCAACAATTGGAAGACTGAAGACGTTATTCCTATCTCCTTTAGTCAGGAGTAAATACTATTACTGCGTTGTTATTTTTAAGCCTTGTGCCTTACCCGGGGCACAATGGTATGCTTGTTTCGGGATGTCATTTCATTTGCATACTTCATTCAATAAAAATCAATGGACGTTTCGTTTTCGTAAATATTGGGCTCTTTGTTTTTCTTTTATTTTATTTTCATCAGCTATGTGTTCTTACACACACCCACATCACTAAAATGCAGATCCTCATCCACTCTGGATCCTGTTGATAACAGTTCTACTATTGCCAATTATAATTTCGAGAATCCGATCTATCAAGCTGAAGATGGAAAGGATGAAGATTGTGAAGTACCTGTAGAGCTTGCTAGGTTATTACAACAAGAAGAGAAAGTTACACAGCCGCATGAGGAATCAATTGAGGTTGTAAATCTGGGTACTGAAGTAGACAAGAAAGAAGTCAAAATAGGAGCAGGCTTGGAAAACAGTGTCAAAGAAAGATTGAGTCGGATGTTACGTGACTATGTAGAGGTTTTCACTGGAAAAAATCAAGAGATGATATGGAATGATGAATGTCAAGAAGCTTTTGACAAAATCAAGAAGTATCTCCAAGAACCTATAAATCTGATGCCACCAGTTGAAGGAAGACCTCTAATCATGTATTTGACCGTGTTAGAAAATTCAATAGGGTGTGTGTTGGGGCAACATGACGAGTCTGGTCGAAAAGAGCATGCAATATACTACCTTAGCAAAAGGTACCGACTGTGAAACAAGATACTCCCAGCTCGAGAAAGCTTGCTATGCTTTGGCTTAGGCTGCTCGCCGACTAAGACAGTATATGTTTAATCATACCACTTTATTGATTTCTAAGATGGATCTTATCAAATATACATCAGAGAAACCTGCTCTCTCCGGAAGAACAACAAGATGATTGCTGAACTCTGCACGCAGTTCAAAATAAAACACCATAACTCCTCTCCGTACCGGCCAAAGATGAATGGCGCCGTGGAGGCTGCTAATAAGAATATTAAGAAGATCATACAAAAGATGACAATAACATACAAAGACTGGCATGAGATGTTACCATTCGCTCTTCATGGTTATCGCACTTCAGTATGCACTTCGACAGGGGCAACTCCTTTCTCTTTAGTCTACGGAATGGAAGCCGTTTTACCAGTGGAAGTTCAGATTCCCTCTCTAAGAATTATGAAAGATGCAGGCTTAGATGAAGATGAATGGATTCAGACTCGACTCGACCAGATAAATTTGATTGATGAGAAGAGGTTGGCAGCTGTTTGTCATGGTCAGATGTACCAGAAACGGATGATCAAAGCTTTCAATAAGAAGGTTAAGCCAAAGGTATATCAGGCTGGTGACTTGGTAATCAAGCGTATCATACTACCACAGGGTGATCCTAGGGGCAAGTGGACTCCTACATATGAAGGACCATTTGTGGTCAAAAGAGTATTCTCAGGAGGTGCCATGATGCTTACTACTATGGATGGTGAAGACTTTCCACAGCCTGTAAACGCAGACATAGTTAAAAAATACTACGCATAAAAGGAGACCCGCTAGGTTGACTGGCCTAGGCAAAAATAAGGGCATCCTGGCAAACCAAAAGGGTTCGGGCAAAAATTAGGGATATATATAAAAAAATGTACACCCGGCAAGTCGAAAACCTGAAAAGGCGGCTTGGGCAAAAAAGGGTATCCCGGTGGATTGAAAACCTGAAAGGGCAATCCAGGCAAAAGTTAGGGATTAAAGCGTATGACTATGTCTCGTTTGGATCACTCATGTAACTTCAACTGATGGTGCTACCTAAATCAAGTTCAAACAGATAAAGATCAATCCAATCGTTTCTGTCTCAACAGCAGAAGATGAGATATTTGAAGATAATGGCAATAGTAGAATTGAAACTCAATAGGATCATTTTTCACATAGCTGTTTTCTTTGTTTTATAAAAAATTTACGACGAATTCCTCTTACTAGGATTTCTGTCTCCTTGTACAAACTTGCCTATGTATAGGTCACTTTGTGATATAAATAAAATTTCATCTTTGAATCCAGATTTACTTTTACTCTATTTACATAAGCGAAAACGTCCATTGGTTGTGTTTGAATGTATGTATGCTTTTGAATACGATTGATGTTTACCAGAAATGCATATAATGTAGTAATAGTATTTTAATAAGGACGAACGAGGGTAGTAGTTCAACGAAGCTCCGCCGGTTCATCCCCACTACAAATCCCCAGTAGAGCAAATTTATCTTTATAGATGCTTCGAATTACGTCTCCCCTTGAATTTATGTCCATCTCTTTTATCCTCAGTCGGGATACTCGGGAACTTATTCCTTCAATAGAAGTACGACGAACGAATACGGGAAATGACAAATACTATACTATCAAACAAGACGGGAACGAGTTCCTCATATTCTTCAGCAACGAATCGGGATTTATTTTCCCTAGCCAGCAGTTGTTATACAAAGATATCCGGACGCTTCAGGCCACATGATTCATACATACATCATTTACATCATACCATAGCATATCCATAAGTGCATAATACATTTACTTAGATGCACCATGCCATGCATGCATACATATTGCATAAACTAACCTTTTCCTTGCAGGATGGTTATATACAGATAAAATACTATCAACAATTCACAACAGGTCAGAAACGATCTATACGAAGATCTAGTGCTGATACTTAATCATTACTCAAGGTGTCCTTGGATAGTAGGCAAACGGTCTATACGAAGATCTATTCCCTAGTCCATGATATTTTCAGGAGATTTCATCCTGATATTCTTTTGTTCTTGGATAGTAGGCAAACGGTCTATACAAAGATCTATTCCCTAGTCCAGGATATTTTCAGAAGATTTAATCATGATATTCTTTTGTTCTTGGATAGTAGGCAAACGGTCTATACGAAGATCTATTCCCTAATCCAGGATATTTCCAGAAGAGATAATCATCACGAATATTTATTTCTACTGGTCTATTCAACAATTCAAAACAGTTCAGAGACGATCTATACGAAGGTCTAGTGCTGATACTTAATTCAGAAAGAAATCTCCGCGAAGATTTGGTTCTGACACTTAAATTAAAAGTATGTTCTTAGATACGATTCAGAGACGGCCTATACGAAGACCTAGTACTGATATCCAGTATCAACATCAAGATATTATCACCTCCTGATATTATGGATGGCATCTATAAGCCCATCTCCAGTTCTTCCAAGTGGCATCTTCAAGCCCACTTAAGCATATACAACCATTCATCAGTGTTACTTTACGAACCGGCGAGTGCAAATTTTTGGGCTTTTGTGTTCAATCCCCTTCAACCTTCCAAGTCACGAATGGCACACAGGCCAATCTAACTCCTCAGGTTTCAAAAAATTGAACAGGGGCAGCTGTTGCACCCCAAAATTTGCCCTATATTTTTAACTCTAACCAATTTTTTGTTTCACATTCATTTGCATCATCTTCATAGCATAACATTTTTTTTTCTGTCTTAATATTAGCCGGAATAATTTCTCGGAATTTACAAACAGACTGGTCAAATTAACTTTTTAACTGTGCCTAAAATTAGTCAACGAAAAAATGTCAAGTTTAAGTTTGCAAATGTCGGTAACATTAATCTGCGGTTCACGTGGTTTAATTTGACATGCTAAAAATATTTTTACGACTATTTTTGGTCATATGTTGATCAGTCTGAGCAGTTTAAACGGTCATAATTTTTATTTCAAAATCCGACCAAACGCTGTATTTTTCCGAGTCATTTATTTCGCGTTGATTATTTTGACGTGTTCATTTTATTTTTTCGAGCATTTTTGTGCCCGAATTTTTTTTTTTTTGAGTCTATTTATTTTTATATTGGGTCTAGAATAAATAAATAGGTTAATTAGTTTTTATTTTAATTTTAACTATTTTAATTATTTAACTTTATTCAGTTTTTAATTTAATATTGGGCTTCAAAATAAACTTAGGCCCATTATCATTAACCTAATTTGTTCCTATATATATTTACTAGCATGACTGATAGGAAGAGGCCGAAAGACAGAACAAAAAAGAGAAACTGAGAGTGGCTGATCTATACTATCGTACACACAGTTTGGTAATAGTTTATATATGATATATACTTTATCTATTTTGTTGATATATTTGTTACTGTGTTTCAAATACATGTTCATATATGTAACTAGTGTGTTAAATATATATATATATTTCTATTTTATGTTATAATTTGATTATGTTTTCGGATCGGATCGTGTCAATACGCCGTTTTCACATATACGTGTATGAGGCGTGACATTTGTGTTATCCGATCTAGTTGCGATGATCGCAATTTTGCGCTAGCAACGCCGTTGTTTTTTTTATTAATTCATATTTTTTTTATATACATATATTTAGATCTGCACATTTTTTTTTCATAACTAACTACCCTGATTTTTCCTAAACCCTGACAATTTCGCCACAAACTCTAAATTTCAAACCTAAAACTTTAACCGTGTTGTTTCCTCTAAACCATAAACCTTTTCTTAAACCTTAACAAACCTTATTATTATTTCCTATTTTCGCTCATATTTATGTTATTCATACTTTGTAACTGCTTCGCCCTTGTAATATTTTAAGTTTTAACTTGTAATATTTTCAGTTTTACTTTTCGCCATCTTTATTATGTAACTGCACCAAAGCGTTGTAATAATTAGGGTTTTATTTTCTGCCATTTTATTTTTCTGCCATTTAAATTCCTGCCCTTGATCCTATATTAACTGCGTGGTTTAGTAATGTAGGGCGTGAAAACCTACTAAATTAATTATTTAATATTTTTCTATAACCTTTATATTTTTTGTAAATAAATAATAAATACTAACTATTTTAATAACTTTTTTTATTACCTACTTATAATAATAAATCCTTATATATTTTGTAAATAAAATCTAATTGACCATTTTTCTAATTGAATAATAATAAATAAACCTATTAATCTAATAATTTGATATTTTCTATAATCTTTATTTATTTTGTAAATAACTAACTTAATTTTTTTTCATATAACTCTTTTATTTTATAATTTGTACATTTATGTATTTTAAATTCTTTTATTATTACTAATTTATTTTAAACTCATATTTTTCTAATAACTTCTAAAAAAAAATCTAACTTGTTTAACCTAAAATAATTTCTTTTAAAATTCTAACCTTTTTATTATCACTTTATTATTATTGTTATATTATTATTGCTTTATTACCATTGTTTATTTATTATTTTATTATTATTTGCTTTTATCTATTCTATTTTTGCTTCATTGTTTTCCTTATTTTAATTTTGTTTTATTTATAATATTAGGAACAAATGTATAGGTTGTAAATTTATTCTTTCTCGCCTGATTATTATGTATCTGTCCCATAGCCATGTAATAGTTTAGGAATTTATTTTTCATGCTTTTATTTTTGTAAATATTTATTGCGTGGTTAGTAATTTAGGGAGTGCAAAAAAAACTAACTGTAAATAATTGAACTTAGAAAATTAAATTCAAGACAAATATCTGAAAAATAACACTCACACACGTAAGTCGATCTTTGATCGCCATCTGTACTTCCTAGGGTATTCCTCTTGGTTGCCTTCTTTAAATGGTCAAGTCCCTCGAAAATAGGGGTGTCTTAAGCAAAGTCCCTTCAAACAGAAAAATCATCAAGTCCCTATAAACTTAAAAGATCAAGTCCCTACGAGGTTGCCTACGATATAATGATCTTGTCCCTTTGGTAAATATGATGATAGTCCCTACGAGTTGCTAAAGACACCCCTTATGTTGCCTTCATTGACCATACGATGACCCTACGCCCGTCCCTTAGACACATCCAAGGTAATGACTACCTATTCCTTAATAATAGGGACAGTCTTACCATTGAAAGAATATACGAGAACACGAAAGACTTAATCTAGGGTAGGTATCTCATAGTTACTTGCTCACACTTTTCAAAATTACTTTTACACCTCACAATTTCTAAACTAGGCTTTGTATACACCCATACGAGGGTCATTACAAAGTACTTAAAGAAATTTTTCTAATCACACACTACACTCTTGCAAACAAACAAAGTGAGCTAAGTAACTAAGAGCCCATGGATAACCATGGATATAAAGGGTGCTAATACCTTCCCTTTGTATAACCTACCCCCCGAACTCAAAATCTTTTTAAGGTCTTTCCTGTTCTTTTATGTCCTTTCCTTTTGGATAAAATAAAAGTCGGTGGCGACTCTTGCTATCCGCAACATTTAACTAAAGTCAGTTCTCCCACCGTGTTACAGGTGGCAGATCAGATGAATCAGCGCGCGCATTCCACATGGACCTAAGTCAACTGAGAAGCACGCATGGTAATCAGAACCAATGCACATGATTAAAAAAATTTAAAGGGATCATATGGTTGAGATGCTTCCAACATATCACCGGAGTCAGAGCTCTGGTCTTCTTCTCCGGTGGACCTCACCGGACTGGTCTACCTTCAACCATCACCAAAATGAAAAAGCAAGACATGGATTTAAATAAAAAATGCTCAGGAGCTCGAATCTGGCCTCAATTTTGTCTAACTCCAAGTATATGAGAAGATATAGGGAGTTGAATTTTGAGGATCATGAACTTAGTTGCTTCAATTTGACCTCAAAGCAACTCAATCTTTTTTCCTACATTGGTAGGACTTCAAACAACCAAAAATCAACAAGAATAATGGAGAATTGAGAGAGAATTGAAGAGGAGAAGTTTCTGAAAAATCACATTTGAGTTGATCTAATTTCACTTGATTTTGATATGGATTTGATTTCTTTCTCCTCCTCTTGCTTGCAGAAACCAAATGAAATGAAAATGGAAGTAAATTTCTGGAGTTTGAACTTCCCATAGAAGGTGAAGTTCAAGCTCGATTTCAAGAGAAATATCAGAAAATTCTATGGCAGTGAGGGTTTGCAATGGTCTAGCAAAGCTTGGGCAAGGTATTTATGATGAATCTGAAGCCTTAAGCTTGTTTAAATAGGAAATGTGTTTGGTATTTAGACCACTTGAAAATTGGACATGAAATTCTGGTATCAGATATGAGATGTCGAAGGTAATGTTATGACACTAATATCTGAATAACAACTAACATATAAACAGGATAAAAAAATAAAGAAACTATTGAACAAGTGACACAAGCAATTGCTAACCCAGTTCGGTGCAAACTCACCTACATCTGGGGGCTACCAAGCCAAGAAGGAAATCCACTAAAAAGAATTAGTTCAAAGACTCTCAGTAAACAACTTCAAGTTACAGTCTTTTCACCTAATCTCTACCCGTGTGACTTCTATATAAGAACTCTTAGATATGAGACCCTAATCACTCCCCCACAATCACAACAGTGATATAAAAACAAATATTACAAAGAAAGAAGACACTCTTCAATGACACATACTTGATCTTGCTTAAAAGCTTCAACCAAGTAAACACACACTCGTGCTTCAAAGCTTAAAGTGGACAAATTACAACACAAAAGTCAGTCCAATTCAAACATCAATAAGATGAATGAATGGCTCACAATACACAAGCTCACACAAGACTAAAACCCTAAAACTCTCTCACTCTTTCATTCGTTTCTTATGTGTTTAAACCAGGTTTTACATGGTCTTTAAATAGAAGCTTTTGAATGGGCATGGGCAACATAAAACCCTAATTCTATTTTCCATGCATATCTTCTAAGTAACGATAGCTAATCATCCCTTATTGGAAAATAGATCATTCTGGTTTCAAATCAAATTACTCCTTGAATAGCGCATTCAATCTCCACATAATCACACACAGATTTGCATGAAAAGCACAATATTAAGATACATAACATTCATACTGAATGTTCTCTATACACATGTCTTAACATCAGGTTTGACATCTTAGCTAAATCCTGCACAACCATATTTAAACATCCTGCAGGAAGCTGATATCACATGTCAAGGCAACACGCATGACAACTTGTGATAACTCTAAGTTTTACCAAAATTGATGCCAACACGTACAACCAACAAACTCCCCCTTTGGAAAATTTTGGCTAAAACATACACCAGATCATACGTTTCACAAGATAACAATCACAACATCAGTTCAGCAGCAGAAGTAAACATACACAGATTACTAGCAAAAATAGCAACTAGTAAACACACATGCGCTTGTGCTCACACAGACAGAACATTTCCCCCTCTTCTCCCTCTTTGTAACACTTCCCCCTCTTCTCCCTCTTTGTATCAAACATCCAACATCATCTATAGTTATAACTACTTCTCCCCCTTTTTAGCCAAAAGAGACCAAAGAGACAAAATAAATGTTTATTCAGTCAAAAACCAGAATGTCAAAAGTTAAGGGTTACAGAACCAAGTACATAAACAGCTTTAAGCAAGTTGAGATACAAACCAACAAAGTAAACATCAAAACAGCAGAACATAACTGCCAAAATCAAGAAAATCCATCAAAACAGCAACAAAAATCATCACATCAATAGGGGCCAAATTCAAAGGAGTTATTCAGAGGAGCTTGAGCTTACAACTTCATCAGCATCAGAAACAGAATTGCCACTTGTCTCATCATTAGTTGCAGACCTCTCACTAGAGGTGTGGGCTTCATCTTCCTTAGCATGTTCAATATTCTCACCTTCAGCTTGCTCCAAGCTTGCAATCAGGGCTTCCAACGATTATTTCCTAGTTGTTGCTACCCTTATCCCTTCACCCGGCTCTTTACGCGTCTCCTTTAGCTCAACAATAGTTCCAACTTTTGAGGTTGGATTTTTCATAGCAGATGTCATGACAATGTCTTCGACATGACTTCCTTCAAACAGTTCATAGTGCACTGAGAGAGCAGATTTTCTTCTACTTGGTAAGTCATTGGAACTCAGAATCCCAGGGTGTTTGTAGCGGGGTATTCGTTACCATTAGAGATATTGACTAAATCCAAGGTAAACCATACAAGTTGAGTCGCCACCGCACTTCTATTTATACAAAGGAATGGTTAGAAAGCGAACAAAAACCTAATAGTTTTAACAAAAACTAGTAAAAGAAACAGAGATCTGGGTAAGGGGGTTGGTTATGCAATGGGAAGGTGTTAGGCACCCAAAACATCCTAGGTACTCCTAGGGAGCCCTTTTCATACTTGTTGTAAAGGTTGTTTTTTTTGTGAAAATTTATTTGTGCAAACATGATTGAGGAGATGAGAAGAGAATGTACAAGTTACTTACATTCTGTGTTTGAATGGATAAACCCATTGCCTACGTACCATCTTATAAAAATATTAGGATCAAAACCTCGTAGTTCGGGGTAAAATTTTCAAAATGCGTTGGTGAATTGATTGGTCCAAGAGCCTTAAGGTCTTTTGTTATCAAAGGGAGAAAACTCAACCAAACCACAAATCCACCATGTGAGGATAGCTTCAACATGCTAGTGAGGGGTTAACCCTATAATAAGCATGGGAGACTCATTGTCCATCACTAAGGATATAGGTGAGTATTACATCTACCACAAGGATAACTCAAACCTAATAGCTAAAGGTTATGAAAAAGTTGATTAAGAAAGTGTCCATTGGAACCACAAAAGCACATTTGGATGGGTTATATTTACCAATTAGAAGTATTTACAAAATATGGTCAAAGTGGATTAAAAGATTCAATTCAAAATAAGTATTATGAAAAGAAAGTTTGAAAATCGAAAGCATAAGGCTTAGGTTTCTAATGTTGAAAAACAAGTGTTAAATGTTTGCACAAAAGTTTTGGCTTGGGTTATAGTGGCGAGAAGAAGAAGAATGGCTAAGTCCTAAGCAAAACAAAAAGGTGAGGGATAGAAAATGAACGACACTAGGATTTCCTCTCTTGAGATCATATTGATGATCCAAGTAGCTCCCATCCTTTGGAATAAGCAATCACAAGCAAATATTTCAAGCAATCAAACACACAGATCATGCTTCTAAGAATCCTCCAATGGCTTTTGTTTCTTTTACTTTGGATACTCATGGTAATGGTTCCTCCAAGTGACTCAAGGTTGGAATCCTAGAACAAAGAAAACACTCATCAAAAAGTTCTATAAACAATCAAGGAATGGACAAGAGGGAGTTTTAGAAGATAGTCCTTTCAAAGTTCTCTTCAATTTTTATAGCACTCTAAAGGCCCAATGCCTAGTTGCTCTTTGACTTTTATAGCACTCTAAAGGCCCAATGCCTAGTTGCTCTTCAAATTCCATTTTGCTTGGGTAGGGTCCTAGATTCTAAGTCCATATTGTCCAATCATTTGCATTTGGGTCACAACAAACAGACAAACACAAGCACAAGAGATATATACATAATTATAAACCCAAGTGGGCAAAAGGCAAATGGCATTAACATAAACATGTGCTCCATTGAGCAAAGGAAAAAGCAAATGAATAATATGTGCAAGAATAGTAAATTGCATGAAAAGTAAATTGCATAAAGTAAAAGTTAATTGTTAGTGGTTGTCGCGGCGGGATTTTTCACGAGATTAAGTATTGATTGAACCTAACCCGTTTGAAAAATATTTTAAATGCAAGAGTCGCCACCGTCTTTTATTTTATCCAAAAAGAGGAAGGGAAAAATAACGATAAATCCCTTTAGAGTTACGGGTTCGGGGGTTGGTTATGCAAAGGGAAGGTATTAGCACCCTCTACATCTGTGGTACTCCACAGGAAGCTTTTTGCTTATGTTTATGTGAATGCTTTGCTTTTTTCGCTTTGATCGTTTGATTGGGGAGATGAGAAAAGAACTTGATTTTATTGTTTTTGGACTCGATAAAGTCGTAGACTTCATGCCTACGTATCTCCAAGGCGCAATGGAGAAATCAGAATCCACGTAGTTCTCCAAAAAGAAAAGGGGAAAGTCTGTTTTGTTGATTTTAGATTTGAACGAGCCTAAACCCTAAAGAAATAAATAAATGGGCTCATTACAGGAAAGCCCAAGAGTAAGCTTATGAGTGTGTGAAAAGGGTTTCTTAAACGGCGACCGTTGGAATCGCATCGGGTTTCTCTTTTTGGATTTTTCGATTTTTTAACATAAAACGTGAACAATACGATTAAACACACAATACAGAAAATAAAAAATGCGAGAAAGTAAATTATTACAACACAGTTAGCTATGAATAGTTAGTATTACGAATAGTTAGTGGAGTTAATCGAGCTGAAACTGAAACGAAACGGTTAGTAACAACAGAAACAAATATAAAAAAACAATATAAACATTTACTTTAGACAAAATAAACATTTGATATAAATAAACATTTAATTAAAATAAACATTTAAACAAATAATTAATTTAACTAACATTTAAATAAAACATATATGCAAAATAATAATAAAAGATAAACAATATTTAGTAAACAAAAGTAATATATATATATATATATATATATATATATATATATATTTTAGACAATAAATATATAGTAGACAAAAATAATATATATGTACATTTAGACAAATAATATATAATAGACAAAAATAATATATATATATATATATATATATATATATATATATATATATATATATATATATATATATATATTTATTTAGATATATAATAGACAAAAATAATATATATATATATATATATATTTAGATAAATAATATATTAAAACACATGTCGGCAAGCCAGAACTTTGCCGATTTCAGAGATAAGTGAAGAATATTACCTTGTGTGAAGAGGATGAACTTCTGATCGTCCAAATGATCGACCGAAAGCTGGAAACCGTCACCGACACAGTGTTGGCTGCCTTCGTGAGTACCTGACTTCAACGTCGCTTTTGATCGGTGAAACGACGCTGGAAAGAAATGAACCTTGGATATTTGTGACCTGGACTCAACGAACTTCAAAGATATGAAATCGGTTTTGTGTTTCGGTGAATAATCGGGACGATTTTGGGTTACCGAAAATGAAGAACAAGTGAAATACGGTAATGCTTTTGGAAAAATATTTCTTTTCAATTCTCTGTTTCTCTCACCACACGTTTTTTCCTTACTGATCCACCCTTTCTTTCCTTTTCTCTTTTCTTACTAACAACCTCTATATATATATATATATTTAGATTACTTAAACAATAGGAAACCTAAAAAATATCTAACATAAATTAATAATATATATTTAGATTACTTAAACAATAAGAAACCTAAAAAATATCTAACATAAATTAATAATATATATTTAGATTACTTAAACAATAAGAAACCTAAAAAATATCTAACATAAATTAATAATATATATTTAGATTACTTAAACAATAAGAAACCTAAAAAATATCTAACATAAATTAATAATATATATTTAGATTACTTAAACAATAAGAAACCTAAAAAAATATCTAACATAAATTAATAATATAATTTATATATTATATAATAATAATAATAATAATAAACTAATATAATATTAATCCTAATTAAATAAACTAATTAACAACTAAAACACAATTAATATTAAGCACAAATAATATTAAACGGCACACGATTAAAATACGATAAAATCGAGCGACACGAACGCGATAAAAACGATGACAATTTGCACAGCAAAACAGACAAATTGATAAAACCAATAAACCAGTAAACCGGTAAACCAGTAAAATCAACAACACGAGTCAAACAGACTCGATTAAATCACATGGCACAACACGTGATTAAATAAACAACCCTAGGCAATAATAAAATCAACACGACATCACGAAAACGCTGACAAACACAATCACAAATAATCGGACAATACGAAAACTCTAATATATTCAAAATACAGTCAAAATACCGACAAACAAACAATTAAATAGATAAAAACGCATAAAACCTAATCGAAGCGATGCCACGCACAAAAGAGACAAGCGAGATAAATACGAGGCAACGATATCGGCCAGGTTTTGCTAAAACAACGAAATACAACACGGTAAGCAACGAAAACACACAAAACCTAATCAAACCAGTTGTCACGCGAAGTTTAAGAAATTGAGATGAATACGAGACAACGAGATTAATCAAGATGTGGTCAACAAAGCCAAAGTCAAATTTTGGGGTGCGACAGATGCCCCTATTTAATTAACTTAGGCCAGATAGCCGGAGGCTATCGAATGGCGTAAGGTAATTAAATATGACAAACGCCACAAAATTTGGCCGCAAATGCATGTATGCATGATGCAAAAGACAGACAGACACAGAGACACAGGAGTGCAAACTCTACTGGGGAAGGACATATACCGACTCAATGCATGAAGGTAAACACTGAGAATACTCAGCTGGGGAAGATTCACTACCTATTCATAGATGGAAAATAGGATGAAAAGAGATATCGACTCAATGTTGACGATACATCACTATCTCATAGATGAAAGTGGGAAAAGATCAATATAACAAGAGTACTGATGTGACAGTACATTACCAACTCAAAGATGGAGGTAACAGAAAAGATGAATACCAACTCAAGGATGAAGGTATAACAAGGGCATAATAAGAATCGAACTGCGTTAACTCATGGTTGACAGCTCACTACCCACTCATTGATGAGGTAAACAGGACATGCCAACTCAAAGTTGAAGGCAAGCTTCAAAAGATTGATAATAACACTGCTAGGGAAATCAAATTCCAACTCATTGATGATGGTGTAGATGAAGAATCAGATCTAAGGATCATTGTGCAGACTTACAGTTGAATGCACACTACCAACTCATTGATGAGGTAGACAGAGAAATGCCGACTCAAAGTTGAAGGCAACCACCGATTCATTGACAAAGGTGTTTAAAAGAATTTAGAACATATTCTCCTGGAGATGTTTATCATTACCGACTCAAAGATGACGGTGGAAGGACAAAATGTACCTAACTCATAGATGAAGGTACTCCATCAACTCAAAGACGAAGATGGAATCAGAAGTTATCTGTGCAGTCTCAAAGATGAAAGCACACTATCAGTTCAACAAGGATCAAACATACCCTACTCGTAGATGAAGGTACTCCATCAACTCAAAGACGAAGATGGAATCACAGGAAAATGTGCGAACACAAAGATGAATGCATATTACCAGCTCAAAGTTGCAGGTACTTCACCAACTCAAAGACGAAGGTGGAATCAAAAGGAATCTGTGCTAAACTCAAAGACGAAAGCATGCTACCAGCTCAAAGTTGCAGGTAGAACCATGGAACTTTCTGTGAGGATGTTATCAACTCATAGATGGAGATAGTAATTAATTTATCCGAGGGATAACAAAGGTTACCACTCATGGATGTAGGTAACTCAAGTTTGTAACGGGTACCAACTCAAAGATGAAGGTATAAAGGACTTGGACACAATATCTGTCATGTCTGTTTTACTGAATGAGAGTCACAAAGACTATATTGTTGCCTTCTTTTACTGGCAATTTCTGAGCTTTATCTGGAGACACGAGGTTCAAACTAGGATAGAACTAGAATGAAACGGTCAAACAAGACTTCAACTGAAGAGGGATGAACTCATCAGGATTTACAACTGAAACAACCATCTTCCACGAGGCATAGATCTCTGTGGGGAACATGACCAATAAAAGGTATTTTGCTGCTTATGAGGATACTCTATATGGAGAGATTGACTCAACCCACAATATAAACAAGGAAACAAGGTGCATATGAATGCAAGCATGATATGTCATAGATATGCATGAATATTTAGTAATGAATGCATGATGGACAGACAAAACTAGGAATAACTAAAAATGTTAACAGCTGCATAAGGACTTGCTGGAGATTTGCACTGAGACTCGCTAGGGAGTAGTACAAAGACTTGCTGGGGAATTGGTACAAGAGCACCATATCCAGGTTTCTTTAAAAGTCTGTCTCTGCTGAGGATCCCGTAGAAGAATGGAGATGCCTTCTACTTCAAAAATGCAGGAGATTCCCTGTGGTTCTTGAATTTGTGAGGTATATGAGGATTGGACCTTTCTGAGGACTCCGCTGGGGATACAAGGTGTTATCCTCTGGAAATAAGATGATATTGTAAGAGAAGTCCTGCAATTCTTGAATTTGCTGATAATGCAGAAGGGATTATTCTTCTGGAAGACTCCGCTGGGGATAAAGTCCGCTGGGGATAAAGTCCTATGGGGATAGGTGGTATCTTTCCAGGGAATAAGAATATAGGGGAAATCTATCCTTGATTTGCTTTAATTATCATGGAGACTTTCTGTATCTGAAGACTCTGCAGGGGATTATGGTGTCTGATATCTGGTTACGAGATCTTTCCTCTAGGAGACTCTGCCGGGGAACAGTGATGTTTGACCTTTGAATATAAATGAGAATTCAGGAGAAATCCTGCAATTCTTGAATTTGCTTAAAATGCATAACACACTCTTCTTTTACTACAAAACATTAATGAGGAGGAGACATATCCTTCTATTGAATGGACAGAGAACAACAGGAGATTCCCTGTAGTTTCTGAATATCAACTTTCTTCACTCGCTGAGGGATGGAGACCTCTGTATTACTCCTGCTTAGGGAAATCAAGTCTTCCTTCTCATCCTCTGCTGGGGACATTGCTGATCCCTCCTTAATAAATTACTGGGGAAATACCTGTAGTAATCCCATAGGCCAAATCTGTAACTTAAAACCTGGATCAAAGTCTTCATGATCAATTAACCGGGGAGTCTTCATGATTAATTAACTGAGGAGTCTTCATGATCAATTAACTGGGGAGTCTTCATGCCCCAAGTGAAGGGAATAAACTTCTTGAAATATTTCTTGCATGATCTCTTGAGGAAAACTAGGAAGCATAGCTGGGGATATCCAGAATCACAACCTCTGCTGGAGAAATATTACTGCCAAGACACCTGTGGAGATTTTTTCATCATATACATATAAGGATAGTAACATGAACATGTCTAGTTGGAATCACATGATTTCAGAATTACTGGGACCACATGTCTCAATCCTTTTATTGATGTCTACAAATCAAAATAAATAATCTTTATATTTTTCAAAAACTGTTTTTAATTCAAAACTTTTGTTTCAAAACATATCTGTCAAAGTAAAAGAACTTTCGTAAATTGAAATGAAAATTAAGAGTGCCAAGAAATATAGAAAGGCTCAAATTGATTTGATAGGATGGTAATCAGCCAACAGCGTGATTCCATAGATCTTTACAAATTGGAAAATAGTAATTTCGTGGAAAAAGGGTACGTTGAACTAACAATGACATCATTCTCTCTTCCACTTTTGACCTGTATTGCAGCCTTGAGAAAGTTGGAGAACTGTTGAAAATATTCTGATACTTCAATGATCTTATCTCTGTTATGCAGTTACTTGCCTGAAATCCCTAACTTTTGCCTAGATTGCCCTTTCGGGTTTTCAATCTACCGGGATAATATTCTCTTTGTTTTTTTTATGTCTCTAATTTTTGCTTGGACCGCCCTTTCAGGTTTTCAGTCCACCGAGACGCTCATTTTTTGCCTAAGCCGCCCTTTCGGGTTTTCAACTTAGCGAGCTGCTCTTTTCATTTTTTAGGCGAAGTATTTCTTGACTGCATCTGTATTCACGGGACGTGGAAGCTCCTCACCATCCATGTTTGTAAGAATTAAAGCACCGCCTGAGAAGGCTTTCTTGACAACATAGGGCCCTTCATAGTTAGGAGTTCACTTGCCCCTAGAATCATTGTGAAATAGTATCATCTTCTTGAGCACAAGGTCACCCTCTTTGAATTCTCTCAGCTTAACCTTCCTATCAAATGCCTGCTTCATTCTCTTTTGATATAACTGTCCATGGCACAAGGCAGTCATTCTTTTTTCTTCAATCAAATTCAACTGATCGTATCTGCTTGGACACCATTCAGCCTCTGACAACTGAGTTTCCATTAGTATCCTCATTGATGGAATTTCAACCTCTATCGGTAACACAATTTCCATACCGTATACAAGTGAAAATGGGGTTGCCCCAGTTGAAGTACGGACTGATGTTCTATATCCGTGTAGTGCAAAAGGCAGCATTTCATGCCAATCTTTGTAGGTAACAACCATCTTTTGAATGATCTTCTTGATATTCTTATTTGCAGCTTCAACTGCCCCATTCATCTTGGGACGGTAAGGAGAAGAGTTGTGATGCTCGATCCTGAAACTTTCACATAATTCATCCATCATTTTGTTGTTCAGATTGGAGCCATTGTCAGTGATGATCTTGTTTGGAATGCCATATCGGCAAATGAGATTATTTTTGATGAATCTGACCACCACTTGCTTTGTCACCTTTGCATACGAAGCTGCTTCCACCCATTTGGTGAAGTAATCAATTGCCACGAGAATGAAACGGTGTCCGTTGGAAGCTTTGGGTTCAATCATACCGATCATGTCAATGCCCCACATTGAGAATGGCCAAGGAGCAGAAATCACATTCAAAAAGGTTGGTGGTACATGAACCTTATCAGCGTAGATCTGACATTTGTGACACTTCTTTACAAATTTGCAGCAATCTGATTCCATGGTCAACCAGTAGTAACCAGCTCTCAACATCTTTCTTGACATAGAGTGGCCGTTTGCATGAGTACCAAAGGACCCTTCGTGAAATTCTTTCATCAACATTTCTGCTTCCTTTTTGTCAACACATCTGAGTAAGACCATGTCATAATTCCTCTTATAGAGCACATTCTGATTAAGGAAGAAACTGCCTGACAATCTTCTCAAAGTCTTTTTATCTTTTTCTGTTGCTCCAAGAGGATACTCCTGAGTCTGAAGGAAATGCTTGATATCGTGGTACCATGGTTTATCATCAAAACTGGCCTCAACTGTAAACACATGTGCTGGTCTATCAAGTCGCTTGATCACAATTCTGGGTACTTTGTTTGGAAAACCCACTTGATACATTGAAGACAACGTAGCTAGAGCATCCGCCATATGATTCTCATCCCGAGGAATGTGATGCAATTCAACCTTGGTGAAGAAAGTCAACAATCTTCTTGCATAGTCTTTGTATGGGATCAAGCCAGGGTGGCGTGTTTCCCATTCTCCTTTGATCTGATTGATAACTAACGCTGAGTCACCATAAACAGTAAGATTTTTGATGCGGAGGTCAATGGCTTCTTCAAGACCCATGATACAGGCTTCATATTCAGCAATGTTGTTTGTACATTCAAAGCAAATTCTTGCCGTGAAAGGAATATGAGAACCTTCTGGAGTGATAATGACTGCACCTACTCCATGTCCATAAACGTTGGAAAACTCCATCAAATACTAAACCCCATTGAGAATCTGGTTCAGGTCCTTCTTCAGGAAGTGGCTCTTTACAATCTCTGGATTTTAGGAACATGACATCTTCATCAGGAAACTCATCCTCATTATCATCGTGATCTTCAACGGGTTGGTGAGCAAGGTACTCAGCCAACACACTGCTCTTGATAGCTTTCTGGGTATGATACTCAATGTCGTATTCTGATAACAGCATCTGCCATCTGGCAATCTTACCAGTGAGTGCAGGCTTCTCAAAAATGTACTTGATTGGATCCATTTTGGATATCAACCAAGTGGTGTGACTTAACATATACTGCCTCAATCTCTTAGCAGCCCAAGCCAATGCACAACATGTCTTCTCGAGTAAGGAGTATCGTGATTCACAATCAGTAAATTTCTTGCTTAAGTAGTAAATGGCATGCTCTTTCTTTCCAGTTTCGTCTTGTTGACCCAGAATACAGCCCATAGAATTCTCAAGCACTGTCAAATACATAACGAACGGTCTTCCAGCAACAGGTGGTAACAAGATAGGAGGCTCCATGAGGTACTCTTTGATACTGTCAAATGCTTTCTGACAATCCTCTGTCCAAACACAATTCTGACTCTTTCTCAGCAATTTGAAGATAGGTTCACAAGTGGCAGTCATGTGAGAAATAAACCGGGATATGTAATTCAATCGTCCTAGAAAACCTCTCACTTGCCTTTCTGTTTTTGGTGCGGGAATCTCTTGGATAGCTTTTACTTTATCTAGATCAATTTCAATGCCTTTTTGGTTGACAATGAAGCCCAAGAGTTTACCTGACCTGACGCCAAATGTGCATTTGTTCGGATTGAGGCGAAGACGGAACTTCCTCAATCGTTGAAACAGCTTCAATAGATCTACTAAGTGACCTTCTTCTGAACGAGACTTCGCGATCATGTCATCCACATAAACCTCAATCTCTTTGTGCATCATGTCGTGAAAGAGCGTTGTCATGGCTCGCTGGTAAGTAGCACCTGCGTTCTTCAACCCAAACGGCATCACTTGATAACAGAATGTTCCCCATGGTGTTATGAATGTAGTTTTTTCCATGTCTTCGAGAGCCATTTTGATCTGGTTATACCCGGAGAATCCGTCCATGAAGGAGAATATGTCAAACTTTGCTGTATTGTCTACCAACATGTCAATGTGAGGCAGGGGGAAATCATCCTTTGGGCTTGCTCTATTTAAGTCACGATAGTCGACACACATTCGTACCTTCCCGTCCTTCTTAGGAACTGGCACAATATTTGCTATCCATTCTGGATACACTGAAGTGGCAAGAAAACCAGCATCTATTTGCTTCAGAACTTCTTCTTTAATTTTGACGACCATATCTGGATGTGTTCTTCTTAATTTCTGTTTGACCGGTGGACATTCTGGCTTCAAAGGTAGCTTGTGCTCTACGATGTCAGTGTCGAGACCAGGCATATCTTGATAAGACCAAGCAAACACATCTACATACTCTTTCAACAGGCTGATCAATTGCTCCTTGACCTGTGGGGATAACAATGCTCCAATTTTGACTTCTTTCACATTTTCTTCCGAACCCAAGTTGACTGTTTCCAAAGGCTCCTTGTATGGCTGAATAGTGTCTTCTTCATTTTCAAGCTGGCGGGCGACCTCTTCTGGAATCTCATCCCAGTCTTCCTCTTCAGCTTCGAATACAGAATGTTCAAAGTTGGGAGAGGGCATGATGTCATTGTGTTCAACGGGTTTAAGTAACCTGTACAAACAATTGTTTTTAGAGGACTGACCATGACATGCAAAAATGTGTTCTTTTTAAGGTTTTTTTTGTGTTACCATTTTCCGAAAAAGCTGAAAAGATAAAAGGACACAAGTGTATAGGAACACAAAAGATCTTTTTCATGGATAGTATGTTTTTGACAAAAGTGCCCATTTTACAAAATTAATGCTTCGCGCTTTGGGCTAAAGCGGAAGATTTTTGAAAACTGAAAAGCTTAATTACTTTGATATGTGGACACAATGTGGGATGTCAACTGCGGTCCAGTTCTTCATAACTACTCCTGGTGTCACAAATCTGGGGCCTTCATCTTCTGTCTTTCCCTCAAAAGTATCCTCCTCAACTGCTACCATGTTGATAAACCCACCGCTGTGAAAGATATCTTTGAAAGGTCGCACCACTGAAGTCTGCACTTGTTTTCCATCAACAAAGCCTAATCCTGCATGGTTAACGTTTTCTGGCAACTCTATCACCTTGCCCCACATTTCTGTAGGACCTGTCTTGACAATCTGTTGGGCGTCTTTGAATGACGCGATTGAACCTTCACTTTTCTTGTAATCATCGATGGTCAGGGCCTGAAATGGAGTTTGAACAGCCGTCTCGTCTACTTCTATCACACTAAACGATGAAAGGTGGCTAATCAGCATAGCCTGCTCCCCATTAACCGTCACTATTTGCCCATTCTTGACAAACTTTAACTTTTGGTGTAACGTGGATGTAATGGCACCCGCCTCGTGAATCCATGGGCGTCCGAGCAGACAGCTATAAGCTGGCACTATGTCCATAACCTAGAAAGTGATCTGGAATACGTGTGGTCCAATACCAATAGGCAAATCAACTTCTCCAATGACTGTTTTTCTTGATCCATCGAACGCTTTCACAATAATTCCACTGTGCCGCATTTGCCCCCCTTTGTACTTTAGCTTCAATAAGGTAGACTTGGGCATGACATTCAGAGATGAACCGGTGTCAATTAGGATATTAGACAAAGAATCCCCTTGACAATTGGTTGAGATATGGAGAGCGAAGTTGTGATTCTTTCCTTCTTCTGGCAGTTCTTCATCACAAAAGCCTAAGCCATTGCACGAAGTGATGCTGCCTACAACATTGTTGAACTGCTCTGCTGTTATATCCTGTTCTACAAAGGCTTGATCAAGCACCTTCAGTAGTGCTTCTCTGTGGACAGCTGAGTTCAATAATAAGGACAGGATCGAGATTTTTGACGGTGTCTGTAGCAACTGATCTACCACTTTGTAGTCACTGAGCTTGATAATTCTGAGTAGTTCATCTGTTTCTTTGTAAAGGGTTGAATTTCTTGTTTGCCCTTCTGCTTCTCTTGTCACTGGTACCACGACTACTGGATCTTTCTCAACATTTCTACTTGGGATAACCGGCGGAGCGAACACGCGGCCACTGCGCGTCATTCGGCTATTTGCTGCGATATTGGTAACTGAGGCTAAGGTTTTAATCTCGACCTCTTTACCGTTCTCAATAATAGTTGCTGCATAGCGGTAGGGGACCGCATTATCTGAAGTGTAAGGCATTGGGCCCGGAGGGCAAATCACCACTGGCTCCCTCGGATGATAAGCTATCTCTACTTTCTCTGAAATGTTGAAGTAAGGAATGATGATATTCACCTCTTGTTCTTGTGATTCTGGAGAACTCACTTGTCTAGAAATCTGAATCAAACCCTGATCAAGGACGCCTTGCAAATCATCTTGAATCTTTCTACAACCTCTTGAATTGATTGAACATGTACCATAGATCTGGTGGTCATGTTGGAATAGACCCTGAGCACATAAAACAGAATGAATTTCAACCAAAGACCGCCGAATCTCCTCTATCTTCGTAACACATTGTTCATTGAGACAAACTTCTATATTGTTCACTGATGAAGGACCATGACTTGGCATTGGATTGTCCTTCACATTGGGACCCAAGAGAGGCGGTCAACCTGAGCTTTCAATTCTCGGTTCTCGTTATCTGTTATCTCCATTCTTCTTTTGTAGTTGGCTCTTGTGTTGTAATTATGCGTCAGCTTGAAATGGATCTGCTGGCGGGAAGCAACTGTTAGAAGACTGGACCAAGACAGACAACCTGTATGCACGTGATGCATGGATATGCAAAATGAATGATTTTCCAAGGAACTCTAAGTGAAGGAAAAGATAGAATTGCAAACATTTTTTATAACAAAACAAAGTTATCAACCCAAAATACAACCAAGAAAACCATTTAAGGACATGTGTCATCAGGACGAGCATAAACAAGTAGGAGTTATCCTTCAAGTCTCTCAATTCTTTCTTCATAGGCCTTCTGCATAAAAGCTTTCTCCTTCACCAAACTATCTACAAGACCTTTCCGTGCACCTGAGGACTGTGGAATCTGGGAGTAATCTGTTGTGCCTAAGGAAAATAAATCCTCTTGCACCCTTGGACGTTTACCTGCACGATCTTCTCCACTCTGCTCCTTTAACTGTCTCTGAAGTTCTTCATTTTCCATTTCGAGCACCTGGGCCTTATCCTTCCAAGCGTCTCTCTCTTTCTTGACCCTCTCCAAGGTGGCTTGGAGTTTTTCTTTGTCATCTAGCGGAAGGTAGGGGGTCTTCAACGGAGCGGGTTTGATAGGACCATGATGTGGGTATGGCATTTTCAACTGTATAGCTCTGGCTCTGATCCACTGGAGGTACGGCTCATAGGAGGTACAATCTTTCTTACCCAATTCAAGTCTCCCTTTGCGACAAACACGATGCGAAGCTCTTACTACTCTCTCTTTCATGGTAGGGTCCTCCTCGTTATCCCTCAAGAAAATACCTTCTAAAAGAATGTTAGGAGGCTTGTCCTTCATAGGGTAACCGAGTTGTCTCCTAGCAAGTACTGGATTATAAGAAATGATTCCCTTTGTGCCCATGAGGGGCACATTAGGGAACTCCCCGCAACTATCAATGATCTTCACATCGTCTAAAACTCTACTATACCATGCAATATCTGACTGGGTAAGAGACATAATCCTCTGTGACCACTGAAGTCCTGACTTGCGATCCCAAAAAGTAGCTGACTTAGGAAGATGAGAGACAGGATTACCACTTAGGAAGATGCGTATAGCATATGAATCCACAAAACCTTCAATATTAGGAAATAGTAACAAACCGTAGATCAACAAGGCGAACAGATGCTCCACAATAATATCACAACCTTGACTGGCAAAATAAGAAACCTTCCCCATTAAGAACTTGGCAGTGAAACCTGGAAGTCCTCCTTTGGTGGTGAAGTTATTCTTGAATTCTGACTTCTTCATGTACAACACTTTTGCAAGAGAACTGTGCTCGGGTAACTTTTCTGAACCAGAGAAAGGTACTGTATCAGCAACTGGGATGTGAAGCAATTGGGCATACTCTTCCAATGTAGGCATGAGTTGATAGTCTGGGAATGTGAAACAGTGATAGACTGGATCATAGAACTGTACTAATGTCTGTAATAACCCTTCTTCCATCCTAAGTGTCAATAAAGATATAAGTGCCCCATATCTGTCTCTGAAACCAATAGGATCTGCGATTGAAGAAACCAGTTTCTTTAGTTCATCTATCTTTGGATTGATGAGATTGTACTTTTTCACACTTCTCCGTCCAAAATCCATGTTTCCTGCAATATTTGCAATCCTCACTTTAAGTTCCTTGGAAAAAGGTTGAAATGATGGGAATGAATGCATGTCATGCATGAATGCAACAAACACAAACATGGTCAAACAATACAAGGCTCAAAATTCATCACCAGCATGGAGTTTAGGACAAAGCCCCAAGATAAGTTCTAAGGTTCACCTGCCAAACGGGTTCTAAAAGTTCCCAAGGTTATGGATCCTTCTTCGGATAATACCGGGTTAAGCAACTGCTCGCTTTCCAATAGTATTCTCAAAAGAATCTCGCTTGAGTGTGATATCGCGTATCAACCAAACCAGACTTTTGGTCCGAAGTGGTCACCACATCACATCCTAAGTAAGGCCAAGATGGGGTAAAGGTAAACTAAGGTCCTTGGCTTCACGGGCCCGTCGAAAGCAACAATGCCTCACAAATGACTTGTTTAGCACTATCACCCTCAAAGAGGCCTCCACCAAGCGGACAAAGGCTCAAGTCAACTCGGTAAGGATTGTCTCCTATCAAGTCAACCTGAATTATCATCCATCCTATCTCAAATGTGCCCCAAATCCGGGTATAGGATTTATCACAAGTATCCCCCAAAACCCAAAATAACAAACATTACAAACAATACAATTTAGCAAATATTCACAAAGCAAACATATAAACAAGCAAAGATAGGCTAAACCCTCAAATAAGTTTAATCATGTTTTCCCCAGCAGAGTCGTCATTCTGTCGCGGCGGGATTTTTCACGAGATTAAGTATTGATTGAACTTAACCCGTTTGAAAAATATTTTAAATGCAAGAGTCGCCACCGTCTTTTATTTTATCCAAAAAGAGGAAGGGAAAAATAACGATAAATCCCTTTAGAGTTACGGGTTCGGGGGTTGGTTATGCAAAGGGAAGGTATTAGCACCCTCTACATCTGTGGTACTCCACAGGAACCTTTTTGCTTATGTTTATGTGAATGCTTTGCTTTTTTCGCTTTGATCGTTTGATTGGGGAGATGAGAAAAGAACTTGATTTTATTGTTTTTGGACTCGATAAAGTCGTAGACTTCATGCTTACGTATCTCCAAGGCGCAATGGAGAAATCAGAATCCACGTAGTTCTCCCAAAAGAAAAGGGGAAAGTCTGTTTTGTTGATTTTAGATTTGAACGAGCCTAAACCCTAAAGAAATAAATAAATGGGCTCATTACAGGAAAGCCCAAGAGTAAGCTTATGAGTGTGTGAAAAGGGTTTCTTAAACGGCGACCGTTGGAATCGCATCGGGTTTCTCTTTTTTGGATTTTTTGATTTTTCAACATAAAACGTGAACAATACGATTAAACACACAATAGTTAGCTATGAATAGTTAGTATTACGAATAGTTAGTGGAGTTAATCGAGCTGAAACTGAAACGAAACGGTTAGTAACAACATAAACAAATATAAAAAAACAATATAAACATTTACTTTAGACAAAATAAACATTTGATATAAATAAACATTTAATTAAAATAAACATTTAAACAAATAATTAATTTAACTAACATTTAAATAAAACATATATGCAAAATAATAATAAAAGATAAACAATATTTAGTAAACAAAAGTAATATATATATATATATATATATATATATATATATATATATATATATATATATATATATATATATATATTTAGACAATAAATATATAGTAGACAAAAATAATATATATGTACATTTAGACAAATAACATATAATAGACAAAAATAATATATATATATATATATATATATATATATATATATATATATATATATTTAGATATATAATAGACAAAAATAATATATATATATATATATATATATATATATATATATATATATATATTTAGATAAATAATATATTAAAACACATGTCGGCAAGCCGGAACTTTGCCGATTTCAGAGATAAGTGAAGAATATTACCTTGTGTGAAGAGGATGAACTTCTGATCGTCCAAATGATCGACCGAAAGCTGGAAACCGTCACCGACGCAGTGCTGGCTGCCTTCCTGAGTACCTGACTTCAATGTCGCTTTTGATCGGTGAAACGACGCCGGAATGAAATGAACCTTGGATATTTGTGACCTGGACTCAACGAACTTCAAAGATATGAAATCGGTTTTGTGTTTCGGTGAATAATCGGGACGATTTTGGGTTACCGAAAATGAAGAACAAGTGAAATACGGTAATGCTTTTGGAAAAATATTTCTTTTCAATTCTCTGTTTCTCTCACCACACGTTTTTTCCTTACTGATCCACCCTTTCTTTCCTTTTCTTTTTTCTTACTAACAACCTCTATATATATATATTTAGATTACTTAAACAAAAGGAAACCTAAAAAATATCTAACATAAATTAATAATATATATTTAGATTACTTAAACAATAAGAAACCTAAAAAATATCTAACATAAATTAATAATATATATTTAGATTACTTAAACAATAAGAAACCTAAAAAATATCTAACATAAATTAATAATATATATTTAGATTACTTAAACAATAAGAAACCTAAAAAAATATCTAACATAAATTAATAATATAATTTATATATTATATAATAATAATAATAATAATAATAAACTAATATAATATTAATCCTAATTAAATAAACTAATTAACAACTAAACACAATTAATATTAAGCACAAATAATATTAAACGGCACACGATTAAAATACGATAAAATCGAGCGACACGAACGCGATAAAAACGATGATAATTTGCACAACAAAACAGACAAATTGATAAAACCAATAAACCAGTAAACCGGTAAACCAGTAAAATCAACAACACGACTCAAACAGACTCGATTAAATCACACAGCACAACACGTGATTAAATAAACAACCCTAGGCAATAATAAAATCAACACGACATCACGAAAACGCTGACAAACACAATCACAAATAATCGGACAATACGAAAACTCTAATATATTCGAAATACAGTCAAAATACCGACAAACAAACAATTAA
The DNA here is from genome assembly GCF_024323335.1 of Lathyrus oleraceus. Classification (NCBI taxonomy): domain Eukaryota; kingdom Viridiplantae; phylum Streptophyta; class Magnoliopsida; order Fabales; family Fabaceae; genus Lathyrus; species Lathyrus oleraceus. Next base: position 176,999,163 of record NC_066581.1, read on the forward strand.
ATAGATAAAAACGCACAAAACCTAATCGAAGCGATGCCACGCACAAAAGAGACAAGCGAGATAAATACGAGGCAACGATATCGGCCAGGTTTTGCTAAAACAACGAAATACAACACGGTAAGCAACGAAAACACACAAAACCTAATCAAACCAGTTGTCACGCGAAGTTTAAGAAATTGAGATGAATACGAGACAACGAGATTAATCAAGATGTGGTCAACAAAGCCAAAGTCAAATTTTGGGGTGCGACAGTGGTTAGTGGTTAGTATGCCATAAGGCAAAATTTAGCGCTATGTTAAGCAATCGTAATTGGACTTATGTAGAAGTCACAACTATCTGAGGCCGGTCAATAATAATGTAGGCAACAAACACAAGTTAGGAGTCTTGATTAGTGAACCAAGTCCCAAAAACATGCCATGCCAAAAGAAGAAGAGAATTGATCTTGTATTGGTTTAAGCCATTTGCATGATTTAGAAGACAACATATCCTTAATGCAAAGCCATTCACTTGATCAATTGATCAAGATGAATTAGATTTGAATCAAGGAATGTTAAATCTCCCTAATCAATACTAACTTATCAACCTTCAACTCATTGATCAAAAATAAAAGAAGTAGAAGAAGAAGGAGATGAATATGGATAAGATAAAATGGAAATGACAGAATAAATGCATTAAATGGAATAAAATGTACCAATCCTCATATGTTGACCAATAACATTGAAAGTCAAGGTCAAACAATCAAAAACAGAAGTGAGATGAAGATTGGAAGTCAAGAAAAGAATAACATATTTTGGCATTTTTAATATTAAAAATAAACTTGAATTAAAATATTAAAGAAAGGTCAAACTTCAAAATCACTTCAAATCAACCTTGAAAGGTCCAAGTGATTTATCCTAATTTCAACAAAGTCAAACAAAGTTTGACAAAAAAATTCAGAATTTTTAAAAGTGAGAAACTATTTTTAATCAATTAAAAATGAATAAAAATGACCTAATTGAACTAAAATCTCAAATAAATCTCAAATCAATTCAAAAATTGATGAGAATATTTTTCATAGATCCATCATCATTCAAATAGGTTAGGAAAATATTTTTGTATTTTTTGAATATCAAAAACTATTTAAAATGAATTAAAAATAACCAGAACAGAGAAAATTCACAAAAAATATCAAATGATGAAATAAAAAATATTAAAAATAAGAAATAGAAACTAGAAATTATTTGGGAAATAATGCAATTGGTCCCATAATTTTTGGGTTAAAAATGAGAGAGAGATATTTTTTAAAATAAAAGGATATAAAGAAATTAAAATCAGAAATAAAAAGAAATGCAAAAAAGGAGGAGCGTTGGATGACTTCATTAATTGACGTGGCAATATCCAATGGATCAGGAGTGTGCGCGTACCATTGTCATTAGTCAACTGAGAAGTACAATGCATTAAATAAAGTCATTTCATGGAACGGTTCAGATTAGATCTGGAAACATGATCGTGTGGCCAGGATTCAAACTGGAAATGATGAAGCCACTGGAGCCACCGTCTTCTCCGGTGAGCTTCCAGATTCCGGCCAAGTTGCAGAAATTAAAACCTTAACCAAAACGTGCGATCTATACATCAATAGAAAGTTGGGATGATGTACATCATCCCTGTACCGTCCATTTTCATTCTAGGTCTCTAGGATTTGAGAAATCAGAAGTTGAAAATTCTGGTGTTCATCATGAACTCAATGAATTGCAAAAAATTAAAAGCATAAACACGATGCCTCCATTGAGAGGACTTCAGCCAACACAAAATCACAGCCAATAGGTCTAAGGATTAGGAGAATCGAAGAAAATACCAGTTGGAGTTCAAGTTTGAGTTATGGTGATTTAAGCTTGAAACCTTGCTTGCTTTATCAAAACAGAAGTTCAATGAAGTGTATAATGAAGGTCTAGAAGCATTAGATCTATGAATACAACCAGTTGAAGTTGAATTCGAGATCTGAAAAATTTTGAGAAAAAATGCAATTGCTTCTTTAGTGATGGTTAGGGAATGAATTCTGCAGCATTTCAGGTTGAATTGGCGTGTCATTTGAATGAGTATGGGAACGTATTTATAGTTGGAGCTGATGCCAAATGAGAAGAAACTCGTGTGCATGAAGCTTTGGGTCCTCCATGCATGGGCCTGTACAGGCGCATGTGAGGCCCAAAAGCTGGTGGATTTGCAAGCTGATAGCATAATGAGTTTATTTGGACGTGTAATTTGCCTTGCAATAGCTTGCATTTCAAGATTCAATGTGAATTTCACAATTTGTCACAAATATTCAGCTCTTCAAAAGGCACTCATGAAAAATCCAAACATAAGCATATGAGTAATGGTTGGAAAGGTCTTGATGTAAGGAACAATTGTTATGTTGGGCAAAAATTAATTTGGAGCGTGGAAATTTATGAAATTTGAGTTTAAAGTGTGATGTGCAAAACATGTCAATGCAAAGTTTCTAAAATTGGCCAACTTTCAAGACCCTGTATTTTGTTGATGCAATCTCCAAATGGAAAAACCTACAACACAAAAGTTGTATATATTTTCAAGACACTCAAAATGGACTTAAAATTTGCATCATTTGGATTTTTTATGAAAGAGTTATGGGCACTTGAAGTTGGACTTTTTTGCCTTTTAATGCATTTGGTCAAAAAGGACCTATAATGTCTTGCATTATCACATGTATTTTCTTTGCGAGTTTGAAATTTTGTTCAACATAACATTTAAAGTAGACTTCTTAAGATTTCCAATGCATTTGATCCCACCTCAAAATCATAAAAAATGAATGAGTTGTGTCCTTGGGAAGTTGACCCAAAATTAAGGTTTCAGTCAAAATGACCTATAATGTATTGGAATGGCAGATGGTCTTGCGAGCTTCAAATTAATTTTTGATGAACATAAACGTTTTTCATATTGTCCTTAAGAACATTTTTGCTTTTGGAACCATCTCTATTTGACCAACACATAAAAAGTTAGGTCTCAGTGTATTTCAAAATAGTCAGATGAATTGACTGATCAACTTCTCAAGTCCACAACCCATACCTTGATGAATTGATGATTAAGGATGCTCAAATAAGTTCAAATATGCATGAAATGATGAATTAAATAACTTCCCTTGATTGTATTTGACCATGGGCTGAGGTTGCTTCATGAGCAAGGCATTGTGGTGCACAGATGGATTAGGGTTTCTTTGAAGAACAAGGCCTCAAACCCTTTGACTTGATTTGATCAAAATGATGAATTGAGATGCTAGGGAGGAATATTTGATGGATGAGAGGCTTGGGAACCATTACCATGCTTGCTTTCATCTTCTCTTGGCCATATCATTGCACAGATGATCTCCTAGAAGCTTTTGACCTTGTGATTGCTCAAGCTACAAACAAAAGATGTTAGTGACATCTTTTTGGGCTTTTGGTTAGTAAATAAAATGTGAAAAGCAATGATAATACAATTCAAGCATGCCTGGTGATCTCAAACCACTCACAAGGAGTCTCACCCAAAGGTAAAGGGGACTAAGATGCTCAATGATCCTTGAGGCTATGCAATGCAATGTTATGATGCTATGAGGGATCTTAGGGACAAAATTGGGGTCTTACAGATGCCCCTATTTAAGGTCATTCTAGCCGGAGAAGTGAAGGTTAAAATCTTCGTCTCAACGAGGTAGAATGGTCTTAGATAATAACAAAGAGACGAATTTTGGTCCCTAAGAGACTTCATGATGCAAATGTATACAGAATGATAATACTCTGTGGGGATATATGTCCACAAAGGTAAAGACAATCAGGAGACACTGACAATCCACATGAGTGATATATTTCATGGGTCAAAAACCATGGGACTCCTACGGGGATAAGAAAGAAACGCGTGAGCAGGGCACGACTCAAAGTTGGGGAGCAAAATTCCAAAGGGAATAAACCAATGGAAAGACAATGAGCTGACTCGAATACGCTCGTATTGGGGAATATGCCAATACAGCAAAACTATCCACAACGGATACTTCGGATAGAAATCCGAACAAAAACAATCCACTAAGGGACCTCGCTGGGGATGTCTAACAAGACTCTCCTGGGGAAGCAGCGAGATGAGGTGTTACCGGTTACTGGGCAACAAGCTCAATAAGACATGTGATCTGAACACCGACATAAGGGTTAGAGATACAACATGCTCGGGAAGAAATGAATATCTAAGACCGGTATGAGGGTGAGAGATATCAAAATTCCGAAACATCTGAGGAAGACCTAAAAGGTATATTTCAACTCAGGGAAAACTGACTCCACAGGGGACAAAAGTCATAATAGGGAGCAAAAAGGGAGGAACACCAAGGATGCCGGTTACTGGGCATATAATAGGTGACCAACCAAGGCGTGACTTGGGGAATATTTCCAAGACACTCATCATCCAACAGAGGGCTAAAAGAAAACTCGATTATAGGATGGATACTCGACTCCGCAAAGGGGAAACGAATCTTACTCAACTGGGGAAGAACAAAAGGCTTCGACCGAAGAGTGCGTGAGATATACTATTTACTACCGTCAGAACGTAGATAATATACTCGCATGGAAGATTATCCACAACCGGTTACTGGGTTAATAAAGGATAAATCGACCGAAAAGAAAAGGTATCGGGATACCGAAACTAGGTATATAATGATGACCAATTCAGGAGAGAAACAATCATTACCAATAACAACAGGGTAGATGAAAGATGACTCGCTGGGGATAAATTGCGTAAACAGGGCAATTATCCAGGCAAAAGAGGGAATGTCAACATCGAATATTGGATGAAGATAACCACCAAGGAGGGGATTACACCTACCGACTACTAGGTAGGAAACCGCGGAAAAGTAATCGTCATCGATTATGATGAACCAAAGGTTAACTTTGCAAAGGGGAGAAGATAGGGTTTACAACTACCGATATCAGGGTAGAAAACCACAGACTCCGCCGGGGATAAGTTGAATGATTACTAATTACTGAGCAATTATTCATTTATACCGCGGGGAAACAAAGGAAACAGCTTCAAGGGGCCAAATTAGGAACAAACCAAAAAGGCAAACTGAATCAAGACTCGTCCTAATGAGGATATAACTCAATGGGGAAGCCCATCCCAATATATGTGTTGGGGGGAAACAGAAACAACCATCATCCACGAGGACATAGCTCGGTGGGGAATATGGAAGAAAGGATAGACGCTTTCTGCCTATGGAGCTGACTCTATATGGAGAGGGATCAGACACACACAACTGCTTGGGGAGATCTATATCACCACTTAGCAGGAGACAACAAACAAACGATATATGGCAAAGAATGCAACATGAATATCTGAATGTTATGATTATGCATGTATATGCGTGGTTTATGTATGATGGATGCTGACAAACAGCCATATTTAACACACACAAGATCCAGGAATCAACCATCCGATACTACATCTCAAGGAGGAAAGCCAGAATCACCAGAGAGTATCCCATTAGCCGGGGATCAGAGATACCAGGAAACAACAAAATCTCTGCAGGGGAGGAATCAATAATCATCCCGACCGGGGATAGGAGTTACAATGAGACCACTTCCACCACATGAGCAGCTCCACTGGGTAGTCTATCCGATGGATAAAGGGATTATGGGGACCAACCACCAAAAATCGAATCTTCCAGAGAGGGCACATCTGCGGAGGAGGACAAATCACTGCTCGGCTGAAGGGCAGGGAGGTGAATAACCTTAACAAGCACTCTACTTGATGGGGATAAACCACAACAATATTCTGGAGGAAGAGGATACAATTATGCCAGGGATATGAACGAATGTCTTACCTTGTTGGAGATCATGCCACCCTTGGGAGAGCATTGAGGATCTCTTAAGTGTCCTTTCGTCTTTGTGAATGTTCTCTTTGTTTTAAAACAATTTATGAAGAAAATTTATTTGTTTAAAACAACGATATTTTCTCAACTAAATTATGCAAAACATTTGTTGAATAGAAACAAATAAGAGTGCAAATAATCGGATAAAGGCTCAAATTTATTTGATGGAATGGTAGTCTGCAAATGACAAGACTACATAGATCTTTACAAGTTTGAAATTGGTGATATATATTGGAAAAGGGCTACATTGAACATAATGACCATTTCTCCACCAATTCTGAATCCGATGTATTTGAAGCTTCAGTTGATGATGACTGAGCGAGCATCTCTGATGGATGATAGTTGAAAGTCTTGTCAGGATGCAATTACTTGCCAAATCCCTAATTTTTGCCTAGATTGCCCTAGGATGGGGTACTCAATCTAGCGGGATACCTATATTCATTTTTTTCATGTCTCTAACTTTTTCCTGAACCGCCCTTTCGGGTTTTCAATCCACCGAGACCCTCATTTTTGCCTAAGCCGCCCTTTCGGGTTTTCAACTTAGCGAGCTATTATGTTTTTATTTTTTAGGCGAAGTATTTCTTGATTGCATCTGAATTCACAGGACGAGTGAAATCCTCCCCATCCATAGTTGTAAGTATCAAGGCACCACCTGAAAAGGCTCTCTTAACAACATATGGACCTTCATAGTTTGGAGTCCACTTGCCCCTGGAATCGGGCGCGAAAGACAAGACTTTCTTGAGCACAAGGTCACCTTCTCGGAACACACGAGGATTGACCTTCTTATCAAAAGCTTTCTTCATTCTCTGCTGATATAACTGACCATGGCACATGGCAGTCAATCTCTTCTCTTCAATTAAATTCAGCTGGTCATAACGATTCTGAACCCATTCAACATCAGTCAACTTGGTTTCCATCAAGACTCTCATTGACGGGATCTCCGCCTCTACTAGGAGTACGACTTCCATGCCATAAACAAGAGAGAAAGGGGTTGCCCCTGTTGAAGTGCGGAAAGATGTACGATATCCATGTAAAGCGAATTGCAACATCTCATGCCAATCTTTGTACGTAACAACCATCTTCTGGATAATCTTCTTGATGTTCTTGTTAGCAGCTTCAACAGCCCCATTCATCTTTGGTCTGTAAGGAGAAGAATTGTGATGCGCTATCTTGAACTCACTACACAGCTCTTTCATCATCTTTTTGTTCAAGTTAGATCCATTATCAGTAATGATCTTATCTGGCACACCATAGCGGCATATGAGTTGATTCTTGATAAACTTTACGACCACCTGCCTGGTCACATTTGCATACGATGCCGCTTCAACCCACTTGGTGAAGTAATCAATTGCTACGAGAATAAATCTGTGTCCATTGGACGCTTTTGGCTCTATCATGCCAATCATGTCAATTCCCCACATGGAGAAGGGCCATGGTGATGAAATCACATTCAGAAGTGTCGGGGGAATATGAATCGTATCCGCATAAATCTGACACTTGTGGCATTTCTTCACATATTTATAGCAGTCAGACTCCATTTTCAGCCAATAGTAGCCTGCTCTCAACATCTTTCTAGCCATGGCATGTCCATTGGAATGAGTACCAAATGAACCTTCATGAACTTCAGTCATCAACAAGTCTGCTTCATGTCTATCCACGCATCTGAGCAGAACCATGTCAAAATTTCTGTTGTAAAGCACTTCACCATTGAGGTAGAAACTGCCTGACAACTCCTCAAAGTCTTCCTATCTCTCACAGATGCCCCAGGTGGGTAAACCTGGTTCTTAAGGAAACACTTGATATCATAATACCACAGCTTATCATCTTTCACTTCTTCTACTGCAAATACGTGAGCTGGTCTATCTAAGCGCATCACAGTGATATTGGGAACTTCATTCCACAACTTTACCACAATCATGGAAGCAAGTGTAGCAAGAGCATTTGCCATCCGATTCTCATCTCGAGGAATATGATGGAAGTCAACCTCAGTAAAGAACGTTGAAATCCTCCTCGCATAATCCCTATATGGAACGAGACCAGGCTGATTTGTTTCCCATTCACCCTTAATCTGATTAACAACGAGGGTCGAATCACCATAAACATCAAGATGCTTAATCCTGAGGTCAATGCATTCCTCCAATCCCATAAGGCAGGCCTCATACTCAGCCATATTATTTGTGCATTTGAAAGTTAGCCTTGCTGTAAAAGGAATGTGTGTGCCCTGAGGAGTAATGATTACTACCCCAATACCATTTCCATACTGATTTACAGCGCCATCAAACACCATACTCCATCGGGAACCAGGCTCTGACCCTTCATCGAGTGTAGGTTCATCACAATCTTTCACTTTCAAATACAGAATTTCCTCATCCGGGAAGTCATACTGAACTGACTGATAATCCTCGATCGGTTGGTGTGCTAAGTGGTCAGCCAAGATACTACCTTTAATGGCCTTCTGAGCTCGATACTCAATATCATACTCAGACAAGAACATCTGCCAAAGGGCAATCCTCCCCGTTAAAGCAGGCTTTTCAAATATATACTTGATTGGATCCATTCTAGATATCAACCAAGTCGTATGATTTATCCTATACTGGCATAAGCGCTTAGCAGCCCAACCCAAAGCACAACATGTCTTCTCAAGCATTGAGTATTGAGACTCACAATCAGTGAACTTCTTACTCAAGTAGTAGATATCATACTATTTCTTTCCTGATTCATCTTGCTGACCAAGGACACAACCCATTGAATCTTCAAGAACAGTCAAATACATGATCAATGGTCTCCCTTCCACAGGCGGAGACAGGATCGAAGGTTCAGACAGATACTCTTTAATACTATCAAAGGCTTTCTGGCAGTCCTCGATCCAATCATGAGACTGATCTTTCCGGAGGAGCTTGAATATTGGCGCACATGTGGCGGTCATGTGGGATATGAATCTGGAAATGTAATTCAAGCGGCCAAGAAAACCTCGGACTTGCTTCTCAGTTTTGGGCGCAGGCATCTCTTGTATTGCTTTGACCTTTGCAGGATCAACCTCAATACCTCTTTCACTGACGATAAAGCCCAATAACTTGCTAGAACGGACTCCAAATGTACACTTGTTGGGATTCAGACGGAGCTTGTACTTTCTCAAACGTTGAAAAAGCTTCAACAAGTGCTCTACATGTTCAACTTCCGTTCTTGACTTAGCAATCATATCATCAACATATACCTCAATCTCCTTGTGCAACATATCATGAAACAAGGTAGTCATAGTTCGTTGATACGTGGCTTCGGCGTTCTTCAAACCGAAGGGCATCACTCGATAACAGAATGCTCCCCAAGGTGTGATGAATGTTGTCTTCTCCATATCCTCGGGTGCCATCTTAATCTGATTATATCCGGAAAATCCATCCATAAATGAGAAGACTTTGAATTTAGCTGTATTGTCTACCAACATATCAATATGTGGTAGAGGGAAATCATCTTTCGGACTAGCTTTATTCAAATCCCTATAATCCACACACATCCGGACTTTTCCATCTTTCTTAGGCACGGGCACAATATTGGCCACCCATTGAGGATATGTAGAAGTCACCAGAAACCCCGCATCAATTTGCTTCTGAACATCCTCTTTGATCTTCACTGCCATATCGGGATGAGTTCTTCTGAGCTTCTGCTTTACAGGAACGCACTCAAGCTTTAGAGGCAGGAAATGTTGCACAATATCAGTATCTAGACCAGGCATGTCTTCATATGACCAGACGAAGACATCGACGTATTCTCGTAGCAATTCAATCAACCCCTTCTTAATAGATTCTTCCAGGAGTGCCCCAATCTTTACCTCTCGCACACAATCTTCAGACCCCAAGTTGACTGTTTCCAGATTCTCAAGGTGCGGCTGAATGATCTTCTCTTCATGTTCAAGTAGATGGGTGATCTCATTAGGAATCTCCCCAACATCATCTTCTTCCGCCTCAAATGAAGGGAATTCAAAATTGGGAGATGGCGTTGGGTCATTATGTTCAATGGGTCTAGAAATCAACCTGCATAATGATTTTGGATATGAAAAGCTTTAGAATTCAAACAAGGCAAATCATTATGCAGATGAAAAGATTGATTTTATTTTATTTTTAGGGTTTTATGTGATCACCAATTTCATTCAAAAAACGAAAAGGGAAAATAATTGGAAAAAACAAACATTTAACATGAATTTATTGAATGAAAATATCATTGTATTTATGTTGCCAACAATGTCATCACTCCTCCTTTTGGCATGGGAGAAGGGTTTTTAAACAAAGTGATCATTACGTTGACTTGTGGATAACTGTAGGAACATCCACAGCGACCCAATTGTTGCAGATCCCTCCAGGGATAATGAAATTGCCTGAATCCTCTACATCCTCTTCCAAGACAGCAACAACTTCTTCATCCTGACCAGTGTGGATGAAACCTCCACTCTTGAATAACACTTGCGCGTTGAAGACCCCAGAAGAAAAGCCAATGCCAGCCCGGGACTTATTGTCTTCTAACTCAATCATTTTCCCTAATCCGGCAGTTGCACCACACTCGATGGCCAACTTCGCATCTCTATAGGAAGTAAATGAAGGAGTTCTCTTCTCAACGGGCTCAGCTATAGATAAAGCTTGGAAAGGAGTTCCAACTTCATCCTCAGCATCTATGTATGAGAAGGAAGACAAATGGCTAACCAGGAGAGCCTTTTCTCCCCCTACCACCACCAGCTTCTTATTCTTCAAAAACTTCAGTTTCTGGTGTAGGGTGGATGTCACGGCGCCAGCTTCGTGAATCCATGGTCTGCCTAAGAGACAGCTGTACAATGGGTGGATGTCCATGACTTGGAAGGTGATCTGGAAATCGCTTGGTCCAATTTTGATTGGGAGATCAACTTCCCGAATCACAGTTTTACGCGACCCATCGAAAGCTTTCACAACAACTCCACTTTGCCTCATGGGAGGCCCTTGATACGACAATCTTGAGAGAGTGGACTTTGGCAATACGTTCAGGGATGACCCAGTGTCCACCAGCACATTGGACATGGCGTCAGGGATATGTGTAATTCCAAGTTGTGGTCTCTTCCCTCCTCAGGGAGATCAGAGTCACAGAAACTCAAATTGTTACAAGCGGTAATGTTTGCAACAATGCTATCAAATTGTTCTATTGTGACATCATGATCTACATATGCCACATCCAAAACTTTCTGCAGAGCCTCTCTATGTGGTTCTGAATTCAGAAGGAATGGTAATATGGATATTTTGGATGGTGTTTGTAGAAGCTGGTCTACAACGTTGTACTCGCTCTTCTTGATGAGCCCTAGCATGTCATCACAGTCTTCTTTCACATTTCCACTCGGGCCAACAGAAGTAGGAGTTATCAATGTAGAGGAGGGTTTAACAGCAAGTGCCGGATTCGGAGAATTCACCGCATTCCCAATCGGGCATTCAACAAAATCAGCATTAGTTTGAGGCTTTGGTGGTGCTGAAAACACACGACCGCTGCGGGTCAAACCACTTACATCAGCGATGTTCACAATAGAGGAGGATCGCAAAGTCACCTCTTTCCCATCTTCTACAGCAACAGCGTTGTAACGAAAGGGAATCGCCTTTTCAGAAGAATACGGTACTGGACCGGCAGGCTTAATGATAAGAACATAAGAAACCTTCTGCTTGCTACCATCATACTTAATGGTAATGGGTCCGGGCATCCAGAATACTGAGGAAATCACGTTGACCTCAGGTTCATCTTCATCAACATTCCTATTCTGAAGGATTTCAATGACCCCTTCGTCCAGCATTTCCTGAAGATCCTTGCGTACAGGGCATATTTGGCATCTATCATGATCGTGCTCATAGTGACTGTACTCGCATAGCAAACGATGCAACTCGACCAGAGACTGTCGAATATGACTAACATATTTGACCTTGTATTTGCTAGGGCAGCCCTGGACCATGTTAACAGATTTCCCATGCTCGGGCAATGGGTTCTTCTTCACATTAGGACCTACGTCCTTGAAGCACAAAATGCCACACCTCACAAGGTCTTGAGCCTTGGTCTTCAAAGGGTAACAATTCTCCACATCGTGGCCGGGAGCACCAGAATGGTAGACACAATGCAACTCGGGCTTATACCACCACTGTGGGTTAGCAGGTATAGCTGGCAGGTCCCTCGGAGTAATCAACTTCCTCTCTATCAAAGAGGGATATAATTCTGCGTACGTCATTGGAATAGGATCTAAAGTGACCTTTTTCCTCTCGTAACTTGTGCTGGTTTGATTACTATTTCGAGGCTGGTAGGTCGGTTGTTACGGATGGTGCTGTTGTTGCTGATATTGCTATCGGTTGTTATGCTGGTGATACTGCTGATTGTCTCTGAACACAGGTGCTATATGAGCCACCTGGTGCTGGTTACTGGCGGGACGCACAATCTTCCTCCTCACAGAGGGTCTTCTTGGTTTTACATGGGAGGTCACAGCATGTGCCTCTCCATCTTTCTTCTTTGCAAACGCCCCATAGCGCTTGGCAGAAGAGCCTTCCTCTCTGGTTAGACGTCCTTCTCTAACCCTTTCTTCTAAACACATCCCCATATTCACCATCTCGGTGAAGTTAGAAGGAGCGCTAGCAATCATCCGCTCATAATAGAATGAACTCAAGGTCTTCAGAAAGATCTTGGTCATTTCCTTCTCTTCTAGCGGAGGCACGATCTGTGCGGCCACCTCTCGCCACCTCTGGGCATACTCTTTGAATGTTTCTTTGTCCTTCTGGGACATGACCCTCAACGGATCCCTATCGGGAGCCATATCCATGTTATATTTGTATTGCTTGACGAAGGCCTCGCCAAGGTCGTTGAAGGATCGGATGTTCGCACTGTCTAACCCCATGTACCATCTCAGGGCAACACCGGACAAACTGTCCTGAAAGTAGTGGATGAGCAACTGGTCGTTATCAGTCTGAGTAGACATCTTCCTGGCATACATGACTAGGTGGCTGAGAGGACAAGTATTTCCTTTGTACTTTTCAAAGTCAGGGACCTTGAATTTCACAGGAATCTTCACGTTGGGAACTAAGTAGAGATCGGCAGCAGACTTGCCGAAGAGATCCTTTCTTCTAAGAGTCTTCAATTCCTTGCGAAGCTCAAGAAATTGATCATTCATGGCGTCCATCTTTTCATAGACATCTGGGCCTTCAAACGGCTCAGAATGATAGATGGTGTCGTCTACCCTAGGCATGGTATGCACGACGGGAGGAGGAACAACAAGGACCGGGCTAGATGCCGGCATAGAAGCAAAAGTTGGAGCAGGAACCTCAGGCATGAAGTTAGGAGGCATCCCCCACGGGAACCCGATTGGCATGGCTGTAGGAGCAAAGTGTGCATTGGCTGCAGGCACAGTAGAGGAGACAATCTCTGAGATAACTGTCCTCTGGGGAGGAGTTGAAGGCGTCGGAGAAGACTGGCTCTGGGCAGCCAGGAACAATTCCATCAAAGCACTCGGTCTGGCCACTTCCTCTTTGAGTTCACGGTTCTCTTGCTCTAGTGGATCCATTAGTCTTGTAGAGTTAGCTCTAGTGTAGTACCAGTGAGTCAGCTTGTCTTCAAAATAAATGAAGAGCACAGAGTTAGACCACAAGACAAGAAGCCGAAAACAAAACCTGCTTATGCACATGATGCATGCAATGCTTGTGCACGTGATTTGTTTTTATATTTTAGAGGAACTTTAGGGTTTTACTTGCAAATTTTGGGAACATTTAACATTTATCACATATAGAAATATCTCATCAAATAATATCAGGGAAAAGAAGTACAGCATTGCCAATCATACACAAGAGAAAAGGAAAATAATCATCCTATGGATCCCTAGAAACAATCATCTAAATCTCGGGACACAGGAAGATAGGATGCGCGAAGCCTCTTTACTTCCTCCTCATAGGCTGCCTCCATATCTGCTTTCTCTTTGGTGAGTCGATCGTACTTCCTCTTCCAAAACCGGGAAGACTGAGGAAGTAGAGAAATCCATGCATCATTAGGATCATCAATAACCTGATGCTCGAGGAACTCAATCAAAGCGTCTTTCTCCTTAATATGCTGAAGCAACTCTTCTCTTTCACGAATCCAGGCAGGTGAATGGCCTTCGTCTCTCAACTCCTCTATTCCTGGATTAGGGAGGGTTGAAGGCCCAGCCATAATCATAGGTGTAGGATTCGGATACTCGTAAGGCATGAGATACTCAGAAGCTCTCTTCCTTACCCAAGCAGTGTAAGGCTCCAAAGCGATGCAATTCTTAGGACCCAACTCCTTCCTTCCTTTCTTATGAATCTTGCGCCAAGCGCGGACCATCCTAGCTTTCAAGCCTTGGGGATCTTTACCCTCCTAAAAGAACACACCTTCTAACAAAATGTTATTAGGTTTATCCTTTAGGGGAAACCGAAGCTGACGACGTGCCAAAACAGGGTTGTAGTTAATCCCACCACATGTACCAAGAAGAGGCACATTGGAGAATTCACCATAAGAGTCGATAATTTGCACACCATCATACACACGGTTTTACCAAGAGATATCATCATTAGTGAGAGACATGAGTCTCGTGGACCACCGTAGACATCCCTTGTTTTCCTTGAAAGTGACCGTCTGAGGTAAGTGAGAAATAAACCACTTATACAACAGAGGCAAACAGCAGACAATAGCGCCACCATCCTTTGCATTCCTGATATGCAAAGAGAAATAAGCATCACCCAACAGAGTTGGAACGGGATTAAGAGTAGAAAAGATCCTAATAGCGTTCACATCCACAAACTTGTCGATGTTGGGGAATAATACCAACCCATAGATGAGAAGTACAAATATGGCCTCGAAGGCATCCTCACTCATGGCCTTCCCATAAACAGTAGCTTGAGCAATGAGGAACTCAGAAGGGAGACCTTGAATTCCACATTTGGTAGTCATATGAGCACCAACCAGAGATTCATCTATGTGCAACATGTCTGCTATCTCTTGAGAAGTAGGAACATTCTCCAAGCCACTGAACGACACCTGATCCAGAATAGGTATCCCCACAAGATAAGCATACTCCTCAAGGGTAGGCAAAAGCTAAAAGTCTGGAAACGTGAAGCAACGGTACAGGGGATCATAAAACTGCACCAATACACTCATCAATCCTTCGTCCACCTAAGTAGTCAGAAGAGGAAGAAGCTTCCCAAAACGAGTTTTGAAACCCAAGGGATCTAGTACATAGATTGTCAGATTCCTTAACTCTTTCAAATTTGGTTGTCTGAAGTTGTACTTATTTGTATTCCTTCTTTGTCTTTCCATGTCTGAAAATTTTGCAAATAAACCCCTTAAGTTCCTTGAAAATTTCCTTTATTATTGATGATATGGATGCAAATGAGTGCATGAATGAATGAATGCAACAATCACACTCAAGGATCAAGCAAAGCACACTAAACAAAGGTCAGGGATGGATCATATTATCCATTTTGGTGGATTATGGTTTACACCTTATCAACACCCAAGTTCCATTGATATTAAAGATATATGAACGGATCAACCATGAATCAAGGGTTCGTTGCAAGTCACGAGCATGGGGTTTAGGTTAAGAACCACCCAAAGGGAATGTACTAGGGTTTAAACCTTCCAAACATGTTCTACAAGAGGTTCCCATAATCATCATCCCATCTTTCGGATATTATCGGAGAAACGACTACTCGTATTCCAAAAATATTCTCAAGAGAGACTCGTATGAGTGTAGTATCACGTAACAATCGTATCAAATCTTACACTTGAACGATTTTCGCACTACATCCTAAGAATAGGCCAAGATGGGCTTGGTAGACTAAGGTCTTTGGCTTCTAAGGTCTATATTGGAAAGAGTAATGTCTAACCACAACTTACTTGTGTGACATTATTGATCCCAACATGATCTCCACCAAGTGAATGGACTTGCAAGTCAACTTGCTAAGGAATAACTCCACACAACTCAACAAGACTATGCCATTCTCCTATCCTAAGTGCACTCGAGTTCGGGTATAGAACTCATCTCACAAAGATCACCAAGCATACAAGGAATTAATATTCAAGCAATTCAATCATTACATACAATACAGTAATCCCAAATTGCACAAAAATATGTCACAAGACAAAAATACAATACAATACAACAAATATGAAAAGTTGGCAAAACCCACTAGGCAAATCTAGTCCCCAACAGAGTCGCCACTTTTCTGTAGCGGGGTATTCGTTACCATTAGATATATTGACTAAATCCAAGGTAAACCATACAAGTCGAGTCGCCACCGCACTTCTATTTATCCAAAGGAATGGTTAGAAAGCGAACAAAAACGTAATAGTTTTAACAAAAACTAGTAAAAGAAACAGAGATCTAGGTAAGGGGGTTGGTTATGCAATGGGAAGTTCTTAGGCACCCAAAACATCCTAGGTACTCCTAGGGAGCCCTTTTCATACTTGTTGTAAAGGTTATTTTTTTTTTTGTGAAAATTTATTTGTGCAAACATGATTGAGGAGATGAGAAGAGAATGTACAAGTTACTTACATTTTGTGTTTAAATGGATAAACCCATTGCCTACGTACCATCTTATAAAAAGATTAGGATCAAAACCTCGTAGTTCGGGGTAAAAATTTCAAAATGAGTTGGTGAATTGACTGGTCCAAGAGCCTTAAGGTCTTTTGTTATCAAAGGGAGAAAACTCAACCAAACCACAAATCCACCATGTGAGGATAACTTCAACATGCTAGTGAGTGGTTAACCCTATAATAAGCATGGGAGACTCATTGTCCATCACTAAGTATATAGGTGAGTATTACATCTACCACAAGGATAACTCAAACCTAATAGCTAAAGGTTATGAAAAAGTTGATAAAGAAAGTGGCCATTGGAACCACAAAAGCACATTTGGATGGGTTATATTTACCAATTAGAAGTATTTACAAAATATGGTCAAAGTGGATTAAAAGATTCAATTCAAAATAAGTATTATGAAAAGAAAGTTTGAAAATCGAAAGCATAAGGCTTAGGTTTCTAATGTTGAAAAACAAGTGTTAAATGTTTGCACAAAAGTTTTGGCTTGGGTTAGAGTGGAGAGAAGAATAAGAATGGATAAGTCCTAAGCAAAACAAAAAGGTGAGGGATAGAAAATGAACCACACAAGGATTTCCTCTCTTGAGATCATATTAATGATCCAAGTAGCTCCCATCCTTTGGAATAAGCAATCACAAGAAAATATTTCGAGCAATCAATCACACAGATCATGCTTCTAAGAATCCTCCAATGGCTTTTGTTTCTTTTACTTTGGATGCTCATGGTAATGGTTCCTCCAAGTGACTCAAGGTTGGAATCCTAGCACAAAGAAAACACACATCAAAAAGTTCTATAAACAATCAAGGAATGGACAAGAGGGAGTTTTAGAAGATAGTCCTTTCAAAGTTCTCTTCAATTTTTAGAGCGATCTAAAGGCCCAATGCCTAGTTGCTCTTTGACTTTTATAGCACTCTAAAGGCCCAATGCCTAGTTCCTCTTCAAGTTACATTTTGCTTGGGTAGGGTCCTAGATTCTAAGTCCATATTGTCCAATCATTTGCATTTGGGTCACAACAAACAGACAAACACAAGCACAAGAGATATATACACAATTATAAACCCAAGTGGGCAAAAGGCAAATGGCATTAACATAAACATGTGCTCCATTGAGCAAAGGAAAAAGCAAATGAATAATATGTGCAAGAATAGTAAATTGCATGAAAAGTAAATTGCATAAAGTAAAAGTTAATTGTTAGTGGTTAGTGGTTAGTATGCCATAAGGCAAAATTTAGCGCTATGTTAAGCAATCGTAATTGGACTTATGTAGAAGTCACAACTATCTGAGGCCGGTCAATAATAATGTAGGCAACAAATACAAGTTAGGAGTCTTGATTAGTGAACCAAGTCCCAAAAACTTGCCATGCCAAAAGAAGAAGAGAATTGATCTTGTATTGGTTTAAGCCATTTGCATGATTTAGAAGACAACATATCCTTAATGCAAAGCCATTCACTTGATCAATTGATCAAGATGAATTAGATTTGAATCAAGGAATGTTAAATCTCCCTAATCAATACTAACTTATCAACCTTCAACTCATTGATCAAAAAGAAAAGAAGTAGAAAAAGAAGGAGATGAATATGGATAAGATAAAATGGAAATGACAGAATAAATGCATTAAATGGAATAAAATGTACCAATCCTCATATGTTGACCAATAACATTGAAAGTCAAGGTCAAACAATCAAAAACAGAAGTGAGATGAAGATTGGAAGTCAAGAAAAGAATAACATATTTTGGCATTTTTAATATTAAAAATAAACTTGAATTAAAATATTAAAGAAAGGTCAAACTTCAAAATCACTTCAAATCAACCTTGAAAGGTCCAAGTGAATTATCCTAATTTCAACAAAGTCAAACAAAGTTTGACAAACAAATTCATAATTTTTAAAAGTGAGAAACTATTTTTAATCAATTAAAAATGAATAAAAATGACCTAATTGAACTAAAATCTCAAATAAATCTCAAATCAATTCAAAAATTGATGAGAATATTTTTCATAGATCCATCATCATTCAAATAGGTTAGGAAAATATTTTTGTATTTTTTGAATATCAAAAACTATTTAAAATGAATTAAAAATAACCAGAACAGAGAAAATTCACAAAAAATATCAAATGATGAAATAAAAAATATTAAAAATCAGAAATAGAAACTAGAAATTATTTGGGAAATAATGCAATTGGTCCCATAATTTTTGGGTTAAAAATAAGAGAGAGATATTTTTTAAAATAAAAGGAATTAAAGAAATTAAAATCAGAAATAAAAAGAAATGCAAAAAAGGAGGAGCGTTGGATGACTTCATTAATTGACGTGGCAACATCCAATGGATCAGGAGCGCGCGCGTACCGTAGTCATTAGTCAACTGAGAAGTACAATGCATTAAATAAAGTCATTTCATGGAACGGTTCAGATTAGATCTGGAAACATGATCGTGTGGCCAGGATTCAAACTGGAAATGATGAAGCCACCGGAGCCACCGTCTTCTCCGGTGAGCTTCCAGATTCCGGCCAAGTTGCAGAAATTAAAACCTTAACTAAAACGTGTGATCTATACATCAATAGAAAGTTGGGATGATGTACATCATCCCTGTACCGTCCATTTTCATTCTAGATCTCTAGGATTTGAGAAATCAGAAGTTGAAAATTCTGGTGTTCATCATGAACTCAATGAATTGCAAAAAATTAAAAGCATAAACACGATGCCTCCATTGAGAGGACTTCAGCCAACACAAAATCACAGCCAATAGGTCTAAGGATTAGGAGAATCGAAGAAAATACCAGTTGGAGTTCAAGTTTGAGTTCTGGTGATTTGAGCTTGAAACCTTGCTTGCTTTATCAAAACAGAAGTTCAATGAAGTGTATAATGAAGGTCTAGAAGCATTAGATCTATGAATACAACCAGATGAAGTTGAATTTGAGATCTGAAAAATTTTGAGAAAAAATGCAATTGCTTCTTTAGTGATGGTTGGGGAATGAATTCTGCAGCATTTCAGGTTGAATTGGCGTGTCATTTGAATGAGTATGGCAACGTATTTATAGCTGGAGCTGATGCCAAATGAGAAGAAACTCGTGTGCATGAAGCTTTGGGTCCTCCATGCATGGGCCTGTACAGGCGCATGTGAGGCCCAAAAGCTGGTGGATTTGCAAGCTGATAGCACAATGAATTGATTTGTACGTGTAATTTGCCTTGCAATAGCTTGCATTTCAAGATTCAATGTGAATTTCACAATTGGTCACAAATATTCAGCTCTTCAAAAGTCACTCATGAAAAATCCAAACATAAGCATATGAGTAATGGTTGGAAAGGTCTTGATGTAAGGAACAATTGTTATGTTGGGAAAAAATTCATTTGGAGCGTCGAAATTTATGAAATTTGAGTTTAAAGTGTGATGTGCAAAACATGTCAATGCAAAGTTTCTAAAATTGGCCAACTCTCAAGCCCCTCTGTTTTGATGATGCAAGCTCCAAATGGAAAAACCTCCAACATCAAAGTTGTATATCTTTTCAAGACACTCAAAAATGGACTTAAATTTTGCATCATTTGGATTTTTTATGAAAGAGTTATGGGCACTTGAAGTTGGACTTTTTTGCCTTTTAATGCATTTGGTCAAAAAGGACCTATAATGTCTTGCATTATCACATGTATTTTCTTTGAGATTTTGAAATTTTGTTCTACATAACATTTGAATTAGACATCTTAAGCTTTCCAATGCATTTGATCCCACCTCAAAATTTTAAAAAATGAATGAGTTGTGTCCTCGGGAAGTTGAACCAAAATTAGGGTTTCAGTCAAAATGACCTTCAATGTATTGGAATGGAAAATGGTCTTCCGAGCTTCAAATTAATTTTTAATGAACATGAAAGTTGTTCATATTGTCCTTAAGAACAGTTTTTCTTTTTGGACCATCTCTATTTTACCAACACATAAAAAGTTAGGTCTCAGTGTATTTCAAAATAGTCAAATGAATTTACTGATCAACTTCTCAAGTCTACAACCCATACCTTGATGAATTGATGATTGAGGATGCTCAAATAAGTTCAAATATTAATGAATTGATGAATTAAATAACTTCCCTTGACTGTATTTGACCATGGGCTGAGGTTGCCTCATGAGCAAGGCATTGTTGCGCACAGATGGATTAGGGTTTCTATGAAGAACAAGGCCTCAAACCCTTTGACTTGCTTTAATCAAAATGATGAATTGAGATGCTAGTTGTAACACCCTTCTAAAAAACCCCAATAATAATTAAAACAACAAATATAAATCAGAGTAGATATGCAATTTCAGGGTGTCACACTTGACACTTCACACCATTCACCAAAATAGTTTGTCATGCTCATTTGTTAATCAAAATAGAATATTGCACAATTCGCAGCGGATATGCAAACCATGTAACACATTACATGTAAAATCATTCAACAACCAAATAAACACAAGGTAAACATCCCGTCCCGATGTTACATATACCAGAGCATGACCCACTAAGGAACTACACTAGACTCCAAGCACTAGCCTCTACTCAATCACTGCTCGTTACCTGAAACATAGTTGTAAGGGTGAGTTCCTCAATCGATATAATAAGAATTATAAAATATCATGTAATGCTAAGTAAATTAACACATTTCATCACCCTAATCAGATCATACATTCAGCAACGGCAACATCAACTCAAATTCATAATCATACTCAACACAACCACAAAACACACGTATAATATTGGAATACATCCATTCATATTATACGCCATACATACATTATGCAATGAGACTCCATGCATGCGGTACCGACTATTCGTGAACATATAGTTCAACCTCACCGATCAAACCCAGATACGGCTACCAAGCTCACTAGTCCCACTCATTTGAGACCTAGTGACTCACTCACTAATTCCTCACCATGGGAATTAGCTACCACCCCAAGGGCTATGCTATGCACGCTAAATCACCTAGCATGCAAACATCAACAACAATCCACAATAACTCACTCACTAATTCCTCACCATGGGAATTAGCTACCACCATAAAGGCCATGCTATGCACGCTAAATCACCTAGCATGCAAACATCAACAACAATCCAAGATAGACATATACTCACATTCTAAGCCATAAACAGTCCATTCACAATTGCATACATAACAGATACATTCACAGTATTATGCATACCATCATACATCATCAGCATGTTTATCACAGAATCATATCATATCATGCTAAATAATAAATCACCGTATTAGCACACTCTACTAATACCTATACCGCTCAAAACAACGGGAAATGATCCCTACTATATCATACATCAGCTAAATTACATCACTCAGCTGAAACGACCAAAAACTGCACAACAACAGCTCAGAAAAATCACAATTCTGCTCATACGCGTATGCCCCATGCCCATACGCGTATGGCCCATCTCCTGACCAAATCCCATACGCGTAACACCATCTCATACGCGTATGCTACGCGTAACACCTCTCCCATACGCGTACCAACAGAGACAAACTACGTTAGAAACATCATCTTCTTCATCCATACGCGTATGGCCTCACCCCATACGCGTACCACTCACAGGCTACGCGTAATACACGCGTATGGCGCGTATCAGCGCCAGATCCCTTCCCTCCAGGCCATCTCATACGCGTATTGCCTAGTGCCATACGCGTATGACCAGAACTCAGAATTCCAGATCTGCTATGGTTTTCTCTGCTACGAGATTCCTCAGATCCAACCTTCAACAGTCCAATTTTTACACAACATTCGATCATATTATCTAACACAAATCATACACATTCGATTTCACAATTCCTACCCTTATTACATCTAATTCCTACGAATTTCTTTCAATTATAAACCCATATCTCGTTCATCCAAAAGTTCACAAATTCAGTATGCATCATCCTAATTAGAGTTAAATCAATGGCTTATTACTACCCATTACATGTTAACCCATAATACCCATTAAACGACGATAAACCCCCCTTACCTGAGTTAATCCGGCAATCCTTTAGCTTCAAGCTTTTCCTTTCTTCAACCCTTGTTCTCTTGCTCTTCCTCTTTGCCCTTTTCCACTTTTGAGTCGTTTCTCTGTTTTCACGTGAAAACCTCTTTTTACCAAATGGGACTTTTTACTGATTCCAACTTTTATTATTCCAATAATAATAATTCCAATAATAATCCAATTATTTAATTAAATTAATAAATATACTATTAACTTAAATTAAATAATTATCATATTTTTTCGGGGTGTTACAACTCTCCCCCACTAAAAGAGTTTTCGTCCTCGAAAACATACCTCAAGCGAATAACTCAGGATAAGACTCCTTCATCTGACTCTCAAGTTCCCAAGTCACATTGCCACCTGCTGGTCCTCCCCAAGCTACCTTCACGAAAGCAATCTCTTTACCCCGCAACTGCTTCAACTCTCGATCCTCGATCCTCATAGGTGATGTTTCAACAGTCAGGTTATCTCTCACCTGTACATCATCTACTTGGACTACATGCGACAGATCAGGAATGTACCTCCTCAACTGAGACACATGAAAAACCTCATGCAAATTCGCAAGTGACGGCGGTAAAGCGATACGATAGGCTACCTCCCCTATCCTCTCCAAAATCTGATAAGGACCAATAAATCGAGGTGTCAACTTCTTCGACTTCAAAGCTCGCCCAACCCCAGTTATCGGAGTAACACGAAGAAACACATGATCTCCCTCTTGAAACTCAAGTGACTTCCTCCTCTTGTCGTGATAACTCTTCTGACGACTCTGAGCAATCCTCATCTTCTCCTGAATCATCTTAATCTTTTCCGTAGTTTGTTGAACAATCTCCGGTCCAACCACAGCACTCTCACCGGACTCATACCAACATAAAGGTGTCCGACATCTCCTACCATACAAAGCTTCAAACGGTGCCATACCAATGCTCGAATGAAAACTATTGTTGTAGGTAAACTCAATCAAAGGTAAATAACAATCCCAAGCACCTCCCTTTTCCAAAACACAAGCCCTTAAAAGATCCTCCAGTGACTGAATCGTCCTCTCAGTCTGACCATCAGTCTGCGGATGATATGCAGAACTCAATCTCAGCTTAGTTCCCAAAGCCTTCTGCAAACCATCCCAGAACTTCGATGTAAATCTAGGATCTCTGTCCAAAACAATACTCGACGGAATACCATGCAAACTTACAATCTTCTCAATATACAACTCAGCTAATCTCTCTAACGGATAATCCATTCTGATCGGAATGAAATGAGCCGATTTTGTCAATCTGTCAACAATCACCCAAATAGCTTCAAAATTCTTAATTGTCCTCGGTAAACCAGAAACAAAATCCTTACTGATACTATCCCACTTCCACTCTGGAATAGCCAACGGTTGCATTAGCCCAGACGGCTTCTGATGCTCAATCTTTGACTTCTGACAAGTCAAACAAGAATAAACAAAACTCGCAATTTCTCTTTTCATTCCCGGCCACCAAAATAACTTTTTCAAATCATGATACATCTTCGTAGCCCCAGGATGAATACTCAGGCCACTACGATGTCCTTCCTCAAGAATACTCTTCTTAAGTTCGGTAACATCCGGAATACACACCCGATTACCAAATTTCAAAACACCATTCTCATCAACTCTGAATTCACCACCTTGACCTTGATTCACTAGAGTCAACTTATCAACCAAAAGCACATCGGATTTCTGACCCTCTCTAATCTCATCCAGAATACCACTCGTTAACTTTAACATTCCCAATTTAACACTATTGTGAGTACTCTCACACACCAAACTCAAGTCTCTAAACTGCTCAATTAAATCCAATTCCTTAACCATTAACATAGACATATGCAATGATTTCCGACTCAATGCATCAGCCACTACGTTTGCTTTACCCGGATGGTAATTCAAACCAAAGTCATAATCCTTCAGAAACTCTAACCATCTCCTCTGTCTCATATTCATCTCTTTCTGATCAAACAAATACTTTAAACTTTTATGGTCACTGAAAACCTCAAATCTTGACCCGTACAAGTAATGCCTCCATAACTTCAGAACAAATACCACAGCTGCCAACTCTAAATCGTGTGTCGGATTGTTCCTCTCATGAACCTTCAGTTGTCTCGAAGCATAAGCTACAACCTGCTTATTCTGCATCAAAACACCACCCAAACCCAACAATGAAGCATCACAGTAAACCTCAAATGGTTCCGACGGACTTGGTAATATCAAAATAGGAGCAGTAGTTAACCTTCTCTTTAACTCTTGGAAACCTTCTTCACATTTTGAGTCCCAAACAAACGCTTGCCCCTTTCTAGTCAACATCGTCAACGGTAACGCCAACTTAGAAAATCCCTCAATGAATTTCCTATAATAACCTGCAAGTCCAAGAAAACTTCTTATCTCAGAAACTGACCTCGGAGCTTCCCACTTAGATACCGCTTCTATCTTAGAAGGATCAACAGCAACACCACCTCTTGAAATCACATGACCAAGAAAACTAACCTCTTCTAACCAAAATTCACACTTGGACAGTTTAGCAAATAACTTCTTTTCTCGTAGAACTCCTAAAACCACTCTCAAATGTTCAGCATGCTCTTCTTCAGATTTCGAATACACCAAAATATCGTCAATAAACACCACAACAAACTTGTCTAGGTACGGATGGAAAATCCTATTCATATACTCCATAAATACTCCAGGCGCATTAGTCACACCAAAAGGCATTACAGAATACTCATAATGTCCATACCTTGGTCTGAAAGCAATCTTCTGAATATCCTCAGTTTTCACACGTATCTGATGATACCCCGATCTCAAATCTATTTTGCTGAACACACACGCACCAACCAACTGATCCATCAAATCATCAATCCTCGGCAAAGGATACCGATTCTTGATCGTCACTTTATTCAGTTGCCTGTAGTCCACACACAACCTCATAGTACCTTCTTTCTTCTTAACCAATAACACTGGTGCGCCCCACGGTGACACACTCGGACGAATAAATTTCTTATCCAACAGATCTTCCAGCTGACTCTTCAATTCAGTTAACTCAACAGCAGACATACGGTACGGAGCCATCGATATCGGCCTAGTACCAGGTACCAAATCAATCGAGAACTCAACTTCACGCTCTGGCGGTAATTCATTCACTTCTTCAGGAAACACATCAGGAAAATCACACACCACGGCTAGATCGCAAATCACCAGTTTATCTTTAGCCTCCAAAGTCGCTAACAGCATAAACAACTCTGCCCCATCTGTTACTGCTTCATTCACCTGCCTTGCTGAAAGAAACAAACTCTTTCCTTCCTCAATCTCAGGAAAGATCACAGTCTTATCAAAACAGTTGATATAAACTCGGTTAAACACCAACCAGTTCATACCCAGGATAACATCAATCTGCACTAGTGGAAGACACACGAGGTCCATCCCAAAGTCTCTACCAAAAATACTCAAAGGACAATTTAAACAAACTGAAGTAGTAGTCACTGAACCCTTCGCAGGAGTATCAATTACCATACTTCCATGCATCTCAGATATCTCTAATTTAAGTTTCACAGCACAGTCCAAAGATATAAAGGAATGAGTCGCACCTATGTCAATAATAGCTACAAGAGGAAAGCCATTAATATAACACGTACCTCGGATCAAACGATCATCTGCAGAAGTCTCAGAACCCGATAAAGCAAAGACCTTGCCTCCCGACTGGTTCTCTTTCTTCGGCTTAGGACACTGTGGACTGATATGACCCACCTCTCCACAGTTAAAACAAGTCATAGTCTTCAACCGGCACTCTGCAGCCAAGTGACCACCTTTGCCACACTTGAAACACTTCTTCTCCGTACTGGTACACTCATGGATACGATGTCCAGCCCGACCACATCTGTAACACTTAGCAGGGGCACTGGAGTCTCCCCCACTAGGTCTCTTCATCCCACTCTGTCTCTGGAAACCCTTGCCAGCTGCATACGGTTTCCCACGATCATTCTGATTCTTGCCTTTCCTATCAACCCTCTGCTGATAGCTCTCCGCTCTAGCCTTGGTATCCTGTTCAAAAATTCTGCAACAGTCAACCAAATCAGAAAACACTCTAATCCGCTGATACCCAATAGCCTGCTTGATCTCGGGACGTAACCCGTTCTCAAACTTCACACATTTTGAAAATTCCCCAGTAGCCTCATCATAGGGGGTGTAATACTTCGACAGCTCTGTGAACTTAGCAGCATACTCAGTAACAGACCGGTTGCCCTGCTTCAATTCTAAGAACTCTATCTCTTTCTTTCCTCTGACATCCTCTGGAAAGTACTTCCTCAGGAATCTCTCTCTGAACACCGCCCAAGTGATCTCAGTATTCCCAGCAGCTTCCAACTCAGTGCGGGTAGCAACCCACCAATCATCTGCTTCCTCTGACAGCATATGCGTACCGAACCTGACCTTCTGGTTATCGGCACACTCAGTCACTCGGAAGATCCTCTCGATTTCCTTCAACCACTTCTGAGCACCATCTGGATCGTATGCTCCCTTGAACATTGGAGGATTGTTCTTCTGGAATTCACTCAGTTGACGAGCAGCTCCCAATCCCACAACATTCGGATTTCCTCCAAGTACTCCAGCTAGCATACCCAGAGCCTCAGCAATCGCAGCATCGTCTCTACCTCTTCCAGCCATCCCTATTCTGAAAACCCAACAAGCTAAAACAATAAGTACGGATAGGGTTACACAACACCTATCACATACAGGGGAAACAGAATAATTACGACTCGACTCGACCGACTATGCTCTGATACCACTAATGTAACACCCTTCTAAAATACCCCAATAATAATTAAAACAACAAATATAAATCAGAGTAGATATGCAATTTCAGGGTGTCACACTTGACACTTCACACCATTCACCAAAATAGTTTGTCATGCTCATTTGTTAATCAAAATAGAATATTGCACAATTCGCAGCGGATATGCAAACCATGTAACACATTACATGTAAAATCATTCAACAACCAAATAAACACAAGGTAAACATCCCGTCCCGATGTTACATATACCAGAGCATGACCCACTAAGGAACTACACTAGACTCCAAGCACTAGCCTCTGATACCACTAATGTAACACCCTTCTAAAATACCCCAATAATAATTAAAACAACAAATATAAATCAGAGTAGATATGCAATTTCAGGGTGTCACACTTGACACTTCACACCATTCACCAAAATAGTTTGTCATGCTCATTTGTTAATCAAAATAGAATATTGCACAATTCGCAGCGGATATGCAAACCATGTAACACATTACATGTAAAATCATTCAACAACCAAATAAACACAAGGTAAACATCCCGTCCCGATGTTACATATACCAGAGCATGACCCACTAAGGAACTACACTAGACTCCAAGCACTAGCCTCTACTCAATCACTGCTCGTTACCTGAAACATAGTTGTAAGGGTGAGTTCCTCAATCGATATAATAAGCATTATAAAATATCATGTAATGCTAAGTAAATTAACACATTTCATCACCCTAATCAGATCATACATTCAGCAACGACAACATCAACTCAAATTCATAATCATACTCAACACAACCACAAAACACACGTATAATATTGGAACACATCCATTCATATTATACGCCATACATACATTATGCAATGAGACTCCATGCATGTGGTACCGACTATTCGTGAACATATAGATCAACCTCACCGATCAAACCCAGATACGGCTACCAAGCTCACTAGTCCCACTCATTTGAGACCTAGTGACTCACTCACTAATTCCTCACCATGGGAATTAGCTACCACCCCAAGGGCTATGCTATGCACGCTAAATCACCTAGCATGCAAACATCAACAACAATCCACAATAACTCACTCACTAATTCCTCACCATGGGAATTAGCTACCACCATAAAGGCCATGCTATGCACGCTAAATCACCTAGCATGCAAACATCAACAACAATCCAAGATAGACATATACTCACACTCTAAGCCATAAACAGTCCATTCACAATTGCATACATAACAGATACATTCACAGTATTATGCATACCATCATACATCATCAACATGTTTATCACAGAATCATATCATATCATGCTAAATAATAAATCACCGTATTAGCACACTCTACTAATACCTATACCGCTCAAAACAACGGGAAATGATCCCTACTATATCATACATCAGCTAAATTACATCACTCAGCTGAAACGACCAAAAACTGCACAACAACAGCTCAGAAAAATCACAATTCTGCTCATACGCGTATGCCCCATGCCCATACGCGTATGGCCCATCTCCTGACCAAATCCCATACGCGTAACACCATCTCATACGCGTATGCTACGCGTAACACCTCTCCCATACGCGTACCA
This sequence comes from Lathyrus oleraceus, assembly GCF_024323335.1. Taxonomy (NCBI): domain Eukaryota; kingdom Viridiplantae; phylum Streptophyta; class Magnoliopsida; order Fabales; family Fabaceae; genus Lathyrus; species Lathyrus oleraceus. The sequence goes on from NC_066581.1 coordinate 177,027,996, forward strand.
ACAGAGACAAAACTACGTTAGAAACATCATCTTCTTCATCCATACGCGTATGGCCTCACCCCATACGCGTACCACTCACAGGCTACGCGTAATACACGCGTATGGCGCGTATCAGCGCCAGATCCCTTCCCTCCAGGCCATCTCATACGCGTATTGCCTAGTGCCATACGCGTATGACCAGAACTCAGAATTCCAGATCTGCTATGGTTTTCTCTGCTACGAGATTCCTCAGATCCAACCTTCAACAGTCCAATTTTTACACAACATTCGATCATATTATCTAACACAAATCATACACATTCGATTTCACAATTCCTACCCTTATTACATCTAATTCCTACGAATTTCTTTCAATTATAAACCCATATCTCGTTCATCCAAAAGTTCACAAATTCAGTATGCATCATCCTAATTAGAGTTAAATCAATGGCTTATTACTACCCATTACATGTTAACCCATAATACCCATTAAACGACGATAAACCCCCCTTACCTGAGTTAATCCGGCAATCCTTTAGCTTCAAGCTTTTCCTTTCTTCAACCCTTGTTCTCTTGCTCTTCCTCTTTGCCCTTTTCCACTTTTGAGTCGTTTCTCTGTTTTCACGTGAAAACCTCTTTTTACCAAATGGGACTTTTTACTGATTCCAACTTTTATTATTCCAATAATAATAATTCCAATAATAATCCAATTATTTAATTAAATTAATAAATATACTATTAACTTAAATTAAATAATTATCATATTTTATCGGGGTGTTACACTAGTGAGGCATATTTAATGGATGAGAGCCTTGGGAACCATTACCATGCTTGCTTTCATCTTCTCTTGGCCATATCATTGCACAGATGATCTCCTAGAAGCTTTTGACCTTGTGATTGCTCAAGCTACAAACAAAAGATGTTAGTGACATATTTTTGTGCTTTTGATTAGTAAATAAAATGTGAAAAGCAATGATAATACAATTCAAGCATGCCTGGTGATCTCAAACCACTCACAGGGAGTCTCACCCAAAGGTAAAGGGGACTAAGATGCTCAATGATCCTTGAGGCTATGCAATGCAATGTTATGATGCTATGAGGGATATTAGGGACAAAATTGGGGTCTTATAGTGTTGACTCAGGATAATCCCACAAATCATAGAGGGAAAGGCTATAGGCAGCTTCACTGCATTAGTAGATGCATGTTTGACAATTTGTTCAAACATAAATCTACCATAGTCAAATTTTAGTTTGGTTCCAACAGCAAAGATAAATCTTCCAAGGGTATTAGAAATTGTGGAAATGTGGTTGGTAGGCACCTAATTTGCAGATCCTATTTGTAGCGGTGTATTCGTCGCTTTATGGTTTATTGATTAAACCAAAAGCAAAGTATACAAAAAAATCGAGTCGCCACCGCACTTTTATTTATCCAAAGGATTGGCTAAAAAGCGAACAAAAGCCTAAGAAGTTTTACACATAGAAAACTAATGAAAAGATCAGAGATCGGGGTAAGGGGTAAATTACGCAATGGGAAGGTGTTAGGCACCCAAAACGTCCTAGGTACTCCTAGGGAGCCCTTTTCACACTTGTTGAATGAAATGTTATTTGTTCATGAAATATTTATTGTGCAAACATGAATGGGATGATGAGAAAAGAATATACAAGTTAATTATTTTTGTGTTTGAACGGATGAACCCGTTGCCTACGTACCTTTCCATGGAAAGCAAGGATCAAAACGCCATAGTTCGGCTAAAAGATTTCCAAAAAAGTATGTGAATTCATTTTAAAACACAAGCCCTAAGGTTTTTCATTATCAATGGGAGAAAACTCAACCTGAATCAACAATCCACCATGCGAGGATGGCTTCAACATACTAGTGAGGGGTTAACCCTATAATAAGTATGGAAGACTTACAATCAACTCACTAAGGATATGGTAAGATTTACATCAACCACTATGATAATTGAAACCTATGGCTAATGTATGAAAAACTTAACAAGAATGGACAAAGCCACAAAATCATTGAATGTGTGAAGTTAATTGATTACGAGTATTCACAAAATATGGTCAAAGTATGATTAGGATTCAATTCAGAAAGAAGTATGATCAAAAGTGAAGTTTGAAAATTAAGGACTTAAGGTCCAGGTTTCTAATTTGAAAAGCCATGAAGATGTTTGCACAATATTTATTTCAAGTTTGAAGTCAACATGTGAAAAGGGAGTTTAGAACAAAAAGGGTGAGGTGAAAGAGTGTAAAACTTCCTAAATGTTCATCTCTTGAGATCATATGGAAGATGATCCAAGTGCGTCCTTTGGAATAGGCAAATAAGCAATAACAGATAAACAAAGCAAGTGGATACCGGATGCCACTGAATGGACTTACACCAATCTCACAAACAAAGGTGGATACCGGATACCAATCAATGGATTTTACACCAGTCTCCTAAAACAAACAAACAAAAGGATACCAGATGCCAGTATATGGACTTATACTAGTCTCCCAAAACAAAACAAAACATGGATATCAGATGCCAATCTATCTGGACTTATACCAATCTCCAAAGGAATGATCATGGGAAACAAATGCCAATAAATGGACTTACAATTGACTCCTCACATACAACAAACAAAACAAAAGCAAATAAGCAAAAGGAAACAAGTTGCCAATAAATGGTCTTACACTCGACTCCAAGGAAATAGGATGCCAATAAATGGTCTTAGTCCCAACTCCCACCAAATCATAGGAACAATGGCCAATGAATGGACTTACAATTGATTCCTCAATGGACAAACAAAGGTGTCACAAAGATATGAACAATGATCATGCAATGATGTTCAATTAATGATGATAAATATACAAAGCACACATAAGCAAATATGCACAGATGAATCAAGCAATCAAGCCAACAAGTCAATTAGCACACACTATACACAAGCAATTAGGCTCAAACAAGGTTAGGCTTTAAAGCCAACTGGAATGGGGTAATTGGTGCTCTTAACCCTAACATTGAGAGTTAGGGTGAAGCAGATGATATGGAGATGAGGGGTGTGCCTCATGGCTCTTATCCCTGGTCAGGGAGAGCTTCAAATAATAGAAGGTGTGGGAGTTCAGAAAGTTGGAACTCTCTCCACAGGAGAATGACTCTATAGATCTTGGGTTAATATCCACAATGCATCAACATGTTATGTGAGCAAAGGGATGACACACTGACTAGCAGGAGATGGATTACACATCTCTTTTATCTACCAATTTCCTTATCAAAGGACTTTTCCTGCTTGGGACAAAAAGTAAACAATCACAAGCATTGCCTCTTAAGGAGGACTTCAGACAGGTGCCTACCAATAACAGTAGGTCTTCCAGACTACATGAAGAAGAGATATTATACCTAAGTGGTTAAGCAACCAAGCAAAAGCAAGTTCAAATTGAACTTAAGCAACTAATGTACCTGTTGAAACATCAAACAAATCAATATACAACTCAGACAATCAAACAACCATTAATATCAACAGTCAAACCCAATAAGCAAAGGCATAAGCCACAAACAAACTCAAATGAGTTAGCAACCCTACAAAACACACAAGGTTAGTAGACAAAGGTAAACATCAAATGCTCAAGTGATGGAGCATCATGAACCATATAACTTGGATGTTCAACCTGAAACCAAAGCTCAAAGATAAGCAACCAACCACTAGGTCAAAGCCTAGGGTCAACGATGGAGAAAATTTTTTAAAACAGAAGCTGAAACTTAACATGAATCAACTTCAAACACATCTTAAAACAATCCAAAAGGTCTCACATCAATATCATATACCAAAATCATTTCATGAACCAAACATGGCAAGGTATGCAAGTTGTAACCACATTGTGACATCAGAATGAACACATGCACATTAATTCAAAAATGATTCAAATAATCTCAACAAAATTCATGGGTAAACAGAACATACAACATGATCAACACACAAAAAATTAGAGCATTTGGACAAAATTAGGCATGGTAATCAAATTGCATAAGTCAAGGCTAACACAACAAGCACATATGTGACACCAAATGGCACAACAACTTAGCATAGGCCTAAAACAGAAATGGATCATGGTAAAAACCTCAAACCAAAACCAAAACATCATTCAACATGCCTAGAAATAGTATGCCAAATTTCACATTCATTGGATAAAGCATAAGCATTTCACAAACAAATGAAATTCAAGGCAATTCAAAAGCTCAAACATGACCATCCAGAATGAAAAATCTCAATTAAAATCAGAAATCAATCCAAAAATTCCAAGAAAATTCATGCTCATTCACAACATTCATAATATGGATCACACAAAGAATCAGAGAATTTGGAGATCAATAGGCAAGGCAAACACATCACATAAGATGAACAAGCAAAGGTGTGACACACATTGTCACACCTACATTCACATGATCATAAAACAGAAATGACAATTGATAAAAATGCAAACTCAACACCAAAATGTCAAGCCAAGGGTCTAGTTTCAACATGTCAATTTTCAGATTCATTGGATAAACAACCAGCATTTCACAAAAGATATAGCAAGGCAAGGTACAAGAAACATACATGTTAACAAACCCTAGCACCAATTATTTTTCAGCCATGCACAATTTATGGAAAAATAACCAAAAAAAAGTAGACAGAAAATGTGACATAACACAAAAAACCTCATATTTTTTGGAGCATTATTCAATTATTTATGAATTTTTAGAAGTTAAAGAAAAATTAAAGAAATGTATGAAGCATGGTATGAATAACATGGAGGGAAAAGAAATATCATGAAGCACATTTGAAATAATGCAAACACGGGGAATCGAAGGGAGGTTCAATTCAAACTGAAGTGCGCGCACACGAAACGCAGCCGTTTTGGTACAAACCCTAAGTACACGTGCATGCATAATCCGCAGGAAACAATGAAGAACACGCAAGTAATTTCGCAGGTAATGGTATGAAGGTCCTAGCAAAATCCGTAGGAAAAGTGCAGGCAGCTATGAACATGATGAAGATCTTCAAGATCTTCATCCACAAAATTCCAGAAAAAATCAACATGTCCAGAATTGCAAATCACGCATATCATTGGATTCATCATGCAACATACATTCACAATCCATAATCATTTCAACATAAAACATAACAACAAGCACGGATCGAAGAGATTAAGAATCATGCATCAAACTTCAATCAATCAGTTCTCACTCAATTTTGCACGAAATTCATTGATTCAAAGCCTAAACTACTCAGCATCACAAGATCTATCATAATAGCATAAGGATTTTAAGAAAATAAGAGGTCGAATTGGAACCTCTTTGGAGAGCAGAACTGGATTTGGTGTTGTTCAGGCTGTGTAATGGCTCAAAAACTCCTCAATGATGCTTGTGAAGTTGATTAGGAGAGAACTCAAAGCTCAAGTGCACACACTTTTGCCAGAATTTGGATTTGCCATGGTAGCTTCAAGCTTTACAAATGCTCCAACCTTGCTTTGTTTCCACTGATTCTACGTATGATCCTGCTCAAGATTAACTCAACAACAAGAATTAAGCAAGAAAATGGATTGGAAATGAAGAAAATGGAAGAAAATTTTGAGAGAAAAATTTGGTATTCTAGATCTAGATCTGAAAAATGAATTGTTGTTAATGAAAAACAATTATGATTTACTATATATATGCTGTGTTAATCATCCCTTAATCATGTTTAGGCCATTTGGTAATTGGATTAGCAAAATGATGGTGTAAGTGCAAATTTGCATTTCACCCTTGTGCATGAAAATCATGGATGAACAGTGCACGTGATTCACTTAATTTTCACTTAAAATGTCATTTTGGAGCTATTGGCAATGATAGAATGCTCAAATAATTGGCCAATTTTAAACTTTAAAAATTCCCTCCAAAAATCAAGTGAAATATCAAATGTTCATGTGATCATAATTCATGAAATTCAATGCATGATTTGGGAAGTAGAAGTCAAGAGAAGAATGTACAAAAAAGAGCCACTTGAATTGGAGCTTTGGTTGAGAAGTTATGCACATTTGAATCTCCATGCACACTTGGTCACGTTTTGATCATATCTCCTTAACCACACATGAGAAATGGATGATCTTGGACTTTTTGGAAATGGGAGAGAAATATATACAACTTTCATGTTCAACAAAATTTCATTTGAAGCTTTTTTGATGATGTATTTTAAAGTTGAAGTTAGGTTAAAACCTTTCCATTTTTGGCAAATTTGAATTATAGGTCACTTACTGTTTTTTGGGAAGTTTTGACCTGACTTTATTTTCTTCAATGTTGATGTTTGAAATGTCAGATGAGACTTGTTTGAACTTGAATGAAGTATTCCTAATCACTTCCCACCTCCAAATCCACAGTTGACTTGGCAGTTGACTTTCTAGGGCTTCAGATGACCTGGCAATGTTCAGATGAAATTCAGGCCTCCACCACTTGGGATTTTGATTCAAAATGATATCATAGCTCATGTAAGCTCTTGTAATGATCATGGGGTCCAGATTCTCAAGAATGGCCACCATCTATTGCTCAATGACTGCCTTGGACTGCTTTGACCTATGATTGCTTCATCTACAAGGCAAAGGTTAGATGACATATTTTTGTACTTTTGGCTAGTGATAAAAAGAAAAGCAATGATATACAAATGCAAAACATGCTTGGTGATCAAGAATCACACTCAAAAGATAAACCCACCCACAAGGAGAAGCAAGGTGCACAATGATCCTTGAGGCAATGATATGATATGATATGATGCCATGAGGGATATTAGGGACAAAATTGGGGTCTTACAAATGCCCCTATTTAAGGTCATTCTAGCCGGAGAAGTGAAGTTTAGAAATCTTCATCTCGACGCGGTAGAATGGGCTTAAATAACAGTAATGAGACAAATTTTGGTCCCTAAGAGACCTCATGATGCAAATGTATGCATGCAAAACAAACAAAACTTTGTGGGGAATATGGGTCCACAAAGAAGAAAAAGACGATCCGTCGGAGTAATACACTCACCAGGAACGGAGACTCTAACAGGACTCTCATGGGGATAAGAGAAAGAAAAAGAACGTGTGAGTAGGACACGACTCCGAATTAAGAAAACGAGAACTTGACACTGCGTGAATAAAACACGACTGGACTGGAGACCTTACCAGGGAGTGAAGGACTCAAACTGGGGAAAAGAAAATTCCAAAGGAAAATACATCCATTGGAAAGACACAAGCTGACTCAAACTATCCACAAAGGATACTTCGGATAAAAATTCGGACTCGGACCAGGAAAAAATTCACAAAGAATCTCCCTGCCGGGGAAAATTGCATATATTGGAGAAACGCCAATACAGCAAAAGGGTAAAGATCACCACAGGAAACTCCACTGGAGAAATGTCTAACAAAGACTCTCCTGGAGAAGCAACAAAGAATGAGGTGTTACCGGTATAAGGGTAACAAACTCAGGAAGAAAGAATATCTAAGACCGGTATAAGGGTGAGAGATATCAATCAACCAAACATCTGAGAAAGACATGAAAAAGGTACATTAACTCAGGAAAATTTGACTCCACAGGGGACCAAGGTCATAATAGGGAGCATAAAGGAAGGAACACCAGGAATACCGGTTACTGGGTATATAATAGGTGACCGACCAAAGCGTGAATTGGTATATATGCCAAAACACTCATCATCCGAAAGGAGGGCTTGAAAAAGCAAATCGACTTAAAGGATGGACATTCGAATCCACAACGGGAAAACGAATCTTACTCAGTTGGGGACACAAACCCAAAGAGTGCATGAGATATAATATCCATTACCGTCAGAACATGGATAGTATACTCGCATGAGATATATTATCTATTACTGTCAGAACGTAGATAATAAACTTGCAGGGAAGGAAACACCAGAGATACCGAGGTATATAATAGGTGACCTACCGAAAACGTGAATTGGTATATATGCCAAAACACTCATCATCCGAAAGGATGGATATTCGATTCTACACAGAATACGAACCTTACTCTACTGGAAAATCAACAAAGGACTCCAACCAAAGAGCGCATGAGACATATTATTCATTACCGTCAGAACGTGAATAATATACTCGAAAGGAAGAGACACCAGAGATACCGGTTACTGGGTATATAATAGGTGACCAACCAAAAAAGAGAGACAATCGTCACCAACGATAACAAGGTAAACGAAAGACAACTCACAGAGGATAAATTGCAAGCATCCGGCAATTATCCAATCAACAAAGAATATTCGATTCCGCAAAAGGAATAACGAATCTTACTCGACTGGGGAAAAACAACAGGCTTCGACTGAAGAGTGCATTAGATATATTATCCATTACCGTCAGAACGTGGATAACATACTCGCATTGAAGATTATCCACAACCGGTATAAGGGTTAGTAAAGGATAAATCCACCGAAAAGAAAGGCATCGGGATACCAAAACTAGGTATATAAAGATGACCGGTCAAAGGGAGAAACAACATTACCAACAAAAGGGTAAATGAAAGATGACCCGCTGGGAATAACTTGCATAAACAAAAATTACCCATAAGGACTTGCTGGCGACTTCAAAGGGATAACATTGCGAGCATACGGCAATGATCCAGAAGACTGCGGGGGATACAATTGCTAGAAACCGGCAATTATCCAGAAGCAAGAAAGGAATATCAACATCGAATATTGGATAATGATAACCACAAGGAGTAACCATCATCGGTTAGGATGAACAACAAGGTTAACTCTACAAAGGGGAGAAATTAGGGTTTATAACTACCGAATACGGGGTAGAAGACCAAAAATCTGGCTGAGGAAACAAAAGGTTTAACACTACCGACTACTGGGTAGAGAACCAAAGACTCAGCTGAGGATAAAGTGAAATAATTGCCGAATACCGAACAATTATTCAACTTACTCCACAAGGAAGCAGAATCCGTTGGGGATAAAACCGCAACAGCATAGGATTTACAACTACCGAATACGGGGTAGAAGACCACAAAATCCACCATCAACCAGAACGAACCACAAAGGTTACCTCTGCTAGGGGAAAAGAGATAGGACTTACGACTACCGAATACGGGGTAGTAGCCATCACTCTGATGAGGATAAAAAGGATTAGGGTTTACATCCACCGAATACTGGGTAGAAAACCAACAACTCCGCGCGGGGAATGAAAGAAACACAAATCCGCACGGGAACCAAAATAGGGTTTATAACAAACCACCCACTCTTGCTGAGGAATAAAAGGTATATAACCATAAATTCCGTCAAAAGGGCAAGGAAAACATAGGACTTACAACTACCGGTATAAGGGTAGAGGCCCAAAGCATTCCGCTGGGGATAAAAAGAATTATTGCCGGTTACTGGGAAATTCATTCATTTATTCCACAGGGAAGCACAAGAAACAGTTGACAAAAAGCCAATTCGGGATTGATCCGATAAGACAGACTGAATCAAAACTCGTCCTAATGAGGATATAACTCAAATAGGAAGATCCATCCCAATATATATGTTGGGAGGAAACGGAAGAAACCGTCATCCACGAGAGTATATCTCAGTGGGGAACTGCAGAAGGAAAGACAGACACTTTCTGCTTATGGGGATGACTCTATATTGAGAGATTAAACACCCGACATCTGCTTGGGGGAGATCTATAAAGAGATCTATATTACCCATAGCAGGGAAAAAACAAAAGATATATGGCAAAAAAATGCAACATGAATATCTGAATGTTTATGATTAGGCATGAATATGCGTGATTTATGTTTGATGAATGCTGACAAAACAGACATATCTAACACAAACAGGCCCAGGAATCAAACGCCCGGTACTATACTTCCAAAGAAAAAACCAAGAAGTCCAACTGGAAAGCCAATCTGTTGGAGATCCACATGCTAAAAAGCAAAGATCTGCGGGGAGGCAAAAGATCAGAGGTATCAGGAAACCACAAATCTCTGAGTGATGGATCAACAAACAACCCCACTGGGGCACAGAAGTCACAACAGGCAAGAACTGCCACAAAGACAAATCTGTAGGGGAACAGGAGAAATTTGAGGTTTCTACAAAGGGATCCTCAGTATCAACTGAGAAACAAAAGTTCATTGTACAAGCAAGAACTGCTCCGAAAGCAAACTCCAAATAACTCCGCTGGGGAACAACCCACTAAGGGAGAACAGATCATACAAGTAGAATCTGCAAGCACAAGCAACTCAACTTGGGGAATATAAACTGTTAATACCTCAGGATTGGCATTAATTTTAGAAAACAAATAATGTAATCATCTCTGTTGTTTTAATATGTTGGGTTGAAGAAATTCAACACCTGGACCAACATGTCATGTACGATGTCACGACATCAGGTCTGTGACATCGCACATGTGTAGAAAACTGAATTAATTAATTCAGTATATATTCTGGGATCAGCAAGGATATCTGGTGAATACCCTAACTCCCTTGTGGAGGTCTTGAAGACTCAATCAGAATATATATAGGCTCTAAATATGGAGATATATATGGAAAGATTTTAGGGACTTGAAGACCTTGTTTGTAGAAGAATTTTTCTGCTGAAGTTGTAACAGCAAAGAACAAGTCTGCTGCGATTTTTGAAGGCCCAAATCCAGTTGGGTGATTAGGTTATAAATAGCTGAGTGTAACCTAGTTTTTGTAAGCCTCTTAGAATGAACTTTTAGGGGTGTGTGTGAGGTAAACCTCCCAATCTGTGGGAAGGTTACCGTGTGTTTCTCAGTGGTAAAAGCTGAGAGTATTTGTAACTCAAAGCCTGTAGGCAAGAGTGATTATGTTCTTGAATGAAGCTGTGAAGCAAGTTCAAGGTGTTTGAACATTACATTGTATTTGTAGTGATAGGAATGGAAACTGGAGGTTTCTATCTAGGAGTTCCTAGGTATAGATTGCATTGGGTAGGGATTAAGTGATGAGTTGTAAACGGGTGAGTTTAACTCTGAATTGATACTACTAATAGTGGATCTTCTTCCTGGCTTGGTATGCCCCTAGATGTAGGTCATGTTGGACTGAACTGGGTTAACAATTTCCTGTGTTTGTTTTCCTTCTGATGTTATAATCATGTCTGCCACAACTAAGCTGGTATTTCAGTCTGCCAATCAAAATACCAACAGACCTGATACATAGCCCTCTGGTTGAATGTCAATAAGAATGTCTTGACATTCATCGTGGACAGCATATATTGAACAACAGGCAGGTTGGTTGTTCTGCTTCAGTTCAGTATGTTCCTAAGTCTGGCTTCCAAGTTGAAAACAGACCTGGACAAAGGATCATGGTGAAACTGTCTAACTGAATGTCTAGACAGTTGTTCATACAGGTTAATACTGAGTTAGAGACTGGTTGGTCTTTCTCAGTACAACAAGCTTAGCACAGTCAGGTTTCATGAACATAACATGAGACATATGTTCTGAATGTCAAACCGAATGTCGTGACATTCATTCCTGACTGCGTGTGCTAAATTGTAGGATGATTGGTTTTTTCTGTTTCAGTATTTTTCTCATGCTAGTCTTCAGGGATTCAACAGCTGAGCTAAAATCCAGGAAACCAACTACTAACCTACAATTAACGAACCTAACAAATAGTTTATTTTTTAGCAATCTAATACGTGGAAATTAGATTAACATGTTCAGCTTTAATTTAGGAAATACAAGTAAAAGGTCAGCACGCTGAATAATGTAACAGATGATGTCCAAACCAATGTTAAGACATCGTGCTTACAACTGTGGAAGAAAACTACAGAAGCAAGTGCTAGGATTAACCTCTGTTGAGTCTTTCGACCTAATGCACATAACTAGATGTTCCTTCATTCTAGGGTGACATAGAATGAGATGTCGTGACATCTGTGAGTGTGTGCATATGAGTACAGAGTGTACTAACTGTCTTGCTATACTAGGTACAATGTTAGATCAGATGTCATGACTTGGAGTAGAACATCTGAAGTCTGACTACACCAGAATTTCAATTGGTATCAGAGCAGGCATCCTGGTCTGTTTCTGGATGAGATCCATGGGTGATACTTTCTGGTATCGTGCAAGGAGTTAGGATAGCACTGAATGGCCCCTTGAAGTAGGTGGATGGACTATTCATGACAGGAATTGTGTGTACCGGTATCTGGAGGTTGCCAATTAGCCTCTGAGTGGAACAGCTGTTCGAGTATTGAAGCATGTTCAAATGTGGCATGCTGTTGGAGGCTGATCTGGTGAAGTGTATGTTCACAGGTTGAGTTGTATTATGATTTCCGCTGCATAATACCTGGCAAAACTCAAATTCTGATGTAGTTTCCCCTCATGTGGATGAAAGGTTGCTGTATTGAAGACGTCAAAGATACTTGAATCACTTCAGGATGGTAAGAATCAAATGATCACTGATTCAGTTACTCCCTTGAGTAGTGTATATGAAGACCTTGAAGACTCTCAAGGAAGGTTTGTTCCAAGGAGGTGGAACCAATGTTCTAGGTGATGATAGAACATGTTGTTCAACAAGTATGCAGCTACTGGTTGAAGAGCAGATGTTTTAGGAGTCAACCAAAGGGAGACTTTGGCTGGGACCTACTCCTGACCTGGAAGAGGAAACAGCTGTGTTGACAAGAGAAGGGTCAACTGTGTGTGTGCTCAAGATGGTCTGAACTCTATAAGTTGAGCTGGTTGAGATGTGACATCATGCAATCTCCTGCTGTTTGGCATATTCCTGTATATTGATCAGGGTTGGATAGTTGTTCCCTGAAGTACTATGTTGTGTTGGAAGACAAGTCCCCTGGATGCTAGCAGTCAACAATGGAGTAACCTGATTGCTATATCCTTTAAGAGGATTGGAACCATGAATCTTATTATTCAAACACCATGTTCAGAAGTGGCAATTCTTACAAGGAGTGAGAATATGAAGATTCAGAGGTTGGTTGAGGTAATATGCTCTGGCAATGCATATCTACTATTGACTGGTGTTGGTTGTATCACTAGTACTTATGGTCAGCTGGAGTCCGATTGGTGTGATTGGAGAAACTCTTAGAGTTAGGTGTCACTTGTAGGGATGGTGTATGTCCTGTTGAGACACTTGTGTACAATGCATGGATATTGGTGTGGAGTGTCCATGATTGTTAATTTGAGGGGGAGTTTTGGTTAACCTCCTCACGTCTGGTCAGCCCAGGGTCTGGCTGGCTGTGGACCTGTGTCACATGGGTTCTGGTTGTTGTGTGACACATCTGCAAGGAAGGATTCATCTCTCTCATTCCTAAGGGTGAATCTAATCTGGAAAGAGTCTCAAGACTGTTGAGGTGCTTGCAAGCAGAAGATGTTGACACTAGAAGAGTATTTTCAAAGTATTCTTATGGAGGAAGTATCTGATAGGATAATTAAGTAAGGATTTAAGATCAATGTCTACTTGTGGCAAGTACAAGTATTTAATTGATTATCCTTGGAGCTCAAGATAATTGATGTTCTTAAAGATGTTGGAACATCTCTTCCTCTAGACCCTGTGCAGATTCACAGGAAGGATAATACATTGGTTTATGATCTATCTCCTTGGTGGCAGCAAAAGAGTATGATCTCTGAAAAGGTTTCCTGGCAAGAAACATGTTCAGCCTTGGTGTGTACAAGAAGAAGAAGACATCATAATCTTGATGGTGGTTACTTGGATCAGTTTATTTCTGATCTAGGTAAGGAAGTGCATTGGCTAATGCACACTGTGGAGTCAAGAACAAGTGACAGCATTCTTGACATCATGGAAACAACCTTGCCTTAGGAAGTGGAATCCATGGTATGGCTGAAGGGTTAGTGTCTAACTGGTCCGTTTGAAGACTCATACATCAGAGTGTCTGATGTCTTTGGAGAAGAAGCAGGGATTCATCAAGGTGTGGGCTTGGATGACTTAACTGCAAACCTGCAGGATGGAGGTTGTTTACTCAAACTTGGTTCCACAATCAAGTCTATGAGAACATTGAACTCTTGTTCTGTGAAGGGAGGAAGTTCCTTCAAGTGGCAGAAGAAGGAGCCGAATTCAACAGCCGGATGTCAAAGCACAATGTTGTGACATTTGGTTCAGTATCAGATTCTGAGTTGGTGAAGTGGCACATCAACTTGAGTTAGAAGGACCTACAGGGTTGTAGATTGGACAGTTCAAAATTTTGAAGTTCAAATCTCACTTGGAAGGTCAGAATATCTTTGGGAGAAGTCTGATAAACTTGGGGAGGTCAAAAGGCAGCATTTGACCTTTTCATATGAGGATTCATGAAGAAGGTAACCAACCAGTGGCATTTGGTCTATCTCAGAAGTGAGTTCGAAGGATCAAGATAATCAACATAAGGTGGCTGATTATTCTTGAGGAAAGTCTGAGACAAATTACTTTTGAGCAGAAAAGTATTAAGTTGAAGACAAAAGGAGGTGCTTTCCATTCATCCCTTGGAACTTGTGGTAGGAGTTCTGAGCGATCTATGGGAGATCATCTCTGGTAATGGGATGATAATGTATATGTCCCAATTTGTGTCTGGGCCTTTCTGGATCAAGCTGGTGACTCAGTGATTCCTGAAGACTTTCAGATGGTGTTCCCTGTTATGTGTGAAGGATGTCCCAACTAATGTTAGAACATTATGTGAAGTGGGGCCTATTCTGGTCAGAAGAGAGATTGACTCAGAGTGTGGATGTGTTCAGCCAAGAGGGTTGAATAGAGGGTGTGCTCTTGAAGACATGAAGATGCGTCTTATGTTTTCCATTCATCAAGTGGTCTGGAATCTCTTTGAATCAGGAAGTATGTGAAGGTCCAACTTTGGGGTGTTGGATATGATCATGTGTGACCTCCAAGAGAGTAGGTTGTCCATGACAGGGGGAGTTTGTCCGTGTGCTGCAAGTAATCATCAATCCTGTGGTCTATGTGCTCTCAGGTAACTGGGTACGGCACCTTGTTAGTTATCAGGATGCTGTGATGTATGTCAAGGCTGAGTGAGCAGAAGAATGTCTGATCGGATGTCATGACATTGCCCGGGACATTGCTGTTGATTCCCTCTGAATCTTAAAGTCATTAGGAATTATGAGGGTGATGTGTCTAATTCTGATAAACCAGAATAAGGCTGAGTGCTACAGCTGTGGGGTACAGGGGGAGTAACCATCCGCTGAAGTGTGGGATTTTGACTGTAGTGATGCCAAATGTCAAGACACGACAGGAGGTACGAACATGGTCCTGGGAAATGATGCTAGGAAGAATACAGGCTGAATGCAAGGTAAAGCCACGTGGAATGTCAAGACATCGCTTGCAACGTGTCTGACTGCATATATGGAATAGTTCCCATGCACTGGAACTGTTGTTTCGAAAAAAAAGAAACAGTCAAGAGCTATAAAAGGTATTCAAAGATAGTCTGAGATTTTGTTGGTGATTCCCTGACTGTTTCTCAGCAAATATTAATGAATCTTGACCAAGCATTTATTCCCACCGTTAATTCCTAAGCACGGGATGGACTATTTAAAGGATGTATCAGCACTCCTCTCCTCACAAGAGATACATTCCATTCTCTCGAAACCATGGGGTATCTCAAGGTTTGGGCAAACTGTGCGTGGATCTGGTTTTGTGAGGGGTCCCTTTGTAAATGTTTAGCTAAAAAGGGGGAGAGAAAGAGAGTCCTGAAAGTGTACCAGAAGCAAGCAAACTACTGTGGTAGCAAACAGAAGGTGAAGTCAGGCAGGCACAAAAGCCACCAACTGAGTATATCACTTGTGTCTTGTGATCTGAGTTAAGAAGACAGCTGTGTCTTGTGATCTGAGTTACATTGTCTATGTACTCAGCATTACATACTCTTCAGGAAGCTCTCCCTGTTGAGGGGAAGGGTTGTGATGCACCTGTGCCTGGTACCTCTACTTCCTCATGTACACCAACATTGGTGTTCATCGTGGGGGAGATAATAACAGAGGCTTATTTGTTTTAGCTAAAATTTGCCAAATGGGGAGATTGTTAATACCTCAGGATTGGCATTAATTTTTGAAAACAAATAATGTAATCATCTCTGTTGTTTTAATATGTTGGGTTGAAGAAATTCAACACCTGGACCAACATGTCATGTACGATGTCACGACATCAGGTCTGTGACATCGCACATGTGTAGAAAACTGAATTAATTAATTCAGTATATATTCTGGGATCAGCAAGGATATCTGGTGAATATCCTAACTCCCTTGTGGAGGTCTTGAAGACTCAATCAGAATATATATAGGCTCTAAATATGGAGATATATATGGAAAGATTTTAGGGACTTGAAGACCTTGTTTGTAGCAGAATTTTTCTGCTGAAGTTGTAACAGCAAAGAACAAGTCTGCTGCGATTTTTGAAGGCCCAAACCCAGTTGGGTGATTAGGTTATAAATAGATGAGTGTAACCTAGTTTTTGTAAGCCTCTTAGAATGAATTTTTAGGGGTGTGTGTGAGGTAAACCTCCCAATCTGTGGGAAGGTTACCGTGTGTTTCTCAGTGGTAAAAGCTGAGAGTATTTGTAACTCAAAGCCTGTAGGCAAGAGTGATTATGTTCTTGAATGAAGCTGTGAAGCAAGTTCAAGGTTTAACTAAAAGTAAAATACGAACTTGAATTAAAATGGCGGCAGGATTAACTTCCTCCAGAGTGCTCCAAAACTCGAACCACAGACAGATTACAGACTCGATCACTCGATTGCAGAGGCACCCCGATGTGGAATGGCAACTGCTTTATAACTGATATATGCCTAGAGAATTCTAATTCTGGATGAAGAAAAACGAAAATCTAAGGTCCTATTTATAGTAAAAACTGAAAGCATGAAATGACAGGGACGCCCCTCCACTAAAAAGTGGAGGTTACTGATTTTGGCCTTGTGGCGCCCGCCACAGGCCTATGGCGCCCGCCATGGTCCCTACAGGGGATGATGGAGTGGGGATCGTGGGTCTTGGCGGTTGAGGAGTGGTCTTGAGACGTGGCCACGTCATGGCTAACCCCATGGCGCCCGCCACGGTGGGTGCCGTAAGTGCAAAACGCTGAATTTCTAGGTTTTCGCCCGTTTTCACTCCTTTTTCGCTCCTTTTCCCGATTCAAGCTCCGATTATTATAAAAACCTGAAAACATAAGAAAACAAAGAAATAACAAAGCAAAACAACAATAAAAGCTAAGAATGCATGCGAAATCGGAGTCAGAAATACGGTGAATTTTAGTGTGATCAAATTCTCCCACACTTAAACCTTTGCTTGTCCTCAAGCAAACATTAAAGCTTAAGAAAATATGGTGTCAACACTTGTCTTTGGGCTAAAGGGATTCTAAGTTCAAGTCAGGATGCAGTGACAGATACTAACTAGGTGAACCAAGGGTACCATAGTAACACAAACACGAACTTCAATCCTATATTAACCACTCCATATCATCCCACAATACCTAGGCCTATCTTCTCATCTTTTTGTGTCCTTTTCATTCAGGCGCAATCACATTAAGCCCGTTATCTGTACATGCTTCATAGTAGAGTGACCGGTTAGTGATTCTGATCCATAACATAAGGTTTCTGGCACATAAGCATGTGTAAACCTGTTTTATTTCGCCTAAATGTAGCTGCGGGGGATCGGATCGTAATCCGCCCTACCAAGTTCAGTGCCAGATACCTCTGAACCAACTAACAATAGGTGACTTGCAAAATTATTATTTTTTTTTTTTTTTTTTTTTTTTTTTTTTTTTTTTTTTTTTTTTTTTTTTTAAATAGCACTGGATCATTCACTTATGTTCATCGGCCCCCTACGTAGGGCATGCTTATGCCGGAGCTGACTGCTAAGATAAACTACTTAGGACAATTTTTAAAATGATAGTGAAGGCCAAGGTGGTGGGGTTTAGGAGTGATTCCTATATTCAAGAGGTCTATGGTGCTAAAATGGTTCTGATGTTTCAAAAAGTTGACCTAGGTCACTACATCCTAATCTAAACCTGTCCCAAAGCCCAAAAAACATGTGAAACAACATCATTTTCTTTTTTTAAAAATTTTCTGGTAAGGCTAAGGAAATGGGAAAAAATGAAGATGAACTAAAAAGACACTATACTGGTGACTCGTCAGACTCATGCATTATCTAAGAAAATTAAATTACTGAAAGGAAATAACTGAAAGGAAATAATTAACTAAAAAGGGAAATGACAGAAAGCAATAAAATCCCCTCCCACACTTAGATCGAACATTGTCCCCAATGTTTCGAAATAAGATAAGGGGGGTAACCTGAAAAAGACTACTGAGGAGGGGCACTGGTGCCTTCGCCGTCCTGATGTGATGGTCTGGAACGACGGGATCTACTACGATGCTGGTCCCTCCGGTCGAGTCGTGCTGATAAAGCAGCCTGAGCACTCCGAACCTCTCGAAGGTTACCTAAGATGGAACCCTGAGTGGCCTCGACAAGCTGGTAGTGTTGGCTGTTGAACTCTCTCTGACGGTTCTGCTCTAATGAGATATCGTTCAAGGTACGGCAAACGTTGCTATAGGCACGATCCGAAACCAATCGCGATTGTTGCATGAAGCTCATATTGTCCGTCAGCTGCTGTGAAATAGTAGAGAGAAGGCCATCACGCCTTTCTTCTCTAGCTGTCATATCACGCCACATCTCCTCGGTGACATGGAATCCAGGAGCAGTACCTGCAACAGGGTTAGAGGAAGATGGTGCGGTGTGTGACTGTGAAGGACGATGGGGGGACATGTGAGGGATGGGAGACTGCTCTCTCCGATCATACTCATCATCAGTGTCATGTGCCTCCCCATCGGGAATATTAGGAGGAAGTGGACCCAAAACACGTGGAGCATTAAGATCATAGGTCCAGTTCCTTTCATCACGTACATCAGTACGTCTACTGCATGGTAAAGCAACAGATGGGATAGCTACCCCATGAACCATCAACTCATAACCACCTTCTCTCCTTGCTCGGCACAATTTCATGTCTTTCAGAAATTTTAAATTAATTGTGCGAGGAGGTAGTGGTTCAAGTGTAGCTATCTCATCGTTCAGGCCAAGAGCCCGAGCAATATACGTAACAAGCCCTCCAAAAACAATCGGTCCTGTTTTGTTAGTAAATAAAGTCATATGAGCAAGCATAAACGGGACCGGATTGATGTGGGTTCTAGTGAGGCATCCTTGCAAAAATAGGAGTTCACGAGCATTTACCTTGTTTGGACTTTCCCGGCCAAAAATAGTACATGCCAACTTCTTCTTTTCAAGGCCTGAGGCTTGCATATTTTTTGTAAAGACAAAAATGAAAATATTTTTGTCTTATATTTTTTTTTTTCTTTGCACGACAAAAAAATAAAATAATTAAAGAAACAAAAGAAAAAGAAAAAGTTAACATTAGTGCATAATATGTATATATATAAGAAATTCAGAGTGCATGAAAATATAAAAGTTGCAGTAAAGTAAAATATGTCTGGAAATGCGATAAATAAAATACTAGGGTAATGCTGTCAGGGTAGAATGAGTCATGTGGTAGGCGTCTTTTCCTGGCTTGATCCACGAAACTCAGCTATCTCCCTCCGAAGCTCTTCAATCGCCTGATGTAGAGCATCGGTCTCTGAGGCATGAGTGAGATCAGAAACCTGCATCTGTAACTCTAAGTCTGCCACTTCCTGCTTAAGCAGGGCAGTCTCCTTACGGAGCTCATAAATCTGTGTTTGTAGGTCAGGTGGCTGCAGAGACAAATTGTTAGACATAACAGTGATCTGGGGAGTAAGAGGTGTAGGAGTGTACTCAGCGGCGGGAGGCGATTTCGGCTCTTCGACAGTCTCTCCATAACCCTCTAGAGCATAACTCCAATTTTCAGGATCATGGACACTGGTCATCAGCTGATCTGGTAATGTGAAATAGTGTATCGCTTCGCCGTCGATCAGCAGTCTAAACATGTTGGGCTCAAAAAAAACCCTCCTCATCAGTCCTCTATCAAGACAAAAATCAATATCCAGGGTGGTGTAGAAGCAGAAGGTCCTGAGGTGCAATAACTTGCGAGACAGACCCAATGCAGTAGCAATCTGTGTAACAATCCCACCGACATGATGATGCCTACGGATGATCTGGCAACACTAGCCAAGCCCTTTAACAGAAAGTTGCCACAAGCAACAGGGCGAGACTGAGTCGCACAAAACAGTAGGAAAATCTCCTCTTCACTTAGCAGTGTCTCTGTATCTGGAAAACCTAGGAAAGAATGTGCTAGAATCATCTGGAAGTACCTCAATGCAGGGTTGTGGATTACCTGAGAAAACTGGGTAGAAGGATCTTGGCTCCCTCCGCCGGATATTTTAGTCCAAAACTTTTCCACTTCTCTGCTCATAAAATACCCCATCGGTGTATCTGGAATAGCATCAGGAGTAGTCTGGAAACCTAGCAAATCACCAAACTCCTTGTGAGAGAATGAGTAGTCAATCCCGAACAACCTGAAAACAGCGAGTCCATCGGGTCCAGCCCAGGGGTCATAATGAAACGAGCTGAGGAACTCAAGAGTCAAGTTCCTATAAGTGTTGTTCCTGTAGTCAAACTGTTCCCACTGGAGTTGATGGCATAAAAATCTGACGCTTGGCTCTATCCCCAAGGCATCCATGCAGTCATGGTCAGGGTACCTGGTAGGAGCCATAGGGCGTCTCATGTGAACATAGTAACGCTCTCTCTGTGCATCATCTCTAAAGGCCACGTGCATGTCATCAGGGTTCTGCATTCTGTACAAGGTTAGCAAACAAGTCCTCAAAGCACATAAAACATTCAATCGTTAGTCCTGACATAATAATAATAATATAAACAAAATAAAGTAAAAGTAAAAAATAAAAAGTACAAAAAATAAGAAAAACCATGGGTTGCCTCCCATGCAGCGCTTGTTTAACGTCATTAGCTCGACGACCGATATTTAAACATCATTGGAAGGATATGGTGGATCACTCAGAGTATGGCAGGTGTATGTTGTCGGGATGTCACCTCCTTCGTAGGGCTTCAACCTCTGTCCATTGACGATGAACGGTTTACATGTCTGGTTCTTGATTTCAATAGCACCGGATCTCAGGATCTTAGATACTTCGAAAGGGCCAGTCCATCTCGAACGGAGTTTACCTGGAAAAAGTCGTAACCTAGAATCGAACAGGAGAACAGGATCGCCTATTTTGAAGTCTCTTCTTATGATTCATTTGTCATGCCAAGCTTTTGTTCTTTCTTTGTATATGATGGCATTTTTGTAGGCAGATTGTCTGAGCTCTTCTAATTTGTGGATGTCAAGGATACGTTTCTCACCAGCTGTCAAGTAATCCAAATTCAAAGTTTTGATGGCCCAATAGGCCTTATGTTCCAATTCAAAAGGTAAGCGACTCGATTTTCCATAGACCAGTTGATAAGGGGTTGTTCCTATAGGAGTTTTGAAAGCGGTTCTATAGGCCCATAATGCTTCTTGAAGTTTCTGTGACCAATCCTTTCTAGATATAGAGACAGTCTTCTCGAGGATTTGTTTTATCTCCCTATTAGATACTTCCACTTGTCCATTGGTCTGTGGGTGGTATGGTGTTGCTACTCTATGCTTAACTCCATACTTGCTTAAAAGTTTATCAAATATTCTCGATATGAAGTGCGATCCTCCATCGCTTATGACTAAACGGGGTGTTCCAAACCTGGGAAATATATAATTTTTGAATAATTTGATGACTAATCTGGTGTCGTTTGTGGGTGCGGCGATAGCTTCAATCCATTTAGATACGTAGTCAACAGCTACTAAGATGTACTGATTTCCAAAAGATGGTGGGAACGGTCCCATAAAGTCTATACCCCATACGTCGAAGAGTTCTACTTCTTGGATATTCCTTAACGGCATTTCATTACGTCTTGAAATATTTCCTGTGCGTTGGCATCTATCACACTTGACAATGAAAGCATGGACATCACGCCACATAGTAGGCCAGAATAGGCCAGCTTGAAGAATCTTGGCGTAGGTCTTAGATGTGCTTGCATGTCCACCATAGGGTGCAGAGTGACAATGCTCAATTATATTATTTACCTCTTCTTCTGGAACACAACGGCGGAAAATGCCATCTTTACCTCTCTTGAAAAGAAATGGTTCGTCCCAATAGAAGTTTCTCACATCACTATAGAACTTCTTCTTCCGGTGGTAGTTTAGATCAGGGGGTATGATGTCAGCGGCTAGATAATTAACAAAGTCTGCATACCAAGGTACATCACTTATGGCTAAGGATTTTTGAAAATGCTCATGAGGGTCTGGGTTATCTTCTTCAATGGTTTCTAGTTGGGCTATCAGTCTATCATAGGCAAAATCGTCATTTATGGGAACTGGATCAGGTTTCAGGTATTCTAGCCTAGATAGGTGATCAGCTACCACATTATCAGTGCCTTTCTTATCACGGATATCCAAATCAAACTCTTGCAGTAATAGAATCCATCGAAGTAACCTAGGCTTGGCATCCTTTTTGCTTAGTAAGTAACGAATGGCAGCATGGTCGGTATAAACTATAATCTTGGCTCCTACTAGATAAGATCTAAATTTGTCTATTGCAAAAACTACAGCTAGGAGCTCTTTTTCGGTTGTTGCGTAATTGAGCTGTGCAGCGTCTAGGGTTCTACTGGCATAATAAATCACATGTAACTTCTTATCTTTTCTCTGACCTAGAACGGCTCCAACAGCGTAATCACTGGCGTCACACATTATCTCAAACGGTTCTGACCAATCAGGGGGTTTCATTATAGGTGCTGAAGTCAGAGCTTCCTTCAGAAGATTAAATGCTTCAGTACATTTTTCATCGAAGATAAATTCAGCATCTTTCATTAAAAGACCAGTTAAGGGCTTTGTTATTTTGGAGAAATCTTTGATGAAACGTCGGTAAAATCCGGCATGTCCAAGAAAACTTCTTATCTCCCTGATAGTCTTCGGCGGTTTTAGATTCTCTATGACTTCTATTTTTGCTTTATCTACCTCTATACCTTTTTCGGAAACTATATGTCCTAAAACAATCCCTTCGGTGACCATGAAATGACATTTTTCCCAATTTAGCACAAGGTTTACCTCCACACATCTCTCCAGGATTTTCTCAAGGTTGACAAGACAATTTTTGAAATCTGATCCACAAACTGAGAAATCGTCCATAAATACTTCCATAATTCCATCTAAATAATCAGCAAAGATAGACATCATGCAGCGTTGGAAAGTTGCAGGAGCATTACAAAGTCCAAAAGGCATTCTTCTATAGGCAAAAGTTCCAACTGGGCATGTAAAGGTAGTTTTTTCTTGATCTTCGGGGTGAATAGGTATTTGGAAGAATCCTGAATATCCATCTAAATAACAAAAGTAAGAGTGTCTGGCTAGGCGCTCCAACATTTGATCTATGAATGGTAATGGGAAATGGTCCTTCCTAGTTGCTTTATTTAATTTTCTATAATCTATGCACATACGCCAACCTCCATCGGTTCTTTTTGCTACAGGTTCGCCCTTCTCGTTTTGCACGACTGTGATGCCTCCCTTTTTGGGTACTACATGCACAGGACTTACCCATTTACTGTCCGAGATCTGATATATTATACCTGCCTCTAGTAACTTAAGAACTTCAGTCTTAACTACCGCACTCATTATAGGATTTATTCTACGTTGGTGTTCTCTGGAAGGTTTTGAATCTTCTTCAAGCAAAATCCGATGCATGCATACGGATGGGCTTATTCCTTTTAGATCAGAGATCTTATATCCTAAGGCTGAGGGGTACCTACGTAAAACTTCTAATAATTGATCGGTTTCTTTTTGGTTTAAGGTAGCACTGACTATAACTGGACGATTCATATCTTCATCCAGAAATTCATATCTCAGGTTTTTAGGCAGTTCCTTAAGTTTTACGGTCGGTTTCATAGGGCAAGGCATAGGATCTGGGGTAAGAGATAAACATTCGTGAAGGTTATCATCAATGTAGGGTGTTTTATAATTGTCATCTTCCAAAATAAGGGTTGATGGCAATTTTATAGATTTATTTTCTTCTTCTTGTTCTAATTCCCTAATGCATTCTTCGATGATATCTAAGGCATAACAAGAATCTCCTATCACAGGTGCCATAAGAAATTTTGACAATATAAATTCTATCTTCTCTTCACCTACCTCAAAAGTTAGTTTTCCTTTTTTAACATCTATTACGGCTCCAGCAGTCGATAAGAACGGTCTACCTAGGAGGATTGGTATGTCGTCATCTTCTTTAATGTCCATGACAACAAAATCAGTAGGTATAAACAACTGACCCACCCTAACAGGGACGTCTTCAAGTATGCCTATAGGGTATTTAACGGATCTATCGGCTAATTGAAGCGACATCTTAGTAGGTTGTAATTCTCCTAAGTTTAATCTCTCACAAACTGCTAAAGGCATTAAGCTCACACTAGCTCCTAAGTCTAGAAAAGCTTTTTCGATGACATGATTCCCTAAAATACAAGGAATGGAAAAATTTCCGGGATCTTTATCTTTCTTTGCTAACCTATCTTCGGAAATAGAATTACATTCCACGGGTTTCGGATCTTCAAGTCTACGTTTATTCGTAAGTATGTCTTTGAGAAACTTAGCATAAGAAGGTATTTGGGTGATGGCTTCTGTAAAGGGGATTTCTACGTGAAGTTTTTCTATAACCTTAACGAATTTTTGATATTGATTATCGATTTGGGTTTTCTTTAATCTTTGAGGGTATGGTATTGGTGGTTTGTATGGCGGTGGTGGTACATAGGTTTTATTTTTAGGTTTTTCTCCTTTTTCTTGACTTTCCGGGGTTTCAGGCTTCTCTGGTTCCTTTTCCTCACTCCTCTCAGAAGTTTCAGGCTCACTTAATCTAGGGTTTAAAGGCTCCTTATAAGCGGTTCCACTTCGTAGAGTAATGGCATTAGCTTGTCCTTTCGGGTTTTGTTGAGGTTGTCCAGGGAACTGTCCTCCAGGGGTAGTCTGTGGGGCTTGGTTTAACGCTACCTGAGAGATCTGGGTTTCAAGCATCTTATTATGAGTAATGATTTGATCAACCTTGGTTCCTAACTGGGTAATTAGTTCGTTTACATGGACGCTTTGGTTCATGAACTCTTTGTTTTTCTGTTTTTGAGCAACGATGAAATCTTTTACAATTTCTTCAAAGCTCGGGTTTGGCGGTACAGGTTGCATAGGTTGATTTGTTCTAGGGGCTTGGTAACCTTGTTGTCTCGGAGGTGCGGTATTTTGAATAGGGTTATTATTTTTGTAGGAGAAGTTTGGGTGATTCCTCCATCCAGGGTTATATGTGTTAGAAAATGGGTTCCCTTGGGTATAGTTCACTTGCTCAGTGTTGGTTTCATTTAACAGATTGCATTCGGCGGATTGGTGTCCTTGCGTTCCACATATCTCACAATTCGGCGAAACTGCGGCTACAGTATTCGGAGTTGTACACATATGTTCGACTCTAAGGGCCAACGCGTCCATTTTAGCCTGCATCATGTCTATAGAGCTTAGCTCATGTATTCCTCCTTGGGCTTCCTTCTTTTCCACTGTCGCTCGTTCTACTCCCCATGATTGATGGTTTTGGGCCATATCCTCGATAAGGGCACTAGCTTCAGGGTAAGGTTTATTCATCAGTGCGCCACCAGCGGCAGCGTCGATGGTCATCTTAGTGTTATAATGAAGTCCATTATAGAAGGTTTGGATGATTAGCCAATTCTCTAAGCCATGGTGTGGGCATGCTCTTAATAGTTCTTTATATCTCTCCCAGGCTTCGAACAACGACTCTCCTTGGAGTTGGGTAAATCTAGTTATAAGGTTTCGAAGAAGAGCGGTCTTACTTGGGGGAAAATATCTAGCAAGAAAAACTTTCCTAAGGTTATCCCAAGTTGTTATTGAATTGGGTGGAAGGGAATCTAACCATGATAGAGCTTTATCTCTGAGGGAAAAGGGAAATAATCTTAAGCGTATCGCCTCAGGAGAAGCTCCATTGGTTTTAAAGGTGTCTGCTAACTGAAAAAAGTTTTTTAAATGTTGGTTTGGGTTATCAGTAGCGAGACCTGAGAATTGTCTCTGTTGCACTAATTGCAGCAGGGATGGTTTAAGTTCAAAATTATTGGCTGGGATAACGGGGTTTACTATACTGGAACTAGGTTCCTCGTTTGATGGTTGGGCGAAGTCCTTAAGAGGTCTTCGGTTTTGTTCTTCGGCCATAGCTATCCTATTCCTATGGAAAAAACAAACGTGCGCGAGCGTAACGTTCAGGTTCAGCTAGAGGGTCTACTAAACTTCCGGCACTGCGAGTCTTTCGCATTGACCGGTGGGTAACAACCTTAGTCTAAACGGTATAACTACAGGGTAATGAAATTTGACGAAATTGGTCCCCGGCAACGGCGCCAAAAACTTGATGCGTGTTTTTCGCAAGTGTACGAATCACGTCAAAGTAATATAAAAGATTATCGAATCCACAGAGACCAAGTGTCAATCTATCAAACCTGTTGTTATGGTGTGTATCTAAGGCAACTATTTTTAAGGGTTTTAATAAGGGTGCAATGGTAAATAAAATTATAATTTTAAATAATAAATAAAGACAGGCTCGAATGTAATTCACGCAATCAATGATAATCCAGTACTTGTTAGTGGAACTACTTATGGGCAATGTTTTCTCCTTTGAAAAGAACTAATTTAACAGGAACTGTCGCTTTCGCGTATTCAGAACCGAGTTGTACTCTCTAATCAACCCCTCCTATTGTCACGGATAAAAAGGTGCGTACTGCGTTAGAGTAGTAAACCTATTTTTAAGAAATATAGTATCTTAACTAAGTTGAAAAGTATTTTAACCTGGACTTCTTAGCAAAAAGAGGTTCTTACGAACCAGAGTTTAAACTTCCTAACGCGTCCGAAAATCGTTTTAAAATCTCTTTTCTTTTTAATCTAAAATCTCCTAATAAACTAGACAAAGCGCTTTTGGCTGTTTTTGAAATAGTTAAAAACAATTACTTGAATTGAAAGATAAAATAGCCCTTAGGTGTTTCCACGAACAATTATACTGATTACTGGTTTAATTACGATCCTTACATTCTAACCTTTATAGAATTAGTTAGACATGATAAAGTAAATATTCTTTTTATAGTTTTTCATAAAAGTAATTTAAAGCGAGTGCGGATAATAAACAAAGTAAAGTGCGAGTGCAGGAAATAAACAACGTAAATGTGCGAGTGCAGGAAATAAACAACGTAAATGTGCGAGTGCAGGAAATAAACAACGTAAATGTGCGAGTGCAGGAAATAAACAACGTAAATGTGCGAGTGCAGGAAATAAATAAAAGTAAAATACGAACTTGAATTAAAATGGCGGCAGGATTAACTTCCTCCAGAGTGCTCCAAAACTCGAACCACAGACAGATTACAGACTCGATCACTCGATTGCAGAGGCACCCCGATGTGGAATGGCAACTGCTTTATAACTGATATATGCCTAGAGAATTCTAATTCTGGATGAAGAAAAACGAAAATCTAAGGTCCTATTTATAGTAAAAACTGAAAGCATGAAATGACAGGGACGCCCCTCCACTAAAAAGTGGAGGTTACTGATTTTGGCCTTGTGGCGCCCGCCACAGGCCTATGGCGCCCGCCATGGTCCCTACAGGGGATGATGGAGTGGGGATCGTGGGTCTTGGCGGTTGAGGAGTGGTCTTGAGACGTGGCCACGTCATGGCTAACCCCATGGCGCCCGCCACGGTGGGTGCCGTAAGTGCAAAACGCTGAATTTCTAGGTTTTCGCCCGTTTTCACTCCTTTTTCGCTCCTTTTCCCGATTCAAGCTCCGATTATTATAAAAACCTGAAAACATAAGAAAACAAAGAAATAACAAAGCAAAACAACAATAAAAGCTAAGAATGCATGCGAAATCGGAGTCAGAAATACGATGAATTTTAGTGTGATCAGCTGTGAAGCAAGTTCAAGGTGTTGGAACATTACATTGTATTTGTAGTGATAGGAATGGAAACTGGAGGTTTCTATCTAGGAGTTCCTAGGTATAGATTGCATTGGGTAGGGATTAAGTGATGAGTTGTAAACGGGTGAGTTTAACTCTGAATTGATACTACTAATAGTGGATCTTCTTCCTGGCTTGGTATGCCCCCAGATGTAGGTCATGTTGGACTGAACTGGGTTAACAATTTCCTGTGTTTGTTTTCCTTCTGTATGTTATAATCATGTCTGCCACAACTAAGCTGGTATTTCAGTCTGCCAATCAAAATACCAACAGACCTGATACATAACCCTCTGGTTGAATGTCAATAAGAATGTCTTGACATTCATCGTGGACAGCATATACTGAACAACAGGCAGGTTGGTTGTTCTGCTTCAGTTCAGTATGTTCCTAAGGTTGGCTTCCAAGTTGAAAACAGACCTGGACAAAGGATCATGGTGAAACTGTCTAACTGAATGTCTAGACAGTTGTTCATACAGGTTAATACTGAGTTAGAGACTGGTTGGTCTTTCTCAGTACAACAAGTTTAGCACAGTCAGGTTTCATGAACATAACATGAGACATATGTTCTGAATGTCAAACCGAATGTCGTGACATTCATTCCTGACCGCGTGTGCTAAATTGTAGGATGATTGGTTTTTTCTGTTTCAGTATTTTTCTCATGCTAGTCTTCAGGGATTCAACAGCTGAGCTAAAATCCAGGAAACCAACTACTAACCTACAATTAACGAACCTAACAAATAGTTTATTTGTTAGCAATCTAATACGTGGAAATTAGATTAACATGTTCAGCTTTAATTTAGGAAATACAAGTAAAAGGTTAGCACGCTGAATAATGTAACAGATGATGTCCAAACCAATGTTAAGACATCGTGCTTACAACTGTGGAAGAAAACTACATAAGCAAGTGCTAGGATTAACCTCTGTTGAGTCTTTCGACCTAATGCACATAACTAGATGTTCCTTCATTCTAGGGTGACATAGAATGAGATGTCGTGACATCTGTGAGTGTGTGCATATGAGTACAGAGTGTACTAACTGTCTTGCTATACTAGGTACAATGTTAGATCAGATATCATGACTTGGAGTAGAACATCTGAAGTCTGACTACACCAGAATTTCATAAACAGCCACTCCATTGGGGATAAACCCACTGAGGGAAAATAGATCACTCAAGTAGATTTTGCAACAAGCTACTCTACTAGGGATCAAAAACGTCAGGGAATCACCCAAATCTATGGATGACAGATCACCAACCTCCCTATTGGAGAAAACAGAGATTTCAATGGGCAGAAACTGCCACAACAACAACTCTGTCAAGGATACCAACTCTGGCGAGGACCATGGGGGAAAAAATATATGATCCACCATACCACAAATCTACTGGTGAACCCACTGGGGATCTGCAAACGAATCCACAAGGGAAGGAGGAGGAGGATTGGGGATCAACCACCAAATACTGAACCTTCCAAGAGAAAACCAACAACAGCTGAGGAGGAAAATCATTGCTCTGCTGAAGGGATGAGCACTCTGATGGAGAGATAGCAACAACTCCGCTGGCGACTTTGCCGGGAAGAGGGTAAAATACCGGGTGTCAACCCACCGACTTACCGAGTCTTCCAAAAAGAAAGCGACCGTGCTGAGGAAACATATGAAGTATTGGGATATCAACCCAACAA
This sequence comes from Lathyrus oleraceus, assembly GCF_024323335.1. Lineage (NCBI taxonomy): Eukaryota > Viridiplantae > Streptophyta > Magnoliopsida > Fabales > Fabaceae > Lathyrus > Lathyrus oleraceus. The sequence goes on from NC_066581.1 coordinate 177,057,590, forward strand.
CCACTGAATCTTCCGAAAAGAAAGCGCAACCATGCTAAGGAGAGACTACTGCTGGAGAAGAAACTGAGTCTTCAACAACCACTCTGCTTGGGGAACCACCCCAACAAAAGCTCTGCTTAGGGACCAACCCCAACAACAAATCCGGAGAAAAGGATACAACCAAGCCAGGAATATGAACAAATGTCTTACCTATTGGAAAATCATGCCACCCTTGGGAGAGCACTGAGAAATTCTTAAGTATCCTTTCAATCATTGTGAATGTTCACTTTGTTTAAAACAACAATTTAAAAAAATTTATTTGTTTAAAACAATGAAATTTTATCAATTAAAACATGCAAAACATTTGTTGAATTGAAACAAATAAGAGTGCAAATGATTGGATAAAAAGCTCAAATTCATTTGATGGAATGGTAGCCTGCAAAAGGCAAGACTCCATAGATCTGTACAAATTTGAAATTAGTGATATATATTGGAAAAGGGCTACATTGAACATAATGATCCTTTCTCTACCAATTTGAATCTCGATGTATCCGAAGCTTCAGTTGACGATGAATCGAGAATCTCTGACGAAATGACGGCTGTGGAACAGAAAGTCTTGTCAGGATGCAGTTACTTGCCAAATCCCTAATTTTTGCCTAGATTGCCCCAGGGTGAGGTACTCAATCTAGCGGGATACAAATATTCTTTTTTTTCATGTCTCTAATTTTTGCCTGGATCGCCCTTTCGGGTTCTCTACCGAGACGCTCATTTTTGCCTAAGTCGCCCTTTCGGGTTTTCAACTTAGCGAGCTATTTTGTTTTTATATATACTCCTTTTTTAGGCAAAGTATTTCTTGACTGCATCTGAATTCACAGGACGAGTGAAATCCTCCCCATCCATTGTTGTAAGCATCAAAGCACCGCCTGAAAAGGCTCTCTTAACAACATATGGACCCTCGTAGTTTGGAGTCCACTTGCCCCTGGAATCGGGCGCGAAAGCCAAAACTTTCTTGAGCACGAGGTCACCTTCTCGGAACACACGAGGCTTGACCTTCTTATCGAATGCTTTCTTCATTCTCTGCTGATATAACTGACCATGACACATGGCGGTCAATCGCTTCTCTTCAATCAAATTCAACTGGTCATAACGACTCTGAATCCATTCAGCATCAGTCAACTTGGCTTCCATCAAGACTCGCATTGACGGAATGTCCACCTCTACTGGGAGAACAGCCTCCATGCCATAAATAAGAGAGAAAGGGGTTGCCCCTGTTGAAGTGCGTACAGATGTACGATATCCATGAAAAGCAAATGGCAGCATCTCATGCCAATCTTTGTACGTGACAGTCATCTTCTGGATAATCTTCTTGATATTCTTATTAGCAGCTTCAACAACCCCATTCATCTTAGGTCTATAAGGAGAGGAATTATGGTGTGCAATCTTGAACTCAGCGCACAAATCATCCATCATCTTATTATTCAGATTAGATCCATTATCAGTAACGATCTTATCTGGCACACCATAACGGCAAATCAGCTGGTTCTTGATAAACTTCACAACCACCTGTCTGGTTACATTCGCATACGAAGCGGCTTCAACCCATTTGGTGAAGTAATCAATTGCTACGAGAATAAACCTGTGTCCGTTGGACGCTTTCGGCTCAATCATGCCAATCATGTCGATTCCCCACATAGAGAAAGGCCATGGTGATGAAATCACATTCAGAAGTGTCGGAGGAATATGAATCTTATCCGCATAAATCTGACACTTGTGGCATTTCTTCACATACTTGCAGCAGTCAGACTCCATTGTCAGCCAATAGTAGCCTGCTCTCAACATCTTTCTAGCCATGGCATGTCCATTGGAATGAGTACCAAATGAACCCTCATGGACCTCAGTCATCAACAGGTTTGCTTCGTGTCTATCCACGCATCTGAGCAAAACCATGTCAAAATTTCTCTTATAAAGCACTTCACCACTGAGGTAGAAACTACCTGACAACCTTCTCAACGTTTTCCTATCTTTCACAGATGCCCCAGGCGGGTAGACCTGGTTCTGGAGGAAATTCTTGATATCAAAATACCAAGGCTTGTCATCATTCACTTCTTCAACTGCAAATACATGAGTTGGTCTATCCAAGCGCATCACGGCAATATTGGGGACTTCATTCCAATACTTGACTACAATCATGGAAGCAAGCGTAGCAAGCGCATCTGCCATCCGATTATCCTCTCGAGGAATATGATGAAAGTCAACTTCTGTAAAGAACGTTGAAATCCTTCTTGCATAATCTCTATGCGGAATGAGACCAGGCTGATTTGTCTCCCATTCACCCTTGATCTGATTAACAACTAGGGCCGAATCACCATACACATCAAGATGTTTGATTCTCAAATCAATGCATTCTTCTAATCCCATAATACAAGCCTCATACTCAGCCATATTATTCGTGCATTTAAAATTTAGCCTTGCTGTAAACGGAATATGTGTACCATGAGGAGTAATGATTACTGCCCCAATACCATTTCCATACTGATTCACAACGCCATCAAACACCATCGTCCATCTGGAACCAGGTTTCGGACCTTCATCAAGTGTAGGCTCATCACAATCTTTCATTTTCAAATAAAGAATCTCCTCATCTAGGAAGTCGTACTGAACAGACTGATGATCTTCAATCGGCTGGTGCGCTAAATGGTCAGCCAAGATACTACCTTTGATAGCTTTCTGAGCTCGATATTCGATATCATACTCAGACAACAATATCTGCCAACGGGCAATCCTCCCAGTTAAAGCAGGCTTCTCGAAGATATACTTGATTGGATCCATTCTGGATATCAACCAAGTTGTATGATTTATCATGTACTGGCGCAAACGCTTAACAGCTCAAGCCAAAGCACATCACGTCTTCTCAAGCATAGAGTACCGAGACTCACAATCAGTAAACTTCTTACTGAGGTAGTATATAGCAGATTCTTTCTTCCCTGATTCGTCTTGTTGACCGAGGACACAACCCATCGAGTCTTCAAGAACAGTCAAATACATAATCAGAGGTCTTCCTTCTACCGGCGGAGACAAGATCGGAGGTTCAGACAGATACTCCTTGATACTGTCGAAAGCTTTCTGGCAATCCTCGGTCCAATCATGAGACTGATTTTTCCGAAGGAGCTTGAATATCGGCGCACATGTGGCAGTCATGTGGGATATAAATCTGGAAATATAGTTCAAGCGGCCAAGAAAACCTCGGACTTGCTTCTCAGTTTTGGGTGCAGGCATCTCTTGTATTGCTTTGACCTTTGCAGGATCAACCTCAATACCTCTCTCGCTGACAACAAAACCCAACAACTTGCCGGAACAGACTCCAAAGGTACATTTATTCGGATTCAGGCGAAGTTTGAACTTCCTCAGACGCTGAAAAAGCCTGAACAAATGCTCAATATGTTCAACTTCCATTCGGGACTTAGCAATCATATCATTAACATAGACCTCTATCTCCTTGTGCATCATATCATGAAACAAGGTAGTCATAGCTCGTTGATACGTGGCTCCGGCGTTCTTCAAACCGAAGGGCATCACTCGATAACAGAATGTTCCCCAAGGTGTGATGTATGTTGTCTTCTCCATATCCTCTAGTGCCATCTTGATTTGATTATATCCGGAAAATCCGTCCATAAAGGAAAAGAATTTGAATTTAGTTGTATTGTCTACCAACATATCAATGTGTGGTAGAGGGAAATCATCTTTCGGACTAGCCTTATTCAAATCTCTGTAATCAACACACATACGGACTTTTCCGTCCTTCTTAGGAACAGACACAATATTGGCCACCCATAGAGGATATGTAGAAGTCACCAGAAACCCCGCATCAATTTGCTTCTGAACTTCCTCTTTGATCTTCACTGCCATATCTGGATCAGTTCTTCTGAGCTTCTGCTTCACAGGCACGCACTCAGGCTTCAAAGGCAGGAAATGTTGCACAATATCTGTATCTAGACCCGGCATGTCTTCATACGACCAAGCAAAGATATCGGAATATTCTCGTAGCAAGCTGATCAACCCCTTCTTGACAGACTCTTCAAGGAATGCCCCAATCTTCACCATACGAACACAATCTTCAGACCCCAAGTTGACTGTTTCCAGATCTTCAATATGCGGTTGAATGATCTTCTTCTCGTGCTCAAGGAGACGGGTAATCTCATCAGGAATCTCTTCAACATCATCTTCCTCTGCCTCGAATACAGGGAATTCAAAATTGGGAGATGGCGTTGGATCATTATGTTCAATGGGTTTTAGAATCAACCTGCATAATGGTTTTGGTTAATGAAAAACTTTAGAATTTAAACAAGCAAACCATTATGCAGATGGAAAAGATTGCTTTTATTCTTGTTTTTATGGGTTTTTTTGTGATCACTGATTTCATGCAAAAAGGAAAAAATGAAAACAAATGGAAAAACAAATGTTTAACAATGCATTAATTGAATGAAATATCATTGTATAAATGCTGCCAACAATGTCATCACTTCTCCTTTTGGCATGGGAGAAGGGTTTTGAACAAAGTGAACCATTACTCTGATCTATGAATGACTGTAGGAACATCTACAGCGACCCAATTATGGCAGACACCACCAGGAATGATGAAGTTGCTAAAGTCCTCTACATCCTCTTCCAAGATAGCAGCAGCTTCTTCATCCTGATCAGCATGGATGAAACCTCCGCTCTTGAACAGCCCTTGCTCATTGAATTCCCCAGACGAATAGCCAATGCCAGCCCGGGATTTATTGTCTTCAAGCTCAATCATCTTCCCTAAACCAGCAACTGCACCACATTCAATGGCCAGTTTCGCATCACGATAGGAAGCAAATGAAGGAGACTTCTTCTCAATTGGCTTAGCAATAGATAAAGCTTGGAAAGGAGTTCCAACTTCATCCTCGGCATCAATATACAAGAAAGAAGACAAGTGGCTAACCAGGAGAGCCTTTTCTCCCCCTACCACAACCAGTTTCTTATTCTTGACAAATTTCAGCTTCTGGTGTAGGGTGGATGTCACGGCGCCAGCCTCGTGAATTCATGGTCTACCAAGGAGACAGCTATATGATGGGTGGATATCCATAACCTAGAAGGTAACTTGGAAATCACTTGGTCCAATCTTGATTGGGAGATCAACTTCCCCAATCACGGCCTTACGCGACCCATCAAAAGCTTTCACAACAACGCCACTCTACCTCATGGGAGGCCCCTGATATGACAATCTCGAAAGAGTGGTCTTCGGCAATACATTTAATGATGATCCAGTGTCCACCAGCACGTTGGACATGGCATCAGTCTTGCAATTCATAGAAATATGTAAAGCCATGTTGTGGTCTCTTCCCTCCTCAGGGAGATCAGCGTCACAGAAACTCAAAGTGTTGCAAGCAGTGATGTTTGCAACTATACTATTAAACTGTTCTATGGTGACATCGTGATCAACATAAGCCAGGTCCAAAACTTTCTGCAGAGCCTCCCTATGGGGTTCTAAATTCAGAAGCAAAGATAATACGGAGATCTTGGGCGGCGTTTGTAGAAGCTGGTCTACAACATTGTACTCACTCTTCTTGATGAGCCTCAGCATCTCATCACATTCTTCATTAACAGTGCCACTCGGGCCAACAGAAGAAGTAGGAGTCTTTTGTACAGAGGAGGGTTTGGCAACAGGTGTCGGATTCTGAACATTCACAGCAGTCCCAACCGGACGCTCAGCAGAATCAGAAGCAATTTGAGACTTCGGGGGTGCAGAAAACACACGACCACTACGGGTCAACCCGCTCACATCAGCAATATTAACAACGGACGTCGAAGGCAAAGGCACTTCTTTCCCATCTTCCACAGCAACGGGATTATATCGGAAAGGAATCGCTCGATCCGAAGAATAAGGCACGGGGCCTGCAGGCTTGATTATCAGAGAAGGAGAGACCTTCGGCTTGCTACCATCATAACGAATGACAACAGGCTCAGGCAGCTTGAACACAGGAGAAATAACATTCACTTCTGGTTCATCTTCATCAACATCACGGTTCTGAAGAATCTATATGGTACCTTCATCTAATATCTCTTGAAGCTCTCTTCGCACTTGGCGACAACCCAGTCTATTAACAGAGCAAATGCGGCATTTGTCATGGTCATGCTCCATATAGCTGTACTCACACAGCAAACGATGCAACTCGACCAATGACTGTCGAATATGACTTACATATTTGACTTTATATTTCCCAGGGCACCCCTCGACCATGTTCACTGATTTCCCATGCTCGGGCAATGGGTGCTTTGTAACATTGGGGCCTGAGTCCTCGAAGCTCAGAATGCCGCATCGCATAAGATCTTGAACCTTAGTCTTCAACGGATAACAATTCTCAATATTGTGTCCCGGAGCACCGGAATGATACACACAATGTTGATCTGGCTTATACCACCACTATTGGTTAGCAGGCACAGCCGGAGGATCTCTGGGAGTAACCAGTTTCCTTTCCAACAAGGAAGGATATAATTCAGCATATGACATAGGAATTGGATCGAAGCTGATCTTCTTCCTATCATAATTCAGATTGGCTTGGTTGTTGGTACTGCCACGAGGCTGGTAAGCCTGTTGCTGTGGACGATGTTGCTGTTGATACTGAGGTTGCTGCTGATGCTGATGCTGATTAGGCTGCCGATACTGAGCATTATCCCTAAAAACAGGTGCTATATGAGCCACCTGGTGCTGACTGTTGGCATGACGCACAGGCTTCCTCTTAACAGAGGGTCTTCTTGGTTTAGCATGGGACTGCACAGCATGTGCCTCCCCATCTTTCTTCTTAAACTCCCCATATCGTTTAGAAGAGCTCTCATCTTTCGACAGACGTCCTTCACGGACTCCTTCCTCCAGACGCATCCCCATGTTCACCATCTCGGTGAAATCAGAGGGAGCACTCGCAACCATCCGCTCATAATAAAATGAGCTAAGAGTCTTCAAAAAGATCTTAGTCATTTCTTTCTCTTCTAGCAGAGGAGTAATCTGAGCTGCTAACTCTCGCCACCTCTGGGCGTACTCCTTGAATGTCTCTTTATCCTTCTGGGACATGGCCCTGAGTTGATCACGGTCAGGCGCCATATCAACATTATACTTGTATTGCTTGACGAAGGCTTCGCCAAGATTGTTGAAGGATCGGATGTTTGCACTATCAAGGCTCATATACCAGCGAAGAGCCGCACCGGACAAACTATCCTCAAAATAATGAATCAGAAGTTGATCATTATCAGTCTGAGTAGACATTTTCCTGGCGTACATAACCAGGTGAGCGAGAGGGCAGGTATTCCCCTTGTACTTTTCAAAGTTAGGGACTTTGAACTTGATTGGAATTTTGACACCGGGAACTAGGCATAGCTCAACAGCAGACTTGCCAAACAGATCTTTCCCTCGAAGAGTCTTCAATTCCTTTCGGAGCTCGAGGAATTGATCATTCATAGCTTCCATCTTCTCATTGACATCTGGGCCCTCAGACGACTCAGAATGATAGATGGTGTCGTCTACCCTAGGAATGGTATGCACGACAGGAGGAGGAACAGCAAGGACCGGGCTAGATGCCGGCATAGAAGCAAAGGTGGGAGCTAGAATATCTGGCATGAAACCCGGAGGCATACCCCACGAAAACCCGGCTGGCATGGCATTCGGCATAAAGTGAGCACTAGCAGCTGGCACAGTCGGAACGACCACTTCTGATATAACCGTCCTCTGGGGAGGAGTTGCAGGAGGCAGAGAAGGTTGATTCTGAGCAGACAAGAATTGCTCCATCAGAGCACTCAGACGGGCGACCTCTTCCTTCAGCTCTCTGTTCTCTTGTTCAAGTTGATCCATCACTCTAGCAGAATTGGCCCTGGTATAGTACCGGTGAGTCAGCTTGTCTTCAAAATAAATGAAGAGCACAGAGTTAGGCCACAGACAAGAAGACCAGAAGAACACCTGCTTATGCAAAATGATGCATGCAATGCTTGTGCATATGCTTTCTTTTATTTTCAAGGGACTTTTAGGGCTCTGTTTGCAATTTTTTGAATATTTAAAGCATTTAATAGCATATGGAAAATATCTCATCAAATATATTCGAAACAAAGAAGGACAACATTTTTTATTATTACAAGGGAAAAGGAAAATAAACATCCTATGGATCCCTAGAAGCTCGGGATGCTGGAAGACGAGAAACACAAAGCTTCTTGATCTCTCTCTCATAGGCTGCTTCCATGTCCGCTTTCTCCTTTGCAAGTCGATCATACTTCCTCTTCCAGAACTTGGAAGACTGAGGAAGCAGAGAAGTCCAAGTATCATTCGGATCGTCGATCACCTGATGCTCGAGAAACTCAATCAGAGCGTCCTTCTCCTTAAGCTGCTGAAGCAATTCTTCTCTTTCACGGATCCAAGCACGTGAAAGGTCTTCTTCTCTCAACTCCTCTACACGTTGGTTAGGGAGGGTTGAAGGCCCAGCCACATCCAATGGTGTAGGTCTCGGATGATCATACGGCATAAGGTACTCAGAAGCTCTCTGTCTGACCCAAGAAGTATATGGTTCCAAAGCAATGCAATTCTTCGGACCCAGCTCATTTCTACCCTTCTTATGAATATTACGCCAAGCGCGGACCATCCTGGCTTTCAGGCCTTGGGGATCTTTACCCTCCTGAAAGAACACACCTTCTAACAGAATGTTATGAGGTTTATCCTTTAGGGGGAACCCAAGCTGACGACGTGCTAGAATAGGATTGTAGCTGATCCCACCACATGTACCAAGAAGAGGCACATTAGGGAATTCACCACAATAATCAATAATCTGCACAGTATCATACACGCGATCATACCAAGAGATATCATCATTAGTGAGAGACATGAGTCTCTGAGACCACCGTAGACATCCCTTGTTCTCCTTGAAAACGACCGTCTGCGGTAAGTGAGAAATAAACCACTTATACAACAGAGGCAAACATCACACAATAACTCCTCCACCCTTTGCATTCCTCAAATGCAAAGAGACATAAGCATCACCCAACAGAGTCGGAACGGGATTATGAACTGAGAAGATCCTAATAGCGTTCATATCCACAAATTTGTCGATGTTGGGGAACAATACCAACCCATAGATGAGCAACACAAATAAAGCCTCAAAGGCATCCTCACTCATGGCCTTCCCATATACGGTAGCTTGAGCAATGAGGAACTCAGAAGGGAGACCCCGAATTCCACCTTTGGTAGTCAGATTAGCTTTAATCAAAGATTCATCTATGTGCAAGAAATCTGCGATCTCTCGAGCAGTCGGAATACTCTCTAAGCCACTGAACGGCACCTGATCCAGAATCGGAATACCCATAAGATGAGCATACTCCTCCAAGGTAGGTAATAGCTGGAAATCCGGGAAAGAGAAACAGTGATACAGAGGATCATAAAACTGCGCCAAAGTGCTCATCAATCCCTCATCAACTTGAGTAGTCAACAGAGGCAGAAGTTTCCCATAACGAGCTTTGAAACCCAAGGGATCTAATACATAAGATGTCAGATTCCTTAACTCTTTCACATCGGGTTGTCTAAAGCTGTACTTCTTTGTATGCCTTTTCGGTCTTTCCATGTCTGAAAATTTTGCATATAAACCCTTTAAGTTCCTTGAAAATTTTCTCATTTTTCTGATGACATGAATGCAGATGAATGCGTGAATACATGAATGCAACAATCACACTCAAGGATCAAGCAAAACACACCAGACAAAGGTCATGGGAAAGCTCATAGTATCCTTAATATCAATCATCTATTTTGGTGGATTGTGGTTTTCACCTTATCAACACCCAAGTTCCATTGATATTAACGGTACATGAACCGGCTCACTCATCCTTAATATCAACCATCCATTTTGGTGGATTAGGATTTACACCTTATCAACACCCAGGTTCCATTGATATTAAGGTTGTCTGAACGACTCAACCCTGAATCACGGGTTTGTTGAGAGTCACGAGCATGGAGTCTCGGTTGAGAATCACCCAAAGGGAGTGTACTAGGGTTTAAACCTGCCGAACATGTTCTACCAGAGGTTCCGATAATCATCGTCCCATCTTTCGGATATTATCGGAGGAACGAATACTCGTATTCCAAGAATATTCTCAAGAGAGACTCTTATGAGTGTAGTATCGCGTAACAATCGCATCAGATCTGACATCTGAACGACCTCCGCACTACGTCCTAAAAATAGGCCAAGATGGGCTTGGAAAACTAAGGTCCTTGGCTTCTACAGCACATGATTGAAAGAATAATGCCTAACCACAAATAACTTGTGTGACATTATCAATCCAACATGACCTTCACCAAGTGAATGGACTCGCAAGTCAACTGGCTAAGGAATACTCCACACCAGTCGACAAGACTATGCCATTCTCCTATCCTAAGGTGCACTCGAGTTCGGGTATAGAACTCATCTCACAGAGATCACCAAAGCAAACAGCAATTGTATATCAAGCAATTCATACATTACAATCAATACAGTTATCCCAAATTGTACAAAAATATGTCATATAACAAATACAAATATAGCACAACAAGGGTGAAAATTAGGCAATACCACCAAGGAAATACGTCCCCAGCAGAGTCGCCACTTTTCTGTAGCGGTGTATTCGTCGCTTTATGGTCTATTGATTAAACCAAAAGCAAAGTATAAAAAAAATCGAGTCGCCACCGCACTTTTATTTATCCAAAGGATTGGCTAAAAAGCGAACAAAAGCCTAAGAAGTTTTACACATAGAAAACTTATGAAAAGATCAGAGATCGGGGTAAGGGGTAAATTACGCAATGGGAAGGTGTTAGGCACCCAAAACGTCCTAGGTACTCCTAGGGAGCCCTTTTCACACTTGTTGAATGAAATGTTATTTGTTCATGAAATATTTATTGTGCAAACATGAATGGGATGATGAGAAAAGAATATACAAGTTAATTATTTTTGTGTTTGAACGGATGAACCCGTTGCCTACGTACCTTTCCATGGAAGGCAAGGATCAAAACGCCGTAGTTCGGCTAAAAGATTTCCAAAAAAGTATGTCAATTCATGTTAAAACACAAGCCCTAAGGTTTTTCATTATCAATGGGAGAAAACTCAACCTGAATCAACAATCCACCATGCGAGGATGGCTTCAACATACTAGTGAGGGGTTAACCCTATAATAAGTATGGAAGACTTACAATCAACTCACTAAGGATATGGTAAGATTTACATCAACCACTATGATAATTGAAACCTATGGCTAATGTATGAAAACCTTAACAAGAATGGACAAAGCCACAAAATCATTGAATGTGTGAAGTTAATTGATTATGAGTATTCACAAAATATGGTCAAAGTATGATTAGGATTCAATTCAGAAAGAAGTGTGATCAAAAGTGAAGTTTGAAAATCAAGGACTTAAGGTCCAGGTTTCTAATTTGAAAAGCCATGAAGATGTTTGCACAATATTTATTTCATGTTTGAAGTCAACATGTGAAAAGGGAGTTTAGAACAAAAAGGGTGAAGTGAAAGAGTGTAAAACTTCCTAAATGTTCATCTCTTGAGATCATATGGAAGATGATCCAAGTGTGTCCTTTGGAATAGGCAAATAAGCAATAACAGATAAACAAAGCAAGTGGATACCGGATGCCACTCAATGGACTTACACCAATCTCACAAATAAAGGTGGATACCGGATACCAATCAATGGATTTTACACCAGTCTCCTAAAACAAACAAACAAAAGGATACTAGATGCCAATATATGGACTTATACTAGTCTCCTAAAACAAAACAAAACATGGATATCAGATGCCAATCTATCTGGACTTATACCAATCTCCAAAGGAATGATCATGGGAAACAAATTCCAATAAATGGACTTACAATTGACTCCTCACATACAACAAACAAAACAAAAGCAAATAAGCAAAAGGAAACAAGTTGCCAATAAATGGTCTTACACTCGACTCCAAGGAAATAGGATGCCAATAAATGGTCTTAGTCCCAACTCCCACCAAATCATAGGAACAATGACCAATGAATGGACTTACAATTGATTCCTCAATGGACAAACAAAGGTGTCACAAAGATATGAACAATGATCATGCAATGATGTTCAATTAATGATGATAAACGCACAAGGCACACATAAGCAAATATGCACAGATGAATCAAGCAATCAAGCCAACAAGTCAATTAGCACACACTATACACAAGCAATTAGGCTCAAACAAGGTTAGGCTTTAAAACCAACTGGAATGGGGTAATTGGTGCTCTTAACCCTAACATTGAGAGTTAGGGTGAAGCAGATGATATGGAGATGAGGGGTGTGCCTCATGGCTCTTATCCCTGGTCAGGGAGAGCTTCAAATAATAGAAGGTGTGGGAGTTCAGAAAGTTGGAACTCTCTCCACAAGAGAATGACTCTATAGATCTTGGGTTAATATCCACAATGCATCAACATGTTATGTGAGCAAAGGGATGACACACTGACTAGCAGGAGATAGATTACACATCTCTTTTATCTGCCAATTGCCTTATCAAAGGACTTTTCCTTCTTGGGACAAAAAGTAAACAATCACAAGCATTGCCTCTTAAGGAGGACTTCAGACAGGTGCCTACCAATAACAGTAGGTCTTCCAGACTACATGAAGAAGAGATATTATACCTAAGTTGTTAAGCAACCAAGCAAAAGCAAGTTCAAATTGAACTTAAGCAACTAATGTACCTGTTGAAACATCAAACAAATCAGTATACAACATTGTGAACCAAACATGGCAAGGTATGCAAGTTGTAACATTAATCAACTTCAAACACATCTTAAAACAATCCAAAAGGTCTCACATCAATATCATATACCAAAATTATTTCATGAACCAAACATGGCAAGGTATGCAAGTTGTAACCACATTGTGACATCAGAATGAACACATGCACATTAATTCAAAAATGATTCAAATAATCTCAACAAAATTCATGGGTAAACAGAACATACAACATGATCAACACACAAAAAATTAGAGCATTTGGACAACATTAGGCATGGTAACCAAATTGCATAAGTCAAGGCTAACACAACAAGCACATATGTGACACCAAATGGCACAACAACTTAGCATAGGCCTAAAACAGAAATGGATCATGGTAAAAACCTCAAACCAAAGCCAAAACATCATTCAACATGCCTAGAAATAGTATGCCAAATTTCACATTCATTGGATAAAGCATAAGCATTTCACAAACAAATGAAATTCAAGGCAATTCAAAAGCTCAAACATGACCATCCAGAATGAAAAATCTCAATTAAAATCAGAAATCAATCCAAAAATTCCAAGAAAATTCATGCTCATTCACAACATTCATAATATGGATCACACAAAAAGTCAGAGAATTTGGAGATAAATAGGCAAGGCAAACACATCACATAAGATGAACAAGCAAAGGTATGACACACATTGTCACACCTACATTCACATGATCATAAAACAGAAATGACAATTGATAAAAATGCAAACTCAACACCAAAATGTCAAGCCAAGGGTCTAGTTTCAACATGTCAATTTTCAGATTCATTGGATAAACAACCAGCATTTCACAAAAGATATGGCAAGGCAAGGTACAAGAAACATACATGTTAACAAACCCTAGCACCAATTATTTTTCAGCCATGCACAATTTATGGAAAAATAACCAAAAAAAAGTAGACACAAAATGTGACATAACACAAAAAACCTCATATTTTTTGGAGCATTATTCAATTATTTATGAATTTTTAGAAGTTAAAGAAAATTTAAAGAAATGTATGAAGCATGGTATGAATAACATGGAGGGAAAAGAAATATCATGAAGCACATTTGAAATAATGCAAACACGGGGAATCGAAGGGAGGTTCAATTCAAACTGAAGCGCGCGCACACGAAACGCAGCCGTTTTGGTACAAACCCTAAGTACACGTGCATGCATAATCCGCAGGAAACAATGAAGAACACGCAAGTAATTTCGCAGGTAATGGTATGAAGGTCCTAGCAAAATCCGTAGGAAAAGTGCAGGCAGCTATGAACATGATGAAGATCTTCAAGATCTTCATCCACAAAATTCCAGAAAAAATCAACATGTCCAGAATTGCAAATCACGCATATCATTGGATTCATCATGCAACATACATTCACAATCCATAATCATTTCAACATAAAACATAACAACAAGCACGGATCGAAGAGATTAAGAATCATGCATCAAACTTCAATCAATCAGTTCTCACTCAATTTTGCATGAAATTCATTGATTCAAAGCCTAAACTACTCAGCATCACAAGATCTATCATAATAGCATAAGGATTTTAAGAAAATAAGAGGTCGAATTGGAACCTCTTTGGAGAGCAGAACTGGATTTGGTGTTGTTCAGGCTGTGTAATGGCTCAAAAACTCCTCAATGATGCTTGTGAAGTTGATTAGGAGAGAACTCAAAGCTCAAGTGCACACGATTTTGCCAGAATTTGGATTTGCCATGGTAGCTTCAAGCTTTACAAATGCTCCAACCTTGCTCTGTTTCCACTGATTCTACGTATGATCCTGCTCAAGATTAACTCAACAACAAGAATTAAGCAAGAAAATAGATTGGAAAGGAAGAAAATGGAAGAAAATTTTGAGAGAAAAATTTGGTATTCTAGATCTAGATCTGAAAAATGAATTGTTGTTAGTGAAAAACAATTATGATTTACTATATATATGCTGTGTTAATCATCCCTTAATCATGTTTAGGCCATTTGGTAATTGGATTAGCAAAATGATGGTGTAAGTGCAAATTTGCATTTCACCCTTGTGCATGAAAATCATGGATGAACAGTGCACGTGATTCACTTAATTTTCACTTAAAATGTCATTTTGGAGCTATTGGCAATGATAGAATGCTCAAATAATTGGCCAATTTTAAACTTTAAAAATTCCCTCCAAAAATCAAGTGAAATATCAAATGTTCATGTGATCATAATTCATGAAATGCAATGCATGATTTGGGAAGTAGAAGTCAAGAGAAGAATGTACAAAAAAGAGCCACTTGAATTGGAGCTTTGGTTGAGAAGTTATGCACATTTGAATCTCCATGCACACTTGGTCACGTTTTGATCATATCTCCTTAACCACATATGAGAAATGGATGATCTTGGATTTTTTGGAAATGGGAGAGAAAGATCTACAATTTTCATGTTCAACAAAATTTCATTTGAAGCTTTTTAGATGATGTATTTTGAAGTTGAAGTTAGGTTAAAACCTTTCCATTTTTGGCAAATTTGAATTATAGGTCACTTACTGTTTTTGGAAAGTTTTGACCTGACTTTATTTTCTTCAATGTTGATGTTTGAAATGTCAAATGAGACTTGTTTGAATGTGAATGAAGTATTCCTAATCACTTCCCACCTCCAAATCCACAGTTGACTTGGCAGTTGACTTTCTAGGGCTTCAGATGACCTGGCAATGTTCAGATGAAATTCAAGCCTCCACCACTTGGGATTTTGATTCAAAATGATATCATAGCTCATGTAAGCTCTTGTAATGATCATGGGGTCCAGATTCTCAAGAATGGCCACCATCTATTGCTCAATGACTGCCTTTGACTGCTTTGACCTATGATTGCTTCATCTGCAAGGCAAAGGTTAGATGACATATATTTGTACTTTTGGCTAGTGATAAAAAGAAAAGCAATGATATACAAATGCAAAACATGCTTGGTGATCAAGAATCACACTCAAAAGATAAACCCACCCACAAGGAGAAGGAAGGTGCACAATGATCCTTGAGGCAATGATATGATATGATATGATGCCACGAGGGATCTTAGGGACAAAATTGGGGTCTTACACTATTTTATGCAATATAGCATACTTGACAGTCAACTTCCCAGCAGGAAGATGCTTTTTAATAGGCCACTATTTCACCTGCCTTGCTGTAATTTCTCTACAGACCGCATAGTCTGTAGCTTCCAATTCACCTGCACCCTTAACTCTTCTTCCCATAAATTTTTTAATTACAGTGGGAGAGAATATGATACACTTACCTCTCACAAATACTTTGCAAAATTCCTTGTTGTTCTTATCACCAATATCCTCAGAAATGTTGAGAATGAATTCCTTGACCAAACCCTCATAACACTGAGATAACCCAGCGACAATCTTCATCAACCCATCAGTCTTTAATAGGTCCATGACCTCTTTGACTTCAACAACATCCTTTCCTAACTCCCTCTCTACAACCATCCTTCTTTGAATCACAAATTTCCATTTGGCAGCTCCATCTTCAAGATGGAAAGAGATATTATCCAAGTGCACAGCAACAACTTTAACAGGAGACTTCCTCACAGTGGTCCTCTTCATAGGGGAGATGTTAGGGACATCTTGCTCAACATCTTCTTCAGACTCAGAAACTTCTCTAATCTTCCTCTTCTTCACATCAACCTTGCTCCAAGATTTGGAAGGACCAACACCAGCAGTCTTCTTAGCTGTTTTAGCTGACATCATTTCAGCCACAGATCTTCCTTTTCTAGTCTTCATACGCTTAGCCACACTAGGCTTTAAGTGATGAAGTAAGTTATCCTCTTGATCATCAGACCTATCATCCTCTAGGTCAATCACATTGTTTGCAACATCATGCTTCTCATAATGGGAAGCATTGGTAGTTGTAGATGCCATAAATTTTCCTTTACCAGGCACAGTTTGCCCTAGATAGCACAAACCTTCAACAGCCATGTCCTTCTCAGATCTAGAGTTATCGTCATCCTTCTTATTATGATGTTCAACCTCGGGAGAGGGGTACATTTTAGACAAGGGAGTAGAGAC
This sequence comes from Lathyrus oleraceus, assembly GCF_024323335.1. NCBI lineage: Eukaryota > Viridiplantae > Streptophyta > Magnoliopsida > Fabales > Fabaceae > Lathyrus > Lathyrus oleraceus. Next base: position 177,074,413 of record NC_066581.1, read on the forward strand.
TTCCTTCACAGAATGTCCTTCATTAAGGATTCTAGTGACTAGGGTTCTTATGACACGATCAGTGTGGTGTATATCTTCCTTAGAACTAGTGGCATGAGTTGAGCTAGAAGGGTACTAGAGTTGTTACCTTGATTGGGGCATGCAGAAGCTGATGCATCCATGGGATGGTTTAAATCACGGGCTTCGTAGGGAATAACAGATAGTCGAATCACATCCAAAATCTCAACATCGTGAATGTCCATGGAAGGAGCGCTAACCTTGTGAGTAGACTTAGTAGTTTTTGAATCAGATGTAGTTTGATGTTGTGACATCTTGACGTTTCTATGGAAAAAATTTAGTTGCCTTAGCAGAGGAGTGTGAGGAAGAAGCAGGGAGTTGGAAGAGTTGGAGTAGGTAGTGAGGTTACGTGTGAAAAGGTAATAGATGGTATTTCCAAGACTAGGTGATGATTTACCATAAAGGGGGCGCTTTATTTTAAGAAAGTAGACAATAATTTGATTACTTTTTCCACTCCATATTAATTGCTATAAATTTTCACAAATGCTATAAATTTGCATCCAGAGCCTTTGTAAAAATATCAGCTAACTGCATCTCATTAGAAACATGCTCTAGGGATACAATTTTATCCTCCACGAGTTCTCTAATAAAATGGTGAGGGATATCAATATGTTTTGTCATGTTGTGCTAAATAGGATTCTTAGAAATGTTTATAGCACTCAGGTTGTCATAGTACAATGTCATGACATCTTGCGTGACATTGTATTCAATCAGCATTTGTTTCATCCACACCAGTTAAGAGCAACTACTTCCAGCTGCTATGTATTCAGCTTCAGCAGTAGACAGAGACACACAATTTTGTTTCTTACTAAACCATGATATTAAATTGTTCCCCAAGAAGAAGCATCCTCCTGATGTGTTTTTCCTATCATCAACACTTCCAGCCCAATCAGCATCACAATATCCAGACAACACGTATTCAGATCCATGAGTGTATAGCATCCCATAATCACTAGTGCCATTGACATATTTCAGAATCCTTTTCACTTGGTTTATGTGACTCACCTTTGGTTCAGCTTTATATCTAGCACATACACCTACAACAAAAGCAATGTCAGGTCTGCTTGTTGTGAGATATAGCAGAGTCCCTATCATGCTTCTGTAGAGACTTTGATCCATACTAACATCATTTTCATCTTTAGACACTTTCAGATGTGTAGGAGCAGATGTCCTTTTGTGGCTTGCATTTTCCATGCCAAACTTCTTAACAATATTTTTGGCATATTTACTTTGAGATAGAAAGATAGAATCTTCCATCTGCTTGACTTGTAGCCCAAGAAAATAGGTTAGTTCTCCAACAAGGCTCATTTCAAATTCAGACTGCATTTGTTCAACAAAATGTTGAACCATCTTACTTGATATCCCACCAAACACAATATCATCCACATATATCTGAGCCACCATTAGCTTTCCTCCTTCATTTTTGAAAAATAAAATCTTATCAATGTCTCCCTTCCTGTATCCCTTGTCAATGAGAAACACTGTGAGTCTCTCATACCAAGCTCTAGGAGCTTGTTTCAACCCATATAGGGCTTTTCTCAACTTGTACACATACTTTGGAAGATTTGGGTCTGTGAACCCTTTAGGTTGTTCAACATACACTTCCTCATTTAAGTAGCCATTTAAGAAGGCACTTTTCACATCCATTTGGAACAGTTTAAACTTCAGAATACATGTCACTCCTAGCAGTAATCTAATGGACTCCAGGCGAGCTACAGGAGCAAATGTTTCATCAAAGTCAACTCCTTCAACTTGAGTTTATCCTTGTGCTACCAATCTTGCTTTATTTTTAGTAACCACACCTTTTTCTTCAGATTTATTCTTGTAAACCCACTTTGTTCCAATAACATTTATTCCTTCAGGTCTTGGAACCAATTCCCACACTTCATTTCTCTTGAATTGGCCTAACTCTTCCCGCATGGCATTGATCCAGAATTCATCAGTTAAGGCTTCTTTGACATTCTTAGGCTCAATCTTGGATACAAAATAGGCATGTGAGATCACTTCCCTTGATCTAGTGGTGACCCCTTTATTTGGGTCTCTGATGCGTTGTTTTTCGCAAGTATACGAACGCGTCAGAGTATTATAAAAGATTGTCGAATCCACAGAGACCAAGTGTCAATCTATCGTTATCTGTTGTTATGGTGTTTATCAAAGGCAATTAAAATAGGTGTTTTTAGAGTGTGCAATGAAAAGTAAAGTGTTGAATAAAGATTAATTAATAAAGACAGGATCGAGTGTAATTCACGTAATCAATTAATAATCCAAGTACTTGCTATTAGAACTACTTATGGGCAATGTTTCCTACTTTGAAAAGAACTAATTTAACGGGAACTGTCGCTTTCGCGTATTCAAAACCGAGTTGTACTCCCTAATCAAACCCTCTTATTGTCACTTATAAAAAGGCGCGCATTGCGTTAGAGTAGTAAACCTATTTTTAAGAAATATAGTATCTTGACTAAGTTGAAAAGTATTATAACCTGGATTTCTTAACCAAAAGAGGTTCTTACGAACCAGACTCTAAACTTATAAATGCGTCCGAAAAATAGTTTTAAAATCTCTTTTCTTCTTAAGTTAAAAACTCCTAATGAACTAGACAAAGCGCTTTCGCTGTTTTTGAAATAGTTAAAAACAATTATGTTTATAAAGACGTTGGACGGCTTTCAATATTACCCAACGGAATTGAAGTACGGGAAAACTTAAGTTGAAAGTTAAAATAGCCCTTAAGTGTTTCTACGAACAATTGTACGGATTATCGGTTTAATTACGATCCTTACATTCTAACCTTTTAGATTTAGTTAGACATGGTAAAGTAAAAGTGGATTAATTTAAATAAAAGTAGTGCGAGTGCGGAAAGTAAATAAAAGTAGTGCAAGTGCGGGAAATAAATAATTTAAAGTGAGTGCGAGAAATAAATGATTTAAAGCGAGTGCGGGAAATAAATGAAAGTAAAGAGAGTGCGGGAAATAAACAAAATAAAGCGAGTGTGGGAAATAAACAAAATAAAGCGAGTCTGGGAAATTAAATAAGATAAAGACAAGTAATAAAAACCTGCTCCAATCGGAGGGCTAAGGAAATTGCAATGCGGAAATGAAAATGGCGGCAGGATTAACTTCCTTCCAAAGTGCTCCAAACTCGATTACATACTCTACCACAGACTCAATTACACAATTGTGGTAACACTCCAATGCGAAGCAGTTACCACTTTAAAATACTGAATATATGCCTAAGTGAAACAAAGTTGCTTCTGAGTTTGCCTCTTCTCTATGTTTGGATGATTGTAAAAGTGAATTCATGTTTCTATTTATAAGCAAGTAAAAAGATGGAAATGACTTGGATGCCCTTCAACTTGAAAATAGGAGGGAACCGTTTTTCCTCTTGTGGCGCCCTCCACAAGGCCATGGCGCACGCCACAAGTACAATATGGGGCGCCTTAGTGGAAGTAGTGGGGAAACGTGGGAGTTGATGGAAGTTGAGTTTGACACGTCATGGCAGGGTCTATGGCGCCAGCCATGGGGTAGGCCACAAGAACAAAATGCTGAATTTTAGGGTTTTTAGCCCTTTTTCACTCCTTTTCTCGATCATGGCTCCGATTAAAGTAAAAACCTGAAAACAAAGGAAAACAGAGTAATAACACAACAAAATGACAATAAAACAACTAGAATGCATGCGAAATCGAAGTCGAAAATACGTAAATTTCAGTGTTATCAAACTCTCCCACACGTAAACCTTTGCTTGTCCTCAAGCAAAACATTATAAAGCTCATGAAAGAAAACCTGGTGTAAACGAGTGCTTCAGGTAAAAATTCCAAGTTCAAGTCGGGATGCAGTGATAGGTACTAACTGAGTGAACTAAGGGTATCATGATGACACTAATCCGCAAATACGGACATAAACTTCATTCCTATATTAACCAACCCATATTATCCCACAATACCTAGGCCTGCCTCTTCATCTCTTTTGTGTCCTTTTCATTCAGGTGCAATCACATTAAGCCCGTTATCCGTACATGCTTCATAGTAGAGTGGCCTGTTAGTGATTATGACCTGCTAATGGGGTTTCTGGCACATAAATATGTGTAAACCCTTTTATTTGACCCAACTGAAGTTGTGGGGGATCGGATTGTAATCCGCCCTACCGAGTTCAGTGCTAGATACCTCTGAACCAACCAAAAGTGGGTGAGTTTCTTTCTTTTTCTTTTTCTTTTTCTTTTTCTAGCAATTTTTACAATCCTTTGGTTTAAATGACTTTGTGAGGGTCACCTATACCGGAGTTGCCTTTTTGCTTTCTTTTATTTTTTTGTTTTTCTGGATCATTCACTTATTTGCATCGGTCCCCTACGTAGAGGATGCGTAGGCCGGAGCTGATTGCTGAGATAAATGTAAGACCCCAATTTTGGCCCTAAGATCCCCCATGGCATCATAACATCGCATTTGCATAGCCTCAAGGATCATAAGCATCTTGGTTCCCTTTGCCTTTGGGTGGGAACCCTTGTGAGTGATTTGAGATCACCAAGCATGCTTGAATTGTATATCATTGTTTCTCTTATTTTGTTTACTAACCAAAAGCACAAAAATATGTCACTAACATCTTTTGTTTGTAGCTTGAGCAATCACAAAGTCTGTTCCTGAGCTGTCACGCTCGCTAAGCGAACCATTTCTTTTCTAGGCGAAGGTCTGAGCTGTCATGCTCGCTAGGCGAGCAAATCATTCACTAGGCGAAGACCACGCGGTTTTTGAAAACCTAACAGAATTTTGGGCCTGAATTGCATTCACTTTAAACCCACAAAATCAGGTTATAAATACCAGGGCTTCATTTGAGAAAAAACCAAGGGAGATTATTAGAGAAAGAGACTGGAGACTATTACAAACCCTGAATTATCAGAGAGAGAGACTACCTGACAGAGAACTCAGAGAAACCTCCAGACAGCTCTGAAAAGTTCACTCTGACTCACACACTTTTTCGCCTCCGCCTCACGCAAACCCTAACATTGCTTTGCAAATCCAGTCGTGCCATTCGATTTTAATCAGTCTCTCCAATCAGGTTTGCCCTTTTTTCCCATTACTTTCAATTTGAATGCTCTAAATGTATGAGGTATCATTTAGTTTTGCCCCCGGGTTTAAATATGCATGAATGTTTAAACAATACCTTGAATGTTTAACCGTTTCGTTTCTGAGATGGATGCCATAGGGTTTGGGGTTTCCGAGATCGTACTGTTATCCATGAAGAACCCAAAAAACCCGCAGGCATTCGCTAGCACCTTCGCTAGGCGAGCCTGTAGAGAAGCTTCGCTAAGCTTTCGCTAGGCAATGCAGCAGCGATCGCGACAGTAGCTTGTTTTTTCTGTTTGGTTTCAGATCTGTTTTCGTGTTTGATTGTAACATGTTTTACGCCGCATCCATGCATTGTTTACCTGTTATTTCTAACCTGTTTGTTGAGTTTTTGTGAGGGCTCACATGACTTAAAAAGAGATGGCTTGCATAGTATTCCACTTTATTTGTGGGATACCGCCCTGGAGGTTTATTCTGATTACCTGTACTGACCCACTTTCTTTGATGGTATCAGCTCGAGATCTCTGGGCTTCCTGTACCCTTAATTGTTGTTACTCTGGATCTTTATCCGTGTGGTAGATCTTAATCCCTTTTACATCTTTTAGCATTTTACTGCTTTCTTAGCTGGAAGACCTCGATAGGAGGCAATGTTCTCGTGTGTTACTTTTGTCCGGTCGGTCAGTGGAGAGGGTTCCACCTTTCTGAATCCCCACTTTTTGTCATGAGCTCACCCTGTCCAGGGCTAAGAGCTATGAGGTCTTATCGTCGTTACCCTTTTCATTGATTTTTCTTCTCCTAAGAACACGTTTACTCCTTCTACTACAGGCGAGTAAGTCTTCAAAGGTCGAGCATCCGGTAGATTGCGTAGTAACATCGTTCAACATAAAACCCTTAACCCGTAGTTAGGCCGAACTACCTTTTGCTCTGATTTTCATCCCAGATGAGATACGTAGGCATAAGACGCGATGTCTTAGCGAGCACACTCCTCTTTAACCCATAGGTAGCCGAGCTACGAAGACTCTGATTCTCAGATTCAAATGAGATACGTATGTAGTGGATGCGACATCCGTGTGAGTCATTTTCTTTTGACGCCTTCTTTTAGTAAGTAGTACATTAGATAAACATACACGCTTTTCTCATCCCTTCAATCATGTTTGCCCAAATAAATTTTCAAAAAAAAAAACAACCTTTGCAACAAATGTGAAAAGGGCTCCCTAGGAGTACCTAGGATGCTTTGGGTGCCTAATACCTTCCCATTGCATAACCAACCCCTTTACCCAGATCTCTGACATTTTTACTAGTTTTTGATTCGATAAAACTTTTAGGTTTTTGTTCGCTTTCAAACCATTCCTTTGGATAAATAGAAGTGCGGTGGCGACTCGACTTGTATGATTTACCTTGGATTTAGTCAATATCTCTAATGGTAACGAATACCCCGCTACAATAAACTACTGAGGACTTATACGAAAATGATGATTAAGGCCATGGTATATGGGGTTTCGGGAATGATTCCTATATTTACGAAGTCTATGGTGCTAAAATAATACTGATGTTTCACAAAGTTCTCCCAAGTCACCGCATCCTTACTTAAAATATGTCTTTAAAACCTGAAAACTTTCGGAATAACACTATTTTCTTTTGCAAAAAAAAATTGGTGGGGCTAAAGGTATGGGGAGACTAGATTGTACTAAAGATTTACTATATTCGGTGACTCGTCAGACTCATGCATTATACTAAAAAGAAAATTAAACAACTAAAAGGAAATAAACAATCTAAAAACAGCAAATAAAACTGAAGATAAAAGGAAAACGATAAATGCTCCTCCCACACTTAAATCGAACATTGTCCCCAATGTTTCGAAATAAGATAAGGGAAGACTTACCTGGCAACCTATTGCTGACCACTAGTGCCCTCGCCATCCTGAGGAGGACGACGGGATCGGGTACGACGACGGTCTCTATGATCCATCCTCGCCTGCAGGGCATCCTGAGCGGTCCTCACCTCTCGAAGGTTACCTAGAATGGAACCTTGAGTAACTTCGATGAGTGTCATATGTCGCTGGTTGTGTTATTGATGACGGGCTTGTGTATTGGTAATCGTAAGTAGGGACTGTAGAACAGTGTCGTAGGACCTGTCTGTCCTCCGCTGCGACTCTTGCATAAAGCTCATGTTGTCCGTCATTTGTTGCTGGACGGTAGAGAGTAGGTCATCTCGCCTTTGCTCTCTAGCCATATGGTCACGCCACATCTCCTTTGTAATGTAGAAGCCAGGAGTGATACCTGCAGAAGAAGAAGATGGTGCGGTGTGTGGTGGTGAAGGATGATGGGGGGACACATGGGGTACGGGAGATCTCTCTCTCCGATCATATTCATCATCAGTGTCATGTCCCGCCTCATCAGGATTGTTAGGAGGAAGATGACCCAAAACAGGTGGGGCATCTAAATCGTAGGTCCAATTCCTCTCATCTCGTATATCTGTACGTCTAGTGCAAGGTAGGACAATAGATGGGATGGCTACACCATGAACCATAAGTGTATAACCTCCTTCTCTCCTTGAACGGCACAATTTCATGTCTCTCAGAAATTTTAAGTTAATTGTGCGAGGAGGTAAGGGGTCTAGGGTAGCCATCTCATTGTTCAGGTTAAGTGTCCGAGCAATAGATGTAATCAATCCACCAAAAGAAATCGGTCCCGCCTTATTCAGAGTTAAAATCATATGGGCGAGCATGAACGGAACCGAATTAATTCGCCTATTTGTGAGGCTTCCTTGCAAATATAGAAGCTCTCTAGCGTTAACCTTATTTGGATTCTCCCGGCCAAAAATAGTACATGCCAACAAATATCTAAAAACTCTGATGGTCGGGTTATGGATAGTTGAGGCAAGAACTCCTTCAAAAGAGTTTATGGAGGTGTTTGATAAACGCTCCCAGAAGGAAAATACCTCAACAGACCATTCGGAATCCAAAGGGGCCTCACAAATATCACCTTCCCCATGAGGGATCCCTAACAAGCTGGCTAGTTCGTCGGTACTGAACTCGTATTCAACAGCAAACATTCTAAATTTGACAGTACCGACTGTGCTAGCAGTGTTAGGGTTGACAATATAAATTAAGGAACTCAAAAATTCAATTGTCAACCGCTCATAGGTGGGTTCTTTGTTGGTAAAGAAATTAGGAAAACCTAAATTATCTAATAAATGAAATATGCTATGATAGATACCTAAAGTTTAGAGACAGTTTTCGTCAACATACCTTGTCGGGAGGATTTCCCGATTTTGCAATCGTTCAATAATTTTTCTTTGTCTATCCCCCGGTTTCCCTCCTCGAAGAATGAATCCGTTAAACTCCATTTGAATGCTCTTGAAAAGTGATGAAGAAGATGAAGTGGTTGTTGAAAAGGTTGGATTTTTACAAAATCCGACGAATGAAATTGAAAATGGAAAGTGGAATAATGATTTGTGTGGTATGGTGGTTAGGAAAGTATGACCTTTTTGTGGGTTCAAGGATGTTTTTCCAAGGTGAAAAAATGGGTTTGGGAGGTTGTAATTTGCAAAAATGGTGAAGAAAAGGGTTTTGTCCCGACCATTTACAGACGCTGTGGCGGGCGCCACAGGTCCTTTGCAGGCGCCACAAGGCCAAATCTGGTTGGGCCAGATTTTGGTCCTTTTGGTTTTGGGCTTCTCTTGTCTTTTGGCTTTGAGGGGTCTGAATAGCATTTGCCTCGTGAGTACCCAGTATCATTGGCTTGCATAATTTTTACAGAAGTAAAAATAAAAGACAAAAACAAAAATAAAAATAAAAATAAAACGAAAATTAAATATTAGACTGCTAAATAAATAAACAACTAAAAATAGAAAATGCAAAATAAATCAAAACATAAGGTATATATATAGATAAAAATAGAAATATCAAGGTATTCATATAATATTTAAAATGCGATAATATAAAATAAGTTATGCAAATACGAGAAATATATAAAAGAGAAATAAAATGAAATGAAATGGTGAGATCAGGTAGTAGGGGTGTCGTCTGCCTAAGTGGATCCACGGAGCACGGCTATCTTCTGCCTGAGCTTTGCGATCTCCTGATATAGACAATCGGCTTCAGTAGCATGGATGAAATCAGACACTCCCATCTATAAAGTTAGATCCGCCACTTCCTGTCTAAGCTATGCAATCTCTCTACGGCACTCTGCAATCTGGGTGCGTATGTCGGGTGTCTGCAATGAATGATTATTAGAGAAAACAGTGATTCTAGGAGATGGTGGTGTAGGCGTGTATTCAGTAACGGGTGGCGATCTTGGTGCCTCGACGGTCTCTCTCTGGCCCTCTAGAGTATAACTCCAATTCGCTGGATCATGCACACTGGTCATCATAGGGTCTGGCAGTGTGAAATAATGGATGGCCTCACTGTCGACTAGCAATCGAAACTGACATGAGTGGAAAGAGGCTCTCCTCATCAATCCTCTGGTCACACAGAAATCGATGTCCATGGTAGTGTATCCATAGTAGATCCGAAAATGTGACAGCTTGCGAGACAGACCTAAAGCGACAGCAATCTGTGTGATGATTCCACCCACATGGATGACTCCTTCGGTGGATCTGGAGATACCGTTGAGACTGTATAATAAAAAGTTCCCACATGCTACTGGGCGAGACTGGGATGCACAAATTAATAGGAAGATCTCCTCTTCACTCAGTAGTGTCTCTGCATCCGGTCTTCCCAGGAAGGAATGTGCTAATATCATCTGAAAATATCTGAAGGCTGGGTTATGTATGACATAAGATAACTGCATAGATGGATCTTGGCTTCCACCACCTGATATATCACTCCAAAACTTCTCCACCTCCTTACCCAGGAAATATCCCATAGGTGTCTCCGGGATAGCATCAGGAGTGGTCTGGAAACCCAACAGGTCGCCGAACTCTTTCTGGCTGAAGGAGTACTCAACTCCAAAAAGTCTGAAAGCAGCATACCCATATGGTCCAGAATATGGGTCATAGTCGAATGAACTCAGGAACTCCAAAGTCAGGTTCCTATATGTGTTACTCAAGTCATCAGCAAATTTGTCCCAGTGGAGCTAGTGGCTAAGGAATCGGATACTCGGCTCGATACCTAGTGCCTCCATATAATGCTGGTTAGGGTAACGTGTGGGTGCCATAGGGCGCTGATACAAAGCAATGTAGCGCTCCCTCTGAGCATTATCTCTATAGGCCACGTGCATGTCATCAAAATCCTGCATCCTATAAAAGTTAAGTGATCCTTAAAATGCAAACCATTCAAATTTTTAGTCTCGATGCAAAATAAAATAAAATAAAATAAAAAGTAAATAAATGCGAAAAAGTAAAATGAAAGAAAAACCATGGGTTGCCTCCCACGCAGCGCTTATTTAACATCATTAGCTTGACGATTAGAATTTATACACCTATAGTAGTAGGAATTGGTGGATCAATCAGGGTGTGGCTTGAGTAGTATGCTGGAATGTCTCCTCCTTCGTAGAGCTTCAGTCTTTGTCCATTTATAATGAATGGATTACAGGTTTTGTTCTTGATTTCTACGGCTCTGGATCTCAGAATCTTGGATACTTCGAAAGGACCAGTCCATCTTGAACGTAGCTTTCCAGGGAAGAGTCGTAACCTAGTGTTGAAAAGGAGAACAGAATCGCCTATATTGAAGTTTTTCTTTACTATTCTTTTGTCATGATAGGCTTATGTCCTCTCTTTATATATTTTTGCATTCTCGTAGGCAGATTGCCTAAGTTCTTCTAATTTATGAATGTCTAGGGTAGGCTTTTCTCCAGCGGCTAGGTAGTCTAAATTCAAAGTTTTAATGGCCCAATAGGCCTTATGCTCTAACTCGAATGGTAAGTGACAGGATTTTCCATAAACTAGTTGATAAGGAGTAGTTCCTATAGGTGTTTTGAAAGCGGTTCTATAGGCCCATAATGCTTCTTGAAGCTTCTGAGACCAGTCTCTCCTAGAAATAGAAACAGTTTTCTCTAGGATTTGTTTTATCTCCCTATTAGATACTACTACTTGGCCACTAGTTTGTGGGTGGTATGGTGTTACTACTCTATGCCTAACACCATATTTTCTTAAAATTTTGTCAAATATTCTCGATATAAAGTGTGATCCTCCATCGCTTATGACTAAACGTGGTGTTCCAAATCTAGGGAATACATAGTTTTTAAATAGTTTGATTACTACCCTAGTGTCGTTTGTGGGTGCAGCTATAGCTTCAATCCACTTAGACACATAGCCTACAGCTACTAAGATATACATGTTTCCTAAGGATGGTGGAAAAGGTCCCATGAAATCTATACCCCATACGTCAAAGAGTTCTACTTCCTGAATGTTTCTTAGAGGCATTTCATCTCGTCTTGAAATGTTTCCAGTGCATTGGCATCTATCACATTTGACAATGCAAGCATAGACATCGCGCCACATGTTAGGCCAGAATAGGCCAGCTTGAAGAATCTTGGCGTATGTCTTAGAGGTGCTCGCATGTCCACCATATGGTGCAGAATCACAATGCTCGATAATACTATTTACCTCTTCTTCTGGAACGCAACGGCGAAAAATGCCATCTTTACCCCTTTTGAAAAGGAGCGGTTCGTCCCAATAGAAGTTTCTCACATCGTGGAAGACTTTCTTCTTGCGGTGGTAGTCAAGATCAGGGGGTACTATATCAACAGCTAGGTAATTAACAAAATCTGCATATCAGGGTACGTTACTTATTGCTAAGGAATTTTGGGAATGCTCATGAGCATCTAGATTATTATCTTCAATGGTTTCTACCCTAGCGATCAGTCTATCATAGGCGAAATCATCATTTATGGGTACTAGTTCAGGTTTTAGATGTTCTAGCCTAGAAAGGTGATCGGCTACTACATTTTCAGTGCCTCTTTTATCTCTTATATCTAAATCAAACTCTTGTAGTAATAGAATCCATCGGAGTAATCTGGGCTTGGCATCTTTTTTACTTAATAGGTAACGAATGGCAGCATGATCAGTGTAAACAATAATTTTTGCTCCTACTAGATAAGATCTATATTTGTCTATAGCAAAAACTACAGCGGGTAATTCTTTTTCAATTGTTGCGTAGTTAAGTTGGGCAGCATCTAGGGTTCTACTGGCATAATAAATGGCATGTAATTTTTTATCCTTCCTTTGTACTAGAACGGCTCCAACTGCATAATCACTAGCATCGCACATTATCTCAAAAGGTTCTGACCAATCAGGTGGTTTCATAATGGGTGCAGATACTAATGCTTGCTTTAAAAGATTAAATGCGTCATTACATTTTTCGTCGAAAATGAATTCAGCATCTTTCATCAAAAGTCCGGTTAACGGTTTGGTTATTTTGGAGAAGTCCTTAATAAAACGCCGATAGAATCCAGCGTGTCCAAGAAAGCTTCGGACTTCTCTGATGGTTTTTGGGGGTTTTAGGTTTTCTATAACTTCTATTTTAGCTTTATCTACCTCTATACCTTTTTCGGAAACTATATGTCCTAAAACTATTCCTTCGGTCACCATGAAATGACATTTTTCCCAGTTTAGCACGAGGTTCACCTCCACGCATCTCTCTAGGATTCTCTCGAGGTTAGCAAGGCAATTGTGGAAATCAAATCCGCAAACCGAGAAATCATCCATAAACACTTCCATGATACCATCTAGGTAATCTGCAAAGATTGACATCATGCAGCGTTGGAAAGTAGTTGGGGCATTACAGAGGCCGAAAGGCATTCGTCTGTAGGCAAAAGTTCCATAAGGGAATGTAAAGGTAGTTTTTTCTTGATCTTCAGGGTGGATAGGTATTTGGAAGAATCCATAGTATCCATCTAGATAGCAGAAGTAAGAGCGTCTGGCTAGATGCTCCAACATCTGGTCTATAAATGGTAAAGGGAAATGATCCTTCCTAGTTGCTTTATTTAATTTTCTATAGTCTATACACATCCGCCATCCTCCTTCTAAACGTTTTGCTACATGTTCGCCTTTATCGTTTTGCACGGCTGTGATGCCTCCCTTTTTAGGTACTACATGCGCAGGGCTCACCCACTTACTATCCGAGATCTGGTAGATTATACCTTCCTCAAGTAACTTAAGAACTTCCTTTTTAACAACATCACTCATTATAGGGTTTATCCTTCTCTGATGTTCCCTTGAGGGTTTTGAATCTTCTTCGAGCGAAATCCGATGCATCCATACGGATGGGCTTATACCTTTCAGGTCAGAGATATTATATCCTAAGGCTGAGGGATGTCTTCGTAAAAAGTCTAAAAGTTGGTTCGTTTCCTCTTGGCTCAAGGTAGCACTGACTATAACTGGACGGTTCATCTTTTCATCGAGGAACTCATATTTCAGGTTCTTAGGCAGTTCCTTAGGTTCTAAGGTTGGTTTCTTAGGGCATGGCATAGGATCTGGGGTAAGGGATAAACATTCATAAAGGTTATCATCGATGTAAGGTTCTTTAAAGTCATCATCTTCCTTTACGGGGGTTGATGGTAACTTAATTGTTTTTATAATTTCTTTTTGTTCTAATTCTCTAACACATTCATCAATGATATCTAAGGCATAACACGAGTCTCCCATCACAGGTGCCATAAGAAATTTCGAAAGTATAAATTCTATTTTCTCGTCACCTACCTCAAATGTCAACTTTCCTTTCTTGACATCTATTATGGCTCCTGCAGTCGATAAGAATGGTCTACCTAGAAGGATTGGTATATCATTGTCCTCTTTGATGTCCATGACGACAAAATCAGTAGGGATAAATAACTGACCTATCCTAACAGGAATATCTTCTAGGATGCCTATTGGATATTTGACATACCTATCGGTTAACTGAAGTGACATCTTAGTGGGTTGTAATTCTCCTAAGTTTAACCTCTCACAAACCGCTAAAGGCATTAAGCTCACACTAGCTCCTAAGTCTAGAAAAGCTTTTTCGATGACATGATTACCCAAAAGGCAAGGAATGTAGAAATTTCCAGGATCTTTATCTTTCTTTGCTAATTTGTTCTCAGAAATAGCATTACATTCCAAAGGCTTCGGATCGTCAAGTCTACGTTTGTTGGTAAGGATGTCTTTGAGAAACTTTGCATAAGAAGGTATTTGGGTGATGGCTTCTATGAAAGGGATTTCTACATGAAGTTTTTCTATAACTTTCATAAATTTTTTATACTGTTTATTGATTTGGGTTTGTTTGAGTCTTTGCGGATATGGTATAGGTGGTTTATATGGCGGGGGTGGTACGTAAATTTTATCTTTAGGTTCTTCTCCTTTCTCTCGACCATCCTGGTTTTTGGATTCCTCTTGTTCCTTTACTTTGTCCAGGGGTTTGGTACATTCCTTAGATGTTTCGGGTTCACTCAATCTTGGGTTTGGTGGCTCATCATAAGCGTTCCCACTTCGTAGGGTAATGGCATTGGCTTGTCCTCTCGGATTTTGTTGAGGTTGTCCATGGAATTGTCCTCCAGGTGTAGTCTGAGGGGCTTGGTTTAAAGCTACCTGAGATATCTGGGTTTCAAACATCTTGGTATGAGTAACTATTTGGTCAACCTTGGTACCTAACTGAGTAATCAATTCGTTGACATGAATGTTTTGGTTCATGAACTCCTTGTTTTATTGGGTTTGAGCGGTGATAAAATTTTCCATAATTTTCTCAAGGCTCGGCTTTGGTGGTACAGGTTGCATAGATTAATTTGATCTAGGGGCTTGATAACTAGGCCTCGGAGGTGCATTATTTTGGATAGGGTTATTGTTTTTATAGGAGAAGTTCGGGTGATTCCTCCATCCAGGGTTATAGGTATTTGAATATGGGTTCCCTTGGGTGTAGTTCACTTGCTCGGAGTGGGTTTCGTTCAATAGACTGCATTCTGCGGATTGGTGTCCTTTGGTTCCACATATCTCATAAACCGACGAAACTGCGGCTATAGTATTCGGGTTTGTGTACATATGCTCGACCTTGAGGGCTAATGCGTCCATTTTATCTTGCATCATGTCTATAAAGCTTAGTTCATGCACTTCTCCTTGGGCTTCCTTCTTCTCAACTTTCTCGTTCGACTCCCTATGATTGATGGTTTTGAGCCATATCTTCGATGAAGGCACTAGCTTCAGGATAAGGTTTGTTCATCAGAGCACCGCCTGCGGCAGCATCGATGGTCATCTTCGTGTTATAGTGAAGTCCATTATAAAAGGTTTGAATGATTAACCAATTTTCAAAACCATGATGTGGGCATGCTCGTAACAACTCTTTATATCTCTCCCAAGCTTCGAACAACGATTCTCCTTGGTTTTGGGTAAATCTAGTTATATGGTTTCGAAGAACGGCGGTCTTACTCGGGGGTAAGTATCTAGCAAGAAAGACTCTTCTAAGGTTATCCCAAGTCGTAATGGAATTGGGTGGAAGGGAATCTAACCACGATAGGGCTTTATCTCTGAGGGAAAAAGGGAATAATCTTAAACGTATTGCCTCAGGAGAAGCTCCATTAGTTTTAAAAGTATCTGCTAATTGAAGAAATATTTTTAAATGTTGGTTTGGGTTCTCAGTAGCGAGACCTGCGAATTGTCTCTGTTGCACTAGTTGCAACAGGGATGATTTAAGTTCAAAATTATTAGCTGGGATAGTTGGGTTTACTATACTAGAACTAGGTTCTTCATTTGATGGTTGAGCGAAGTCCTTAAGAGGTCTTTTGTTTTGATCTTCGGTCATAGCTCTCTTAATTCTATGAAAGAATAAACGTGCGCGAGCGTAACGTTCGGGTTCCGCTAAAGGGTATACTAAACTTAAACTTCCGGTTGCTGCGAGTTCTTCGCATTGACCGGTGGGAAATAACCTAAGTCTAAACGATACAACAACAGGAAAATGAAATTTGACGAAATTGGTCCCCGGCAACGGCGCCAAAAACTTGATGCGTTGTTTTTCGCAAGTATACGAACGCGTCAGAGTAATATAAAAGATTATCGAATCCACAGAGACCAAGTGTCAATCTATTGTTATCTGTTGTTATGGTGTTTATCAAAGGCAATTAAAATAGGTGTTTTTAGAGTGTGCAATGAAAAGTAAAGTGTTGAATAAAGATTAATTAATAAAGACAGGATCAAATGTAATTCACGTAATCAATTAATAATCCAAGTACTTGCTAATAGAACTACTTATGGGCAACGTTTACTACTTTGAAAAGAACTAATTTAATGGGAACGGTCGCTTTCGCGTATTCAAAACCGAGTTGTACTCCGTAATCAAACCCTCTTATTGTCACTTATAAAAAGGTGCGCATTGCGTTAGAGTAGTAAACCTATTTTTAAGAAATATAGTATCTTGACTAAGTTGAAAAGTATTATAACCTGGATTTCTTAACCAAAAGAGGTTCTTACGAACCAGACTCTAAACTTATAAACGCGTCCGAAAATAGTTTAAAAATCTCTTTTCTTCTTAAGTTAAAAACTCCTAATGAACTAGACAAAGCGCTTTTGCTGTTTTTGAAATAGTTAAAAACAATTAAGTTTATAAATACGTTGGACGGCTTTCGATCTTACCCAATGGAATTGAAGTACGGGAAAACTTAAGTTGAAAGTTAAAATAGCCCTTAAGTGTTTCTACGAAGAATTGTACGGATTATCGGTTTAATTACGATCCTTACATTCTAACCTTTTAGATTTAGTTAGACATGGTAAAGTAAAAGTGCATTAATTTAAATAAAAGTAGTGCGAGTGCGGAAAGTAAATAAAAGTAGTGCGAGTGCGGGAAATAAATAATTTAAAGCGAGTGCGAGAAATAAATGATTTAAAGCGAGTGCGGGAAATAAAATGAAAGTAAAGCGAGTGCAGGAAATAAACAAAATAAAGCGAGTGCGGGAAATAAACAAAATAAAGCGAGTGCGGGAAATTAAATAAGATAAAGACAAGTAATAAAAACCTGCTCCAATCGGAGGGCTGAGTAAATTGCAATGCGGAAATGAAAATGGCGGCAGGATTAACTTCCTTCCAAAGTGCTCCAAACTCGATTACAGACTCTACCACAGACTCAATTACACAATTGTGGTAACACTCCAATGCGAAGCAGTTACCACTTTAAAATACTGAATATATGCCTAAGTGAAACAATGTTGCTTCTGAGTTTGCCTCTTCTCTATGTTTGGATGATTGTAAAAGTGAATTCGCGTTTCTATTTATAAGCAAGTAAAAAGATGGAAATGACTTGGATGCCATTCAACTTGAAAATAGGAGGGAACCGTTTTTCCTCTTGTGGCGCCCGCCACAAGGCCATGGCACCCGCCACAAGCACAATATGGGGTGCCTTAGTGGAAGTAGTGGGGAAACGTGGAAGTTGATGGAAGTTGAGTTTGACACGTCATGGCAGGGTCTATGGCGCCAGCCATGGGGTAGGCCACAAGAACAAAATGCTGAATTTTAGGGTTTTTAGCCCTTTTTCACTCCTTTTCTCGATCGGGGCTCCGATTAAAGTAAAAACCTAAAAACAAAGGAAAACACAGTAATAACACAACAAAATAATAATAAAACAACTAGAATGCATGTGAAATCGGAGTCGAAAATACGTAAATTTTAGTGTTATCAGTCTCCTATAATGAGATCTTTAGGATGATCCTTCTGAATTCTGATAAAGGGTCCCTTATTAATTTTATCAGCTTCAGGTTCCAGCTTGAGTGGACTCACTCTCATTACTTTTGTCCAGGAGGTCAGTTGGACCATCATTCAGAAATGTTTCAACATCGTCTGTGACATCAGTCTCTTGATCATCAACAACAACATTGATAGATTCCATCATAACTTTTGTTCTGGAATTAAAAACTCTAAACGCTCTGCTGTTTGTTGAGTAGCCCAGAAATATTCCTTCATCACTCTTGGGGTCCATTTTCCTTCTTTGTTCACGATCAGCCAGGATATAACATTTACTACCAAACACATGGAAGTATTTGACAGTAGGTCTTCTTCCCTTCCAGACTTCATATAAAGTGGTTGGGGTCCCTTTATTCAAGGTTACTGTGTTGTGAACATAGCAGGTTGTGTTCATAGCTTCAACCCAGAAGTGGTAAGGCAACTTCTTAGCATGAATCATAGCTCTAGAAGATTCTTGGAGAGTTCTATTTTTCCTTTCTACCACACCATTCTGCTGAGGGGTAATGGGAGAGGAGAACTCATGACCAATTCCTTCAGATGAACAGAATTCAGCAAATTTACTGTTCTCAAATTCTTTCCCATGATCACTTCTGATTCTGATAACATGACTCTCTCTTTCTCTTTAAAGTCTTAGGAAAAGATCTTTGAACACATCAAACACATCAGATTTTTCCCTTATAAAACTTACCCAGGTATATCTGGAGAAGTTCCAGCACTCTAGATGTGGTGTCATGTTTGATCTTCTGATGTGACATCTTTGTCTGCTTTCCAATCTGACAATCACCACAAAATCTTCCTTCATCAATCTTTAATTTTGGGATTCCTCTAAGAGCTTCAACAAATATAATCCCCTTCATTCCTTTAAGATGCAGATGGCCCAGTTTTTGATGCCATAGTTTCACTTCTTCTTCTTTAGCTAGAGTACACATTGATGAATAGCTAGTTTCTTGAGAATTCCACATATAGCAGTTGTCCTTAGACCTGACTCCTTTCATGATCACCTCTTTTTTTTCATTAGTAATCAAGCATTCAGTTTTTGTGAAGTTCACATTTAGACCTTGGTCGCATAGTTGACTGATACTGATCAGGTTTGCAGTCAATCCTTTAGCAAGAAGCACATTATCAAGATTAGGGACTCCAGGACAGTTCATCTTTCCAATCCCCTTGATTTCACCCTTTGCTTCATCACCAAAAGTTACATTGCTGGTGGCATGAGGTTGGAGGTTAATTAGTGGGTTTTTGCTTCCAGACATGTGTCTAGAGCATCCACTGTCAAAGTACCAGTCTTCTTTGGCTGAAACTCTGAAGGAAGTGTGAGCTATCAAGTTAGTACCACCAGCCCTAGGAATCCACTATTTTCTGTTAACAGGGATGTGTTGTTTGGGTCTAGGTTGATGATGAGTAGGATAACCATAAAACTTAAAGTAGAATGGTTTTATGTGGCCAAATTTCTCACAGTAATGACATCTCAATCTTTGGTGTTTTCCTTTATGTTGTCTTTCCTTGTGATGTTGAGACACCTGATGTGACATCTTTCGTTTGCTACCAGTGGGACTACACTCAGGAGAGGATTCATTGAACCCAAGGCCAGTCATGTCTCCTACCATCTTTCCAGTTTGGAGGATTTTGTCTAAGGTGTCAGATCCATTATTTAGAATTCTGACATACTTCGTCATCTCATCCAGTTTGGAGTTTAGGAACTCGGCTTCGATCTTCAACTTAGAAATGATTTCTAAGTGTTCTGTCTTCTCATCCTCTAGTAGGGTTATCAATTTTTTCTAATTCTCCACTTGTTGACACACTTCTTCACTTCTGAAACACAACTTCCTGTAGGTAGTATCTAATTCATCAAAGGTTACTTCATCATCACTGGAGTCTTCATCAGAATCCCATCTTCCAGTCAAGGCAGTCACAAGATTGGCAGACTCTCCTTCTGTTTCACTTTCATCAAACCAAGTAGCAGCAAGACTCTTCTTCTATTTCTTGAGATACGTCCCACATTCAGCTCTAATGTGTCCATACGTTTCACATTCACGGCACTGAATTCCTTTGCCCCGTTTGGATTTTTCCTCAGATTTTGTTCTTCTTCCAGCATCATTGGACCTACTAATGTCAAATGATTTGTTCTTGACATTAGACTTTGACCTTACATCCATCCTCTTCATGAGTTTGTTGAATTGTCTCCCAAGTAATGCTACATCATTTGCTAGATCTTCATCAGTATCCTGACTACTGTCTTCCTCTTTCTCTTCAGTGTTTGACATAAAGGCTATGCTTTTGACTTTCTTTTCAGATCCATCACTCATTCCCAACTCGAATGTTTGGGGGGATCCAATTAACTCATCCATTCTCATCTTGCAGATATCTTGAGATTCTTCTATGGTTGTCACTTTCATGGCAAATCTCTTGGGAAGTGACCTGAGAATTTTCCTCACAAGATTTTCATCTGACATCTTCTTACCCAGGGCTCCTGAGGTATTAGCAATTTCAAGGATATTCATATGGAAGTCATGAATACTTTCATCTTCTTTCATCCTCAAATTCTCAAACTTAGTAGTAAGCAGCTGCAATCTAGACATCTTCACTCTAGAGGTACCTTCATGAGTGGTTTTGAGAATATTCCAAGAATCTTTAGCCACCTCACAGTTGTTCACCAGTCTGAAGATGTTCTTATCAACTCCATTGAATATAGAATTTAATGCTTTAGGGTTTCCAAGAGCTAGTTCATCCTCCTCCTTGGTCCATTCTTCCTCATCCTTCTTATCAGTTGTAACTTCTCCTTCCATAGTAATGAAGGGATGTTCCCAGCCTGTTAGAACAGCCTTCCAAGCCTTATTATCCAAAGATTTCAAGAAGGCTACCATTCTAGGTTTCCAGTAGTCATAGTTAGATCCATCCAGAATTGGTGGTCTGTGTACAGATCCTCCGTCTCTATCCATAGTACCAGAAAGTAACGTCCCAAGATCTCACCCAGAACCAGAGCAGGATGCCTGCTCTGATACCAATTGAAATTCTAGTATCAGATATGAGATGTCGAAGGTAATGTCACGACACTAATATTTGAACAACAACTAACATATAAACATGATAAAAAACAAAGAAACAATTGAACAAGTGACACAAGCAATTGTTAATCGAGTTCGGTGCAAACTCACCTACATCTGGGGGCTACCAAGCCAGGAAGGAAATCCACTAAACAGAATTAGTTCAAAGACTCTCAGTAAACAACTTCAAGTTACAGTCTTTTCACCTAATCTCTACCTGTGTGACTTCTATCTAAGAACTCTTAGATATGAGACTCTACTCACTCCCCCTCAATCACAACAATGATATAAAAACAAATATTACAAAGAAAGAAGACACTCTTCAAGGACATATACTTGATCTTGCTTAAAAGCTTCAACCAAGTAAACATACACTAGTGCTTCAAAGCTTAGAATGGACAAGTTACAACATAAAAGTCAGTCCAATTCAAACATCAATAAGATAAATGAATGGCTCATAATACACAAGCTCACACAAGACTAAAACCCTAAAACTCTCTCACTCTTTCGTTCGTTTCTTTTGTGTTTAAACCAAGTTTTACATGGTCTTTAAAAAGAAGCTTTTGAATGGGCCTGGGCAGCATAAAACCCTAATTCTATTTTCCTTGCATATCTTCTAAGTAACGACAGCTAATCATCCCTTATTGGAAAATAGATCATTTTGGTTTCAAATCAAATTACTCCTTGAATAGCGCATTCAATCTCCATATCATCACACACAGATTTGCATGAAAAGCGCAATATTAAAATACATAACATTCAGACTGAATGTTTTGTATACACATGTCTTAATATTGGGGCTGACATCTTAGCTAAATCCTGCACAACTATATTTAAACATCCTGCAGGAAGCTGATATCACATGTCAAGACAACTCACGTGACAACTTGTGATAACTCTAAGTTTTACCAAAATTGATGCCAACACATAGAACCAATAGGATAAAATTAGCACTTTCCTTGCATGGGTGCATGGGCGCATGGGAAATCATTTGGGCCTTAAGAGTGATGCAATCCACTTCCACATCGTGTACAAAGTCTGCTGAAACCATCATGTGCAAGCATGTAAATGGAAATGATCATGTGAAGTTCAATCTTGCCAAAACACTTCCCATAATGAAGCCATGTGAAAGTTCCTCAAATTTAGTCCAAATGAGATGATCTTGGATATTTTAGAAAGGTGAGATCAAAGGGAAAATAATTTATCTTGAACACTTTTTCATTTGAAGCTTGGATCATGACGAATTTTGAGGTGGAAGTTTGGGAAATCAAACATATTTGAAAAATTTCTAAGTCCCAAGTCAAATTTTCACTTCTTCCACCTTGAATAACTTTTTATATGGACTTCAAATGAGAAATGTTCCTTTATAAAAGTTGTAGCAATTTCAAACCTCTTCAATTTTGTCACCAATTTTACCTCATTTGAATTTGGCACGAAGGAGTTATGCATTTTAGAAGTTGAGGGAAATCACTTGTTCAATGGTAATGGTCCAAAATGACATATATAATTCCTCTTGGCACATGAATTTGCAAGTTGAATTTGAAATTTATCCAAACATAAAAGTTGAAAGGCATCTTGAATTTATCATGCAATTTGAATGGCTTTCATCTCATAAACATTTAGCAAGTTAATGTCATGGGAAGTTGACCTCCAAACTAGGGTTTAGACAAAATGACTTATAATCTTTCACCATAAAAAATGACTTTCCAAGAAAACTTAGCTCTTGACCTCAACATGAAAGTTTTTTGGAATGTCATTTATAGTAAATTTTATCTTGGAATAAGTTTCATATGACAAATATTGTAGGAGAGAGGGTCTAGGGAACCCCAGTTTTAACTAGTTGACTTTCTTTGGTCAACCACCATGAACCAACTTGCTAGCTTGACATTCTCTTGACTTTTGGTATTCATGGAGGATAATATGTGCATAATATGATATAATGTGCAGCATTCAGTGAAATATTTGATCAATTGTTGAAAAAACTTGTTGAAGAAGTCACACAAGATACCCAGATAAATTAGGGTTTCAAAGGCTAACAAACTCCAAACTCTTGATGATTTCTTGATCAAAATAACATGTGAGGGTCATGGGGATCCATATATGATACTTAGAGCCATAGTAAACCAATTCTTGATTGAGCTCTTTGCATTGAGGGTCTCAACCCCTAGATATGAGCTTGCTAGAGCATAGGTGAGCATACATACTACCTACAAAAGAATTAAACTAACAATGGCATATTTTTGGTATTTTGGTTAGTAAATAATGAAAAATGAAGTATTATACAATAAAATGTGCTTGGTGATCTCTCCCAATCTAAACCCAATGAATGAGGGGTAAGGAGGATACCAAGGTGTGATCCCAATGCTAATGCTTATTATGGGAATAACATGAGGGATCTTAGGGTCAAAATTGGGGTCTTACACAAGGGAGTAGCATCAAACAATGGATCGTGTTAATAAAGTCTTGGGTTCAACAAGTGTGCGCTTAGGATTAATTCAATCGGGTGAAAGTCTTAAGACAAGGAGGTCATGCAAGGAAGCAACAACAACAGGTGAATTGAAGCGGAATTGTTGGTGTCTTAATCAATCTTTGATCAAAGTTTTTG
The DNA here is from genome assembly GCF_024323335.1 of Lathyrus oleraceus. Lineage (NCBI taxonomy): Eukaryota > Viridiplantae > Streptophyta > Magnoliopsida > Fabales > Fabaceae > Lathyrus > Lathyrus oleraceus. The sequence goes on from NC_066581.1 coordinate 177,097,808, forward strand.
GAGGTGCTAGAGTTAAGAATAAATTTGGGGTTTGTGGTATTTGATCTCTCATCTCTTGTATACATACATTTGCAAATTAAGATTTATAATAAGAATATCTCAATTCCAATTTGAATTGAGGGCAGACGTACCCATAGAGAGGTCGATTGGAGAACTGCCTAAACAAATCCTCGTGTACTCTCTCTCTCTCTCTCTCTCTCTCTCTCTCTCTCTCTTTCTCTCTCTCTCTCTCTCTCTCTCTCTCTCTCTCTCTCTCTCTCTCTCTCGTTCTCTCCCTCTCTCTCTCTCTCTCTCTTTTTATTTTTTTATTCGCAAATTATCGATTGATATGATCACCGGATCAACATACTTTGGATCATAATTTTGATTGCATTTTGAATCTTGTGTTTGTTGTATTGATCACTAATCATTTGGTTGTGATTGGATTTGTTAGAACAACAAACACAATATAAAATTACAAACTTTTTTTTCGCACACCAAGTGTTCGACAAATTGTTTTACTTAGTTTTTTTGTGTGTGGATATCATTGGAGATAGACTTTTACTAATGTAGAGTATTCAATTAGTTGTGTTTAATTGTTCTTGATTGACTAGTGGATTATTATCATAACGTTGACCCCTTTACGCATACCCAGGCTATTCATTAGTAGGTTCGGTTAGACGATTTTTAATTCGAGAAATATTTTAAACTTGCTTATGCAGTATAAATTTTTCTAAGTCAAATTTTCGGATAAATTTTTAACTTAGGATATAGTCACCCCCTCTAGATCTAAGCCTATCGTCTAACAAGTGGCATCAGGAGCTCTAGTTGTTTCGGGTCTTAAGGTTTGATTATTATATAATTACTACCTAACCTAAAGGAGCGTATGATAAAGCACCTATTTTTATCGGAGAGTATTATGGCTATTGGAAAGCTCGTATGTGTATCCATGTCAACTCCGTTGACAAGGGTATATGGGATGCAATCATCAATGGTCCAAATGAAATTATAATGATCAATGATGAAGGTATCACCATACCAAAATCGGAAAGTCAATGGAATGATAATGATAAGAGGTTATGGTCAAGTGATTAGAAAGCAAAAAGTATTCTCATATGCTCTTTAGGTGTTGACGAGTATTATTGTGTTTGTCAATATTGTACCACCAAAGCTATGTGTGATGCATTAGAAGTTTCCCATGAGGGAATTAATAAGGTAAAACAAGCTAGAATAAATACATTAAAACAAGAGTTTGAACTCTTTCGCAAGAAGCATGGTGAAACCATTTCTGACATGCAAAAGAGATTCACACATCTTATTAATATAAGGGATGCTCTTGGTAATCATATCTTCAATTTTATTGCTACTAACAAGGTTTTAAGATGTCTTAATAGGGAATGGAAACCCAAGGTCACCACGATTAAAGAGTCGAATGATCTTAAAGCACTTGATCTCACTACCTTGTTTGGAAAATTGAAAGAACATGAGCAAGAACTCACTTTCTTGGAAAACATGAAAAGACTATGAAAAGAAGATGAAGAAAGAGATAGGTAAAGACAAGGTGGAAGAGAAGAAGTCCATTTCTCTAAAGACTTCTAGTTTAAAGTCCTCAATGAATGAGCTTAGTTATTGTGAAAATAAAGATGATAAAGATTCCAATAAAGAAGATATGGGATTGTTCATCAAGAGGTACACTAAGTATATGTGGGAATAAGAAAATGAGTACCCTGAAAAGGATGATTACAACAAATCCAGAAGGTTGTCAAATTCCTCAAAGGAAGATGAGAAAAAGAAAAGTAAAGGTAGAAGTACATGCTCTAATTGTGGCAAAGAAGGTCACATTAGTCTGAAGTGTCCTAAGATCATGAAAGTAAAGGAGAGAGGTCATCACAAAAGGTCCAATAAGTCTAGAAGGGCTTATATTGCTTGGGAAAGCGAAAGTGGTTCTTCAAGTGGAGAAAGTTCAAACTCAAGCGACAAATCGACAAAGATGTGTTACATGGCCAACAAAGGAAAGAAAAAGAATGTAAGTCACTCTAAGCCTAAATTTATGTATGACTTATCTTATTCTCAATTGCAAGAATCCTTTGAAAATCTACAAAGACAAGCCATATAAGCTTTCAAATATCTAACTTCAAATATTTTTTTTTCTCTCATTTGCAAATTATGTTATTTATGTTCATTTGGAAATAATGAATTCAAGTTGTCTTTCGATTCATATATTATTGGAACTGGTTCACTTATGGGTTAGGATAATCTATATTTGTTGGGCACCGTAGCTACCTACGATGCATCCTTAAGTTTGGAATCACGTGGTACTAAGCGTAAAATTGACAATAACAATTCAGGAACATTATGGCATGAGTGTCTAGGTTACATATCTAAAATATAGTTGAGCGACTAGTGTAAGGTGGAATTTTAGATTCTGTTGACTTCACAAACTTTGATGTTTGTGTTGAATGTGTTAAAGGTAAACAAACCAAAACAAGGAAGTTTGGTGCATATAGAACTATAATTTTTTTAGAGTTGATGTAGCGGGGTATTCGTTACCATTAGACATATTGATTAAATCCAAGGTAAACCATACAATTCGAGTCGCCACCGCACTTCTATTTATCCAAAGGAATGGTTAGAAAGCGAACAAAAACCTAATAGTTTTATCAAGCCGAAAACTAGTAAAAATGTTAGAGATCGGGGTAAGGGGGTTGGTTATGCAATAGGAAGGTTTTAAGCACCCAAAACATCCTAGGTACTCCTAGGGAGCCCTTTTCACACTTGTTGTAAGGTTGGCATTTTGTGAAAAAAAAATTGTGCAAACATGATTGAAGAGATGAGAAGAGAATATACAAGTTATTTACAATTTTGTGTTTGGATGGATAAACCCATTGCCTATGTACCATCTTAAAAAAGATTAGGATCAAAACCTCGTAGTTCGGGGTAAAAATTTCAAAACAAGTTGGTGAATTGATTGGTCCAAAAGCCTTAAGGTCTTTTGTTATCCAAGGGAGAAAACTCAACCTAAAACCACAAATCCACCATGTGAGGATATCTTCAACATGCTAGTGAGGGGTTAACCCTATAATAAGCATGGAAGACTCATTGTCCATCACTTAGGATATAGGTGAGTATTACATCTATCTCAAGGATAACTCAAACCTAATAGCTAAAGGTTATGAAAAGTTTTTGATAAGAAGTGGCCATTGAAACCACAAAAAGGTATTTGAATGAGTTATATTTACCAATGAAAAGTATTTACAAAATATGGTCAAAGTTGACTTAAAGATTCAATTCAAAATAAGTGTTATGAAAAGAAAGTTTGAAAATTAAAAGCATAAGGCTTAGGTTTCTAATGTTTGAAGACAAGTGTTAAATGTTTGCACAAAAGTTTTGGCTTGGGTTAGAGTGGAGGGAAGAAGAAGAATGACTAAGGTCCTAATCATACAAGAGATGAAGGATAAGAAACAACACCACAAATGGAGTTCCTCTCTTGAGATCATATTGATGATCCAAGTAGCTCCCATCCTTTGGAATATGCAAGCAAGTAAGTAAAAGCTCAAGCAATCAAATCAATCAAGCAATCTCTTAGAAGATCCCCAATGGCTCTTGCATCTTTCTCTTTTGAAGCACAAGTTAATGGTTCTTCAATTTTTGCTCAAATAGGATTCCCTAGCACAAAAGCACAAACATCAAAGAGTTCCATGAAGTAAATCAAGAATGGATAAGAATGAGTTTAGAGACTTGGTCCTTTTAATCCATCTTCAACATTAAGGCTTTTTTACTCCATTTTTGCATAGGGAAAGTCCTAGAATCTAAGTCCGTTTGTCCATTTTTGCATTTGGTCCACAACAATCAAAACAAAAACACAAGCACAATAATATATATACAATTATGTGCTCAAGTGAGCAAAAGGCAAATTGCATTAACATAAACATGTGCTCAAATGAGCAAAGGAAAAAGCAAATGAATAATATGTACAAGAATAGTAAATTGCATAAATGTAAAGAGCAAGAATTAAATGTTAATGGTTAATGGTTAGTGTTAGAGTTAGTGTGCTATAAGGCAATTTAGCGCTATGTTAAGCAATCGTAATTGGAATTATGTAGAAGTCACAACTATCTGAGGTCGGACAACAATAATGTAGGCAACAACACAAGTGAATCAAACTCCTACAACTTGACATGCCAAAAAGAAGATGAGAAATGATCTAGTATTGATTTAGGTTCTTTGCTTGATTAGAAAGCAACCTATCCTTAATGCAAAGCCATTCACTTGATCTTTGATCAAGATGAATTAGATTTGAATCAAGGAAGGTTAAACCTCCCATGTATCAAGGCTAACCACCAATCTTTAACTCATTGATCAAAAAAAAGTAAAGAAGAAGAAGAAGAAGATGAATATTAAAGTACATTAATGGAAATGGAATGAGATAATCAACAAGCATTGACCAAAGATATATGAGATCAAAGTCAAACAATAGAAAACAGAAGCAAAATGAAGATTAGAAGTCAAGAAATAACTAAAATATTTTTGGTATTTTTCAATATTAAAATAAAACTTGAATTAAAATAATAAAGAAAGGTCAAACTTCAAACTCACTTCAAATCAACTTTGAAAAGTCCAAGTGAATTATCCCAAGTTCAACAAGGTCAAACAAAGTTTGACAAAAAATTTCAGCATTTTTAGAAGTCACAAACTATTTTTAATCAATTAAAAATGCATAAAAATAACCTAATTGAATTAAAATCTCAATTAAATCTCAAGTCAATTAATAAATTGATGAGAATATTTTTCATAGATCTATCATCATTCAAATAGGTTAAAAAAATATTTTTGTATTTTTGGAATATCAAAAACTATTTAAAATGAATTAAAAATAAGCAGAAAAGAAACAATTCTTAAAAAATATCAAATGATAAAATAAAAAATATTAAAAATCAATTTTATAAACTAGAAATTAAAAGGAGAAAAATGCAATTGGTCTCATATTTTTTGGACCAAAAATGAAGGAGATATGAATTTTTAAAATGAAATGGAATTAAAAGAAATAAAAGAAAATAGAAATGAGAAATTAAAATGATGAAAATGTGTGGACCGTCTGATGAGACCTCATTAAATGACGTGGATCATCACGCGGCTAGGAAGCGCGCGCTCACCATGCTCTCCTGTCAACTGAAATGCACATGGCCTTTAAAATAGTCATGACAATGAATGGACTAGATTACATCTGGAAAAATAAATGGAAGGCTCAGATTTAATCTGGAGACCAGACGGTGGCCAGCGCCACCGTCTTCTCCGGCCAAGCTCCAAGTTGTAGAGAAACAAATGTTCATGAAAAGCCACGATCCAGATACCAATCAAAAGCTGGGGTGATGTACATTACCCCTGTACCAACCAAATCCACTCTAGGTTTCTACATTGAATTTTAATGGTGTTCAACTGAACTTGCTAGATTTTAAAATTTCAAAGCTCAAGAATGTTTCCTCTATGCAGAGGACTTCAGATCACACAACAACAACAAGAAACAACCAGTATATTAGTTGATTCGAAGAAATTAAAATGTGAAGTGAACCTCTGATTTGCAGAGCTTGGAGTCACAATTCCTTGCTATGGATTCTTGCAGCTTGTTCCTTGGATCAAAGGGAAGAAGGCTAAGGAACTTTAGATCCAAGAAAATAATCGAGGTAATTGAATTCTAGATCTGAAAATTGAGAGAAAAATGAGTGAGTTCCTTTGGTGTGAGGGTGAGGATTCAATTGCACAACATTTAGGGCGCCTTCAGGTTGGTGAAATGAAGAGCATTGGCATTGAATTTATAGGAGAAGCATGGCTGAAATGCATGAACATTCCCTTGCATGAATGGAAAGGGCCTCCATGCATGGGCCTGTACAGGCGCATGGAGGGCCCAATTCCACTTGGATTTGGCAGCTGATCATCACCATGTGCAAACTGGACATGCAAATTGTGCATAATCATCTCATGCAATGCAAATTTTATGAATTTCCAAAATCGTACCATAATGTCTAGGTCTTCGAAAATGCCATGTCCAAAATAGAAACACCACCTCATGAGTAATGGTTGGAAAGATTTTTGCATAAGGATCATTTGTTATGTTTATCAAAACTCCATTTGAGCCTTGGAAATTCATGAAAAGTGGTCATGAAGTGTAGGGTGCAAAACATGTACATGTGAGATTTTCAAAAATGGCCAAAGTTCAAGCCCTTATGTTTCAATGATGCAAGCTCCAAATGACACAATCTTCAACATCAAAGTTGTATATCTTTTCAAGACAATCAATTTGGACTTAAATTTTTCATCATTTGTATTTTTGATGAAGAATTTATGGGCACTTGAAGTTGGACTTTTTCACAATTCAATGCATTTGGTCCAAAGTGACCTATAATGTTTTGCATTATCACATGTATTTATTTTACGATTTTGAACTTTTTCTCAACATAACATCTGAATTATACATCTTAATATTTCCAATGAATTTGATCCCACCTTAAAATCATGAAAAATGAAGGAGTTATGTCCTTGGGAAGTTGACCCAAAATTAGGGTTTCAGTCAAAATGACCTATAATGTCTTGGAATGGAGGATGACCTTCCAAGCTTCAAATAAATTTTTGATGAACATGAAATTTGTTCATATGGTTCTTAAGAACATTTTTTCTCTTGGGGTCATCTCCATTTGACAAACATATCAAAAGTTAGGTCTCAGTGTAATTCAAAATAGCCAGATGAAATGACTGATCAACTTCTCAAGTCCATGCCTCATATCTTGATGAATTGATGATTGAGGACACTCAATTAAGTTCAAATATGCATGAAATGATGAATTAAAGAACTTCCCTTGATTGCAATTAACTATGGGTTGAGGTTGCTTCATGAGCAAGGCACAGTTGATGAACAGATGAATTAGGGTTTCCTTGGGAAACAAGCCTCAAGCCCTTTGGTTTGCTTTGATCAGAATGATGAATTCAGATACTTAGGAGGCATATTTGAAGGATTGGAGCTTTGGTAACCATTGCCATGCTTGCTTTCATCTTCCCTTGACCATATCAATGCACATAGGATCTCCTAGAAGCTTTGGATCTTGTGACTGCTCAAGCTACAAACAAAAGATGTTAGTGACATATTTTTGTGCTTTTGGTTAGTAAATAAAATGATAAAAGCAATAATATACAATTCAATCATGCTTGGTGATCTCAAACCAACTCACAAAAGATCCCACCCAAAGGTAAGGAGCCAAGATGCTATGATCCTTGAGGCAAGATGCAAAAATGCAATGTTATGATGCCATGAGGGATCTTAGGGTCAAAATTAGGGTCTTACAGATTCCCCTTATATATCTTTGTGGACCATTTCCTACACCTTCTTAGAATGCTCAATATTATTTTGTATCATTCATAGACGATTATTGCAGATATGCATACATATTTCTTATACATGAAAAGTCTCAATCATTGGATGTGTTCAAATCATTTAAGGTTGAAGTTGAGAGTTAACTCAACAAAAGAAATAAAAGTGTCAAATCTAATTGTGGCGGTGAATATTCCGAGATATATAACAGTTCAGGTGAACAATGTCCAGGGCCTTTTGTCAAATACCTAGAGGAATGTGGAATTATCCCACAGTACACCTTGTCAGGGTCACCTAGCATGAATGGTGTAGCTGAAAGACAAAACCAGAATCTTAAGGATATGACAAGGAGTATGATTTGTCATTCCTTCTTGTCAAAGTCATTCTAGTCGGAGACACTAAAGATTACAACTTACATTCTACATATAGCACCGACAAAGGCAGCTGCCAAAACACCTTATGAGCTTTGGATTGGGCAAAAGCCTAGTTTGAGCCATTTTTCACGTATGGGGATGTCCAGTTAAGGCAAGGCCTTATAGGAAAAATTAAAAGAAATTCGACTCCCGAATAGTGAGAAACTTCTTTATTATTTATTCTGAAAGATCTAGGAGATACAAATTTTACGATCCCAAATTAAAATCTATTTTTGAGACGGGAGTTGTTGTACCCCAAAATTTTCCCTCCCTTTTTTCTTCTAACCTATAACCTGAGATCCATCTATACCCATCCATGTCTCATTCATATCCATCATTCATTCATGATTAAGAATTTGCCAATGAGTATCATAGATTCAAGGTTTGTGGTCCTCATCATCATATGGGTTAAAGCTCTGAATGTTTGTTTCTTTGGGACCTTAACTCCTGGGGTCTATGCCATGACATTCATCTATACACCCAACCCTAATTCTTGATCTTGAGGGATCTCATTGATTGATCTTCTAAGCCTTAAGTTGACTTATATACCCTAATGATGGGTCCATGGCTTGATATGAGGAGCTTTGGATGTGGTTTGAAACCATAATCAAGGATAGTTGGTGCATGAGTGCCATGTTGGTTGACTTTTGGACTTGGGATTCATCAAAATCCTAGCATTGATCTTTCAGGTTCATGAATCATGTGACGTGCATTGAGGCGTTGGAAACCCTAAGTAGGGTCATTGCATTGACAAACTGTTGGTGTGAACTGTTTCTTGGTTTGAGTTCTTGGTTGTTGCTTAACTTAGAATTGTGACTATTAAACCTTATGTCATGTTTTGTTTCAATGGTCCTTCGATTCCTGCTTGCATTTAGTGCATTGGTATTTTGGTCTTTGGTTTACCTTTGGTCCATTGAAATTCTTAACTCATTTTAGGTCATTCATTAGTGGTTCATCCGTTCATGGTAATCCATTAAGTCAAGGTTAATTTGTTGTTTCTTAGCATTTAGACATAAACCAATGTTTCATTCAGACCAAGTCTTAATTCATTCAAAATAACTTTCATTACATTCACACATATCATGTTACAATGTCATAAAAATTGATTTTTTACTTATGGTTCACTTTGGTCAACTATTGAATTTTTGGTCAACCAGTTGACCAAAGTCAACTCAATCTAGTTCATTCCTAATTCTAGCTTCCATGTTTGAATCTTCATTAATCGCACAGACATTTGGATTTCATGATCAAGTTGCTTCATTTGCAAGTTAAATTTTGTTTTTCTAAATTTTGACCATGGGCCTTAATGATGCCCTTATGCCTTGATCCACATGCCAAGCCTATTTCATATCTAACTCATCTTTTTCATCCAAAGCATTTTAACCATCACATGTTCATCCAATTTGACCATTGATTTTATCTCAATTTCCATTCAATTTAGTACACAATCTTTGAACCATTATTCTCACTACAACCTTAAGTGCATTTCAAACCAAATTCAAATCATAATGTTTCTATTCGATCCATAGTTCATTCCATTAAAAAGCCATTACATGACATACAAACTTTCCAATTTATTCCATTTCATAATTGCAACCTTCCATTCAATTCACATACATTTTGCATCAATCGCTCAAAATTCCATCACAAGCATAAGCCATTTCAATTTCCAAATTATAATACAATAGTTCATTCAAACCAATACATTTTCAAGCCATATCATACAATCCAACAGTTCAATACATAACATTCACTTCATTCACATTATAAACTAACACCGAGCATCATAGCAGGCTAGGTGCATAGCTCACATACCAATATAACAATGCAAACAGTCCATCTATCACCATAAAACAATCATAACAACAGAAAGGCCTAAATCAATGGAGCAAGACTCCTAGCGCCGCTGAGGCATCTATCATAAACCTGCCACCATCAGCCATCGATGACCATGGTAACTTAAATGCAATGGGTTTATTATCTGCAAACAAGGGAAGGCCCATGGAAGGAATTGTTGAGCAGGTTCATGATGGCAGTACCATTCTCGTCTACCTGCTGTCAGAGTTTCAGTTTGTCCAAGTTTTTGTTGCCGAAATTTTGTCTCCACAAATGGGAAAGAGAGTTTCACCCGGAAGTATTGTCGAACCTGAAGTGAAGGTTGGTGAGACTAATTGAGGTGTTAGCGGAGAACCTCGAGCCTCACTCGTAGTTGCCCAAAGACTTGCAGTTTCAACATCTTCTGAAACAGTTGTTGATCCTTCTGCTCTTGAAGTTAAGTTCTTCACTGAGATGAAAGTATTGAATCGATATGGTCGAATTATCCTAGAAGGTGTTGATAAGTCCAGCAACTTGATTGGGTCAGTGTATTATCCTGGTGGTGAATCGGCAAAGGACCTGGCACTAGAGCTTGTGGAAAATGGTTATGCCAAATATGATTGGAGTGCAAATATGTTGGAAGAACAGAAAAACAAAGTGAAATCATAACTACTAATTGATATGTGAATTCAACCACATTTTAACCAACCTAACTAACCCAAAACAGAAAAACAAAGTCTTGCAATTCAAAATGAATTTGAGAAGAATTTCAAGGGCATTTCAAAATCCATACTCACTAACTATTCAAAACAAAATTTGAAATTTTAAACTACATTATGAAGAAAGTTCATTTGAATTTTCATTTGGATTTCACATCCAACTAACAAACTGTAGCGGTAAATTCATGATCATCGAGATATGGATAAGCAAGACATCAAAAAACAAGAGTCACCACCGCGCTTTGATTGTTTCCAAGGGAAAAGGGAAAAGTACGAACAAAACTCATAAATAATAATTTTTTAAATCAAAAATAATAAAATGCCAAAGATTATAGGTAAGGGGGTTGGTTACACAGAGGGAAGATGTTAGCACTCAAAGTGTCCTAGGTACTCCTAGGGAGCCCTTTCTTGTGTGCATATGTGTTTTTGTACAAATGATGTTTGGAAGCAAATAGAATGGGGGGATGAGAAAAGAATTCACTAATTATATTTTTGTGTTTGACAAGACCTTCGGACTTGTGCCTACGTACCAACATAAAGATGAGGGATCAAAACCTCGTAGTTCGTGGTATAAATTTCAAAGTGGATGCATTGCTTTTACCAAAAATTTGGTTTGAAAGGAACAAAGGCCTAAAATGGTTTAAATGAGTGTTAGTTCTTTTTGGCTTTTGAAAATTTTAAGTAAAATATATTTAAGTTTATTTACAAGTTTGATAAAGAAAAGAATGTTGAAAATGCAATGGCATAAGGCCAAAGCTTCTAATTTGCAATATGGTCTTAGCTTAGAAAACAAGCACAAGTAAATAAGTTTTTTTTGAAAGGAGAGAGAGATTTTGAAATTTAAGAAATGGGGAGGAGATGAAGAGACTAATCATAAGCATAAATTTAAAAGTTAAGAGTTGAAAAGATCTGACCAATGGGTTGCAATCCAATAGACAAGAATGTTATGTAGAAACCCAAATTCCCTTGGAATTTAGAATCAAGCAACAAACAATGCACAAAATATCAACTTGAAGAGCAAGGCATCAAATAAAGATAGTCACATCCAAGATTAGCAACTCCATGATCTTCTTCAAATTTGCCCAAGTAGCAGATGAATCTCAAGATGCCATAAGTCACAAGTTCAAAATAACAACTTCATAATGATCATGTTGCGGATGAACTCAAATGGATCTTTAATGATGTATCAGATGAAGTTTTAAACTACAAGCACTTGGTTACATGAAAATTGGCATTGGCCAAGTCCTTTGCATAGGGAGTCTTGCCTAAATTCTAAGTCCAATTGTCTCAGATCAAACCAACAGTCCACACAAGAAGTTTTTTAGGGTTTTTATTCTTATTATGTACATTAGTAGTCAAAGACCACACAAACAAACAAAAAAAATATATCACAAAATATGGTCCAAGTGGACAAAGTGAAAATGACATTAACATAAAAAATTAGAATGGTATGAATAATGGCAAATGAATAAGGCTTAAAAATAAAGTGCATTAAAAGTAAATGACTTGAAATTAAATGTTAGTTGTTAATGAGTTAGAAGTTAATATTGCTTTTGCTTTTTTAAGTCATTCTTTGGAGAACACTCAACCCACTTATCACAAGCATGTATCCTTGAGCCAAGACATCTTCCAAAGGAAGGAAAAAAGGCCAAGTTTCTACACAATATTGTAGCACCTCAAATTTGCACCTACCTTTTGTACATTCATTTCATTTTAGGTCATTAACATAACAAAGTCCATTGCATAGCATTGCATGGCCATTTGCCCAAGTGCAAGTTCCTCAGACAAATTAGGTCAAACTCGTCAAGAGATCAGGTCAAACAAGCAAGCAAGTGCCATTTTCATGGAGACAAGGCCCTAGGGTTGGTTTATCAAGTTCACATGGTCTAAGGATCATTTTGAAGTGGTTTGGCCAAAGATTGGATGATCAAAGCTCAACAGTCAAGCTGAATTGCATCAGAAACCCTAGAAAGTCAACTGTGGTCAACTGTGGTCAACTGTGTCTGATTTTATGGATTGGAAGGTGTGAGATGGGTTGAAAGGCCTCATTCATGTCCATATAAGTCTCATTTGACATTTCAAAGATCAAGGTTGAAGAATTTGAGGTCAGATAAAAAGTTTCCAAAAATAGCAGGTGACCTGTAATTTCAAACTGCCCAAAATGGAAAGTTCTTCTCCTCAAAATTACTTCATCATACAAGCTTCAAATGGAATTTTGTCCAACATGAAAGTTGAAGATCTTGTTCTAACCTTTCCAAAAAGTCCAAGAACATGAAATTCTCATGTGTGGTTGGCAAGTTATGATCAAATCATTTTCAGAAAATGTTGAACTTCAAGGGACCATATCTCATGAACCATTTGGCCAAATTGGGTGATTCTTTTTTGATCAAGTCACATTTGACATGTACTATCACATTGCATCATTACATTTCCTCAAAAATCAACACATCAAAATGGCATTTTTCAAGTGGACTAATTTGTATTTTGGTGGGAAAAAAGGTGATTTTGAGAAATACATGGCATTTGCACTCCAAACCAGTTCTAACACATCATAAACATCATTTTGGACTTGCTTGAATGGTTCTTGCACTGTTACATTGGCTGCATTGGCAAAAGGGCATTTTGGCCAAGTTACTTGAAAATGGCATTTCATTAATCCACTCATATTTGCCTAATCTTGATTAACAAGTTGATTAGCACATGGTATAAAGTTCATAATCATAACTGTTTCTCCTAATCACATTCACTTTTTCAGATCCAAACACAAAAAATCACAAAATTCTCTCAAATCCTCAAGAACTTTTCTTCAACTTTTTGCTTCGAACCTTGATTCTTCTTGTAGGTACTCTATTCCAATCACCAATTCATGCACAAGTGATGATCTGTTGAAGCATTTTTCGAGCAAAATCAGTGGAAATTGCAACTGTTGGAACTTGAAGATTCACAAAACAGTTGGAGATTTCGTGGAACTGGAGCATAATTGAACCATGATCTTCACTTCATTCATCCATTGAAGCATTGATGAACTTCTGTTTTCACCTGTAAAGCTCTGAAGCTGAAGATTCCATTGCTGCTGTTCTTCAAAGGTCAGATTTCGACCATTACATTTCATGCAATTAGTAGGTGCATCTTGTAGATCTCTTCATGACATGAACACTGAGCTTTGAACCTATCGATTTCATGCAATACTCAATTAGTTATGCTGTTTTGAATTTTGACCTAGAAACTTTCTTGTGCTCGATCTGGTTGATAGGAGTAGAATTAGGTTAATTGAAGATTGGATATGTGATGTGTGATGTGTGATGATTCCATTGGTATGCTTTTCTTGAATTTCTGTGAAGTTTCGTTCATCACCTGGAAAAACCTGAAGAACACGATGAACAATTTGAAAAAATCCATTCCAGATCGTGTTTAATCTTGATTGCATGGCCTTGGCACGGTTTGGTTGTTTGTGGCTCATGTAGCCTATCACGCGCTGACACATCACTTAGTGAAACGCAGCGTTTCACTAAGTGGCGCTTTATATTGGTTTTGGACACGGTTCGATTCCGTGTGATGTATTTGTTTTGCATTATTTTCCTTCACATGTCCATATGTTCATCGCCTTTGTTTCATCTTTTTTTTTATTTTCTCTCCATGATTAAAAATCCATAACTCCTTCAATTTTGATCCAAATTTGATGCAATTTTTTGTGCCATTCTCCTTATCATGTGCTGGATTTTATGGTTATTTTTAATAATTTTGTGCACGTGTGGATTTTGAAAATGCCTAGGGTTTGTTTGAATGTGTCCTTTTGTGCATCATGCTCACTCTTTTGTTCATGAAATGATGAGATTTCATTAGAAAGTTTTGAAACTCTGCAATCATGTTCTAGACATCTTAAGGAGCATTTTGATATGTGGTTTGTAATTTTTGAGTTCCTGGATTGAGAGATATGACATGATATTTGAAGGTGTTACACTTTATGCCATGCCATTCATTGTGCAACTTCATGATTTTATTTGCCATGCTTATGGACTTTGGATTAAGCTGGATTTTTGCATGATGGATCATATGGATGTTGAGAATACATGTGAAATTTCTGGATTTATTGAGTTCATTTTCAATTTGTTTGGTAATTTCTCCCCTGTTTGACCAATTGTTGACTTTTTGTGAGTCATGTTTTCATTTGATTTGGGAAATCCTTATGGTTTATTGGATAAACTTGAAATTTGGCATGTGAATTCTAGACATCTTGTAGATTGCCATGGCTTTGATCGCATTCATTTATCATGTTTTGTCACTTTTTTATGATTGGTTGAAGTTGATGCATGTTTTGATGCTTTGTATGAGCTTGCTTGAACTTGCCTTGACTTTTTAAATTTCATTGACCTACTTCCCTTGATCCAAATGAGCTGAAATTTGGTATGCTTATCATGCTGTGGATGATGTTTGATCATGATTTATTTTAGGATTTATTGAAATGTTTGTGATTGGATTTGAGTTGAGCCATTCTGTTGACTTCTTTGAGGTTCTAGATTGCATGTTTGGTGCTATTTTGTTCATGAAATGATATTGATGAATGATATGAACATGAGACCAATTGGATTTGATTCTTAATTGTTTGATCTTGATTTTTGATAAGTTTCATGTTCTGTTTTGTTGATTTGATCTCATTTTGGCCCTAGTCTTGGACTAGTGGTTTGTGCTCTCACTTTTGAGTTGTGTTTCAGGTTAATAGCACAAGTGCTTATGCTTGATGGTGTGCCTCATTTGGAGTTGCTTTCTTGTTTGTTTATGACTAATCATTGGTTTGTTTTGTAGGTTCTAAAACTCGTCCTTGTGCCCCAGGGCTTGCACCTTTGTGCATTGTGATTGTGTTTGACTGTACAGATTAACTGTTAACCTTTTGCTGTTTAATGTTGGTTTGTCTAAGTACTGATTATATTGGATTGATTTCAGGTACCTTAGTTGCTTTAGTTCTATTGAGAACTTGCTTTGCTTTGCTTGATAGCATTAGCATTTGAGGTATAATGACTTCTTCTCCATGTAGTCTGGAAGACCTGGTCTGTTACTTGGCCAGGCACCTGTCTGAAGTCCTCCTTAAGAGGCAATGCTTGTGCTTGTTTATTTTTGTCCCCAAGCAGGAAAAGTCCTTTGATAAGGCAATTGGCAGAACCCAAGGGATGTGCAATCCATCCCCTGCTATTCTGTTGAGTCATCCCTCTGCTCACACCACTGTGTTGATGCATTGGGATACTAACCCAAGATCTTGTACAGTGTACAGTTGAGTCAGTGTCTAAGTGTAGAAGGGTTCCCACTTTCTGAACCCACACTTCATTGTCTGAAGCTCTCCCTGGCCAGGTATAAGAGCTGTGAAGTCTTATCTTCACTCACCTTTCATCTGCTTCACCCTGACTCTCAATGTCAATGGTTAAGAGCAAAACTCACCCTGTACAGTTGGCTTGCTCTTGCAGCCTCACCCTTGTTTGAGCCTCACTTGTGTGCATATAGTGTGTGCTATTTGTGATTGTTTGCTTTGCTGTTTACCTGTGCTGAATAGGATAGGCTTGCTCCCTGTGCAAGTTAGCTAGAAACCTTGACTTAGGGCTGATTAGCATGATAACATCTAGGCTCGAGTCGTAGTCTCCCTAGTTGTGTCTCCCTTTGTTATCTGGTTAGGCTAGTCCTTTTTCCCTGCGTAGGGGAACTACGTCGCCCTGATCCTCATACCAGATGAGGTACGTAGGCAGGAGATTGAGTTGATCTCTCCGGGCAACCTTTGTGTCTTTTGTTTTGTCTCCTTTTGTGTGAGTTGTTGTGTGCTTGGAAGCTGATGTAAGTCCAGTGATTGGCATTCGGGTTCCAGTGTGGGTTTGTTGGTTCGGGCGTCGATATAAGTCCAGTGATTGGCATTCGTGTTCCACGTTTGCCTCTTTGTGTGTGTTTTGGTTCGGGCGCTGATATAAGTCCAGTGATTGGCATTCGGGTCCCATGTTTGCCCGTGTTTGTGTTGTTTTGTTTGGCGTGGGTGAGCCGAGCTACGAATGCTCTGATTCTTCTTCGTCCAAGAAGATACGTATGCATGGGATGCGACATCCTAGCGAGCATGTGTTTTCCCCAGTCCGAACTACTTCGACTCTGATGTCTATGCTTGATAGACTAAGTAGGCCCAGGACGCGATATCCTACCGAGTCAGTCTCATTTGTTTTCTTGTGTCTCTTCCAGCCAGTATGTGTGTGTGAGCAGTGTTTTAGCAACCATTTTCCTTCCTATTATGCGTGGATCCCGTCGAGTACGACGGATGCGTAGGGGTGCTAATACCTTCCCTTCGCATAACCGACTCCCGATCCCATTCTCTTTGGTCGCGAGACCATGTCTTTTCCAGGTTTACTTCGAGCGTTTCCTTTCTCTCTTTTGGGATAAATAACGCACGGTGGCGGCTCTGTTGTTTTCGTTTCCCGCCGGTTTTTCGCGTAATGCAACAGCTGGCGACTCTGTTGGGGACTAGAGAAGTTGACCTCTTGCTGGTCCATCTTCCCTAAGCGAGTCTCTCCTAGCGCTCTCTAGGTTAGGGCTTTGGTTGCTTTGTGCTGTTATTTATTGCATTCATTTCATTTATTTTTTGCATTTAATGTGTGCATTAATGTTTGCATTCATTCATATTCATTTGCTGGTTGTGCTGCGTCTCTCTGATTGGGGGTGGGAGTTACTCGAGGTAAAAGGCCCAATACCCAGGCTATGAGTGAAATCTAGGAAACCTAGGAATAGAGTGATTCATGAGAAGCGGGTGGTATGCGCCACTTAGCGGAACATTGATATCACGAGCAGTTCAGACCCTGGTGGAATGTTATCGTTACATACTTCGGGTGTGTATATGATGATATTCTGCGAAAGGTTATTTATGTTGCGTTTCTTTCGACCTTACCCTGGCTTAGATGACACCCGTGAGTGGGGAGGGAATGATCATTTTAACAGGTACAGATGGTGACTGTTGGTGACCGGTAGGTGACTTGATGGTGACTCAGGGTTCTGTTGGTGACTCAGTTTCTCAGATTGGGTTCAGATGACAGTTGATCAGTTGACTTTGGGTTTCAGAAGATTGTGATCAGAGTTCAAGCCGAAGTTTCGATCCTGTGTTCAGAGATGCACAGCTTGCCAGTCGTGTCTGCATCATGTGCATCATAGCATATTTATTTTTCAAAAGAAATGCAAAAAAAAATTAGTTAAAAAAGAGAAAAAAGGAAAAAGACTAATCCCTGCATGCATATCATTTCTCAGGTACATTCCAGAGCTTGGTTCACTGATAGAGATGGCAACAGTCCCAGAGCTGAAGCGGAAGACCTGTTCCTACAGCTTTCACCGAGAGCCTCTGACGTCTCTGATTGAGTTGAGCAGTCTTGTGACCAGTGATCATCAGAAGAGGTTCGTCGATCAGTATGGGGATCTGTTGACTCGGTTGAAGATGGTAGTCGATCCAGTGTCGTTGCAGACTCTTCTTCAGTTTTACGACCCGGAGCTTAGATGTTTCACTTTTCAGGACTATCAGTTGGCGCCTACTCTCGAGGAGTACTCCATTCTGTTGTGCATCCCGATCCGGCATCAGATTCCTTTCTTGGACGTCCCAAAGGAAGTTGACTTCAGGGTTATTGCTAGAGCTCTTCATCTGAGTATCAGAGAGATCAATGATAGTTGGAAGACCAGTGGGGATACTGTGGGTCTACCTTTGAAGTTTCTGCTGAGAGTTGCTAGAGGAGAAGCAGAGAAGGGGAATTGGGAAGCTTTTCAGGCCCAACTTGCTGTTATGATCTATGGGATCGTTCTGTTTCCGAGTATGCCCAACTTTGTTGACTATGCAGCAGTTTGCATCTTCATTGGAGGGAATCCAGTTCCTACTCTGCTAGCCGACACTTATTATGTTATCCACAGTAGGCATGGTAAGGGTGGTGCTATCAGGTGTTGTCTTCCACTTTTGCTCAGATGGTTCATGTCTCTCCTGCCAGTCAGTGGGCCGTTTGTGGATGCTCAGAGCACTTATAGGTGGACTCAGAGAGTGATGTCTCTTACCTCATATGACATTAGATGGCAGTCATATCGGATGGATGTGCGAGATGTTATTATGAGTTGTGGAGAATTCCGGAACGTGCCACTTGTGGGGACTAGGGGTTGTATCAATTACAACCCAGTTCTTTCTCTTCGCCAGTTAGGGTTTGTGATGAGTGGAAGACCACTTGAAGCTGAGATAGCTGAGAGTGTGTATTTTGAGAAGCGTACTGACCCTGTTAGATTGGAGCAGATTGGAAGAGCTTGGAAGTCCATTGGTGTCAGAAATGGATCTGCCTTAGGGAAGAAGTTTGCCATTGCCATGCCCGATTACATTGATTGGGTGAAGAAGAGAGTGGAAACTTTGTTGCTACCCTATGATAGGATGAGTCCGTTGCAAGTGCAACCACCCTTGATTCTTGCTGAGACTGTGCCTGCTGAGCAGTACAAGCAAGCTCTGATGGAGAATCGTCGCCTGAAGGGGAAGGAGCAGGATGCCCAGATGGAGTTGTATCAAGTCAAAGCTGATAGGTTAAACCTGACTCATCAACTCAGAGGTGCCCAGAGTGCAGATGTTGGTGGAGTGAGGAGCAAGAAGAGATCTTATTCAGATATGGAGACCTTGCTAGATGCAGAGCACAGAGAGTGTTTGAGATTAAAGAGATCTGAGGCCAGTTATCTGAAGAAGATCAGAGACTTGGAGAAACAACTCAGAGACAAAGATATCCAATTGAAGAAGGAAGTCGACCAGAGACATACATCAGAGACCCAACTGGGGGCAGAAGTTGTCGAGCTTAGAAGACAGTTGAAGGAGAAGATCATTCCCTTGCTAGAATGTTCAGAGTGTGAACTATTGATAGACCAGTGTCACTACTTGAAGACGCTCATTCCTGGAAGTCACTTGTCTTAGCTTGTACTTCCTGATGTTTATGTTGAGAATCACCCCTAGGCATGTTGGGTGGGATTCATTTGTTGTACTTTGTTGGATATTTGGATCTTTGTTGTATGATCCAGATTGCTCATTTATAGATGAGATTGTTGTTTCACTCTGTACTCATTGTTCTGTTGTATGCTGTTTCTGTATCTCCCTGTTGCTTTTGTGTTGTTGCAGGTTGCCATCTTTCGAGGATGAATCAGACTCTTTGAATGCCTGAGGAATGATCATTATCATGTGCATCATATGCATTAGCATCATACTCATAACATTTGCATAACAGGTGTTCTTGTGCCCGACTTCTCACTCTGGTTCCTGTGTCAGACAGGATAGCTGATCCAAGACCGCACCTGTATTCTACCAGACTTAATCAGCGACGAAGCATGGATCAGGTTCAGAATGAATTGGCTGAGATGAGGGCGAACATGGCCCAGTTCATGACGATGATGCAAGGGGTTGCTCAGGGTCAGGAGGAGCTCCGTGCTTTAGTGCAGAGACAAGAGACGGTTATTCAGGCGTCTAACCGTGGTTCACCTGTTGTTGCACCTGCTCATGAGAATGTGAATGTTGCTGCCACTCCCGTCCATGGTTATGCTATGGGAGATGAACTCAGGGGTATAAGAGTAGATGGACAGCCTCTTGCTGCAGAGGTCAATGTCAGAGCTACCCGGGCTCCGGTGCGTCATCCAGCTCCTATTGTCGACAGACAAGAGGACATGTTCACAATGCTGAGTGAGGATGATGAGGTAGTCAGAATGGAAGATAGGGATCGTAAGGTTGATGCCCTGGCTGAGAAAATTCGTGCGATGGAATGCCAAAACTCCCTTGGGTTCGATGTCACTAATATGGGGTTGGTTGAAGGTCTGAGAATCCCTCATAAATTCGAAGCGCCCACCTTTGATAAGTACAACGGTACTTCTTGCCCTCGCACTCATGTGCAGGCATATTATCGAAAGATCTCTGCGTATACAGACGACGAGAAGATGTGGATGTACTTTTTCCAAGATAGTCTATCTGGGGCTTCTTTGGATTGGTATATGGAATTGAAGAGAGATTCTATCCGATGCTGGAGAGACTTGGGGGAGGCCTTCCTAAGGCAATATAAGCACAACATGGATATGGCGCCTAGCCGGACTCAGCTGCAGAGTCTGTGTTAAAAATCCAATGAAAGCTTTAAAGAGTACGCCCAGAGGTGGCGGGAACTTGCTGCGAGAGTTCAACCCCCTATGCTGGAGAGGGAGTTGACTGATATGTTCATCGGCACACTTCAGGGAGTGTTTATGGACCGAATGGGGAGTTGCCCATTTGGAAGCTTTTCCGATGTGGTGATCTGTGGTGAAAGGACGGAGAGTTTGATCAAGGCCGGAAAGATCAGTGATGCTGGTTCCTCTTCATCAAAGAAACCTTTCTCTGGGGCACCTCGCCGTAGAGAAGGTGAAACCAATGCTGTTCAGCACCGCCGAGGTCCGAACAGAAATCAAAATCAATACAGACAGGTTGCTGCAGTGACCATTCCTGCACCTCAACAATGTCAACCTCCGCAACAACCGAGACAACAACAACAACAGCAGCAACGTCCTTATCAGCCGAGGCAGAGGCTTCCTGATAGACGGTTTGACCCATTGCCCATGACCTACGCTGAGTTACTGCCTGAGTTGCTCAGACTAGGTTTTGTTGAGTTGAGGACAATGGCTCCACCAACAGTTTTGCCTCCGGGATATGATGCCAATGTCCGGTGTGATTTCCGTTCTGGGGCACCCGGGCATAATATTGAGAAGTGTCGGGCTTTCCAGCACAAAGTCCAGGATTTGATCGATGCCAAGACGATCAACTTTGCTCCAGTGCCTAATATTGTGAATAATCCCATGCTTGCGCATGGTGCTCACCGGGTAAATTGTGTTGAGAGTGAAGCTGAAGATCTGGTTGTCAGGGTTGACGAGATTCAGACTTCACTGCTGGTGGTTAAAGACCGTTTGCTGAATGGTGATGTTCATCCGGGCTGTGATGAAGACTGTTTGGGCTGTGTAGAGGCTGAGAATGGTTGTGAACTGTTGAGGGCTGGTCTTCAAAGTCTAATTGATGAGGGCTGTGTGCAGTTTGGCCGGGCTGATAACAGAGATCGTGGGGCAGTGTCTACTGTCACGATATTCTTCAAACCGTCTGAAGGACGTGCGCCTACAACAAGTGGTAATCCAGTTACCATCTCTGCACCAGTTTCTGCCAATAATTCAACGATGATCGTTGCTCTGGTAAGAAGGGCTGTGGATAGTAAAGATGTGCCTTGGAAGTACGACAATGCTTACCGAAGCAACAGAAGGGCTGAAAATAGGGTCAAGCCCTTAAATCAAGCGCCCGTGACTATTGGTGTGCCTGTCAGTAAAACTCCTGCGGTTGTGAGTCCCTTTGTGGACAATGTTGGTGGACCAGGAGGTTTTACTCGCAGTGGTCGGCTGTTTGCGCCTCAACCGTTGAGGGATGCCAATGCTGAGGCATCTGCTAGAGCTAAGGGCAAACAGGCCGTGGTTGACGAAGCGCCTGCTCAAACGAATGTGCCTGGTGGCTCGTTTGAAAAGGACGTGGAGGAGTTTATGCGTATAATTAAGAAGAGTGATTACAAGATTGTGGATCAACTCAACCAGACTCCCTCCAAGATCTCTATTCTTTCTTTGTTGTTGTGCTCTGAGGCACATCGCAACGCCTTGCTGAAGATGTTGAATTTGGCATATGTACGTCAAGAGATCTCCGTCAACCAACTGGAAGGCGTTATTGCCAATGTGAGCACTAGGCACGGCGTGGGGTTCACTGATCTTGATTTGACACCTGAGGGTCAAAACCATAACAAGGCCTTGCACATCACGATGGAGTGCAAGGGGGCTGTTTTGTCACACGTGTTGGTGGACACCGGGTCTTCGTTGAATGTGCTGCCGAAGCAAATATTGAAGAAGATACATGTTGAAGGGGTTGTGCTTACGCCTAGTGACCTGATTGTTCGTGCTTTTGACGGATCCAAACGTTCTGTGTTTGGGGAAGTCACTTTGCCTGTGAAGATAGGTCCTGAGGAGTTTGACATCATCTTCTATGTCATGGACATCCAGCCTGCCTACAGTTGTTTGTTAGGGCGTCCATGGATACATGCAGCAGGGGCAGTCTCGTCGACTCTCCACCAGAAACTCAAGTACGTCTGGAACGGTCAGATTGTGACCGTATGTGGTGAAGAAGATATCCTGGTGAGTCATTTATCCTCGTTCAAGTATGTCGAGGTGGATGGCGAGATCCACGAAACTTTGTGCCAGGCGTTTGAGACCGTGGCTCTTGAGAAGGTGGCGTACGCTGATAAGAGGAAGCCAGGTGCTTCGATTGCTTCTTACAAGCAGGCCAAGGAGGTGGTTGACTCCGGTAGAGCTGAGGGTTGGGGCAAGATGGTAGACTTGCCTGTCAAAGAAGACAAATTTGGCATTGGTTATGAGCCTCTCCGAGCAGAGCAGGGTGCAACAGGTCCTAGTACCTTTACCAGCGCTAGGCTGATGAATCACGGTGACGTCTTTGCAGCTGATGTTGAAGATGTTGACAGTGATTGTGATCTCGACTGCTGGGTTCGCCCGAGTGCACCAGGGGAAGTGATCAACAACTGGACTGCGGAGGATATAGTCCAAGTTACTCTTCAGACAGAGTAATTTTCTTTTGTTTTTTTCATTCTGCACAAAACCCTACGTTCTGCCCAAGGCGTAGTGGTTCATTGTAGGGCCTCATGTTTTCAATGATTATCATTAATAAAGGACGTTTTGCAAACAATTTTGTGATCCCTGTCTTTCTATTTTTTGTTTTTCATTTTTCAAAAAATGGCAATGTTTTTGTTTTTTGTGACTTTCTTGAACTCTTTTTCTAAAATAAAGCATTAAACATGCAGAAGTGATCTTATGGCATCCACTATGAACAAATCTGTTATGGCTCAGTATGATTTCAATAATCTCATCTACCAAGCTGAAGAGGAGAGTGAGGAAGACAGTGAACTCCCGAAAGAATTGGCTAGATTGTTGAAGCAGGAGGAAAGGGTCATCCAACCTCATCAGGAGGAGTTGGAGATTGTGAATCTTGGTACTGAGGACGCCAGAAGGGATATCAAGATCGGGGCTGCTTTGAAACCTAAGGTCAAGAGCAGGTTGATTGAGATGCTGAGAGAGTATATGGAGATATTCGCCTGGTCTTATCAAGATATGCCTGGGCTGAATACTGATATTGTGGTTCATAGACTACCTCTCAGAGATGATTGTCCTTCGGTCAAACAGAAGCTTCGTAGAACGAGTCCTGATATGGCAGTGAAAATCAAGGAAGAGGTTCAGAAGCAGTTCGATGCTGGTTTCTTGTCAGTAACAACTTACTCACCGTGGGTAGCCAACATCGTTCCCGTGCCGAAGAAGGATGGCAAAGTCAGAATGTGTGTCGATTACCGGGATTTGAACAGGGCGAGTCCGAAAGATGATTTCCCATTACCTCACATCGATGTATTAGTGGATAATACGGCTCAATCCTCGGTATTCTCTTTCATGGATGGTTTCTCGGGCTATAATCAGATTAAGATGGCGCCAGAGGACATGGAAAAGACGACATTCATTACACCTTGGGGCACGTTCTGCTATAAGGTGATGCCATTTGGGCTGAAGAATGCCGGTGCTACCTATCAGAGGGCTATGACGACTCTCTTTCATGACATGATGCACAAAGAGATTGAAGTGTACGTGGATGACATGATTACGAAGTCGCAGACGGAAGAGGAGCACCTGGTTAATTTGCAGAAGTTGTTTGACAGATTGGTCAAGTTCAAATTGAGGCTGAATCCAAACAAGTGTACGTTTGGTGTGAGATCAGGGAAGCTGTTAGGCTTCATTGTCAGTGAGAAAGGGATTGAGGTTGATCCAGCGAAAGTCAAAGCTATTCAAGAGATGCCTGAACCGAAAACAGAGAAGCAAGTCCGTGGGTTTTTAGGGAGATTGAATTACATTGCAAGGTTTGTATCTCACCTAACTGCCACGTGTGAACCAATATTCAAATTGCTGAGAAAGAATCAGGCAATCAGGTGGAATGATGATTGTCAGAAAGCTTTTGACAAAATCAAAGAGTATTTACAGAAACCTCCAATCCTGATCCCTCCAGTTCCAGGGAGACCATTGATAATGTACCTGTCAGTGACCGAGAATTCGATGGGGTGTGTATTGGGACAGCATGACGAGTCTGGTCGAAAAGAGCATGCCATATACTACCTTAGCAAAAAGTTTACCGACTATGAAATCAAATATTCACAGCTTGAGAAAACTTGTTGTGCTTTGGCCTGGGCTGCTCGCCGACTGAGGCAGTATATGTTGAACCATACTACCTTGTTGATTTCTAAGATGGATCCAGTGAAATACATCTTTGAGAAGCCGGCTCTCACCGGATGTGTTGCCCGTTGGCAGATGATTTTGACAGAGTATGATATCCAGTACACGTCGCAGAAGGCTATCAAAGGTAGTGTTTTGTCAGACTATCTCGCCGAACAACCGATTGATGACTATCAGCCTATGATGTTTGAATTCCCTGATGAAGACATCATGTATCTTAAGATGAAAGATTGTGAAGAACCTCTTGTCGAGGAAGGACCAGATCCTGATGACAAGTGGACATTGATGTTTGATAAGGCTGTGAATGTGAATGGTAATGGTGTTAGTGCAGTGCTGATCAATCCTAAAGGTGCTCATATGCCTTTTTCTGCCAGATTGACGTTTGATGTCACCAACAATGAAGCTGAGTATGAGGCTTGTATCATGGGGATAGAAGAAGCCATTGATTTGAGGATCAAGACTCTTGACATTTTTGGAGATTCTGCTCTAGTGATCAATCAGGTCAATGGAGATTGGAATACGAACCAGCCGCATTTGATTCCTTATAGAGATTACACCCGAAGAGTACTGACGTTCTTCAAAAAAGTGAAGTTGTACCACGTCCCCCGGGACGAGAATCAGATGGCATGCCTTGGCTACTTTATCCTCTATGATTAAGGTTCATTGGTGGAATCATGTGCCACATGTTGCAGTGAATCGACTCGAGAGGCCTGCGTATGTGTTTGCAGCCGAGTCTGTTGCGATTGATGAGAAACCATGGTACTATGATATCAAGAACTTCCTCAAGACTCAGGAGTATCCTGAAGGTGCATCGAAGAATGATAAGAAAACCCTGAGAAGGCTAGCTGGAAGCTTTTATCTGAATCAGGATGATGTGTTGTATAAAAGAAACTTTGACATGGTCTTGCTCAGATGCGTGGATAGACACGAAGCAGACATGTTGATGCAAGAGGTGCACGAGGGTTCGTTTGGTACCCATGCTGGTGGTCATGCAATGTCGAAGAAATTGTTGAGAGCCGGTTATTACTGGATGACTATGGAATCCGATTGTTTCAAATACGCTCGGAAATGCCATAAGTGTCAAATTTATGCTGATAAGGTGCATGTACCACCAAGCCCGTTGAATGTCATGAACTCGCCTTGGCCGTTCGCCATGTGGGGCATTGACATGATTAGGAAGATTGAACCTACTGCTTCGAATGGACATCGCTTCATCTTGGTTGCGATTGACTACTTCACCAAGTGGGTGGAAGCAGCTTCCTATGCTAGTGTTACCAAACAAGTGGTTGCCCGGTTCATCAAGAAAGAAATCATCTGTCGTTATGGAGTTCCTGAGAGAATCATCACTGACAATGGTTCGAATCTCAACAACAAGATGATGAAAGAGCTTTGCAGAGATTTCAAGATTGAACATCACAATTCTTCTCCTTACAGACCAAAGATGAACGGTGCTGTAGAGGCAGCGAACAAGAATATCAAGAAGATTGTGCAGAAGATGGTCGTGACGTATAAGGATTGGCATGAGATGCTGCCTTTCGCTTTGCATGGGTATCGTACCTCAGTACGTACGTCGAACGGGGCAACCCCGTACTCCCTTGTGTATGGTATGGAAGCAGTCCTACCTGTTGAAGTGGAGATCCCTTCTCTGAGGGTATTGTTGGATGTCAAGCTGGACGAAGCCGAGTGGATTCGTACAAGGTTTAATGAGTTAAGCCTTATCGAAGAGAGACGGCTAGCAGCTGTGTGCCATGGGCAGTTATATCAGAGAAGGATGAAGCGAGCCTTTGATCAGAAAGTGCATCCTCGGACGTTTCAGACTGGTGATCTAGTTCTGAAGAGGATCCTTCCTCCCGGTACAGATAACACGGGCAAGTGGACTCCTAACTACGAAGGTCCATATGTTGTTAAGAAGGTCTTCTCCGGTGGAGCCTTGATGCTTACAACTATGGATGGTGAAGATTTTCCGTCCCCTGTTAACTCAGATGTAGTCAAAAAATACTTTGCGTAAATTGACCCACTGGACAAAAAGAATAAAAGAGTCCAGGCAAAAAAGGGCATCCCGGCGAACCAAAAAAAACAGAAAGAAAAGGTTCGGGCAAAAATTAGGGATGTAAAATGAAAAGAATTTGTACGCCCGGTAAGTCGAAAACCCGCAAGGGCGGCTTAGATAAAAATGGGTATCCCGATGGATTGAAAACCCGAAAGGGCGATCCAGCCAAAAGAGGGATTAAAGCGAAGACTACGATCTGAGTTATCTGTACTTCATCGCGCTTCGTCAGCTGCCATCTTGAAAGAGGTGATCGGTCCAGTCATTCTTCTCAGAAAGCAAGGAGTTGGGAGGAAAATTGATGATCTGTGAGTTATAACAGAATTGGGAAATAGTGGATGCCGTATTCACATTGCCATTAGGATAGATTTTTTCCTTTTGTGCGCAATTACCTCTTTCTAGGAATTGCTTCCCAATGTACTTGCCTTTTCAGGCACATTTTCAATCAATAAAGGTCGTTATTCAGATAAATAGCTCTCTTGTTTTTATTTTACTGTTTTGTTTGCGAAAACGTCCGAATTTTTGGTAAACATTGCATATAATAAAACATGAAGGCTAAACAATAACTTGCAGGAAGATAAAACATTTGAAAATCACTTTGAATGTTGAGGACACTTGAGCGTGTCTTGTCCATGTACCCCTGGGGCATTGTGTTGTGCTGTTTTGCAGGTCGTCATCTGTAAGCGCTCCCCAGCAGATACTTTTCCTAAGCAAGTTTGGGAGCTGTCAGAGCTAGGTTCCCCTGCAGAGGTGTCTATGGATAGTACCTTCTTTCCTCAGCAGATTTGAGGATTGCTTATCCCCAGCAGGTCTGTGTTTGCAGAGTTCCCCAGTTGAGGTCCCCGCTGAGTGCCTGGCAAGTGTTTTCCCCAAGAGGGTTTCCCCAGCGGAGTTTGTCAATGGAATGTTGTTCCTCAGCAGTCGGGTTTGTGATACTGTTATCCCCAGCGTGGCCGTGAGCGCTCATCCTCAGCAGAGTTGTGGATGTTTCCCCCCAGCACAGGGTCTGATGTAGTGGTTTCCCCACCAGAGTGTTGCTCTTCCTCAGCAGAGAGGTGTGGTATCCCCAGCAGGGTGGATTTCCCTAGCAGATCTCCCGAGTAGAGATTGGTGTTGATTTTCCTCAGCAAGCTCTCCGAGTGGAACGGGTTTCAAAGAAATATTTCTCCAGCAGAGTTCATCCTACCAGTGGATTGGATGAGTGTCCCTAGCAGATTGATATTTGCATCTCCAGCTGAATCTATCCTACTTGGGGATTGCGTGGGTCATCCCCAACGGAGTAGCAGTTATTCCCCAAAGCAGAGTTTATCCTACCTGAGGTTTGGATGGGTCTTCCCCAGTGAAGTCGCTTTATCATTCCCCGGTAAAGTCGTCTTGTTACTCCTCAGCGAGTATTTTCACCAGAGATTGGCCTGGTTTACTGTCCCCGGTGGAACAGTGTTGATTAATCCCCAGAGAGGAGTTGCCTGGTTTATCTTCCCCAGCGGGGTATTGATTGCTTCCCAAGCGGAGTCCCCGAGTGGATTAGATTTGGAAGAGGTTGTCCCCGGTGGAGTCTATTCTTTCCCTGGCAACAATTTTGTTTCTCCAGCATGAGTGAGAAGTCGGTGCTTTCTCGGCAAAGCATTCCCCAATAAGGCTCTTCCCGCAGAGTATTCTTCAAGCAGAGTCTCCCCACAAAGTTGGAGTATCTGATCTTTTGGCTCCCTAGCCAGTGTTGCATTTTTGCATATAGTGATCATTGCATCCTCAAATCGCGTAGCATTTCCATTTGAAATGGAGCATTACGCCATGGGAAAGTTCAAACATATGCATTCATGTGTTCGAAACTTATCAGACCGTATCCCCCGCAGAAGCGGATCTTTGTTCAACCTGTACAGCACGTTGCTACAGTCGCTCCGGTCAACATTTGATGATTGACAATCCCCACAGAGGTTTATTTCCTCATCCGTTAGTGAAAGGAAAGCCTGTTTCTCCCCAGTGAGACCCCCTGCAAGTGTTTAGCCTTGCCCTGTCATCTTGTAGATGTTAGTATCCCGTCAGCACCCGCGTGTGTTGTTTCTTTGGTGTCGGTAAACACCATCTTTCGGTGATTTCCCAGTCATGCGTAAGTGTCTGGTATTCATTGGTGTCGGTAAACACCATCTTTCGGTGATTTCCCAGTCATGCGTAAGTGTCTGGTCTTCTTCGGTGTCAGTAAACACCATCTTTCGGTGATTTCCCAGTCATGCGTAAGTGTCTGGTCTTCTTCGGTGTCAGTAAACACCATCTTTCGGTGCTTTCCCAGTCATGCGTAAGTGTCTGGTCTTCTTTTGATGTCTGTAAACATCATCTTTCGATGTTCGTAACGTCGTCCTCCTTCCCTAGTGAAGTTGATTCTCCTCTCCGTTGGTGTCGATAAACGTCGAGTTTTTCCCGATCATCCGTTGATGATTTGGTTGTGTTCATTATCCCCAGAAGATATCCTCCTCTCCGTTGGTTTCGATAAACGTCGAGTTTTTCCTGTGCGTCCGATGACGCATAGTTGCTTATTCCTCACAGATCATTTGGTAATACCAGATGATTCCCCTCAGAGTTTCCTCCCCTCCGTTGGTGTCGATAAACGTCGAGTTTTTCCTATTCGTCCGATGACGTCTAGTTGTATCCTTTCCCACGCGGATTTACCTCTCCGTTGGTTTCGATAAACGTCGAGTTTTTCTCAGTCGTCCATTGACGTCTGATTGTACACCCTATTCGTAGTCATTTATTAATGTCTGGTCGACTCCCAGCCAGAATCCCCAATAGACGTCCTATTCGGTTTCCGGTTGTGGTCTCCCTTTCGTCCGTTGACGCCTGGTCGAGTTTTCCTGGTCGTCCCCAGTTGATTCTCCTTCTCCGTTGGTGTCGATAAACGTCGAGCTTCTCCCTTTCGTCCGATGACGTCTGGTCGAGTTTTCCTGGTCGTCCCCAGTTGATTCTCCTTCTCCGTTGGTGTCGATAAACGTCGAGCTTCTCCCTTTCGTCCGTTGACGTCTTGTCGAATCTTCCCATTCATCCGTTGATGTCTGGCTACCTCTCCGTTGGTCTTGGTAAACGTAGAGTTTTTCCTGGTCGTCCCCAGTAGAGTCCTTCCTGGTCGTCCCCAGTTGATTTACCTCTCTGTTGTTCTTGGTAAACGTTGAGTTTTTCCTAGTTGTCCGTCGGCATCTAGTTGAGATTTTTGATCCCATTCGTCGTGTGTCGATGTATGGATGTGATCGTACCTCTGAAAAGAAAGAAAACATAAAAATTCCCAGCAGTGCAAATTTCTACGGTTCTTGGTATTCAATCCCTGTTTACCCTGAAAGTCTGACAGCCGTTGCTCTCATCCGTTCGGGTTCCCAGTTGATTGAATAGGGGCAGCTGTAGCACCTCAAATTTGCACCTACCTTTTGTACATTCATTTCATTTTAGGTCATTAACATAACAAAGTCCATTGCATAGCATTGCATGGCCATTTGCCCAAGTGCAAGTTCCTCAGACAAATTAGGTCAAACTGGTCAGGAGATCAGGTCAAACAAGCAAGCAAGTGCCATTTCCATGGAGACAAGGCCCTAGGGTTGGTTTATCAAGTTCACATGGTCTAAGGATCATTTTGAAGTGGTTTGGCCAAAGATTGGATGATCAAAGCTCAACGGTCAAGCTGAATTGCATCAGAAACCCTAGAAAGTCAACTATGGTCAACTGTGGTCAACTGTGTCTGATTTTATGGATTGGAAGGTGTGATATGGGTTGAAAGGCCTCATTCATGTCCATATAAGTCTCATTTGACATTTCAAAGATCAAGGTTGAAGAATTTGAGGTCAGATAAAAAGTTTCCAAAAATAGCAGGTGACCTGTAATTTCAAACTGCCCAAAATGGAAAGTTCTTCTCCTCAAAATTACTTCATCATACAAGCTTCAAATGGAATTTTGTCCAACATGAAAGTTGAAGATCTTGTTCTCACCTTTCCAAAAAGTCCAAGAACATGAAATTCTCATGTGTGGTTGGCAAGTTATGATCAAATCATTTTCAGAAAATGTTGAACTTCAAGGGACCATATCTCATGAACCATTTGGCCAAATTGGGTGATTCTTTTTTGAGCAAGTCACATTTGACATGTACTATCACATTGCATCATTATATTTCCTCAAAAATCAACACATCAAAATGGCATTTTTCAAGTGGACTAATTTGTATTTTGGTGGGAAAAAAGGTGATTTTGAGAAATACATGGCATTTGCACTCCAAACCAGTTCTAACACATCATAAACATCATTTTGGACTTGCTTGAATGGTTCTTGCACTGTTACATTGGCTGCATTGGCAAAAGGGCATTTTGGCCAAGTTACTTGAAAATGGCATTTCATTAATCCACTCATATTTGCCTAATCTTGATTAACAAGTTGATTAGCACATGGTATAAAGTTCATAATCATAACTGTTTCTCCTAATCACATTCACTTTTTCAGATCCAAACACAAAAAATCACAAAATTCTCTCAAATCCTCAAGAACTTTTCTTCAACTTTTTGCTTCGAACCTTGATTCTTCTTGTAGGTACTCTATTCCAATCACCAATTCATGCACAAGTGATGATCTGTTGAAGCATTTTTCGAGCAAAATCAGTGGAAATTGCAACTGTTGGAACTTGAAGATTCACAAAACAGTTGGAGATTTCGTGGAACTGGAGCATAATTGAGCCATGATCTTCACTTCATTCATCCATTGAAGCATTGATGAACTTCTGTTTTCACCTGTAAAGCTCTGAAGCTGAAGATTCCATTGTTGCTGTTCTTCAAAGGTCAGATTTCGACCATTACATTTCATGCAATTAGTAGGTGCATCTTGTAGATCTCTTCATGACATGAACACTGAGCTTTGAACCTATCGATTTCATGCAATATTCAATTAGTTATGTTGTTTTGAATTTTGACCTAGAAACTTTCTTGTGCTCGATCTGGTTGATAGGAGTAGAATTAGGTTAATTGAAGATTGGATATGTGATGTGTGATGTGTGATGATTCCATTGGTATGCTTTTCTTGAATTTCTGTGAAGTTTCGTTCATCACCTGGAAAAACCTGAAGAACACGATGAACAATTTGAAAAAATCCATTCCAGATCGTGTTTAATCTTGATTGCATGGCCTTGGCACGGTTTGGTTGTTTGTGGCTCATGAAGCCTATCACGCGCTGACACATCACTTAGTGAAACGCAGTGTTTCACTAAGTGGCGCTTTATATTGGTTTTGGACACGGTTCGATTCCGTGTGATGTATTTGTTTTGCATTATTTTCCTTCACATGTCCATATCTTCATCACCTTTGTTTCATCTTTTTTTTATTTTCTCTCCATGATTAAAAATCCATAACTCCTTCAATTTTGATCCAAATTTGATGCAATTTTTTGTGCCATTCTCCTTGTCATGTGCTGGATTTTATGGTTATTTTTAATAATTTTGTGCACGTGTGGATTTTGAAAATGCCTAGGGTTTGTTTGAATGTGTCCTTTTGTGCACCATGCTCACTCTTTTCTTCATGAAATGATGAGATTTCATTAGAAATTTTTGAAACTTTGCAAGCATGTTCTAGACATCTTAAGGAGAATTTTGATATGTGGTTTGTAATTTTTGAGTTCATGGATTGAGAGATATGACATGATCTTTGAAGGTGTTACACTTTATGCCATGCCATTCATTGTGCAACTTCATGATTTTATTTGCCATGCTTGTGGACTTTGGATTAAGCTGTATTTTTGCATGATGGATCATATGGATGTTGAGAATACATGTGAATTTTTCTGGATTTATTGACTTCATTTTCAATTTGTTTGGTAATTTCTCCCCTGTTTGACCAATTGTTGACTTTTTGTGAGTCATGTTTTCATTTGATTTGGGAAATCCTTATGGTTTATTGGATCAACTTGAAATTTGGCATGTCAATTCTAGACATCTTGTAGGTTGCCATGGCTTTGATCTCATTCATAGCTCATGTTTTGTCACTGTTTTATGATTGGTTGAAGTTGATGCATGTTTTGAAGCTTTGTATGAGCTTGCTTGAACTTGCCTTGACTTTTTGAATTTCATTGACCTACTTCCCTTGATCAAAATAAGCTGAAATTTGGTATGCTTATCATGCTGTGGATGATGTTTGATCATGATTTATTTGTGGATTTATTGAAATGTTTGTGATTGGATTTGAGTTGAGCCATTTTGTTGACTTCTTTGAGGTTCTAGATTGCATGTTTGGTGCTATTTTGTTCATGAAATGATATTGATGAATGATATGAACATGAGACCAATTGGATTTGATTCTTAATTGTTTGATCTTGATTTTTGATAAGTTTCATGTTCTGTTTTGATGATTTGATCTCATTTTGGCCCTAGTCTTGGACTAGTGGTTTGTGCTCTCACTTTTGAGTTGTGTTTCAGGTTAATAGCACAAGTGCTTATGCTTGATGGTGTGCCTCATTTGGAGTTGCTTTCTTGTTTGTTTATGACTAATCATTGGTTTGTTTTGTAGGTTCTAAAACTCGTCCTTGTGCCCCAGGGCTTGCACCTTTGTGCATTGTGATTGTGTTTGACTGTACAGATTAACTGTTAACCTTTTGCTGTTTAATGTTGGTTTGTCTGAGTACTGATTATATTGGATTGATTTCAGGTACCTTAGTTGCTTTAGTTCTATTGAGAACTTGCTTTGCTTTGCTTGATAGCATTAGCATTTGAGGTATAATGACTTCTTCTCCATGTAGTCTGGAAGACCTGGTCTGTTACATGGCCAGGCACCTGTCTGAAGTCCTCCTTAAGAGGCAATGCTTGTGCTTGTTTATTTTTGTCCCCAAGCAGGAAAAGTCCTTTGATAAGGCAATTGGCAGAACCCAAGGGATGTGCAATCCATCCCCTGCTATTCTGTTGAGTCATCCCTCTGCTCACACCACTGTGTTGATGCATTGGGATACTAACCCAAGATCTTGTACAGTGTACAGTTGAGTCAGTGTCTAAGTGTAGAAGGGTTCCCACTTTCTGAACCCACACTTCATTGTCTGAAGCTCTCCCTGGCCAGGGATAAGAGCTGTGAAGTCTTATCTTCACTCACCTTTCATCTGCTTCACCCTGACTCTCAATGTCAGTGGTTAAGAGCAAAACTCACCCTGTACAGTTGGCTTGCTCTTGCAGCCTCACCCTTGTTTGAGCCTCACTTGTGTGCATATAGTGTGTGCTATTTGTGATTGTTTGCTTTGCTGTTTACCTGTGTTGAATAGGATAGGCTTGCTCCCTGTGCAAGTTAGCTAGAAACCTTGACTTAGGGCTGATTTGCATGATAACATCTAGGCTCGAGTCGTAGTCTCCCTAGTTGTGTCTCCCTTTGTTATCTGGTTAGGCTAGTCCTTTTTCCCTGCGCAGGGGAACTACGTCGCCCTGATCCTCATACCAGATGAGGTACGTAGGCAGGAGATTGAGTTGATCTCTCCGGGCAACCTTTGTGTCTTTTGTTTTGTCTCCTTTTGTGTGAGTTGTTGTGTGCTTGGAAGCTGATGTAAATCCAGTGATTGGCATTCGGGTTCCAGTGTGGGTTTGTTGGTTCGGGCGTCGATATAAGTCCAGTGATTGGCATTCGTGTCCCACGTTTGCCTCTTTGTGTGTGTTTTGGTTCGGGCGCTGATATAAGTCCAGTGATTGGCATTCGGGTCCCATGTTTGCCCGTGTTTGTGTTGTTTTGTTTGGCGTGCGTGAGCCGAGCTACGAGTGCTCTGATTCTTCTTCGTCCAAGAAGATACGTATGCATAGGATGCGACATCCTAGTGAGCATGTGTTTTCCCCAGTCCGAACTACTTCGACTCTGATGTCTATGCTTGATAGACTAAGTAGGCCCACGATGCGATATCCTGCCGAGTCAGTCTCGTTTGTTTTCTTGTGTCTCTTCCAGCCAGTATGTGTGTGTGAGCAGTGTTTTAGCAACCATTTTCCTTCCTATTATGCGTGGATCCCGTCGAGTACGACGGATGCGTAGGGGTGCTAATACCTTCCCTTCGCATAACCGACTCCCGATCCCATTCTCTTTGGTCGCGAGACCATGTCTTTTCCAGGTTTACTTCGAGCGTTTCCTTTCTCTCTTTTGGGATAAATAACGCACGGTGGCGGCTCTGTTGTTTTCGTTTCCCGCCGGTTTTTCGCGTAATGCGACAGCTGGCGACTCTGCTGGGGACTAGAGAAGTTGACCTCTTGCTGGTCCATCTTCCCTAAGCGAGTCTCTCCTAGCGCTCTCTAGGTTAGGGCTTTGGTTGCTTTGTGCTGTTATTTATTGCATTCATTTCATTTATTGTTTGCATTTAATGTGTGCATTAATGTTTGCATTCATTCATATTCATTTGCTGGTTGTGCTGCGTCTCTCTGATTGGGGGTGGGAGTTACTCGAGGTAAAAGGCCCAATACCCAGGCTATGAGTGAAATCTAGGAAACCTAGGAATAGAGTGATTCATGAGAAGCGGGTGGTATGCGCCACTTAGCGGAACATTGATATCACGAGCAGTTCAGACCCTGGTGGAATGTTATCGTTACATACTTCGGGTGTGTATATGATGATATTCTGCGAAAGGTTATTTATGTTGCGTTTCTTTCGACCTTACCCTGGCTTAGATGACACCCGTGAGTGGGGAGGGAATGATCATTTTAACAGGTACAGATGGTGACTGTTGGTGACCGGTAGGTGACTTGATGGTGACTCAGGGTTCTGTTGGTGACTCAGTTTCTCAGATTGGGTTCAGATGACAGTTGATCAGTTGACTTTGGGTTTCAGAAGATTGTGATCAGAGTTCAAGCCGAAGTTTCGATCCTGTGTTCAGAGATGCACAGCTTGCCAGTCGTGTCTGCATCATGTGCATCATAGCATATTTATTTTTCAAAAGAAATGCAAAAAAAAATTAGTTAAAAAAGAGAAAAAAGGAAAAAGACTAATCCCTGCATGCATATCATTTCTCAGGTACATTCCAGAGCTTGGTTCACTGATAGAGATGGCAACAGTCCCAGAGCTGAAGTGTGTCACGGCGGGATTTTTCACGAGATTAAGTATTGATTGAACTTAACCCGTTTGAAAAATATTTTAAATGCAAGAGTCGCCACCGTCTTTTATTTTATCCAAAAAGAGGAAGGGAAAAATAACGATAAATCCCTTTAGAGTTACGGGTTCGGGGGTTGGTTATGCAAAGGGAAGGTATTAGCACCCTCTACATCTGTGGTACTCCACAGGAACCTTTTTGCTTATGTTTATGTGAATGCTTTGCTTTTTTCGCTTTGATCGTTTGATTGGGGAGATGAGAAAAGAACTTGATTTTATTGCTTTTGGACTCGATAAAGTCGTAGACTTCATGCCTACGTATCTCCAAGGCGCAATGGAGAAATCAGAATCCACGTAGTTCTCCCAAAAGAAAAGGGGAAAGTCTGTTTTGTTGATTTTAGATTTGAACGAGCCTAAACCCTAAAGAAATAAATAAATGGGCTCATTACAGGAAAGCCCAAGAGTAAGCTTATGAGTGTGTGAAAAAGGGTTTCTTAAACGGCGACCGTTGGAATCGCATCGGGTTTCTCTTTTTTTGGATTTTTTAACATAAAACGTGAACAATACGATTAAACACAGAATACAGAAAATAAAAAATGCGAGAAAGTAAATTATTACAACACAGTTAGCTATGAATAGTTAGTATTACGAATAGTTAGTGGAGTTAATCGAGCTGAAACTTGTGTGAAGAGGATGAACTTCTGATCGTCCAAATGATCGACCGAAAGCTGGAAACCGTCATCGACGCAGTGCTGGCTGCCTTCGTGAGTACCTGACTTCAACGTCGCTTTTGATCGGTGAAACGACGCCGGAATGAAATGAACCTTGGATATTTGTGACCTGGACTCAACGAACTTCAAAGATATGAAATCGGTTTTGTGTTTCGGTGAATAATCGGGACGATTTTGGGTTACCGAAAATGAAGAACAAGTGAAATACGGTAATGCTTTTGGAAAAATATTTCTTTTCAATTCTCTGTTTCTCTCACCACCCGTTTTTTCCTTACTGATCCACCTTTTTTCTTTTCTTACTAACAACATCTATATATATATATATTTAGATTACTTAAACAATAGGAAACCTAAAAAATATCTAACATAAATTAATAATATATATTTAGATTACTTAAACAATAGGAAACCTAAAAAATATCTAACATAAATTAATAATATATATTTAGATTACTTAAACAATAGGAAACCTAAAAAAATATCTAACATAAATTAATAATATAATTTATATATTATATAATAATAATAATAAACTAATATAATATTAATCCTAATTAAATAAACTAATTAACAACTAAACACAATTAATATTAAGCACAAATAATATTAAACGGCACACGATTAAAATACGATAAAATCGAGCGACACGAACGCGATAAAAACGATGACAATTTGCACAGCAAAACAGACAAATTGATAAAACCAGTAAACCGGTAAACCAGTAAAATCAACAACACGACTCAAACAGACTCGATTAAATCACACGGCACAACACGTAATTAAATAAACAACCCTAGGCAATAATAAAATCAACACGACATCACGAAAACGCTGACAAACACAATCACAAATAATCGGACAATACGAAAACTCTAATATATTCGAAATACAGTCAAAATACCGACAAACAAACAATTAAAAAAACGCACAAAACCTAATCGAAGCGATGCCACGCACAAAAGAGATAAGCGAGATAAATACGAGGCAACGATATCGGCCAGGTTTTGCTAAAACAACGAAATACAACACGGTAAGCAACGAAAACACACAAAACCTAATCAAACCTGTTGTCACGCGAAGTTTAAGAAATTGAGATGAATACGAGACAACGAGATTAATCAAGATGTGGTCATCAAAGCCAAAGTCAAATTTTGGGGTGCGACAGATGCCCCTATTTAATTAACTTAGGCCAGATAGCCGGAGGCTATCGAATGGCGTAAGGTAATTAAATATGACAAACGCCCCCAAAATTTGGTTCACTATGCATGATGCAAAAGACAGACAGACACAGAGACACAGGAGTGCAAACTCTACTAGGGAAGGACATACACCGACTCAATGAATGAAGGTAAACACTGAGAATACTCAGCTGGGGAAGATTCACTACCTATTCATAGATGGAAAATAGGAGGAAAAGAGATATCGACTCAATGTTGACGATACATCACTATCTCATAGATGAAAGTGGGAAAAGATCAATATAACAAGAGTGCTGATGTGACAGTACATTACCAACTCAAAGATGGAGGTAACAGAAAAGATGAATACCAACTCAAGGATGAAGGTATAACAAGGGTATAAGAATC
The DNA here is from genome assembly GCF_024323335.1 of Lathyrus oleraceus. Taxonomy (NCBI): domain Eukaryota; kingdom Viridiplantae; phylum Streptophyta; class Magnoliopsida; order Fabales; family Fabaceae; genus Lathyrus; species Lathyrus oleraceus. The sequence continues at coordinate 177,135,839 of NC_066581.1, forward strand.
GAACTGCGTTAACTCATGGTTGACAGCTCACTACCCACTCATTGATGAGGTAAACAGGACATGCCAACTCAAAGTTGAAGGCAAGCTTCAAAAGATTGATAATAACACTGCTAGGGAAATCAAATTCCAACTCATTGATGATGGTGTAGATGAAGAATCAGATCTAAGGATCATTGTGCAGACTTACAGTTGAATGCACACTACCAACTCATTGATGAGGTAGACAGAGAAATGCCGACTCAAAGTTGAAGGCAACCACCGATTCATTGACAAAGGTGTTTAAAAGAATTTAGAACATATTCTCCTGGAGATGTTTATCATTACCGACTCAAAGATGACGGTGGAAGGACAAAATGTACCTAACTCATAGATGAAGGTACTCCATCAACTCAAAGACGAAGATGGAATCAGAAGTCATATGTGCAGACTCAAAGATGAAAGCACACTATCAGTTCAACAAGGATCAAACATACCCTACTCATAGATGAAGGTACTCCATCAACTCAAAGACGAAGATGGAATCACAGGAAAATATGCGAACTCAAAGATGAATGCATACTACCAGCTCATAGATGAGGGCTCACTATGTACCTAAATCATAGATGAAGGTACTCCATCAACTCAAAGACGGAGATGGAAACATAAGAAAATTGTGCTGACTCAAAGACGAAAGCACGTTACCAGCTCAAAGATGAAGGTAACAGGATAAAGTGTACCTAACTCATAGATGAAGGCATTCCATCAACTCAAAGACGAAGATGGAATCAAAAGAAACCTGTGCAAGCTCAAAGATGAATGCACACTACCAGCTCATAGATGACGGTACTTCACCAACTCAAAGACGAAGGTGGAATCAAAAGAAATCTTGCTAACTCAAAGATGAATGCATATTACCAGCTCAAAGTTGCAGGTACTTCACCAACTCAAAGACGAAGGTGGAATCAAAAGGAATCTGTGCTAAACTCAAAGACGAAAGCACGCTACCAGCTCAAAGTTGCAGGTAGAACCATGGAACTTTCTGTGAGGATGTTATCAACTCATAGATGGAGATAGTAATTAATTTATCCGAGGGATAACAAAGGTTACCACTCATGGATGTAGGTAACTCAAGTTTGTAATGGGTACCAACTCAAAGATGAAGGTATAAAGGACTTGGACACAATATCTGTCATGTCTGTTTTACTGAATGAGAGTCACAAAGACTATATTGTTGCCTTCTTTTACTGGCAATTTCTGAGCTTTATCTGGAGACACGAGGTTCAAACTAGGATAGAACTAGAATGAAACGGTCAAACAAGACTTCAACTGAAGAGGAATGAACTCATCAGGATTTACAACTGAAACAACCATCTTCCACGAGGCATAGATCTCTGTGGGGAACATGACCAATAAAAGGTATTTTGCTGCTTATGAGGATACTCTATATGGAGAGATTGACTCAACCCACAATATAAACAAGGAAACAAGGTGCATATGAATGCAAGCATGATATGTCATAGATATGCATGAATATTTAGTAATGAATGCATGATGGACAGACAAAACTAGGAATAACTAAAATGTTAACAGCTGCATAAGGACTTGCTGGAGATTTGCACTGAGACTCGCTAGGGAGTAGTACAAAGACTTGCTGGGGAATTGGTACAAGAGCACCATATCCAGGTTTCTTTAAAAGTCTGTCTCTGCTGAGGATTCCGTAGAAGAATGGAGATGCCTTCTACTTTAAAAATGCAGGAGATTCCCTGTGGTTCTTGAATTTGTGAGGTATATGAGGATTGGACCTTTTTGAGGACTCCGCTGGGGATACAAGGCGTTATCCTCTGGAAATAAGATGATATTGTAAGAGAAGTCCTGCAATTCTTGAATTTGCTGATAATGCAGAAGGGATTATTCTTCTGGAAGACTCCGCTGGGGATAAAGTCCGCTGGGGATAGGTGGTATCTTTCCAGGGAATAAGAATATAGGGGAAATCTATCCTTGATTTTTTTTGCTTTAATTATCATGGAGACTTTCTGTATCTGAAGACTCTGCAGGGGATTATGGTGTCTGATATCTGGTTACGAGATCTTTCCTCTAGGAGACTCTGCCGGGGAACAGTGATGTCTGACCTTTGAATATAAATGAGAATTCAGGAGAAATCCTGCAATTCTTGAATTTGCTTAAAATGCATAACACACTCTTCTTTTACTACAAAACATTACTGAGGAGGAGACATATCCTTCTATTGAATGGATAGAGAACAACAGGAGATTCCCTGTAGTTTTTGAATATCAACTTTCTTCACTCGCTGAGGGATGGAGACCTCTGTATTACTCCTGCTCAGGGAAATCAAATCTTCCTTCTCATCCTCTGCTGGGGACATTGCTGATCCCGCCTTAATAAATTACTAGGGAAATACCTGTAGTAATACCATAGGCCAAATCTGTAACTTAAAACCTGGATCAAAGTCTTCATGATCAATTAACCGGGGAGTCTTCATGATCAATTAAACTGGGGAGTCTTCATGATCAATTAACTGGGGAGTCTTCATGCCCCAAGTGAAGGGAATAAACTTCTTGAAATATTTCTTGCATGATCTCTTGAGGAAAACTAGGAAGCATAGCTGGGGATATCCAGAATCACAACCTCTGCTGGAGAAATATTACTGCCAAGACACCTGTGGAGAGTTTTTCATCATATACATATAAGGATAGTAATATGAACATGTCTAGTTGGAATCACATGATTTCAGAATTACTGGGACCACATGTCTCAATCCTTTTATTGATGTCCACAAATCAAAATAAATAATCTTTATATTTTTCAAAAACTGTTTTTAATTCAAAACTTTTGTTTCAAAACATATCTGTCAAAGTAAAAGAACTTTCGTAAATTGAAATGAAAATTAAGAGTGCCAAGAAATATAGAAAGGCTCAAATTGATTTGATAGGATGGTAATCAGCCAACAGCGTGATTCCATAGATCTTTACATATTGGAAAATGGTAATTTCGTGGAAAAAGGGTACGTTGAACTACAATGACATCATTCTCTCATCCACTTTTGACCTGTATTGCAGCCTTGAGAAAGTTGGAGAACTGTTGAAAATATTCTGATACTTCAATGATCTTATCTCTGTTATGCAGTTACTTGCCTGAAATCCCTAACTTTTGCCTAGATTGCCCTTTCGGGTTTTCAATCTACCGGGATAATATTCTCTTTGTTTTTTTATGTCTCTAATTTCTGCTTGGACCGCCCTTTCAGGTTTTCAGTCCACCGAGACGCTCATTTTTGCCTAAGCCGCCCTTTCGGTTTTTCAACTTAGCGAGCTGTTCTTTTCATTTTTTAGGCAAAGTATTTCTTGACTGCATCTGTATTCACGGGACGTGGAAGCTCTTCACCATCCATGTTTGTAAGAATTAAAGCACCGCCTGAGAAGGCTTTCTTGACAACATAGGGTCCTTCATAGTTAGGAGTCCACTTGCCCCTAGAATCATTGTGAAATAGTATCATCTTCTTGAGCACAAGGTCACCCTCTTTGAATTCCCTCGGCTTAACCTTCCTATCAAATGTCTGCTTCATTCTCTTTTGATATAACTGTCCATGGCACAAGGCAGTCATTCTTTTTTCTTCAATCAAATTCAACTGATCGTATCTGCTTTGACACCATTTAGCCTCTGACAACTGAGTTTCCATTAGTATCCTCATTGATGGAATTTCAACCTCTATCAGTAACACAGCTTCCATACCGTATACAAGTGAAAATGGGGTTGCCCCAGTTGAAGTACGGACTGATGTTCTATATCCGTGTAGTGCAAAAGGCAGCATTTCATGCCAATCTTTGTAGGTAACAACCATCTTTTGAATGATCTTCTTGATATTCTTATTTGCAGCTTCAACTGCCCCATTCATCTTGGGACGGTAAGGAGAAGAGTTGTGATGCTCGATCCTGAAACTTTCACATAATTCATCCATCATTTTGTTGTTCAGATTGGAGCCATTGTCAGTGATGATCTTGTTTGGAATGCCATATCGGCAAATGAGATTATTTTTGATGAATCTGACCACCACTTGCTTTGTCACCTTTGCATACGAAGCTGCTTCCACCCATTTGGTGAAGTAATCAATTGCCACGAGAATGAAACGGTGTCCGTTGGAAGCTTTGGGTTCAATCATACCGATCATGTCAATGCCCCACATTGAGAATGGCCAAGGAGCAGAAATCACATTCAAAAAGGTTGGTGGTACATGAACCTTATCAGCGTAGATCTGACATTTGTGACACTTCTTTACAAATTTGCAGCAATCTGATTCCATGGTCAACCAGTAGTAACCAGCTCTCAACATCTTTCTTGACATAGAGTGGCCGTTTGCATGAGTACCAAAGGACCCTTCGTGAACTTCTTTCATCAATATTTCTGCTTCCTTTTTGTCAACACATCTGAGTAAGACCATGTCATAATTCCTCTTATAGAGCACATTCTGATTAAGGAAGAAACTGCCTGACAATCTTCTCAAAGTCTTTTTATCTTTTTCTGTTGCTCCAAGAGGATACTCCTGAGTCTGAAGGAAATGCTTGATATCGTGGTACCATGGTTTATCATCAAAACTGGCCTCAGCTGTAAACACATGTGCTGGTCTATCAAGTCGCTTGATCACAATTCTGGGTACTTCGTTTGGAAAACCCACTTGATACATTGAAGACAACGTAGCTAGAGCATCCGCCATATGATTCTCATCCCGAGGAATGTGATGCAATTCAACCTTGGTGAAGAAAGTCAACAATCTTCTTGCATAGTCTTTGTATGGGATCAAGCCAGGGTGGCGTGTTTCCCATTCTCCTTTGATCTGATTGATAACTAACGCTGAGTCACCATAAACAGTAAGATTTTTGATGCGGAGGTCAATGGCTTCTTCAAGACCCATGATACAGGCTTCATATTCAGCAATGTTGTTTGTACATCCAAAGCAAATTCTTGTCGTGAAAGGAATATGAGAACCTTCTGGAGTGATAATGACTGCACCTACTCCATGTCCATAAACGTTGGAAGCTCCATCAAATACTAAACCCCATTGAGAATCTGGTTCAGGTCCTTCTTCAAGAAGTGGCTCTTTACAATCTCTGGATTTTAGGAACATGACATCTTCATCAGGAAACTCATCCTCATTATCATCGTGATCTTCAACGGGTTGGTGAGCAAGGTACTCAGCCAACACACTGCTCTTGATAGCTTTCTGGGTATGATACTCAATGTCGTATTCTGATAACAGCATCTGCCATCTGGCAATCTTACCAGTGAGTGCAGGCTTCTCAAAAATGTACTTGATTGGATCCATTTTGGATATCAACCAAGTGGTGTGACTTAACATATACTGCCTCAATCTCTTAGCAGCCCAAGCCAATGCACAACATGTCTTCTCGAGTAAGGAGTATCGTGATTCACAATCAGTAAATTTCTTGCTTAAGTAGTAAATGGCATGCTCTTTCTTTCCAGTTTCATCTTGTTGACCCAGAATACAGCCCATAGAATTCTCAAGCACTGTCAAATACATAACCAACGGTCTTCCAGCAACAGGTGGTAACAAGATAGGAGGCTCCATGAGGTACTCTTTGATACTGTCAAATGCTTTCTGACAATCCTCTGTCCAAACACAATTCTGACTCTTTCTCAGCAATTTGAAGATAGGTTCACAAGTGGCAGTCATGTGAGAAATAAACCGGGATATGTAATTCAATCGTCCTAGAAAACCTCTCACTTGCCTTTCTATTTTTGTTGCGGGCATCTCTTGGATAGCTTTTACTTTATCTGGATCAACTTCAATGCCTTTTTGGCTGACAATGAAGCCCAAGAGTTTACCTGACCTGACGCCAAATGTGCATTTGTTCGGATTGAGGCGAAGACGGAACTTCCTCAATCATTGAAACAGCTTCAATAGATCTACTAAGTGACCTTCTTCTGAACGAGACTTCGCGATCATGTCATCCACATAAACCTCAATCTCTTTGTGCATCATGTCGTGAAAGAGCGTTGTCATGGCTCGCTGGTAAGTAGCACCTGCGTTCTTCAACCCAAACGGCATCACTTGATAACAGAATGTTCCCCATGGTGTTATGAATGTAGTTTTTTCCATGTCTTCGGGAGCCATTTTGATCTGGTTATACCCGAAGAATCCGTCCATGAAGGAGAATATGTCAAACTTTGTTGTATTGTCTACCAACATGTCAATGTGAGGCAGGGGGAAATCATCCTTTGGGCTTGCTCTATTTAAGTCACGATAGTCGACACACATTCGTACCTTCCCGTCCTTCTTAGGAACTGGCACAATATTTGCTATCCACTCTGGATACACTGAAGTGGCAAGAAAACCAGCATCTATTTGCTTCAGAACTTCTTCTTTAATTTTGACGGCCATATCTGGATGTGTTCTTCTTAATTTCTGTTTGACCGGTGGACATCCTGGCTTCAAAGGTAGCTTGTGCTCTACGATGTCAGTGTCGAGACCAGGCATATCTTGATAAGACCAAGCAAACACATCTACATACTCTTTCAACAGGCTGATCAATTGCTCCTTGACCTGTGGGGATAACAATGCTCCAATTTTGACTTCTTTCATATTTTCTTCCGAACCCAAGTTGACTGTTTCCAAAGGCTCCTTGTATGGCTGAATAGTGTCTTCTTCATTTTCAAGCTGGCGGGCGACCTCTTCTGGAATCTCATCCCACTCTTCCTCTTCAGCTTCGAATACAGAATGTTCAAAGTTGGGAGAGGGCATGATGTCATTATGTTCAACGGGTTTAAGTAACCTGTACAAACAATTGTTTTTAGAGGACTGACCATGACATGCAAAAATGTGTTCTTTTTAAGGTTTTTTTGTGTTACCATTTTCCGAAAAAGCTGAAAAGATAAAAGGACACAAGTGTATAGGAACACAAAAGATCTTTTTCATGGATAGTACGTTTTTGACAAAAGTGCCCATTTTACAAAATTAATGCTTCGCGCTTTGGGCTAAAGCGGAAGATTTTTGAAAACTGAAAAGCTTAATTACTTTGATATGTGGACACAATGTGGGATGTCAACTACGGTCCAGTTCTTCATAACTACTCCTGGTGTCACAAATCTGGGGCCTTCGTCTTCTGTCTTTCCCTCAAAAGTATCCTCCTCAACTGCTACCATGTTGATAAACCCACCGCTGTGAAAGATATCTTTGAAAGGTCGCACCACTGAAGTCTGCACCTGTTTTCCATCAACAAAGCCTAATCCTGCATGGTTAACGTTTTCTGGCAACTCTATCACCTTGCCCCACATTTCTGTAGGACCTGTCTTGACAATCTGTTGGGCGTCTTTGAATGACGCGATTGAACCTTCACTTTTCTTGTAATTATCGATGGTCAGGGCCTGAAATGGAGTTTGAACAGCCGTCTCGTCTACTTCTATCACACTAAACGATGAAAGGTGGCTAATCAGCATAGCCTGCTCCCCATTAACCGTCACTATTTGCCCATTCTTGACAAACTTTAACTTTTGGTGTAACGTGGATGTAATGGCACCCGCCTCGTGAATCCATGGGCGTCCGAGCAGACAGCTATAAGCTGGGACTATGTCCATAACCTGGAAAGTGATCTGGAATACGTGTGGTCCAATACCAATAGGCAAATCAACTTCTCCAATGACTATTTTTCTTGATCCATCGAACGCTTTCACAATAATTCCACTGTGCCGCATTTGCCCCCCTTTGTACTTTAGCTTCAACAAGGTAGACTTGGGCATGACATTCAGAGATGAACCGGTGTCAATTAGGATATTAGACAAAGAATCCCCTTGACAATTGGCTGAGATATGGAGAGCAAAGTTGTGATTTTTTCCTTCTTCTGGCAGTTCTTCATCACAAAAGCCTAAGCCATTGCACGAAGTGATGCTGCCTACAACATTGTTGAACTGCTCTGCTGTTATATCCTGTTCTACGAAGGCTTGATCAAGCACCTTCAGTAGTGCTTCTCTGTGGACAGCTGAGTTCAATAATAAGGACAGGATCGATATTTTTGACGGTGTCTGTAGCAACTGATCTACCACTTTGTAGTCACTGAGCTTGATAATTCTGAGTAGTTCATCTGTTTCTTTGTCAAGGGTTGAATTACTTGTTTGCCCTTCTGCTTCTCTTGTCACTGGTACCACGACTACTGGATCTTTCTCAACATTTCTACTTGGGATAACCGGCGGAGCGAACATGCGGCCATTGCGCGTCATTCGGCTATTTGATGCGATATTGGTAACTGAGGCTAAGGTTTTAATCTCGACCTCTTTACCGTTCTCAATAATAGTTGCTGCATAGCGGTAGGGGACCGCTTTATCTGAAGTGTAAGGCATTGGGCCCGGAGGGCAAATCACCACTGGCTCCCTCGGATGATAAGCTATATCTACTTTCTCTGGAATGTTGAAGCAAGGAATGATGACATTCACCTCTTGTTCTTGTGATTCTGGAGAACTCACTTGTCTAGAAATCTGAATCAAACCCTGATCAAGGACGCCTTGCAAATCATCTTGAATCTTTCTACAACCTCTTGAATTGACTGAACATGTACCACAGATCTGGTGGTCATGTTGGAATAGACCATGAGCATATAAAACAGAATGAATTTCAACCAAAGACCGCCGAATCTCCTCTATCTTCGTAACACGTTGTTCATTGAGACAAACTTCTATATTGTTCACTGATGAGGGACCATGACTTGGCGTTGGATTGTCCTTCACATTGGGACCCATGTTCTTGAAGGTCAGGATACCTGCTCTTGTCAACTTCTGTACTTCCAACTTTAAAGCAAAACAGTTGTCTAAGTCATGACCTGGAGCATTCTGATGAAAGGGACAAGATACCTCTGGCTTGTACCACCAAGGTAGCACTTCTGGTACAAGAGGTCGTGGTCGTGGTTGCACAAGGTTTTTAGTGATCAAAGCTGGATACAATTCTGCATATGACATTGGAATTGGATCAAAATTGGTTCTTCTTTGCTGCTGTGGTGGACGTTGTTGTAACTGATGTTGATGTTGTTGAGGTTGATGTTGTTGCTGATACTGAGTATTCTGTTGGAAGCGGTTGGTACGCTGCTGAGGGTATTGGACTTGAACTAGAGCGGAAGTGATTACTGGAGTCACGGCTGCTATATGTTGGTGTTGGGAATGGTAGGGATAATTGATCCTTCTTGGATGATTATAGGACACAGCATTAGTTTCTTGTTCCTTCTTTTTCATAAAACTGTCGTACCTCTTTGCCCTGCTTGAAGATGAACTTCCTTCTCTGACTAGACGCCCTTCTCGAACTGCTTCCTCTAAACGGACTCCCATGTTTACCATGTCAGTAAAGTCTGTAGGAGCGCTTGCAATCATCCTCTCGTAATAAAAAGTATCAAGAGTCTTTAAGAACACTTTCGTCATCTCCTTTTCTTCCATAGGTGGAACAACCTGTGCTGCAATTTCGCGCCACCTCTGCGCGTATTCACGGAATGTCTCCTTTTCTCTTTGTTGCATGGACCTCAACTGATCTCGGTCTGGCACATTATCCAGGTTGTATTTGTAATGTTTGATAAAGGCCTCGCCTAAATCGTTGAAAGTCTTGATCTGAGAACTGTCTAATCCCATATACCAGCGTAAAGCTGCACCGGTAAGGCTGTCTTGAAAACAATGAATGAGCATCCTTTGGTCGTTGGTGTACATTGACATCTTTCGCACGTACATAACCAAATGGGTCTGTGGACAAGAACTTCCTTTGTACTTTTCAAATTCTGGTAGTTTAAATTTTGCTGGCATCCTTATGTCTGGAACCAAACACATATCATTTACATCTCTGCCAAACAGTTCTTTCCCACGAAGAGCTTTTATCTCTTTTTGTAATTCCGCAAACTGATCCTGGAATTCATCCATTCTATCATTGAGACCAGGATCCTCACTCGGGGTAGGGCTGTGATAGACAGGTTCTCCTAGGTGAGGAGTATAGTGAACAACGGGAGGCACATTAGTGAAGACAGGAGCATTTGGTGGAACGAACTCTTGTTGATATCTATCTTGATTAAGATCCCTGGGTATTTCCCAAGGACGGGATGCTGTGATGGTAACAGAAGTGACTGGGACAGCGTTGATTTCTGAAGCGATGACTGTAGTGACGGGTGTTGCTGTTGTCTGATTCTGAATTTGAGGTTGATTCTGTGCCGAAGTCTGTCCTGAATTATGAACTTGAGCCCTAGCCTGGGCTTCCTCTGCTTGTAGACGGGCGGTTAACATTTGGTTGTGCATCTCTGCTGCCTGTGCTTGCGCCTGGATCTGTGCATCTTGTGCTTCAGCAACCTGAGCTTGTGCTGTTTGAAGTTGAGCAGCTTGGGCTGCTTGGTTTGCTATCAATGTCTCGACCATAGCAGAAAGGCGGTCAACCTGAGCTTTCAATTCTCGGTTCTCGTTATCTGTTATCTCCATTCTTCTTTTGTAGTTGGCTCTTGTGTGTAATTATGCGTCAGCTTGAAATGGATCTGCTGGCGGGAAGCAACTGTTAGAAGACTGGACCAAGACAGACAACCTGTATGCACGTGATGCATGGATATGCAAAATGAATGATTTTCCAAGGAACTCTAAGTGAAGGGAAAGATAGAATTGCAAACATTTTTAATAACAAAACAAAATTTTCCATTTTAAGCATTTTTATCAAAATATACAAAGTTATCAACCCAAAATACAACCAAGAAAACCATTTAAGGACATGTGTCATCAGGACGAGCATAAACAAGTAGGAGTTGTCCTTCAAGTCTCTCAATTCTTTCTTCATAGGCCTTCTGCATAAAAGCTTTCTCCTTCACCAAACTGTCTACAAGACCTTTCCATGCACCTGAGGATGGTGGAATCTGGGAGTAATCTGTTGTGCCTGAGGAAAATAAATCCTCTTGCACCCTTGGACGTTTACCTGCACGATCTTCTCCACTCTGCTCCTTTAACTGTCTCTGAAGTTCTTCATTTTCCATTTCGAGCACCTGGGCCTTATCCTTCCAAGCGTCTCTCTCTTTCTCGACCCTCTCCAAGGTGGCTTGGAGTTCTTCTTTGTCATCTAGCGGAAGGTAGGGGGTCTTCAACGGAGCGGTTTTGATAGGATCATGATGTGGGTATGGCATTTTCAAATGTATAGCTCTGGCTCTGATCCACTGGAGGTACGGCTCATAGGAGGTACAATCTTTCTTACCCAATTCAAGTCTCCCTTTGCGACAAACACGATGCCAAGCTCTTACTACTCTCTCTTTCATGGTAGGGTCCTCCTCGTTATCCCTCAAGAAAATACCTTCTAAAAGAATGTTAGGAGGCTTGTCCTTCATAGGGTAACCGAGTTGTCTCCTAGCAAGTACTAGATTATAAGAAATGATTCCCTTTGTGCCCATGAGGGGCACATTGGGGAACTCCCCGCAACTATCAATGATCTTCACATCGTCTAAAACTCTACTATACCATGCAATATCCGACTGGGTAAGAGACATAATCCTCTGTGACCACTGAAGTCCTGACTTGCGATCCCAAAAAGTAGCTGACTTAGGAAGATGAGAGACAAACCATTTGTAGAGTAACGGTATACAGCAGACTATGGTTCCTCCTCCTTTCAAAGTACGGTAATGGATGGAATGATAGGTGTCTCCGAGCAAAGTTGGAACAGGATTACCACTTAGGAAGATGTGTATAGCATATGAATCCACAAAACCTTCAATATTAGGAAATAGTAACAAACCGTAGATCAACAAGGCGAACAGATGCTCCACAATAATATCACAACCTTGACTGGCAAAATAAGAAACCTTCCCCATTAAGAACTTGGCAGTGAAACCTGGAAGTCCTCCTTTGGTGGTGAAGTTATTCTTGAATTCTGACTTCTTCATGTACAACACTTTTGCAAGAGAACTGTGCTCGGGTAACTTTTCTGAACCAGAGAAAGGTACTGTATCAGCAACTGGGATGTGAAGCAATTGGGCATACTCTTCCAATGTAGGCATGAGTTGATAGTCTGGGAATGTGAAACAGTGATAGACTGGATCATAGAACTGTACTAATGTCTGCAATAACCCTTCTTCCATCCTAAGTGTCAATAAAGATATAAGTGCCCCATATCTGTCTCTGAAACCAATAGGATATGCGATCGAAGAAACCAGTTTCTTTAGTTCATCTATCTTTGGATTGATGAGATTGTACTTTTTCACACTTCTCTGTCCAAAATCCATGTTTCCTGCAATATTTGCAATCCTCACTTTAAGTTCCTTGGAAAAAGGTTGAAATGATGGGAATGAATGCATGTCATGCATGAATGCAACAAACACAAACATGGTCAAACAATACAAGGCTCAAAGTTCATCACCAGCATGGAGTTTAGGACAAAGCCCCAAGATAAGTTCTAAGGTTCACCTGCCAAACGGGTTCTAAAAGTTCCCAAGGTTATGGATCCTTCTTCGGATAATACCGGGTTAAGCAACTGCTCGCTTTCCAATATTATTCTCAAAAGAATCTCGCTTGAGTGTGATATCGCGTATCAACCAAACCAGACTTTTGGTCCGAAGTGGTCACCGCATCACATCCTAAGTAAGGCCAAGATGGGGTAAAGGTAAACTAAGGTCCTTGGCTTCACGGGCCCGTCGAAAGCAACAATGCCTCACAAATGACTTGTTTAGCACTATCACCCTCAAAGAGGCCTCCACCAAGCGGACAAAGGCTCAAGTCAACTCGGTAAGGATTGTCTCCTATCAAGTCAACCTGAATTATCATCCATCCTATCTCAAATGTGCCCCAAATCCGGGTATAGGATTTATCACAAGTATCCCCCAAAACCCAAAATAACAAACATTACAAACAATACAATTTAGCAAATATTCACAAAGCAAACATATAAACAAGCAAAGATAGGCTAAACCCTCAAATAAGTTTAATCATGTTATCCCCAGCAGAGTCGCCATTCTGTCGCGGCGGGATTTTTCACGAGATTAAGTATTGATTGAACTTAACCCATTTGAAAAATATTTTAAATGCAAGAGTCGCCACCGTCTTTTATTTTATCCAAAAAGAGTAAGGGAAAAATAACGATAAATCCCTTTAGAGTTACGGATTCGGGGGTTGGTTATGCAAAGGGAAGGTATTAGCACCCTCTACATCTGTGGTACTCCACAGGAACCTTTTTGCTTATGTTTATGTGAATGCTTTGCTTTTTTCGCTTTGATCGTTTGATTGGGGAGATGAGAAAAGAACTTGATTTTATTGCTTTTGGACTCGATAAAGTCGTAGACTTCATGCCTACGTATCTCCAAGGCGCAATGGAGAAATCAGAATCCACGTAGTTCTCCCAAAAGAAAAGGGGAAAGTCTGTTTTGTTGATTTTAGATTTGAACGAGCCTAAACCCTAAAGAAATAAATAAATGGGCTCATTACAGGAAAGCCCAAGAGTAAGCTTATGAGTGTGTGAAAAAGGGTTTCTTAAACGGCGACCGTTGGAATCGCATCGGGTTTCTCTTTTTTTGGATTTTTTAACATAAAACGTGAACAATACGATTAAACACACAATACAGAAAATAAAAAATGCGAGAAAGTAAATTATTACAACACAGTTAGCTATGAATAGTTAGTATTACGAATAGTTAGTGGAGTTAATCGAGCTGAAACTTGTGTGAAGAGGATGAACTTCTGATCGTCCAAATGATCGACCGAAAGCTAGAAACCGTCACCGACGCAGTGCTGGCTGCCTTCGTGAGTACCTGACTTCAACGTCGCTTTTGATCGGTGAAACGACGCCGGAATGAAATGAACCTTGGATATTTGTGACCTGGACTCAACGAACTTCAAAGATATGAAATCGGTTTTGTGTTTCGGTGAATAATCGGGACGATTTTGGGTTACCGAAAATGAAGAACAAGTGAAATACGGTAATGCTTTTGGAAAAATATTTCTTTTCAATTCTCTGTTTCTCTCACCACCCGTTTTTTCCTTACTGATCCACCTTTTTTCTTTTCTTACTAACAACATCTATATATATATATATTTAGATTACTTAAACAATAGGAAACCTAAAAAATATCTAACATAAATTAATAATATATATTTAGATTACTTAAACAATAGGAAACCTAAAAAAATATCTAACATAAATTAATAATATATATTTAGATTACTTAAACAATAGGAAACCTAAAAAAATATCTAACATAAATTAATAATATAATTTATATATTATATAATAATAATAATAAACTAATATAATATTAATCCTAATAAATAAACTAATTAACAACTAAACACAATTAATATTAAGCACAAATAATATTAAACGGCACACGATTAAAATACGATAAAATCGAGCGACACGAACGCGATAAAAACGATGACAATTTGCACAGCAAAACAGACAAATTGATAAAACCAATAAACCAGTAAATCGGTAAACCAGTAAAATCAACAACACGACTCAAACAGACTCGATTAAATCACACGGCACAACACGTAATTAAATAAACAACCCTAGGCAATAATAAAATCAACACGACATCACGAAATCGCTGACAAACACAATCACAAATAATCGGACAATACGAAAACTCTAATATATTCGAAATACAGTCAAAATACCGACAAACAAACAATTAAAAAAACGCACAAAACCTAATCGAAGCGATGCCACGCACAAAAGAGATAAGCGAGATAAATACGAGGCAACGATATCGGCCAGGTTTTGCTAAAACAACGAAATACAACACGGTAAGCAACGAAAACACACAAAACCTAATCAAACCAGTTGTCACGCGAAGTTTAAGAAATTGAGATGAATACGAGACAACGAGATTAATCAAGATGTGGTCAACAAAGCCAAAGTCAAATTTTGGGGTGCGACAAAGCGGAAGACCTGTTCCTACAGCTTTCACCGAGAGCCTCTGACGTCTCTGATTGAGTTGAGCAGTCTTGTGACCAGTGATCATCAGAAGAGGTTCGTCGATCAGTATGGGGATCTGTTGACTCTGTTGAAGATGGTAGTCGATCCAGTGCCGTTGCAGACTCTTCTTCAGTTTTATGACCCGGAGCTTAGATGTTTCACTTTTCAGGACTATCAGTTGGCGCCTACTCTCGAGGAGTACTCCATTCTGTTGTGCGTCCTGATCCGGCATCAGATTCCTTTCTTGGACGTCCCAAAGGAAGTTGACTTCAGGGTTATTGCTAGAGCTCTTCATCTGAGTATCAGAGAGATCAGTGATAGTTGGAAGACCAGTGGGGATACTGTGGGTCTACCTTTGAAGTTTCTGCTGAGAGTTGCTAGAGGAGAAGCAGAGAAGGGGAAGCTTTTCAAGCCCAGCTTGCTGTTATGATCTATGGGATCGTTCTGTTTCCGAGTATGCCCAACTTTGTTGACTATGCAGCAGTTTGCATCTTCATTGGAGGGAATCCAGTTCCTACTCTGCTAGCCGACACTTATTATGTTATCCACAGTAGGCATGGTAAGGGTGGTGCTATCAGGTGTTGTCTTCCACTTTTGCTCAGATGGTTCATGTCTCTCCTGCCAGTCAGTGGGTCGTTTGTGGATGCTCAGAGCACTTATAGATGGACTCAGAGAGTGATGTCTCTTACCTCATATGACATTAGATGGCAGTCATATCGGATGGATGTGCGAGATGTTATTATGAGTTGTGGAGAATTCCGGAACGTGCCACTTGTGGGGACTAGGGGTTGTATCAATTACAACCCAGTTCTTTCTCTTCGCCAGTTAGGGTTTGTGATGAGTGGAAGACCACTTGAAGCTGAGATAGCTGAGAGTGTGTATTTTGAGAAGCGTACTGACCCTGTTAGATTGGAGCAGATTGGAAGAGCTTGGAAGTCCATTGGTGTCAGAAATGGATCTGCCTTAGGGAAGAAGTTTGCCATTGCCATGCCCGATTACATTGATTGGGTGAAGAAGAGAGTGGAAACTTTGCTGCTACCCTATGATAGGATGAGTCCGTTGCAAGTGCAACCACCCTTGATTCTTGCTGAGACTGTGCCTGCTGAGCAGTACAAGCAAGCTCTGATGGGGAATCGTCGCCTGAAGGGGAAGGAGCAGGATGCCCAGATGGAGTTGTATCAAGTCAAAGCTGATAGGTTGAACCTGACTCATCAACTCAGAGGTGCCCAGAGTGCAGATGTTGGTGGAGTGAGAAGCAAGAAGAGATCTTATTCAGAGATGGAGACCTTGCTAGATGCAGAGCACAGAGAGTGTTTGAGATTGCAGAGATCTGAGGCCAGTTATCTGAAGAAGATCAGAGACTTGGAGAAACAACTCAGAGACAAAGATATCCAGTTGAAGAAGGAAGTCGACCAGAGACATACATCAGAGACCCAGCTGGGGGCAGAAGTTGTCGAGCTTAGAAGACAGTTGAAGGAGAAGATCATTCCCTTGCCATAATGTTCAGAGTGTGAACTGTTGATAGACCAGTGTCACTACTTGAAGACGCTCATTCCTGGAAGTCACTTGTCTTAGCTTGTACTTCCTGATGTTTATGTTGAGAATCACCCCCAGGCATGTTGGGTGGGATTCATTTGTTGTACTTTGTTGGATATTTGGATCTTTGTTGTATAATCCAGATTGCTCATTTATAGATGAGATTGTTGTTTCACTCTGTACTCATTGTTCTGTTGTATGCTGTTTCTGTATCTCCCTGTTGCTTTTGTGTTGTTGCAGGTTGCCATCTTTCGAGGATGAATCAGACTCTTTGAATGCCTGAGGAATGATCATTACCATGTGCATCATATGCATTAGCATCATACTCATAACATTTGTATAACAGGTGTTCCTGTGCCCGACTTCTCACTCTGTTTCCTGTGTCAGACAGGATAGCTGATCCAAGACCGCACCGGTATTCTACCAGACTTAATCAGCGACGAAGCATGGATCAGGTTCAGAATGAATTGGCTGAGATGAGGGCGAACATGGCCCAGTTCATGACGATGATGCAAGGGGTTGCTCAGGGTCTGGAGGAGCTCCGTGCTTTAGTGCAGAGACAAGAGACGGTTATTCAGGCGTCTAACCGTGGTTCACCTGTTGTTGCACCTGCTCATGAGAATGTGAATGTTGCTGCCGCTCCCGTCCATGGTTATGCTGTGGGAGATGAACTCAGGGGTATAAGAGTAGATGGACAGCCTCTTGCTGCAGAGGTCAATGTCAGAGCTACCCGGGCTCCGGTGCGTCATCCAGCTCCTATTGTCGACAGACAAGAGGACATGTTCACAATGCTGAGTGAGGATGATGAGGTAGTCAGAATGGAAGATAGGGATCGTAAGGTTGATGCCCTGGCTGAGAAAATTCGTGCGATGGAATGCCAAAACTCCCTTGGGTTCGATGTCACTAATATGGGGTTGGTTGAAGGTCTGAGAATCCCTCATAAATTCGAAGCGCCCACCTTTGACAAGTACAACGGTACTTCTTGCCCTCGCACTCATGTGCAGGCATATTATCGGAAGATCTCTGCGTATACAGACGACGAGAAGATGTGGATGTACTTTTTCCAAGATAGTCTATCTGGGGCTTCTTTGGATTGGTATATGGAATTGAAGAGAGATTCTATCCGATGCTGGAGAGACTTGGGGGAGGCCTTCCTAAGGCAATATAAGCACAATATGGATATGGCGCCTAGCCGGACTCAGCTGCAGAGTCTGTGTCAAAAATCCAATGAAAGCTTTAAAGAGTACGCCCAGAGGTGGCGGGAACTTCCTGCGAGAGTTCAACCCCCTATGCTGGAGAGGGAGTTGACTGATATGTTCATCGGCACACTTCAGGGAGTGTTTATGGACCGAATGGGGAGTTGCCCATTTGGAAGCTTTTCCGATGTGGTGATCTGTGGTGAAAGGACGGAGAGTTTGATCAAGGCCAGAAAGATCAGTGATGTTGGTTCCTCTTCATCAAAGAAACCTTTCTCTGGGGCACCTCGCCGTAGAGAAGGTGAAACCAATGCTGTTCAGCACCGCCGAGGTCCGAACAGAAATCAAAATCAATACAGACAGGTTGCTGCAGTGACCATTCCTGCACCTCAACAACGTCAACCTCCGCAACAACCGAGACAACAACAACAACAGCAGCAACGTCCTTATCAGCCGAGGCAGAGGCTTCCTGATAGACGGTTTGACCCATTGCCCATGACCTACGCTGAGTTACTGCCTGAGTTGCTCAGACTAGGTTTTGTTGAGTTGAGGACAATGGCTCCACCAACAGTTTTGCCTCCGGGATATGATGCCAATGTCCGGTGTGATTTCCATTCTGGGGCACCCGGGCATAATATTGAGAAGTGTCGGGCTTTCCAGCACAAAGTCCAGGATTTGATCGATGCCAAGACGATCAACTTTGCTCCAGTGCCTAATGTTGTGAATAATCCCATGCCTGCGCATGGTGCTCACCGGGTAAATTGTGTTGAGAGTGAAGCTGAAGATCTGGTTGTCAGGGTTGACGAGATTCAGACTTCACTGCTGGTGGTTAAAGACCGTTTGCTGAATGGTGATGTTCATCCGGGCTGTGGTGAAGACTGTTTGGGCTGTGTAGAGGCTGAGAATGGTTGTGAACTGTTGAGGGCTGGTCTTCAAAGTCTAATTGATGAGGGCTGTGTGCAGTTTGGCCGGGCTGATAACAGAGATCGTGGGGCAGTGTCTACTGTCACGATATTCTTCAAACCGTCTGAAGGACGTGCGCCTACAACAAGTGGTAATCCAGTTACCATCTCTGCACCAGTTTCTGCCAATAATTCAACGACGATCGTTGCTCCGGTAAGAAGGGCTGTGGACAGTAAAGTTGTGCCTTGGAAGTACGACAATGCTTACCGAAGCAACAGAAGGGCTGAAAATAGGGTTAAGCCCTCAAATCAAGCGCCCGTGACTATTGGTGTGCCTGTCAGTAAAACTCCTGCGGTTGTGAGTCCCGTTGTGGACAATGTTGGTGGACCAGGAGGTTTTACTCGCAGTGGTCGGCTGTTTGCGCCTCAACCGTTGAGGGATGCCAATGCTGAGGCATCTGCTAGAGCTAAGGGCAAACAGGCCGTGGTTGACGAAGCGCCTGCTCAAACGAATGTGCCTGGTGGCTCGTTTGAAAAGGACGTGGAGGAGTTTATGCGCATAATTAAGAAGAGTGATTACAAGATTGTGGATCAACTCAACCAGACTCCATCCAAGATCTCTATTCTTTCTTTGCTGTTGTGCTCTGAGGCACATCGTAACGCCTTGCTGAAGATGTTGAATTTGGCATATGTACCTCAAGAGATCTCCGTCAACCAACTGGAAGGCGTTATTGCCAATGTGAGCACCAGGCACGGCGTGGGGTTCATTGATCTTGATTTGACACCTGAGGGTTGAAACCATAACAAGGCCTTGCACATCACGATGGAGTGCAAGGGGGCTGTTTTGTCACACGTGTTGGTGGACACCGGGTCTTCGTTGAATGTGTTGCCGAAGCAAATATTGAAGAAGATACATGTTGAAGGGGTTGTGCTTACGCCTAGTGACCTGATTGTTCGTGCTTTTGACGGATCCAAACGTTCTGTGTTTGGGGAAGTCACTTTGCCTGTGAAGATAGGTCCTGAGGAGTTTGACATCATCTTCTATGTCATGGACATCCAACCTGCCTACAGTTGTTTGTTAGGGCGTCCATGGATACATGCAGCAGGGGCAGTCTCGTCGACTCTCCACCAGAAACTTAAGTACGTCTGGAACGGTCAGATTGTGACCGTATGTGGTGAAGAAGATATCCTGGTGAGTCATTTATCCTCGTTCAAGTATGTCGAGGTGGATGGCAAGATCCACAAACTTTGTGCCAGGCGTTTGAGACCGTGGCTCTTGAGAAGGTGGCGTACGCTGATCAGAGGAAGCCAGGTGCTTCGATTGCTTCTTACAAGCAGGCCAAGGAGGTGGTTGACTCCGGTAGAGCTGAGGGCTGGGGCAAGATGGTAGACTTTCCTGTCAAAGAAGACAAATTTGGCATTGGTTATGAGCCTCTCCGAGCAGAGCAGGGTGCAACAGGTCCTAGTACCTTTACCAGCGCTGGGCTGATGAATCACGGTGACGTCTTTGCAGCTGATGTTGAAGATGTTGACAGTGATTGTGATCTCGACTGCTGGGTTCGCCCGAGTGCACCAGGGGAAGTGATCAACAACTGGACTGCGGAGGATATAGTCCAAGTTACTCTTCAGACAGAGTAATTTTCTTTTGTTTTTTTCATTCTGCACAAAACCCTACGTTCTGCCCAAGGCGTAGTGGTTCATTGTAGGGCCTCATGTTTTCAATGATTATCATTAATAAAGGAAGTTTTGCAAACAATTTTGTGATCCCTGTCTTTCTATTTTTTGTTTTTCATTTTTCAAAAAATGGCAATGTTTTTGTTTTTTGTGACTCTGTTATGGCTCAGTATGATTTCGACAATCCCATCTACCAAGCTGAAGAGGAGAGTGAGGAAGACAGTGAACTCCCGAAAGAATTGGCTAGATTGTTGAAGCAGGAGGAAAGGGTCATCCAACCTCATCAGGAGGAGTTGGAGATTGTGAATCTTGGTACTGAGGACGCCAGAAGGGATATCAAGATCGGGGCTGCTTTGAAACCTGAGGTCAAGAGCAGGTTGATTGAGATGCTGAGAGAGTATATGGAGATATTCGCCTGGTCTTATCAAGATATGCCTGGGCTGAATACTGATATTGTGGTTCATAGACTACCTCTCAGAGATGATTGTCCTTCGGTCAAACAGAAGCTTCGTAGAACGAGTCCTGATATGGCAGTGAAAATCAAGGAAGAGGTTCAGAAGCAGTTCGATGCTGGTTTCTTGTCAGTAACAACTTACCCACCGTGGGTAGCCAACATCGTTCTCGTGCCGAAGAAGGATGGCAAAGTCAGAATGTGTGTCGATTATCGGGATTTGAACAGGGCGAGTCCGAAAGATGATTTCCCATTACCTCACATCGATGTATTGGTGGATAATACGGCTCAATCCTCGGTATTCTCTTTCATGGATGGTTTCTCGGGCTATAATCAGATTAAGATGGCGCCAGAGGACATGGAAAAGACGACATTCATTACACCTTGGGGCACGTTCTGCTATAAGGTGATGCCATTTGGGCTGAAGAATGCCGGTGCTACCTATCAGAGGGCTATGACGACTCTCTTTCATGACATGATGCACAAAGAGATTGAAGTGTACGTGGATGACATGATTGCGAAGTCGCAGACGGAAGAGGAGCACCTGGTTAATTTGCAGAAGTTGTTTGACAGATTGGTCAAGTTCAAATTGAGGCTGAATCCAAACAAGTGTACGTTTGGTGTGAGATCAGGGAAGCTGTTAGGCTTCATTGTCAGTGAGAAAGGGATTGAGGTTGATCCAGCGAAAGTCAAAGCTATTCAAGAGATGCCTGAACCGAAAACAGAGAAGCAAGTCCGTGGGTTTTTAGGGAGATTGAATTACATTGCAAGGTTTGTATCTCACCTAACTGCCACGTGTGAACCAATATTCAAATTGCTGAGAAAGAATCAGGAAATCAGGTGGAATGATGATTGTCAGAAAGCTTTTGACAAAATCAAAGAGTATTTACAGAAACCTCCAATCCTGATCCCTCCAGTTCCAGGGAGACCATTGATAATGTACCTGTCAGTGACCGAGAATTCGATGGGGTGTGTATTGGGACAGCATGACGAGTCTGGTCGAAAAGAGCATGCCATATACTACCTTAGCAAAAAGTTTACCGACTGTGAAATCAAATATTCACAGCTTGAGAAAACTTGTTGTGCTTTGGCCTGGGCTGCTCGCTGACTGAGGCAGTATATGTTGAACCATACTACCTTGTTGATTTCTAAGATGGATCCAGTGAAATACATCTTTGAGAAGCCGGCTCTCACCGGACGTGTTTCCCGTTGGCAGATGATTTTGACAGAGTATGATATCCAGTACACGTCGCAGAAGGCTATCAAAGGTAGTGTTTTGTCAGACTATCTCGCCGAACAACCGATTGATGACTATCAGCCTATGATGTTTGAATTCCCTGATGAAGACATCATGTATCTTAAGATGAAAGATTGTGAAGAACCTCTTGTCGAGGAAGGACCAGATCCTGATGACAAGTGGACATTGATGTTTGATAGGGCTGTGAATGTGAATGGTAATGGTGTTGGTGCAGTGCTGATCAATCCTAAAGGTGCTCATATGCCTTTTTCTGCCAGATTGACGTTTGATGTCACCAACAATGAAGCTGAGTATGAGGCTTGTATCATGGGGATAGAAGAAGCCATTGATCTGAGGATCAAGACTCTTGACATTTTTGGAGATTCTGCTCTAGTGATCAATCAGGTCAATGGAGATTGGAATACGAACCAGCCGCATTTGATTCCTTATAGAGATTACACCCGAAGAATACTGACGTTCTTCAAAAAAGTGAAGTTGTACCACGTCCCCCGGGACGAGAATCAGATGGCTGATGCCTTGGCTACTTTATCCTCTATGATTAAGGTTCATTGGTGGAATCATGTGCCACATGTTGCAGTGAATCGACTCGAGAGGCCTGCGTATGTGTTTGCAGCCGAGTCTGTTGCGATTGATGAGAAACCATGGTACTATGATATCAAGAACTTCCTCAAGACTCAGGAGTATCCTGAAGGGGCATCGAAGAATGATAAGAAAACCCTGAGAAGGCTAGCTGGAAGCTTTTATCTGAATCAAGATGATGTGCTGTATAAAAGAAACTTTGACATGGTCTTGCTCAGATGCGTGGATAGACACGAAGCAGACATGTTGATGCAAGAGGTGCACGAGGGTTCGTTTGGTACCCATGCTGGTGGTCATGCAATGTCGAAGAAATTGTTGAGAGCCGGTTATTACTGGATGACTATGGAATCCGATTGTTTCAAATACGCTCGGAAATGCCATAAGTGTCAAATTTATGCTGATAAGGTGCATGTACCACCAAGCCCGTTGAATGTCATGAACTCGCCTTGGCCGTTCGCCATGTGGGGCATTGACATGATTGGGAAGATTGAACCTACTGCTTCGAATGGACATCGCTTCATCTTGGTTGCGATTGACTACTTCACCAAGTGGGTGGAAGCAGCTTCCTATGCTAGTGTTACCAAACAAGTGGTTGCCCGGTTCATCAAGAAAGAAATCATCTGTCGTTATGGAGTTCCTGAGAGAATCATCACTGACAATGGTTCGAATCTCAACAACAAGATGATGAAAGAGCTTTGCAGAGATTTCAAGATTGAACATCACAATTCTTCTCCTTACAGACCAAAGATGAACGGTGCTGTAGAGGCAACGTACAAGAATATCAAGAAGATTGTGCAGAAGATGGTCGTGACGTATAAGGGTTGGCATGAGATGCTGCCTTTCGCTTTGCATGGGTATCGTACCTCAGTACGTACGTCGACCGGGGCAACCCCGTACTCCCTTGTGTATGGTATGGAAGCAGTCCTACCTGTTGAAGTGGAGATCCCTTCTCTGAGGGTATTGTTGGATGTCAAGCTGGACGAAGCCGAGTGGATTCGTACAAGGTTTAATGAGTTAAGCCTTATCGAAGAGAGACGGCTAGCAGCTGTGTGCCATGGGCAGTTATATCAGAGAAGGATGAAGCGAGCCTTTGATCAGAAAGTGCGTCCTCGGACGTTTCAGACTGGTGATCTAGTTCTGAAGAGGATCCTTCCTCCCGGTACAGATAACAGGGGCAAGTGGACTCCTAACTACGAAGGTCCATATGTTGTTAAGAAGGTCTTCTCCGGTGGAGCCTTGATGCTTACAACTATGGATGGTGAAGATTTTCCGTCCCCTGTTAACTCAGATGTAGTCAAAAAATACTTCGCGTAAATTGACCCGCTGGACAAAAAGAATAAAAGAGTCCAGGCAAAAAAGGGCATCCCGGCGAACCAAAAAAAAAACAGAAAGAAAAGGTTCGGGCAAAAATTAGGGATGTAAAATGAAAAGAATTTGTACACCCGGTAAGTCGAAAACCCGCAAGGGCGGCTTAGGCAAAAATGGGTATCCCGGTGGATTGAAAACCCGAAAGGGCGATCCAGCCAAAAGAGGGATTAAAGCGAAGACTACGATCTGAGTTATCTGTACTTCATCGCGCTTCGTTAGCTGCCATCTTGAAAGAGGTGATCGGTCCAGTCATTCTTCTCAGAAAACAAGGAGTTGGGAGGAAAATTGATGATCTGTGAGTTATAACAGAATTGGGAAATAGTGGATGCCGTATTCACATTGCCATTAGGATAGATTTTTTCCTTTTGTGCGCAATTACCTCTTTCTAGGAATTGCTTCCCAATGTACTTGCCTTTTCAGGCACATTTTCAATCAATAAAGGTCGTTATTCAGATAAATAGCTCTCTTGTTTTTATTTTACTGTTTTGTTTGCGAAAACGTCCGAATTTTTGGTAAACATTGCATATAATAAAACATGAAGGCTAAACAATAACTTGCAGGAAGATAAAACATTTGAAAATCACTTTGAATGTTGAGGACACTTGAGCGTGTCTTGTCCATGTACCCCTGGGGCATTGTGTTGTGCTGTTTTGCAGGTCGTCATCTGTAAGCGCTCCTCAGCAGATACTTTTCCTAAGCAAGTTTGGGAGCTGTCAGAGCTAGGTTCCCCTGCAGAGGTGTCTGTGGATAGTACCTTCTTTCCTCAGCAGATTTGAGGATTGCTTATCCCCAGCAGGTCTGTGTTTGCAGAGTTCCCCAGTTGAGGTCCCCGCTGAGTGCCTGGCAAGTGTTTTCCCCAAGAGGGTTTCCCCAGAGGAGTTTGTCAATGGAATGTTGTTCCCCAGCAGTCGGGTTTGTGATACTGTTATCCCCAGCGTGGCCGTGAGCGCTCATCCTCAGCAGAGTTGTGGATGTTTCCCCCCAGCACAGGGTCTGATGTAGTGGTTTCCCCACTAGAGTGTTGCTCTTCCTCAGCAGAGAGGTGTGGTATCCCCAGCAGGGTGGATTTCCCTAGCAGATCTCCCGAGTAGAGATTGGTGTTGATTTTCCTCAGCAAGCTCCCCGAGTGGAACGGGTTTCAAAGAAATATTTCTCCAACAGAGTTCATCCTACTAGTGGATTGGATGAGTGTCCCTAGCAGATTGATATTTGCATCCCCAGCTAAATCTATCCTACTTGGGGATTGCGTGGGTCGTCCCCAACGGAGTAGCAGTTATTCCCCAAAGCAGAGTTTATCCTACCTGAGGTTTGGATGGGTCTTCCCCAGTGAAGTCGCTTTATCATTCCCCGGTAAAGTCGTCTTGTTACTCCTCAGGGAGTATTTTCACCAGAGATTGGCCTGGTTTACTGTCCCCGGTGGAACAGTGTTGATTAATCCCCAGAGAGGAGTTGCCTGGTTTATCTTCCCCAGCGGGGTATTGATTGCTTCCCAAGCGGAGTCCCCGAGTGGATTAGATTTGGAAGAGGTTGTCCCCGGTGGAGTCTATCCTTTCCCTGGCAACAGTCTTGTTTCTCCAGCATGAGTGAGAAGTCGGTGCTTTCTCGGCAAAGCATTCCCCAATAAGGCTCTTCCCGCAGAGTATTCTTCAAGCAGAGTCTCCCCACAGAGTTGGAGTATCTGATCTTTTGGCTCCCTAGCCAGTGTTGCATTTTTGCATATAGTGATCATTGCATCCTCAAATCGCGTAGCATTTCCATTTGAAATGGAGCATTACGCCATGGGAAAGTTCAAACATATGCATTCATGTGTTCGAAACTTATCAGACCGTATCCCCGGCAGAAGCGGATCTTTGTTCAACCTGTACAGCACATTGCTACAGTCGCTCCGGTCAACATTTGATGATTGACAATCCCCACAGAGGTTTATTTCCTCATCCGTTAGTGAAAGGAAAGCCTGTTTCTCCCCAGTGAGACCCCCTGCAAGTGTTT
Organism: Lathyrus oleraceus; assembly: GCF_024323335.1. NCBI lineage: Eukaryota > Viridiplantae > Streptophyta > Magnoliopsida > Fabales > Fabaceae > Lathyrus > Lathyrus oleraceus. The sequence continues at coordinate 177,161,694 of NC_066581.1, forward strand.
AGCCTTGCCCTGTCATCTTGTAGATGTTAGTATCCCGTCAGCACCCGCGTGTGTTGTTTCTTTGGTGTCGGTAAACACCATCTTTCGGTGATTTCCCAGTCATGCGTAAGTGTCTGGTATTCATTGGTGTCGGTAAACACCATCTTTCGGTGATTTCCCAGTCATGCGTAAGTGTCTGGTCTTCTTCGGTGTCAGTAAACACCATCTTTCGGTGATTTCCCAATCATGCGTAAGTGTCTGGTCTTCTTCGGTGTCAGTAAACACCATCTTTCGGTGCTTTCCCAGTCATGCGTAAGTGTCTAGTCTTCTTTTGATGTCTGTAAACATCATCTTTCGATGTTCGTAACGTCGTCCTCCTTCCCTAGTGAAGTTGATTCTCCTCTCCGTTGGTGTCGATAAACGTCGAGTTTTTCCCGATCATCCGTTGATGATTTGGTTGTGTTCATTATCCCCAGAAGATATCCTCCTCTCCGTTGGTTTCGATAAACGTCGAGTTTTTCCTGTGCGTCCGATGACGTATAGTTGCTTATTCCTCACAGATCATTTGGTAATACCAGATGATTCCCCTCAGAGTTTCCTCCCCTCCGTTGGTGTCGATAAACGTCGAGTTTTTCCTATTCGTCCGATGACGTCTAGTTGTATCGTTTCCCACGCGGATTTACCTCTCCGTTGGTTTCGATAAACGTCGAGTTTTTCCTATTCGTCCGATGACGTCTGATTGTACACCCTATTCCCAGTCATTTATTAATGTCTGGTCGATTCCCAGCCAGAATCCCCAATAGACGTCTTATTCGGTTTCCGGTTGTGGTCTCCCTTTCGTCCGTTGACGTCTGGTCGAGTTTTCCTGGTCGACCCCAGTTGATTCTCCTTCTCCGTTGGTGTCGATAAACGTCGAGCTTCTCCCTTTCGTCCGATGACGTCTGGTCGAGTTTTCCTGGTCGTCCCCAGTTGATTCTCCTTCTCCGTTGGTGTCGATAAACGTCGAGCTTCTCCCTTTCGTCCGTTGACGTCTGGTCGAATCTTCCCATTCATCCGTTGATGTCTGGCTACCTCTCTGTTGGTCTTGGTAAACGTTGAGTTTTTCCTGGTCGTCCCCAGTAGAGTCCTTCCTGGTCGTCCCCAGTTGATTTACCTCTCTGTTGGTCTTGGTAAACGTTGAGTTTTTCCTAGTTGTCCGTCGGCATCTAGTTGAGATTTCTGATCCCAGTCGTCGTGTGTCGATGTCTGGATGTGATCGTACCTTTGAAAAGAAAGAAAACAGAAAAATTCCCAGCAGTGCAAATTTCTACGGTTCTTGGTATTCAATCCCTGTTTACCCTGAAAGTCTGACAGTCGTTGCTCTCATCCGTTCGGGTTCCCAGTTGATTGAATAGGGGCAGCTGTAGCACCTCAAATTTGCACCTACCTTTTTTACATTCATTTCATTTTAGGTCATTAACATAACAAAGTCCATTGCATAGCATTGCATGGTCAATTGCCCAAGTGCAAGTTCCTCAGACAAATTAGGTCAAACTGGTCAGGAGATCAGGTCAAACAAGCAAGCAAGTGCCATTTCCATGGAGACAAGGCCCTAGGGTTGGGTTATCAAGTTCACATGGTCTAAGGATCATTTTGAAGTGGTTTGGCCAAAGATTGGATGATCAAAGCTCAACAGTCAAGCTGAATTGCATTAGAAACCCTAGAAAGTCAACTGTGGTCAACTGTGTCTGATTTTATGGATTGGAAGGTGTGAGATGGGTTGAAAGGCCTCATTCATGTCCATATAAGTCTCATTTGACATTTCAAAGATCAAGGTTGAAGAATTTGAGGTCAGATAAAAAGTTTCCAAAAATAGCAGGTGACTTGTAATTTCAAACTGCCTAAAATGGAAAGTTCTTCTCCTCAAAATTACTTCATCATACAAGCTTCAAATAGAATTTTGTCCAACATGAAAGTTGAAGATCTTGTTCTCACCTTTCCCAAAAGTCCAAGAACATGAAATTCTCATGTGTGGTTGGCAAGTTACGATCAAATCATTTTCAGAAAATGTTGAACTTCAAGGGACCATATCTCATGAACCATTTGGCCAAATTGGGTGATTCTTTTTTGAGCAAGTCACATTTGACATGTACTATCACATTGCATCATTACATTTCCTCAAAAATCAACACATCAAAATGGCATTTTTCAAGTGGACTAATTTGTATTTTGGTGGGAAAAAAGGTGATTTTGAGAAATACATGGCATTTGCACTCCAAACCAGTTCTAACACATCATAAACATCATTTTGGACTTGCTTGAATGGTTCTTGCACTGTTACATTGGCTGCATTGGCAAAAGGGCATTTTGGCCAAGTTACTTGAAAATGGCATTTCATTAATCCACTCATATTTGCCTAATCTTGATTAACAAGTTGATTAGCACATGGTATAAAGTTCATAATCATAACTGTTTCTCCTAATCACATTCACTTTTTCAGATCCAAACACAAAAAATCACAAAATTCTCTCAAATCCTCAAGAACTTTTCTTCAACTTTTTGCTTCGAACCTTGATTCTTCTTGTAGGTACTCTATTCCAATCACCAATTCATGCACAAGTGATGATCTGTTGAAGCATTTTTCGAGCAAAATCAGTGGAAATTGCAACTGTTGGAACTTAAAGATTCACAAAATAGTTGGAGATTTCGTGGAACTGGAGCATAATTGAGCCATGATCTTCACTTCATTCATCCATTGAAGCATTGATGAACTTCTGTTTTCACCTGTAAAGCTCTGAAGCTGAAGATTCCATTGCTGTTGTTCTTCAAAGGTCAGATTTCGACCATTACATTTCATGCAATTAGTAGGTGCATCTTGTAGATCTCTTCATGACATGAACACTAAGCTTTGAACCTATCGATTTCATGCAATATTCAATTAGTTATGCTGTTTTGAATTTTGACCTAGAAACTTTCTTGTGCTCGATCTGGTTGATAGGAGTAGAATTAGGTTAATTGAAGATTGGATATGTGATGTGTGATGTGTGATGATTCCATTGGTATGCTTTTCTTGAATTTCTGTGAAGTTTCGTTCATCACCTGGAAAAACCTGAAGAACACGATGAACAATTTGAAAAAATCCATTCCAGATCGTGTTTAATCTTGATTGCATGCCCTTGGCACGGTTTGGTTGTTTGTGGCTCATGAAGCCTATCACGCGCTGACACATCACTTAGTGAAACGCAGCGTTTCACTAAGTGGCGCTTTATATTGGTTTTGGACACGGTTCGATTCTGTGTGATGTATTTGTTTTGCATTATTTTCCTTCACATGTCCATATGTTCATCACCTTTGTTTCATCTTTTTTTTATTTTCTCTCCATGATTAAAAATCCATATCTCCTTCAATTTTGATCCAAATTTGATGCAATTTTTTGTGCCATTCTCCTTATCATGTGCTGGATTTTATGGTTATTTTTAATAATTTTGTGCACGTGTGGATTTTGAAAATGCCTAGGAATTGTTTGAATGTGTCCTTTTGTGCACCATACTCACTCTTTTGTTCATGAAATGATGAGATTTCATTAGAAATTTTTGAAACTTTGCAAGCATGTTCGACACATCTTAAGGAGCATTTTGATATGTGGTTTGTAATTTTTGAGTTCCTGGATTGAGAGATATGACATGATCTTTGAAGGTGTTACACTTTATGCCATGCCATTCATTGTGCAACTTCATGATTTTATTTTCCATGCTTGTGGACTTTGGATTAAGCTGGATTTTTGCATGATGGATCATATGGATGTTGAGAATACATGTGAATTTTTCTGGATTTATTGAGTTCATTTTCAATTTGTTTGGTAATTTCTCCCCTGTTTGACCAATTGTTGACTTTTTGTGAGTCATGTTTTCATTTGATTTGGGAAATCCTTATGGTTTATTGGATGAACTTGAAATTTGGCATGTGAATTCTAAACATCTTGTAGGTTGCCATGGCTTTGATCTCATTCATTTATCATGTTTTTTCACTGTTTTATGATTGGTTGAAGTTGATGCATGTTTTGATGCTTTGTATGAGCTTGCTTGAACTTGCCTTGACTTTTCGAATTTCATTAACCTACTTCCCTTGATCCAAATGAGCTGAAATTTGGTATGCTTATCATGCTGTAGATGATTTTTGATCATGATTTATTTGAGGATTTATTGAAATGTTTGTGATTGGATTTGAGTTGAGCCAATCTGTTGACTTCTTTGAGGTTCTAGATTGCATGTTTGGTGCTATTTTGTTCATGAAATGATATTGATGAATGATATGAACATGAGACCAATTGGATTTGATTCTTAATTGTTTGATCTTGATTTTTGATAAGTTTCATGTTCTGTTTTGATGATTTGATCTCATTTTGGCCCTAGTCTTGGACTAGTGGTTTGTGCTCTCACTTTTGAGTTGTGTTTCAGGTTAATAGCACAAGTGCTTATGCTTGATGGTGTGCCTCATTTGGAGTTGCTTTCTTGTTTGTTTATGACTAATCATTGGTTTGTTTTGTAGGTTCTAAAACTCGTCCTTGTGCCCCAGGGCTTGCACCTTTGTGCATTGTGATTGTGTTTGACTGTACAGATTAACTGTTAACCTTTTGCTGTTTAATGTTGGTTTGTCTGAGTACTGATTATATTGGATTGATTTCAGGTACCTTAGTTGCTTTAGTTCTATTGAGAACTTGCTTTTCTTTGCTTGATAGCATTAGCATTTGAGGTATAATGACTTCTTCTCCATGTAGTCTGGAAGACCTGGTCTGTTACTTGGCTAGGCACCTGTCTGAAGTCCTCCTTAAGAGGCAATGCTTGTGCTTGTTTATTTTTGTCCCCAAGCAGGAAAAGTCCTTTGATAAGGCAATTGGCAGAACCCAAGGGATGTGCAATCCATCCCCTGGTATTCTGTTGAGTCATCCCTCTGCTCACACCACTGTGTTGATGCATTGGGATACTAACCCAAGATCTTGTACAGTGTACAGTTGAGTCAGTGTCTAAGTGTAGAAGGGTTCCCACTTTCTGAACCCACACTTCATTGTCTGAAGCTCTCCCTGGCCAGGGATAAGAGCTGTGAAGTCTTATCTTCACTCACCTTTCATCTGCTTCACCCTGACTCTCAATGTCAGTGGTTAAGAGCAAAACTCACCCTGTACAGTTGGCTTGCTCTTGCAGCCTCACCCTTGTTTGAGCCTCACTTGTGTGCATATAGTGTGTGCTATTTGTGATTGTTTGCTTTGTTGTTTACCTGTGCTGAATAGGATAGGCTTGCTCCCTGTGCAAGTTAGCTAGAAACCTTGACTTAGGGCTGATTTGCATGATAACATCTAGGCTCGAGTCGTAGTCTCCCTAGTTGTGTCTCCCTTTGTTATCTGGTTAGGCTAGTCCTTTTTCCCTGCGTAGGGGAACTACGTCGCCCTGATCCTCATACCAGATGAGGTACGTAGGCAGGAGATTGAGTTGATCTCTCCGGGCAACCTTTGTGTCTTTTGTTTTGTCTCCTTTTGTGTGAGTTATTGTGTGCTTGGAAGCTGATGTAAGTCCAGTGATTGGCATTCGGGTTCCAGTGTGGGTTTGTTGGTTCGGGCGTCGATATAAGTCCAGTGATTGGCATTCGTGTCCCACGTTTGCCTCTTTGTGTGTGTTTTGGTTCGGGCGCTGATATAAGTACAGTGATTGGAATTCGGGTCCCATGTTTGCCCGTGTTTGTGTTGTTTTGTTTGGCATGGATACGTATGCATAGGATGCGACATCCTAGCGAGCATGTGTTTTCCCCAGTCCGAACTACTTCGACTCTGATGTCTATGCTTGATAGACTAAGTAGGCCCAAGACGCGATATCCTGCCGAGTCAGTCTCATTTGTTTTCTTGTGTCTCTTCCAGCCAGTATGTGTGTGTGAGCAGTGTTTTAGCAACCATTTTCCTTCCTATTATGCATGGATCCCGTCGAGTACGACGGATGCGTAGGGGTGCTAATACCTTCCCTTCGCATAACCGACTCCCGATCCCATTCTCTTCGAGCGTTTCCTTTCTCTCTTTTGGGATAGATAACGCACGGTGGCGGCTCTGTTGTTTTCGTTTCCCGCCGGTTTTTCGCGTAATGTGACAAATACCATGAAAGAGGGGAGACTTACAATCTCACTAACTAGAATGTTATGCCTTTTGTGTCAAAAATTTAGTCCTATGTTAAGCAATCGTAATTGGACTTATATAGAAGTCATAACTATTTGAGGTCGGACAATAGAATTTTGGTGTTAATGCATGTTAGAGACATAGTATAATGAACTATGCTCATGAAACATTATGGGTGCAGCTAACTCTTCATGAGGTAACTTTATAATTTTCCAAGGCAAAAGGGCCCCTGACCAATTTGAAACAAAAATAAATAGAAACAACACAAAAAGAATATGCAAAAGTGGGGGCCTAATCTCATCCATACTTATGTTGATTTTGCAATCAACTAGCCTTAGGATATTGAGATATCATAGGTTCATGACATGAATGCATAAAGAAAGGGAATGAGATGAAGAGGGGGGGGGGGCATGGATCAAACTCAAATTGGACAAAGAATGACTTTTGCCGAGTTAAGATCATTCATTCATTTTGGGAGATGGAATGTACACCTAAATTCAATGATCTTAACTTAACAAAGTCAAATCAACCTTGACCAAGGCCCAACAACACATGTCAAACTTTCAAAGTCAATCAAAATGACTCTACACAATTTATTTGACATTTATTCAATTAAAAATACTAAAAATAATACATTAAATTAAATATGGTTGGTCAATTTCCTAAAACCTCATCAAAACATCAAAGAAATGTCCATGAGATTTATCATAGGTCAAACAAGGTCAAAGGACCTTAGAGAAAAATTCTCAGAATTTTTGGAAACTTAAAAGTATTTTTAAACAATTAAAAATATTCACAAAATCAATTAAATCATGAAAAATATTAATAATGATCCAAAAAATAATTTTAATTCAGAAAATAAAAGAAGATTTTATTTAAATTTTTTTGGTGAAACTCTCATATTTTTTGGATCAATATTAAAATTAATATGAATTAATGAAAATCAAAGGAATAAAAACTAAAATCAAAAAATCAAAAAAAACATGGACCACTTGATCTCACTCATTAATTGAGGTGGCATATCAAGTGGTCTGAAACACGCAATCCACGATGGTCTTTAGTCAGTGTGCCACAACAATGGTCATCCAAACCAACGCTTATGATTAAAACATTTTAAACCAAATCAATGGTTCTGAACCGTGCCATATCACTGCCAGAGCCAAAGACCGGTCATCTTCTCCGATGACCCTGGTCGGACTGGTTCAATCATCACCATGACTTAAATGAAGAAAAAGGACATGATCTGAAAGACAAAATGACGTAGATCACGAATATCACCTCAATTTTAACTAACTCCAAATATATAGAGAGATATGTGGAGTTGAATTTTGAGGTGTGTCAACTGAGTTGCTTCGATTTGACCTCAAAGCAACTCAATCTTATTGCCTACATTGGTAGGACTTCGGACAACCAAAGATCTAAGAGAATTGATGAGAATTGAGTGAGAATCGAAGAGAAGAAAAAATCTGGAAAATACCTTCAATGTTGTGCAGAACTTGATCTCTCTTGCTTCAAATCGTGTTTGATCTTGCTCCAATAGCTTGCAGAAGTGGCTTAGGATTGGTACAAAGCTTTGGATTCTGGAGTTTTTGAATCTCTAAATAGTGAGATTCAAACTCAATTTTCAAATGAAAATTCTCAAGTTTTCCTTTCAAATGTGAGGGTTTCAAGTATGGAGGCAAAGCTGGCGCACAAGGATCCTTTGAAATGAGCACAGAGGGTCTCTATTTTTAGCAAAATGGAATGTTATTTGCACACTTGAAATTTTGTTCGCTTTTAGCAATGCCATGTCCATGCTTGCATGGGCGTGTGTAGGCCCATGAAGCAATGCAATTAGGTCCAAAATAAATTGTGCTGAGGTTTGAATGAAGCTTGAATGGCAAGGCAAATTTACATGATCACTTGAAGATTTGATTTTTCCAAATGATACAGGCCTTAAAACCATGTGTAGCCCTATCAAACCTTGTCCAAAATCAATGAATTAGTACTCTTTGGAAAGCTTAGATCAAGAGGAGAAAGTCTTATGCTGAACACCTTTCCATTTGGAACTTGTATCATGGTGAATTTTGAGGTGGAAGTTTGGAAACTTCAACATGTTGAAAAAATTTCTAAGTGTCAAGTCATATACTTCATTATTCCGTCTTGCTTAACTTTTTATGTGAGCTCCAAATGAGAAAAGTGTCTTCATCAAACTTTAATATCTTTCAAAGACCTTAAAAATGGTCACCAATGTGACATCATTTGGATTTATAATGAGTGAGTTATGCATTTTTGAAGTTGAGGAAAATCACTTGTTCAATGGTATTGGTCCAAAATGACCTATAATATATCCTCATATCACATGCTCATAAAAGTTGATTTATCTCTCACTCCAAACATCAAAGTTTAAGTAGACATCTTGAATTTGATTGTGAAATTTGAAAATATTTTATCTCATAAAAATTGAGCAAGTTATGGCCTTGGGAAGTTGACTTTCAAATTAGGGTTTAGATAAAATAACCTATAATGTTTCAACATAGAAAATTACTTTCCAAGAAAAATTAGCTCTAGACCTCAACATGAAATTTGTTTGGAATGTCATTTAGAGAAACTTTTCTCTTTGAATCATTTTCATATAATGAAAATTGTAGGAGATAGGGTCTAGGGAGATCCAACTTTGATTAGATGAATTCATCTGGCCAATCACCACCAACCAACTTGCTAACATGCAATTCTCTTGACTTTTTAGGCTCATGGTAGATCATATATGCATAAGATGATGAATGTTTAAGTGTCCCTTGAGAGATTTGATCAATTGGTGAAGAAACTTGTTGAAGAAGTTACTCAAGATACCCAAACAAACTAGGGTTTCCAAGGCAAACCAACTCCAAACTCTTGAAGAAATCTTAATCAGAATAACATGTAAATATCATTGGGACTCATATATGATGCTTAGAGACATTGCAGATCCTTCCTTGGTTTGTGTTCTTAGTCATGAGGGTCTTAAATCCTAGATGTGAACTTGATAGATCAATGATGATCATGCCCTACCTACAAAAGAGTTAGGCAAATGCAAAGACTTATTTTTGGTATTTTGGTTAGTAAAAAAAATGATAATATACAAGTATGATACAATCACAAGGTGCTTGGTGATCGCTCCCAAAACAAACCCACTGAAAGAGGGGTAAGGAGAATGTCAAGGTATGATCCCAATGTTAATGCATTTGATGAGATTGAATGATGGATCTTAGGGTCAAAATTGGGGTCTTACACAAACTAACCAAATAATACATTTGCAACTAACATTTCCATTTCACCTTAATTTCATTAGCATTTATAACAAACTCTGTAGGATATATAAACGAACCTGATTGCAATTCAGAGGGAGATGCTCATTATGCAATTCCTTCATCTTCTTTATGCTTCCTCAAATTTATCCTTCTGCATCAGTTCTCTTTCATCATTCTGCAAACTCTCAATCATTTCACATTTGTGGCACTCTCAGGACCACCTGTAACCGAACCAGTCCCAATCAGGTAGCCAAAACTCCACGTCTACAACCTTCATTCTACAAATTATGGGATTCTTCATAAGCAACCACAACCTATCACGGTGGTAGTCACAAGATCCAAATCACAAGATCCAAATCATACCTATGTGCAAGAGGAAGGAATAAACGAGGTGAGGATCAGTTTCGTACCTATGGTGATATCATGAGTCAAAGCATTGAACACACCTCTGCGGTAATCGGTTTGCTCCTTTTGGTCGAGCCGAAGCAAGAATGCGAACACCGTGATGAAGAGGAAGATGCCAGAATGAATAGTATCATCATGATTCAAGTTTTATCCGGTTTTTGTTTGTAGTTGCTCAACTGCGGTGCATTTCGGTTAGTCTTCCCATTTCATTTCAATTTTCACTTCAATGTTGCACACGACCGTGCCTTTTTTCGATTCTGTTTTGGTGAAGACGGATAATTAATTTCGATGGCTCAGATTCAATTTAGTGAAGCTTATGGAGTTGAATTCTCTCATAGTTCTCGGTAAGGATGAATGGCGAATTCAAGGATTTTGCGTCAAAGCTTAGGTTCGAATCTGATGTCGTGCACACCTATAAATCAATTTGTTGAGTATTCTAAAACTTCTTATTTCTTTAATTAACGTCGATCCTGAACGAATCCAAATTGTTCCTTGTTCCAGCGTGTGTTAGATTTCAATGGACTCAGAAAGCGAGAGCTTGAGCATTTTGAAGTGATGACGAAGACGATGATGGACGCGATCCAAACAACGTGATGACGTTTAAGCTCGTTCCAAATTTGTTTCCGTTTGGTTAATATTTTTTATGAGTGTTTGGATATTAAATATAGAAATTACGAAAAGTGTTTGGATATTGAAGGTTAAAGTGATGAAAAGGTGAAACGGTGGAGTTGAATGGTGCATCGCCTTTGTTTATATTGTGAGTTGTTGGACTGGATGACCATGTGACGCTTGGGCTTAAGGCCCAAGCATACTCCATTTGCTCTCGCACCTGTTCCATGATACATTACACCCCATATGATTTAGATTCTAATTAGCTTGAGTATGGGCTCTATTGTGTTCGGGCCTGCACCCCATTTTTTAGTACACACCACCCAGTCCAAGTTCTGAACCCTCTTTTAGCTTTTTATTTCAATTCGTTAGTTGGATTAGGTTAATTAATAATTAATTAGCTTGATTAGATTTTAGAATTAGGAATTGATTTATGATTTGATTAATTGAATTTTAGGTTTGATTAAAGCTAATCATGATTAACTATGTTAATTAGAATATTCACTAGAAATTAATTTTGTTCTAATGTCTCAATTAGGCCACTTGTTAGATTTGATTAGAAGATTAAAATAATTGGATTTATTTTGCATAATAAATAATTAGGATTATTTAGTTTTTAGCTAACTATTTTTTTTAGAAACTTCGGTCCTAATTTTCACATAATGACCATTTTACCCCTTAGGGATTATGTTTGTCATTTTAGCCATAAGTACATGTTCCTTTAGGTTTAGATCTTGACATAGATTTTTTAATCAAGCCATGACCAATTGCATGTTCCCTTAGGTATAGTATTTGATTAATTATAACCATTAGATTAAGTTTTAACCTAGTTTCCTCAAATTAAATAAAACCCTCTGATTCAAATTGATCAAAAGTAATTTTGATAATTTAAATCATTTGTTATTGTATAACCCCACAGTCTAAATTGAGTGACCAAAAGACCCTTGGTCACTTAATAAGACTTTTTCTATAAGCTGTGGAGCTCCAAGCCTTAAGTCAGATTCTCAATCAAGGCATCCTCAGTCATACCAAGCAGTGGATAATACAAAGTACATCAAAGATGGCATCTTCAAGAGCTTGCTAAATCAAAGCTAGAATTGTGTGGCATGAGCCTTAAGTAATAGAGAATGAATGAGACTGGAGAATTCTTACCCCCATTTTGAATATCTTTGGGTATTGGACTAATGACCCAGTTGCTTATCGTATTCACCTCTATTCATAGACTTTAGCACAGTTCAAATCAAACGATTGGCAAGTCTCTCTCTTTACAAAGCATCATGCAATAAGAAAATACTATATCAATAACTTATCAATCATCATTCAAGTTGTGCGATACGATCCTTAAGAAATGGAGAAGGAATATGACTGGAGAATTCCTACCCCCTTTCTGAATATCTTTGGGTACGAGATGCTTGACCCAGTTGCTCATTGTATTCACCTTCATTTATAGACTTTAGTGCAATTCAAATCGAACGATTGATAAGGTCCTCATCATCATTACAAGAAACAACAACAAAGACTCTCCTCTAGTGACTTGAAAGTTATGATGAAAATTATATGTCACTGTAAGACCCCAATTTTTTCCCTAAGATCCCTCATGGCATCATAACATTGCATTTGCATAGCCTCAAGGATCATTAGCATCTTGGTTCCCTTTGCCTTTGGGTGAGATCTCTTCTGAGTGGTTTGAGATCACCAAGCATGCTTGACTTGAATATCATTGCTTTTCTCATTTTTTTTATTAACCAAAAGCACAAAAATATGTCACTAACATCTTTTGTTTGTAGCTTGAGCAATCACAAGGTCCATGTTAATACCTCAGGATTGGCATTAATTTTAGAAAACAAATAATGTAATCACCTCTGTTGTTTTAATATGTTGGGTTGAAGAAGTTCAACATCTGGACCAACATGTCATGTACGATGTCACGACATCAGGTCTGTGACATCGCACATGTGTAGGAAACTGAATTAATTAATTCAGTATATGTCATGGGATCCGCAAGGATATCTGGTGAATATCCTAACTCCCTTGTGGAGGTCTTGAAGACTAATTCAGAATATATATATAGGCTCTAAATATGGAGATATATATGGAGAGAGATTAGGAACTTGAAGACCTTGTTTGTAGCAGAATTTTTCTGCTGAAGTTGTAACAGCAAAGAACAAGTCTGCTGCAATTTCTGAAGGCCCAAATCCAGTTGGGTGATTAGGTTATAAATAGCTGATTGTAACCTAGTTTTTGTAAGCCTCTTAGAATGAATTTTTAGGGGTGTGTGTAAGGTAAACCTCCCAATCTGTGGGAAGGTTACCATGTGTTTCTTAGTGGTAAAACCTGAGAGTGTTTGTAACTCGAAGCCTGTAGGCAAGAGTGATTTTGTTCTTGAATGAAGCTGTGAAGCAAGTTCAAGGTGTGGTAACATTACATTTTATTTGTAGTGATAGGAATGGAAACTGGAGGTTTCTATCTAGGAGTTCCTAGGTATAGATTGCATTGGGTAGGGATTAAGTGATGAGTTGTAAACGGGTGAGTTTAACTCTGAATTGATACTGCTAATAGTGGATCTTCTTCCTGGCTTGGTAGCCCCCAGATGTAGGTCATGTTGGACTGAACTGGGTTAACAATTTCCTGTGTTTGTTTTCCTTCTGTATGATATAATCATGTTTGCCATAACTAAGCATGTATTCCAGTCTGTTCATCAAGATAATAGCAGACCTGATACATAGCCTTCTGTTGGAATGTCAATCAGAATGTTTTGACATTCATCAACAACAGTACATACTGTTTAATAAGCTGATGATTTCAGTTCAGTATGTAGTGAAGTCTGGAGTTCAAAAGCATAACAGACCTGGCCAAAAGATCATTGTGAAACTGTCAAACTGGATGTCTTGACAGTTCTTCCAGTAAGCTGATACTGAAGTAGAGACTGGTTGGTCTTTTACAGTACAGCAAATTTAGCACAGTCTGTTTTCAGGAACCAAGCAGACTTAGCATATGGTTCTGGACTTGGATGTCAAACGGAATGTTGTGACATTCACTCCTGACTGCATATGCTAAATTGTTGGATGGTTAGTTTTTCTGTTTCAGGATTTTTCTCAGGCTATTCTTCAGGAATCCACCAGCTGATTGTCATACCCTTATTTTGGTCCTGAATTTTTCATGTTTGTTTGGCCTGCTTGGCCTAACCTAACTTTGGTTTTATATGAGGATTGGTTTTGATCCAAAGTCATGGTGTTGTGATTATGGATACATCTATGGTCTGGGTCATCTGAACAACCAAGTTTCTTGTGTTTCCAGCCACTTGCCAGTCATGTTATTGGTTCATGGATACTATGCCAAAACCCTAACCTTACGGTCTTATTTCATGGTTTTGTTCATACACATTATCAGTCAAGTTATTTTCTTTTCAAGAGTCAAACATCCAAGTTATGATTAAACCAATTGTGAAAACCAACTTCAAACCATTTTATTAATCCATTTCAATTTTATTTCATTACATTTGATTCCATACAAAAAATACACAAAAAATTGACACTTTTGACCAATTGTTGACTTTGGTCAACAGTTGACTTTTTGGTCAACTTTGACCAAAGTCAACCCAAATTCATTAAACCCTAAATTTCACCATGATCATCAATACATTGTCCATTTACAAAGAAAATACCAAAAAATAAAGTTTTGACCTATTTTTGACTTTGGTCAACAGTTGTCTTTTTGGTCAACTTTGACCAAAGTCAACCTCTCCATTTGTTGACCATCAAAAACCTAATCTAACCCATTTGGCTTTGATGCTTCATCCAAAGGTTTTGATTTGATATACTTTTGTTTGGTTTCTTCATTTTTTAAGTAATTTGGCTCATGTTCAATTTCATGTCCACCATGTTATATGTGTTGCTGCACTTCCAATCCTAACTCCATCTGGCCAAACATGTCCTGCAACCATATAAACATGGCCTGAGATACCTTGAAGTACACAAAGAATCCAGCAATAAGTATTCCCCCATAGATGTACGTTTGAGAAGAGTGCACGGGGTACTTGTACTCAATTTTGCAGCATTTCATATTTTCCCTCTCGCTGGTCAAAACATGGTCAACGTATTGCTGGGTGAACATGTTGCTCTGCAGAATATCTGAACTGTTCAAAAAGGCATCATTTAAACGATGATCATATAATAATGAAGACATACCAACAAGATGCTCTTCAAGGCCGTCAAGGGGGGTTTTCAGATACTCTGCTGCAAAAGTTTGGACGGTCTCTGATGTTTCACGAATTTTCCGAAGTACAGAATCCACACGAGCATATATTGAGTTCCTCAGTGCAACATCACGGAGCATTTGACTGACACGAGACGTATTTGAAAATGGTCCAAATGGGTGACAACCGGCTGCCCAAAGTCAATTCACAACGTGTCTTTCATGTGCATGTGAAGCCTTCTCATATGGTGCACTTAAACCACCTACCACTGAAGCAAGGCCAGCCAATATATGACGCTGTGCTTGAAATGGGACGGCATGCCTTTTATGTGTTTCAGAAACATAACTCAAAGGAATCTTTTCATTCTGATGCTCAAGCACAATTACAACGTCATTGCTTGTCCACACCATACTTTCGTCCTCCATCATGAGATTTGGATCCACATCAGCCAATGATGGCACGAAAACAGGAACTACTCTTGTTCCAAAAGTTGTTTGAATATCTTCCTTGCTTCTTTACATTTTTTCTCTTTTTCTTGCTATGTTTCATGTTATATGATGACCAGATAGGCTTATGCTTAAGTATTGAATCAGTTGACCCCTCAGACTCATCCATCCAATTCTGGCGGAAGAAATGATTACTTGAAAGAGATGGGCCAGCCATTTCAAGCAATCCAGCAGCAAGCACACCGGCATCCTGCCCAACAATCCAAAAACAGTTCAGAAAAAAAAGGCATACAGTTGAAGGGTCAAGCCAAATAATTAACCACAAGTCATACAAACAATAACAACACATGAGGTTATGCTACCGAACAACTTGCCGTCTACACCGGATCAACAGTTGGGGGTTTGCTCAATGCTACATTTGGAAATGCAACTGAAATGATTATATCAATTTATGCCTTGAAAAGCGATATGATTAGGGTTGTTCAACAATCTTTACTTGGTTCCATCTTGTCTAATATGCTTCTAGTTCTTGGATGTGCATTCTTTACTGGTGGGATTGTTCACTGTCAAAAACTTCAGGTTTTCAATAAGGCAGCTGCTGTTGTCAATTCCGGCTTGCTGCTCATGGCTGTAATGGGAATACTGTTTCCTGCTGTGCTTCATTTTACTCACTCAGAAGTTCATCTTGGGAAGTCAGTCTTATCCTTATCCAGATTTAGCAGCTGCATAATGCTACTGGCCTATGCAAGCTACCCTTTCTTTCAACTTAGAAGTCAACAGAATTTTTATACTCCAGTTGACCAGGAAGTAGATACAAGCGAAAACACTGACGAGGAGGAAGAATTTGAGTTAACTAAGTGGGAAGCGATAATCTGGCTGGCTATTTTGACAGTATGGGTATCAGTATTGTCTGGACACTTTGTGGATGCCATAGAGGGAGCATCTGAATCATTGAATATGTCAGTGGCCTTTATTAGTGTCATCTTGCTTCCAATAGTAGGAAATGCTGCAGAGCATGCGAGTGCTATCATGTTTGCCGTAGAAGACAAGCTAGATATCACAATTGGAGTTGCTGTTGGATCATCAACCCAGATATCCATGTTTGTGATCCCTTTCTGTGTGGTTGTTGGGTGGTGCAAGGGAAAAGACCGGACACGAAAGAGCAACTTGAAGAAGATAATAGATTACAATGTTCCACAACAATATAATCACAATTTTTGTCCAAAAAGGCATCTGTATGATATGTGACCTTTCCAGCATAATGAGAAACTATAAAATCTGTTTGTGAAAACTTTTCCTTTTCCAACCTAGGGTGAGACCGGAAATGCTGAAACAACTTAGTAGAGAATGTTTCATGTGTTGATTTTGGAAACATGCAAGCTTCATCCAACAGAGCAATGACACCAATGGGTTTCTTCTCGATCAAATCTAGAACATCTTGGTTGTCCACAAATTCAATAATTGCTCAAAACTATTATTCCTAAAGCACTCAAAACCATAAATATCCAAAAACTCCAATTTGCATCTGGGAATTGATATCTTGTCCAACAGATCTGTTGATCTTATCAACAAGCCGATCAAATAAACGAGCATAAACTGTTTTTGCCAAAGTATCCCGACCAGCAACTGCAGCATTACAATCAAGGGCCTCGATAATATTTCCTTCTCGAGCCTGTATTGATCGAGTACACAATGTTGCCAGCAGTAGGTCGACATCACACATGAAAAGATCAGCAGTCGTCTCCATGTGAAATCTTGATTTTTTATCCTCTATTACTGATGAGTCGTGCTCTTTTCCAGGAGAAAATTCAACATTTCCCAAGCGCAAAATTTTTTATCCTCTATTACTAATGGTGCCAAGTCGGCTGTAGGCTCCTCAACTGTAAGGCCTCCGTTTCCTCTTGTGGTTCCTAATGATGGAAACCAATCTCAATTATGGAAACAGGATCATCAAATTGCAGATCAATCCAATCATCCACCTCAGCAGTTTAGGAATATGTATAACAATCACAATACTCATTTTCAGCCTTATCCACCAGCATCAGCTCCTGGTCACACTTCCCAAGTGTTCTCTGGAAGTTCTCATACTCGAGACAATACTCTTAGCCAGCAACAGCAAGGAGTTGTTTCATCTAGACACATGTCAAATTTTGTGACACCTAGTCAAAGTGGACAGGTACCTGCATCCCCCCATTTCAGTCATCAGCATCAAGCTGAGGTTCCCCCCAATTCTCAGAAAGGATTTGGTGTGGTGCCGGGAAGTGATGCCTCTGTCTTATACAATTCTCAGGCTTTCCAACAACCTAATAGTAAACCCCAGTCCTTCCAGGAGCCCAATAACTCTATTGCCTTATCTAGTCAAGCTAGCAGTACCAATCCTCAGCATCAACCTGCCATGCTAAACAGACCACAATCTAAATCATCCAACAACCATGTTGGTTGTGTTTTCCCTTGTTTCTTCATTTCCAAGTAACTTAGCTCATTTTCATATTCATGACCATTATACCATGACTTGGATCCCTTGCCTTGACAACCAACCTTCACCTTGCTGAACTGGTCCTGCATTCATCAATAACCAAATACCCTAATCACATGATCAAACATGGTACATACATGATTGATTTGGCAAATCAATGCACATGGATTTTGAACTCACCTCGACACACCTTGTACTAGCATCCTGTCATCATGGTCCTGCAGTTGCCAAATCAAAACTTGAATTCCATAAGGTCATGGCGTGATGACTGAACTTAGAGCAAATGATTTGGAGCAATTCCATTTTGAACAAACTTGCACCTCCAAAGCCATTGAACCTCAACCAAACCAACTGAGTTTTCTAAAAAAATTCACTGCAGTAAAAAGTGGAGAATTACTCAGAGCAGTAAAATTCAAAATCCAGAAATTCCCAAATTGGAATTAAAACAAAAACAGAGAGGAATGCTCAGATGCTCAGATTACCTGTCTCAAATCCATACATCAAAGGGGTCAATCCAGTTTCTGAACATCAAAAGTGCTTTGCAGAGTTGCTCTTCTGGATTACCAAAGGCACCTTTGAAACCCTAATTCACATAAATATAAAAGGAGAGAAATCAGTAAGAGAGAAGAGGCGATTTTGAAGAGCACAACAGAGAAAATTGGAGGCGAAAATCTCAACCGAAACCCTAAAGTCCCAAAATCGAATACCTGGATTGGGAGGCCAACTTCTTCACGCCTTTCATCGCCGCCGTGACACTTTGTGAGAATTCTCCCTTTTTTTTCCTTTTATCATTTTCGTGTGTTTGTTGATAGAGACTTTACTGAAATGCGATTAAGGGGTTTTGGGTGTGAGTGAAATTGAGAGAGACGCGACTGTTGAGTCATGAGAGACGCAGTGTTGAGAGAGACGGAAGCGGCTACGTTGAGAGGGAGAGATTTCTCTGAGCTTGAGGGGGTTCATGAGGTTGAGGACGATGGCGATGAATCATTTTCTTTTTTTCCTTTTTTTAATTTTTCTTTTATTATTTAATTTAATTTGTTTTTAATACAAAAACCATAAAAAATGTTTATCTTGTTCTTAAATCTTTTTATTTTTTTAGCCCGGTTCATATATTTAACTTAGTATCTCAGTAGCAGATAATGATGAGTGGCCTGGTGGAGAAGGGTAGTGTTCATATTCTTGAGTGGGGTGGGTTCAATACTCATGTGTGACACCTTTTGCTTTTGATTTTATTTTTCTTTTAGCATTTTTTATCCTTTTAGTATTTTGTTAATTTCTTTTTTTTTATGTCTATTATAATTTCATTTGTTAGTAAATGCATAGTTCAAAAGCCATTTTTTCAAACTATAAAAATCATACTTTCTCGATTTAACATCGAGCCCATTTTTTACCCCCTTGTAAGTCGATTGCTTTTTAAGCATCGCCGTCGACCTCACATAGCTTACTCTTGGGCTTTCTTACAATGAGCCGGTTCCTTTGCACTTACACTCATACATTGTTTAATGCTTTATTATTTCATTCTTTGATTCTTTGATTCGATTATATACTTGTTTATATCTTAACTGTTTGATTAACTGTGGCCTATTTGTATGGTGTATGAGGCATATACTTATATTGCTTGATTGCCATGTCAACCCCCATTCATAACAAATGTATCCCTCTCCCATGAAATGTATAATATGTATTCTTTCATTCTTTATTCATCTGTTAATACAAGAATTAAAAGGAACATTCGATAACCATTTCAAAACAAGATCAAAACCTCGATCCAACGTCGAGTAATCATTTTTCCAAACCTAACAGAACCAGCACGTATTCATCCTTTTGTAAGTCGATTGCTTTATGCATCGCCATCAACCTTGTAAGTCGATTGCTTCATGCATCGCCATCTACCCTTTTCCCCAACACTTCTCCTTGCTCCATTTGTCGATTCTTGTTCCGATTAGGTAGCACCCATTAGATAGAACCTTTTGTATGATAACATAAGTAGGATTCCCATATCCTTTTGTATGATAACATAGGTAGAATTCCCATATTCTTTGCATGCTAACATTAGGTAGATATTCCCATTTGTAAATCCTAAACACTTAAGTACACATTGCATGACAACTCTAGGGCAGAGCTTCCCCATTTCTTTTAGACCTTTCCGAGCGTCTCCGATCTTGTGGCATGTAGTCTGTTCTATTGCAAAGAGGTAACTGCCTAAGACTCGATTCAGCGAGCTGCGACACCTACTGCTAGGACGCGAACACATTGCCCACTCTCCTTTGACACAACTGGTGTCCTCCTTTTGTAAGTCCATATTCAAATGGCAACCCCTATGTAGGGGAACTACATCGCCCTGATCCTTGTTCCAGACGAGGTATGTAGGCAGGTGGTCGTGCGAGACCACTCCGGGCACCTTTCTTTTTTCTTTTTGTGTGTGCTTGACAGTTATAGGCTCGAGTTCCCGACTCCCTATTAACTTGTTTGGTTGTTGTGTGCTTGGAAGCTGATGTAAGTCCATCAAGTGGCATTCGGGTTCCAGTGTGGTTTTGTTGGGTTCGGATGCTGATGTAAGTCCAGTGATTGGCAGTCGGGCTCCACGTTTGCCCCCTTTGTGTTTGTTGGGTTCGGATGCTGATGTAAGTCCAGTGATTGGCAGTCGGGCTCCACGTTTGCCCCCTTTGTGTTTGTTGGGTTCGGATGCTGATGTAAGTCCAGTGATTGGCAGTCGGGCTCCACGTTTGCCCCTTTGTGTGTGTTTGGTTTGGATGCTGATGTAAGTCCAGTGATTGGCAGTCGGGCTCCACGTTTTCCCCTTTGTGTTTATTGGGTTCGGATGCTGATGTAAGTCCAGTGATTGGCAATCGGGCTCCACGTTTGCCCCCTTTGTGTTTGTTGGGTTCGGATGCTGATGTAAGTCCAGTGATTGGCAGTCGGGCTCCACGTTTGCCCCTTTGTGTGTGTTTGGTTCGGATGCTGATGTAAGTCCAGTGATTGGCAGTCGGGCTCCACGTTTGCCCCTTTGTGTGTGTTTGGTTCGGATGCTGATGTAAGTCCAGTGATTGGCAGTCGGGCTCCACGTTTTCCCCTTTTGTGTGTGTTTGGTTCGGATGCTGATGTAAGTCCAGTGATTGGCAGTCAGGCTCCACGTTTGCCTTTGCCTGTGTTTGTTTGTGTGCGTGTAGCCGAACTACGGCAACTCTGATTCTCATGTTCATATGAGATACGTAGGCACAAGATGCGATGTCTTGCCGAGTTTGACTAACGACTAACAACTAATCCTTGTTTGCTTCCGCCCTTGTTGCGATCCTTTCTCTCGCCCTCGTTGCGATCGAGACTTTCCTTTTCTCTTGCCCTAGTTGCAATCGAGACTTTTGTTCCCGTAGTTAGTTGAACTACGTTTTGCTCTGATTCTCATTCCAGATGAGATACGTAGGCATAAGACGCGATGTCTTAGCGAGCACACTTATCCTTAACCCTTAGGTAACCGAGCTACGAAGACTCTGATTCTCATATTCAGATGAGATACGTATGCAGTGGATGCGACATCCGTGCGAGTCATTTTCTTTGACCCTTTCTCTTTTAGTAAATAGTACATTAGATAAACACACACCCTTTAGACAAGAACAACAAGAGTGGATCCCGTAGAGTACTACGGATGCGTAGGGGTGCTAATACCTTCCCTTCGCATAATCGACTCCCGAACCCAAGATTTGGTTGCGAGACCTTGTCTTTTCCTTTCCTTTCTCCGGTTTACTTCGAGTGTTTCCTTTCCCTCCTTTGGGATAAATAACGCACGGTGGCGACTCTTCTGTCTTTTCTTTCTCGCCGGTTGTCTTTTCGCACCTCCGTATTTTTCGGGCTGCGACAGCTGGCGACTCTGCTGGGGAGTATACGGTTTCCCTAAGCGAGTCCCTCCTAGCTTTTGTAGATTTCTTGTTTGTTGGGTGTTTATGCTTTTGCACAGTCGTTTACTTTCCGTATTTACCTGCTCTATTTTATTGCATTCATGTACATATGTTTGTTGTTTCTGTGGGTTCTGTGGGTTGTTTGTTTGTTGGGTTGGGACTGTTCTATGAGAGATAAGCCCATTACCCAGGCTTGAGTGCACACATAGGTGTTAGAGTGGATAGTCATGAGGCTTGCGTGGTATGTTGCTACGTTAAGTCGTTCATGAGACCCACATTCTAGACGAGGTTTCTGTTGGATATATTTTGTCCTATGGGTGTTCCATAACGACAGATATTCCTTTAGAAATCGTCGACTCTGGTGACCATTTCCCGAGAACTCAGTCGAGGCCTCTCCTCCGAGACGTGATTATGTTAGCTCTGGTGGGCGCATTCTCGCTGCTCAATCCGAGGACCCCGAGACTGGGAACTTGCTTTAGGATATCCTGTTGAGGGGAGTCAGCAAAGGTCTTTTATCCCGTAATAATGCCAAACCTTCAGTGGTAAACGTATTATTCTCGACTGAAGGGCTGAAGCTGACAAACTTCTGTTCTTAGAACCTACCAGTGAGGGGAGGGTTTGATCTCTGCAGATACGGTTTCTGCCAGTGGTGCTGTGATGGTGACTTTGGTTCAGCCAAATTTATGGACATTTATTTCTGGGACGCCGGAGTTCTGTCCGTGGTTTATCAATGGGTTCCGTTTATTTCGGATCCCCGGGTTGAATTTGTAAGTACCTGTTCAGAGGATCTGACTGTCATCCGTTCAGTGGATGTTCCTGTGATGATAGTGATGTAATCTCCAGTTCCGTTTATTTCGGAACTCCCCAAGTCGGATTTATGGTGACTTAGTCCCGATGACTGTGACTAGTTCAGAGAATGGGTCTTCAGATGACTTGGTGGCGCAGTGACTTGCATTCATGCATTTGCATCGCATTCATCCGCATTCAACTCGTGTCTATCCGTACTCAGGGTCCACTTTTTGATTAAGATTCTGGTTGAGAGATATCCAGATGTCAGAATGTTATTGATGAAAAATTATTTGTCTCTGTGAAACCAAAATCAAAGGAATATTCCTGGTACGGATAGACATTGCATGCGTGAGTCATACTAACCCATTTGCTGTTTTGTAGGGTGTCAACCGGTGCGCATAGCTCTTCCATTCAGACATACAGTCAGACTCAACAAATCCAAGCTGATGGATCTTCCCAACGCCGACATCCTTGAACTGAAAGAGATGATGAGGGGATTGTTCAGTATTGTGCAAGAGCTTGCCTTGGGACAGAAAGCCATGTTTGAGAGATTGGAAAGGATTGAGAGCTGGATGATCAAGGAGAAAGTTCAGGGAAAGGCTCCATCATCCGATGTAACAAATCCCTCTGGCTCAGTAGCAAAGAAACTCTCTGACAGTGGTCCGCTCAAAAAGGAGGTTGAGTCAAGTGGTGTGCCAACAAAGAAAGAACGCAGTAAGGATCGTTATCATCCTTATGCTGTTGCTGTAACCACTCTTGTTGGTAACTCACCTATACCCCCGCAACAACCACCACCTCAACAGAAGGCACCGAGAGCTAAGAGCCAGGTGAGGAAGAAGAAGGAGGATCGTCAGTTTGAGGAACCACCTGTGACTTATACCCTTTTGTTCAGGAGATTGAGAGATTTGGGATTAGTTCGGCCGAGGATTTTGATTCCTGTAGAACAGCAGCGGAGGCTTCCAAACTATGATGAGAATGCCAGATGCGAGTTCCATTCTGAGGCACCCGGGCACAGTGTTGAGGGTTGTAGGGCTTTCAAGCATGTTGTCCAAGACTTGGTGGACTCCAAGATCATCAGTTTGGCACAGATCATGGAGAGGGATGTCAACCCTGTACCCAGGCAGGATCCTGTAAAGATGAAGATGGTGAAAAAGGTCAAGAAAGGAATGGAGATGACTGAGGAAGATCAGTTAAAGGTTCCCATGTCTGTGGTCCCAGAACCTCTAGTGCAGGATGGAGTTTCCCCTGTTATTGATAATTGTTGTGCGGCCGTTGCCACAGAGGGGTGTGTATTGATGGGAGACACGACCCAGAAGATGAAAGAAGTAGAAATGGACATTGGAAAACTTGAAATACCCAGTCAAGCAATCGAAACCGTCCAGGTGGAGAGCGCTCTTGTTGTCGAGAAAGAGAAGAAGTTGTTCATTTCTTCCTATAAACAAGCTCTAGAGGTGGTGAAGAACCAAGAGGCCCGAGGTTGGGGCAGGATCATCGACATAGTGGTAAAGGCAGACATGTTCGGGATTGGTTATCCAGATCAAGAGTCGTCTAGACCAAACAGAGGACGTCGTCCACCGTACATCTTTGTCAGTGCAGGAATGCTGGATTCTGATCATGCTTGTTCAGTGAGTGAAGAGATCGACCGCGACTGCGAGCTCGAGCTGTGGATAAAGTCGTGCATACCAGGCAACTGGAAGGCCTCCAAAAGCATCACTGTCACTCATCCGGAAGTGTAGTATTTCTGTGTTTCAATTGTCGTTTGCATGAAGGCCATACGTTTTGCCCGAAACGTACTGGTCCATTGTAAGGGCCATCTCATGTGTTTCATTTTGCAACGTTTTGCATCGGTAATAAATGGATGTTTTTGTGATTAAAAGCGGTGTTCCTTGTTTTTCATTTTTTACAGTTTTAAAAAATAAAAATGGCAATGTTTTTCGTTTTTCTTTTGAACTTGTCTCGTTCCAACCTCAAAAGTGATTACCCTCTTGATCTCATCGAAAACAATTTGGTTACACCTTTGTATGACTTCGACAATTCGATCTATCATGCCGAAGGAGAAGGCGAAGAAGATTGTGATTTGTTGGAATTAGCCGGGTCGTTGAAACCAGAGGAGAAGGTGATTCAACCGCAGGAGGAGTGCTCAGAATTGTTGCTCCAAGCACCGCCGAGGTCAGAAAGCGAATATTGAGGCCGCTTCAGAGGCAAGTCAAGAATAGGATGGTATATGTGTGCCTGGTTGTATCTGGATACACCAAGGTAGGATACCAATGTGGTGGAGGCACGAGTTACCATGGAGAGAAGACTGTCCTCCAGGGAAACGGAAACCGGTGCTGAAAGATGAGAATGTGTGTGGACTGTCGAGATGTGAGCTGAGCTAATCTGAAAGATGAATTCCCGGTACGTCACAACGAGGTATTGGATTGATTATAATGCTCAGTTTATCTTCATGGATGGCTTCTTGGCCGAGACCAGATTGAACTGTTGCGAGATGATATGACGTAAACCATGTCCATCACACAAGGGGCACCTTCTGGTTATAAGGTGATGTCGCTCAGTATCGAGAAGGCCGGTGCCAAGTATCAGAAGTCTAGGGTGACTTTGTTTCGTGATATGATTCATCGTGAAAGCAAATGCCATGTTGATGACATGATGGCAAAGTCCCAAGCAGAGGAGGGGCATCCGGTGGATCAAGTTGTTTGACAAGTAGAGATAACTCATACTGTTGAGTTCGAATTAACGCACTTATGGAGTGTTGTCCAGCAAGCTGCCGAGGCATGTTGCGAACGAAAGAGGAATCAAGGTTGATCCTGCAAAAAAAAAAAAAAAAAAAAAAATCAAACGGTCAGGTGTAATGATGACGGCCAAGGGGCATGGAAAGACAAAAAAAGAGTAGTAGGAACCTCTGATTCTGATACCTTCCGGGGAAGAAACGACTGCTAATCTGGTGCCTGACAGCCCTTAAGGGGTCTATGAGGTGCGTATTGAATCAGTATGACTAGTCTTGTCGAAAAGAGCACGCAATTTACCTAAGCAAAAAGTTTATCGACTGTGAAACAATACACTCACTGCTCGAGAAAACTTGATGTACTTTGGCATAGGCTGCTCGCCGATTGAGACAGTGTATGCTGGTTCGTACCACCTTGTGGATGTCCGAAATGGATCTGGTCAAGTATGTGCTTGAGGAGCTAGCATCGAACGGACGGGTTGCGAGAGGGCAAGTGATGTCGACTGAATACGATATTCAGTATACCTCCCAGAAAGCAACCAAGAGGAGGGTATTGTATGGGTATCTCGCCCAACAGCCCACTGAAGATTGTCAACCAAGGAAGTCTGAAGTCCCCGATGAGGACATCTCGAGGTACTCGAATCGAAAGATTGAGAGTGACCGATCCCGGAGGAGGGGCCTGACCCCGAATCCGAACGGGTTTTGATGTCTGATGAGGAGAGTTTAAAGAGAGCGAGCTAGTGCTTCCCCGATAACATGTGAATGCACCAATGATAGTGGCTGAGTACGAAGTTGGTATCCTGAGTGTCGTACTTTGGTACGTGCATCTACTGGGGCAACGCTTTCCTCATGCGGTATGGGATGGAAGTGATCTTGCCTGCTGGAGGCTAGATTTCATTGTAAAGAGTCCGGATGAATGAGAAGTTAGAAAAGGGGCGAGTGGATGAGGACTCGGTATAACGCGTTGAGCCTGGTTGAGAAAAGAGGCTGACAGTTACTTGTCATGGGGCAGTTGTACCCAGTAAATGAAGCGTGTTGTTGACCGAGAAGTGCGACCTCGTGGGTAGCATGGAAGAGATGTGGTGTTGAAAAGGATCCTTCCTCCTCAAGACGATCGTGGGGCAAGTGGATAAACAATTATGAATGTCCGTTCATGGTCAAAAAGGGTTTTCTCCGATAGAGCCTTGTTGCTGACGACCACGGATGATGAGGATTTTCCATCCCCTGTGAATGCGGACGCAGTTAAAAGATACTTCGTGAAAAAGAGACCCGCTGGACAAAAAGAATAAAAGAGTCCAGGCAAAAAAGGGCATCCCGGCGAACCAAAAAAAAGAGAGAAAAGGTTCGGGCAAAAGTTAGGGATAATAAATGAAAAGAGCTGTACACCCGGCAAGTCGAAAACCCCACAAGGGCGACTTGGGCAAAAAAGGGTATCCCGGTGGACTGAAACCCGAAAGGGCGGTCCAGGCAAAAGAGGGAATGAAACGAACAACTGCGTCTAGCATGATCGTTTGTGCTCATGATGACTTGGATAATCTCCAACAGAGACCAATCGGAAGCATCTTGTTCAGAAGACAGAAAGTGCGGAAAGTCTTGAGGACATATGAGGTGTAACTAAGTTGGAACCCGATAAGATCACGGTTTCACATTGCCACTAGGATAGAGTTTTTTCTGTTGTGTGCAATCACCTCTTTCCAGGGTTTGCTTCCTGTGTGTTGCTCGGTTGTGAGCCATCTTTTATTCCAGTCAATAAAGCGTGTGTTCGGTCAAATAAATTTTGTTTTTGTGTCATTACCGTTTTTGATTACGAAAACATCCGTTTATTTTGATAAGAATATTTGCATTTTGAAACATAGAGGTCCCTTCCGATGCATGCTTATGAGGTTGAAATCTGGAAATCTTATTCGGAAGTTTGAGTGACTTAGGCGTTGAAATATCGGAACACCTGGGGCATACCTGGGGCACGCTTTTATCTAACGATCCCTGCTGCAGAGCCTGATCAGGGGCAAGAGATAGTTGAACGGTGAAAAGACAGTGAAGGATTACGACGACAGTCCTGGAAATTTAATCAAGAAGACTCTTCAAAGTCTAAGGACTGGAAAGTTTGTATGAATCCCAGGAATTCGATCTTCGTGGGATGAATCAGAAGAGTCTAGGCGAGTCTGGGTGTTCTCAAAAGAGGAAAGCCGACACTGTGGGTGGACGATGGATGCCGCTGTTCGGCGACTCGACAGGTGTTCCGTGTCCAATAAGCTGTATTTCCCTAGTGGGTGTGAGAGGGTTACCTCCCTAACAGATTTGAGATCAGTGTCTCCTCAGCGAGCCTGAAGGTTACTGCCTTCCCAGTAGGGTTTGTGTTGATGGTTTTCCCTCAGCGAGGTCCCCAAGCGGATCGGGTTCGGAGAAAATCATCCCCAGTAGAGATAAGAATGGGTTGCCTCCCCTAGCAGGGTAATCTTCAAGCAGTTCGGGTTCGATGGAGTGCATCCTCAGCAAGGTTTGTCTTTCCCCAACAGGGTGGAAGTTGACGTGATTATAAGATCCTCAGTACAGTTCCTGGAGTTCCCCGGTGTTGTCTCTGGAGGAGACGTGTGTTTATGCATTCATCATTTAGATAAGCGTAGCATATTGCATCATTAGTGCATAGCATTTCCATGATCATGGGGCATTGTGTAAAACAAGAAAAAAAAACTCATGCATCAACATTGCAAACATATCCATTAACCCTAGGCCGTGGTGACCAGCCGAGATTGGGTTGTTGGAAAGAGTTTAGCATCGCGCCATTGGATCGGCTTCAGAATTGGGTTCACCAGCATGGTCGAGAGGTTGGTACTTTCCCAACAAGTGACTCCTTAGTTAAGTGGGTATCCCCAGCAGTGTTACTCCTCGAAGTTGGCAGCATCTTGCAAGCATTGGTTCCATTCCTTTAGCAGAAGTGGGTGTGTCTGATCTCTCCATGTAGAGTCTACCCCTTAAGCAGAAAGTGTCTACCATTTCCTTCTGCGCTCCCCACTGAGTTATATCCTCGTGGATGACGGTTGCTTCCGTTCCCTCCATAATGGGTGTCATACCCCGATTTTGGTCCTGAAATTTTTATGTTTGTTTAGCATACTTGGCCTAACCTTACTTTGGTTTTTATGTGAGAATTGGTCTTGGTCCAAAGTCATGGTGTTTTTTCTTGAGATTGTTAATATGTCTATGGTCTGGGTCATTTGAACAACCGGTTTTCTTTTGTTTCAAGCCACTTTCTAGTCATGTTATTGGTTCATGGATACTATGCCAAAACCCCAACCTTATTGGTCTCATTTCATGTTTTTGTTCATACACATTATCAGTCAAGTTATTTTCAAAAAAAGAGTCAAATATTCAAGTCATGATTAAACCAATTGTGAAAACCAACTTCAAACCTTTTTGTTAATCCATTTCAATTCATTTCACATCATTCTAGACCATTACATTTCCATAAACCAAATCACCAATAAGTCAAATTGTGAATCCTTGCACATAGAAAAATGATAGAATCCATGAACCAAAGTTTATGTGGAAGTAAAAGACATTGAACACAAAAGCTATGACATCCATCTCATATAGAATTCATGTAATCATTAAAATACATTGGGTATAGCAAAATAAGTGGATTTTGGTTTAATCTTGAATCACAGCCACGTGTTTCTGCTTCTTATGCTGAACCACCAGTTTCGGACTGTGGGTTTGAGGAAGAAGCAAGAGAATATCTCAACTCAGTTCATATAGATGATGATCCAGTGGACAAGTTTAGTCTTCCTGAGTAACAGCAACAACTACAAGAAGATCTCGAGACTGAAGTTGTGGTGGAGGAAACTCCTACACAGGAGGCATATCCACCGGTGCCTAATGTTGCTCATACTATCCGTGAAACCCCTTGTCACTCTTATGGAAGTCTTTTGAGGAGCCTGCTAATAAAACTTATGCATCTATTTTACGTGTCTCCAAAGGCCAATCAGTGTTGCCCGTTGCACCCGAACATGCCCCACATCATTCTTTTTAAAGTGCTCCTCCTTCAGAGTTTAATCACGTGACGCAGCCTACTGCTCAGCATGCTGTGGTGCACAGCCTGTTTACCAGCAGTCAAGCTCAACATCTACATATATTTCAGAGTCAGGGGCCGATGCAGCAGTGGATGGTTACAAATTTGACCATGAAGAAGTAACATATGTCTATGCGAGAAACCTGTCTGTTGATATCACCGAAGCTAAAGACCTGCATAAGCATAAAAACACCCGAATTCAATCAATACTCAACAAAAACTCTAACAGAAATTCACGGTGGATCCAACCAATTCATAACTGATATAATTGAAACTCACATTGATTCTAACTAACTGTGAATGGTTATGCTTAATACTGGCCGTGCTGCCCAAGGAATGCCTCTCAAGGTTTCCCCTGCAAAAATTGCTTGTCTTGATTTCAATCTTCAGAAGACAAAAATGCAGTCAAATAATACAAGCTAATCTCTATCCATTGAGGTTCAATATGTTGGTAAAGCCAGAGCCAATCGTTGATAACCAAAAAAAAAAGAGGATTTGGAAAGTAGTTAGATTCATTGGACGGTGTTGCTGTCAAACAAGAATTTATTCAACAGGCCATCTAATTCAACTGTTAGCAATTCAAAGTTGTTCGATTATACAGTCAAGAAAGATCAAAAACAGTAAAGAGAACGGCTACAACTCAGTTGAGTAAAGTGTTGCCACAAATATCATCAATTCTTCTGCTTCCATGACAGGGTCGACCGGAAGATTGTAGTAGCGCAGGAGTTAATATTGAGAGAGCATGTGAGAAAGTTTCGTCAAATCTTGAACATGTGCCTCTTTTGACAAAAGGGTTTGCTGCATACAAGTTCTGCAGGTTTTGTTGCCGTTGTGGGCCTGCTACATACAACACAGCAAGCTTCCTGAGACCAGAGTTCAACTGACCGGGGAACCTCAAACAGCATGTTGCACCAGACATAGTTGCTGATATCAGATGACTCAGATCACCAACTGCATCAACACAGAAAATAAAATCAAGCACACTAAAAAAAAACACACCAAGTCTAGGAAATACGTGAGTTAACCATGGGAGCATCAAGGCTAACCCTGCTGTTGCACCAGTTCATCCCATGTCCTGCAGCACCTTGCCTTCGCTTTGCCTGCATTGTCAACAGTCCAACATAAGTCATGACATGTCAAAACCATTAAGAGACATCATATCCAAATTGGTTAACATTATGTTCAAGAGGTTCAACCGGGCATAACAAACAGCACGACATTAAACATATCTCAAGCCTTACAAACCATTTAAGACTTGTTTTACCTTGCTCAACCAAACCATCAAGCACGAAACCCGCATGAGGTAGCTTGTGAAACATGACAATAGCTTACACCAAATTCTTGCACCAGGCATATAATGGATATTCAGCAGGTTGGGAGTTGGACATGTTGTCTATTGGACATTCTACACTTGGTTTAACCAAGACCACAAGTAAGCCAATGTCAAATTGTTGCAGCCAAACCCTGATGCCATACACCACATGTTGAAGTCATTGGATGCATGACACGCCCAACATGACCACAAGACCTGCAACAAAAGAATCGAGACAAATGAATTGTAAAGCATAATAGCCAGTAACCCAATGCCAAGTACCACTGAACCAAACATGAGGAGTCTATCAAACCAATAACCCAATGCCACTGAACCTGTAGAGAATTCTATGCTAATCCATTGTTTTGCTGCACCATTCAACTCATGACTCCTGTAACAATGCTCTGAATTCACTGCAGTAACACAATTGAGTTAGCTGGAGGTTACAAGAAAGTCACTGCAGTAAAATGAGCAAATGAATTAGTAAAAATGCAAAAATCCAGAATTTCCCAATTTGGGATTAAGACAAAAGCGATTAGAAAAAGCTAAGCTCAGATTACCATTTTTTCGAACCATACACCAAAAAGGACCACTCTTTTTTCTGAGCACCAAAAGGCCTTGGCTGGGATACTTCTTGGATGAAACCCTAAAGCTGTGAAGATAAATAGAGAGAAAGAGGAATCAGAGAGGATCGGCCGAAAAAAACCCTAGAAAAAATTCAATACGACGGCAAAGAGAAAAAAAACCCTAACGAAACAAAAAAGGAGGAGGCGAAGAAAAGAGGAGACTCTCTGAAGGGAAAGAAGTAACATCGGCAGCGCTCCTAACCAAAGAACTCCACCAAAGATCCCTGAATCTTCCTTGATGAAAAACTTCTGCCAAGCATAGTAGAGCGGGAGGTCTTAATAGACGGACAAAAAGAAAGGGACGAGAAGCATTTACCTACATCCATCGGTGAATCTCGATTGCAACTGGTTAGTTTCCTCTCTGAATTTCCTACGTGTTGATTATGCGAACCTTGGTTGTTTTTCGATTTGGGTTTCGTCAAAGCCTCCGTTAGGTTTAGCATTAACCGCTCATGTTGTGGTGATCTCTTTTGATTTTTCCCTGTGTGTTTTAATTAAAGACAAAGTGGATATTTGAGATAAAGAAATAAGTCTGTTACCCTTTTTTTTCGAAAATGGAAGAGGGAGTTTCTAGGTTTTGATTTCCCCAACTATTTACTTTCTTTACTACTTCATTCGTTTGGTTTATCAAAGGTCAAGATATTTGGACCGGTCCACAAAGCTGGCTATCCCAATGGGTTGCCCTTTGTGTTTTCCCATGTCCCAAATCATCATTATGTCAGCCTTAATGACTAGCATCTTTCGCTGGAATCGAAGAAGTCAGGCAATTGTTTTCTCTCTTTTAGTCTTCCTGCAGTATTCCCACACTGGACCAAGAAATGGAGGATTGGGCTTCAGTCAATCCAAGTCCAACGGCCCGTGTTTGTTTTTGTTGATTTTTGGCTAGTGGGTTTCCACTCCGTTTATGTACTTTTGTTGGTCCTAGCCTAACAAGTAAGTAACTCATGGCCAGGCGGAAATGGAGTTAGTTCATTTCCTCCTTAGTAGCGGGTTCGATACCCGCGTGTGCCATATTTGGTTTTTATAACTTTTTTTTTTTATTTATTTTCTTTTAAGTTATTCTTTTTAATTTACTCACATTTATGTTTTAATCCAATTTCTCTCACACTTATTATTTCTTTAGTATTTACACCTTTTATTTATTTTAATTGGCAAAGCATCGATTTTAATTTATGGATTCAACTACTCTTATGTTGCTTATCCATGATTATTTTATCGAGATAACAATAGGATTTCGCCGTGTTATGATTAATCGCATATGACATTTCAATATGTGTAAACCGGCCTTAAGTACATTATTTAGGGTTTGTATGTCCCTCAATTTCCATCCGTGCAAATCCCGATTTTATCTTTTTACCGATTTAATTTTTTAAGTGTCTTGTAAATATAACTTGTTGTGTTATTTTCACATAGCTTACTCTTGGGCTTCCTTACAATGAGACATGTCCCTTGCACTTACACTCATACATTGTTTAATGCTTCATTATTTCATTCTTCGATCATTTGATTCGATTATATACTTGTTTATATCTTAATTGTTTGATTAACTGTGGCCTACTTGTATGGTGTATGAGGCATGTATTATTATTGTTTGTTTGCCATGAACAACCCCCATTCATAACAAATGTACCCCTCTCCCATGAAATGTATAATATTTATTCTTTCATTCTTTATTCATCTGTTAATACAAGAATTAAAATGAACATTCGATAACCATTTCAAAACAAGATCAAAACCTCGATCCAACGTCGAGTAATCATTTTTCAAAACCTAACAGAACCAACACGTATTCATCCACCCTTTTGTAAGTCGATTGCTTTATGCATCGCCATCAACCTTGTAAGCCGATTGCTTTATGCATCGCCATCAACCTTGTAAGCCGATTGCTTTATGCATCGCCATCAACCTTGTAAGTCGATTGTTCCATGCGTCGCCATCTACCCTTATCCCTAACACTTCTCCTTGCTCCATTCGTCGATTCTTGTTCCGATTAGGTAGCACCCATTAGATAGAACCCTTTGTATGATAGCATAGGTAGATTTCCCATATCCCTTTGCATGATAACATAGGTAGGATTCCCATATCCTTTTGTATGATAACATAGGTAGAATTCCCATATTCTTTGCATGCTAACATTAGGTAGATATTCCCATTTGTAAATCCTAAACACTTAAGTACACATTGCATGACAACTTTAGGGCAGAGCTTCCCCATTTCCTTTAGACCTTTCCGAGCGTCTCCGATCTTGTGGCATGTAGTCCGTTCTATTGCAAAGAGGTAACTGCCTAAGACTCGATTCAGCGAGCTGCGACACCTACTGCTAGGACGTGAACACATTGCCCACTCTCCTCTGACACAACTGGTGTCTTCCTTTGTAAGTCCATGTTCAGATGGCAATCCCTAGTTAGGGGAACTACATCGCCCTGATCCTTGTTCCAGACGAGGTATGTAGGCAGGAGGTCGTGCGAGACCTCTCCGGGCACTTTTCCCCTTTTTTGTGTGCGTGCTTGACAGTTATAGGCTCGAGTTCCCGACTCCCTATTAACTTGTTTGGTTGTTGTGTGCTTGGAAGCTGATGTAAGTCCATCAAGTGGCATTCGGGTTCCAGTGTGGTTTTGTTGGGTTCGGATGCTGATGTAAGTCCAGTGATTGGCAGTCGGGCTCCACGTTTGCCCCTTTGTGTTTGTTGGGTTCGGATGCTGATGTAAGTCCAGTGATTGGCAGTCGGGCTCCACGTTTGCCCCTTTGTGTGTGTTTGGTTCGGATGCTGATGTAAGTCCAGTGATTGGCAGTCAGGCTCCACGTTTGCCTTTGCCTGTGTTTGTTTGTGTGCGTGTAGCCGAACTACGGCAACTCTGATTCTCATGTTCAGATGAGATACGTAGGCACAAGATGCGATGTCTTGCCGAGTTTGACTAACAACTAACAACTAATCCTTGTTTGCTTTCGCCCTCGTTGCGATCCTTTCTCTCGCCCTCGTTGCGATCGAGACATTCCCTTTCTCTTGCCCTAGTTGCAGTCGAGACCCTTATCCCGTAGTTAGTTTGAACTACGTTTTGCTCTGATTCTCATTCCCGATGAGATACGTAGGCATAAGACGCGATGTCTTAGCGAGCACACTTATCCTTAACCCTTAGGTAGCCGAGCTACGAAGACTCTGATTCTCATAATCAGATGAGATACGTATGCAGTGGATGCGACATCCGTGCGAGTCATTTTTCTCTTGACCCTTTTAGTAAATAGTACATTAGATAAACATACACCCTTTAGACAAGAAACAAACAAGAGTGGATCCCGTAGAGTACTACGGATGCGTAGGGGTGCTAATACCTTCCCTTCGCATAACCGACTCCCGAACCCAAGATTTGGTTGCGAGACCTTGTCTTTTCCTTCCCTTTCTCCAGGTTTACTTCGAGCGTTTCCTTTCCCTCCTTTGGGATAAATAACGCACGGTGGCGACTCTTCTGTCATTTTTTTCTTTCGCCGGTTGTTTTTTTTCGCAGACCGTATTTTTCGGGTTGCGACAGCTGGCGACTCTGCTGGGGACCTGGTTTCCCTAAGCGAGTCCCTCCTAGCTTTCGTAGGTTTCTTGTTTGTTGGGTGTTTATTCTTTTGTATAGTTATTTATTTTCCGCATTTACCTGCTCTATTTTATTGCATTCATGTACATATGTTTGTTGTATCTGTGGGTTCTGTGGGTTGTTTGTTTGTTGGGTGGGACTGTTCTATGAGAGATAAGCCCATTACCCAGGCTTGAGTGTACACATAGGTGTTAGAGTGGATAGTCATGAGGCTTGCGTGGTATGTTGCTACGTTAAGTCGTTCATGAGACCCACATTCCAGACGAGGTTTCTGTTGGATATATTTTGTCATATGGGTGTTCCATAACGACAGATATTCCTTTAGAAATCGTCGACTCTGGTGACCATTTCCCGAGAACTCAGTCGAGGCCTCTCCTCCGAGACGTGATTATGTTAGCTCTGGTGGGCGCATTCTCGCTGCTCAATCCGAGGACCCCGAGACTGGGAACTTGCTTTAGGATATCCTGTTGCGGGGAGTCAGCAGAGGTCTTTTATCCCGTAATAATGCCAAACCTTCAGTGGTAAACGTATTATTCTCGACTGAAGGGCTGAAGCTGACAAACTTCTGTTCTTAGAACCTACCAGTGAGGGGAGGGTTTGATCTCTACAGATACGGTTTCTGCCAGTGGTGCTGTGATGGTGAGTTTGGTTCAGCCAAATTTATGGACGTTTATTTCCGGGACGCCGGAGTTCTGTCCGTGGTTTATCAGCGGGTTCCGTTTATTTCGGATCCCTGGGCTGAATCTGTGGGTGCTCACTCAGATGGTGGCTCAGTTCTCCAGACATGGGTTCAGATGCCAGTTGATCAGATTGACTTTGGGTTTCAGATGGTTGTGATCAGAGTTCAAGCCGAAGCTTCGGATCCTGTGTGCCGAGATGCACAACCTGCCAGTCTTGGCTCCATCCTTTGCATCATAGCATGTTTATTTTCCAAA
This sequence comes from Lathyrus oleraceus, assembly GCF_024323335.1. Classification (NCBI taxonomy): domain Eukaryota; kingdom Viridiplantae; phylum Streptophyta; class Magnoliopsida; order Fabales; family Fabaceae; genus Lathyrus; species Lathyrus oleraceus. The sequence goes on from NC_066581.1 coordinate 177,197,136, forward strand.
AAATAATAATGCATGAAAAAAAGTTAACTCGCATGTGCATATCCTTTTCAGGATCATTCATGATAAAATAGCATCCGCATCATATGCATATCATGCACATATCATCCTTGCATTGCAGACATGCTTGGGAGAGACTTCTCACTCTGGGTTTTGACTGAGACGGGATTGTTGATCATCGTCCGCACCGCAACCAGATTGAATAATCAGAGGAGTATGGATCAAGTTCAAGCTGAGTTGGCTGAGATGAGGGCAGAACATGGCCCAGTTCATGACCATGATGCAAGGAGTTGTTCAGGGGCAAGAGGAGCTGCGTGCCTTAGCCCAGAGACAGGAAGCTGTGATTCTGCCGCCCACTCGTGCTTCACCAGAGAGGGTCCCTGTCAATTATCAAATTACTGTTGTCACTATTCCCGTCAACAACTATGCCGTGGGTGAAGATTTGAGGGGTATTATAATCAGTGGACAGCCCCTTGCTACAGAGACTGTTAATGTCAGAGCAACCCTTGCTCCGGTTCGCCATCCTGGCTCTTCAAATCCTTCAAGTTCTAAAAAGCCATCCTCTAGGGCACCCAGAAGGGGAGAAAGTGAAACAAATGTTGTGCACCGTCGGAGGAGTGTGAACAGAGGACAGTTTCGTCAGGCCGCTGCTGTGACTATTCCAGCAACTCAACAACAACAGAGAAGACCAACTCAGCAATATCAGCATCAACAACATCGTCCTCAGCAGCAGACTTACTGGCCTCCCAATGGTAATCAAGCCAGTACGAGTAATGAGAGGAAGAAGATCATTTTTGATCCGATCCCTATGTCCTATGCAGAGCTGTATCCCTCTTTGATAGAGCGGAACTTGATTACTCCCAGAGACCCGCCGGCTATACCCGTCAACCCTCGGTGGTGGTATAGGCCTGAACAGCATTGTGTGTATCATTCGGGTGCTCCTGGTCATGATGTGGATAGTTGTTTCCAGCTAAAGATGAAGGTTCAAGACCTTGTGAGGTCAGGGATTCCGAGCTTTGAAGACTTAGGTCCCCGTGTTAATCAAGCTTGAAGACGGCAAGTCCCGGGTTGGTGATGGTTATTCTTCTGAGGTCTTCAACGAAGAGGTTTGTTCAAAAGCAGAAGTTGCTGATGCAAAGGATACTGACAGTTGTTATCCCTGGTGGGATCTATCACAAATGGGTCACTGTGGGCGTTCCTACAGTCGTTCATAAGTCAGAGTAATAATCACTTTTTTTTAAAAAAAAAACCCTTCTCCCATGCCAAAAGGAGAAGTGATGACATTGTTGGCAACATTTTGTGCAATGATATTTTCATTCAAATAAATGCATGTTAAACATTTGTTTTTTCCAATTGTTTTCCTTTTTCACTTTTTTACATGAAATTGGTGATCACAAAAAACCCTAAAAACAGGAATAAAAACAATCTTTTCATCTGCATAACGTTTGTCTTGTTTGATTTCCAAAAAGCTTTTCATATCAAAATCATTATGCAGGTTGTTTCTTAAACCCATTGAACACAATGATCTGACGTCATCTCCCAATTGTGAATTCCCTGTATTCGAAGCGGAAGAAGATGATGTTGAAGGGATTCCTGACGAGATTTCCCGGCTTCTTGAGCAAGAAAAGAAGATCACTCAGCTGCATCTCGAGAATCAGCAGAACAGCCAACTGGGGCACACATAAAAAAAAAAAAAAAAAAGGAGGAGGGTGCAAAATCAAAAGAAATCCAAATCAAAAGAAAGAAAAAGAAAGAAAGAAACAAAAGAGAAATAGCACCCTCAAAGTCCCAAGTTGACTGATGCTGAATGGATTCAGAGTCACTACGACCAAGTGAATCTGATCGAAAGGAAGAGATCAACTGCCATGTGTCATGGTCAGTCATATCAGCAGAGAGTGAAAAAGCATTCAACAAGAAGGTCAAGCCTCGTGTGTTCCGAGAAGGTGACCTTGTGCTCAAGAAAGTCTTGTCTTTCGTGCCCGATTCCAGGGGCAAGTGAACTCCAAGCTATGAATGTCCATATGTTATCAAGAGAGCCTTTTCAGGCGGTGCTTTGACACTTACAACAATGGATGAAGAAGTTCACTCGTCCTACGAATCCCGATGCAGTCAAGAAATACTTCGCTTAAAAAAAAATAAAAAATAAAAAGAAAAAGCAAAACAGCTCGCTAAGTCGAACACCCCAAAGGGCGACTTAGGCAAAAAGGAGCGTCTCGGTGGATTGAAAACCCGAAAGGGCGATCCAGGCAAAAGTTAGAGACATTGAAAAAAAAAAGAATTTGCATCCCGCTAGATTGAGCACCTCACACTGGGGCAATCTAGGCAAAAATTAGGGATTTGGCAAGTAACTGCATCTTGACAAGACCGTGTTCTATATCTGTCATCCGTCAGGGATTCTCGATTCGTCGTCGACTGAAGCTTTGAATACATCGAAAATTCGGAATGGTAGAGGAAAGGTCATTATGTTCAATGTAGCCCTCTCCAATATATATCACCGATTTCAAACTTGTACAGATCTATGGAGTCTCGTCCTTTGCAGACTACCATTCCATCACATCAATTTGAGCTTTTATCCAATTATTTGCACTCTTATTTGTTTCAACTCAACAAACGTTTTGCATGTTTTAATTGATAAAGTATCATTGTTTTTTCAAAATAAATAAATTTTTCAAAATTGTTCTCAAACTAAGTGAATATTCACAATGATGGAAGGATACTTAGGAGACCCACAGTGCTCTCCCAAGGGCGGTATGATTACCAACAGGTAAGACAATGGTTCGTATCTCGAGCATGACTGTATCTTTTCCCTGTAGAACCTCTCATGGTTTCTCCTCAGCGAGATTGCCCAGTGTAGTGTTGGTTGAAGTTGTTCATCTTCATGTCCCCGGCAGTGCAGTTTTTTCTTCCAAGTCCCTATTAGCACCTATAGTGGGGCATCCCCAGTAGAGTGCTGTTTGAGCCCTATTGTGGGGCATCCCTAGCAAGTTTGCTGTTTGGAAGCTTTTTGTGGGGCAGTCCTAGGCAGAGCATTTATTGAAGACTTCAACTTTCCTCTCTCCAGCAGAGCAGTCTTCCTCCCTCCCCCAGCATGGGTGCTATTCTTGGAAGATTCGGTATTTGGTGGATTGACATCCAGTACTCCATCATGTCATCAGATAGATCCCCAACGGAGTTGTTAGCATGAGGAGCTTTATTAAGGCCTATCTATCTTCATCAGAGATCTGGTTGCTTCTGAGTATCTCTGATTTCCAGCACGAGTTGTTGTGGCGCGTCCGCCAGTATGTTGAACTCTTTTCTCCGGTTATGACTGACGATCCCTCCGGAAACCTCTGGTGGCCTTCCTCCCCAGCAGGATGGTGTTGCTCCCTGATATCCCAGTCTCCAGTGGATTTTCTCGTCTCTCTGGTGACTTTGGTTTTCCCTCCGGAAGAGTGGTACCGGATGGTTGATTCCCGGACCTGTGTGTTGAGCACGTCTGTTTGTCAGCATTCATCATACATTTTTAGGTATCATGCATGCATGCATAATCATAGCATTCAGATACTCATGATGCAGCTGTTGCCGTGTATCTGTTGATGGTTGTCTCCTGCTATTTGTTGATACAGATCTCTCCAGTAGATCCTCCCTAACAGATTTGAGATCAGTGTCTCCTCAGCGAGCCTGAAGGTTACTGCCTTCCTAGTAGGGTTTGTGTTGATGGTTTTCCCTCAGTGAGATCCCCAAGCGGATCGGGTTCGGAGAAAATCATCCCCAGTAGAGATAAGAATGGGTTGCCTCCCCTAGTAGGGCAATCTCCAAGCAGTTCGGGTTCGATGGAGTGCATCCCCAGCAAGGTTTGTCTTTCCCCAGCAGGGTGGAAGTTGACGTGATTATAAGATCCTCAGCACAGTTCCTGGAGTTCCCCGGTGTTGTCTCTGGAGGAGACGTGTGTTTATGCATTCATCATTTAGATAAGCATATCATATTGCATCATTAGTGCATATCATTTCCATGATCATGGGGCATTGTGTAAAACAAAAAAACTCATGCATCAACATTGCAATCATGTCCATTAGCCCTAGGCCGTGGTGACCAGCCGAGATTGGGTTGTTGGAAAGAGTTTAGCTTCGCGCCATTGGATCGATTTTAGAATTGGGTCCGTCAGCATGGTTGAGAGGTTGGGGCTTTCCCAACAAGTGACTCCTTAGTTGAGTGGGTATCCCCAGCAGTGTTACTCCTCGAAGTTCGCAGCATCTTACAAGCTTGGGTCCATTCCTTTAGCAGAAGTGGGTGAGTCTGATCTCTCCATGTAGAGTCTACCCCTTAAGCAGAAAGTGTCTACCATTTCCTTCTGCGCTCCCCACTGAGTTACATCCTCGTGGATGACGGTTGTTTCCGTTCCCTCCCTAATGGGATGTGTTTTCCCTATTGAGTTCTTTCCTCATTAGGATGAGTCCTGATTCAGTCTGCCTTTTTGGATCGATCCTAAACTGGCTTCCTGTTGGCTGTCACCCGTGCTTCCCTGGGGCATAAATGAATAGTCGCTCATTAACCGGCACTCATTCATCTTATCCTCGGCAGAATTTGTGGCTTCTACCAACGAACCGGTAGTTGTAAGTCCTATCTTTGTGGTTTTCTACCTACTAACTGGTAGTTGTAAAATCCCACTTTCATCCCCTAGCAGAGGTAACCGTTGTGGTTCATTCTGATTGTTGGCGGATTTCGCGGTCTTCTACCTACTACCCGGTAGTTGTAAATCCTTTTTTCTCGCTCGGTCTCTCAGCAGACTGTTTGTGGCTTCTACCTACAAACCGGTAGTTGTAAGTCCTATCTTTGTGGTTTTCTACCTACAAGCTGGTAGTTGTAAAATCCCACTTTCACCCCCTAGCAGAGGTAACCTTTGTGGTTCATGCTGTTTGTTGGCTTCTACCTACAAATCGGTAGTTGTAAGTCCTATCTTTGTGGTTTTCTACCTATTAACTGGTAGCTGTAAAATCCCACTTTCATCCCCTTGGTGAAGTTAACCCTGTGTGCTCATCCCATCGATGACGGGTTACCTTTTCCGTGGTTTTCTGCCTACTAATCGGCAGATGTAATCCCCTCTTTGTGGTATTGATAGTCTTGTCCCCTTTGGATACTTGCCCCGATCAAGCAGTATTGTCCCCAGTGGGTCTTCCCCTTTCTTTTGGTTATTTGCTCCGAGTTAGCAACTTTATCCTCTCTTGATTGGTCATCTTTGGCATGCCTAGTCCTGGTACCCTGACGCTTTTCTTTTCGATCGATTATTCATTTAACAACCTGCAACCCGATTATGGATAATCTTCCATGCGAGTGTATTATCTACATTTTGACGGCTACAGATAATATATCTCGTGCACTCTTTGGTCAATCTTTCGATTGTTATCCCCAGCTTGGGTCTTTGGCATGCGTGCCGGCTCACGTATCACTGTTTTGTTATCTTCGCCGATGCTGATAGACATGAAGAGTTTTCCGGTGTTCAGACCGAGGCGGTATCCAGACCGATGTGGCGTTCAGGCCAGTTTCCGATTCCAGATCGAAGAAGTTCTCAACAGTCAGGACGAAGAACTTATGGTATTCAGACCAGCATTCCGGTGTTCAGACCGAGGCGGTATCCAGACCGATGTGGCGTTCAGGCCAGTTTCCGATTCCAGATCGAAGAAGTTCTCAACAATCAGGATGAAGAACTTGTGGTGTTCAGACCAGTTTTCCGGTGTTCAGACCGAGGCGGTATCCAGACCGATGTGGCGTTCAGGCCAGTTTCCGATTCCAGATCGAAGAAGTTCTCAACAATCAGGATGAAGAACTTGTGGTGTTCAGACCAGTTTTCCGGTGTTCAGACCGAGGCGGTATCCAGACCGATGTGGCGTTCAGGCCAGTTTCCGATTCCAGATCGAAGAAGTTCTCAACAATCAGGATGAAGAACTTGTGGTGTTCAGACCAGTTTTCCGGTGTTCAGACCGAGGCGGTATCCAGACCGATGTGGCATTCAGGCCAGTTTCCGATTCCAGATCGAAGAAGTTCTCAACAATCAGGACGAAGAACTTGTGGTGTTCAGACCAGTTTTCCGGTGTTCAGACCGAGGCGGTATCCAGACCGATGTGGCATTCAGGCCAGTTTCCGATTCCAGATCGAAGAAGTTCTCAACAATCAGGACGAAGAACTTGTGGTGTTCAGACCAGTTTTCCGGTGTTCAGACCGAGGCGGTATCCAGACCGATGTGGCGTTCAGGCCAGTTTCCGATTCCAGATCGAAGAAGTTCTCGACAATCAGGACGAAGAACTTGTGGTGTTCAGACCAGTTTTTCCGGTATCCAGACCGAAGTGGCGTTCAGGCCAGTTTTCCCGGTATCCAGACCAAAGTGGCGTTCAGGCCAGTTCCCGGTATCCAGACCGAAGTGGCGTTCAGGCCAGAGTTCCCGGTATCCAGACCGAAGTGGCATTCAGGCCAGTTCCCGATTTTCAGATCAAAGAAGTTTCAGACAATCAGGTCGAAGTGTGTGGCATTCAGACCAGTTTTCCGATTTCCAGATCGAAGTGGTGTTCATACCAGATTTCCGGTGGTCAGACCAACATTGATACTCTCATATTCCGGTGATTAGTGTTCAGACTAATGTGCAGCGTTCAGGCCATGGGTATTCCTGTGTTGCCATTTATTTTGGTATCCAGGTCAACTTTCCGTTTCGGTACTCAGGCCGATTTTCACCGTACCAGACGGATTCTTCTTTTGAGATTGTTTCTTCGCCGATTTCTGACAGGCATGGTTAATTATTTCATAGGGATTCAGGATCAAAATCCGGGTTTTCTTAGTATTTAACCATCTCCCACTATGATCATATGAAGAACATCCTGCTTCATATTCCCTAGTTGAAGACGCTTAAATAGGGGCAGCTGTCATACCCCGATTTTGGTCCTGAAATTTTTATGTTTGTTTAGCATACTTGGCCTAACCTTACTTTGGTTTTTATGTGAGAATTGGTCTTGGTCCAAAGTCATGGTGTTTTTTCTTGAGATTGTTAATATGTCTATGGTCTGGGTCATTTGAACAACCGGTTTTCTTTTGTTTCAAGCCACTTTCTAGTCATGTTATTGGTTCATGGATACTATGCCAAAACCCCAACCTTATTGGTCTCATTTCATGTTTTTGTTCATACACATTATCAGTCAAGTTATTTTCAAAAAAAGAGTCAAATATTCAAGTCATGATTAAACCAATTGTGAAAACCAACTTCAAACCTTTTTGTTAATCCATTTCAATTCATTTCACATCATTCTAGACCATTACATTTCCATAAACCAAATCACCAATAAGTCAAATTGTGAATCCTTGCACATAGAAAAATGATAGAATCCATGAACCAAAGTTTATGTGGAAGTAAAAGACATTGAACACAAAAGCTATGACATCCATCTCATATAGAATTCATGTAATCATTAAAATACATTGGGTATAGCAAAATAAGTGGATTTTGGTTTAATCTTGAATCACAGCCACGTGTTTCTGCTTCTTATGCTGAACCACCAGTTTCGGACTGTGGGTTTGAGGAAGAAGCAAGAGAATATCTCAACTCAGTTCATATAGATGATGATCCAGTGGACAAGTTTAGTCTTCCTGAGTAACAGCAACAACTACAAGAAGATCTCGAGACTGAAGTTGTGGTGGAGGAAACTCCTACACAGGAGGCATATCCACCGGTGCCTAATGTTGCTCATACTATCCGTGAAACCCCTTGTCACTCTTATGGAAGTCTTTTGAGGAGCCTGCTAATAAAACTTATGCATCTATTTTACGTGTCTCCAAAGGCCAATCAGTGTTGCCCGTTGCACCCGAACATGCCCCACATCATTCTTTTTAAAGTGCTCCTCCTTCAGAGTTTAATCACGTGACGCAGCCTACTGCTCAGCATGCTGTGGTGCACAGCCTGTTTACCAGCAGTCAAGCTCAACATCTACATATATTTCAGAGTCAGGGGCCGATGCAGCAGTGGATGGTTACAAATTTGACCATGAAGAAGTAACATATGTCTATGCGAGAAACCTGTCTGTTGATATCACCGAAGCTAAAGACCTGCATAAGCATAAAAACACCCGAATTCAATCAATACTCAACAAAAACTCTAACAGAAATTCACGGTGGATCCAACCAATTCATAACTGATATAATTGAAACTCACATTGATTCTAACTAACTGTGAATGGTTATGCTTAATACTGGCCGTGCTGCCCAAGGAATGCCTCTCAAGGTTTCCCCTGCAAAAATTGCTTGTCTTGATTTCAATCTTCAGAAGACAAAAATGCAGTCAAATAATACAAGCTAATCTCTATCCATTGAGGTTCAATATGTTGGTAAAGCCAGAGCCAATCGTTGATAACCAAAAAAAAAAAGAGGATTTGGAAAGTAGTTAGATTCATTGGACGGTGTTGCTGTCAAACAAGAATTTATTCAACAGGCCATCTAATTCAACTGTTAGCAATTCAAAGTTGTTCGATTATACAGTCAAGAAAGATCAAAAACAGTAAAGAGAACGGCTACAACTCAGTTGAGTAAAGTGTTGCCACAAATATCATCAATTCTTCTGCTTCCATGACAGGGTCGACCGGAAGATTGTAGTAGCGCAGGAGTTAATATTGAGAGAGCATGTGAGAAAGTTTCGTCAAATCTTGAACATGTGCCTCTTTTGACAAAAGGGTTTGCTGCATACAAGTTCTGCAGGTTTTGTTGCCGTTGTGGGCCTGCTACATACAACACAGCAAGCTTCCTGAGACCAGAGTTCAACTGACCGGGGAACCTCAAACAGCATGTTGCACCAGACATAGTTGCTGATATCAGATGACTCAGATCACCAACTGCATCAACACAGAAAATAAAATCAAGCACACTAAAAAAAAACACACCAAGTCTAGGAAATACGTGAGTTAACCATGGGAGCATCAAGGCTAACCCTGCTGTTGCACCAGTTCATCCCATGTCCTGCAGCACCTTGCCTTCGCTTTGCCTGCATTGTCAACAGTCCAACATAAGTCATGACATGTCAAAACCATTAAGAGACATCATATCCAAATTGGTTAACATTATGTTCAAGAGGTTCAACCGGCATAACAAACAGCACGACATTAAACATATCTCAAGCCTTACAAACCATTTAAGACTTGTTTTACCTTGCTCAACCAAACCATCAAGCACGAAACCCGCATGAGGTAGCTTGTGAAACATGACAATAGCTTACACCAAATTCTTGCACCAGGCATATAATGGATATTCAGCAGGTTGGGAGTTGGACATGTTGTCTATTGGACATTCTACACTTGGTTTAACCAAGACCACAAGTAAGCCAATGTCAAATTGTTGCAGCCAAACCCTGATGCCATACACCACATGTTGAAGTCATTGGATGCATGACACGCCCAACATGACCACAAGACCTGCAACAAAAGAATCGAGACAAATGAATTGTAAAGCATAATAGCCAGTAACCCAATGCCAAGTACCACTGAACCAAACATGAGGAGTCTATCAAACCAATAACCCAATGCCACTGAACCTGTAGAGAATTCTATGCTAATCCATTGTTTTGCTGCACCATTCAACTCATGACTCCTGTAACAATGCTCTGAATTCACTGCAGTAACACAATTGAGTTAGCTGGAGGTTACAAGAAAGTCACTGCAGTAAAATGAGCAAATGAATTAGTAAAAATGCAAAAATCCAGAATTTCCCAATTTGGGATTAAGACAAAAGCGATTAGAAAAAGCTAAGCTCAGATTACCATTTTTTCGAACCATACACCAAAAAGGACCACTCTTTTTTCTGAGCACCAAAAGGCCTTGGCTGGGATACTTCTTGGATGAAACCCTAAAGCTGTGAAGATAAATAGAGAGAAAGAGGAATCAGAGAGGATCGGCCGAAAAAACCCTAGAAAAAATTCAATACGACGGCAAAGAGAAAAAAAACCCTAACGAAACAAAAAAGGAGGAGGCGAAGAAAAGAGGAGACTCTCTGAAGGGAAAGAAGTAACATCGGCAGCGCTCCTAACCAAAGAACTCCACCAAAGATCCCTGAATCTTCCTTGATGAAAAACTTCTGCCAAGCATAGTAGAGCGGGAGGTCTTAATAGACGGACAAAAAGAAAGGGACGAGAAGCATTTACCTACATCCATCGGTGAATCTCGATTGCAACTGGTTAGTTTCCTCTCTGAATTTCCTACGTGTTGATTATGCGAACCTTGGTTGTTTTTCGATTTGGGTTTCGTCAAAGCCTCCGTTAGGTTTAGCATTAACCGCTCATGTTGTGGTGATCTCTTTTGATTTTTCCCTGTGTGTTTTAATTAAAGACAAAGTGGATATTTGAGATAAAGAAATAAGTCTGTTACCCTTTTTTTTCGAAAATGGAAGAGGGAGTTTCTAGGTTTTGATTTCCCCAACTATTTACTTTCTTTACTACTTCATTCGTTTGGTTTATCAAAGGTCAAGATATTTGGACCGGTCCACAAAGCTGGCTATCCCAATGGGTTGCCCTTTGTGTTTTCCCATGTCCCAAATCATCATTATGTCAGCCTTAATGACTAGCATCTTTCGCTGGAATCGAAGAAGTCAGGCAATTGTTTTCTCTCTTTTAGTCTTCCTGCAGTATTCCCACACTGGACCAAGAAATGGAGGATTGGGCTTCAGTCAATCCAAGTCCAACGGCCCGTGTTTGTTTTTGTTGATTTTTGGCTAGTGGGTTTCCACTCCGTTTATGTACTTTTGTTGGTCCTAGCCTAACAAGTAAGTAACTCATGGCCAGGCGGAAATGGAGTTAGTTCATTTCCTCCTTAGTAGCGGGTTCGATACCCGCGTGTGCCATATTTGGTTTTTATAACTTTTTTTTTATTTATTTTCTTTTAAGTTATTCTTTTTAATTTACTCACATTTATGTTTTAATCCAATTTCTCTCACACTTATTATTTCTTTAGTATTTACACCTTTTATTTATTTTAATTGGCAAAGCATCGATTTTAATTTATGGATTCAACTACTCTTATGTTGCTTATCCATGATTATTTTATCGAGATAACAATAGGATTTCGCCGTGTTATGATTAATCGCATATGACATTTCAATATGTGTAAACCGGCCTTAAGTACATTATTTAGGGTTTGTATGTCCCTCAATTTCCATCCGTGCAAATCCCGATTTTATCTTTTTACCGATTTAATTTTTTAAGTGTCTTGTAAATATAACTTGTTGTGTTATTTTCACATAGCTTACTCTTGGGCTTCCTTACAATGAGACATGTCCCTTGCACTTACACTCATACATTGTTTAATGCTTCATTATTTCATTCTTCGATCATTTGATTCGATTATATACTTGTTTATATCTTAATTGTTTGATTAACTGTGGCCTACTTGTATGGTGTATGAGGCATGTATTATTATTGTTTGTTTGCCATGAACAACCCCCATTCATAACAAATGTACCCCTCTCCCATGAAATGTATAATATTTATTCTTTCATTCTTTATTCATCTGTTAATACAAGAATTAAAATGAACATTCGATAACCATTTCAAAACAAGATCAAAACCTCGATCCAACGTCGAGTAATCATTTTTCAAAACCTAACAGAACCAACACGTATTCATCCACCCTTTTGTAAGTCGATTGCTTTATGCATCGCCATCAACCTTGTAAGCCGATTGCTTTATGCATCGCCATCAACCTTGTAAGCCGATTGCTTTATGCATCGCCATCAACCTTGTAAGTCGATTGTTCCATGCGTCGCCATCTACCCTTATCCCTAACACTTCTCCTTGCTCCATTCGTCGATTCTTGTTCCGATTAGGTAGCACCCATTAGATAGAACCCTTTGTATGATAGCATAGGTAGATTTCCCATATCCCTTTGCATGATAACATAGGTAGGATTCCCATATCCTTTTGTATGATAACATAGGTAGAATTCCCATATTCTTTGCATGCTAACATTAGGTAGATATTCCCATTTGTAAATCCTAAACACTTAAGTACACATTGCATGACAACTTTAGGGCAGAGCTTCCCCATTTCCTTTAGACCTTTCCGAGCGTCTCCGATCTTGTGGCATGTAGTCCGTTCTATTGCAAAGAGGTAACTGCCTAAGACTCGATTCAGCGAGCTGCGACACCTACTGCTAGGACGTGAACACATTGCCCACTCTCCTCTGACACAACTGGTGTCTTCCTTTGTAAGTCCATGTTCAGATGGCAATCCCTAGTTAGGGGAACTACATCGCCCTGATCCTTGTTCCAGACGAGGTATGTAGGCAGGAGGTCGTGCGAGACCTCTCCGGGCACTTTTCCCCTTTTTTGTGTGCGTGCTTGACAGTTATAGGCTCGAGTTCCCGACTCCCTATTAACTTGTTTGGTTGTTGTGTGCTTGGAAGCTGATGTAAGTCCATCAAGTGGCATTCGGGTTCCAGTGTGGTTTTGTTGGGTTCGGATGCTGATGTAAGTCCAGTGATTGGCAGTCGGGCTCCACGTTTGCCCCTTTGTGTTTGTTGGGTTCGGATGCTGATGTAAGTCCAGTGATTGGCAGTCGGGCTCCACGTTTGCCTCTTTGTGTGTGTTTGGTTCGGATGCTGATGTAAGTCCAGTGATTGGCAGTCAGGCTCCACGTTTGCCTTTGCCTGTGTTTGTTTGTGTGCGTGTAGCCGAACTACGGCAACTCTGATTCTCATGTTCAGATGAGATACGTAGGCACAAGATGCGATGTCTTGCCGAGTTTGACTAACAACTAACAACTAATCCTTGTTTGCTTTCGCCCTCGTTGCGATCCTTTCTCTCGCCCTCGTTGCGATCGAGACATTCCCTTTCTCTTGCCCTAGTTGCAGTCGAGACCCTTATCCCGTAGTTAGTTTGAACTACGTTTTGCTCTGATTCTCATTCCCGATGAGATACGTAGGCATAAGACGCGATGTCTTAGCGAGCGCACTTATCCTTAACCCTTAGGTAGCCGAGCTACGAAGACTCTGATTCTCATAATCAGATGAGATACGTATGCAGTGGATGCGACATCCGTGCGAGTCATTTTTCTCTTGACCCTTTTAGTAAATAGTACATTAGATAAACATACACCCTTTAGACAAGAAACAAACAAGAGTGGATCCCGTAGAGTACTACGGATGCGTAGGGGTGCTAATACCTTCCCTTCGCATAACCGACTCCCGAACCCAAGATTTGGTTGCGAGACCTTGTCTTTTCCTTCCCTTTCTCCAGGTTTACTTCGAGCGTTTCCTTTCCCTCCTTTGGGATAAATAACGCACGGTGGCGACTCTTCTGTCATTTTTTTCTTTCGCCGGTTGTTTTTTTTCGCAGACCGTATTTTTCGGGTTGCGACAATGGGATGGGTTTTCCCTATTGAGTTCTTTCCTCATTAGGATGAGTCCTGTTTCAGTCTGCCTTTTTGGATCGATCCTAAATTGGCTTCCTGTTGGCTGTCTCCCGTGCTTCCCTGGGGCATAAATGAATAGTCGCTCACTAACCGGCACTCATTCATCTCATCCTCAGGGGAATTTGTGGCTTCTACCTACAAACCGGTAGTTGTAAGTCCTATCTTTGTGGTTTTCTACCTACTAGCTGGTAGTTATAAAATCCCACTTTCATCCCATTGGCAGAGTTAACCCTTTGTGCTCATCCTATCGATGACTGGTTACCTTTCTGTGGCTTCTACCTACAAACCGGTAGTTGTAAGTCCTATCTTTGTGGTTTTCTACCTACTAGCTGGTAGTTGTAAAATCCCACTTTCATCCCATTGGCAGAGTTAACCCTTTGTGCTCATCCTATCGATGACTGGTTACCTTTCTGTGGCTTCTACCTACAAACCGGTAGTTGTAAGTCCTATCTTTGTGGTTTTCTACCTATTAACTGGTAGCTGTAAAATCCCACTTTCATCCCCTTGGTGGAGTTAACCCTGCGTGCTCATCCTATCGATGACTGATTACTTTTCCGTGGTTTTCTGCCTACTAACCGGTAGATGTAATCCCCTCTTTGTGGTATTGATAGTCTTGTCCCCTTTGGATACTTGCCTTGATCAAGCAGTATTGTCCCCAGTGGGTCTTCCCCTTCCTTTTGGGTATTTGCTCCGAGTTAGCAACTTTATCCTCTTTTGATTGGTCATCTTTTGCATGCCTAGTCCTGGTACCCTGATGTCTTTCTTTTCGGTCGATTATTCATTTAACAACCTGCAACCCGGTTATGGATAATCTTCCATGCGAGTGTATTATCTACGTTTTGACGGCTATAGATAATATATCTCATGCACTCTTTGGTCAATCTTTCGGTTGTTATCCCCAGCATAGGTCTTTGGCATGCGTGCCGGCTCACGTATCACTGTTTTGTTATCTTCGCCGATGCTGATAGACATGAAGAATTTTCCGGTGTTCAGACCGAGGCGGTATCCAGACCGAAGTGGCATTAAGGCCAGTTTCCGATTTCCAGATCGAAGAAGTTCTCAACAATCAGGACGAAGGACTTGTGGTGTTCAGACCAGTTCCCGGTATCCAGACCGAAGTGGCATTCAGGCCAGTGTTCCCGGTATCCAGACCGAAGTGGCATTCTGGCCAGTTTTCCCGGTATTCAGACCGAAGTGGCATTCAGGCCAGTTTTCCCGGTATCCAGACCGAAGTGGCATTCAGGCCAGTTTTCCCGGTATCCAGACCGAAGTGGCGTTCAGGCCAGAGTTCCCGGTATCCAGACCGAAGTGGCGTTCAGGCCAGAGTTCCCGGTATCCAGACCGAAGTGGCGTTCAGGCCAGGGTTCCCGGTATCCAGACCGAAGTGGCATTCAGGCCAGTTTTCCCGGTATCCAGACCGAAGTGGCATTCAAGCCAGTCTTTCCCGATTTTCAGATCGAAGAAGTTCCCGGTATCCAGACCGAAGTGGTATTCAGGCCAGTTTTCCCGGTATCCAGACCGAAGTGGCATTCAGGCCAGTTTTCCCGGTATCCAAACCGAAGTGGCGTCCAGGCCAGTTCCCGGTATCCAGACCGAAGTGGCGTTCAGGCCAGTTCCCGGTATCCAGACCGAAGTGGCATTCAGGCCAGTTTTCCCGGTATCCAGACCGAAGTGGCGTTCAGGCCAGTTTTCCCGGTATCCAGACCGAAGTGGCATTCAGGCCAGTTTTCCCGTGGCATTCAGGCCAGTTTTCCCGGTATCCAGACCGAAGTGGCGTTCAGGCCAGTTTTCCCGGTATCCAGACCGAAGTGGCGTTCAGGCCAGTTCCCGGTATCCAGACCGAAGTGGCATTCAGGCCAGTTTTTCCGATATCCAGATCAAAGTGGTGTTCAGACCAGATTTCCGGTGATCAGACCAACATTGATACTCTCATATTTCGATGCTTAGTGTTCAGACTAATGTGCGGCTATCAGGCCATGGGTATTCCTGTGTTACCATTTATTTTGGTATCCAGGTCAATTTTCTGTTTCA
The DNA here is from genome assembly GCF_024323335.1 of Lathyrus oleraceus. Lineage (NCBI taxonomy): Eukaryota > Viridiplantae > Streptophyta > Magnoliopsida > Fabales > Fabaceae > Lathyrus > Lathyrus oleraceus. The sequence continues at coordinate 177,212,569 of NC_066581.1, forward strand.
GTACTCAGGCCGATTTTCACCGTACCAGACGGATTCTTCTTTTGGGATTGCTTCTTTGTCGATTCTGACAGGTATGGTTAATTATTTCATAGGGATTCAGGATCAAAATCCGGGTCTTCTTAGTATTTAACCATCTTCCACAATGATCATATGAAGAACGTCTTGCTTCACATTCTCTAGTTGAAGACGCTTAAATAGGGGCAACTGTCATACCCTTATTTTGGTCCTGAATTTTTCATGTTTGTTTGGCCTGCTTGGCCTAACCTAACTTTGGTTTTATATGAGGATTGGTTTTGATCCAAAGTCATGGTGTTGTGATTATGGATACATCTATGGTCTGGGTCATCTGAACAACCAAGTTTCTTGTGTTTCCAGCCACTTGCCAGTCATGTTATTGGTTCATGGATACTATGCCAAAACCCTAACCTTACGGTCTTATTTCATGGTTTTGTTCATACACATTATCAGTCAAGTTATTTTCTTTTCAAGAGTCAAACATCCAAGTTATGATTAAACCAATTGTGAAAACCAACTTCAAACCATTTTATTAATCCATTTCAATTTTATTTCATTACATTTGATTCCATACAAAAAATACACAAAAAATTGACACTTTTGACCAATTGTTGACTTTGGTCAACAGTTGACTTTTTGGTCAACTTTGACCAAAGTCAACCCAAATTCATTAAACCCTATATTTCACCATGATCATCAATACATTGTCCATTTACAAAGAAAATACCAAAAAATAAAGTTTTGACCTATTTTTGACTTTGGTCAACAGTTGTCTTTTTGGTCAACTTTGACCAAAGTCAACCTCTCCATTTGTTGACCATCAAAAACCTAATCTAACCCATTTGGCTTTGATGCTTCATCCAAAGGTTTTGATTTGATATACTTTTGTTTGGTTTCTTCATTTTTTAAGTAATTTGGCTCATGTTCAATTTCATGTCCACCATGTTATATGTGTTGCTGCACTTCCAATCCTAACTCCATCTGGCCAAACATGTCCTGCAACCATATAAACATGGCCTGAGATACCTTGAAGTACACAAAGAATCCAGCAATAAGTATTCCCCCATAGATGTACGTTTGAGAAGAGTGCACGGGGTACTTGTACTCAATTTTGCAGCATTTCATATTTTCCCTCTCGCTGGTCAAAACATGGTCAACGTATTGCTGGGTGAACATGCTGCTCTGCAGAATATCTGAACTGTTCAAAAAGGCATCATTTAAACGATGATCATATAATAATGAAGACATACCAACAAGATGCTCTTCAAGGCCGTCAAGGGGGGTTTTCAGATACTCTGCTGCAAAAGTTTGGACGGTCTCTGATGTTTCACGAATTTTCCGAAGTACAGAATCCACACGAGCATATATCGAGTTCCTCAATGCAACATCACGGAGCATTTGACTGACACGAGACGTATTTGAAAATGGTCCAAATGGGTGACAACCGGCTGCCCAAAGTCAATTCACAACGTGTCTTTCATGTGCATGTGAAGCCTTCTCATATGGTGCACTTAAACCACCTACCACTGAAGCAAGGCCAGCCAATATATGACGCTGTGCTTGAAATGGGACGGCATGCCTTTTATGTGTTTCAGAAACATAACTCAAAGGAATCTTTTCATTCTGATGCTCAAGCACAATTACAACGTCATTGCTTGTCCACACCATACTTTCGTCCTCCATCATGAGATTTGGATCCACATCAGCCAATGATGGCACGAAAACAGGAACTACTCTTGTTCCAAAAGTTGTTTGAATATCTTCCTTGCTTCTTTACATTTTTTCTCTTTTTCTTGCTATGTTTCATGTTATATGATGACCAGATAGGCTTATGCTTAAGTATTGAATCAGTTGACCCCTCAGACTCATCCATCCAATTTGGCGGAAGAAATGATTACTTGAAAGAGATGGGTCAGCCATTTCAAGCAATCCAGCAGCAAGCACACCGGCATCCTGCCCAACAATCCAAAAACAGTTCAGAAAAAAAAAAGGCATACAGTTGAAGGGTCAAGCCAAATAATTAACCACAAGTCATACAAACAATAACAACACATGAGGTTATGCTACCGAACAACTTGCCGTCTACACCGGATCAACAGTTGGGGGTTTGCTCAATGCTACATTTGGAAATGCAACTGAAATGATTATATCAATTTATGCCTTGAAAAGCGATATGATTAGGGTTGTTCAGCAATCTTTACTTGGTTCCATCTTGTCTAATATGCTTCTAGTTCTTGGATGTGCATTCTTTACTGGTGGGATTGTTCACTGTCAAAAACTTCAGGTTTTCAATAAGGCAGCTGCTGTTGTCAATTCCGGCTTGCTGCTCATGGCTGTAATGGGAATACTGTTTCCTGCTGTGCTTCATTTTACTCACTCAGAAGTTCATCTTGGGAAGTCAGTCTTATCCTTATCCAGATTTAGCAGCTGCATAATGCTACTGGCCTATGCAAGCTACCCTTTCTTTCAACTTAGAAGTCAACAGAATTTTTATACTCCAGTTGACCAGGAAGTAGATACAAGCGAAAACACTGACGAGGAGGAAGAATTTGAGTTAACTAAGTGGGAAGCGATAATCTGGCTGGCTATTTTGACAGTATGGGTATCAGTATTGTCTGGACACTTTGTGGATGCCATAGAGGGAGCATCTGAATCATTGAATATGTCAGTGGCCTTTATTAGTGTCATCTTGCTTCCAATAGTAGGAAATGCTGCAGAGCATGCGAGTGCTATCATGTTTGCCGTAGAAGACAAGCTAGATATCACAATTGGAGTTGCTGTTGGATCATCAACCCAGATATCCATGTTTGTGATCCCTTTCTGTGTGGTTGTTGGGTGGTGCAAGGGAAAAGACCGGACACGAAAGAGCAACTTGAAGAAGATAATAGATTACAATGTTCCACAACAATATAATCACAATTTTTGTCCAAAAAGGCATCTGTATGATATGTGACCTTTCCAGCATAATGAGAAACTATAAAATCTGTTTGTGAAAACTTTTCCTTTTCCAACCTAGGGTGAGACCGGAAATGCTGAAACAACTTAGTAGAGAATGTTTCATGTGTTGATTTTGGAAACATGCAAGCTTCATCCAACAGAGCAATGACACCAATGGGTTTCTTCTCGATCAAATCTAGAACATCTTGGTTGTCCACAAATTCAATAATTGCTCAAAACTATTATTCCTAAAGCACTCAAAACCATAAATATCCAAAAACTCCAATTTGCATCTGGGAATTGATATCTTGTCCAACAGATCTGTTGATCTTATCAACAAGCCGATCAAATAAACGAGCATAAACTGTTTTTGCCAAAGTATCCCGACCAGCAACTGCAGCATTACAATCAAGGGCCTCGATAATATTTCCTTCTCGAGCCTGTATTGATCGAGTACACAATGTTGCCAGCAGTAGGTCGACATCACACATGAAAAGATCAGCAGCCGTCTCCATGTGAAATCTTGATTTTTTATCCTCAATTACTGATGAGTCGTGCTCTTTTCCAGGAGAAAATTCAACATTTCCCAAGCGCAAAATTTTTTATCCTCTATTACTAATGGTGCCAAGTCGGCTGTAGGCTCCTCAACTGTAAGGCCTCCGTTTCCTCTTGTGGTTCCTAATGATGGAAACCAATCTCAATTATGGAAACAGGATCATCAAATTGCAGATCAATCCAATCATCCACCTCAGCAGTTTAGGAATGTGTATAACAATCACAATACTCATTTTCAGCCTTATCCACCAGCATCAGCTCCTGGTCACACTTCCCAAGTGTTCTCTGGAAGTTCTCATACTCGAGACAATACTCTTAGCCAGCAACAGCAAGGAGTTGTTTCATCTAGACACATGTCAAATTTTGTGACACCTAGTCAAAGTGGACAGGTACCTGCATCCCCCCATTTCAGTCATCAGCATCAAGCTGAGGTTCCCCCCAATTCTCAGAAAGGATTTGGTGTGGTGCCGGGAAGTGATGCCTCTGTCTTATACAATTCTCAGGCTTTCCAACAACCTAATAGTAAACCCCAGTCCTTCCAGGAGCCCAATAACTCTATTGCCTTATCTAGTCAAGCTAGCAGTACCAATCCTCAGCATCAACCTGCCATGCTAAACAGACCACAATCTAAATCATCCAACAACCATGTTGGTTGTGTTTTCCCTTGTTTCTTCATTTCCAAGTAACTTAGCTCATTTTCATATTCATGACCATTATACCATGACTTGGATCCCTTGCCTTGACAACCAACCTTCACCTTGCTGAACTGGTCCTGCATTCATCAATAACCAAATACCCTAATCACATGATCAAACATGGTACATACATGATTGATTTGGCAAATCAATGCACATGGATTTTGAACTCACCTCGACACACCTTGTACTAGCATCCTGTCATCATGGTCCTGCAGCTGCCAAATCAAAACTTGAATTCCATAAGGTCATGGCGTGATGACTGAACTTAGAGCAAATGATTTGGAGCAATTCCATTTTGAACAAACTTGCACCTCCAAAGCCATTGAACCTCAACCAAACCAACTGAGTTTTCTAAAAAAATTCACTGCAGTAAAAAGTGGAGAATTACTCAGAGCAGTAAAATTCAAAATCCAGAAATTCCCAAATTGGAATTAAAACAAAAACAGAGAGGAATGCTCAGATGCTCAGATTACCTGTCTCAAATCCATACATCAAAGGGGTCAATCCAGTTTCTGAACATCAAAAGTGCTTTGCAGAGTTGCTCTTCTGGATTACCAAAGGCACCTTTGAAACCCTAATTCACATAAATATAAAAGGAGAGAAATCAGTAAGAGAGAAGAGGCGATTTTGAAGAGCACAACAGAGAAAATTGGAGGCGAAAATCTCAACCGAAACCCTAAAGTCCCAAAATCGAATACCTGGATTGGGAGGCCAACTTCTTCACGCCTTTCATCGCCGCCGTGACACTTTGTGAGAATTCTCCCTTTTTTTTCCTTTTATCATTTTCGTGTGTTTGTTGATAGAGACTTTACTGAAATGCGATTAAGGGGTTTTGGGTGTGAGTGAAATTGAGAGAGACGCGACTGTTGAGTCATGAGAGACGCAGTGTTGAGAGAGACGGAAGCGGCTACGTTGAGAGGGAGAGATTTCTCTGAGCTTGAGGGGGTTCATGAGGTTGAGGACGATGGCGATGAATCATTTTCTTTTTTTCCTTTTTTTAATTTTTCTTTTATTATTTAATTTAATTTGTTTTTAATACAAAAACCATAAAAAATGTTTATCTTGTTCTTAAATATTTTTATTTTTTTAGCCCGGTTCATATATTTAACTTAGTATCTCAGTAGCAGATAATGATGAGTGGCCTGGTGGAGAAGGGTAGTGTTCATATTCTTGAGTGGGGTGGGTTCAATACTCATGTGTGACACCTTTTGCTTTTGATTTTATTTTTCTTTTAGCATTTTTTATCCTTTTAGTATTTTGTTAATATCTTTTTTTTTATGTCTATTATAATTTCATTTGTTAGTAAATGCATAGTTCAAAAGCCATTTTTTCAAACTATAAAAATCATACTTTCTCGATTTAACATCGAGCCCATTTTTTACCCCCTTGTAAGTCGATTGCTTTTTAAGCATCGCCGTCGACCTCACATAGCTTACTCTTGGGCTTTCTTACAATGAGCCGGTTCCTTTGCACTTACACTCATACATTGTTTAATGCTTTATTATTTCATTCTTTGATTATTTGATTCGATTATATACTTGTTTATATCTTAACTGTTTGATTAACTGTGGCCTATTTGTATGGTGTATGAGGCATATACTTATATTGCTTGATTGCCATGTCAACCCCCATTCATAACAAATGTATCCCTCTCCCATGAAATGTATAATATGTATTCTTTCATTCTTTATTCATCTGTTAATACAAGAATTAAAAGGAACATTCGATAACCATTTCAAAACAAGATCAAAACCTCGATCCAACGTCGAGTAATCATTTTTCCAAACCTAACAGAACCAGCACGTATTCATCCTTTTGTAAGTCGATTGCTTTATGCATCGCCATCAACCTTGTAAGTCGATTGCTTCATGCATCGCCATCTACCCTTTTCCCCAACACTTCTCCTTGCTCCATTCGTCGATTCTTGTTCCGATTAGGTAGCACCCATTAGATAGAACCTTTTGTATGATAACATAAGTAGGATTCCCATATCCTTTTGTATGATAACATAGGTAGAATTCCCATATTCTTTGCATGCTAACATTAGGTAGATATTCCCATTTGTAAATCCTAAACACTTAAGTACACATTGCATGACAACTCTAGGGCAGAGCTTCCCCATTTCTTTTAGACCTTTCCGAGCGTCTCCGATCTTGTGGCATGTAGTCTGTTCTATTGCAAAGAGGTAACTGCCTAAGACTCGATTCAGCGAGCTGCGACACCTACTGCTAGGACGCGAACACATTGCCCACTCTCCTTTGACACAACTGGTGTCCTCCTTTTGTAAGTCCATGTTCAAATGGCAACCCCTATGTAGGGGAACTACATCGCCCTGATCCTTGTTCCAGACGAGGTATGTAGGCAGGTGGTCGTGCGAGACCACTCCGGGCACCTTTCTTTTTTCTTTTTGTGTGTGCTTGACAGTTATAGGCTCGAGTTCCCGACTCCCTATTAACTTGTTTGGTTGTTGTGTGCTTGGAAGCTGATGTAAGTCCATCAAGTGGCATTCGGGTTCCAGTGTGGTTTTGTTGGGTTCGGATGCTGATGTAAGTCCAGTGATTGGAGTCGGGCTCCACGTTTGCCCCCTTTGTGTTTGTTGGGTTCGGATGCTGATGTAAGTCCAGTGATTGGCAGTCGGGCTCCACGTTTGCCCCCTTTGTGTTTGTTGGGTTCGGATGCTGATGTAAGTCCAGTGATTGGCAGTCGGGCTCCACGTTTGCCCCTTTGTGTGTGTTTGGTTCGGATGCTGATGTAAGTCCAGTGATTGGCAGTCGGGCTCCACGTTTTCCCCTTTGTGTTTGTTGGGTTCGGATGCTGATGTAAGTCCAGTGATTGGCAGTCGGGCTCCACGTTTGCCCCCTTTGTGTTTGTTGGGTTCGGATGCTGATGTAAGTCCAGTGATTGGCAGTCGGGCTCCACGTTTGCCCCTTTGTGTGTGTTTGGTTCGGATGCTTATGTAAGTCCAGTGATTGGCAGTCGGGCTCCACGTTTGCCCCTTTGTGTGTGTTTGGTTCGGATGCTGATGTAAGTCCAGTGATTGGCAGTCGGGCTCCACGTTTTCCCCTTTTGTGTGTGTTTGGTTCGGATGCTGATGTAAGTCCAGTGATTGGCAGTCAGGCTCCACGTTTGCCTTTGCCTGTGTTTGTTTGTGTGCGTGTAGCCGAACTACGGCAACTCTGATTCTCATGTTCAGATGAGATACGTAGGCACAAGATGCGATGTCTTGCCGAGTTTGACTAACGACTAACAACTAATCCTTGTTTGCTTCCGCCCTTGTTGCGATCCTTTCTCTCGCCCTCGTTGCGATCGAGACTTTCCTTTTCTCTTGCCCTAGTTGCAATCGAGACTTTTGTTCCCGTAGTTAGTTGAACTACGTTTTGCTCTGATTCTCATTCCAGATGAGATACGTAGGCATAAGACGCGATGTCTTAGCGAGCACACTTATCCTTAACCCTTAGGTAACCGAGCTACGAAGACTCTGATTCTCATATTCAGATGAGATACGTATGCAGTGGATGCGACATCCGTGCGAGTCATTTTCTTTGACCCTTTCTCTTTTAGTAAATAGTACATTAGATAAACACACACCCTTTAGACAAGAACAACAAGAGTGGATCCCGTAGAGTACTACGGATGCGTAGGGGTGCTAATACCTTCCCTTCGCATAATCGACTCCCGAACCCAAGATTTGGTTGCGAGACCTTGTCTTTTCCTTTCCTTTCTCCGGTTTACTTCGAGCGTTTCCTTTCCCTCCTTTGGGATAAATAACGCACGGTGGCGACTCTTCTGTCTTTTCTTTCTCGCCGGTTGTCTTTTCGCACCTCTGTATTTTTTCAGGCTGCGACACTGATCTAAAATCTAGGAAACTAACAACTAAGCTACAATTAATGAACCTGGAAAATAATCTATTTGTTAGCTCCTTAATAAGTGGAGATTAGTTTAACTTGTTACAACCTTTAATTTAGGAAATACAAGTACATGATCAACAAACTGGAACAATGTAACAGATAATGTCCAAAACAGGATTGAGACATCTTGCTGATATCTGTGTAGGAAAACAACAGAAGTGAATGATAAGGTGCACATAACTAGGTGTCCCTCCATTCTAGGATGACATAGAAGGAGAGGTCGTGACACTGTGAAAAGGTGCACATTAGTACAGAGTGTAATAACTGTCTTGCTGTAATAGGTACAATGTTAGATCAGATGTCATGACTTGAAGTAGAACATCTGAATACTGACTACGCCAGAATTTCAGTCCAAAACTTCTAGGAGATCATTGGTACAAAGACATGGTCAAAAAGAGATGATAGTAAGCATGGTAATGGTTCCTAAATCTCCAATCCATCAAATATGCCCCCCTAGTATCTCAATTCATCATTTTGATCAAAGCAAGTCAAAGGGTTTGAGGTCTTGTTCTTCAAGGAAGCCCTAATTCATCTGTGCACCACAATGCCTTGCTACTGAAGCAACCTCAGCCCATGATCAAATACAATCAAGGGAAGTTATTTAATTCATCATTTCATGCATATCTAAACTTATTTGAGTGTCCTCAATCATCAATTCATCAAGATATGAGGCATGGACTTGAGAAGTTGATCAGTCAATTCATCTGACTATTTTGAAATGCACTAAGACCTAACTTTTTATGTGTTGGTCAAATGGAGATGGTTCCAAAATAAAATATGTTCTTAAGAACAATATGAACAACTTTAATGTTCATCAAAAATTTATTTGAAGCTTGGAAGGCCATCTTCCATTCCAATACATTATAGGTCATTTTGACTGAAACCCTAATTATGGGTCAACTTCCTAAGGACATAACTCATTCATTTTTTATGATTTTGAGGTGGGATCAAATGCATTGGAAATCTCAAGATGTCTACTTCAAATGTTATGTTTAACAAAATTTCAAAATCTCAAAGGAAATACATGTGATAATGCAAGACATTATAGGTCCTTTTTGACCAAAGGCATTAAAAGGCAAAAAAGTCCAACATCAAGTACCCATAACTATTTCATCAAAAATCCAAATGATGTAAAATTTAAGTCCATTTTGATTGTCTTGATGGGATTTACAACTTTGATGTTGGAAGATTTTCCATTTGAAGCTTGCATCATCAAAATAGAAGGGCTTGAAAGTTGGCCAATTTTAGAAACCTTGCCTTGACATATCTTGCACCTTGCACTTTAAACTCAAATTTCGTAAATTTCCACACTTCGAATGAGTTTTTGTCCAACATAACATTTGTTCCTTATACAAATACCTTTCCAACCATTACCCACATGCCTATATTTGGATTTTCTAAATGGTGCTTTCGAAGAGATGAATGTTTAGGTACAAATGAGGAATTCACTTGAAATCTTGGTGCATAAGCAATTGCCTTGCAAGTCACACGTCCAATTCCATTTGGTTGATGCTCAGAATTCATTTGGCATTGTTTTTGGGCCTTGTGCATGATCATGCAAGCCCATGCAATGAAGCTTCACATGCCATGCACACGGATCATTTCACACTCTCCTTGTCACTTCCTCTATAAATAGAGACTTCATTCCATTTATTTCACACGCCCAATTCAACCTGAAATGCTGCAGAATTCTCTCCATAACCATCACTAAAGAAGCAAGTTCCATTTCTCTTCAAAATTTTCAGATCTAAAATTCAACTTCATCTGGTTGAATTCTTAGATCTAATGCTTCTAAACCTTCACCATTCATCTCACTGAACTTCTGTTTTGGCAAAGCAAGCAAGGCATCAAGCTCAAGATACCAGAATTCAAGCACACACACCAACTGGTATTTTCTTCGATTCTCATCATCCATGGACCTTTTTGCTTGAATCTAATGTTTTCTGAAGTCCTCACTTGAGAGGCAAGCTGGTGGTAGCTTCAATTTTGCTTTTCCTTGATCTGCATTTTGCATACCTGAATCTTCCACCTCAGATTTCTCCATTTATAGGAATCTTGAGTGTGATTCAAGGTTACAGGGGTGATGTACATCACCCCAGCTTCATTTTGGTATAAGGATCGTGCATTTCCATGGAGGTTTGAAAACCTGCAAAACTGGCCGGAATCTGTAGGCTCACCGGAGAAGAAGGTGGCTCCGGTGGCCGCCTGTTTCCAGTTTAAATCCTGGCCGTGTGATCTTGTTCCCAGATCGAATCCTGATCATCCATTGTTATGACTTTTATTTGTTTCCCATGTGCTTGCATTGACTGTGGACTTCCATGCGCCTGCATCTCCTAGCCTTGTGATCTGCCAGCTTAATTAATGAGCTCAGATCCAAGCGCTGTGGATTTTTCTAATTTTCTAATTTCTGTTTTTATTTTCTTTAATTCTTTTTATTTCAAAAAATCATATCTCTCTCATTTTTATCCAAAAATTATGGGACCAATTGCATTATTTCCCAAATAAATTCTAGTTTCTATTTCTGATTTTTAATATTTTTTATTTTGTCATTTGATATTTTTTGTGAATTTTCTTTTTTCTGGTTATTTTTAATTCATTTTAAATAGTTTTTGATATTCAAAAAATGCAAAAATATTTTCTCAACCTATTTGAATGATGATGGATCTACGAAAAATATTTTCATCAATTTTTAAATTGATTTGAGATTTATTTGAGATTTTAGTTCAATTAGGTTATTTTTATTCATTTTTAATTGATTAAAAATAGTTTCTGACTTTTAAAAATGCTGAAAATTTTTGCCAAACTTTGTTTGACCTTGTTGAGCTAGGGATAAATTACTTGGACCTTCCAAGGTTGATTTGAAGTAATCTTGAAGTTTGGCCTTTCCATTTATTTTTAATTCAATTTTATTTTAAATATTAAAAAATGCCAAAAATATTTTATTCATTTCTTGACTTCTAATCTTCATCTCACTTTTGTTTTTGATTGTTTGACCTTGACTTTCAATGTTATTGGTCAACATATGAGGATTGGTACATTGTGTTTCATTTAATGCACTTTAATTTTGCCATTTCCATTTCTCTTATCCATCTTCTCCTTCTTCTTCTACTACTTCTTTTCTTCTTGATCAATGAGTTAAAGGTTGATAAGTTAGCATTGATTAGGGAGATTTAATCTTCCTTGATTCAAATCTAATTCATCTTGATCAATTGATCAAGTGAATGGCTTTGCATTAAGGATAGGTTGTCTTCTAAATCATGCAAAAGGCTTAAACCAATACAAGATCAATTCTCATTTTCTTTTTTGGCATGGCAAGTTGTTGGGACTTGGTTCACTAATCAAGACTCCTAACTTGTGTTTGTTGCCTACATTATTATTGACCGGCCTCAAATAGTTGTGACTTCTACATAAGTCCAATTACGATTGCTTAACATAGCGCTAAATTTTCCTTATGGAACACTAACTACTAACACTAACTATTGACAATTAACGTTTACTTTATGCAATTTACTTTTATGCAATTTACTATTCTTGCACATATTATCCATTTGATTTTCCCTTTGCTCACTTGAGCACATGTTTATGTTAATGCCATTTGCCTTTTGCTCACTTGAGCACATAATTGTGTATATATTATTGTGCTTGTGTTTTTGTTTTGATTGTTGTGGACCAAATGCAAAGAAATGGTTAGGACTTTCCCTATGCAAAGAAATAGAGAATTGGACTTAGATTCTAGGACCTTCCTTATGCAAAATTGGAGTAAAAGGATCTTAATGATGAAGATGGATTAGAAGGACCGAATCTCTAAACTCACTCTTGTCCATTCTTGTTTTACTTCATGGAACTTTTGATGTGTGTGCTTTTGTGCTAGGAGTTTCCATTTGAGCTTAATTGGAGGACCATTGCCATGTTCATCCAAAGTGAGAGATACAAAAGCCATTGGAGGACTCTTAGAAGCATGACCTTGTGTTTGATTGCTTGAAATATTTGCTTGTGATTGCTTTGTTCCAATGGATGGGAGCTACTTGGATCATCAATATGATCTCAAGAGAGGAACTCCTAGTGTGGTTTCATTTCTTATCCCTCACCTTTTTGTTTTTCTTAGGACTTAGCCATTCTTCTTCTTCTCTCCACCCAAGCCAAAACTTTTTGGGCAAACATTTAACTATTGTTTTCAAACATTAGAAACCTAAGCCTTATGCTTTTGATTTTCAAACTTTCTTTTCATAACACTTATTTTGAATTGAATCTTTAAGTCAACTTTGACCATTTTGTATATACTTCTAATTGGTAAATATAACCCATTCAAATGTGCTTTTGTGGTTCCAATGGCCACTTTCTTAATCAATTTTTTTTTATAACCTTTAGCTATTAGGTTTGAGTTATCCTTGTGGTAGATGTGATACTCACCTATATCCTTAGTGATGGACAATGAGTCTTCCATGCTTATTATAGGGTTAACCCCTCACTAGCATGATGAAGCTATCCTCACATGGTGGATTTGTGGTTTGGTTGAGTTTTCTCCCTTGGATAACAAAAGACCTTAAGGCTTTTGGATCCATCAATTCACCAACTCATTTTGAGATTTTTACCCCGAACTACGAGGTTTTGATCCTAATCTTTTTATAAGATGGTACGTAGGCAATGGGTTCATCCATCCAAACACAAATTGTAATTAACTTGTATATTCTCCTCTCATCTCTCCAATCATGTTTGCACAAATAAATTTTCACAAAAAAAATACCAACCTTACAACAAGTATGAAAAGGGCTCCCTAGGAGTACCTAGGATGTTTTGGGTGCCTAACACCTTCCAATTGCATAACCAACCCCCTTACCCAGATCTCTGTTTCTTTTACTAGTTTTTGTTAAAACTATTAGGTTTTTGTTCGCTTTCTAACCATTCCTTTGGATAAATAGAAGTGCGGTGGCAAGTCGACTTGTATGATCTACCTTGGATTTATTCAATATTTCTAATGGTAACGAATACCCCACTACAGAAAAGTGGCGACTCTGCTGGGGACCTTTACCTAGTGGGTTTTGCCAACTTTTCATGCTTGTTGTATTGTATTGTCTTGTGACATATTTTTGTGCAATTTGGGATTACTGTATTGTATGTAATGATTGATTTGCTTGATATTAATTCCTTGTATGCTTGGTGATCTTTGTGAGATGAGTTCTATACCCGGAATCGAGTGCACTTAGGATAGGAGAATTGCGTAGTCTTGTTGACTTGGGTGGAGTTATTCCTTAGTAAGTTGACTTGCAAGTCCATTCACTTGGTGGAGGTCATGTTGGGATCAATAATGTCACACAAGTAAGTTGTGGTTAGACATTACTCTTTCCAATATAGACCTTAGAAGCCAAGGACCTTAGTTTACCAAGCCCATCTTGGCCTATTCTTAAGGTGTAGTGCGAAAGTCGTTCAAGTGTAAGATTTGATACGATTGTTACGCGATACTACACTCATAAGAGTCTCTCTTGAGAATATTTTTGGAATACGAGTAGTCGTTTCTCCGATAATATCTGAAAGATGGGATGATGACTATGGGAACCTCTTGTAGAACATGTTTGGCAGGTTTAAACCATAGTACACTCCCTTTGGGTGGTTCTTAACCGAGACTCCATGCTCGTGACTTGCAACAAACCCTTGATTCATGGTTGATCCGTTCATGTAGCCTTAATATCAATGGAACTTGGATGTTGATAAGGTGTAAACCATAATCCACCAAAATGGATGATTGATATTAAGGATAACATGACCCATCCCATTACCTTTGTTTGGTGTGCTTTGCTTGATCCTTGAGTGTGATTGTTGCATTCATGCATTCATGCACTCATTTGCATCCATATCATCAATATTGAAAAAAAATTCAAGGAACTTAGGGGGTTTATTTGCAAAATTTTCAGACATGGAAAGACAAAGAAGGAATACAAAGAAGTACAGTTTTAGATAACCAGATCTGAAAGAGTTAAGGAATCTGACATCCTATGTATTAGATCCTTTGGGTTTCAAAGCTCATTTTGGGAAGCTTCTTCCTCTTCTGACTACTCAGGTGGATGAAGGGTTGATGAGTGTATTGGTGCAGTTTTATGATCCCTTGTACTGATGCTTCACGTTTCTGAATTTCCAGCTTTTGCCTACGCTTGAGGAGTATGCCTATCTTGTGGGTATACCTATTCTAGACCAGTTGCCATTCAGTGGCTTAGAGAGTATTCCTACTTCCCAAGAGATAGCAGATATGTTATACATAAATGAATCTCTGGTTGGTGCTCATATGACTACCAAAGGTGGAATTCAAGGTCTCCCTTCTGAATTCCTCATTGCTCAAGCTACTATCTATGGGAAGGCCATGAGTGAGGATGCTTTTGAAGCCATATTTGTACTTCTCATCTATGGATTGGTATTGTTCCCCAACATCGGCAAGTTTGTGGATGTGAACGCTATTAGGATCTTCTCTGCTCTTAATCCCGTTCCTACTCTGTTGGGTGATACCTATTTCTCTTTGCATATGAGGAATGCAAAGGGTGGTGGCGCCATTGTGTGATGTTTGCCTCTGTTGTATAAGTGGTTTATTTCTCACTTACCGCAGACGGTCGCCTTCAAGGAGAACAAGGGATGTCTACGGTGGTCCACGAGACTTATGTCTCTCACTAATGATGATATCTTTTGGTACAATCGTGTGTATGGTGGTGTGCAGATTATCGACTCTTGTGGTGAATTCTCCAATGTGCCTCTTCTTGGTACATGTGGTGGGATTAACTACAACCCTGTTTTAGCAGGACGTCAGCTTGGGTCCCCCCTAAAGGATAAACCTAATAACATTCTGTTAGAGGGTGTGTTCTTTTAGGAGGGTAAAGATCCCCAAGGCTTGAAGGGAAGAATGGTCCGCGCCTGGCGCAAGATACATAAGAAAGGAAGGAAGGAGTTGGGTCCCAAGAATTGCATCGCTTTGGAGCCTTACACTGCTTGGGTTAGGAAGAGAGCGTCTGAGTATCTCATGCCTTACGAGTATCCAAGACCTACACCTTTGGTTATGGTTGGGCCTTCAACCCTCCCTAACCAAGGAGTAGAGGAGTTGAGAGACGAAGATCTATCACGTGCCTGGATCCGTGAAAGGGAAGAGTTGCTTCAGCAGATTAAGGAGAAGGATGCTTTGATTGAGTTCCTCGAGCATCAAGTCATTGATGATCCTGATGATGCATGGACTTCTCTACTTCCTCAGTCTTCCAAGTTTTGGAAGAGGAAGTATGATCGACTCGCCAAGGAGAAGGCAAATATGGAGGCAGCCTACGAGAGGGAGGTGAAGAGGCTTCGCGCATCTTATCTTCTTGTGTCCCGAGCTTTAGATGATTGTTTCTAGGGATCCATAGGATGATTATTTTCCTTTTCTCTTGTATATGATTGACAATGTTGTACTTATTTTCCCTGATATTATTGGATGAGATATTTCCATATGCAATAAATGTTAAATGTTCCCAAAATTTGCAAATAAAACCCTAAAGTTCCTCTGAAATATAAAAACAAATCATACGCACGAGCATTGCATGCATCATGTGCATAAGCAGGTTTTGTTTCTGGTCTCTTGTCCTGTGGGCTAACTCTGTGTGCTTCATTTATTTTGAAGATAAGCTAACTCACCGGTACTACACTAGAGCCAACATTTCAAGACTGATGGATCATCTAGAGCAAGAGAACCATGAACTCAAAGAAGAAGTGGCCAGATTAAGTGCCTTGATGGAATCATTCCTGGCCGCCCAGAGCCAGTCTTCTCTGATGCCTTCAACTCCTCCCCAGAGGACAATTATCTTCGAGATTGTTTCCTCAACTGTGCCTACAGCCAGTGCACACTTTGTTCCAACGGCCATGCCAGCCGGGTTCCCGTGGGGAATGCCTCCTAATTTCATGCCTGAGGGTCCTGCTCCTACTTTCGCTTCTATGCCAACATCTAGCCCGGTCCTTGCTGTTCCTCCTCCTGTCGTGCATACCATGCCTAGGGTAGACAACACCATCTATCATTCTGAGCCATCTGAGGGCCCAGATGTCTATGAGAAGATGGACGCTATGAATGATCAATTTCTTGAGCTCCGCAAGGAATTGAAAACTCTCAGAGGAAAGGATCTTTTCGGCAAGTCTGCTGTCGAACTCTGTTTGGTTCCCAATATAAATATCCCTATAAAATTCAAGGTCCCTGATTTTGAAAAATACAAAGGAAATACTTGTCCTCTCAACCACCTGGTCATGTATGCCAGGAAGATGTCAACTCAGACCGACAATGATCAGTTGCTCATCCACTACTTTCAGGACAGTCTGTCCGGTGCCGCTCTGCATTGGTATATGGGTCTAGACAGTGCAAACATCCGATCTTTCAATGATCTTGGTGAGGCCTTCGTCAAGCTGTATAAGTACAATGTGGATATGGCTCCCGATAGGGATCAATTGAGGGCCATGTCCTAGAAGGATAAGGAAACCTTTAAAGAATACGCCCAGAGGTGGCGAGAGTTGGCAGCACAGATTGTGCCTCCGCTAGAAGAGAAGGAAATGACCAAGATCTTTCTGAAGACCTTGAGTTCATTCTATTATGAGCGGATGATTGTTAGCGCTCCTTCTGACTTCACCGAGATAGTGAATATGGGGATGCGTCTAGAAGAAGGGGTTAGAGAAGGACGTCTAACCAGAGAAGAAGGCTCTTCTATCAAACGTTATGGGGCGTTTGCGAAGAAGAAAGATGGAGAGACACATGCTGTGACCTCTCATGTAAAACCAAGAAGACCCTCTGTGAGGAGGAAGATTGTGCGTCCCGCCGGTAACCAGCACCAGGTGGCTCACATAGCACCTGTTTTCAGAGACAATCAACAATATCAGCAACATAGCAACAATCAGCAACCACATCCGCAATATTAGCAACAACAGCACCGATCACAACAGCAGGCCTACCAGCCTCGAACAGTAATCAAACCAGCACGAGTTACGAGAGGAAAATGGTCACTTTCGGTCCTATTCCAATGACGTACGCAGAATTATATCCCTCTTCGATAGAGAGGAAGTTGATTACTCCGAGAGACCCATCGCCTATACCTGCTAACCCCCAGTGGCGGTATAAGCCGGAATTACATTGTGTCTACCATTTTGGTGCTCCCGGCCATGACATGGAGAATTGTTACCCTTTGAAGACCAAGGTTCAAGACCTTGTAAGGTGTGGCATTCTATGTTTCGAAGACGTAGGTCCTAACGTGAAGAAGAACCCATTGCCCGAGCATGGGATATCTATCAACATGGTCCAGGGTTGCCCTAGAAAATACAAAGTCAAATATGTCAGTCATATTCGACAATCTCTTGTCGAAATGCATCGTTTGCTATGTGATTATAGTCACTATGAGCACGACCATGATAGATGCCGAGTATGCTCTATTAATCGATTGGGTTGTCGCCAGGTGCGCAAGGACATTCAGGAAATGCTGGATGAAGGAGTCATTGAGATCCTTCAGAATAGGAATGTTGATGAAGATGAGCCTGAGGTCAACGTAACTTCCCCCGTATTTCGGATACCCGAACCTGTTATCATCAAGTACGATGGTAGCAAGCAGAAGGTTTCTCCTTCTCTGATCATTAAGCCTGCCGGTCCTGTGCCTTACTCTTCCGAAAAAGAAATTCCATATCGCTACAACGCTGTTGCTGTAGAAAATGGGAAAGAGATGTCTTTACCATCCTCCTATGTGGTGAATATTGCTGACGTAAGTGGTTTGACCCGCAGCGGTCGTGTGTTTTCAGCATCTCCCAAGCCCCAGGCTAGTGCTGATTTTGTTGAACGCCCGATTGGGAATGCTGTGAGCACTCCGAATCCGACACTTGCTGTTAAGCCCTCCTCTGTACTGAAAACTCCTACTCCTGTTGGCCCTAGCGGCAATGTGAAAGAAGACTGTGATGAGATGCTGAGACTCATCAAGAGAAGTGAGTACAATGTTGTAGACCAGCTTCTACAAACGCCATCCAAGATATCGGTGTTATCTTTGCTCTTGAATTCAGAACCACATAGAGAGGCTCTGCAAAAGGTTTTGGATGTGGCATATGTAGATCATGATGTCACAATAGAACAATTCGATAGTATTGTTGCAAACATTACTGCTTGTAACAATTTGAGTTTCTGTGACTCTGATCTCCCTGAGGAGGGAAGAGACCACAACTTGGCTTTACACATATCTATGAACTGCAAAGACGACGCCATGTCCAATGTGCTGGTGGACACTGAGCCATCACTGAATGTATTGCCGAAATCCACTCTCTCGAAACTGTCATATCAAGGGCCTCCCATGAGGCAGAGTGGGGTAGTTGTGAAGGCTTTCGATGGGTCGCGTAAAACTATGATTGGGGAAGTTGATCTCCCAATCAAGATCGGACCAAGTAATTTCCAGATTACCTTCTAAGTTATGGATATTCACCCATCGTATAGCTGTCTCTTAGGCAGACCATGGATTCACGAGGCGGGCGCCGTGACATCCACCCTACACCAGAAGTTGAAATTCGTGAAAAATAAGAAGCTGGTAGTGGTAGGGGGAGAAAAGGCTCTCTTGGTTAGCCATTTGTCTTCCTTATCATACATAGATGCTGAGGATAAAGTTGGAACTCCTTTCCAAGCTTTATCTATTGCTAAGCCTATTGAGAAGAGAACTCCTTCATTTGCTTCCTATAGAGATGCAAAGTTGGCCATTGAGTGTGGTGCAACTGCCGGCTTAGGAAAAATGATTGAGCTAGAAGACAACAAGTCTCGGGCTGGCATAGGATTTTCTTCTGGGGCGTTCAACGAGTAAGGGCTGTTCAAGAATGGAGGTTTCATCCACACTGGTCAGGATGAAGAAACTGCTGCTGTCTTGGAAGAAGATACAGAGGATTCTGGCAATTTCATCATCCCTGGAGGGATCTGCAACAATTGGGTCGCTGTGGATATTCCTATAGTTATCCATAAGTCAACGTAATGATCGCTTTGTTTAAAAAACCCTCCTCTCATGCCAAAAGGAGAAGTGATGACGTTGTTGGCGCATAAATACAATGATATTTTCATTCAATAAATTCATGTTAAATGTTTGTTTTCCAATTATTTTCCATTTTTCGCTTTTTTTTTGCATGAAATTGGTGATCACAAAAAACCCTAAAAATAAGAATAAAATCAATCTTTTCATCTGCATAACGATTTGCCTTGTTTAAGTTCTAAAGTTTCTTTTATATCCAAAATCATTATGCAGTTTAATCAAACCCATT
The DNA here is from genome assembly GCF_024323335.1 of Lathyrus oleraceus. NCBI lineage: Eukaryota > Viridiplantae > Streptophyta > Magnoliopsida > Fabales > Fabaceae > Lathyrus > Lathyrus oleraceus. Next base: position 177,231,938 of record NC_066581.1, read on the forward strand.
GAACATAATGATCCAACACCATCTCCCAACTTTGAATTCCCTGTATTTGAGGCGGAAGAAGATGATGTTGAAGAGATTCCTGACGAGATTACCCGTCTACTTGAGCATGAAGAGAAAATCATTCAGCCGCATCTTGAGAATCTAGAAACAGTCAACTTGGGGTCTGAGGATTGTGTGCGAGAAGTGAAGATTGGGGCACTCTTGGAAGAATCTGTTAAGAAGGGGTTGATTGAATTGCTACGAGAATATGTCGATGTCTTTGCTTGGTCGTATGAAGACATGCCAGGTCTAGATACTGATATTGTGCAACATTTCCTACCTTTGAAACCTGAGTGCGTGCCTGTGAAGCAGAAGCTCAGAAGAACTCATCCCGATATGGCAGTGAAGATTAAGGAAGAGGTTCAGAAGCAAATTGATACGGGGTTTCTGGTGACTTCTACATATCCTCAATGGGTGGCCAATATTGTGCCAGTGCCTAAGAAAGATGGAAAAGTCCGGATGTGCGTGGACTATAGAGACTTGAATAAAGCTAGTCCGAAAGATGATTTCCCTCTATCACATATTGATATGTTGGTAGACAATACAGCTAAATTCAATGTCTTCTCATTTATGGATGGATTTTCCGGATATAACCAGATCAAGATGGCACCCGAGGATATGGAGAAGACAACATTCATCATACCTTGGGGAACATTCTGTTATCGAGTGATGCCCTTCGGTATAAAGAACGTCGGAGCCACGTATCAACGAGCTATGACCACCTTGTTTCATGATATGATGCACAAGGAGATCGAGGTGTATGTTGACGATATGATTGCTATGTCAAGAACGAAAGTTGAACATGTAGAGCACCTGTTGAAGCTTTTTCAGCGCTTGAGGAAGTATAAGCTTTGTCTGAATCCCAACAAGTGTACATTTGGAGTCCGTTCCGGCAAGTTATTGGGCTTTATCATTAGTGAAAGAGGTATTAAGGTTGATCCCGCAAAGGTCAAAGCCATACAAGAGATGCCTGCGCCCAAAACTGAGAAGCAAGTCCGAGGTTTTCTTGGCCGCTTGAATTACATTTCTAGATTCATATCCCACATGACTGCCACATGTGCGCCGATATTCAAGCTCCTCCGGAAAGATCAGTCTCATGATTGGACCAAGGATTGCCAGAAAGATTTTGACAGTATTAAAGAGTATCTGTCCGAGCCTCCGATCCTGTCTCCGCCTATGGAAGGGAGACCTTTGATCATGTATCTGACTGTTCTTGAAGACTCAATGGGTTGTGTCCTTGGTCAGCAAGATGAATCAGGAAAGAAAGAGTATGTTATCTACTACTTAAGCAAGAAGTTTACTGATTGTGAGTCTCGATACTCAATGCTTGAGAAAACATGTTGTGCTTTGGCTTGGGCTGCTAAGCGCTTACACCAGTATATGTTGAATCATACGACTTGGTTGATATCCAGAATGGATCCAATTAAGTACATATTTGAGAAGCCTGCTTTAACTGGGAGGATTGCCCGTTGGCAGATGTTGTTGTCTGAGTATGATATTGAGTACCGAGCTCAGAAGGCTATTAAAGGTAGTATCTTGGCTGACCATTTGGCACATCAGCCGATCGAGGATTATCAGTCAGTTTCATTATGACTTCCCGGATGAGGAAATTCTGTATTTGAGAATGAAAGATTGCGATGAGCCTACACTCGATGAAGGGCCAGAGCCTGGTTCCAGATGGATTATGGTGTTTGATGGCGATGTAAATCAGTATGGAAATGGTAGTGGGGCAATGATTATTACTCCTCAGGGCACATATATTCCTTTTAAAGCAAGGCTAACTTTCAAATGCACGAATAATATGGCTGAGTACGAGGCCTGTATTATGGGATTGGAGGAGTGCATTGATCTAAGGATCAAGCATCTTAACGTATATGGTGATTCGGCCCTCGTCGTTAACCAGATTAAGGGTGAATGAGAAACGAATCAGCTTGGCCTCATCCCATATAGAGATTATGCGAGGAGGATTTCAACGTTATTTACTGAGGTTGACTTCCATCATATTCCTTGAGATGAGAATCGGATGGCAGATGCTCTTGCTACGCTAGCTTCGATGATTGTGGTCAAACTTTGGAATGAAGTCCCCAATATCACAGTGATGCGCCTGGACAGACAAGCTCATGTATTTGCAGTAGAAGAAGCGAAAGATGATAAGTCATGGTATTATGACATCAAGTGTTTCCTTCAGAACCAGATCTACCCACTTGGGGCATCTGTGAAGGACAGGAAGACTTTGAGGAGATTGTCAGGCAGTTTCTACCTCAATGGCGAAGTGCTTTATAACAGAAATTTTGACATGGTTCTGCTCAAATGCGTGGATAGACACGAAGCAGACCTGTTGATGACTGAGGTCCATGAGGGGTCATTTGGTACTCATTCCAATGGACATGCCATGGCTAGAAAGATGTTGAGAGCAGGCTACTATTGGCTGACTATGGAGTCTGACTGCTGCAAATACGTGAAGAAATGCCATAAGTGTCAGATTTATGCGGATAAGATTCATATTCCCCCGACACTTCTGAATGTGATTTCATCACCATGGCCTTTCTCCATGTGGGGAATTGACATGATTGGCATGTTAGAGGCCAAAGCATCTAACAGACACAGATTTATTCTCGTAGCAATTGATTACTTCACCAAATGGGTTGAAGCGGCATCATATGAAAATGTGACCAGGCAGGTGGTAGTGAAGTTTATCAAGAATCAGCTTATATGTCGATACGGTGTGCCAGATAAGATCATTACTGATAATGGATCTAACTTGAAGAACAAAATGATGAAAGAGCTGTGTAGTGAGTTCAAGATTGCACATCATAATTCTTCTCCTTACAGACCCAAGATGAATGGGATTGTTGAAGCTGCTAATAAGAACATCAAGAAGATTATCCAGAAGATGGTTGTTACATACAAAGATTGGCATGAGATGTTACCATTTGCTTTGCATGGATATCGTACATCTATCCGCCCTTCAACAGGGGCAACCCCTTTTTCTCTTGTTTATGGCATGGAGGCCGTACTCCCAGTAGAGGTGGAGATCCCATCAATGAGAGTCTTGATGGAAGCGAAGTTGACTGATGCTGAATGGATTCAGAGTCGTTATGACCAATTGAACTTGATAGAAGAAAAGAGATTAACTGCCATGTGCCATGGTCAGTTATATCAGCAGAGAATGAAGAAAGCTTTTGATAAGAAGGTCAAGCCTCGTGTGTTCCGAGAAGGTGACCTTGTGCTCAAGAAAGTCTTGTCTTTCGCGCCCGATTCTAGGGGTAAGTGGACTCCAAACTATGAAGGTCCATATGTTGTTAAGAGAGCCTTTTCAGGCGGCGCTTTGATACTTACAACTATGGATGGGGAGGATTTCACTCGTCCTGTGAATTCAGATGCAGTCAAGAAATACTTCGCCTAAAAATAAAAACAGAATAGCTCGCTAAGTTGAAAACCCGAAAGGGCGGCTTAGGCAGAAATGAGCGTCTCGGTGGATTGAAAACCCGAAAGGGCGGTCCAGGCAAAAGTTAGAAACATGAAAAAAATGAATATTTGTATCCCGCTAGGTTGAGTACCTCTCCCTGGGGAAATCTAGGCAAAATTTAGGGATTTGGCAAGTAACTGCATCCTGACAAGGCTTTGTTCTACAATTATCATCCGTCAGGGATTTTTGTTCATTCGTCATCAACCGAAGCTTCAAATACATCGAATTCAGAATTGGTGGAGAAATGGTCATTATGTTCAATGTAGCCCTTTTCCAATATATATCACCAATTTCAAATTTGTAAAGATCTATGGAGTCTTGCCATTTGCAGACTACCATTCCATCAAATAAATTTGAGCCTTTTATCCAATTATTTGCACTCTTATTTGTTTCTATTCCACAAATGTTTTACATGTTTTAATTGAGAAAATATCATCGTTTTGAATAAACGAATTTTTCATAACTTGTTTTTAAACAAAGTGAACGTTCACCATGACAAAAGGATACTTAGGAGATCCTTAGTGCTCTCCCAAGGATGGTATGATCTCCAACAGGGTAAGACGTTTGTTCATATTCCTGGCATAACTGTATTTTCTTCCTCCGGAGCCCCGAGTGGTATGCTTGATGAGATATTCACCACTCAGCGGGGTAGCAACCTTTCCTCCTCAACAAATGTGATCTCCTTGGTGGGTACAGTACTTGGTGGTTGATCCCCAGAATCCCTTTATCCCTCGGATAGATTCCCCAGTAGAGTTGCTTATGTGGCAGATACTACTTGTGCAATAAACTCTTTTCCCCAGTTGTGACTGATGATTCATCCCTTGCAGAGATATTGTTGTTACCTAGTATCTCTGATCCCCGGCAGATTGGATACTCGTCGGTGATTTTGGCTTTCTCTCTTGAGATGTAGTACCGGATGTCTGTACTCCTTGGAGCTATTTGTGTTAGAAATGTTTGTCTGTCAGCATTCATCATACATAAACCACGCATGTGTGCATATATTTTTCAAACATTTGGATATTCATATAGCATTTTTTGCCATATATCTTTGTTTGTTATTCCTCTGCTAGTTGGTAATACATTTCCCAAGCAAGATGTCGGTGTCTGATCCCTCAATATAGAGAGTCAGCCCCTTAAGCAGAAAGTATTTATCTTTCCTTCCGCATTTCCCACTGAGTTATATCCTCGTGGACGACGGTTGTTTTCGCTTCCTCCCAACACATATATTGGGATGGGCTTCCCTATTGAGTTATATCCTCATTAGGACGAGTTTTGATTCAGTTTGCCTCTTTGGTTTGATCCTAAATTGGCCTCTTGTGACTGTTTCCTGAGTTTCCCTGTGGTATAAATGAATAATTGCTCAGTAATCGGTAATCATTCATCTTATCCCCGGCGGAGCCTGTGGTTTACTACCCTTATACCGGTATTTGTAAACCCTATTTTCTCCCCTTTGCAGAGTTAAATTTTTTGTTCATCCTAAGTGGATGACGGTTACTTTTCTGTGGTTTCCTACCCAATATCCGGTAGGTGTAATCCCCTCCTTGGTGGTTATCTTCATTCAATATTCGGTGTTGATATTCCCTCTTTTGCCTGGATAATTGCCCTGATTATGCAATTTATCCCCAGCAAGTCATCTCGTTTACCTTGTTGTTGGTAACGATTGTTCCTCTCCTGAATGGGTCATCATTATATACCTAGTTTCGGTATCCTGATGCCTTTTCTTTTCGGTCGATTTATCCTTTATTAACCCAGTAATCGGTTGTGGATAATCTTCCATGCGAGTGTATTATCTACGTTCTTACGGTAATAGATAATATATCTCATGCGCTCTGTGGTCGAAGCCTTTTGTTCTTCCCCTGTTGAGTAAGATTCGTATCCCTGTTTTGGAATCGAATGTCCATCCCTTAATCGAGTTTGCTTTTTTCCCTCTTTTGGATGATGAGTGTCTTGGAAATATTCCCCAATTCACACCTTGGTTGGTCACCTATTATATGCCCAGTAACCGGTATCCCTGGTGTTCCTCCCTTTCTGCTCCCTATTATGACTTTTAGTCCCCTGTGGAGTCAGAATTCCTGAGTTGAAATATACCTTTTTAGGTCTTCCTCAGATGTTTTGGAGTTTTGATATCTCTCACCCTTATACCGGTTTTAGATATTCATTCTTCCTGAGCATGTTGTATCTCTCGCCCTTATACTGGTGTTCAGATCACATGTCTCATTGAGCTTATTACCCAGTAACCCGTAATACCTCATCCCGCTGCTTCCCCCCAAGAGAGTCTTCTTTTTAGACATCCCCAGCGAAGTCCGTTAGTGGATTGTTCTTGTCCGGATTTTTATCCGAAGTATCCATTGTGGATAATGTTGCTGTGTTGGCATATTCCCCAACACATGCACCTTCGAGTCAGCTCGAGTCTTTCCAGTGGATTTACTCCCTCTGGAATTTTGTTCCCCAAAGTTTTGAGTCGTGACCTGCTCATGCGTTTTCACCTTCTACTCCCTCAGAGTCTCTATCTCCCTAGTGAGTGTATTACTCCTATGGACTGTCGATTTCTCCGGATTTCTTTTCTTCTTTGTGGACACATATCCCCACAGAGTTTTACCATTTACATGCATACATCTGCATCATGAGGTCTCTTAGGGACCAAAATTCGTCTCTTTATTATTATTTAAGCCCATTCTACCTCGTCGAGACGAAGATTTTAACCTTCCCTTCTCCGGCTAGAATGACCTTAAATAGGGGCATCTGTAAGACCCCAATTTTGTCCCTAAGATCCCTTATGGCATCATAACATTGCATTTGCATAGCCTCAAGGATCATTAGCATCTTGGTTCCCTTTGCCTTTGGGTGGGATCTCTTGTGAGTGGTTTGAGATCACCAAGCATGCTTGAATTGTATATCATTGCTTTTCTCATTTTGTTTATTAACCAAAAGCACAAAAATATGTCACTAACATCTTTTGTTTGTAGCTTGAGCAATCACAAGGTCCAAAGCTTCTAGGAGATCATTGGTACAAAGACATGGTCAAGAAGAGATGATAGTAAGCATGGTAATGGTTCCTAAAGCTCTCATCCATCAAATATGCCCCCCTAGTATCTCAATTCATCATTTTGATCAAAGCAAGTCAAAGGGTTTGAGGTCTTGTTCTTCAAGGAAGCCCTAATTCATCTGTGCACCACAATGCCTTTCTACTGAAGCAACCTCAGCCCATGATCAAATACAATCAAGGGAAGTTCTTTAATTCATCATTTCATGCATATTTAAACTTATTTGAGTGTCCTCAATCATCAATTCATCAAGATATAAGGCATGGACTTGAGAAGTTGATCAGTCAATTCATCTGACTATTTTGAAATGCACTGAGACCTAACTTTTTATATGTTAGTCAAATGGAGATGGTTCCAAAAGCAAAACTGTTCTTAAGGACAATATGAACAACTTTCATGTTCATCACAAATTGAGTTGAAGCTTGGAAGGCCATCTGCCATTCCAATACATTATAGGTCATTTTGACTGAAACCCTAATTGTGGGTCAACTTCCCAAGGACATAACTCATTCATTTTTTATGATTTTGAGGTTGGATCAAATGAATTGGAAATCTTAAGATGTCTAATTCAAATGTTATGTTGAACAAAATTTAAAAATCTCAAAGGAAATACATGTGATAATGCAAGACATTATAGGTCCTTTTTGACCAAACGCATTAAAAGGCAAAAAAGTCCAACGTCAAGTACCCATAACTATTTCATCAAAAATCCAAATGATGTAAAATTTAAGTCCATTTTGATTGTCTTGATGGGATTTACAACTTTGATGTTGGAAGATTTTCCATTTGAAGCTTGCATCATCAAAACAGAAGGGCTTGAAAGTTGGCCAATTTTAGAAACCTTGCCTTGACATATCTTGCACCTTGCACTTTAAACTCAAATTTCATAAATTTCCACACTTCAAATGAGTTTTTGTCCAACATAAAATTTGTTCCTTATACAAAGACCTTTCCAACCATTACCTACATGCCGATGTTTGGATTTTCTAAATGGTACTTTTGAAGAGATGAATGTTTAGGTACAAATGAGGAATTCACTTGAAATCTTGGTGCATAAGCAATTGCCTTGCAAGTCACACGTCCAATTCCATTTGGCTGATGCTCAGAATTCATTTGGCATTGTTTTTGGGCCTTGTGCATGATCATGCAAGCCCATGCAATGAAGCTTCACATGCCATGCACACGGATCATTTAACACTCTCCTTGCCACTTCCTCTATAAATAGAGACTTCATTCCATTCATTTCACACGCCCAATTCAACCTGAAATGCTGCAAAATTCTCTCCATAACCATCACTAAAGAAGCAAGTTCCATTTCTCTTCAAAATTTTCAGATCTAAAATTCAACTTCATCTGGTTGAATTCTTAGATCTAATGCTTCTAAACCTTCACCATTCATCTCACTGAACTTCTGTTTTGGCAAAGCAAGCAAGGCATCAAGCTCAAGATACCAGAATTCAAGCACACACTCTAACTGGTATTTTCTTCGATTCTCATCATCCATGGACCTTTTTGCTTGGATCTAATGTTTTCTGAAGTTCTTAGTTGAAAGGCAAGCTAGTGGTAGCTTCAATTTTGCTTTTCCTTGATCTGCATTTTGCATACCTGAATCTTCCACCTCAGATTTCTCCATTTATAGGAATCTTGAGTGTGATTCAAGGTTACAAGGGTGATGTACATCACCCCAACTTCATTTTGGTGTAAGGATCGTGCATTTCCATGGAGGTTTGAAAACCTGCAAAACTGGCCGGAATCTGCAGGCTCACCGGAGAAGAAGGTGGCTCCGGTGATCGCCTATTTCCAGTTTAAATCCTGGCCGTGTGATCTTGTTCCCAGATCGAATCCTGATCATCCATTGTTATGACTTTTATTTGTTTCCCATGTGCTTGCATTGACTGTGGACTTCCATGCGCGCGCATCTCCCAGCCTTGTGATCTGCCAGCTCAATTAATGAGCTCAGATCCAAGCGCTGTGGATTTTTCTAATTTTCTAATTTCTGTTTTTATTTTCTTTAATTCCTTTTATTTCAAAAAATCATATCTCTCTCATTTTTTATCCAAAAATTATGGGACCAATTGTATTATTTCCCAAATAAATTCTAGTTTCTATTTCTGATTTTTAATATTTTTTATTTTGTCATTTGATATTTTTTGTGAATTTTCTTTTTTCTGGTTATTTTTAATTCATTTTAAATAGTTTTTGATATTCAAAAAATGCAAAAATATTTTCTCAACCTATTTGAATGATGATGGATCTATGAAAAATATTTTCATCAATTTTTAAATTGATTTGAGATTTATTTGAGATTTTAGTTCAATTAGGTTATTTTTATTCATTTTTAATTGATTAAAAATAGTTTCTGACTTTTAAAAATGCTGAAAATTTTTGTCAAACTTTGTTTGACCTTGTTGAGCTAGGGATAAATTACTTGGACCTTCCAAGGTTGATTTGAAGTAATCTTGAAGTTTGACCTTTCCATTTATTTTTAATTCAATTTTATTTTAAATATTAAAAAATGCAAAAAATATTTTATTCATTTCTTGACTTCCAATCTTCATCTCACTTCTGTTTTTGATTGTTTGACCTTGACTTTCAATGTTATTGGTCAACATATGAGGATTGGTACATTGTATTTCATTTAATGCACTTTAATTTTGCCATTTCCATTTCTCTTATCCATCTTCTCCTTCTTCTTCTTCTACTTCTTTTCTTCTTGATCAATGAGTTGAAGGTTGATAAGTTAGCATAGATTAGGGAGATTTAATCTTCCTTGATTCAAATCTAATTCATCTTGATCAATTGATCAAGTGAATGGCTTTGCATTAAGGATAAGTTGTCTTCTAAATCATGCAAAAGGCTTAAACCAATACAAGATCAATTCTCATTTTCTTTTTTGGCATGGCAAGTTGTTGGGACTTGGTTCACTAATCAAGACTCCTAACTTGTGTTTGTTGCCTACATTATTATTGACCGGCCTCAGATAGTTGTGACTTCTACATAAGTCCAATTACGATTGCTTAACATAGCGCTAAATTTGCCTTATGGCACACTAACTACTAACACTAACTATTGACAATTAAGATTTACTTTATGCAATTTACTATTCTTGCACATATTATCCATTTGATTTTCCCTTTGCTCACTTGAGCACATGTTTATGTTAATGCCATTTGCCTTTTGCTCACTTGAGCACATAATTGTGTATATATTATTGTGCTTGTGTTTTTGTTTTGATTGTTGTGGACCAAATGCAAAGAAATGGACTTAGTTTCTAGGACTTTCCCTATGCAAAGAAATAGAGAATTGGACTTAGATTCTAGGACCTTCCTTTTGCAAAATTGGATTAAAAGGATCTTAATGATGAAGATGGATTAGAAGGACCAAATCTCTAAACTCACTCTTGTTCATTCTTGTTTTACTTCATGGAACTTTTGATGTGTGTGCTTTTGTGCTAGGAGTTTCCATTTGAGCTTAATTGGAGGACCATTTCCATGTTCATCCAAAGTGAGAGATACAAAAGCCATTAGAGGATTCTTAGAAGCATGACCTTGTGTTTGATTGCTTGAAATATTTGCTTGTGATTGCTTTGTTCCAAAGGATGGGAGCTACTTGGATCATCAATATGATCTCAAGAGAGGAACTCCTAGTGTGGTTTCATTTCTTATCCCTCACCTTTTTGTTTTGCTTTGGACTTAGCCATTCTTCTTCTTCTCTCCACTCTAACCCAAGCCAAAACTTTTTGTGCAAACATTTAACTATTGTTTTCAAACATTAGAAACCTAAGCCTTATGCTTTTGATTTTCAAACTTTCTTTTCATAACACTTATTTTGAATTGAATCTTTAAGTCAACTTTGACCATTTTGTATATACTTTTAATAGGTAAATATAACCCATTCAAATGTGCTTTTGTGGTTCCAATGGCCACTTTCTTAATCAATTTTTTTTTATAACCTTTAGCTATTAGGTTTGAGTTATCCTTGTGGTAGATGTGATACTCATCTATATCCTTAGTGATGGACAATGAGTCTTCCATGCTTATTATAGGGTTAACCCCTCACTAGCATGTTGAAGTTATCCTCACATGGTGGATTTGTGGTTTGGTTGAGTTTTCTCCCTTGGATAACAAAAGACCTTAAGGCTTTTGGATCCATCAATTCACCAACTCATTTTGAGATTTTTACCCCGAACTACGAGGTTTTGATCCTAATCTTTTTATAAGATGGTACGTAGGCAATGGGTTCATCCATCCAAACACAAATTGTAATTAACTTGTATATTCTCCTCTCATCTCTCCAATCATGTTTGCACAAATAAATTTTCACAAAAAAATACCAACCTTACGACAAGTATGAAAAGGGCTCCCTAGGAATACCTAGGATGTTTTGGGTGCCTAACACCTTCCCATTGCATAACCAACCCCCTTACCCAGATCTCTGTTTCTTTTACTAGTTTTTGTTAGAACTATTAGGTTTTTGTTCGCTTTCTAACCATTCCTTTGGATAAATAGAAGTGCGGTGGCGACTCGACTTGTATGATTTACCTTGGATTTAGTCAATATTTCTAATGGTAACGGATACCCCGCTACAGTCACGATCCTTAAGTAGTAAAGAAGGAATGTGACTAGAGCTTTCTACACTCATTTTGGATATCTTTGGGTGTGGGACGCTTGACCCGTTGCTTATCATATCCACCTTTACTCATAGACTTTACTTTGATTTTTATCCAATAAGTACTAAGTCTCTTCTAATCAATTGCTTATTTTGCCTCCTCAATCACCTTGTTTTTAGCCCTAGTGGGCTAAACTATAAAATATATGATTTCCTTATTGCACTATAAGGATACGTAGGTAGGAGAACCCAGTTTCTTCGTGAGCTACCTTATATATCAATCTACTTTATTTATTAATTCATCATTCTTTCATCAATCAAGACCATCTTTTTGATATTAAATATACTTCTCCTTGGACTCTTTGTATGTCCTTTTAGGACGCCTAATGAATAGTCTATCTTGTGAACCAAGAGTTGTTTGACTTGTACCGAAACATTTAATTCCTTTGTTTTTGGTTATTCCACTATAGTGATACCATGCTTTGGGCCCCTCACTTGTTGGTTCATACCAGTTTTACTCTTCGGTTCAGAGTTTATTCCTTCATGCATCTAAGATATTACTCTTCTTAATTTCAAATTGTTTGTTCCCCAACAAGATATATATTTTTCCTTATGCCAATCAATACTTCCCTTTGGGTTCCATATTCACCCTTTTAGGACGAACTAATCAATGTCTATCTTTGTATCAAGAGTTATTTGGCTTATTGCCATACATTTAATTCTCTTTGTTTCCAGTCATTCCACTATAGTGATACCATGCCTCGGACCCCTCACTTATTGGTTTGTCTGTTTACTCTTTGATTCGAAGCCAATTTTCCTTTCTAGATTCCCATGCTACCATTCTTTTGGTACAAGTTATATTGTTCATAACTTCAATCGTACCCCTCTAGTTGTTTGTCTGGTCAGCCCTTGTTACTTAGACAAACACTTTTTTTGTTCTCTTCCTCTTTGTTTTCGTAGTTCTACGAACTAATATTGCCTTGACTTTCTCATTGCACAGTGAGAATACGTAGGCACGAGGATGCGAATCCTTGGAGAGCATACTTATAATTATTCCTTCTTCCGCCCCAGGGAACCATCCATATCTTTCATGATCCATTACCTACCTTCAATCATAAATCGTTCACTCTAGTGACACATTATTTCTTTGACACTGAAATACAGTCTGCTTCTGAATTCCATATATACCCTTTTAGGACGCCTAATGAAAGTCCTCGTTTGTACCAAGAGTTGTTTGTGCTGTCAAACCAAACATTTAATTCCTTCTTTTTTGGCCAAGATGCCAATTTCCCTCTATGGAACAATTTTCATCTCTCTTATGGATTCGGATGTGTATCTAACCTTTGGTTTCAAATTATACCTTTTCAGCCACTTATTACCCAATCCTTCATTTTTGTGACTTTGGTCACTTCACTCCATTCATCTTCATGATGCATTCATGTTCTACCTTCATTCACTCCATGTGATATACCAGTATTCTTTGAGCCAAATACAGTATTTCTTTGAGCTCCATTTTGTGTCTCTTTCTGAACCAAGAGTTGTTTGTGCTATGAAACCAAGTACTTAATTCCTTTCTTCTTCGGTTGTTCCAATACAGTGATACCATGTCTTAGACCCCTCACTTGTTGGTTTATACCATATTTACTCTTGGGTTCATATTTCACCCCTTGTTGGAGTTCAAACAACATTATCCTTTGGTTTGGACCATACTTTGATTGCAACTTCTTTTCATCTTCCACCACTAGTTCTTTGAACTACGGAGCTCTTAATTCCTTATTGCACTATGAGGATACGTAGGCATAAGGGCCCTAACCCTCACCGAGCATTTTATCTATTTACTTTTCTTTTCCTATTATTTTGTGAGTAATCCTAGATACAACACCTATTCGAGCAGGAACATTCAAAACGGTACCCATGGAGTACCATGGATATCCAGGGTGCTAATACCTTCCCCTTGCATAACCGACTTCCTTACCCATCATATCTCTTTCCCCCGGGTTTTATCGATGTTTTTCCTTTCCTTCGGGAATAAATAAAGTTCGACGGCGACTCTGTTGTATGTTCGAGCGTGCGACACATTCGGGTATATTTCCGCTAGCTTCAGGAACAACCACATTCTTTGAGGATATTGAGTTTTGGCGGAAAAATAAGGTTAGAAAATTTATTTTAGAGGAATAATCAGTAACAATTCCAAATCTGATTCATATAGTTGCTTTTGATCAAGGAAGTATGAAACCTCTACAAGAAATTGTTGAATTTCCTCCTACTCAAGATAATTTGGTAATTCATGAAGAACAAACTTAAAATCCTCAATAACAAGTGTTACAAGAATCAATACATTTGTAGAGATCCACTAGAGAAGGAGAAATGTTATTTTGGATGATTATATAGTATTTCTCCAAGCCATGCAGGATTTTAACTTAGAAAAATGGATTGAAGAAATGAAGGAGTATAAGTCCATGCAAGACAATAAGGTTTGAGAACTTGTCCCGTTACTAGAAGGTGTGAAACCTGTAACACCATATTTCCCCAACTCATCATTTAATAAATTATTTCAATTCACTCAACAAATAGAGTGCCATGCATGCTTCACCATAGCATAAACGAACCAGACATAAAACTTTCTGAAACAAGCATCAGAAAACCAATAAGTTTAACATATTATTCTCTATAACAAGTAAGGAGAAAGTGGTTCGAAAATCCTTTAAAGAAATAAGACATGCAACAAAATAAAACATATGATAGCTCATTCCCTGGTGTTATATATCAGAGCGACTCCACTAAGACCCGAATGATAAATGACCAACTAGGCGCTCCACCATCCTCTAGCATCAAGTATTTACTCTTGTACATGATCGTCTGTACCCCAGAGGAGAACATACACAACAATAAATAGATAAGAATATGCTCAAACAATTAGAGGCGCAAAACATAGCAATGGTAGAAATCACACATCACAATCATTGATATAATCAGTTCACAACAACACCACGTATCCACAAATCACCCACACACCATCAACAATCATAATCAAGGATATCATTCATCATAAAAATAATATCAACTCAATCACAATGTTGGTATATATGTAATATGGCAACACCTCAACTTTATATGCAATGCAGTACCGACTCATTTGGACATCAGTGGTTTGTTACTGATATTACCCAACTCACTCCCGATCACACCACTAGACCATAGCACACCAAAATCATTATTGATCACCACCGTAGAAATAATAACGCATCACTGAATCCCCATTTACGAAATTCAGCTACTCGCTCCCAATTCCACCATTGAACCAGAGCACATAAAAATTGTTATTGATTACTCACCATTGAATCAACAATGCTTTAATGTTCCCATCATATGGGAATAAACTACTCTCTCCCGATCCCACCACTGGACCATACCACACCATCAAATTTAATTTCACACACAAATGATGCCAAACAAGGCCAGTAATACGACACAACGTCTTCATGTTACTTTATGACTCACAATTACATAATTTACACAAGCATGAAAATAACATACATATTCACATAACATATTAATATTTATGCACAATAGTAACTCACCAATCATAATTATACAATTAATTATTATACTTCATAGAATTATAGATGCAATTCTCAACAATTATTCATGCATTAGCATCAACATCAATATAACTCCTCATGAGTTATTCATCAATTCAATTAATCAAAACAATTAAAATTTCTTTCTTTATCATTAACGATAACATAGTAGTACACCTTAAGGAAAATAATTTATTCACGCCCTTAAACTCATATTTAGTCTATTTGGGAATCACCATGAGATAGTGATACACATTCTCTTTCTAATGCTTCAAACAAATTCTCAAAACTCAAGTTACGTCATTTTTAGTTTTACTTTAAAATATTTCCCTACCATCCTGCAGTAGTCGATTACCAACACATGGCAATATAGGAGGATAAATTTACACATCAATTATCATAATTATCATCAAATATTAATAATCACATATAAAGCTTAAGAAACACAACAATGGAGGAAAAACCTATAGGAGGGTGAGGATCCTTCTCTATCCTTTATGCAATAACACCTATATTAGAGTAGTCCCCCTACCTTGATTTTTTAGCAAAGAGTCAAAGCTTTGGTTATGAATTCTCCTTCCTAGAGCTCTCTTTAGGGTTCCTTGCCTTTTTCTCTCTTTTTCCATCTTTTCACGTACCAGACCCAAAAACTCTCCACTCCCTTCATTTTTTCTATTAAAATGACATAATACCAAATTGTTTAATTTATAACTTTCCCTTATGTTTTCCTTATTCCCCCTTTCCACGATAATTTTCTCATTAATTCATCATTTACACCAAAACTTCTAACTCCTTATTTTATGTTATTTAATTAAATAAAATCTAATAAATCCCATAATTATTAAATAAATCATATAAATTCACTAACACTCAAAATAAATAAATAAAATCAATTAAAATGAATTGAAAATTCGGGGTGTTACAAAATCCATTGGTTGCAAATGGATTTTTAAGACCAAACGAGATTCTAATGTAATGTGGAATGGTATAAGGCTCGTCTTGTGGCTAAAGATTATAATAATAAAGATAGGGATTAAATTTAAAGAGATTTTCTCTCTAGTTTCATCGAAAGAATATTTTAGGACAATCATGGCTCTTGTTGCACATTATGATTTAGAACTCCATCGAATGGATGTCAATACAATATTTCTCAATGGCAATGTTATGAAATAATCTATATGGTGCAACCGTTGTGTCAGGAGACTCAAAGAATATGGTCTATAAATTGAGAAAATCCATTTATGGACTAAAGCAGGTGTCTCGTCAGTGGTACCACAAGTTTCATGTCATAATTCGCTCATTTGGTTTTGAGGTGAATGTTGTTAAAGATTGTGTGTATCACAAATTCAGTGGGAGCAAGTACATTTTTCTGGTCTTCTATGTTGATGACATACTACTTGCCAAAGTTTGTACGTGTCTAAATATTACATTCATAGTTGGTACGTGTCCAAATATTACATTCATAGTTGGGGTGTTAGATAGATATTTGAGCAATCCAATAATGGATCATTAGAAAGAAACCAAAAGGTTATAAGGTATTTAAATAGAACAACAGATTATATGCTCACATATAAGAGGTCAGACCAGTTATAGATCACTGGATACTCTAACTAATTTTTTCTTGGATGCCAAGATAGTAAAAGATCCACTTCAGGCTTTATGTCTACATGTTGGCTGATGGTGTAGTTTCTTGGAGAAGTTCCAAGGAAACTCTTATGGCTTCATCCACCATGGAAGCGTAATTTATAGCATAGTTCCAACCATGGGATTTGGTTGAGGAACCTTGTCACTGGGTTGCGAATTATGAAAGGAATTGAAAGACCATTTAAGTTATACTATGATGATAAATCAATTTTCCTATATTCGAACAATAATAGGAGTTCGACTAAGTCAAAACATATTGACATAAAGTTCAAAGTTGTTAAGGAAATGGTATAAAGTGGACAGATTTCCATAGTGTTGGGTGAGAATATGGAGGTAGAAAAAAGTTCTAGAGAGGCATGTGTAGCGATAAATTCATGATCATCAAGCTATGGATAAGCTAGAGGTCAATAAAACCAGAGTCGCCACCGCGCTTTTATTATTTCCAAGGGAAAAGGGAAAAAGTACGAACAAAATCCAAAAGTAAGAAGTTTTCAAATCAAAACTAATAAAATTTCAGAGATTACAGGTAAGGGGGTTGGTTACACAGAAGGAAGGTGTTAGCACCCAAAGTGTCCTAGGTACTCCTAGGGAGCCCTTTTTTGTGTGCATGTGTATATTGTACAAAATGATGTTTACAAACGAATAGAATGGAGATATGAGAAAAGAATTCATTAATTATATTTTTGTGTTTGACAAGACCTTCGGACTTGTGCCTACGTACCAACATAAAAATTATGGATAAAAACCTTGTAGTTCGTGATACAAATTTCAAAGTGGATGCATTGCTTTTATCAAAAATTAAGTTTGAAAGGCACAAAGGCCTAAAAATGGTTTGAATGAGTTTGTTCTTTTTTGGCTTTTGAAAGTTTAAGTCAAGTATAATTAAGTTCATTTACAAGATTGATTAAGAAAAGTAGTTTGAAAATGCAATGGCATAAGGCCAAAGTTTCTAGTTTGCAAAGTGGTCAAATTTTAAAAGGAGGGAGAGATTTTGAAATTAAAGATATGGGGAGGAGATGAAGAGACTAATCCTATGCATAAAATTAAAAGTTAAAAGTTGAATAGATCTGACCAATGGGTAGCAATCCAATAGATAAGAAAGTCAATAGAAACCCAAATTCCCTTGGACATTTAGAATCAAGCAACACACAAATGCACAATTATATCAATCTTGAAGAGTAATGCATCAAATAAAGATAGCCACATCCAAGCTTAGCCATATCATGATCTTCTTAAAATTAGCCAATGTAACAGATGAATTCCATAAGTCCACAGGTTCAAAATAACAGCTTCATAATGATCATGTTGCAGATGAACTCAAAGGGATCTTGAATGATGTATCAAATGAAGTTTCAAATTGCAAGCACTTGGTTTCACAAAAATTGGCATTGGCCAAGTCCTTTAGCATAGGGAGGTTTCCTAAATTCTAAGTCCAATTTGTCCAAGATCAAGTCAACAGTCCACACAAAAGTTTTTTAGGGTTTTTGTCCTTATTATGTACATTAAGGGTCCAAGACCACACAAACAAACAAAATATACACAAACAAGATGTATCACACAATATGGTCCAAATGGACAAAGTGAAAATTGCATTAACATGAACAATTAGAATGGTATGAATAATGGCAAATGAATAGAACATAAAAAATTAAAGAGCATTAAAATAAAGGACTTGGAATTAAATGTTAGTTGTTAATGAGTTAGAAGTTAGTATTGTTTTGCTTTTGCTTTTTATTTGAAGTCATTATTTGGAGAACACTCAACCCACTTATCACAAGCATGGATCCTTGAACCAAGACATCTTCCAAAGGAAGGAAAAAGGCCAAGTTTCCACACAATACCATGAAAGAGGGGAGACTTACAATCTCATTAACTAGAATGATATGCCTTTTTGTGTCACAAATTTAGCGCTATGTTAAGCAATCGTAATTGGACTTATGTAGAAGTCACAAGTATTTGAGGCCGGGCAATAGAATTTTGGTGTTAACGCATGTTAGAGACATAGTATAATGGACTATGCTCATGAAACATACCACACACAAAAAGGATATGCAAAAGAGGTGGCCTAATCTCATCCATACTTATGTTGATTTTACAATCAACTAGCCTTATGACTTAGAGATATCATAGGCCAAATGAGATGAATGCATAAAGAATGGGAATGAGATGAAGATGGAGGGGAATGAATCAAAACTCAAATTGATCAAAGGAGGACTTTTACCAAATTAATATCATCCATTCATTTTGGGAGATGGAATGTACATTTCAGCAATCCCCTAAATCCAATGATATTAACTTGACAAAGTCAAATCAACCTTGACCAAGACCCAACAACAAGAGTCAAACTTATACAAGTCATCACAATAGGTCAACACAATTAATTGGCATTTTATTCAAATTAAAAATACTAAAATAATACATTTAAATTAAATATGGTTTGTCAAATTCCTAAAACCTCATCGAAACACCAAAGAAATGGCCATGAGATTTATCATAGGTCAAACAAGGTCAAAGGACCTTGGAGAAAAAATTTCAGAATTTTTAAAGACTTAAAAGTATTTTTAAACAATTAAAAACAATCATAAAATCAATTAAATCATGAAAAATATTAATAATGATCCAAAAAATCATTTTAATTCAAAATATGAAAGAGGAAATTATTTGAAAATTTTTGGTGAAACTCTCATATTTTTTGGATCAATATTAAAATTAAAATGAATTAATGAAAATAAAAGGAATAAAAGAAAAATCAGAAAATATCAAAAAACGTGCCCCACTTGATCTGCCTCATTAATTAAGGTGGCAAATCAAGTGGTCATCAACGCGCTTTCCACCATGGACTTAAGTCAATGCGCCATAGGGATGGTAATCAAAACCAACGCGTGAGATGAAAACATTTTGAATTGATCATGTGGTTCAGAACCTGGTCAGCACACAACCGGCGCTGAAACTCCGGTCACCTTCTCAGGCTAGGCTCACCGGACTGGTTCAGTCATCACCATCACATAAATGAAAAAGGAGGACATGGTCTAAAAGAAAAAATGGCGTAGAGCACGAATCTGACCTCAATTTTAACTAACTCCACATATATAGAAAGATATGAGGAGTTGAATTTTGAGGTGTGTCAACTGAGTTGCTTCGATTTGACCTCTAAGCAACTCAATCTTGTTACCAACATTGGTAGGAATTCACACAACCAAAGATCCAAGAGAATTGATGAGAATTGAGTGAGAATCGAAGAGATGAAGTTTTCTGAAAATTACCTTCAATGTTATGCAAAACTTGATGTTGCTTGCTTCAAACACGATCTGATCACACTTGAGAAGCTTGCAGGAAGTGATTAGCAAGGGTGCAAGGCTTTGGATCCAGGAGTTTTTTAATCTCCAATAGTTGAGATTCAAACTCAATTTTCAAATTGAAAATTCTCAAGTTTTCCTTTAGAATGAGAGGGTTTAAATTGGGGGGCAAAGTTGGCGCTCAAGGTGTGTTTGAAATGAGCATAGAGATCATGTATTTATAGCATGAGGGAGTGATATTTGCACACTTGAAATTTTGTCCAAATTTAGCAATGTGAATGGCATGAGTGCATGGGCATGTACAAGCCCATGATGCAATGCATAAAGGTCCAAAATCAATCATGTTGAAGTCTGAATGAAGCTTGAATGGCAAGGCAATGTGAAATGAAGTTTGTACATTTGATTTCCTCCAATGATGCAGCTCTGTTAAAATCATGCGCAGCCCTAGCAAACCTCATCCAAAATGCATGAACTTGGGTTCTATGGAAATCTTGGGTCAAGGGGAACAAGTTTGATGTTCAACACTTTTTCATTTGGAGCTTGGATCATGGTGAATTTTGAGGTGGAAGTTTGGAAATTTCAACATGTTGAAATTTTTTCTAAGTGTCAAGCCATATATCTCAATATTCCACCTTACTTAACTTTTTATGTGTGATTCAAATGAGAAAAGTTTCTTCATAAAAGTTTTAGCTCTTTAAAATACCTTCAAAATGGTCACCAATTTCATGTTATTTGGATTTGTAATGATAGAGTTATGCATTTTTAAAGTTTGGAAAAATCACTTGTTCAATGCTCATAAAAGTTGAATTTGCTTTCACTCCAAATATCAAAGTTTACATAGACACCTTTAATTTGATTGTGCAACATGGAAATATTCCATCTCATAAAAATTGAGCAAGTTTTGGCCTTGGGAAGTTGACTTTCAAATTAGGGTTTAGACAAAATGACCTATAATGTTTCAACATAGAAGATGATTTTCCAAGCAAAACTAGCTCTAGGTCTCAACATGAAAGTTGTTTGGAATGTCATTTAGAGTAACGTTTCTCTTGGAATAATTTTAATATGGTGAAAATTATAGGATATAGGGTCTAGGGAGACCCGGTTTTGATCAGATGAATTCATCTGGCCAACCACCATCAACCAACTTGCTAACCTTCCATTTTCTTGACTTTAATGGCTCATGGTAGATCATATATTCATAAGATTATGAACTTTGAAGTGTCCCTTGAAAAATTTGATCAATTGGTCAGATATCTTGTTGGATAAGTTACTCAAGATACCTAGTCAAACTAGGGTTTCCAAGGCAAATCACCTCCAAACTCTTGAAGAAAACTTGATCAATATAACATGTAGAGATCATTGGGACTCATATATGATGCTTTGAAACATTTGTGTAACAATCCATGGTTGTGCTTTTAGTCATGAGGGTCTCAAACCCTTGATATGGACTTGATAGATCAATGAGGATCATGCCCTACCTACAAAAAGTTAGGCAAATGAAAAGACATTTTTTTGGTATTTTGGTTAGTAAAATGATAATATACAAGTATGATACAATCACATGGTGCTTGGTTATCTCTCCCAAAAAAAACCCAATGAAAGAGGGGTAAGGAGGATGCCAATGTATGATCCCAATGCTAATGATGAAATTGCATGAGAGATCTTAGGGTCAAAATTGGGGTCTTACAGCTGCCCCTATTTAAGGACATTCTAGCTGAGGAGGTGAAGGTTAAAATCTTCGGCTCGACTCAGTAGAATGGGCTTAAATAACAGCATAGAGACAAATTTTGGTCCCTAAGAGACCTCATGATGCATATGATATGAATGCAAAAGTCACTTCTCTGTGGGGAAATATTTGCCACAAAGGAAAAGAAAACAGAGAGACCGAAAGTCCGCAGGAGTATAATGCATTCCATAAGGAAAACTCACTAGGAAGACAGAGACTCTGGGGGAAAGGAGTTATGTGTAGGCTAGGCTACGACTTAGAACTGCTGGGGGACTAGAGGAGTTCCATACAAAATGGAGAGACTCAGCAAGGGAAACAAAACATCTGCAGGGGATACGAGTAGATCAGAATAACACTGAAGTACTTGAATCATGCAGAAGAAAGAGATTTCGCTAAGGAAATATGCACTCAACTCGACTGGGGAAGATAAACTTCAACGCAGGAGGAGCAGAAATTTATTATCCATTACCTGTTACTGGGTAAGGAGATAATAAAGATCTGATAGAGAGGACACCCGTCACTAGTTAGGATGAACATATCAAGGATGAATCATTGGGAAAACACCTGGAAGGAGTATTCATTACCGTTTACTGGGTAAGAATAGCCTTGCTGGGGGGAAAACTGTAGAACAATAAGATTTACGACTATCAGTTACTAGGAAGAAGACCAAAGGTGAGAGTATCTGTCATCGGTTAGGATGAACATATCAAGGATAGACTTTCCTGGGAATGTCAAGGAGGATACCCGTCATCGGTTAGGATGAACATATCAAGGATATACCATCTGAACAAAAAGTAGGAATAACATCTATCGAATGCTGGATAGAATACCATCAAAGAGAAAATCCGTCACCGGTTAGGATGAACATATCAAGGATAGACTATGTGAGGAGAAAAATAGGAATTACATCTATTAGTTATTGGATAGAATACCATCAAAGAGAAAATTCGTCACCGGTTAGGATGAACATATCAAGGATAAACTCTACGGGAGAAAGTAAGGTTTACAACTACCGGTTACTGGGTATAATACCATAAGGAGAAGAAAATTCGTCATCGGTTAGGATGAACATATCAAGGATTAACTCTCTGGGGAACAAAATAGGGATTACAACTACCTTTTTACTGGGTAGAATACCAAAAATGAGAGTATCTGTCATCGTTCAGGATGAACATATCAAGGATAAACTCACGCGGGGGAAAGAAAGATATCCGTCACCGGTTAAGATGAACATATCAAGGATATACTTCCTAGGGAATCAGGAAAAACGAATCCACTAGGGACTCCACTGCTGGGAAAACAGGGATACTTTTGCTGGGTATTGGGCAAGAAGTAACAAACTGCAAACTAAGAAGAATATTACAAGTTACTGGGTAATAAGCTATTAGAAGACTCAAAGCATCTATCTAGGCAAGAACGAGAAAGAAACGGTCAATCAAGACTCAACCCAATGAGGATATAACTCAAGGGAAGCAATTCCATCCAGATAATCAACTGTGGTGGAAGCTGAAGTAATAATCATCCACGAGGAAATAACTCAGTGGGGAAAAGGAGAAAGGTTAAAGTCTTTCTGCCTAAGGGGCTGACATTCTACAATTCAGGGAGGACAAACACCGAATTTGTACGGGGATATAGTACCGCCATAACAGAGAATAAGAAATAAATCAATCAAATATGATGATGTAATTATGAAATTATGAAATTATATGAGTGTATATGTATATATGATGATTATGTTGACAAAACGATCATAAAGGATACAAAGGTGTCGCAAAGAGTTTGAATCATCGATACAATCCTCGGTTAATCCACAATAACAGGGAGACAACTGCTGGAAAACAGAGAGAGAGATCAACGACCCAAAGGCTCAACTCTAGCTGAGGAAGGAGGAGATCCGCTGAGGAAAGTAAATTTTATCAAATCTGCAGGGAGTTTTAGGTCAACACCATATCAAAATGGGAGACAACCATACAAAGGATAAATAAAAGTAGTTGCTCAGAAACCAGGAGAAAACTCTAATTGGGAGAAAGTCGGATGGCGACTGGTGCAAAAACCAACACGATCTATTGGGGAGTCTAATTGCTCTACTGAGGATCAAAACTGCTGAGGAATACACAAATTAAGTCTAGGGAGGCAGAAATTATGTCGGGGGAACAGAAACTCTGTCGGGGAAATAACACACCACAGGGCACTGAATCAACCAACTCAGCTGGAAAAGAAACGAAGCTCCACTGGGGATCAAACATAACTCTGCAGGGGGACCGGGTCAACAAACTCGGATAAGGATACCCAAAGGATTAACTACTTTGGGAACCCTTAATGCTTCACACTTAAGACTTTCTGCTCTTTGAAATGTTGTTGATACTTCTTTTTAATTGCTTTAAAAATACTTGCTTTTATATGTTTAAGAAAATGATTTTGATTAAAATTTTCAAAAATGATTGTAGAACCTCAAATTTTCACCCCCCACTTGTACATTCATTTCATTTTTAGGTCATTGACATTACACTAACATCACATTAACATTACCTTGTCATTGCATATCATGTTGCATCTTATTAGTCAAGACTGGCACCAAGAGGATTCATCTGTGCAAGAGACCAAGAATTTCCATGAGATGGAGGCCCTATGAGCATTCTAGAGAGCTTATGTGAACCCAAGGTTCATTTTGAAGCAACTTGACCGAAGGCTGGAGGCTCAAAAGTCATCAGTATATGTCCAAGTCATCTGGGGCCCATAAAAGTCAACAGAAAGTCAACTGAGGGCTAGGAGGTGGAGAGCTGAGTTTCAACACTTCATTCATGTCCAAAAGAGGTTCATTCATCATGTCAAGTGTCTACATTAAAGATTTTGAAGCCAGATCAAAAGTTTCCAAAAATGGAAAGTGACCTGTAATTTGAAAGTTTCCAAAAATGGAAAGTTTTTGGACCAACTTCAACTCAACTTTCCAAAATCAAAGAAGCTTCAAATGAAATTTTGTCCAACATGATAGTTGAAGATCTTTCTCTCCCATTTCCAAAAAGTCCAAGATCATGAGCATCTGATGAATGGTTGAGGAGATGTGATCAAATCATTGCCAAGTGTGCATGGAACTTCAAATGGCCATATCTTTTGAGCCAAAACTCCAAATTTGGTGCCTCTTTTTCTAAAATGCTTCTCATGTCATGAAGTTTCCAAATCAATCATCACATTGCATAAAATGTTGTCACATGATCATTTGAATACTCATGCCCATTTTGGAGGGAAATTGCAAAATTTAAAAATGGTGCATTACATGAACTTTTTACCATTGCCAATGTGTTTTAAAAATGATTTTAAGTGCATTTGAGCTGGTAAGGGTTACTGTTCACGTGTGCATGCTTCACACACCCTCCAATTTGTCATTTTTTGCCATGCACCTTATCTTGATTAATTTTAACTAAACCATGCCTAATTTGGATTAAGAGTGGATTTGTGAAGCATATATATTCATAATCATAACAGAATTGAGGAGAATTCTGGATCTAGATCTCACAATTTTCTCTCCCTCCAAAATTTTCTCATAATCAAATTTCAAATTTCTTCAACATAGCAACTGGTTTTTATTGAAGATTCATGATCAGTGAGTGTGATTGAGTGTGAATCCAGCATTTGTTTGAAGAATTGGAGCCATAATCGAGCAGTTGAAGTTCAAGAACATTGCCATGGAATTTGATTGGTGAGCTAGATCTACACGTTGCCAAGCTTCAATTTCTTCATCAAACATCATTATAAGTGTTATAGAGTGGATTTGGATCATTCAAGGCTTTGGATCATGCGTTTTCAAGAATCTGCTCTTCAAGAGGTCAAGTTTCGAATCTCATAATTTTGCAATTCATTAGCATGTTCTTGTAGATCTTTGTTTGCTGATGATTCTGAGCTAAATTTCACCTGAAATAGTGCATTATTAAATAAGATATGTGTGATTGAAGTTTTGCATTCATTAATGTTTTTGCTCGATTCTCTTTGATCTTTTGGAATTAAGATTAGATATTAGTTGATCTATAATCACCATTGAAAGAGCTTCATGTTAATATAAGAATTTTGAGTTTCTGGAAAAAAAATTGTTGGAGGTGTACTGTTCATCTTCATCTTCATGAAGAAGATGAAGTTTTCCAGGTTAGCGTCCGCTTTGTGACGCTGTAGCGACCGCCTGGTTATTGCTTACTGTGCTAGGGTTTGGTCCCACTCAGCCTCCACGCATGCGCCTTGCTAGCAATTTGATTGGTTCACATTAGTCTGACCTTGCCAAATAAGCGCTGACCGCCACCTGTTTTAATGAAACGGTGCGTTTCATTAGCCAGCGCGCCTCACATTTGAAATGCAACATGGTTCGATCCTGGCCTGAGACAATATTTCAAATCCATTCATCAATTATGCTTTTCCCTCCTTATTTGCCATGCTATGATCATTTTTATTTTTATTTTTTTCATCAACTTTAAAAATGCATAACAAATTGAAAAATGCCTCAAATAATTCCAAATTTTGTGCAGCATGATCCTCTGTGTGTCTAGTTTTTTATGATGATATTTGCCGAAGTTGTGCATGGCTAGAATTTTGTTTGCTCTAGGTTGATTGAACATATGTGTATTTGTGACCTTGCTCCACTCTTTCTATTGTGATATGCCTGATATTGATCCAAATGCTTTGAAATTTTGTATGCTGTTTCTTGTCATGTTGATGGACCTTTGAGGCTTGGTTTGGTATTTTTCTCATTTACCATTTCTGTTTTACACACATGTTTGTATGGTGTGACAATTTGTGTCACACATTTGGTTGATCAACTTGTGAAATTTCATTTCCATATCAAATGATCTTTGTTGATTCTGATTTTTTGTATGCTAATTATATTGGATGTGTTAAATGCTCCTGATTTTTTCCAGAATTATTTGAATCATTTCTGTTTTGATTTGGAATTTTCATTCTCAATGTCCAAATGTGTGCTTTGAAATTGTCTTTGACTTCCCTTGCACATGAAATGCCTTTGCATGATGATTTTGGTTTGGTTCTTTTTAGGACTTGTTCTTACTTGATTAAAGATGATTCATGTTGAATATCAAGTTTTGTTTTGGCTTTTTGATCCACTTTTGACCCTAGGCTTTGACCTAGTGGTTTGTACTCACATTTGAGTTGTGAATTTCAGGTTCAAGTATGCATCTCCATGATTGATCTTGCTCCTTCATTTGAGCTTGGTCATTTGTTGTTGTGGGCTAACATTTGTTTGTTTTTTAGGCTTTGATGATAATTCACTTGAGTGTTCGCCTTATGGCTTACTCATTGTGCATATTGGATTTGTCTGTCTGTTGAGATCTATTGACTGTTGTCTGTTTGTCTGAGTATTGTACTGATTTGTTTAGTTGTTTACACAGGTACCTAAGTTGCTTTAAGTTCATTTGAACTTTGCTTTGCTTTGCTTGTGGTTGGCATACCACTTAGGTAATGACCTCTGACTTCATGTAGTCTGGAAGACCTGTCATGTTATGTTGGCAGGCACCTGTCTGAAGCCCTCCTTAAGAGGCAATGTTTGTGTTTGTTTATCTTTGTGCCTTGTACAGTCAAAGACCTCCTAAGTGAAGAGGCATTGGCAGATAGAAGGGATGTGCAATCCATCCCCTGCTATTCAGTTGTGTCTTTCATCTTGCTCACACCATGTGTTGATGCACTTTGAATAAGAACCCAAAATCTTGTTGTGTCAGTCATGTGGAGAAGAGTTCCTTCCTTCTGAACTCCCACACTTTCATTGTTTGAAGCTCTCCCAGGCCAGGGATAAGAGTTGTAGGGTATTACCCTCACTTCCCATTTCATCTGCTTCACCCTAACTCTCAATGTTAGGGTTAAGAGCTAACAACACCTTTTCCAGATGGCTTGTTTGTCGAGGTTAATTTGACCCCTTGACTAAAGCCCAGCCTTGTGTGAGCCAATCGTATGCATGACAACTTTTAGGCTCGAGTCGTAGTCTACCTAGTAGCTTGTTATCTCCATTATCTCTGGTTAGGTTAGAAGTTCTTTCCCTGTTAAGGGGAACTACGTCGCCCTGATCCTTATACCAGATGAGGTACGTAGGCAGGAGATTGAGCTGATCTCTCCGGGCAACCTTTTGCTTTTTCAACCTTTTTATTTGTGTTGTTTGTTGGAGTCTGACGTAAGTCCAGCGATTGGCAGTCGGTTTCCTGTATGTGTTTGTTGGTTCGGAGTCTGACATAAGTCCAGCGACTGGCAGTCGGTTTCCATGTTTGCCTGTGTGTCTGGAGTTGGATGTAAGACCGGCGATTGGCATTCCGTTTCCAGTTGTGTGTTTTGTTTGGCGTGCGTTAGCCGAGCTACGAGTGCTCTGATTCTTCCTCTGGTTAGAGAAGATACGTATGCATAGGATGCGACATCCTAGCGAGCACGTTTTCCCTATCCCCGAACTACGTCGACTCTGATGTTTGTGTCTGACAAACTACGTAGGCCCAGGATGCGATATCTTGCCGAGTCCGCTTTCTCCGTTTTCCTTCTGTGTCCTATTCCAGTTTTGTGCAGTGTTTGAGCAGTATCTTTAGCAACCTTTCTTCTATTCTTTCTGAGCGTGGATCCCATCGAGTACGATGGATGCGTAGGGGTGCTAATACCTTCCCTTCGCATAACCGACTCCCGATCCTATCGATCTCTGGTCGTGAGACCATTCCTTTCCAGGTTTACTTCGAGCGTTTCCTTTCCCTCCTTTGGGATAAATAACGCACGGTGGCGGCTCTGTGTCTTTTCCCGCCGGTTTTTCGCGTAATGCGACAATGATCATAATAAAATTTAGAACTATTGGATGAAGTAAATAAGAGTAGAAATAATTGGATAAAAGCTCAACTTTATTTAATAGGATGGTAGTTTGTAAATGACAAGACTCCATAGATCTTTACAAAGTTGAAAATGGTAATTTACATGGAAAATTGTTAAATTGAATACAAATGATCCTTAACCCTTCTACCAACTTTTGATGTCCACTATGCTCTTAACCACTGTCGGGATGATGAATCGATGTCAACCCTTGTGCTCAAAGTTTTTCCAACACTGGACGATCAGCATACTACAATTACTTGCCATAATCCCTAGTTTTTGCATAAGTTGCCCCAAGGTGGGGTACTCAACTTATCGGGAAATTCTTTCTTTTTTTATGTCTCTAATTTTTTCCTGGATCACCCTTTCGGGTTTTCAATCCACCGAGACGGTCATTTTTTCCTAAGTCGCCCTTTCGGGTTTTAAACTTAGCGAGTTGTTCTTTTCTTTTTAGGCAAAGTATTTCTTGACTACGTCTGCGTTCTAAGGACGAGTGAACTCTTCACCATC
Source organism: Lathyrus oleraceus (assembly GCF_024323335.1). NCBI lineage: Eukaryota > Viridiplantae > Streptophyta > Magnoliopsida > Fabales > Fabaceae > Lathyrus > Lathyrus oleraceus. Next base: position 177,260,683 of record NC_066581.1, read on the forward strand.
CATAGTTGTAAGAATCAAGGCGCCGCCTGAAAAGGCTCTCTTAACAACATATGGGCCTTCATAACTAGGAGTCCATTTTCCCCTAGAATTTGGTTTGAACGATCAAATCTTATTAAGAACAAGGTCACCTTCTCTGAACACACGAGGTCTGACCTTCTTGTCAAAAGCTTTCTTCATCCTTTGCTGATATAACTGACCATGACACATGGTAGTTAATCTCTTCTCTTCAATCAAATTCAGCTGGTCAAACCTGGTCTGACACCATTCATCCTCAATCAACTTGGCTTCCATGAGCACACGCAATGATGGAATCTCAACTTCTACGGGGAGCACTGCTTCCATGCCATATACAAGAGAAAAAGGGGTTGCCCCTATTGAAGTGCGGATGGATGTACGATACCCGTGCAAAGCAAATGGGAGCATCTCATGCCAATCCTTATATGTTACAACCATCTTTTGAATAATCTTCTTGATGTTCTTATTCACAACCTCAACAACCCCATTCATCTTAGGTCTGTAGGGAGAAGAATTATGATGTACAATCTTGAAGACTTTACAAAGAGCCTCCACCATATTGTTATTCAAGTTCAATCCATTATCAGTAATGATCTTACTTGGCACACCATAACGACATATAATCTGATTCTTGATAAACCTCACAACCACTTTCTTGGTCACATTCGCATACGATGTCACTTCAAACCATTTTGTGAAGTAGTCAATTGCCACCAAAATGAAACGATGTCCATTCGAATCTTTGGGCTCAATCATCCCAATCATATCAATTCCCCACATGGAGAATGGCCATGGGGAAGAGATAACATTCAATAGTGTCGGAGGAACATGAACCTTATTAGCATATATTTGACAGTTGTGGCATTTCTTCATAAACTTGCAACAGTCAGATTCCATTGTCAACCAATAGTAACTTGCTCGCAACATCTTCTTCGCCATTGCATGTCCATTGGAATGAGTACCAAAGGAACCTTCATGCACTTCAGTCATTAACAAGTCTGCTTCGTGTCTATCCACGCATTTGAGCAAAACCATGTCGAAGTTTCTCTTGTACAGTATATCACCATTTAAGTAGAAATTGTCGGCTAATATTCTCAAAGTCTTTTTATCTTTCAATGATGCTCCAGACGGGTAAATCTGACTTTGAAGGAAATAGTTGATGTCGTAATACCACGGCTTCTCATCTTTGACTTCCTCAACAGCAAACACATAAGCTAGCCTATCAAGACGTATCATAGACAAATAAGGAACCTCATTCCAATACTTTACTACAATCATAGGCGCCAACGTTGCAAGAGCGTCTGCCATCCGGTTCTCATCTTGAGGGATATGATGAAACTCAACTTTTGTAAAGAAAGTTGAAATCCTCCTCGCATAATCTCTATATGGTATTAAACCGGGTTGATTAGTCTCCCATTCACCTTTGATTTGGTTACCAACTAACTCTGAATCTCCAAAGACATCTAGATGCTTGATTCTAAGATCAATGGCCTCTTCGAGCCCCATAATGCAAGCTTCATATTCTACCATATTGTTTGTACACTTGAAAGTCAATCTAGCTGTAAATGGAAAATGTGTGCCTTGAAGAGTAATAATAACTTCCTCAAAACCATTACCATATTGATTAACAACTCCATCAAATACCATGCCCCAACGGGAACCAGGTTCTGGCCCTTCTTCAAGCAATGGTTCATCACAATCTTTCATTTTCAAGTACAAGATCTCTTCATCAGGAAAATCATACTGCACTGACGTGTAATCTTCAATTGGTTGGTAAGCCAAATGGTCAGCCAAGATACTACCTTTGATCGCTTTTTGAGATCGATATTCGATATCATACTCTGATAACAACATCTGCCAACGGGAAATTCTCCCAGTTAAAGCAGGCTTCTCAAATATATACTTGATCGGATCCATTTTGGATATCAACCAAGTGGTATGATTCAACATATACTCACGCAGACGCTTAGCAGCCCAAGCCAATGCGCAATAAGTATTCTCAAGCATAGAATACCGAGTCTCACAGTCAGTGAACTTCTTACTGAGGTAATAAATTGCAAATTCTTTCTTTCCAGTCTCATCTTACTGACCAAGAACACAACCCATACTATCTTTGAGAAGAGTCAAATACATGATCAATAGTCTTCCTTCCACATGTAGTGACAAAATCGGAGGTTCAAGCAAATATTCCTTGATAATGTCGAAAGGTTTCTGGTAGTCTTCGGTCCAATCACAAGACTGATCTTTCCGAAGAAGCTTGAATATAGGTTCACATGTGGCAGTCATGTGTGAAATAAATTTGGAAATATAATTCAAGCGGCCGAGAAAACCTCTGACTTGCTTCTCGGTTTTGGGCGCAGGCATCTCTTGTATTGCTTTGACCTTGGCAGGATCAACTTCAATACCCTTCTCGCTGACAATAAAGCCCAACAACTTACCAGAACGAACACCAAAAGTACATTATTTGGGATTCAAGCGGAGTTTATACTTCATCAAACGCTTGAATAGCTTCAACAAATGCTCATCATGTTCCTCTTCATTAATTGATTTAGCAATCATGTCATCGACATATACTTCAATCTCTTTATGCATCATATCATGAAAAAGAGTAGTCATTGCTCTTTGGTAAGTTGCACCAGCATTCTTTAAATCGAAAGGCATCACTCTATAACAGAATGTTACCCAAGGTGTAATGAATGTGGTCTTCTCCATATCTTTGGCTTCCATCTTGATCTGATTATATCCGTAAAATCCATCCATAAACGAAAAGACTTTGAATTTAGCAGTATTGTCTACCAACATATCAATGTGTGGTAGAGGGAAATCATCTTTCGAACTAGCTTTATTCAAATCTCTATAATCGACACACATGCGGACTTTTCCATCTTTCTTCGGCACGGGCACAATATTGGCCACCCATTGCGGATACTCAGCGGTCACAAGGAAACCGGCGTCAACCTGCTTCTGCACTTCTTCTTTAATCTTCATAGCCATATCAGGGTGCGTTCTTCTCAATTTTTGCTTGACTGGCGAGAATTCTGGCTTCAACGGCAATCTATGCTCCACAATCACAGAATCCAAACCAGTCATATCTTGATAGGACCAAGCAAACACATCTGAATACTCTGGAAGAAGATCAATCAACCCCTTCTTGACATCTGGACACAGTCGAGACCCAATCTTGACTTCCTTCACATCATCCTCGGAACCTAAGTTGACTAGCTCAATCTGCTCCTCGAACGGCTGAATGGTCTTTTCATCTTGCTCAAGAAGACGAGATAATTCATCACTCACTTCTTCATCACTTTCCTCCTCGGCCTTAAACACAGGGAATTCAAAATTTGGAGAAGGAGAAGGATCATTGTATTCAATGGGATTAGAAACCTACCTGCATAATGATTTGATATTTTGATTTTAGAGAAGTGGATTTGTGAGAAAATATTATGCAGATGGACAATTATATTGTTTATTTATGTTTTTTGTGATTACCATTTTCAGAATAATGCAAAAAGTAAAAACAAACATCATAGATGTGGATGAATAGAATTAATTTTATGAATGATCAATTTCAAAATGCCCAAACAATGTTCACTTCTCCCTTAGGCGTAGAAGAAGGATTTTAAAAACATATAAAAGCAATTACTTAGATCGATGCAAAATAACAGGAATATCAACAGCAATCCAATTATCGCAAGCCTTTCCATGCGTCACAAAATTGGTGCAGTCTTCCTCTTCGTCATCCTCTAGCACATCAGCTAAGTGCTATTCATTGCCATGAATGAACCCTCCGCTACGGAAGCTAAGTTGCATATCTTCAAACCTTTCAGTTGCTGAACCGCGCTGGAATCCCACACCGGTTCTGCCTTTGTTATCGGAGACCTCTACCATGCGCCCCACTGATCAACATTGCCTTCTTCCACAATTTTCTTTGCATCTTTCAATGAGGACATAGGTGCCCCAACTCTCTTTTCAGTAGCAATAGATAAGGCTTGGAACAGAGTTCCAACCTCATCCTCAGCTTCAACATAAGATAAAGATGACATATGGCTAACCAACAGCGCCTTCTCCCTGCCAACGATTACAAGTTTACCATTCTTCACAAATTTCAGCTTCTGGTGCAATGTGGAGGTAACAACTCCTGTCTCATGGATCCATGGCCTTCCTAACAAACAACTGTAGGCCGGGTGGATATCCATAACTTGAAAAGTAATTTGAAAATCACTCCGACCTATCTTAACTGGAAGGTCCACTTCACCAATAACTGTTTTGCGTGAATCGTCAAAAGCTTTGACGATTACACCGCTATACCTCATAGGCGCTCCTTGGTATGATAGTCTTGATAGAGTTGACTTTGGTAGCATATTCAACGAAGACCCGGTGTCAACTAGCACATTGGACAAAGCATCCTCTTTGCAATTCAAGGAGATATGCAAAGCCTGTTAGTATGAGCCCTAGAGGCCAATACTTTTGGTACTTGTATCGAATTATTTATTAATAATAAAAGGTTTTTTCTTTATTATGTTTGTTTAATAAAGTCCCTAGAATAGCTAGTCCGTTTAATGTATCAAGTATGACTTAATCATGAGATCACATTAAACATAAGGACACTATTCTTAAAGTATCCATAGTCAAGCTTTATTGTGAAGTGGGATAACATTAAAGCATGAAGACTATTATGTTTGATGATCACATCTCATGGATCATGGAAAATGAGTTATCAAGTCTTAAACATAGGTATGAATATTAAGAGTAATATTTATACTGGATTGACCCGCTATGCGAATACTATATAGAATGTATACCACCCTTCGACCTGAAACCACTATGGACCCTAGATGTAGAGTCGAGTGCCTTATTGCGGATCAAATGTTGTCCATAATTGGATGACCATAAAGACAGTTGATGGGTACTCCACGAAGCATGCTAAGGGACATGAGTGACCTAGATGGAATTTGCCCATCCTACGTAACAGGATAAATGTCTATGGGCCCAATATTGAACTGGACAAGGATGACACGGTTTATGCCTTGTGTTAAATATAGACATAAGGGCATAAGGGTAATTGTGCACATTAGTATTATCACAAACGAATTTGTCAGATCACATGACATTTTCGTGTCTTGGGTAGCAGTGATGTGTTGCTAGATACCGCTCACTGTTTATTATGTTAAATACGTGATTTAATATAATTGTCAATGCCGCGAAAACCTACAGGGTCACACACAAAGGACGGATTGATGAGAGATAGAGTAACTAAGGAGCACCATAAGGTACGGTGCACTTAAGTGAATTGTAGAACATCGTAAGGTACGGTGTACTTAAGTAGAATACGAAATATGGTAAGGTACCACGCGCTTAAGTGAATTTGGCATATTATAAGATATGGGCCACATATACTTAAGTGGGATTTTTAGCTTGAAGCCCACACAAGTGGTTCTATAAATAGAACCCTTGTGTAGAAGCATTAAGGAGTTTCAATTTTGTTTCTCTCTCTCTCACACTCAAAGCCTTCATTCGTAGCAGCTAGCACTGAGATTGAAGGAATCTGTTCGTGTGGACTGAGTAGAGGCGTTGTCATCGTTCAACGTTCGTGATCGCTCCGTAGATCTACAACAAGGGTTACAATCGCCAAAAGAGGTAACGATTCTATCATTGATCATGCCCATTCATAAGGATCATTAAAGGAGAAATTTTAAATTCCGCTGCATTTTGGATCGCCCTTCTCCTTCAGTGGTATCAAAGCCACTTATGAAACCATGCACTTGATAGCTGTTTATTTTCTGTATTTTTTGTATTAATATGATTAAAAGACAGAATGAATCAAAGAATAAACGAGTAATTAAATTGAGATCGATCAAGTTATATATATATATATATATATATATATATATATATATATATATATATGATATAAGTAATCCTGATGCAAAATACTGTATATATGATATACTGTTTCTGTTTCGTTCATTCAAACACTTAATGGTTGTTTTCCTTTGAGCGATCAATGGTCGTTTGCTTCTTGATCCGACATTAGTATGGTGAAGCAATAACGTATTGATCAATCATACTGAATCAACAATCGATATGTGTTTGACGGTCTGAAATTGGTGCATTAGGGTTAATGACGGCATAAGGGTTGTGTTGTCAAAGAGTTATGCATTAGGGTTAATGACGGCACAAGGGTTGTGTTGTCAAATAGTTATGCGATTAGGGTTGTGACTGTGCAAGAGTTGTGCTTTAAGGTATCAAGTGTTGATGCTAAAAACCACACCCAGACGAGGTTTCTTTTGGATATATTCTGTCCTACGGGTGTTCCGTAACGACAGGATGTTCCTCTAGAAATCGTCGACTCTGGTGACCATTTCCCGAGAACTCAGTCGAGGCCTCTCCTCCGAGACGTGATTATGTTAGCTCTGGTGGGCACATTCTCGCTGCTCAACCCGAGGACCCCGAGACTGGGAACTTGCTTTAGGATGTCCTGTTGAGGGGAGTCAGTGGAGGTCTTCTGTCCCGTAATAATGCCAAACCTTCAGTGGTAAACGTATTATTCTCGACTGGAGGGCTGAAGCTGACAAACTTCTGTTCTCAGAATCTACCAGTGAGGGGCGGGCTAAATTCAGGAAACCTTAACCTCCAACCAACCCGGTTTTCTGGAGCAGAGTTTTGGTCTTGTATTATATTCCTCAGTGGATTTTTCTCCAGGCAGTGCAACCTGACGGATGCTCAAGCGGATCCAGCAATTCTGATTGACATGCCTTTGCATTGCATAACATCATCTGCATATTTGCATCCAACATCTCATGCTTATTCATTTGCAGGGTATTCCCTTTCAAAACGGGGGTGCCTTAAAATTGAACAAGCAGTGCATCGCATACCATGCATATTAACCCTTGTCTGTTTTGCGGGTGTCACCGCAGTGTTTAATGTCGAAGCCATAAACATCAATGAGGTCGCGCCCGAAGCTGTCTTTTCACATGAGTTTGAGAAGGTCGTGACTTCTATCTCTTCATACAAGCAAGCTGTCGAAGTGGTTAAAGCTGGTAATGCCCAAGGCTGGGGCAAATTTGTGGAACCAGTCATCAAAGAAGACAAGTTTGGATTGGGGTATGCTCCGGGATCTCAGAAGAATGAAGTCGGTACTCTCTCCAGCGGGGGTTTGGTTTCTCCCCACATCGTCAATGCCGCGGATGAAGACAGGGCTGACGGCGACTGTGACTTAGATAGCTGGATTCGCCCGTGTGTCCCAGGAGAAAAGCTCGACAATTGGTCGTCTGAAAAAGTCGTCTGGGTTACTCTATTGAAAGAGTGATTTTTATTGTTTTCCTTTATTACATGCATAATAAAGTCTTACACTTTGCCCAAGGTGTAACGGCTCATTTGTAGGGCCATCCATTTAGTTACATTTCGCAATTATTTTTATCATCAATAAAGGACGGCTTTTGCAAACAATTTTGTGTTCTCTTTCTTTCAGTTTTTTTGCTTTTACAAAAAAAAATGGCAATGTTTCTTTTTTCGTTTTTTCTTTCTTTCCAAAAAAATCTCTCATTCTAAGGTAAAGCATAATCCTCCATCATGCAGAGCTGACCACCCGGATCTCACTGCTAACGACACTGCTATGGCCAAGTATGACTTCGACAATCCTATCTATTAAGCCGAAGAAGGGGTTGAGGAAGATTGTGAATTGCCTGAAGAGTTAGCCAGATTGTTGAAACAGGAGGACCGAGCTATTACACCTTATCAGGAGGTGATTGAGACCGTCAACATTAGTACTACAGACGACAAGAAAGAGATCAAGATCGGGGCAAGTCTACAGGCCGAGAGGAAAGACCGTTGATCATGTACTTGACTGTGTTAAAAAGGTCAATGGGTTGTGTGCTCGGTCAACATGACGAGTCAGGTCGAAAAGAGCATACAATATACTACCTTAGCAAAAAGTTTACCGACTGTGAACAAAGATACTCACTATTCGAGAAAACTTGTTGCGCTTTGGCATGGGCTGCTCGCCGACTAAGACAGTATATGTTGACTCACACGACTCTATCGATATCAAAAATGGATCTAGTCAAGTATATTTTTGAAAAGCCAGCACTTACCGGAAGGGTTACTAGCTGACAAATGATACTGATAGAGTATGACATCCAATACACTTTCCAAAAAGCCATCAAAGGAAGTTTCTTGCCAGATTTACGCAGATAAAGTGCATATCCCTCCAAGCCAAAAAAAATATGATGGGGCAGCACCTTATCAGTTTGTATGTGTCATGGAAGCAGTTCTTCCGGTTGAAGTCGAAATTCCTTCTTTACGGGTCCTGATGGATGTTAAGCTTGACGAAGCGGAATGGATCTGTTCTCGATACAATCAGCTAAGCCTAGGCCAGCTATATCAGAGACGGATGAAGAGAGCGTTTGATCAGAAAGTGCACCCTCGGGAGTATCAAGTCGGTGAATTGGTACTCAAAAGATTTCTTCCTCCCAACACAGATCACAGGGGCAAATGGACACCAAACTATGAGGGTCCGTACGTGGTTAAAAGGATTTTCTCTGGCGGAGCTCTGATGCTAACAACCATGGATGGCTAAGACTTCCCATCCCCTGTCAACTCAGACGCAGTTAAAAAAATACTTCGCCCAAAATAGACCTGCTGGACATTAAAAAGAAGAGTCCGGGCAAAAAAGGGTATCCCGACGAACCAAAAAAAAAAGAACAAAGAGGTTCGGGCAAAAATTAGGGATATAAAAAAATGTACACCCGGTGAGTCGAAAACCTGAAAGGGCGGCTCAGGCAAAAAAGGGTATCCCGGTGGATCGAAAATCCAAAAGGGCGGTCCATGCAAAAGTTAGGGAATAAGCGAATAACTGCAATCTGAGTTCACCTGTGTTACATCACCGTTTCATTCAATCCGGCAATCTTCGAAGGTTAAAGATCGACTAATCATCCACTTCAGAAAGGAAGATGAGCAGAGCGTCTTGAGGTCATACGAGCCATAGAAGAGTCGAAACTCAGTGGGACCCCGTTTCCACATTGCCATTAGGATAGTTTTCTTTTGTTCAATTTATAGCGATCACCTCTTTCCAGGGATTAGCTTCCTGACGTACTCGCCTATTCCTGGCACAAATTTTCTCCCCAGTAAGAGTTGAATAATTCAGTTAAAAAGCCTCTTTATTTTTCATTTATCAGTTTGTTTGCTAAAGATGTCTGAATTCTTGAGGAAACATATTGCATATGAATATAATGGTGGCTTTTGCAGATGACTTGCACAGGAAAACAGTTAAAATTGCTTTGAATATGCTTAATCCCGGACGGTGAATTCAAACCGAGTAATCCCCCGGGGCATACGTGTATTTTTTGGTTACAGGTCACAGGAACCGGATGCCAAGTCATGAATCCTCATCCCCAAGCGGTTGACAAAGTCTCTCCTCAGTAGAGCCTATCCCCAGTAGAGTTGACAGTATCCGAACTGTATATCCCCAGCGGAGTTGACAGTGCCAGACTGTATCTTCCCAGCAACAGCGGAGTGGTTGCATACCCAACAGACAAGAGGGTGGTGTTCCCAGTGTTCATCTCATCCCCAACAGATTATTTTAACAGATTTGTTTTAATCCCCAGCTCGAGGACGATTAGCAAGTTCATATCCCCAGCAAGGGTCGATTCCTACGACATTTCCCCAGGAAGTGCTTTCCCCGCAGACTCTCCTCACAGAGCCTCTCCAAACAAAGTTCCCATAGTTGATACTCTCCCAGCAAGGTCAACTTCTCAAAAAGCCGATTTATTTTCGGTGGCTCCCCGGTCCCGGCAGACGGATCGTTCCCCACAGAACATTCAAGGATTGATACAGCGATACGCCCCCTACCAGAGTTTGCTTCCCCAAGCAAATTTCTTTTTTCTTTTGCATCATGCATAACATTTGCATTTGCATTCGCATGCATATCAAGCATACACATAAACTAATAAACAGGTTCTTCAAAGCAGACTAAAGAATTACTTTACAACCAAAGTCATGAAGATTCAGCCTGAGAATCGTGTTCCAGTGATCCAGCCTGAGGGTCATTTCGAAGATTCAGCCTGAGAATCGTGTTCCAGTGATCCAGCCTGAGGGTCATTTCGAAGATTCAGCCTGAGAATCGTTTTCCAAAGAGCCAGCCTAAGGCTCAATTTGAAGATTCCCCAGTGAAGTCGACTACAAGCATTATTTCCCCAGCAAGCCAACTGGAGGAATAGATGGATAGCTCAACAGAAAATCAACCTACAAGAGGATCCAGCCCGCGGATTACATTTAAAAAACAAAGTCTAATCGAAGAGTCGTTATAAAATGTTCTAGCCTAAAGAATATGTATGAAGCCCAAGAGTGGGATATTCTTGAAGTTGTATATCTAACATGAAGATTGGGCGCAGATTTCGAAAGAGAGTCAACCAGCGCATACCTCAGATGCGAGATCCTGATGATGGGAATTTATCATCAAAACAATCCAGATCTAGCCAGAAGATCAAAGCCAGGTCTAGCCCAAAGACCAAGAATAGATTCAGCCAGAGAATCAAAGAAAGTAGATCTAGCCAGAAGATCGAAGAAGATCTAGCCAGAAGATCGAAGAAGATCTAGCCAGAAGATCGAAGTAAATTCAGCCAGAGAATCGAAACAAAGAAGATCTAGCCAAAAGATCGAAAATCGCAACAATCCAGATCTAGCCAGAAGATCGGAGACATGTCTAGCCCGAAGACCAAAAATAGATTCGGCCAGAGAATCAAAATCGTATCCAGCCTGAGGATCAAAATTAATATCCAACCAGAGGATTAAGTTGAGTGTAGATTCGGCCAGAGGATCGAAACTCCAAATTAAGTCAGAAGACTGACTCAGATCCAGCCAGAGGATCGAAAAAAACAGCGCGGTGTATTTCCGCATTTTTGTGATGTTCTCGGAGCGCAAATTTTCGGTCTGTCTTTGGTATTCAATCACAGCTCACCCTGTTTGTCTGATAAGTTGTTCGCTTTCATCCTACTCGGGTTAGCTGATGATTGAATAGGGGCAGCTGTAACACCCTAAAATTTGCCCTCCTCATTCATGCATTCACATTTTTAGGTCATTTAGCATTTCATATTACATTGCATCATGTTAATCAGAATTAGCTCCAAGAAGCTTGAACCTCATCCAGGACACTTTGTGGATTCTATTTAGATGATCAGTCAACACAAGGTAAAGACCTGAGTTACTTCCAACAGGTCTAAATGGGGCCTATTCACCGTGCAAATCGCTAAGCTTGAGGGAGCAAAAAGCAGTGCCTGAGCTGTCATGCTCGCTAGGCCAGCATAATGGTTCGCTTAGCGAAGAGAGCTGTCATGCTTGCTAGGCGAGCAGATCCTTCGCTAGGCGAAGGGCGCGCATTTCAAAAAATAACATAAAAGCTTTGGGCTTGAGCTGACCTCATTCTAAGCCCACAAGTCCACGAAAATTAGTCTATAAATACTGAAGTTTCAGTAGAGGAGTTACACGGGGAGATTCATTGGCGTTCCACTGGAGAAAGAGCTTGAAAGAAGGAGACCTAAGAACTACTCTGCAGCAACCTTTAGGCAGCTCTGAGAAGTTCACTCCGACTCACACCCTCTTTTGCCTTCGCCTCACGCAAACCCTAACATTGTTTTGCAGATCCAGCCGCGCCATTTAATTCTAATCGGTCTCTCTCATCAGGTATGCCTTTGTTCCTATTACTCTATGCCTTGAATTTGAATACTCTGAATGTATGAGGTAACATCAGGTTTTGCCCACGGGTTTATATTTGTGTATGAATACGTGAATAATGCCTTGAATGTTTAATAATCTCGTTTCTGAGATGAATGCCATAGGGTTTGGAGTCCTTAACATCGTACTGTTATCAATGAGAAACCCGAAACCCGCAGGCGCTCGCTAGCCGCTTCGCTAGGCGAGCACGCAGCGAAGCTTCGCTAAGCTTTCGCTAGGCGATGCAGTCACGAATATGACAGCATTCGCTCTTTTTGTTCTGTTTGTTCTGTTTGTTCTAACTTGTTTTGTGTTCATCAGGGTATTGTTTTCCTTTGATTTCATCTTGTTTGTCTAACCTTTTTGTTGAGTTTTTGTGAGGACTCACATACTCTAGCAGGGATACCATCCGGTGGTTTATTCCGATTACCCGTACTGACTGACTTTCTTTGATGGTCTAGCTGGAGAGAATTCAGGGTTGCTTATCCCTTTAATTGCTATAACTTCGGATCTTTATCCGTGTGGTACTTTTACTTCTTCCCCGTATTTTACCGCTTTCTTAGCTGGAAGACCTCAACAGGAGGCAATGTTTGAGCCCCTTGGTGGCATTTTACTTTAAGATACATGTTTTGTGTGGTGTGATCGTTTCCCCATAGGATGCGAGGCTTCGTATAGTCTCCCGTTTGCATGCCAATTAAGGTAGCACTGTTCCTTCGTCTAGGACTTCCTTTTTTGCATGAGCATCCCTAAAACCCTGACAACTCATTGATTTTTCTTCTCCTAAGAACACGTTTACTCCTTCTACTACAGGCGAGTAAGTCTCCAAAGGTCGAGCATCCGGTAGATTGCGTAGTAACGTCGTTCATCCAAAACCCAATCCATAACCCCGTAGTTAGCCGAACTACGGTCTGCTCTGATTCTCATTCCAGATGAGATACGTAGGCATAAGACCCGATGTCTTAGCGAGCACACAATTACCCTTAACCCATAGGCAGCCGAGCTACGAAGACTCTGATTCTCATATTCAGATGAGATACGTATGCAATGGATGCGACATCCGTGCGAGTCATTTCCTTTTGACCCCTCTTTTAGTAAATAGTACAAGATAAACTCACACCCTTTAGACAAGAACTACAAAAGTGGATCCCGTAGAGTACTACGGATGCGTAGGGGTGCTAATACCTTCCCTTCGCATAATCGACTCCCGAACCCAAGATTTGGTTGCGAGACCCTGTCTTGTCCTTTCCTTTTCCTAGGTTTACTTCGAGCGTTTCCTTTCCCTCCTTTGGGATAAATAACGTACGGTGGCGACTCTTCTGTCATTTCTTCTTCGCCGGTTGTTTTTTCGCACACTGTATTTTTCAGGTTGCGACATGGCCATAACTGTTTCATTATGTATGTATGTTGATGCATGTGAATGTATGTTGATGCATGTGGGAGACAATTTATATGATAAATAAGCCGGTGAGATCAGAATAATTGCAAATTCCCTCAAATTAAATATTAAGTTTATGCTTTCCAAGTTTTAGCACTCATCAAGACTAGTATCGGATAATGTAGGTTTCGCCTACGCGAGGTGCATGTTCTATATTAGTAAGGTGCGATGGGATAATTGTAATATCCAATTGTTAAAACAATGGGTCAAACTTAACTAAACAAATTATAATAAGATTATATATGTTTAGAAGCAAGAGTTGGAAATGATCCATGTGATGGATTGGAATAAGGAGTTATTCACCCAACTAAAATATTCAAGAGTTGTATTAGATACAATTGGAAGGAGTTCCTACCTAAATAACCTAGTTTTGTGTAATCCGCCTACGCGGACTTAAAACAAAGTGAAATATGGATCTCAACCCACTAGAAAATCTTCCAACAGGATTTTCCGAATTAAATGGTGAGGGTCATTTGTTTTGAGTAAAATAGTGGGAGCATATTTAATTAAAGGCCTAATTAAATATGTTATTGATACTTATAATTTCATTATTTTCATGTAGATTACCATGACAACAAACACCTCTAACAACATTTTGCGATCAATCCTTGACAAGGAAAACTTGTCTGGGACAAATTTTCTGGATTGGCACCGAAATCTGAGGATTATCCTCAAACATGATAGAAAGTTGTATGTCTTGGAGAAACCTGTTCCTGAAGAGGAACCTCCTAGTTTTGCACCTAAGGCAGAAAGAGATGCTTATAAGAGGCATGTCGATGATGCCAATGAAACTTCTTGTCTCATGCTAGCTACCATGAACTCAGAGTTGCAAAAGCAACATGAGAGCATGGCAGCGTTCGATATGATCGAACACCTGAAGATGCTCTATCAAGAGCAAGCAAGGCATGAAAGGTTTGAAGTTTCAAAAGCCCTTTTTCAAGGCAAGTTAGCTGAGGGAGCCCCTGTAGGTCCCCATGTGCTCAAGATGATTGGGTATGTGGAGAACCTTGAGAGGTTGGGTTTTTCCCTCGGAAAGGAACTTGCGACTGATTTGATCTTGCAATCGTTGCTAGATAGATTCAGTCAATTTGTCCTAAATTTCAATATGAATGATATGGACAAATCTCTTCCTGAACTGCTAGCCATGTTAAGAACTGCTGAGCAGAATCTGAAGTCAAAAGGGAAGTCCATCTGATGATCGGAAATGGAAAGAGACAGAACAAAAGGCCCATCAAGCAAGGTGATAAAGGGAAAGGCAAGGAAGTTGCCAAACCCAAACCCACTGTTGCTACTTTGAAGCCTAGTGGAGGCATAGCAAAAGAAGGCACCTGCTTCCATTGCGGTAAGACCGGCCACTGGAAGAGAAACTGCCCAAAGTACCTGGAAGATAAGAAGAATGGAGTAGAGACTTCAACTTCAGGTATTTTTGTTATTGAAATTAATTTATCTACTTCTGCATCATGGGTATTAGATACTGGATGCAGTTCTCACATTTGTACCAATGTGCAGGGACTAAAAAGGAGTAGAGATTTGGCAAAATGTGAAGTTGACCTACGAGTTGGCAATGGAGCAAAGGTTGTTGCTTTAGCCGAAGGAACTTATGTATTGACTTTACCTAGTGGTTTAATAATTCAGTTAGAGAACTGTTATTATGTACCTGCAATTAGCAGGAATATTATTTTCGTTTCTTGTTTGGACAAGTTTGGTTTTTCATTTATAATAAAGAACAATTGTTGCTTAATTTATTTGAATGATATATTCTATGCTACTGCACAAATGAACAATGGACTATATGTCCTTGATCTTGAAATGCCTATTTATAACATTAATACTAAAAGGATGAAACCTAATGAGTTAAATCCAACTTACCTTTGGCATTGTCGATTAGGCCACATAAATGAGAAACGCATTTCCAAACTCCATAAAGATGGACTCTTGGACTCTTTTGATTATAAATCATATGAGGCATGTAGATCTTGTTTAATTGGAAAGATTACAAAGTCTCCATTCACAGGAAAAGGTGAAAGAGCTAATGATATTTTGGCTCTCATACATACTGATGTATGTGGACCACTGAACATACCAGCCAGGGGAGGTTTTCAGTACTTCATGTCTCCATTCACAGGAAAAGGTGAAAGAGCTAATGATATTTTGGCTCTCATACATACTGATGTATGTGGACCACTGAACATACCAGCCAGGGGAGGTTTTCAGTAGATATGGTTATGTGTATTTAATGAAACACAAATCAGAGTCCTTTGAAAATTTAAGGAATTCAAGAATGAAGTACAATACCAACTAGGTAAGAATATTAAAACTCTTCAATCAGATTGAGGTGGTGAGTATTTAAGCCTAGAGTTTGATGACCATCTGAAAGAGTGTGGGATCCTATCCCAACTTACTCCTCCTGGAACACCCAAATGGAATGATGTATCTGAGAGAATAAATCGAACCCTATTAGACATGGTCCGATCCATGATGAGTCACGTCGATCTTCCAAACTCCTTTTGGGGACATGCACTATTGACAGCAGCTTACACACTTAACCGTGTTCCATCCAAAAAGGTTGAGAAGACACCATATGAGATATGGAGTGGTAAAAAACCACATATGTCTTACATGAATATTTGGGGTTGCGAAGTTTACGTGAAACGACAAATTTCAACTAAGCTTGAGCCCAAATCTGACAAATGCTTATTTGTGGGGTATCCTAAAGAAACAAGAGGGTATTACTTCTACAATCCTTCTGAGGGCAAAGTGTTTGTCGCTCAAACTGGAGTTTTCCTAGAAAAGGATTTTATTTCCAAAGGATTCAGTGGGAGGAAAGTAGAGCTTAAAGAAATTCAAGAATCACAAAGCATCGACACACCTATGGAGGAATTAGAGCAGGAAACACAAGTAGTTGTGGAAGAGAAACCTGCTCAAGTAGAACAAGACCAACGTAGGTCAAACAGGATACGTCACCAACCTGATAGATATGGATATCTCATAACTGATCAAGGTGATGTATTACTCATGGATCAAGATGAGCCTGTGACCTACCAAGAGGCCATAACTGGTCCCGAGTCTGAGAAGTGGCTAGAAGCCATGAAATCTGAAATGGATTCCATGTACACAAACCAAGTTTGGACCTTGATAGAGCCTCCTGTAGGAGTTAACCCTATAGGATACAAGTGGGTCTTCAAAAAGAAGACTGACATGGATGGTAAGGTACATACCTATAAGGCAACACTGGTTGCAAAAGGATATAAACAAATTCATGGGGTTGACTATGATGAAACCTTTTCACCAGTTGCAATGCTTAAATCTGTTCGAATTTTACTTGCTATCACTGCATATCATGATTATGAAATATGGAAGATGGATGTCAAAACTGCTTTCCTTAATGGGAATCTTCTTGAGGATGTGTACATGACACAACCTGAAGGATTTGACATACCAGAAGAATCCCAAAAGATATGTAAGTTACAAAGATCAATCTATGGATTGAAGCAAGCTTCCATAAGCTGGAATCTTCATTTTGATGAAACGGTAAAACAATATGGATTCATCAAGAACGAAGATGAGCCTTGTGTCTACAAGAAGGTTAGTGGGAGCATGATTGTTTTCCTGGTATTATATGTAGATGACATATTACTCATTAGAAACGATGTCCCTACCCTGCAACAAGTAAAGTCTTGGTTGGGGAAATGCTTTTCTATGAAGGACCTAGGTGAAGCAGCCTATATATTAGGAATCAGAATCTATAGAGATAGATCACAAAAACTGCTTGACCTAAGTCAGAGTACGTACATAGATAAAGTGCTGAGACGCTTTAATATGCATGATTCCAAGAAAGGATTCATACCTATGCAACATGGCATGTGTCTATCAAAAACACAATCCCCTTCAACTAAGGAAGAAAGGGATCGCATGAATAAGATTCCATATGCATCTGCAATAGGATCTATCATGTATGCCATGTTATGTACTCGACCAGATGTCTCGTATTCTTTAAGTGCAACGAGTAGGTACCAATCTGATCCTGGTGATGCTCATTGGGTAGCTGTCAAGAATATCCTTAAGTATTTGAGAAGGACTAAGGACTCATTCTTGATATATGGAGGTCAGGAAGAGTTGGTTGTAATTGGATACACCAATGCTAGCTTCCAGACAGATAAGGATGACTTTAGATCGCAATTTGGTTATGTGTTTTGCTTAAACGGTGGCGCTGTGAGCTGGAAAAGTTCAAAGCAAGATACAGTTGCTTATTCTACAACCGAGGCCGAGTATATTGCTGCCTCAAGTGCAGCAAAGGAAGCTGTTTGGATCAAAAAGTTCATTAGTGAACTTGGCATAGTTCCTAGCATTGTTAATCCCATTGGTCTCTATTGTGATAACAATGGTGCTATCGTACAAGCTAAGGAGCCTAGATCTCATCAACGATCCAAACACATACTTAGGCTCTATCACCTCATTCGAGAGATAATAGATAGAGGAGATGTGAAAATATGCAGAGTACCTACACTTGATAATATTGCTGACCCACTGACAAAGCCTCTTGCGCAGCAGAAGCATGATGGCCATACTAGATCTATGGGCATTAGGGGAATGCCTGATTGGCTCTAGTGCTAGTGGGAGATTGTTAGTGTAAGCCCTAGAGGCCAAGACTTTTGGTACTTGTATCGAATTATTTATTAATTATAAAAGGTTTTTTCTTTATTATGTTTGTTTAACAATGTCCCTAGAATAGCTAGTCCGTTTAATGTATCAAGTATGACTTAATCATGAGATCACATTAAACATAAGGACACTATTCTTAAAGTATCCGCAGTCGAGATTTATTGTGAAGTGGGATAACATTAAAGCATGAAGACTATTATGTTTATAGACTGATGATCACATCTCATGGATCATGGATAAGGAGTTATCAAGTCTTAAACATAGGTATGAATATTAAGAGTAATATTTATACTGGATTGACCCGCTATGAGAATACTATATAGAATGTTATGCAAAGTGTCATAAGTTATTCTCATGGTGATTGTGGTGTATACCACCCTTTGACCTGAAACCACTATGGATCCTAGATGTAGAGTCGAGTGTCTTATTGCTGATCAAACATTGTCCGTAATTGGATGACCATAAGGACAGTTGATGGGTACTCCACGAAGCATGCTAAGGGACATGAGTGACCTAGATGAAATTTACCCATCCTGCGTAACAGAATAAATGTCTATGGGCCTAATATTGAACTAGACAAGGATGACACGGTCTATGCCTTGTGTTCAATATAGACATAAGGGCAAAAGGGTAATTGTGCACATTAGTATTATCACAAAAGGATTTGTCAGATCACATGACATTTTCGTGTCTTGGGTAGCAGTGATGTGTTGCTAGATACCGCTCACTGTTTATTATGTTAAATACGTGATTTAATATAATTGGCAATGCCGCGAAAACCTACAGGGTCACACACAAAAGACGGATTGATGAGAGATAAAGTAACTAAGGAACACCGTAAGGTACGGTGCACTTAAGTGAATTGTAGAACATCGTAAGGTACGATGTACTTAAGTAGAATACGAAATATGGTAAAGTACCACGCGCTTAAGTGAATTTGGCATATTATAAGATATGGGCCACATATACTTAAGTGGGATTTTTAGCTTGAAGCCCACACAAGTGGTTCTATAAATAGAACCCTTGTGTAGAAGCATTAAGGAGTTGCAATTTCGTTTCTCTCTCTCTCTCACACTCAAAGCCTTCATTCGTAGCAACTAGCACTGAGATTGAAGGAATCTGTTCGTGTGGACTGAGTAGAGGCGTTGTCATCGTTCGACATTCGTGATTGCTCCGTATATCTGCACCAAAGGTTACAATCTCCACAAGAGGTAACGATTCTATCACTGATCGTGCCCATTCGTAAGGATCATTAAAGGAGAAATTTTAAATTCCGCTGCGTTTTGGATTTCCCTTCTCCTTAAAAGCCAAGTTATGATTTCTGCCCTCCTCAGGGAGTTCTTCATCATAAAAGCCGAGATTGTTGCAGGAAGTGATGTTAGCCACAATATGATCGAATTGATCCACTGTAACATCATGTTCTACAAACGCTTGCTCTAGAACTCTCTACAGTGCTTCTCTATGCACTTCTGAATTCATGAGCAGAGACAACACTGAGATCTTTGAGGGAGTTTGGAGAAGTTGCTCCACCATATTAAACTCACTTCTTTTTATCAATCGAAATACCTCATCATCATCGTTAGCCTTCAAGTCGCTGGATTCACCAGACTTACCCTTTGAAGCACTAATCGGATCTACAGCAGGTACTTCCACCTTCTTACCAACAACTGATTCTTCTTTATCTTTTGGGAACACCGGCCCAAACCCTTGACCACTGTGGGTCACGTCGGTAACATCAACAATGCTCACTACAGAGCTGGTCGTAGGCAACAGGACCTCTTAACCATCCTTTATCATTGTAGCATTATACTGATATGGAACAGCTTTATCAGATGAATACAGGACTGGGCCCGCTAACCGTATAACCAACGGTGATACTGATCTATTGCTGACATTGTTACTGCTGATGTTGTCGTACTGAATTACCAATCTCTCTGGTTGCTTGAAAATGGGCACTATGACATTTACATCATCATCTACATGACAGGATTGAACAATCTGAATCATGCCTTCATCCATCACTCGTTGGATGTCCCTTTTCACAACCTCGCAACCCCTTGAATTAACACTGCAAACAACACAACCCTCATGGTCATGCTCACAATCACTCACCAAACAAATGTCCTTATGCATCTGCACCAAGGACCTCCGAATAAAATGAACATCAAAAACGTTAAACTCGCCAGGACAACCATCCACCATATACACAGAAGAATTCCCATGTGCGGGCAATGGATTTGCTTTCACATTCGGCGCTCGGTCCTCAAAGGACACCATTCAACTCTTCATCAGCTTTTGGACCTCATATTTGAGCAGATAACAGTTCTCTATATCATGTCCGGATGCCCCTTGATGAAAAGCACAACGGAGTTCAGGTTTGTACCACCAAGGAAGTGGTTTTAGAATCTGCAGCGGGTTTCTTGGTTGGATTAGGTTCTTGAGAACCAAAGATGGGTACAGTTTTGCATAAGATATAGGAATCGGGTCGAAAGAGACCTTCTTCCTCTCGAAGTTTTTTTGATGATGATTGTTACTGGTATTGTTGTTGTTGTAGGAGTTTGTTTGTTGTTTCGGTTGTTGTTGTTGACGTTGTGGTTGTTGAACTGGTGTTGATTGATTATTAGAGAATATTGGAATGACTGAAGATACTTGATGATGATGTTGATGGGATGGTTGAATCCTCCTAATCTGAGGCCTCCTCTGCCTCCCACTGGTTATTGCATTAGTTTCGTTGTCCTTTTTCATCCAAAAGTTACTGCCATACCTCTTACTTGATGATGCTTCATCTTTTGACAATCGTCCTTCTCGGACTCCTTCCTCAAGCCTCATCCCCATGTTTACCATTTCGGTAAAGTCACTGGGGGCACTAGCAATCATACGTTCATAATAAAATGAACTCAGGGTTTTCAGAAAGATCTTTGTCATCTCTTTTTCCTCCAAGGGAGGAGTGATCTAAGCAGCCAATATCTCCATCTTTGCGCGTACTCTTTAAATGTCTCCTTATCTGTCTGAGACATAGACCTTAACTGGTCTCTATCAGACGCCATATCCATATTGTACTTATACTGCTTGATAAAAGCTTCTCCTAAGTCGTTGAAAGTGTGAATGCTTGCACTATCTAACCCCATTTACCATCTGAGCGTCGCACCAGTCAAACTGTCTTGAAAGTAGTGTATCAACAGTTGATCGTTATCAGTTTGGGTAGACATCTTGTGAGCATACATCACTAGATGACTGAGCGGACATGTGTTCCCTTTATAATTTTCAAAGTCAAACACTTTGAACTTCACCGGGATCTTCACATTTGGCACTAAACACAACTCGACATCACTTTTCCCAAACAAATCCTTTCCCCTTAGTGTCTTCAATTCCTTGCGCAACTCAAGAAACGGATCCTTCATTTCATCCATTTTCTCGTAAACATCCGGACCCTCTGACGGCTCGGAATGATAAATGGTGTCCTCTACACGAGGTAAGGTGTGCACAACGGGAGGTGGCACAGACATGACCGGGATAGATGCCGGCATGGAAGCAAAAGTAGGCGCAAAGCCTTAAGGCATAAAGTTCGGGGGCATTCTCCATGGAAATCTAGCAGACATAGCAGGCGCGAAGTGAGCGACTGCAGGAGGCATGGTAGAGGTAGCCACCTCTGAAATAATAGTCCTTTGAGGAGGAGTTGCGGGTGTTGGAGAAGACTGACTCTGAGCAGCTAGCACTGACTCCATCATGGAAGTCAATCGGGCGATCTCATCCTTCAGTTCCCTATTCTATTGCTCCAAATGATCCCTGATTCTGATATGATTGGCGTGAGCATTGTACCGATGAGTTAGCTTGGCTAAAGCACAGGAGAAACACCAATGAGACATCTGGAAAAAGAGAAACCTGCTTATGCGAATGATGCATGAAATGCAATGCTTGTTTATTTATTTGTATTTTCAAGGAACTTACTATATCATTTGCAAATATATATATATTAACGATTGCAATAATTTTTATATGACCAAAAATCTCTTTTCATTTATATAATTTGAAGGATTACACTGAGTACAATTTCAGAAACCAAATGAAAAATACAAGAGAAAAGAAGACTAGTCATCCTAAGGATCCCTAACAACAATGTCAAAAGACCTAGCTGAAGGCGCGTACTTCCTCCGAATGCGTCGAATCTTGGTCTCAAAAGAAGCCTTCATCCGAGTCTTCTCGAGGACAAGTTGATCAACAATCTTCTTCCAAGCAACGGAAGGCTAAGGCATGCTAAAAGATGAAACCTCTGGCTCTCTCTGCCTCTTTGTCACTCGGTCTTCAAGTAGCTCGATAAGTTCATCTTTGTCCTTAGACTCCAACTGCAACTCTTCATGCTTCTTGCTCAAAGCACGGAAATTCTCTTCCCACATATCTTTATCTTGCTTCATCTTGGCGAGCGCATCTTCCAACTCCTCTACATCTTGGTTAGGGAGAGTTAATGGCTCAACCACAACCATGGACATAGGTCTTTAACAAGGATAAGGCATCTTCAACTCCAAAGCTCTCTTCTTCACCCAAAGAGTGTAAGCTTCCAAAGCTACACAATTGCATGGACCAAGCTCGGATCAGCCTTTCCTATGCACATTATGCCAAGCATGCACAATCTTTTGCTTCAAATGTTAGGGATCTTTACCCTCTTGATAGAGAAGACCTTCTAACAAAGTGTTATTAGGTTTGTCTCTCAAGGGGAACCCAAGTTGACGACGAGCCAAAGCAGGGTTGTAGTTAATTACTCCTTGTGTACCAATGAGAGGCACATTAGAGAATTCATCACAACAATCAATAATATCCAAACTGCTCAAAGAGGGATCATACCAAACTATATCATCATTAGTGAGAGACATAAGTCTCTGAGACACCCGTAGACATTGTATGTTCTCCATAAAAGCAGGCGTTTGAGGCAAGTGTCAAATAAACCACTTATACAGAAGAGGAATGCAACAGACAATAGTTCCACCACCCTTAGAATTCCTTAGATGCAAAGAGAAATACATATCACCCAACAAAGTAGGCCTAGGAATTCCAATCAAGAAAAGTCTAATGGCGTTAACATCAACAAAACCGTCAATATTAGAGAACAAAGCTAATCCATAAATGAGAAACACAAAGATAACTTCAAAAGCATCCACACTACCGGCTTGAGCAAAAGCAGCAGCTTCCTTGATGAGGAAATCAGATGGCAACCCAAATAATCCTCCTTTCGTCACCCAATGAGCTTCTATCTCAGACTTCTTTAAGTGAGGAGCTTCAGCAATAAGATGAGATTTGTGAATCTCTTCCAATCCACTAAAAGGTACCTTGCTAGAAACGGGTATTCCCAAGAGATGGGCATACTCCTCCAATGTAGGCACAAGCTGATAATCAGGAAAAGTGAAGCAACGGTAGAGAGGATCATAGAATTGCACCAACACACTCAAGAGTCCTTCAACCACATTAACAAACAAGATAGATAGAAGTTTCCCATGACGTTGTTTGAAGTATAAGGGATCTAATACAAAAGATGTTAGCTTCCTTAACTCTTTCATGTTGGGACATCTGAAACTGTACTTCTTAGTGTTCCTTCGTCCATAATTCATGGTCTGAAATTTTTTGCAAATAATACCTCAGTTCCTTGAAATTTCCGTGTGATAAATGTTATGATGCGCATGAATGCATGAATGCAACAATCACAAATAAGGGATCACACACAAGGAAAACAAACAAAGGTCAAGGGATGAATCAAGTCATTGTCAAGATCAATCATCCATTTTGGTGGATTATGGTTTACACCTTATCAACACCCAAGTTCCATTGATATTGTCAAGGTCAAGGGAACTTTACCTGGTTGTGGCTGAGCCATTAACTCTTCCTAACCAAGATGTAGAGGAGTTGGAAGACGCGCTCACCAAGATGAAGCAAGAGAGAGAGAGATGGGAAGAGTGGTTCCATGCTTTGAGTCGAAAGCATGAAGAGTTACAACTTGAGTCAAAAGAAAAGGATGCACTTATTGATATTCTTGAAGACCCAGCAGTGAAGAGACAGAGAGAATCAGAGGGTCTATCTTCCTCTAGAATGCCTCGGTCTTTTGGTGCTTAGAAGAAGATTGTGGATCAGTTAGTTCTTGAGAAGGCTCAGATGAAGACATCCTTTGAATCCGAGATTCGACGCATCCGAAGGAAGTACGTGCCCACAGCCAGATCATCTGATACAATTGCTAAGGGATCCTTAGGATGATATTTTCCTTTTCTCTTGTATTTTGTACTTTGGTTTCTGAAATTGTACTTAGTGTAATCCTTCCAATTTTTATGAATAAAAAGTGATTTTATGGTCAATCGAATTATTATTGTTATTATTTGAATATATATTTGCAAATGAAACTTCATATATTCCTCGAAATTAAACAATAAAAAACATTACATTTCATGCATCATGTGTATAGTAGGTTTTCTTCCATCAGATGTCTTATCAGTTTTTCTTTTGTGCATCAGCCAAGCTGACTCACCGATACAACACTTGTGCTAATCAACCAAGGATCATGGAACATCTAGAGCAAGAGAACTAATAACTGAAGGATGAGATTGCCAGATTAACGGCACTAATGGAATCTGTCATTGCTGCACAAAACCAGTCTTCACCAACTCCTGCAACTCCTCCCCAGAGGACTGTCATTTCTGAGGTTGCTACCTCAACTATTCTTGTTGCTGCTGCCAGTCAAACTAGTCATTCTATGCCTGCTGGATTCCCTTGGGGGATGCCATCAAATTTTATGCCATAAGGGTGTGCACCCACCTTTGTTTCTCTGTCGGCATCTAGCCCGATCATGTCAGTGCCACCTCCTGTTGTTCACACTCTGCCTCGTGTTAAGGACACTATTTACCACTTTGAGCCATCTGAGGGTCCAGATGTGTATGAAAAGATGTATGAGATGAAAGATCAATTCCTCGAGCTGCATAAAGAGTTGAAGACTTTGAGAGGAAAAGATTTGTTTGGGAAGAGTGTTGTTGACCTCTGCCTGGTCCCCAATGTTAAAATCTCGATGAAGTTCAAGGTCCTTGGCTTTGAAAAGTATAAAGGGATACTTGCGTGTTGAGCCATCTTGTGATGTACGCTAGAAAAATGTCTACTCAGATTGATAATGATCAGTTGCTGATTCACTATTTCCGAGACAGTTTCACTGAAGCTGCTTTAAGATGGTATATGGGTTTGGACAGTGCGAGCGTCCGTACTTTCAACGACTTAGGCAAGGCCTTTGTCAAGCAGTATAAGTACAACATGGATATGGCACCTGATAGAGACCAGTTTAGGTCTATGTCTCAGAAGGATAAGGAGACATTTAAAGAGTATGCTCACAGATGGAGGGAGTTGGCCGCCCAGATTAGTCCACCCTTGGAAGAGAAAGAAATGACGAAGATCTTTTTGAAGACGCTGAGTTCATTTTATTACGAACGTGTGATTGCAAGTTCCCCCAATGACTTTACCGAAATGGTAAACATGGGGATGAGGCTAGAAGAAGGATTCTGTGAAGGACGTCTGTCTAAGGAAGAAGCATCATCTAGCAAGAAATATGGTGGGAGTTTCTCCAAGAGGAAGGAAGGAGAAACTAACTCAGTATCAGTGGGGAGGCGAAGGAGGCCTCATGTCAGAAAACATTCTCAACCTTGTCAACATCAACATCAAGTTTCATCAGTAATTCCTATATTTTCCAACAATTCCAACAATCAATCAGTTCCGATTCAGCAACAAAAACATCAATAACAACCGCAACAAAGAACCAACTACAACAACAACAACAATAATCATCAACAAAGTTTTGAGAGGAAGAAGGTCTCTTTTGACCTTATTCATATGTCTTATGCATAATTGTACCCATCATTGGTTCTCAAGAACCTCATTCAACCAAGGAATTCTCCACAAATTCCTGAGCCACTTTCATGGTGGTTCAAACCTGAACTTCATTGTGCTTTTCACCAGGGAGCCCCTGGCCATGATATAGAGAACTTCTATCCATTGAAGTATGAATTCCAAAAGCTTGTAAAGAGTGAATATTCAAAGGCTGATGGATGAAGGTCTTATCAAGATTTTCCAGTCCCGTCATTTGGGAGATGATGTGAATCTGATTGTACCGGTGTTTAAGACCCCCGAGCGGGTAGATATTCAATTTGATAGCAGCAGTAATAATAACCCTTGTTCCGTATGCATTTGATAAAGCTGTGCCATATCAATACAATGCCACTATGATTAAGAATGGTCAAGAGGCTTCTCTACCAGTTACAGATTCAGTGGTGAATATTGCTGATATAGCAAAGGTGACCCGTAACGGTCGTGTGTTTGGTCCGGTTTTTTCAAAAGAAATAGAAGATGTTCCCGCAAGTAAGAAGGTAGAGATTCCGGTGGTGAATCCAATTAGTGCTTCAATGTGTCAGTCTGGTGAATCCAGCAAATTGAAGGCTAACGATGATGATGAAGTTTTAAAGATGACTAAGAGAAGTGAGTTCAATGTCGTGGAGCAGTTGCTCCAGACTCCGTCAAAGATCTTTGTAATGTCATTATTTATGAATTCTGAGGCACACAGAGAGGCGTTGCAAAAAGTGCTAGAGTAGACTTATGTTGAGCATGATGTGACTGTGGATCAGTTTAACCATATAGTTGTCAACATTACTTGGAAGGCAGAAATTATAACTTGGCATTGCACATTTCAGTGAACTGTAAGGAAGACGCTCTGTTCAATGTGTTGGTTGACATTGGTTTGTCTTTGAATGTGCTTTCGAAATCAACTTTATCAAGACTTTCTTATCAAGGCGCTCCGATGAGGTACATCGGTGTGATTGTCAAAGCGTTCCATGGTTCTTGAAAAACTGTCATTGGTGAAATGGACCTTCCAGTTAAGATAGGTCCGAGTGATTTCCAAATTACTTTCCAGGTAATGGATATCCACTTGGCCTATAGTTACTTGTTGGGAAGGCCATGGATTCATGAAGCAAGAGCTGTGACGTCTACTTTACACCAAAAGCTGAAACTTACGAAGAATGGCAAGCTTGTCGTTGTTGGTGGAGAGAAGGCATTGTTGGTAAGTCATTGGTCATCTTTTACATATGTTGATGCTGAGGAGGAGGTTGGAACGTTGTTCCAAGCCCTGTCCATTGCTGATGAAATGAAGAAAACAAGGGCACCTATGTCTTCTTTGAAAGATGCATAAGAAGCCATCCAGACTGGCAGCATTGACAAATGGGGTCGTATGGTGGAGATTGTTGAGAACAAAAATAGGGCCGGATTGGGATTTCAACCAGAGCCGTTCAACATCATAACTGAAGTTATGCAACCAAGTTTCCACGGTGGAAGGTTCATTCACGGGAATGATCAACACTCAGCTGTCGTGATTGAAGACAGTGGTGATGAAGACAAAGCTTGCGCCAACTTTGTGACGCATGGCCAGACTTGCAACAATTGGGTTGCTGTTGATGTTTCTGTTGTCATTCACCGTTCTAAGTAATTTGTTTTTTTATTATCGTTGTTTTTAAGAAAAATCCTTCTCCTATGCCTAAGGGAGAAGTGAACATTGTTGGGCATTTTCTTGATTGTCATCAATGAAATACAATTTTATTCATCCATATCTATGATGTTTTACTTTTACTTTTTGCTTTATTTGAAAATGGTAATCACAAAAAACATAAATAAATAATAATCTTCCATATGCATAATATTTGATCGCACTCAACTTCTCTAAAATCAAAATATCAAATTATTATGCAGGTTGGTTCTCAAACCCATTGAATACAATGATCTTACTCCCTCTCCAAACTTTGATTTCCCTGTGTTTAAAGCTGAGGAAAAGATTGATGATGAATAAGTATCTGATGAATTATCTCGTTTGCTTGAGCACGAGGAAAAAGCCATTCAGTCGTTCGAAGAGCAGATTGAATTAGTTAACTTGGGTTCCGAAGATGATGTGAAGGAAGTCAAGATTAGGTCTTAACTGTGTCCAGAATCTAAGAAGGGGTTGATTTCTCTTCTTCGAGAATACTCTAATGTGTTTTCTTGGTCCTATCAAGACATGCCTAGTTTGGATTCTGAGATTGTGGAACATAGATTGCCATTGAAGCTAGAATGTTTGTCAGTCAAACAGAAGTTAAGAAGGACTCATCCTGATATGGAAGTAAAAATCAAAGAGGAAGT
Organism: Lathyrus oleraceus; assembly: GCF_024323335.1. Classification (NCBI taxonomy): domain Eukaryota; kingdom Viridiplantae; phylum Streptophyta; class Magnoliopsida; order Fabales; family Fabaceae; genus Lathyrus; species Lathyrus oleraceus. The sequence goes on from NC_066581.1 coordinate 177,288,680, forward strand.
GCAAAAGCAAATTGATGTTGGTTTTCTTGTTGCCTCCGAGTATCCGCAGTGGGTGGCCAATATTGTTCTTGTTCCTAAGAAGGATAGAAAAGTCCATATGTGCGTTGATTATAGAGATTTGCATAAAGATGGTCCAAAAGATGATTTTCCTCTGCCACTCATTAATATGTTGGTAGACAATACAACTAAATTCAAAGTATTGTCGTTTATGGATGGATTTTCCAGTTATAATCAAATCAAGATTGCACCTGAAGATATGGAGAAGACAATATTCGTTACACCTTGGGGAATATTCTGTTATAGAGTGAACCTTTCGGTTTAAAGAATGTTGGTGCAACATACCAGAGAGCTATGACCACTCTTTTTCATGATATGATGCACAAAGAGATTAAAGTTTATGTTGATGATATGATTGTTAAATCAAGTGATGAAGAAGAACATGTTGAGCATTTGTTGAAGTTATTCCAGCGCTTGAGGAAGTATAAACTCCGCTTGAATCCAAATAAGTGTACTTTTGGTGTTCATTCTGGTAAGGTGTTGGGCTTCATTGTCAGAGATAAAGGTATTTAAGTTGATCCTGCCAAGGTCAAAGCTATACAAGAAATGTATGCGCCCAAAACTGAGAAGCAAGTCAGAGGTTTTCTCGACCGCTTGAATTATATCTCAAGATTTATATCTCATATGACTGCCACATGTGCACCTATATTCAAGCTTCTTTGAAAAGATCAGTCTTGTGATTGGACCAAAGATTTCCAGAAAGCTTTAGACAGTATCAAAGAATATCTGCTTGAACCTCTGATTCTGTCTCCGCCTATTGAAGAAAGACATTTGATCATGTATTTGACTGTGATTGATGAGTGTATGGGTTATGTCCTTGGTCGGCAAGATGAATCAGGAAAGAAAGAATATGCAATTTACTACCTCAATAAAAAGTTCACCGACTGCGAGACTCGGTATTCTATGCTTGAAAAGACTTGTTGCGCATTGGCTTGGGCTGCTAAGCGTCTGCCCCAGTATATGTTAAATCATACTACTTGGTTGATATCCAAAATGGATCCAATCAAGTACATTTTTGAGAAGTCTACTTTAACTAAGAGGATTATAACCTGTTGACAAATGTTGTTATTTGAGTATGATATTAAATACCAATCTCAGAAAGCTATCAAGGGTAGTGTCTTAGCTGACCATTTGGCTCACCAACCGATTGAAGATTATCAGTCAGTGCAATATGATTTTCCTGACGAAGAGATTTTTTACTTAAAGATGAAACATTGTGCTGAACCATTGCTAAGTATGGAGCTTGCATTGTGGGGCTTGAAGAGGCCATTGATCTCAGAATAAAATATCTTGACGTCGATGGAGATTCAACTTTGGTTGTGAATTAGATCAAAGGTGAAAGGGAGACGAATCAACCCGGTTTGATACCATATAGAGACTATGCGAGGAGGATTTCAACTTTATTTACAAAGCTTGAGTTTCATCATATCCCTCGAGATGAAAACCGAATGGCAGATGCTCTTGCAACGTTGACTTCCATGATTATGGTGAAATTTTGGAGTGAAGTTCCCAATTTGACTATGATGGGTCTTGATAGGCCAGCTCATGTGTTTGCTGTTGAAGAATTCAAAGATGAAAAACCTTGGTATTTTGATATCAAATGTTTCCTCCAAAGTCACACTTACCCGTCTGGGGCATCTTTAAAAGATAAGAAGACTTTGAGAAGATTAGTTGGAAACTTCTACCTGAATGGTGATGTGCTTTATAAGATAAACTTTGATATCGTTTTGCTCAGATGCATGACGAAGCAGTTCTATTGATGACTGAAGTCCATGAGGGTTCCTTTGGTACTCATTCCAATGGACATGCTATGGAGAAGAAGATGTTAAGAGCAGGTTACTATTAGCTGATAATGGAATATGATTGTTGCAAGTTTGTGAAGAAATGCCACAAATGTCAAATATATGCAGATAAAATTCATGTTCCTCCGACACTATTAAATATCATTTCCTCTCCATGGCCCTTCTCCATGTGGGGAATTGATATGATTGGTATGATTGAACCCAAAGCTTCGAACGGACATCGTTTCATTTTGGTGGCTATTGATTACTTCACGAAGTGGGTTGAAGCGGCATCGTATGCAAATGTAACCAAGCAAGTTATTGTGAGGTTTATTAAGAATCAAATTATATGCTGGTATGGTGTGCCATGTAAGATCATTACTGATAATGGATCGAACTTGAATAAAATTATGGTGGAAGCTCTTTGCAAAGACTTCAAGATTTCACATCATAATTCTTCTCCCTACATACCCAAGATGAATGGGGTTGTTGAATATGCAAATAAGAATATCAAGAAGATCATTCAGAAGATGGTTGTAACATACAAATATTTGCATGAGATGCTCCCATTTGCTTTGCATGGGTACCGTACATCTGTCCGCACTTCAACATGGGAAACCCCTTTCTCTCTTGTCTATGGTATGAAAGTTGTGCTCCCAGTAGAGGTTGTGATCCTCTCACTGCGTGTGCTAATGGAAGCCAAGTTGACTGAAGATGAATGGTGCCAAACCAGATATGATCAGTTGAATTTGATTGAAGAGAAGAGATTGATTTCCATGTGTCATGGTCAGTTATATCAGCAACGGATGAAGAAAGCATTTGATAAGAAGGTCAGGCCTTGTGTGTTTAGAGAAGGCAACCTCGTGCTTAAGAAGATTCTATCTTTCAAACCTGATGTTAGGGACAAATGGACTCTTAATTATGAAGGCCCATATGTTGTTAAGAGAGTCTTTTCAGGTGGTGCTTTGATTCTTACAACTATGGATGGGGAAGAGTTCACTCTTCCTGTGAATGTCGATGCAGTCAAGAAATACTTCGCCTAAAAAAGGAAAAGAACAGCTCGCTAAGCTTAAAACCTGAAAGGGAGACTTAGGCAAAAATGAGCGTCTTGGTGGATTGAAAACCCGAAAGAGCGATCCAGGCAAAAGTTAGAGACATAGAATATAAATTTATCCCGGTATATTGAGTACCCCACCTTGGGGAAATCTAGGAAAAAATTAGGGATTATGGAAAGTAACTACATTCAGTTGGTCCTAGTCATGGAAGCAGTTATAAGCAGGCTGTTTGGTTCTGATTCATCATTCTCAACCGAAGCCAAGAGCATAATGGATATTGAAATTGGTAGGGAGAGTAGTGATCATTGTATTCAATGTAGCCCTTTTCCATGTAAATTACCATTTTCAACTTTGTAAAGATCTATGGAGTCCTGTCATTTACAAACTACCATTCTATTAAATAAAGTTGAGCTATTTATCCAATTATTTCTATTCCTATTTATTTCTGCTAAATAAAATTGAATTTTTATGATGATAATTTTGAAATAAATGAATAAATATTATTTTTCTTAAAAAATAAAAAAAATAATCACTTTAAGAATAATCGATTTCAGCAAGGAATATCAACATCAATTTGAGAACAGGTAAGTCTTGAAGTGCGAAGCCTTGCTGGTCTTCCCCGAGTAGTTGGGTCTGGAAACTTTTCCAACAATTCATCATTTATCCCCAGTTGAGTTGATGGTCACATCCCTAGTAGAGTTAAGATGATGATCGGTTCATATTCCACAGCTGCGATACTCCTTTTGATGTCCTCCAGATTGTGACTTCGGAGATTCGGAACCTTTATTTGGTTTCCATTCGCATATTTGTGTTGCATAACTTTGGCAGTTCACCGGATACGGTTATCTTTTCCTTGGAATCAGTTTATTTCTCAATTTCTGAAGGGAATTTGAGGATTTTTTAGGAATGCGATGATCTTGGTTATAGGATCCTCCGCATTTTGCTTAGATCCCCGTGCAGAGTTTTTACCTCTTGTACGACGGAGTTTATCTTCAGATATTAAAGGACCCTTGTTCTCGGCGGTTTTTTATTCTAAGTAGTATTTTGGTTCTATCCCCGGCAGGGTTGTCTCCCATTTGATATGGTATTGACCTAAAATTCCCAGCAGAGTTGACCATTTGGATCCTCATCAGATCTTTTCTCTTCCCCAACCAAAGTTGATTTATTCAGAGCTAGACGACTTATGTTCATGCCCAACATTTTCTCCCCTTGGTGTTTCCATCTTGTTGAGATTAGCCTAATGTTGCGGCAATGATTCAAATATGTGATATTTGTATCCATTGTGGTTTTATCACCATAATCATAAATCATATGCATATATATTCATGCATATTCATCAGATATTTCGTTATGCATTTTTATTTCATTTGGTGATGTTATTACCTGTACAGATTTGGTGTGTTTGTCCTCCTTCAATTATAGAGTGTCAGCCCCTTTAAGCAGAAAGAGTTTAACCTTTCTCATTCCCCACTGAGTCATTTCCTCGTGTATGATCATTATTTCAGTTTCCTCCCCAATTAATTATTTGGATGAGACCACTCCCCTTTAGTTATATCCTTATTGGGTTGAGTCTTTGTTTGACCGTTTCTTTCTAGTTATTACCTAGATATATATTTTTGGTCCATTGAGAGTCTATTATCCAGTAACTGGTAATGTTCTTCTCAATTGTTGAGTACTTTACTTTTTCCAAATACCCGGTAACTGTAATCTACTTCCTTTGTTTTCCCCAGTGGGTTCGTTTTCACATTTCCCCAGGCAGTATATCCTTGATATGTTCATCCTAACCGATGACAGATATTCTTCCTTTGTGGTGTTCTAACCAGTAAAAAGGTAGTTGTAATCCCTACTTTTATTTCCTAGAGAGTTAATCCTTGATACGTTCGTCTTAACCGATGACGGATTTTCTCCTTTCAGTGGTTTTCTGCCCAATAACCGGTAGATATAAATCCTACTTTTTCCTTTGAGTTTATCCTTGATATGTTCATGCTAATCGATGACGTATTTTCTCCTCTTTGCGGTCTTCTACCCAGTAACCGATAGTTGTAAATCCTACTTTCCCCTACTGAGTCTATCCTTGATATGTTCACTTTGACCGATGATGGATATTCTCTCTTTGTTATTCTATCCAGTTACCGATAGATATAATTCCTATTTTTCTCCCCGACAGTCTATCCTTGATATGTTCATCCTAATCGATGATGAATATTTTTCCTCTGAGTTTATCCTTGATATGTTCACTTTAACCGATGACGGATATTCTCTCTTCGGTCTTCTACCCAATAACCAGTAGTTATAAATCCTATTCGATCATTTTTCCCACCATGCTATTCTTACCCAGTAACCGGTAATGAATACATCTATTTTTCCTCAACGAGTCATGCTTGATATGTTTACCCTAACCGGTAACGGATGTCCCTCTGTCAGAATATATTATCTTCCTACCCAGTAACCGGTAATAAATACTATATTTATTGTACTCCTGTGTTGAAGATATTTCTTCCCCAGTTGAGTTTGATTCAGGTATTTCAGCTTTGTTCTGATCTACCCATTTCCCCTGCAGAGTTTCCCTTATCCCCAACTGAGTCCTTCCATTGATTTATTTTCATGGAAATTCCCCTCGTGTCTCTAGCAGTTTTCAAGTCGTAGCCTGGCCTACGCATATCTTTTATCCCCCAGAGTCTATGTCTTTGCAGTGAGTATTCCTTACAGAATGCATTATGCTCCTGTGGATTTTCAGTCTCTCCGGATTCTTTTCCTTTGTGGCAATATATTACCCACAAAGATTATTTTAACATTCGTATCATACGCATCATAAGGTATCTTAGGGACCAAAAAATTTGTTTCTATATGTTGTTATTTAAGTCCATTCTACTGAGTATATATAAATATTTTAACCTTCACATCCTCAGTTAGAATGTCCTTAAATAGGGGCAGCTGTAAGACCCCAATTTTGACCCTAAGATCCCTTATGATATCTCATCATATGCATTGACTTTGGGATCACACCTTGGCATCCTCCTTACCCATTATTCATTGGTTTTGCTTTGGAAGAGATCACCAAACACATTTGATTGTATCATACTTTGTTTTGTTTACTAACCAAAATACCAAAAATATGTTTATGTATAACTTTACTTATTTTATAGGTAATGTGTGCATCCAACAATGCCTCTCAAGCTCATATCTAGGGTTTAAAGCCTCAATGCAAGGATACTAATCAAGATATGGTTCACATTGACTCTATACATCATATATGGATTCCCATGATCTTCACATATCATTTTGATCAAGAAATTATCAAGATTTTGAACCTTGTTTGCCTTGGAAGCCCTAATTCATCTGGGTATCTTGTGTGACTTCTTCGGCAAGTTTCTTCAACATTTGATCAAATATTTAAAGGTATACTTCATTAAACATCATCTTATACATATATTATCCTCCATTAGTTCAAGATATCAAGGGGAACTTCAAGTTTGCAAGTTGGTTCATGGTGGTTGACCAGAGAAAGTTAACTAGTCAAAACTGGGGTTCCCTAGACCCTATCTCCTACAATTTTTGTCATATGAAAACTATTCCAAGAGAAAATTTACTACTTATGACATTCCAAACAACTTTCATGTTGAGTTCAAGATCTATATTTTCTTGGAAAGTCATTGTTTATGGTGAAGTATTATAGGTTATTTTGTCTGAACACTAGTTAGGAGGTTAACTTCCAAGGACCATAACTTGCTCAATATTTATGATATGAAGTCCATTTAAGTTTCATGATCAAACTCAATATTTCCTCTCTAAAATTGATTCGTGTAAGAAATTCAAATTGAACATGCAACGGCATGTGCCAAGAGGAAACATTATAGGTCATTTTGGGTCATTTCCATTGAATAAGTGATTTTCCTCAACTTCTAAAATGCAGAACTCCTTCATGCCAAATCCAAATGAGGCCAACTTTATGACCATATTTAAGAGGTTTTAAATATACACAACTTTTATGAAGGAGACTTTTCCATTTGAAACCCATAGCAAAAGTTATTCAAGGTGGAAGAAGTGAACATTTGACTTGGTACTTAGAAAATTTTCAAGCTTCAAATGGAAAAGTGCTCAACATGAAAGTTTTTACCCTTGATCTCTCCTTTCCAAAAAGTCCCAGATCATCTTATATGGCCAAGGATTGATGGACTTGCGCATGGTTTATTTTCAAGGCTTCATTTGGATGAAATTCATGTTCACAATCCAATTACCATTGCATGATCACGTGACACACTTTCAGCATTGCACATGATGAAATTTGGACCCAATTGCATCATTTCATGGGTCTATCACATGCCCATGCCTCCATGCAAGGTTGAATTTCTATTTTTGGAATTTTGAATGAAGGGTGTGAAACCAATTCCATTGCCTATAAATGAGACCATTGATGCTCAGAATTGGGGAACCTGACCCAAGCTTTGAACCTACAATCCTAACCCTCACCATTAGAGGATAATCTTGAAGGTTTTCATTTGAAAATCTAGTTTCAAATGTCCTCTTGTTTTGAGATTGAAACTCCAAGAATCCAAGCCTTTCCTTGATCCAATTCGACTTCTGTAAGCTTTTGAAGTCAAGCCAATGCCAATTGGAAGCCAGATCAAGCAAGTTTCAAGCTCCTTCGAAGGTGATTTTCCAGAATTTTCATCTCTTCAATTCTCTCTCAATTCTTCACCATTCTCTTTGATTTTTGGTTGGCTGAATTCCTACCAATGTAGGCAACAAGATTGAGTTGCTTTGAGGTCAAATCGAAGCAACTCAGTTCATGGTCCTCAAAACTCAAATCCCTGTATCTTTTTATATACTTGGAATTGGAGAAAATTGAGGCCAGATTCGTGATCCTGAGCATTTTCTCTTTGAAATAGTGTCTCTATTTTTCATTTTTCATTGAGATGAAGTTGGACCAGTCTGGTGGAGGTCACCGGAGAAGATGACCGGAGCCCTAGCTTCGGTGGTGTGTTGTCACACTTCCTGGCCATCTGATCATGTTTGAATGTTCTAATATGGACCTTTGGTTTGAATTATCACGCGTACAGCATGTTGACTTGTGTCCACCATTGAACGCGCACATGTGGCCATCAGATCTGCCTCCTCAATTAATGAGGGAGATCTGATGGCCCTTATTTTTTCTTATTTTATTTTAATTTCTGATTTTATCTTTACTCCTTTTATTTTGTTTAATTCATATTAATTTCATTTTTAATCCAAAAAATATGGGACTTTCACCAAAAATCTTTAACTATTTTTCTCTTTCATATTATGAATTAAAGTTATGTTTTGAATTAATTATGCATATTTTTAATTGGTGTTTTGAAGAGATTTTAGGTTTTGACCAAATTAAAATGTATTTTAATTCATTTTTAATTGGATTTTTAATTGATTAAATGTGTAAAAATTGTGTTGAGCCATTTTTATGGTCTTGTGATGTTGACTTTCTGTTTGGGCCTTGGTCAAGGTTGATTTGACTTTTGTTGGATCAAAACCATTGGATTTAGGGGATTGATGAAATGTACATTTTATCTCCCAAAATGAACTGATGGTTTTGATTTGATGAAAATCCTCCCTTGGTCAATTTGTGTTTGTATCTTCCCCTCCCTCTTCATCTTCATCCCTATTCTTTACCATTCCCTTATTTGACTAATGAAATCTATAATGTCTTAAGGCTAATTGGTTCATCAATGACCTTGTGTCAGATGAACCAATACAAGTATGACTGAGATAAGTCCCTCCCTCTTCCCATTTTATTTTAGTGTATGGTATGTTTTAGGAGTTTGGTCCTTCATACCAAATCTTTAACATGCATTAACACCTAAATTTTTATTGCCCGACCTCAGACAGTTGTGACTTCTACATAAGTCCAATTACGATTGCTTAACATAGAGCTAAATTTGACCATGAAGGCATAGCATTCTAGTAAGTGAGATTGTAAGTCTCCTATTTTTCATGGTATTGTGTGGAAACTTAACCTTTTTCCTTTTATGATAGCTAGTGGCATACTTGTTGAATTATCCAAGTTGGAGCCCTTCTCATGGAAGATGTCTTAGTTTAAGGATTCATACTTGTTAATGGATGGTTGAGTGTTTTCCAAAGGATGACTTAATCAATTAAAAAAAACACCATTAACTATTGACTAACATTTGACTAACTCTTATTAACATTGCTTTACTTTTAAGACATTTACCTTATGCAATTTAAATTTCAGTCATTTATCATTCATTGCCATTTATATTTCAATTAACTTGTTTATGTTTATGTCATTTTCCCTTTGCTCATTTGAGCCATATCTTGAGATTGTATATATTATTTATGCATTTTGGTTTTCTTTGTTATCTTAGGACCTTAAAATACTTAATAACAACAAAAACCCTAAAACTATTTGGTGGACTGTTGATCTTGATCTGAACTCTTGGACTTAGGATTAGGCAACATTCCCTGTGCAAAAAGGACTTGGCGAATGCCAACATACTGAGACCAAGCTATTGTGAACTAAGCCTTCATCTGATGCAAACCTTGGATCTTATTTGAATTCATCTACTATTTTGTCTTTGTGCTAATTTTTATTTTGACCTTGTGTCTGATGCTTTGATTTGAGTTGATCAAGGAATAGTTCATCTGATACATGGGAAGTCAAAGAAGACTGCTAGCTATGGGAATTGCTTGCTTGGATGTGGCTATCTTTATTTGATGCCTTGATCTTCATGATGTCTAGATATTGCTCACTGCTTATTGATTATTGCTTGATTAAATTCCAAAGGAAAATGTGTTTCTATATGACATTCTTGTATGTTGGATTGCATCCCATTGGTCAGATCTTTTCAAATCTTAACTTTTAAATTTATGCTTAGGATAGCCTCTTCATCTCCTCCCACTTCTTAAATTTCAAAATCTCTCCCCCTTTTCAAAAACTTTCTTTGCTTGTGTTTTCAAACTTAGACTTTGTTTTAATAATTAGAAACTTTGGCCTTATTCCATTGAATTCTCAAACTCTTTCTTAAATCAAATTTGTAAATAAACTTAACCATATTGACTTAAATTTCAAAAGACAAAAAGAACTAACAACTTCATTCAAACTTTTGACCATTTGCGCCTCCTCATTTAAACTTTTGTTAAAAGCAATTCGCCTACTTTGAAATTTTTACCATGAACTACGAGTTTTTGATCCCTCATTTTTATGTTTGTATGTAGGCATAAGTCCGAAGGTCTTGTCAAACACAAAAATATAATCAATGAATTCTTTTCTCATCCCCACACTCTATTTTTATCAAACATCATTTAAACCAAAAACACATACACACTTAAAAAATGTCTCCCTAAGAGTACCTAGGATACTTTGGGTGCTAACACCTTCCCTCTGTGTAACCAACCCCCTTACCTGTAATCTCTGGCATTTTATTAGTTTTGATTTGAAAACTTCTTATCTTTGGGTTTTGTTCGTACTTTTCCCTTTTCCTTTGGAGACAATAAAAGCACGGTGGCGACTCTGGTTTTATTGACGTTAATCTTATCCATAGCTTGATGGTCATGAATTTACCGCTACACCCTCGAGATAAAAACCAGATGGCAGATGCTCTTGCAATGTTGGCTTCCATGATTGTGGTGAAATTTTGGGATGAAGTTCCCAATTTGACTGTGATGCGTCTTGATAGGTCAGCTCATGTGTTTACTGTTGCAGAAGTTAAGGATGAAAAGCCATGGTATTTTGATATCAAATGTTTCCTCCAAAGTCAGATCTACCCGCCTGGGGCATCTTTGAAAGATAAGAAGACTTTGAGAAGATTAACTAGCAACTTCTACTTGAATGGTGATGTGCTTTACAAGAGAAACTTAGATATGGTTTTGTTCAGAAGCGTGGATAGACATGAAGAAGACTTATTGATGACTGAAGTCCATGAAGGTTCCTTTGGTACTCATTCCAATGGGCATGCTATGACAAAGAAGATGTTGAGAGCAGATTACTATTGGCTGACAATGGAATCTAATTGTTGTAAGTTTATGAAGAAGCGCCACAAGTGTCAAATTTATGCAGATAAGATTCATGTTCCTCTGACATTGTTGAATGTCATTTCCTCTCCATGGCCCTTCTCCATGTGGGGAATTGTTATGATTGAGCTTAAAGCTTCGAACGGACATCGTTTCATTCTGGTGGCTATTGATTACTTCACAAAGTGGGTTGAAGCGACATCGTATGCAAATGTAACCAAGAAAGTTGTTGTAAGGTTTATCAAGAATTAGATTATATGCTGTTATGGTGTGCCGAGTAAGATCATTACTGATAATGGATCGAACTTGAACAATAATATGGTGGAAGCTCTTTACAAATACTTCAAGATTTCACATCATAATTCTTCTCCCTACAGACCCAAGATGAATGGGGTTGTTGAAGGTACGAATTAGAACATTAAGAACATCATTCAGAAAATGGTTGTGACGTACAAAGACTGGCATGAGATGCTCCCATTTGCTTTGGATGGGTACTGTATGTCCATCTGCACATCAACGGGGGCAACCCCTTTCTTTCTTGTTTATGGTATGGAAGTTATGCTCCCCATGGAAGTTAATATCCCATCACTGTGTGTGCTAATGGAAGCCAAGTTGGCAGAAGCTGAATGGTATCATACTAGATATGGTCAGTTGAATTTGATTGAAGAAAAGAGATTGACTGCCATGTGTCATGGTCAGTTGTATCAGCAAAGGATGAAGAAGGCATTTGATAAGAAGGTCAAGCCTCATGTGTTCCGAGAAGGTGACCTCGTGCTCAAGAAGATTCTATCTTTCAAACCTGATGCTAGGGGAAAATGGACTCCTAATCATGAAGGCTCATATGTTATGAAGAGAGCCTTCTCAGGAGGTGCTTTGATTCTTACAACTATGGATGGTGAAGAGTTCACTCGTCCTGTGAATGTCGATGCAATCAAGAAATACTTTACCTAAAAAAGAAAAGAACATCTTGCTAAGTTGAAAACCTGAAAGGGCGACTTAGGCAAAAATGAGCATCTCGGTGGATTGAAAACCCGAAAGGGCGGTCCAGGAAAAAATTAGAGACATAAAACAGAAAATTTATCCCGGTAGATTGAGTACCCCACCTTGGGGTAATCTAGGCAAAAAATAGGGATTATGGAAAGTAACTGCATTCGATTGGTCTTAATCATGGAGGCAGTTTTGAGCAGGTCGTTTGGTTTTGATTCATTATTCTCAACCGAAGCTAAGAGCACAATGAATGTTGAATTTGATAGGGAGAGTAGTGACCTTTGTATTCAATGTAGCCCTTTTCCATGTAAATTACTGTCATACCCCCAAATTTGCCTGTTAATTTTTATGATAAATTGATTCATGCATGGCATTCATTTCACATTTGCATTCATTCATTAGCATACATTCTCATATAAATTATAAATTTTAATTTATTTATCATGTGATACAGATATAAAAAATAATAATAATTTTGGTTATCTGTATGATATAAATAAATTTTATATATATAAATAAAATAGTTTTAATTTAATGATAAATAAAAATAGATTTGAATTTTAATTGTATAATTAAAATTTTAAATTAATTTTATTTGTTAAAGCTCATTAAATTATAATAACTATTTTTTATAATTTAGTGACTCATGTTCCATTTATTCATTATTTATAAATAGTATTTATTTAGTAATTCACGTTTTTTACTTAATAAAATTTATTTATAAGAGTAACATTTTTTTAAAAGCCCATAAATTATAAAATAATTTTGGTTGATATAAGTAAGAATAATTTTGATTTTTTTAAATGATGAAAGTAAAAATAGAAATAGGTTTAAATTTTAATTCAATTATGTAACTAAAATTTAAATTAATTTTTATTTGTTAAAAGTCATTTAAATTATTCATTATTTATAATAATATTTGTATTTAATAAATATTTATTTATAATAATAGATATTTAACACCAAATCCAAACCAAAAATATATAAATAATCATAGTATTATTTATCATATGATGGTTTTGTTTTATAAAAATAATTTTGGCTTTAATTTAATAACAAAAATTTAAATTTTAATTGTGCAATTAAAGCTTTAAATTAATTTTATTTTTGGTTTATTATTAAATTTCATTTTATTATAATTTAGAAAAGTGAAGTTTGAACGAGTATTCCATGCCTCACGTAGAATTTGAACTTTTGAAATACCAGCCTATGCAAAATGTTAGAGCTAACTCTCCTAAATTATATGGTGAGATCCTAAAGTATAGGAAGGGATCCAAATATTTAGTAAGATTAAACCCTAATCCACACCATTATAAATACTTCATATGGCTGCAGCGAGAAAAAGGGGGGAGAAAGAGGAAAAAGAGGAAAAAGAGAAAAAAGAGGAAAAAGAGGAGAGATATAGTAGAAGAAGATACACAAGGCAAGGCAGAAGCAAGAAGATTCACGGGCAGGGAAAAGAGAAGCAACCATAAAGCACTCATAGCCTGAATAAGAACAACACACATACAGTGAGCAAACTAGAAGAATCAAATCCCTAGTACGTGTTCATTATGGAATTTGCATCCAACATGATTACCTTGCAATACTCCTTAATTCATACATGAATAATATTGGTTTAATATATATATTGAGACGATGTATTCATGGTTTGGTGGATGTTGATATTGCTTTATTCAAGTATGCATCTGTTCTTGATATGTCATAGCATGTTGGAGAAATTCTATTTGCATGATTAAAGAATTATATCTGCCATTTAATTATTATTATATGAGTGTTGTTTCTAGCATGATTATGTTTATTTCACATGTTGTTATTACATAATAATGATGATGATATAATGGTGATAATATAAATCCTTGGTTGTCTTTAACATGTATGTGTAAGGTTTGTTTTATCATTATCACTTGCAGTAAAGAGAACTAATACATGAGTAAAATAATATAAGCTTCTTGATTTGTGCATGGCTATTTTTATTATTGCATGATGATTACATATGATCTTATTTTATGTGTGTGGTTTGATATAAGATGAAGTTACAGGTTTGTTGTATTCACATGAAAGAAACAGCATGAGAAAAAATAAAATAGTTTGCCGTAAGAGAGAAAGCTGTAACATGCATGGTGGTGTTGTGTCAAAATGGAAAAATCCATGTAGAATTAATATATATTTTAATGAAGGCGAATAAATAACGAATGGACCAACATAGCTCGTTGGTAGCTCCCCCCTCACAGGACCTATTTTTTAGCTTTTTCAGTTGTTTTTACTATGTTTACTCCCTTTCCACTATAATTAATTCACCACTATTTTTCTATTATTAAAATAAAGCCCATTAATTAATTTTCTAATTAATATATTATATTAGTTATTTAAACTAGGATATAATTTAATCTAGTTTATTAATTAAATTTTCATATATCACTTAATTAATTAAAATGGGCTATTTTGAATAATAAAAATCTAATTATATTTTTTTTTTCTTTTCTTTTAAAATTTCTATCAATTTAGTCTAAGTTTTTCCATAAATTCATAAATAAAAAGTTTCTATTATTATAGACTAAAAATATTCTTAATTCATTCTTAAATTTAGTTTATTTATTTCATTTGTCATGAACTTTCTATGTAATAGATTTAATTATGATTTTTTTTCTTTCTTTCTTTTTAGTTTAATTAGGTTTTATTATTTTGTATGCCCTTTTAATTTTGTACTCGTTAATTAAGATTTAGATATTTTATATCCTCTTTTAAATTATGTACCCCCATCCCGAAGCCATGTAATAGCGTAGTCTTATTTTTCGCACTTTAATTTTTCCATATTGTGAATATAACTGTCTAGATGTATGCTAATAGGATTGCATGGAAAGATAAATAATCGAACTTAGATAAATTAATTCAAGATAATACATCCGAATCCAATCATTTCCACACTTGCACCTCTAGGGTAACCCTCTCTTTGTTGCCTTACGATATTACGGTCATGTCCCGCGAATGTGGGGATACCCTTAGCAAAGACCCTTTCGATTAAATCACCATCATCCTTAAACAGATAAGCCATAGTCCCTTCGATCAAAAGGTCAATGTCCCTATAAGATAAATCATAGTCCCTCGAACGTTGCCTTCGAATATATGACCTTGTCCCTCGAACGTTGCCTTCGAATATATGACTTTATCCCTCGATGACCCTTCGTTGTAGCCTACGATTAAATGATGATCGTCCCTTCGAATGCTAAGGTATCCTTACAAATGTTGCCTTCAATGACCAGTCGACGACCCCACGATATCCCTTTACATCCAAAGGGTAAGACTACTTACTTCTCAATAGTAAGGACAGTTTTACCCTCCTAAGGATAGGAAATACCTATAAAGACCTTGGTTAGGTATAACTCTTAAATGCTTGCTCACAGCTTAAAATACTTTTCACACCTCACACTTTTCAAAACATCTTTTAGAAAATCACCACTTGGTATACATTCGCACTAGAATCATCGTCGAGTTATATTTTTCTAAACATCTTTCAAAATCAAACGAGATAAACACTTTGTATACATTCGTACAAGAATCATTACAAAGTTAAACTCTCCTTTCAAAATATTTTCTAAACACACCACATTTCCCAAACACTTTCTCAAACAAGGAAAACATAAGTGAGTTAAGCAATTAAGAGCCCATGGATAACCATGGATACAAAGGGTGCTAACACCTTCCCTTTGTATAATGTACCTCCCGAACTCAAAATCTAATCAAGGTATTTCCTGTTCTTTTTAGCCTTTCCTTATTGGATAAAAGAAAAGTCGGTGGCGACTCTTGCTGTCCGCAACATTGCTTTTCAAAGCAAAAACACAAAGTCAGTTCACCGTATCACAGAACTGGCGACTCTGCTGGGGAATCTTAAAAAGAGAGGTTACCTTAAAGATAAGATCACTTATGTTTTCGAATTGTTTCTTTGTCGGATTTACTTTTAAGGGATTGTTTGGGTATTCTATGCTTGACTGAAAGATCCTACACCCGGATCTAGTGTACCTTTGGTAAGTAGCAAGAGATCATCGCGACTGTCCGGCGTATACTGGAATGGTTAAAATGATGGCTACGGTTAATGTGACATTTTGGATGTCCTGATGTTCCTCATGTTTACTTGAGGAAAAATTTGGTGTCTGCGTGGTGTCATCAAAGCATTAACCAGACCTTTAGAACCCTAATTGACTCATCCTAGCCATTAGAAAGTAGTGAGATAACTGACTTCGGTTCCGACTGGGGTTGGTTGATACTCGATACTACACTCTTTGAGATTGGACTTTAGGGAAATTTTGGTAAACCGCTTGGTGTTGCACTGAAGTGGACTTAAGGAAAGGTCAATGATTTGAGATCCTTCTAGAACCCGGTTACTATTCTAGGACAGGTTGAACCAACCAAACTTCAGTGGGGAGGGTACTTACCTATGGAATTCATGCAAGATTTAAAACCTAGGAATGATTGTGGTGTGACTTATTTGTGCTTGTTACTTACTTGACATCATAACATCATAACATCATGACATCATGGCATTGTACTAACCATTTCGAGGACTTAGGGATTTAACTTTGCTCTGTTTTGTAGGGCTATGGCTTCCAGGAAGACCATCCGGATCAATTTTGTAGCGACCTCTCCTCAACTCAAGGATTTAGTGTCAGAACTTCCCGATCATGCTCAGTTCATCAAGAAACATGGTTATCTCCTTAATTTAGTTACCACCGGTTTCAAGGAAGATATGATGAGAGTTCTATTCCAGTTCTTCGATCCTAAACATCATTGCTTCACCTTCCCAGATTATCAGTTGGTACCCACATTAGAAGAATTTTCCAGGTTGCTTGGGATACCTATCCTTGATCAAACACCGTTCAGTGGTTTAGAAAAGATTCTGAGGTCTGAAGAGGTTGTCGCGGCTTTACACATGACAAAGTCCGACATTGAAACTAATTGGGTAACAAGAAGTGAAGTTAAGGGTTTACTTGCCAAATTTCTGATAAATAAGGCCCGAGAATTCCTAAAAGCTATGAGTGTCCATGCTTTCGAAGATGTTCTAGCATTACTAATCTATGGTTTGGTGCTATTGCCTAATCCGGATCAATTCATAGACATGAATGTTGTTAAGATATTTCTCACTCATAACCCTGTGCCCACCTTGCTTGGAGACATTTTGCATTCCCTTCACACTCGTACTATGAAAAGGCAAGGGACTCTCATGTGTTGTGTACCTTTATTATCTAGGTGGTTTATTTCGCACCTTCCTCAATCAGTCTTGAAGAATGAGAAAAATTTGAAATGGTCTCAAAGGATAATGCCTCTCTCCCATTCAGACATCCATTGGTGTCCCCAATGCAAAGAAAATGTTATCATCATTGACCGTTGTGGAGAATTCTCTAACGTACCACTCCCGGGGATAAGAGGAGGTATTACTTATAATCCTGCTTTAGCCCTATGTCAGTTTGGTTATGCTCGAAGAGATGGTCCACATGAAATAATTATCCAAGGCACTGTGTTTGACTATGACAACGATTCTCAAGGTCTCCGTCAGAGGTTTGTACGAGCTTGGGGCATGGTGAAAAGAAGTACTTTAGGACAGAAAAACTCTATTCCTATGGAACCTTATCTCAGATGGGTATGCGCCAGAGCTTGTGAGCTTATCATGCCATATCTTGCAATCGGACCTCTGATTGTTGAACCAAAAGTTGAAGGAGGTACCCCTCAGATCATTCCTTATCCAGATATGCCTACCAATGTTGAAGAATTGAAGAAATCTTGGATCCAGTTGAGAGAGGAAAGGGATACTTTTGAAGCTCAGCTCTGTGCTGAAAGGAAGAAAGTATTAGAGCTCACCAGCTAGCTTAATGAGGAACGAATTCTCAATGCATATCTCTGCCCAAAAAGAAGCCGTCCCTGGGAGACTTGAGCTTTCATTTTTTCTTGTAATGAACATTGATTAAATAAATTATTAATAAAAGTTCCCCTTTTTGGTGGTTTACGCAAAGTTAAATTCCAAAAGTCCTTGAAAACATTTCATACATTGCATAGCATAACATAACATTGCATAACAGGCACTCTAAAGGATCAATGTTCTCACGGTCTTCCTCTCAAACAGAAAAATGGCCCTCGAACAAACTGTCAAGGATCTCCAGGCTCAGAATGCTCAGTTCCAGGAGATGATCTTGAACTTATCTAAGGGGCAGGAGGAACTGAAGACTCTATTGCTCGAGAAGAAGAAAGACAAGAAATCTATGAGTTACATTAACCCGGGAAGAAGGTTTAAAAGACAGGCTTCAGGAGTCAAGATTGGAATTCCGAAGGATAAAGAAGATGAGACAGAAAATGATTCGGAAGATGAGAATGCTGATCCCGTCAACCCTGAGGACGACTATGAAAGTTATGAAAATGAACAGTACTCTCCGAAAGATGATAAGTATAAGTTGCTGGAAGAACGTATGCTAGCTATGGAGGGTCAGAAGGCGCCCGGTCTGGATTTCGAAAGCTTAGGTCTGGTCTCTGATGTGGTCATTCCTCGCAAATTCAAGGTCCCCGCTTTCACTAAGTATGATGGTGCGTCTTGTCCTCAGATGCATCTGAGAGCTTATGTGAGAAAGATTCAACTGTATACCACTGATAGGAAGCTATGGATCCATTTCTTCCAAGAGAGTTTGTCTGGCACACAGTTAGAGTGGTATTATCAGCTCGAGAGCTCTAACATCCGCACCTGGACTGATTTAGCGACAGCTTTCTACAAGCACTACCAGTATAATTCTGAATTAGCGCCTACTCGGCTACAGTTGCAGAATATGACTATGGGCTCTAAAGAAAGCTTCAAAGAATATGCTCAAAAATGGAGAGATTTGGCTGGCAGAGTCAAACCCCCTATGACTGATCAAGAATTAATGGACATGTTCATGGGTACACTGATTGACCCATTCTACAGCAATCTATTGGGAAGTTCCTCATCGGGTTTCACTGAACTTATATTGACGGGTGAACATGTTGAAAGCGGAATTCGAAGTGGAAAGATACAAGCGGCTACCTCTGCAAGCACCAAAAAGTCCTATCAGGGGAAGAATGAATCAAATGTTGTGTACGGTCAAAGGGGTCATAACAAGAAAAATCGTGACCATACTGTTGGAGCAGTTACGATTGCAGCACCGCCATCTCAAAACTTCCAACACAGACAAGACAGGCCAAGAAGGCAGTTTACCAAGATCAATATGACTTTAGCACAAGCACTGCAGGGTATGCTAAAAGAAAATTTAATTACCCTCAGAGATCCTCCTGCAAATCCCAACACTACTTCTCCTCGTTATAATCCCAATGCCAAGTGTGCATATCACTCTGATAGCCCCGGGCATGATACAAGCGATTGTTGGTTGTTGAAGAATAAGATTCAGGATATGATCGACGCTGGAGAAATTGAATTTGATCCTCCGGAGACTCCTAATGTCATCACTGCTCCTATGCCTAATCATGACAAGACTGTTAATGTTGTGGATGACAATTCTCACATTACTAATGTAGCTGACTTAGCATCTCCTCTCCTGATCATCAAGAAGAATTTATTGCAAGTTGGTTTATTTCCAGGTTGTGCTGAAAATTGCGATCTTTGTATACTCCGACCCAATGATTGCTTGAAGTTGAGGAATGGTATTCAACGGCTGATGGATGATCGTACAATTCTGTTTGAAAAGATTCCTAAGGTGGAAAACCCTATTGAAGAAATATCTGTGATTGCTAGGTCCAAAGTTCCAGTGAAGATTACCGCTACTAGAGTGCCTGTGAAGATTACTGTTGAGCCCAAGGTAGCTCCCCTAATTATTACTGCACCTGGCCCAGTACCGTTTTCCTCAAGCAAAGCCATTTCGTGGAATTATGCAGGTGATGTTTATATCCACGGCATAAAGCAAGATGATAATTCTGTTAATCCTAATGATGTTGACATTGTTGGGACTAGTAAAATTACTCGAAGTGGAAGGACCTTCTCCCCAGAAATCTCACCTCCCGCCCCTGAAACTCGAGGAAAGGGACCAGTAATCAATCCTTCTCAGTCAAAGACACCAGTCGAAGTTACTACCGAAGATGTTGCCAAGCAGGAAATGGAAGAAATACTGAAAATCATCCGTAAGAGTGATTTTGATGTGGTAGAACAGCTGGGGCATACTTTGTCTAAAATTTCGATGTTATCCTTGTTGTTATCTTCTGAATCTCATGCCAATGCGTTGATAAAATTCTTGAAGACCGCTCATGTACCTCAGGAGACATCTGTCGATCAGTTAGAAAATTATGTTGCTAACTTGGTTGTTGATAATGGCATAGGCTTTTCTGATGCTGACCTGACACCAGCAGGAAATAATCACAATAAAGCTCTGCATATCTCCATTGAGTGTAAGGGGATCACCTTGTCTCATGTGTTGATCGACAATGGCTCTTCTTTGAATGTGCTACCGAAAGCTGTGCTCGATAAGCTTGATTGTAAAAGCATTGAACTGAAACCTAGTGACATTGTGGTGCGTGCTTACGATGGTGCGAAGAGTGTTGTCCATGGTGAAGTGGTTCTCCCTATCAAGATAGGACCTCAAGTCTTCAACACTACCTGTTACATAATGAACATTCGTCTTGCCTATTCCTGCTTGCTGGGACGCCCTTGGATCCATGGGGCAAGTGTTATAGCTTCGTCTCTCCATCAAAAGCTGAGGTATCCAATAAAGGGCAAGATTGTCACTGTGTGTGGAGAAGAAGAGTATATTGTCAGTAGTGTGCATACCTTCAGATACGTCGAGATGGATGGTGAATTCTTTGAGACTCCTTCTCAGTCATTTGAAGTAGTTCCTCCGACCAGTCTTGTCCTTAAGCCAACTTCCCGTGTGCCCAAGGTTATTCGTGCTCCTCCTGCTATGATTTCTCTGAAAGATGCTCAAGCCGTGGTTGAAGATGGTGGTCGTACTAGCTAGGGTCAACTGATCGATGTACCGTACAAGTCTGATAAATTTGGCCTGGGGTTTAGCTCTGAAAAGATAGTCAAAGATCAGATTAATGCTGTAGAAGATGCTGATAGCGATTGCGACTTGGATAGCTGGATTTTCCCAACAATTGGTGACGGACTCAATAATTGGAAGGCTGAAGACACTAACCGATTTCCTTTAGTCAGGAGTAATTGTTATTGCTTATTTTAGTGTTTCAAATTTTGTAATTTTTATTATGAACAATCGAACTTCTTAAAGCATTATGTCTATGCCCGGGGCACAATAGCTAATTTGTTAAGGGTTTTGTCATTTTCATAAGCATATTCACATTCAATAAATCAATGGACTTTTTGCATTCAAATATTGCGCTCTTTATCTTTCCTGTCATCTTTCAAATAAGCTATGTTTTCTTACACACACTCACGTAACAAATTGCAGATCCATATCCACTCTGGATCCTGTTGATAATAATTCTGCTACTGTTAATTATGGCTTTAAAAATCCGATCTACCAAGCCGAGGATGGAAGTGAGGAAGATTGTGAAGTGCCTGGAGAGCTTTCCAGACTGTTGCTGCAAGAAGAAAAGACTATACAACCGCATGAGGAATCAATTGAAATTGTAAATCTGGGTACTGAAGTAGACAAGAAAGAAGTCAAAATAGGAGCAGGCTTGGAAAACAGTGTGAAAGAAAGATTGATTCAGATGTTACATGACTATGTAGAGATTTTTGCTTGGTCTTATGAAGACATGCCAGGACTGGATACTGATATAGTAGTACATCGTTTGCCGATGAAGGAAGATTGTCATCCTGTTAAGCAAAAGGTTCATCGCATGCGTCCTGAAATGTCTGAGAAAATCAAAGCCATGGTTATGAAACAATTTAATGCAGGTTTTCTAGTTGTTACTTATTATCCTCAATGGGTTGCTAATGTGGTACCAGTGCCAAAGAAGGATGGTAAGGTGCGAATGTGTGTAGATTATAGAGATTTGAATAAAGCAAGTCCCAAAGATGACTTTCCACTTCTGCACATTGATGTTCTGGTAGATAACACCGCTCAACACAAGGTATTCTCATTCATGGATGGATTCTCAGGTTATAACCAGATTAAGATGGCACCTGAAGACATGGAGAAAACTACGTTTGTGACGCAATGGGGCACTTTCTGTTACAAAGTAATGCCATTCGGTTTAAAGAATGCAGGGGCAACATACCAGCGTGCTATGGTGGTTTTGTTCCATGATATGATCCATCATGAAATAGAGGTATATGTGGATGACATGATAGCCAGATCTCATACTAAAGAAGAACATCTCGATCATTTATACAAACTGTTTGAGAGGTTGAAGAAATACAAGTTGAGATTGAACCCGAACAAATGCACCTTTGGAGTAAGATCCGGTAAACTCTTGGGCTTTATTGTCAGTGGTAAAGGAATTGAGGTTGACCCGGCTAAGGTGAGAGCTATTCAAGAAATGCCAGTTCCCCGTACAGATAAAGAAGTCAGAGGTTTCTTGGGACGCTTGAATTACATTTCCCGATTTATCTCCCATTTGACTGCTACTTGCAAACCCATCTTCAAATTACTGAGGAAAAATCAAGAGATAATATGGAATGATGAATGTCAAGAAGCTTTTGACAAAATCAAGAAGTATCTCCAAGAACCTCCAATTCTGATGCCACCAGTTGAAGGAAGACCTCTAATCATGTATTTGACCGTGTTAGAAAATTCAATGGGGTGTGTGCTGGGGCAACATGACGAGTCTGGTCGAAAAGAGCATGCAATATACTACCTTAGCAAAAAGTTTACCGACTGTGAAACAAGATACTCACTGCTTGAGAAAACTTGCTGAGCTTTGGCTTGGGCTACTCGCCGACTAAGACAGTATATGTTGAATCATACCACTTTATTGATTTCTAAGATGGATCCTATCAAATATATATTTGAGAAACCTGCTCTCTCCGGAAGAATAGCAAGATGGCCGATGATTTTAACAGAGTATGATATCCAGTATACTACCCAGAAAGCAATCAAAGGAAGCGTTTTAGCTGATCATTTGGCTCATCAAGCAGTTGATGATTACCAATCTATGAATTTTGAGTTCCCTGATGAGGATGTTATGCTTGTTACTGATTATGAAGAACCTGGACTGGATGAAGGACCCGAACTGGGATCCCGATGGACTATGGTTTTTGATGGATCTTCTAATGCATTGGGCAATGGTGTTGGTGTTGTAATTATTTCTCCCAAGGGTTGCCATACGCCTTTCACTGCTAGACTATGTTTTGATTGTCCCAACAATATGGATGAGTATGAAGCATGTATTTTGGGACTTAGAGCTGCTATAGACCTGAGAATCAAGTTTTTGAGTGTGTACGGAGACTCAGCCTTAGTAATCAGTCGGATCAAAGGAGAATGGGACACTAAACATTTGAATCTCATCCCTTATCGAGAGCAGGTGTTGACATTAATCCCATACTTTGAAGAGATTACATTCGAACATATTCCACGAGAAGAGAATTAGTTGGCAGACGCATTGGCTACCATGTCATCTATGTTCAGAGTAAGATGGGACAATGAAGCTCCCATGATCACCATTGAACGATTAGATTAAACAGCATATTGTTATGAACTTAATGCTGATGAAGTAGAAGAGAAACCTTGGTTCCACGAAGTAAAAAGGTATTTAGAAACTCAGGAATACCCTGAAGGGGCATCCATCGATGACAGAAAATTTCTGAGGAAGTTCTCCGCTAAATTCTTTTTGAGTAATGGAGTATTATACAAACGTAATCATGATTCGACTTTGCTTCGTTGAGTGGATAAAAATGAAGCAGAAAAGATTATGGAAGACATGCATGACGGTATTTTTGGGACTCATTCTAGTGGACATACGATGGCCAAGAAGATTCTGAGATCAGGGTATTATTGGTCTACCATGGAAGCTGATTGCCACCATAACTCCAGAACTTGTCACAAGTGCCAGATCTATGCGGACAAAGTACATGTACCTCCTGCTCCATTGAACGTGTTGACAGCCCCTTGGCCCTTTGTAATGTGGGGCATTGATATGATTGGAGAGATTAAACCTACTGCTTCTAATGGAAATCGTTTCATTCTTGTTGCTATTGATTACTTTACGAAGTGGGTAGAGGCAGCCTCATTTGCTTCTGTCACCAAGAATATGGTGGCACGGTTCATCAAGAATAGTCTTATTTGTCAGTATGGCATCCCTGAAAGAGTTATCACTGATAATGGTACTAATTTGAACAACAAGATGATTACTGAACTCTGCACGCAGTTCAAAATAAAACACCATAACTCTTCTCCGTACCGGCCAAAGATGAATGGCGCCGTAGAAGCTGCTAATAAGAATATTAAGAAGATTATACAAAAGATGACAGTAACATACAAAGACTGGCATGAGATGTTACCATTTGCTCTTCATGGTTATCGCACTTCAGTACACACTTCGACAGGGGCAACTCCTTTCTCTTTAGTCTACAGAATGGAAGCCGTTTTACCAGTGGAAGTTCAGATTCCCTCTCTAAGAATTATGAAAGATGCAGGCTTAGATGAAGATGAATGGATTCAGACTCGACTCGATCAGATAAATTTGATTGATGAAAAAAGACTTGCGGCTGTTTGTCATGGGCAGATATATCAGAAGCGCATGACCCAGGCATTTAATAAAAAAGTCAAGAGACATGTGTATCAAATTGGCGACTTGGTGATAAAGCGTATCATTCTACCACAAGGTGGTCCTAGAGGCAAATGGACTCCCACATACGAAGGCCCATTTGTAGTTAAGAAGGTATTCTCTGGTGGAGCCATGATGCTTGCTACAATGGATGGCGAACCGCATCCCGTGAACGCAGACATAGTTAAAAAATACTACGCATAAAAGAGACCCGCTAGGTCGACATATCTGGGCAAAAGTAAGGGCATCCCGACGAACCAAAAGGGTTCGGGAAAAAATTAGGGATAAACATATAAAAATGTACACCTGGCAAGTCGAAAACCTGAAAAGGCGGCTTGGGCAAAAAAGGGTATCCTGGTGGACTGAAAACCTGAAAAGGCGGTCCAGGAAAAAATTAGGGATTAAAGCGTATGACTATGTCCCGTTCTCGGTCAGCTTCACCTAAGTCAAAGAGACTGAACAAGCCAATCACTTCTATCCGACAACAAGAGATGAGATGCTTGAAGACATAATAGTAGTAGTAGAATTAAAATCAATAGGACTTTTTTTTCATAGCTGTTTTTTCTTTGCTTTCTTGACAATTTCCTCTTACTAGGACTTCTGTCTCCTTGTATAAAAATTGCTTGTTTATAGGCCCTCTTTCAAAATCAATACAATTTTATTTCCAAAAAGATACTTTTGTTTTACCTTCTCCATTTTGTTTGCATAAACGTCCATTGATTTAATTCGAATTAATATATGCATTTGAATATGATTGATGTTTACCGAAAATACATGCATAAAATAGAAATAGCAATTACTAAAAGACTTTAGGATCAAGGATAAGGTTTAACCATGCTTTCTAACAAATCTGGTTGCAAATCCTATTCCCCAGCAAAACCAGTTATTCCCAGAAGAAATTGGCACTACTAGACAGACTGGTCATCTCTTTTATCCCCAGTCAGGTTCTGTTGAATATTTCTACCATCAGATAGAAATCAAATATCCCCAGCTAAGAAAGGGTCATCAATACAAATATCTCCAACCAGAATATCGGGATTTATTTTCCCATGGCAAAAAATTTCAGACGCATAATTCATTCATGCATCATTTCACTGCATATACATGCATGCAATGTTCGCATTTATTTTCAAGAGCATAAAACATCTCATGCATCATGACATGGCATGAGGCTAACTCTTTTTTTTTCAGGTTAATTATCTTCCTGATACAGTCAAAATAAAGATTCATTCAGATGGATATCTTTATCGATTACATTCAAGATTCAGATACATCTTTCAGATATAATCCATATGAATATTCATTCTGACAAGCATTCTGATATCCTCCTAATGATGGCATCTTTAAGCCCATCCCAGACATTTATTGCAAATACAACATATACAAATATTATCAGATATAGCCTAACATACGGCTCATTCTGATTCAGCCTAACGTATGGTTCCTTCAACTGTTCCAATACGGTATAGCGTACAACCCATTTGGATATTCATCCCCTCAGATACTACCTAGAATACGGTACATTCTGAAATGTAGTCTAGCGTATGACTACCCCTTTTTTCATCAGATACAGCCTAATGGACGGCTCATTCTGCTACTCAGATACGATCTAGCGTATGATCCATTCTGATCTTTTATCCTCAGATACAGCCTAATGGACGGCTCATTCTGTAACTCAGATACGGTCTAGTGTACGACCCAGTCTGGCTCTTCTCATCAGATACTACCTAGCGTACGGTACATTCTGAAATGTAGCTAGCGGTAAGCCCCAATTTTGTCCCTAAGATCCCTCATGGCTCATATCATGTCACATCATTGCCTCAAGGATCATTGCATACCTTGTTTCCTTCCTTATGGGTGGGATACCTCTTGAGAGTGGTTCTTGATCACCAAGCATGTATTGCATTTGTATACCATTGCTTTTCATTTGTTTACTAACCAAAAGTACAAAAATATGTCATCTAACCATGTTACTTGCAGATGAAGCAAGCTAGGTCAAACAGTCAAGGCACTTCATTGAGCAATAGATGGTGACCATTCTTGAAGAATTTGGGCACCATGATCATTCATAAGAAGCTCATATGAGTTGTGACATCATTTGGAATCAAGATCTCAAGTGGAAGAGGCTTGAAATTCATCAGAACATGGCTCAGTCAACTGAAACCCTAGCAAAGTCAACTGTGGTCAACTGTGCATTTAATCAGGGATGTGAAGGTGTGAGATAATTAGAAAGACCTCATTCATGGCCATACAAGTCTCGTTTGACATTTCAAACATCAACATTGAAGAATTTGAGGACAGATGAAAACTTTCCCAAAATAGAAAGTGACCTGTAATCTCAAACTGCCAAAAATGGAAAGTTCTTCTCCTTAAGATTACATGTCCAAGAATGCTTCAAATGAAATTTTGTCCAACAGGAAAGTTGAAGATCTTGCTCTCACCTTTTCAAAAAGTCCAAGAACACTCATTTCTCATGTATGGTTGGCAAGTTATGATCAAATCATTTTCAAGAAAAGTTGAACTTCAAAGAGGCATAACTCTTGAACCATTTGGCCAATTCATGTGGTTCTTTTTTGAGCAAACTCCATTTGACATGAGCTATCATAATCCATCATCACATTTCATCAAAAATCAACACATAAAAAGTCCATTTTTTAAGTGAATTAATTTGGATTTTTGGAGGGAAAAAGTAATTTTGAAATTTATACATTTTCTTCACTTCCAATTAATCACATTTGCCTCCAAACAGGTTTTGAAATTTGTCCCAAGTGAAAATTCAGCACTATTCCATTGCCATGCATGCATGTGAGGGTATTTTGGTCATAATGCATAAAACATCAATTTTCACTAATCCATTTGGTTTTGGCTAATGATGATTAGCAAGTGTGATTAACAAGGGGTATTTAAACCCTAATCATAACAGAATCCATAATAGACAATTCACAAATTCAGATCCAAAATTCTTCATCTCAAAAATTCTCTCAACTTTTCCAAAAAATTTCTCAAATTTCTTCAAGTATTTGGTTCGTTCTTGCTCTATTCTTCATCAATCATCATCACTGAGCAACATTTGAGCAATAATCCACTGGAATTCGTGCCATTTCAAGCTATGCCAAGCAAGTGTTCATCAATGGTGAAAGTTGCAAACTGTTGATTCAAGCTCAATTAGGCATCAAGAACTCCTCAAGTACCTTACACAAGCTTGCTGAAAGATTATTGGATCATTATCAAGCCAAGAACACGTGGAACTACAAGCTGTTCATCAAGAGGTATGAAAATCAATCCTCTCTATTCTTGATTTTATTATGTGATTCGTGTAGATCCTTTGCCTGTGAGAATACTGAGCCAAAAACCACGTGATTCCATGCTATATTGAGAAAGTTCCATGGATTCAAAGTTTCATGTTCATAGTTAGATTTGCTCGATTCATGATCTTGATGTTGTTATTTGATGAAATGCGTATTGATTTATGCTATGTGATGTTGGATCTTCATTAACATGTGATCAATTTTCGTTTCTGGAGCTATCAAATTTTTCTGGAAAATTACGCATGAAGATCATGAAGATCTTCATGCTGTTCGTGAAACCTGGATATTTCCTGCGGATTTATCCGCCACCTTCATAGCCTGGCCGCGGAATTTCCTGCGGATTCCTGCGCATTGCATGGGCGTGCATGCGCTAGGGCTTAAGGCCAAACGACTGCGTTTCGTTTGGCGCCCTGGGACGTTTGAATAGGGCGCGTGCTCGATTTTCACCGGTAGCATCCTCATGTTTTCTTTTTACACATTATTTTCAATTATGCCTTATCATGTTCATGCCTTCCATTCACATTTTTCATTTGAAATGTTCATCACGCTGTCTACTTTTTTTTAGATATTTTTTCAAGAATTGTGCACGGATAGAATTTTAAAATGCTTAGGGTTTGTTTGTGTATACCATGCCTTGCACCATGCTCACTATTTCTTTCATGAAATCTTGATACTTACTTGGATGGAGCTGAAATTTTGTGTGCTTATTCTAGAGACCTTAAGTGATCTTTTGGTATATGGTTTGCTATTTTTGAATGTCTGGATTGTGAGATATGATGTGATCATTATGAGTGTGACAATGTGTGTCACACTATGTTTTATCCAACTTCATGATTTTTGTTTCCATGCTTATTGAATGCCAATTGCTCTGGATTTTTGCATGCTACTTTATCTAGATGTTAGGTTTGAGTGTGATTTTTCATAGAATTGTTTGATGCATTTCCTATTTGATTGGGATTTTCTTTGCTGTTTAGTCATTTGTGAACTTTTGTGGAGTGTTCAACTCATATGATTTGTGAAATCCTCATGCATTACTGGATGGACTTGAAATTTGGCATGTGTATTATATACATCTTGAAGTTTTCCATGGCTTTGGTCTCATTCGTTTATCATGTTTGGTTTCTGTTTTATGATTGATTGAAGTTGATGCACCATTTGTGGCCTTGTATGAGCTTGTATATGCATACCATGACTTAGTGATTTTAATTTCCATACTTCCACTTGTCCAAATGCAATGAATTTTGGTATGTTGCTCATTAAATGTGTTCTGTTTAGACTTGAATTTTGGTGGAATTTATTGAGCCATTTTGGTATTGATATGATTGTGTTCCTTCTGGTTGCTCTAATGTGATTCACACTTGCACACTTTGACACGACTTGTGTATGAAACGGATTTGGTGCATAGTTTTGATATGAGACCAATTGGACTTTATTCTTGAGTGATTTATCTTGATTCTTGTTGAGTTTCACTTGCTTTTTTAAATTTTTCACCTCCTTTTGACCCTAGGCTTGTCCTAGTGGTCTTGCTTCTCATGTTTGAGTTTGCTTTTCAGGTTAAGAAGTACATGCTTTAAGGAGATTAATTCAAGTTGATTGAGTTTGGTCTATTTGATTGTTATGGACTAACTTGGTTTGTTTTGTAGGATGCCTCTAGATCATTTGTTTTGAGCTTGTGCTTTGCACATGTGATTGATTGTGTTGACTGTTGAGTCTTATCCTGTCTGTTTTGACTTTGTGATTGGTGTACTGATTATATTTGATTGATTTTAGGTACATTAGTTGCTTTAGTTCCTTTGAGAACTTGCTTTGCTTTGCTTGATAGCATTAGCATTGAGGTATAACATCCTCTTCTTCATGTAGTCTGGAAGACCTTGCTTGTTACTTAGCCAGGCAACTGTCTGAAGTCCTCCTTAAGAGGCAATGCTTGTGATTGTTTATTTTTGTCCCCAAGCAGGAAAAGTCCTTTGATAAGGAAATTGGTAGATAAAAGAGATGTGTAGTCCATCTCCTACTATTCAGTGTGTCATCCCTTTGCTCACATTACATGTTTGAAGCATTGGGATATTAAACCAAGATCTATAGAGTCATTGACTTGTGGAGAGAGTTTCAACTTTCTGAACTCCCACACCTTCTATCATTTGATGCTCTCCCTGACCAGGGATAAGAGTAATGAGGTACACCCCTCATATCCTTTCATCTGCTTCACCTTGACCCTCAATGTCAAGGTTAAGAGCAACATTAACCCCATTCCAGTTGGCTTCAATGCCTAACCTTGTTTGAGCCTAATTGCTTGTGTATAGTGTGTGTTGTTTGCCTTGTTGGCTTGATTACTTGACTCATTTGTGCATATTTGCTTGAGTTTTGCCATTGTGCATTTATCATCATTAATTGTTCATTAGTGCATGATCATCATTTCATTGTCTTTGTGACCCATTTGTGGTTTGCCCATTGAGGACAACTGTAAGTCCTTTTATTGGCCAGTGTTCCTATGACATGGAAGGGATAGAGTGTAAGACAATTTCATTGGTCACTCATATCCTCTTTGCTCTTGGTTTGAGCTTGTTTGTTGTATGTGAGGATTCAATTATAAGTCCATGTAATTTGGCATTTGTTTTCCTATGATCATCTGTTGGAGGTCAGTATAAGTCCAGATAGATTGGCAGCTGACATCCATGTTTTGTTCTTGTTTTGTTTCTGGTGGAGATTGGTATAAGTCCATAGAGTGGCCTCTGATATCCTTATTTGTTTTAGGAGACTGGTATAAGACCATTGAGTGGCATTCGGTATCCGCTTTTGTTGACTTTCTCCTGTTACCATGTTCGTATTATTGCTCATTTGTTGCCTATTCCAAAGGACACGCTTGAATCATCTTCTATATGATTTCAAGAGGTGAACCTTCTGAGAAGTTTTACATTCCATCTTTCATCCATTCATCCCCATTGTGTCCTAAACCTTTTCACACATTGTTTTAAAAACTTGAGATAGATATTGTGCAAACATTCTCACCTCTTTTCAAATTAGAAACCTGGACCTTAAGTCCTTGATTTTCAAACTTCACCTTTGTAAATACTTCTTTTGAATCGATCTTAATCATACCTTGACCACTTTTGTGAATAATCATAATCAATTAACTTCACCCATTCAAATGTTTTGTGGCTTTGTCCATTCTTGTTAAGTTTTTCATACATTAGCCATAGGTTTCAATTACCATAGTGGTTGATGTAAATCTTACCTTATCCTTAGTGAGTTGATTGTAAGTCTTCCATACTTATTATAGGGTTAACCCCTCACTAGTATGTTGAAGTTGTCCTCGCATGGTGGATTGTTGATTCAGGTTGAGTTTTCTCCCATTGGTAATGAAAAGCCTTAGTGCTCTTGTTTTAAAATTGAATCCACTAACTTTTGGAAGTTTTTAGCCGAACTACGGCGTTTTGATCCTTTACCTTTTCATGGAAAGGTACGTAGGCAACGGGTTCATCCGTTCAAACACAAAAATAATAACTTGTATATTCTTTTCTCATCATCCCAATCATGTTTGCACAATAAATATTTCATAACAAATAACATTTTCATTCAACAAGTGTGAAAAGGGCTCCCTAGGAGTACCTAGGACGTTTTGGGTGCCTAACACCTTCCCATTGCGTAATTTACCCCTTACCCCGATCTCTGATCTTTTCATTAGTTTTCTACGTGTAAAACTTCTTAGGCTTTTGTTCGCTTTTTAGCCAGTCCTTTGGATAAATAAAAGTGCGGTGGCGACTCGATTCTTTGTATACTTTGCTTTTGGTTTAGTCAATAAATCATAAAGTGACGAATACACCGCTACAGAAAAGTGGCGACTCTGCTGGGGATAGAAAAGAATCCTTGGTGGTATTGCCTACTTTTCACCCTTGTTGTGTGATATATTGTTATTTGTTATTTGACATATTTTTGTACAACTTGGGATAACTGTATTGATTGTAATGTTTGAATTGCTTGATAAACAATTGTTGTTTGCTTTGGTGATCTCTGTGAGATGAGTTCTATACCCGAACTCGAGTGCACCTTAGGATAGGAGAATGGCATAGTCTTGTTGACTGGTGTGGAGTATTCCTTAGCCAGTTGACTTGCGAGTCCATTCACTTGGTGGAGGTCATGTTGGATTAATAATGTCACACAAGTTATTTGTGGTTAGGCATTGTTCTTTCAATCATGTGCCGTAGAAGCCAAGGACCTTAGTTTACCAAGCCCATCTTGGCCTATTTTAGGACGTAGTGCGGAGGTCGTTCAGATGTAAGTTCTGATGCGATTGTTACGCGATACTACACTCATAAGAGTTTCTCTTGAGAATATTTTTGGAATACGAGTATTCGTTCCTCCGATAATATTCGAAAGATGGGACGATGATTATGGGAACCTCTGGTAGAACATGTCTGGCAGGTTTAAACCCTAGTACACTCCTTTGGGTGGTTCTTAACCGAGACTCCATGCTCGTGACTCTCAGCAAACCCGTGATTCATGGTTGAGTCGTTCAGACAACCTTAATATCAATGGAACCTGGGTGTCGATAAGGTGTAAAACCTAAATCCACCAAAATGGATTATTGATATTAAGGATGTTCGAGCCGGTTCATGTACCGTTAATATCAATGGAACTTGGGTGTTGATAAGGTGAAAACCTAAATCCACCAAAATGGATGATTGATATTAGGGATACAAGGAGCTTTCCCATGACCTTTGTCTGGTGTGCTTTGCTTGATCCTTGAGTGTGATTGTTGCATTCATGCATTCATGCATTCATCCGCATTCATGTCATCAGAAAAAAATGAGAAAATTTTCAAGGAACTTAAAAGGGTTTATTTGCAAAATTTTCAGACATGGAAAGACCAAAAAGGCATACAAAGAAGTACAGTTTCCGACAGCCCGATGTAAAAGAGTTAAGGAATCTGACATCTTATGTATTAGATCCCTTGGGTTTCAAAGCTCGATATGGGAAGCTTCTACCTCTGCTGACTACTCAAGTTGATGAGGGCCTGATGAGTACTATGGCTCAGTTCTACAATCCTTTGTATCATTGTTTCTCCTTTCCGGACTTCCAGTTGCTGCCTAC
This sequence comes from Lathyrus oleraceus, assembly GCF_024323335.1. Lineage (NCBI taxonomy): Eukaryota > Viridiplantae > Streptophyta > Magnoliopsida > Fabales > Fabaceae > Lathyrus > Lathyrus oleraceus. Next base: position 177,321,632 of record NC_066581.1, read on the forward strand.
ATTGGAGGAGTATTCTCATCTTATTGGGATCCCAATTCTGGATCAGGTGTCGTTCAGTGGCTTGGAGAGTATTTCGTCTGCTCGAGAGATTGCAAGTCTGTTGCATATAGATGAAGCTTTGATCAAAGCTAATCTGATTACCAAAGGTGGAATTCAGGGTTTTCCTTCCGAGTTCCTCATCGCTCAAGCTACCTTCCATGGGAAAGCCAGGAGTGAGGATGCCTTTGAGGCTTTGTTTGTGCTGCTCATCTATGGTTTGGTCTTGTTTCCCAACTTCGACAAGTTCGTGGACATGAATGCTATTAGGATCTTCTCAGTTCTTAATCCCGTTCCGACTTTGTTGGGCGATGCCTATGTCTCTTTGCATTTGAGGAATGCAAAAGGTGGAGGAGTTATTGTCTGCTGTTTGCCTTTGCTGTACAAGTGGTTTATTTCGCACTTGCCGCAGACAGTTGCTTTCAAGGAGAACAAGGGATGTCTACAGTGGTCTCAGAGACTTATGTCTCTCACTAATGATGATATCTCTTGGTATGATCGCGTGTATGACACCGTCCAGATCATTGATTATTGTGGTGAATTCCCTAATGTGCCTCTTCTTGGTACATGTGGTGGGATCAGCTACAATCCTATTCTTGCACGTCGTCAGCTTGGGTTCCCCCTAAAGGATAAACCTCATAACATTCTGTTAGAAGGTGTGTTCTTTCAGGAGGGTAAAGATCCCCAAGGCCTGAAAGCCAGATTTGTCCGTGTTTGGCGCAGTATTCACAAGAAGAGTAGGAATGAGTTGGGTCCGAAGAACTGCATTGCTTTGGAGCCATATACTTCTTGGGTCAGACAGAGAGCTGCCGAATACCTGATGCCATACGATCATCCAAGACCTACACCTTTGGATGTGGCTGAGCCTTCAACCCTCCCTATCCAACATGTAGAGGAGTTGAGAGAAGAAGACCTTTCACGTGCTTGGATCCGTGAAAGAGAGGAATTACTTCAGCAGATTAAGGAGAAGGACGCTCTGATTGAGTTTCTTGAGCATCAGGTGATCGACGATCCGAATGACGCTTGGACTTCTCTGCTTCCTCAGTCTTCCAAGTTTTGGAAGAGGAAGTATGATCGACTTGCGAAAGAGAAAGCGGATATGGAAGCAGCCTATGAGAGAGAGATCAAGAAGTTGTGTGTTTCTCGTCTTCCAGCATCCCGAGCTACTAGGGATCCATAGGATGTTTATTTTCCTTTTCTCTTTGTAATGATCAAAAATGATGTACTTCTTTGTCTCAAATATATTGAATGAGATATTTTCCATATGCAATTAAAATGATAAATATTCAAAAATTGCAAATAATACCCTAAGGGTTCCTTGAAAATAAAATAAAGCATCTGCACAAGCATTTCATGCATCATGTTGCATAAGCAGGTACCTTGTTTCTGGTCTTCTTGTCCTAACTCTGTGCTCTTCATTTATTTTGAAGACAAGTTGACTCACCGGTATTATACTCGAGCCAATTTTGCAAGAGTTATGGATCAGCTAGAACAAGAGAATCGGGAACTGAAGGAAGAGGTCGCTCGCCTGAGCGCTTTGATGGAGCAGTTTCTGTCTGCTCAGAACCAGCCTTCTCAACCTCCTGCAACTCCTACCCAGAGGACGGTCATTTCAGAGGTCGCCGCTCCGTCTGTGCCAGTAGCCAGTACTCATTATGTGCCTCATGCTATGCCAGTCGGGTTTCCTTGGGGTATGCCTCCAGGTTTTATGCCTGATATCCCTGCGCCAACTTTTGCTCATATGCCGGCATCTAGCCCGGTCCTTGCTGCTGCTCCTCCTGTCGTACATACCATGTCGAGGGTAGACGACACCATCTATCATTCCGAGCCGTCTGAGGGCCCGGATGTTAATGAGAAGATGGAAGCTATGAATGATCAATTCCTTGAGCTGAGGAAGGAATTGAAGACTCTTAGAGGGAAAGATCTATTCGGCAAGTCTGCTGCCGAGTTGTGCCTTGTTCCCGGTGTGAAGATACCGATCAAATTCAAAGTACCTGAATTTGAAAAATATAAGGGGAACACCTGCCCTCTTACTCACCTGGTCATGTATGCCAGGAAAATGTCTACCCAAACTGATAATAATCAGCTTCTGATCCATTATTTTCAAGACAGTCTGTCCGGTGCCGCACTCAGATGGTACATGAGTTTGGACAGTGCTAATATCCGTTCCTTCAATGATCTTGGTGAAGCCTTCGTCAAGCAGTACAAATATAACGTCGATATGGCGCCTGACCGTGATCAACTCAGGTCCATGTCTCAGAAGGACAAAGAGACATTCAAGGAGTACGCCCAGAGATGGCGAGAGTTGGCTGCTCAAATTACTCCACCGCTAGAAGAGAAAGAAATGACTAAGATCTTTTTGAAGACTCTTAGTTCTTTTTATTATGAGCGGATGGTCGCTAGTGCTCCCTCTGATTTCACCGAGATGGTGAACATGGGGATGCGGTTGGAAGAAGGTGTCCGTGAAGGACGTTTATCTAAGGATGAAGGCTCTTCTAGCAAGCGGTATGGAGCATTTGCTAAGAAGAAAGATGGGGAAGCACATGCTGTGCAGTCCCATGCTAAACCGAGGAAACCCTCTGGTCAGAGGAAGCCCGCACGTCGTGCCGGTCATCAGCACCAGGTGGCTCATATAGAACCTGTATTCAGAGATAATGCTCAACAACAGCAACAGCAATATCAACAGCCTCAGTATCAGCAACAGCAGCGTCCACAGCAACAGGCTTACCAGCCTCGTGGTAGCACAACCAACCAAGCTAACTTGAACTATGATAGGAAGAAGGTCAGTTTCGATCCGATTCCGATGTCATATGCAGAGCTATATCCCTCTTTGTTGGAGAGGAAGTTGGTAACTCCCAGGGATCCTCCTGCTATTCCTGCAAATCCCCAATGGTGGTATAAACCAGACCAGCACTGCGTTTATCACTCCGGAGCTCCGGGCCATAATATTGAAAATTGCTATCCATTCAAGACTAAGGTTCAAGACCTTATGAGATGTGGAATTTTGAGCTTTGAAGATTCAGGCCCAAATGTCACCAAGAACCCATTACCCGCGCATGGGAAATCGGTTAATATGGTCCAGGGATGCCCTGGGAAATACAAGGTCAAATATGTAAGCCATATTAGACGGTCGTTGGTTGAATTACATCGGTTGCTGTGTCAATACAGCTACATGGAGCATGACCACGACAAATGCCGCATCTGTTCGGTTAATCGCTTGGGTTGTAACCAGGTGCGAAGAGAATTGCAAGAGCTGCTAGATGAGGGTACCATTGAGATTCTACAGAATCGCAATGTTGATGAAGATGAACCAGAGGTTAATGTTATATCTCCAGTGTTCAAGTTACCTAAGCCTGTTGTTATTCGATATGATAGCAGCAAGCCGAAGGCTTCTCCCTCTTTGGTGATTAAACCTGCAGGCCCTGTGCCTTACTCCTCTGATAAAGCTGTGCCGTTCAGATACAACCCAGTTGTTGTGCAAGACAGGAAGGAAGTGCCTTTGCCTTCAACTGCTGTGACAAATATTGCTGATGTGAGCGGGCTGACCCGTAGCGGTCGAGTATTTTCTGCACCACCCAAGGATCCTGTTGCTTCTGATTCCGTTGAGCGCCCGGTTGGGACGGCCGTGAATAGCCAGACCCTCCTCTGTACAAAAGACTCCTACTTCTTCAGTTGGCCCGAGTGGCATTGTGAATGAAGAATCTGATGAGATGCTGAGGCTCATCAAGAAGAGTGAGTACAATGTTGTAGACCAACTTCTACAAACGCCATCCAAAATCTCCATATTATCTTTGCTGCTGAATTCAGAACCCCATAGGGAGGCTCTGCAGAAAGTATTGGACCTGGCGTATGTCGATCACGACGTCACAATTGAACAGTTCGACAGTATCGTTGCAAATATCACTGCTTGCAACACTTTGAGTTTCAGTGACGCTGATCTTCCTGAGGAGGGAAGAGACCACAACATGGCTTTACATATTTCCATGAATTGCAAATCTAATGCCATGTCCAATGTGCTGGTGGACACCGGATCATCATTAAATGTATTGTCGAAAACCACACTCGCAAGATTGTCATATCAAGGGCCTTCTATGAGGCTGAGTGGGGTCGTTGTGAAGGCTTTTGATGGGTCGCGTAAGACCGTGATTGGGGAAGTTGATCTCCCAATCAAGATAGGACCAAGTGATTTCCAGGTTACCTTCAAGGTAATGGATATCCACCCATCATACAGCTGTCTCCTTGGTAGACCATGGATTCACGAGGCTGGCGCCGTGACATCCACCCTACACCAGAAGCTGAAATTTGTCAAGAACAAGAAACTGGTTGTGGTAGGGGGAGAAAAGGCTCTCCTGGTTAGCCACTTGTCTTCTTTCTCATATATTGACGCTGAGGATGAAGTTGGAACGCCGTTCCAAGCTTTATCTATTGATGAATCAATTGAGAAGAAGTCTCCTTCATTTGCTTCCTACCGTGATGCAAAACTGGCCATCGAATGTGGTGCAGTTGCTGGTTTAGGGAAGATGATTGAGCTTGAAGACAATAAATCCCGGGCTGGCATTGGCTACTGTTCTGGGGCATATAATGAGCAAGGTCTGTTCACGAGTGGAGGATTCATCCATGCTGAGCAACCTGAAGAAGCTGCTGCTATCTTAGAAGAGGATACAGAGGATCTGAGCAACTTTGTTATCCCTGGCGGTGTCTGCCACAATTGGGTCGCTGTAGATGTTCCTACAGTCATCCATAAGTCAGAGTAATATGTTCACCTTGTTTAAAACCCTTCTCCCATGCCAAAAGGAGAAGTGATGACATTGTTGGCAAAGCATATATACAATGATATTTTCATTCAATTATTGCATTGTTAAACATTTGTTTTTCCATTTGTTTTCACTTTTTGCTTTTGCATGAAATCAGTGATCACAAAAAACCCAAAAAAAAAACAAGAATAAAAGCATCCTTTTTCATCTGCATAATGGTTTGCTTGTTTAAATTCAAAAGTTTTTCATTAACCAAAATCATTATGCAGGTTGGTTCTAAAACCCATTGAACATAATGATCCAACGCCATCTCCCAATTTTGAATTCCCTGTATTCGAGGCAGAGGAAGATGATGTTGAGGAGATTCCTGATGAGATTACCCGTCTCCTTGAGCACGAGAAGAAGATCATTCAGCCGCATCTCGAAGACTTGGAAACAGTCAACTTGGGGTCTGAAGATTGTGTTCGTATGGTGAAGATTGGGGCACTCCTTGAAGAGTCTGTCAAGAAGGAGTTGATCATTTTGCTACGAGAATATTCTGATATCTTCGCTTGGTCATATGAAGACATGCCGGGTCTAGATACAGATATTGTGCAACATTTCCTGCCTTTGAAGCCTGAGTGCGTGCATGTGAAGCAGAAGCTCAGAAGAACTCATCCAGATATGGCAGTGAAGATCAAAAAGGAAGTTCAGAAGCAAATTGATGCGGGGTTTCTGGTGACTTCTACATATCCTCAATGGGTGGCCAATATTGTGCCTGTGCCTAAGAAGGACGGAAAAGTCCGTATGTATGTTGATTATAGAGATTTGAATAAAGCTAGTCCGAAAGATGATTTTCCCCTACCACACATTGATATGTTGGTAGACAATACAGCTAAATTCAAAGTCTTTTCCTTTATGGACGGATTTTCTGGATATAATCAAATCAAGATGGCACCCGAAGATATGGAGAAGACAACATTCATCACACCTTGGGGAACATTCTGTTATCGAGTGATGCCCTTCGGTTTGAAGAACGCCGGAGCCACGTATCAACGAGATATGACTACCTTGTTTCATGATATGATGCACAAGGAGATAGAGGTCTATGTTGATGATATGATTGCGAAGTCCCGAACGGAAGTTGAGCGTATTGAGCATTTGTTGAAGCTTTTTCAGCGTTTGAGGAAGTTTAGACTTCGCCTGAATCCGAACAAATGTACTTTTGGAGTCCGTTCCGGCAAGTTGTTGGGTTTTGTTGTCAGTGAGAAAGGTATTGAGGTTGATCCTGCAAAGGTCAAAGCAATACAAGATATGCCTGCACCCAAAACTGAAAAGCAAGTCCGAGGTTTTCTTGGCCGCTTGAACTACATTTCCAGATTTATATCCCACATGACTGCCACATGTGCGCCGATATTCAAGCTCCTCCGGAAAGATCAATCTCATGATTGGACCGAGGATTGCCAGAAAGCTTTCGACAGTATTAAAGAGTATCTATTTGAACCTCCGATCTTGTCTCCGCCTGTGGAAGGAAGACCTCTGATTATGTATCTGACTGTTCTTGAAGACTCAATGGGTTGTGTACTCGGTCAGCAGGATGAATCAGGGAAGAAAGAATCTTCTATCTACTACCTCAGTAAGAAGTTTACTGATTGTGAGTCTCGGTACTCTATGCTTGAGAAGACGTGTTGTGCTTTGGCTTGGGCTGCTAAGCGTTTACGCCAGTACATGATAAATCATACCACTTGGTTGATATCCAGAATGGATCCAATCAAGTATCTTCGAGAAGCCTGCTTTAACTGGGAGGATTTCCCGTTGGCAGATGTTGTTGTCTGAGTATGATATTGAGTATCGAGCTCAGAAAGCTATCAAAGGTAGTATCCTGGCTGATCATTTAGCGCACCAGCCAATCGAAGATCATCAGTCTGTTCAGTACGACTTCCCAGATGAGGAGATTCTGTATTTGAAAATGAAAGATTGTGATGAGCCTACACTTGATGAAGGTCCGGAACCTGGTTCCAGATGGACGATGGTGTTTGATGGCGCTGTGAATCAGTATGGAAATGGAATTGGGGCAGTAATCATTACTCCTCAAGGTTCTCATATTCCGTTTACAGCAAGGCTAACTTTCAAATGCACGAATAATATGGCTGAGTATGAGGCCTGTATTATGGGACTTGAAGAATGCATTGATTTGAGAATCAAGCATCTTGATGTGTACGGTGATTCGGCCCTCGTTGTTAATCAGATCAAGGGTGAATGGGAGACGAATCAGCCTGGTCTCATTCCATACAGAGATTATGCAAGAAGGATTTCAACGTTCTTTACAGAAGTTGACTTTCATCATATTCCTCAAGAGGATAATCGGATGGCAGATGCTCTTGCTACGCTTGCTTCCATGATTGTAGTTAGACGGTGGAATGAAGTCCCCAATATTACTGTGATGCGCTTGGATAGACCAGCTCACATATTTGCAATTGAAGAAGTGAATGATGACAAGCCTTGGTATTTTGATATCAAGAATTTCCTTCAGAACCAGGTCTACCCGCCTGGGGCATCTGTGAAAGATAGGAAAACTTTGAGAAGGTTGTCAGGCAGTTTCTACCTCAGTGGTGAAGTGCTTTATAAGAGAAATTTTGACATGGTTTTGCTCAGATGCGTGGATAGACACGAAGCAAACCTGTTAATGACTGAGGTCCATGAGGGTTCATTTGGTACTCATTCCAATGGATATGCTATGGCTAAGAAGATGTTGAGAGCAGGCTACTATTGGCTGACAATGGAGTCTGACTGCTGCAAATATGTGAAGAAATGTCACAAGTGTCAGATTTATGCGGATAAGATTCATATTCCTCCGACACTTCTGAATGTGATTTCATCACCATGGCCTTTCTCTATGTGAGGAATTGATATGATCGGCATGATTGAGCCGAAAGCATCCAATGGACACAGGTTCATTCTCGTAGTGATTGATTACTTCACCAAATGGGTTGAAGCCGCTTCGTATGCGAATGTGACCAGACAGGTGGTTGTGAAGTTTATCAAGAACCAGCTGATTTGCCGTTATGGTGTGCCAGAAAGGATCATTACTGATAATGGATCTAATCTGAATAATAAAATGATGGATGAGTTGTGCGCTGAGTTCAAGATTGCACACCATAATTCCTCTCCTTACAGACCCAAGATGAATGGGGCTGTTGAAGCTGCTAATAAAAATATCAAGAAGATTATCCAGAAGATGACTGTCACATACAAAGATTGGCATGAGATGCTGCCATTTGCTTTGCATGGATATCGTACGTCTGTACGCACTTCAACAGGGGCAACCCCTTTCTCTCTTGTTTATGGCATGGAGGCCGTTCTCCCAGTAGAGGTGGAGATCCCATCAATGAGAGTCTTGATGGAAGTCAAGTTGACTGATGCTGAATGGGTTCAGAGTCGTTATGACCAGCTGAATTTGATTGAAGAGAAGCGATTGACTACCATGTGTCATGGTCAGTTATATCAGCAGAGAATGAAGAAAGCATTCGATAAGAAGGTCAAGCCTCGTGTGTTCCGAGAAGGTGACCTCGTGCTCAAGAAAGTTTTGTCTTTCGTGCCCGATTCCAGGGGCAAGTGGACTCCAAACTACGAGGGTCCATATGTTGTTAAGAGAGCCTTTTCAGGCGGTGCTTTGATACTTACAACAATGGATGGGGAGGATTTCACTCGTCCTGTGAATTCAGATGCAGTCAAGAAATACTTTGCCTAAAAAAAAAGAGTATATAAAAACAGAATAGCTCGCTAAGTTGAAAACCCGAAAGGGCGGCTTAGGCAAAAATGAGCGTCTCGGTGGAGAACCCGCAAGGGTAATCCAGGAAAAAATTAGAGACATTGAAAAGAATATTTGCATCCCGCTAGATTGAGTACCTCACCCTGGGGCAATCTAGGCAAAAATTAGGGATTTGGCAAGTAACTGCATCCTGACAAGACTTTCTGTTCCACCAGCCGTCTGTTCGTCAGAGATTCTCGATTCATCGTCAACTGAAGCTTCGAATACATCGAGATTCAATTGGTAGAGAAAGGATCATTATGTTCAATGTAGCCCTCTTCCAATATATATCACTGATTTCAAATTTGTACAGATCCATGGAGTCTTGCCATTTGCAGACTACCATTCCATCAAATAAATTTGAGCTTTTTATCTAATTATTTGCACTCTTATTTGTTTCAATTCAAGAAATGTTTTACATGTTTTAATTGATAAAATGTCATTGTTTTAAAAAAAAACAAAATTTTTCAAATTGTTGTTTTAAACAAAGTGAACATTCACGATGATAAAAAGGATACTCAAAGAATTTCTCAGTGCTCTCCCAAGGGTGGCATGATTTCCAACAGGTAAGACATTTGTTCATATTCCTGGCTTGGTTTGTATCCTTCTTCTCCATTTTGTTGGTGGGGTTGTTCCCCAAGAAGAGATTTGTTGTTAGGGTTGTTCCCTAAGCAGAGCTTCTTTGAGATGTTGATTCTCAGAGCAGAGTTGTTTGTTGAAGGCTCAGTTTCTTCTCCAGCAGTAGTCTCTCCTCGGCATGGATGCTCGACTTTTTCAGAAGATTCATGGTTAGTGGGTTGACATCCCCGTACCCCGTCATTCTCCCCAGTGCAGTCAGAGCAGAAGGTTTGTTGAAGACTCAGTTTCTTCTACAGCAGTGGTCTCTCCTCAGCATGGGTGATTTCTTTATGAAGATTCAGTGGTTGATTGGGTTGATATCCCGGTATTTCATTCATTTTTCCCCAGCTTTGTCTGTTTTCCTCAGCACAGTTGCTAGTGGAGTTGTTGTTTCCTCTCCATCAGAGTGCTTGTTCTCTTCAGCAGGACAGTTATCCTCTTCCTCCATGTGGAATCCTCAGTAGATCCCCGACGGAGCCGTTAGTAGATTTGAGGTATGCCGGATTGTATCTATGAGTTCTCCAAGATCCCCGTCAGAGTTGCTGTTGTAGCAGTTTTTGCCTGGTGAATTCTCTGTTTCCCCAGCAGATCCTCTGTTCCCCAGTTGGGTTGGTGGTGATCTACCGTCCAGAGATTTGGATTGATATCCTGATGCTTTTGATCCTCAGTAGAGTGGCTTTTGTTGCAGAATCTACTTGTGTGATCTATTTTCTCCCTCAGTGGATTTATCTCCGACAGTGACTGACAGTATCCCCAGTAGAGTTGCTTATGCAGCCAGATTCTACTTGGGTGATCTTTGCTCCCTCAGTGGGTTGTTCCCCAGCGGAGTTTTGTCGGATCCGTTTTTGTAGCAGTGCTCGCTGGGATCCCCTGCAGAGATTTTGAGATTTCTCTTGTTCCCCAACAGATTTGTCTTTGTGGCTGTTTCTGCCTGTTGTGACTTTCTGTTCCCTAGTTGGGATGATTGTGGATCCATCACTCAGAGATTTGGTACTTTCCTGACATCTCTGATCTTTTGCCTCCCGCAGATCCTTGCTTTTAGCATGCAGATCTCCAGCAGATTGGCTTTCCAGTTGGATCTCCCCTGGAAGTATAATACCGGGCGTTTGATTCCTGGACCTGTTGTGTTAGATATGTCTGTTTTGTCAGCATTCATCAAACATAAATCACGCATATTCATGCATAATTCATAAACATTCAGATATTCATGTTGCATTTTTGCCATATGTCCTTTGTTTGTTGTTCCCTGCTATGGTGATATAGATCTCGTATTAGATCTTCCTAAGCAGATGTCGGGTGTTTAATCTCTCCATGTAGAGTCAGCCCATAAGCAGAAAGTGTCTGTCTTTCCTTCTGCAGTTCCCCACTGAGATATACCCTCGTGGATGACGGTTTCTTCCGTTTCCTCCCAACATATATATTGGGATGGATGTTCCTATTTGAGTTATATCCTCATTAGGACGTGTCTTGATTCAGTCTGTCTTTTCGGATCATTCCCGAATTGGCGTTTGTCGTCTGTTTCTTGTGTTTCCCTGTGGAAATGTTATCCCCAGCGGAGATTTGTGGGCCGCTACCCTTATACCGGTAGTTGTAAGTCCTATTGTTCCCTTTTTTCCTCTTGGCGGAATTTGTGGTTATGCACCTTTCATTCCTCAGCAAGAGTCGTTTGGCCTCTACCCTCATACCGGTAGTTGTAAGTCCTATTTTCCTTGCCCTTTTGCCGGAATTGATGGTTATATACCTTTTATTCCTCGGCAAATGGTGTTGGTTTTTTATAAACCCTATTTTGTTTCCCATGCGATTTGTGATATATTCCCCTCCCCCACGTGGAGTTAGTGGTTTGAGCTAAACCCTAATCCTTTTATCCTCATCAGAGTTTTTGGCCACTACCCCGTATTCGGTAGTCGTAAGTCCTATCTCTTTTCCCCTATCAGTGGTAACCGTTGTGGTTCGATCTGATTGGTGGTGGAGTTTCTGTTGTTGTGGTTTTATCCCAAACAGAGTTTATCTCCCTGTGGTGATTTCTATCCCCAGTGGAGTTTGTGGTCTTCTACCCAGTATTCGGTAGTTGTAAATCCTATGTCGCTGTGATTTTTTCTCTCCAGCGGAGTTCGTACCTTGTGGTACAGGTGGATAATTGCCGGTTGCTAGCAATTTTATCCTCAGCTGAGTCTTTGGTTCTTACCCAGTAGTCGGTAATGTTAAACCTCTTGTTTCCTCAGCCAGATTTTGGTATTCTGCCCCGTATTCGGTAGATGTAAACCCTAATCTCTCCTTTGTGGTTATCTTCATTCAATATTCGATGTTGATATTCCTCCTTGCTTCTGGATGATTGCCAGTTGCTATCAATTATATCCTCAGCAAATCTTCTGGATCATTGCCGGATGCTTGCAATGTTATCCTTTTGAAGTCGCCAGTGGGTCTTTTCACCGTTTGCTAGTGATTTGTTCCCCGGATCATTGATTGTTTATCAATGCATCCCCAGTTTTTGTGGATAATTGACGGATGCTTGCAATTCATCCCCAGTGAGTCTTCTTTCATTTACCCTTTGTTGGTAATGTTGTTGCTCCCTTTGATTGGTCATCATTATATACCTAGTTTGGTATCCCGATGCCTTTCTTTTCGGTCGATTTATCCTTTATTAACCCTTATACCGGTTGTGGATAATCTTCCATGCGAGTATGTTATCCACGTTCTGACGGTAATGGATAATATATCTCATGCACTCTTCAGTCGAAGCCTTTTGTGTTTCCCTGGTTGAGTAAGATTCGTCATTTCCCTTAGTGGAGTCGAATATTCTTCTTGTTGGATAATTGCTGGATGCTTGCAATTTATCCTCTTTGAGTTGTCTTTCGTTTACCCGGATGCTTGGTGTCGATTGTCTCTCTTTTTGGTTAGTCATCTATTATATACTTCGGTATCTCTGGTGTCTTTTCCTTTCGAGTATATTATTCACGTTCTGACGGTAATGAATGATATGTCTCATGCGCTCTTTGGTTGGAGTCCTTTATTGATTTTCCCCAATAGAGTAGGATTCGTATTCTTTGTAGAATCGAATATCCATCCTTTAACCAGTTGTGTTTCGGATGTGTGTTTTGGCATATATACCAATTCACGGTTTCGGTAGATCACCTATTATATACCTCGGTATCTCTGGTGTTTCTTACCATGCGAGTGTATTATCTACGTTCTGACGGTAATAGATAATATATCTCATGCGAGTTTCTTATCCACGTTCTGACGGTAATGGATATGATATCTCATGCACTCTTTGGGTTTGTGTCCCCAGTTGAGTAAGATTTGTTTTCCCGTTGTGGATTCGAATGTCCATCCTGTAAGTCGATTTGCTTTTTCAAGCCCTCCTTTCGGATGATGAGTGTCTTGGCATATATACCAATTCACGCTTCGGTCGGTCACCTATTATATACTTCGGTATCCCTGGTGTTCCTTCTTTTCTACTCCCTATTATGACTTTGGTCCCCTGTGGAGTCAGATTTTCCTGAGTTTATGTACCTGTTATAGGTCCTTCTCAGATGTTCGATTGATTGATATCTCTCACCCTTATACCGGTCTTAGATATTCATTCTTCCTGAGTTTGTTGCCCTTATACCGTAACACCTCATTTCTTTGTTGCCTTTCCCAGGAGAGTCTCTTTGTTAGGCATTCCCCTGCGGAGTTTCCTTTGGTGATTTTTACCCTTTGCTATATGGGTGTTTTTCCCCAATATATGCACATTCCCCGGCAGGGAGGTTCTTTGTGAATCTTTGCCTGGTCCGAGGCCGGATTTTTATCCGAAGTATCCTTTGTGGATAATTTGAGTCAGCTTGTGTCTTTCCAATGGATATGTTTCCTTTGGAATTCTTTATTCCCCGGTGTGAGTCCTTCACTTCCCAGTGAGGCCTCCAGTCCAATTTTTGTTATCCCCAAATCAGAGTCGTGTCTTGTTCACGCTGTGTCAGTTTTGTCTTTCCTTAACTCAGAGTCGTGTCCTGCTCACGCATTCTTTTTCTTTTTATCCCCAATAAGAGTCCCCATAAGAGTCTTGTTATGGTCTCTGTTCCTGGTGAGTGTATTACTCCGATGGATCGTCTTTTCTTCTATGTGAACCATATTCCCCACAGAGTTTTGTGTCTTTTGCATGCATACATCTGCATCATGAGGTCTCTTAGGGACCAAAATTTGTCTCATTACTGTTATTTAAGCCCATTCTACCGCGTCGAGATGAAGATTTCTAAACTTCACTTCTTCGGATAGAATGACCTTAAATAGGGGCATCGGTAAGACCCCAATTTTGTCCCTAAGATCCCTCATGGCTCATATCATGTCACATCATTGCCTCAAGGATCATTGCATACCTTGTTTCCTTCCTTATGGGTGGGATACCTCTTGAGAGTGGTTCTTGATCACCAAGCATGTATTGCATTTGTATACCATTGCTTTTCATTTGTTTACTAACCAAAAGTACAAAAATATGTCATCTAACCATGTTACTTGCAGATGAAGCAAGCTAGGTCAAACAGTCAAGGCACTTCATTGAGCAATAGATGGTGACCATTCTTGAAGAATTTGGGCACCATGATCATTCATAAGAAGCTCATATGAGTTGTGACATCATTTGGAATCAAGATCTCAAGTGGAAGAGGCTTGAAATTCATCAGAACATGGCTCAGTCAACTGAAACCCTAGCAAAGTCAACTGTGGTCAACTATGCATTTAATCAGGGATGTGAAGGTGTGAGATGGTTAGAAAGACCTCATTCATGTCCATACAAGTCTCATTTGACATTTCAAATATCAACATTGAAGAATTTGAGGACAGATGAAAACTTTCCCAAAATAGAAAGTGACCTGTAATCTCAAACTGCCAAAAATGGAAAGTTCTTCTCCTCAAGATTACATGTCCAAGAATGCTTCAAATGATATTTTGTCCAACATGAAAGTTGAAGATCTTGCTCTCACCTTTTCAAAAAGTCTAAGAACACTCATTTCTCATGTATGGTTGGCAAGTTATGATCAAATCATTTTCAAGAAAAGTTGAACTTCAAAGAGGCATAACTCTTGAACCATTTGGCCAATTCATGTAATTCTTTTTTGAGCAAACTCCATTTGACATGAGCTATCATAATCCATCATCACATTTCATCAAAAATCATCACATAAAAAGTCCATTTTTTAAGTGGATTAATTTGGATTTTTGGAGGGAAAAAGTAATTTTGAAATTTATACATTTTCTTCACTTCCAATTAATCACATTTGCCTCCAAACAGGTTTTGAAATTTGTCCCAAGTGAAAATTCAGCACTATTCCATTGCCATGCATGCATGTGAGGGTATTTTGGTCATAATGCATAAAACATCAATTTTCACTAATCCATTTGGTTTTGGCTAATGATGATTAGCAAGTGTGATTAACAAGGGGTATTTAAACCCTAATCATAACAGAATCCATAATAGACAATTCACAAATTCAGATCCAAAATTCTTCATCTCAAAAATTCTCTCAACTTTTCCAAAAAATTTCTCAAATTTCTTCAAGTATTTGGTTCGTTCTTGCTCTATTCTTCATCAATCATCATCACTGAGCAACATTTGAGCAATAATCCACTGGAATTCGTGCCATTTCAAGCTATGCCAAGCAAGTGTTCATCAATGGTGAAAGTTGCAAATTGTTGATTCAAGCTCAATTAGGCATCAAGAACTCCTCAAGTACCTTACACAAGCTTGCTGAAATATTATTGGATCATTATCAAGCCAAGAACAAGTGGAACTACAAGCTGTTCATCAAGAGGTATGAAAATCAATCCTCTCTATTCTTGATTTTATTGTGTGATTCGTGTAGATCCTTTTGCTGTGAGAATACTGAGCCAAAAACCACGTGATTCCATGCTATATTGAGAAAGTTCCATGGATTCAAAGTTTCATGTTCATAGTTAGATTTGCTCGATTCATGATCTTGATGTTGTTATTTGATGAAATGCGTATTGATTTATGCTATGTGATGTTGGATCTTCATTAACATGTGATCAATTTTCATTTTTGGAGCTATCAAATTTTTCTGGAAAATTACGCATGAAGATCATGAAGATCTTCATGCTGTTCGTGAAACCTGGATATTTCCTGCGGATTTATCCGCCACCTTCATAGCCTAGCCGCGGAATTTCCTGCGGATTCCATTCGTTTTCCTGCGGATTCCTGCGCATTGCATGGGCGTGCATGCGCTAGGGCTTAAGGCCAAACGACTGCGTTTCGTTTGGCGCCCTGGGACGTTTGAATAGGGCGCGTGCTTGATTCTCACCGGTAGCATCCTCATGTTTTCTTTTTACACATTATTTTCAATTATGCCTTATCATGTTCATGCCTTCCATTCACATTTTTCATTCTTCTTTCACAATCAAAAATTCATAAATCAAAAAATACAAATCCAAATCACTTGCAATTTTTTTTGAAATGTTCATCATGCTGTGTACTTTTTTTTAGATATTTTTTCAAGAATTGTGCACGGATAGAATTTTAAAATGCTTAGGGTTTGTTTGTGTATACCATGCCTTGCACCATGCTGACTATTTATTTCGTGAAATCTTGATACTTACTTGGATGGAGCTGAAATTTTGTGTGCTTATTCTAGAGACCTTAAGTGATCTTTTGGTATATGGTTTGCTACTTTTGAATGTCTGGATTGTGAGATATGATGTGATCATTATGAGTATGACAATGTGTGTCACACTATGTTTTGTCCAACTTCATGATTTTTGTTTCCATGCTTATTGAATGTCAATTGCTCTGGATTTTTGCATGCTACTTCATCTAGATGTTAGGTTTGAGTGTGATTTTTCATAGAATTGTTTGATGCATTTCCTATTTGATTGGGATTTTCTTTGCTGTTTAGTCATTTGTGAACTTTTGTGGAGTGTTCAACTCATATGATTTGTGAAATCCTCATGCATTACTGGATGGACTTGAAATTTGGCATGTGTATTATAGACATCTTGAAGTTTTCCATGACTATGGTCTCATTCATTTATCATGTTTGGTTTCTGTTTTATGATTGATTGAAGTTGATGCACCATTTGTGGCCTTGTATGAGCTTGTATATGCATACCATGACTTAGTGATTTTAATTTCCATACTTCCACTTGTCCAAATGCAATGAATTTTGGTATGTTGCTAATTCAATGTGTTCTGTTTAGACTTGAAGTTTTGTGGAATTTATTGAGCCATTTTGGTATTGATATGATTGTGTTCCTTCTGGTTGCTCTAATGTGATTCACACTTGCACACTTTGACATGACTTGTGTATGAAACGGATTTGGTGCATAGTTTTGATATGAGACCAATTGGACTTTATTCTTGAGTGATTTATATTGATTCTTGTTGAGTTTCACTTGCTGTTTTAAATTTTTCACCTCCTTTTGACCCTAGGCTTGTCCTAGTGGTCTTGCTTCTCATGTTTGAGTTTGCTTTTCAGGTTAAGAAGTACATGCTTTAAGGAGATTAATTCAAGTTGATTAAGTTTGGTCTATTTGATTGTTATGGACTAACTTGGTTTGTTTTGTAGGATGCCTCTAGCTCATTTGTTTTGAGCTTGTGCTTTGCACATGTGATTGATTGTGTTGACTGTTGAGTCTTATCCTGTCTGTTTTGACTTTGTGATTGGTGTACTGATTATATTTGATTGATTTCAGGTACATTAGTTGCTTTAGTTCCTTTGAGAACTTGCTTTGCTTTGCTTGATAGCATTAGCATTGAGGTATAACATCCTCTTCTTCATGTAGTCTGGAAGACCTGGCTTGTTACTTAGCCAGGCAACTGTCTGAAGTCCTCCTTAAGAGGCAATGCTTGTGATTGTTTATTTTTGTCCCCAAGCAGGAAAAGTCCTTTGATAAGGCAATTGGTAGATAAAAGAGATGTGTAGTCCATCTCCTACTATTCAGTGTGTCATCCCTTTGCTCACATTACATGTTTGAAGCATTGGGATATTAACCCAAGATCTATAGAGTCATTGACTTGTGGAGAGAGTTCTAACTTTCTGAACTCCCACACCTTCTATCATTTAATGCTCTCCCTGACCAGGGATAAGAGTAATGAGGTACACCCCTCATATCCTTTCATCTGCTTCACCTTGACCCTCAATGTCAAGGTTAAGAGCAACATTAACCCCATTCCAGTTGGCTTCAATGCCTAACCTTGTTTGAGCCTAATTGCTTGTGTATAGTGTGTGCTGTTTGCCTTGTTGGCATGATTACTTGACTCATTTATGCATATTTGCTTGAGTTTTGCCATTGTGCATTTATCATCATTAATTCTTCATTCGTGCATGATCATCATTTCATTGTCTTTGTGACCCATTTGTGGTTTGCCCATTGAGGACAACTGTAAGTCCTTTTATTGGCCAGTGTTCCAATGACATGGAAGGGATAGAGTGTAAGACCATTTCATTGGTCACTCATATCTGATCGCGACTTTATGAGTCGAAATTAGGGTACAAACTGCAAGTGCATAGTTCTATCGCGTAATTTTAAAAGATATCGATCCCACAGGGACTTATGAATCGATATACCGTTATCTAAGGTTACTTCGTAAAGCTAAGGTGAATAATGTTTGATTGTTTGGGGGAAAAGCTAAAAACTGAACTAAGATCTAGATTAAATATTAATAAAGCGGATATCGGTATGCAGTTCGTCGTAATTAGGGAATCAATTCTTTGTCAGATCCTTGGTTTTAAAACAAATCGTTTCAGTTGACTTTATTGATTAAAAGTTCTATCTCAAACTCTCGCTCTGTTGAATAAACCATGATTTTATGTTAACGTAGCTGTCACTTATAATTAAGTCAAAAACCATTTTTTGAAAGCAATAAAGTCCGTAGAAACTCCTTTTAAGAAAACACTAACCGTTTAAACACCCTTATCTCAAACTCTCGCTCTGTTGATTTAGGTTATATAATTAAATTCGAATGCTTAACTCTCGTCCTCACATTCAATCTTTAAAAATACTTTTTGGAAAAGATTAGAATTTAATTAACTCTAAAAATTGCTCTCGCCCTGATCTAGAATTAATGTCCAATTTACACTGTCCAGTTAAAACCTCAAACTTTCGCTCTATTGATTTTAACCTCTTTATGTCCTTTACTCTCGTATAAATACTTTGTTATTAAACCTGTAAACTGAGACCGTAAAAAGAGTGATTTTAATTTTAAATTTAATTAAACCGACTTAGTTTTGATTCCTTATTCCGCTTACTTTACATACCGATATCTAAGCGAATTAGCCAGACATGCTAAACAAACTTAAATAATTATCATGCATAAACAGACTCATCTCAAGCAAATAATATAAATAAATAATAAAACAAAGCATTAAACAATAATTAAAGAACCTGAATAATTCAAACAGTAGTCTTGAACACTCCACCACAAGCCGGTAGGATTTGCTCTTGAATTCTTCAATCAAACAACAAATTAAAACGAAGGAATAAAAAAACTAGATTCTAACGTAAGGTTAGATCCGGTGAAAAGGTACACAATAGTTTCCGGTTTAGAAACTATTATGCGAAAAACTAATTAAGTGC
The DNA here is from genome assembly GCF_024323335.1 of Lathyrus oleraceus. Taxonomy (NCBI): domain Eukaryota; kingdom Viridiplantae; phylum Streptophyta; class Magnoliopsida; order Fabales; family Fabaceae; genus Lathyrus; species Lathyrus oleraceus. Next base: position 177,340,394 of record NC_066581.1, read on the forward strand.
TAGAGAAAAAAATAGAGTTGCAAAAGAAAACAATAAAAATTGCAAAAGTAGTACGTAAAAGGTATGCCTAAGCTGCTGAAGAAAAGAAAATTGGAAACTGCCGAAATCTGGAAAAAAGCGTGCGTGCCGTCCTTCTGCAGGTTTAGAAAGTAGCTATTTATATTGGTGCCTTCCGTAACGGTTTTCAAAGCGTCTTCCGTAAATATAGCCATTACTTTGAAAAAGAGTCAAGCGTGCAGATAGGTTCAACGTGGTCTGTTGCGTTCCTGGTGCCAAAAATGTAGGGGAATGGTGTGACGTTCGTCACACCATGTGTGACGTTCGTTACAGGAGTGTGCAAGGCGTGACGCTCGTCACAGCCTCTGTGACGCTCGTCACAGGCACAGTGCCTGTGTTCTTGTGCTTTGGGCTGGGCTTTGATATTTGCTCCTTTTCATTCCTTTTTTGCACCTCCTTTTCTTCCTTTTTTACTTGTGCTTCAAATAAACCACCTGAGACAAATAGAAAGGAAATACCGCGTAATATCTAATAAAATGAAGTAAATTGAAATAAATAATAATATAATTTAATTGAATTAAGTCCTAAAATATGATATAATTTCATGTTATCAAACTCCCCCATACTTAGATCTTTGCTTGTCCTCAAGCAAAATTCAGTATAGAACTTGTTAACAATTTTTAGCCAGATGAAATTTCAAAACACACGTCAATTCGTACTAGGTTGCATGTAGACTTTGTTTAGAAGTGACCTGAGTTAAATCTTGACATCAACAGCCCGCCGTCACAACCTCAAATAACCCCACGCTCATGCAAATCAGTTCAAGTACACTATTATAGCTATCCTAGTTCCTTTACTCTTATTTCACCCGTTTTCATTCTAGCGAAATCACATTAAGCCCTTTATCTTTTCGCGCACATAGTGGAGTAACCGGTTAGTGATTCTGATTCCCTTTTTAGCTTGAAGCTCTAGTACGTAAGTCGGATAACTTCGTTATTCAGTCCATTGCAAATTGCGGGGGATCGGACCATAGTCTGCCCTACCAAGTTCAGCACCAGATACCTGCTGAACCAACTCATAATGGATTTTTCATATTATGATTTTGTATGATCTGCAACCTTTAGATTAAATGATCTGGTAAGGATCACCTAACTTACTTAGTGCATTTCCTGATATATATATATATATATATATATATATATATATATATATATATATATATATATATATATATATATATATTTTTTATGTTACTTTGGGAATCATTCACTTATATTCATCGGCTCTCCACGTAGTTTGCTATTGGGATGGTGCTGACTTCTCGTATAAACTACTCGGGGTTACTATAAGGTTAAAAGTCCAAGGGATTGGTATAATAGGTACTTATTCTGATCTAACATGTTGCGGTTTGTTTAGAGTGTTTGGCGGTAATAGTTTTCGTCTTAATTCGTCTCAAGTTCGATAAAAATGAGCAACCTTTATACTTATTGAGTGTTGAATTTTTTGTTGTGGCTCATGAAAATTGAGGGAATAGATAATAGAAATTGTTCACACTCGGGACTTAACTTAAAATAAATCTAAATTATAATAAAATATATTATTATTATTTTTTTTTATTTTTTTTATAATTCCAAGGGAAATAATAATGAAGGGAAGGGTACATACTTGAAAAAAAAAGGAAATAGAAATGAACAGGTTCCCCCCCATACTTAAATTAAACATTGTCCTCAATGTTTTAAGGAAATGAAATACAATGGGGTAAGGAAAAAGAAACTACAATTAATGCTGCCTTCCGCCTCTGGTTCTTGGGCCTGGTGATCGTTGATGTACCTCTAAGTTGTCAAACCTGCTAAGCAAATCGGCGAACCGCTGATCGGTAATGGCATTCCTCGCTTCCTGTTGGGCTTGCATATGGCGCATCATTTGCATCATTTCGAGGTTCTGTGCTTGCATGCCATCAATTACATCCATGATGTCATCGTTGGTTGCAGGCCTTCGTCGTCGACGACGTGAGGATGGGCCAGCTGCAGCATCGGAGTGGTTGAGCGGGACAGATTGTTGTGCAGGAGTAGGATCACCTTGTTCCATGTCTTCAAACTCGTCTGCGGGCGGGTTTGCGTGTGAAGGTTCGGTGTCTTCGGGAGCATTTAGGTCATAGAGGTGGCGGTTGGGGTTTGTGACATCTGTTAGGGCCATGTTGGGTAGGACAACGCTTGGGATGGCCTGGTTGTTCATCATAAGATAATATCCTCCTCCTACTCTATTCTTAATCAGGCGGCTGGATCGACAGTAGCTGGTGTCCATAAATAGGGGAGGTAGAGAATCTAAGGTTTGGAGTTGGTCCCCTAAGTTTAAGCCTAGTGCTATGGTGGTGATTAATCCGCCAATTACAAAAGGTTGACGGCCTCTAGCACATAAGGTGCGGATATGATGAAATAGAAAAGAGGCGGCGTTTACCTTAACATTCGATTCGAAGACGCATTCGAGGAAGAAAAGTTCCTTTGCGTTGACCTTGCTGTTGTTTGGTCTACCAAAAACTGTGTTCTGTAAGATGCGGATAAAATATCGGATGGTTGGGTTATGTATGTGGGAAAGAAGGAGCTCTTCCCAGTTGTAGGCATCTAGACCGGATATTTTCTTTAAAATGGTGAAAACGGCAACTGTGTTCCAGTTTAGGTCGGGAGGGATTCTGGGGTAGACTTGGCCTTCTGTGGAGAATTGTAGCATGGTACTCAACTGGTTTTGGGTTAAGGAGGACTTGGTGTTGAACATACGGAAGGTTGCGGTGCCGGTTAAGAATTCGTCTTCACCGGCGGGAGTGTTGTATGCGTATGAGCTTAAGAATTCTAAGGTTAGGGAGGGGTAGGTGGGTTGATTATGGGTGCATAGAAAGGTTAAGTCGGCTTGGCCGAGCATCCATTCGATACCTTGGAGTAATCCTAATTGTTGTAAACAAGTAAAATCAGGATACCTGGTGGAGACGACGCCTCGCTGTTGGAAACGTTCGAATTTCTCCCTTTGATAATTCTCATCTTCGGATCGGAATGTGATATTTCCTAAATTCTGGTTACCCGCCATACTGATGAATGGATTGGAGGAGGTAATTTGCAAAAGAAAAGAAAAGTATTTGATAGGAGAAAGTGGTTTGTGGTGAATGAAGGAAGGTTTGGTGGGTATTTATAGGAAAAAATTTTGGAAGTAGGAAAATAGGTGGTTGAAAAGTGAATGAATGTGGGTAAATGTGAATGAATGGGGAAGGTAAAAAGTTGAAAAGGGTGTAACGTTCGTCTCCAACGGCTCTTTAACGTTCACCTAGTCTGAAGGGCGTTACGCCCGTTACAGGTGCATGACGGGCGTCACAGGTACTTAGTGTGACGTCCGTGACAGATTGTGTGACGCTCGTCACACAGTCTGTTTGGCAATGGCTTCAGCTAGCGTCCTTCAGAGTGACAAGGTAATGTATTTATTATTATTTATTTTATTTTTTTCTATTTTTTTTTTGTTTTGCTACGGGTTAATTTATTTTGCTATTTAATTTCTCCTGCATGCTATTCTACTTTGTATAATAGTGCATATATAAATTAATAAGCAACAGTAGAGAACATTTTTTTATGTAGATATTGCATAATTCATGATAAAGCAGAATAATTCAATAACTTCGTAAATTAATCATAATGTAACATTTGGGAAAAAGGGAAAAATAAAAGATTGCTAAAAAGAAAACAAATACGAAAGCAACATTAATGAATAATCTAAGTAAAACTAAATAACTAAGAAAAAAAACTTCTATCCATCTGCACGATCTCTGGCCTGAGGAGCAAGGGAATCAACGCGGTTTATCAATTCGTGAAACTGATTTGTCATGCTGTCCATGCATCCTTGAACTTCATGTCTCATGTTAGTGAACTCTTCTCTGAGGGCGTCTTGTTCTGACATCAAAGCTTCAATGGCGGTGTTATAGTCAGTTCCGGGCATATGATGTCGGAGGTCGGGTATTGCTGATCCTTCGGTCAGAACAGGCTGAGGAGGAGGGTCAATATCATAATAGCCAGCTGGTGTCTCAGGGTCAGACTCAGCATAAGGGATCTGGTCATCACAAATCTCATAATCCTGGATGGATGCAGTGGATCTAGCAGGAGAGGGTGTTGCGTTCAGATTGTAGAGCCAGTTACTGCGGTTGTGAACACTAGTCCTAGGATCGGGTAAGGTAAATAGGCAAAGAACCTGGTTATTAATTATAAGCTCGAACTCGTCAGATCCTAGGTTTGCTATAAACAAAGTGTTGAAGAGGAAGGGTATACTCATAATGGTAATGCCACAAAAAGGGCTTAAGTCGAGAATAGACTGACGTAATCCGATAGCGTTACCAATCATGGTTATCAGACCGCCTACTCTAATAGGTGCTCGCTCATCTTGGATAAGGTGGTCTAAATTTGCTAGCATAAAGGTGGCACCGTTTACTGGACGGTTCTGGGAAGCACAGAATATGATGAAAAGTTCATCACGTGAAACTGAAGTGCTGTTTGGCTTCTCTCCAAATAAGGTGTGGGTCAGGATCCCATGGAAGTAACGGAAAGCCGGGTTATGTATGTTTCCAGAGAGAAACTCATGTTCCTCGGGATCATCATTTCCAGTCAAACTACCCCAAAAGTGTTCAAGTTCTCTATATTCAAAAAGTTCTTCCTGGCTTACTGTGAATGTATCAAGGGAGGTAGGGAAACCCAAAAGGCTGGTAAAGTCTCTAATATTAAATTGGTACTCCATGTTGAACATTCTGAATTGGATAAAACCTCTGCTGATTCCTTTTCCACGGCTGGGTAGATAGATTAGGGAGCTAAGGAATTCTAGTGTTAGTTTCCGGTAGGTGGCGAAATGTCTTAGGATAGGGGATGTCTCCCATCCTATCTGATTCAGCAAATACAGGACACTTTCTCTTAGTCCAAGGGCAGTCATAGCCCAGTCATCAGCATATAAACTAGGTAGCATCTCTCTAGTGGCTAGTTCCTCAAATTTTAGTTTGTGAGCCATTCCTCTGAATTTGATACCCATACGGTCAATTTGTCCCATCAGGTTAGTGTTAGCTAGAGAAAAGAAAACATGAGTTATAGTCAGGATTTGGCCAAATGCCGAAAGAAGAAGAGAAAGTTTTTAAGGAATTAAGGTAAATCAAGAATCAATACTAAACAAAAATAGAAATAAATGAATAATCTCGAAGAGCAATACTTGAATGCGGGTGGAGCAATACTTGAATGCGGCTCATCTTGTGATGGAGCGGCGTAATCTCGAAGAGCACGAGCTGGTTCTGCCATCTCGGGCAAAGGAAGAAGATTTTTGAGATCAGGAAGTTCGATAGGAGGGAGATTGTTTTCAGCACGATATTCCCGAATTCGTCGTGAGACTCGGAGATAAAGTTCGATATCGTTGATTCGTAAATAGAGCGGCTCGTCTTGTGAGCGAGTGTGTGGCATACAAATCGACGATAGAAAGAAAAGAAAAAGGAAAGCCTTAGTCTCTACAGCGTAACAGAAGAGTTACGATATCGACTAAATAAAAGTCCCCGGCAACGGCGCCAAAAACTTGATCGCGACTTTATGAGTCGAAATTGGGGTACAAACTGCAAGTGCACAGTTCTATCGCGTAGTTTTAAAAGATATCGATCCCACAGGGACTTATGAATCGATATACCGTTATCTAAGGTTACTTCGTAAAGCTAAGGTGAATAATGTTTGATTGTTTGGGGGAAAAGCTAAAAACTGAACTAAGATCTAGATTAAATATTAATAAAGCGGATATCGGTATGCAGTTCGTCGTAATTAGGGAATCAATTCTTTGTCGGTTCCTTGGTTTTAAAACAAATCGTTTCAGTTGACTTTATTGATTAAAAGTTCTATCTCAAACTCTCGCTCTGTTGAATAAACCATGATTTTATGTTAACGTAGCTGTCACTTATAATTAAGTCAAAAACCATTTTTTGAAAGCAATAAAGTCCGTAGAAACTCCTTTTAAGAAAACACTAACCGTTTAAACACCCTTATCTCAAACTCTCGCTCTGTTGATTTAGGTTATATAATTAAATTCGAATGCTTAACTCTCGTCCTCACATTCAATCTTTAAAAATACTTTTTGGAAAAGATTAGAATTTAATTAACTCTAAAAATTGCTCTCGCCCTGATCTAGAATTAATGTCCAATTTACACTGTCCAGTTAAAACCTCAAACTTTCGCTCTATTGATTTTAACCTCTTTATGTCCTTTACTCTCGTACAAAAACCTTGTTATTAAACCTGTAAATTGAGACCATAAAAAGAGTGATTTTAATTTTAAACTTAATTTAACCGACTTAGTTTTGATTCCTTAATCCGCTTACTTTACATACCGATATCTAAGTAAATTAGCTAGACATGCTAAACAAACTTAAATAATTATCATGCATAAACAGACTCATCTCAAGCAAATAATATAAATAAATAATAAAACAAAGCATTAAACAATAATTAAAGAACCTGAATAATTTAAACAGTAGTCTTGAACACTCCACCACAAGCCGGTAGGATTTGTTCTTGAATTCTTCAATTAAACAACAAATTAAAACGAAGGAATAAAAAAACTAGATTCTAACGTAAGGTTAGATCCGGTGAAAAGGTACACAATAGTTTCCGGTGTAGAAACTATTATGTGAAAAATTAATTAAGTGCTAGAGAAGAAAATAGAGTTGCAAAAGAAAACAATAAAAATTGCAAAAGTAGTACGTAAAAGGTATGCCTAAGCTGCTGAAGAAAAGAAAATTGGAAACTGCCGAAATCTGGAAAAAAGCGTGTGTGCCGTCCTTCTGCAGGTTTAGAAAGTAGCTATTTATATTGGTGCCTTCCGTAACGGTTTTCAAAGCGTCTTCCGTAAATATAGCCATTACTTTGAAAAAGAGTCAAGCGTGCAGATAGGTTCAACGTGGTCTGTTGCGTTCCTGGTGCCAAAAATGTAGGGGAATGGTGTGACGTTCGTCACACCATGTGTGACGTTCGTTACAGGAGTTTGCAAGGCGTGACGCTCGTCACAGCCTCTGTGACGCTCGTCACAGGCACAGCGCCTGTGTTCTTGTGCTTTGGGCTGGGCTTTGATATTTGCTTCTTTTCATTCCTTTTTGCACCTCCTTTTCTTCCTTTTTTACTTGTGCTTCAAATAAACCACCTGAGACAAATAGAAAGGAAATACTGCGTAATATCTAATAAAATGAAGTAAATTGAAATAAATAATAATATAATTTAATTGAATTAAGTCCTAAAATATGATATAATTTCACGTTATCAGTCACTTATCTCTCATGTGAACTTTATTAATTGATTGATTTTCATGACTGCCGCAACCTGAAAAATACAGTGCGCGAAAAAACAACCGGCAAAAGAAAATGACAGAAGAGTCGCCACCGTGCGTTATTCATCCCAAAGGAGGGAAAGGAAACGCTCGAAGTAAACCTGAAAAAGGAAAGGACAAGACGGGGTCTCGCAACCAAATCTTGGGTTCGGGAGTCGGTTATGCGAAGGGAAGGTATTAGCACCCCTACGCATCCGTAGTACTCTACGGGATCCACTTTTGTAGTTCTTGTCTAAAGGGTGTGAGCTTATCTTGTGCTGTTTACCAAAAAAAAAAGGTTAAATGAAAATGACTCGCGCGGATGTCGCATCCACTGCATACGTATCTCATCTGAATATGAGAATCAGAGTCTTCGTAGCTCGGCTGACCTATGGGTTGGGGGGATGTGTGCTCGCTAAGACATCACGTCTTATGCCTACGTATCTCATCTGGAATGAGAATCAGAGCAAGCCGTAGTTCGGCTAACTACGGGGTTATGGATTGGGTTTTGGACGAACAACGTCACTACGCAATCTACCGGATGCTCGACCGTTGGAGACTTACTCGCCTGTAGTAGAAGGAGTTAACGTGTTGCTTTGGATTTTAGGGTTTGGGATGCTCAAGGGCAAAAAGGCAGTCCTTGACGAAGGAACCGCGCTACCTGCAGGGATACGAACACATACAAAACAAACATGTATAAAGTAAATGTGCCAACAAGGGGATTAGAAGTAAATAAACAAAAGAAAACAAATGTCTCCTATCGAGGTCTTCCAGCTAAGAAAGCGATAAAATGTGGAAAAGAGGTAAAAGTACCACACGGATAAAGATCCGAAGTAACAGCAATTAAAGGAGTAAGAAACCCAGGGATCTCCCAAGCTAATGCCATCAAAGAAAGGTGAGTCAGTACAGGTAATCGGAATGAACCTCCAGGGGGTATCCCACAAATAAAGTGGGAAAACCACGCAAACCATCTCTGCAAGAGTCTGTGAGCCCTCACAAAAACTCAACAAAAGGGTTAGTGAAACACGATAAGCATTTTTTCCATGGATAACAGTATGGTTTCAGAAACCTCAAACCCTGTGGCATACATTTCAGAAATCATGTGATTAAACATTCAAGGCATAGGTTTCACCCATTCATGCATAATTAAACCCGTGGGCAAAAACATAATGAAATTCATCCATCATACCTCATACATTCAGATGATCCAAATTAAGAGCATAAAATTATGGGAATGAGGCAAACCTGATGGGAGAGACCGGTTGAAATCAAATGGCACGGCTGGGTTTGCAAGGCAATGTTAGGGTTTGCAAGAGATGAAAGTGTGTGAGTCAGATTGAATTTTTCAGAGCTTCCTGGGGGTTGCTCTGAGTTCTCTGTCAGGTTTCTCTCTAGGTTTTGTCAAGGGTTTTGTTTCAAGGAAACCTCAGAGTATTTTGCTTCTCTTCCTTTTTCTGTCTGATCTCCCTCTTTTATAACCTGATTTTCATGGCTTTGTGGGCTCAAATGAGAGAGGTCCAAGTCCAAGTTTTCTTTATTATATTTTATTTATTTATTTTAGTTATTTATTTATTTATTTATTTATTTCGTTTTTTTTTAAATAAAGTTTCTTGGATCTAATTCTGATTGACATGATGAAATGCAATATGAAATGCTAAATGAATGCATGAATGAGGAGGGCAAATTTTGGGGTGTTACTGTTGCCCCTATTCAATCATCAGCTAACCCGAGTAGGATGAAAGTGAACAGCTTATCAGACAAACGGGGTGAGCTGTGATTGAATACCAAAGACAGACCGAAAATTTACGCTCCGAGAACACCACAAAAACGCGGAAATACACCGCGCTGTTTATTTTTCTTCCGATCCTCTGGCTGGATCTGAATCAGTCTTCTGGCTTAATCTGGAGTTTCGATCCTCTGGCTGAACCTATACTCAATTTAGTCCTCTGGTTGGATATTAATTTTGATCCTCGGGCTGGATACGATTTTGATCTTCTGGCTAGATCTTCTTCGATCTTCTGGCTAGATCTCCTTCGTTTCGATTCTCTGGCTGAATCTATTTCCTTTGATTCTCTGGCTGGATATCAATTTTGATCCTCAGGCTGGATACGATTTTGATCTTCTGGCTAGATCTTCTTCGATCTTCTGGCTAGATCTCCTTCGTTTTGATTCTCTGGCTGAATCTATTTCCTTTGATTCTCTGGCTGAATCTACTTCGATCTTCTGGCTAGATCTGAATTGTTGCGATTTTCGATCTTCTGGCTAGATCTTCTTTGTTTTGATTCTCTGGCTGAATCTACTTCGATCTTCTGGCTAGATCTGGATTGTTTTGATGATAAATTCCCATCATTAGGATCCCGCATCTGAGGCATGCGCTGGTTGACCCTCTTTTGAAATCTACACCCAACCTTCATATTAGATATGCAGCTTCGAGAATATTCCACTTTTGGGCTTCGTACATATTCTTCGGGCTAGAACATGTTGTAACGACTCCTCAATTAGACTTGGGCTTGCTGGGGAAATAAAGCTTGTAGGCGACTTCACTGGGGAATCTTCAAATTGAGCCTTAGGCTGGCTTACTGGAACACGATTCTCAGGCTGAATCTTCGAAATGACCCTCAGGCTGGAACACTGGAACACGATTCTCAGGCTGAATCTTCGAAATGACCCTCAGGCTGGATCACTGGAACACGATTCTCAGGCTGAATCTTCGAAATGACCCTCAGGCTGGATCACTGGAACACGATTCTCAGGCTGAATCTTTGAAATGACCCTCAGGCTGGATCACTAGAACACGATTCTCAGGCTGAATCTTCAAAATGAACCTCAGGCCGGATCACTCACGCTTGATCCTCTGGCTGGATCTCATGACCTTGGTCGTAAAGTAATTCTTCAGTCTGCTTGGAAGAACCTGTTTATCAGCTTATGTGTATGCTTGATATGATATGCATGCAAATGCAAATGTTATGCATGGTGTAAAAAGAAATCTGCTTGGGGAAGCAAACTCCGGTAGGGAACAGATCGCTGTATCAATCCTTGAATGCTCTGTGGGGAATGATCCGTCTGCCGGGACCAATGAGCCACTAAAAATAAATTGGCTGCTTGAAAAGTTGACCTTACGGGGGGAGTATCAACTATGGAAACTTTGTTCGGCGAGGCTCTGTGAGGAGAGTCTGTGGGGAAAACACTTCCTGGGGAAATGTCGTAGGAAATGACCTTTGCTGGGGATATGAACTTGCTAATCGCCCTCAAGCTGGGGATTAACAAATCTGTTAAAAATAATCTGCTGGGGAATGAGATGAACACTGGGAACACCACCCTCTCATCTGTTGGTTATGCAACCACTTCGCTGTTGCTAGGAAGATACAGTCTGACATTGTCAACTCCGCTGGGGAACATGCTCTGCTGAGGAGAGACTTTGTCAACCGCTTGGGGATGAAGATTCATGACTTGGCATCCGGTTCCTGTGACCTGCAACCAAAAATACACGTATGCCTCGGGGGAATTACTCGGTTTGAATTCACCGTCCGGGATTAAGCACATTCAAAGCAATTTTAAATGTTTTCCTGTGCAAATCATCTGCAAAAGCCACCATTATGTTCATATGCAATATGTTTTATCAAAAATTCGGACATTTTTGCCAACAAACTGATAAATGAAAAATAAAGAGGCTCTTTAACTGAATTATTCGACTCTTACTGGGGAGAAAATTTGTGCCAGGAATAGGCGAGGGTATCAGGAAGCTGATCCCTGAAAAGAGGTGATCGCTATAAAAAGAGAACTATCCTAATGGCAATGGGGATACGGGGTCCCACCGAGTTTCGACTCTACTATGGCTCGTATGTCCTCAAGACGCTCTGCTCATCTTGCTTTCTGAAGTGGATGATTAGTCGATCTTTAACCTTCGAAGATTGCCGGATTGAATGAAATGGTGATATAACACTGATGAACTCAGATCACAGTCATTCGCTTATTCCCTAACTTTTGCTTGGATCGCCCCCTTTTCGGGTTTTTAATCCACCGGGATACCCATTTTTGCCTGAGCCTCCCTTTTGGGTTTTCGACTCACCGGGTGTACTCTTTTTTTATATCCCTAATTTTTGCCCGAACCTCTTTATTCTTTTTTTTTTGGTTCGTCGGGATGCCCTTTTTTTGCCTGGACTATTCTTTTTATCGTCCAGCGGGTCTATTTTATGCGAAGTATTTTTTTTAACTACGTCTAAGTTAATAGGGGACGGGAATCCTTCTCCATCCATGGTTGTTAGCATCAAAACTCCGCCATAGAAAATCCTTTTAACCACGTACGGACCCTCATAGTTCGGTGTCCATTTGCCCATGTGATCTGTGTTGGGAGGAAGAAATCTTTTGAGTACCAATTCACCGACTTGATACCCCCGAGGGCGCACTTTCTGACCAAATGCTTTCTTCATTCGTCTCTGAACGAGATACGTCAATTCTGGGTACATAGTTCCAGCATAGCACCATTTCCCGTTGGTTTGATTGATGACCAAAGCTGAATCCCCGTATACATCCAGGGTTTTAATCTGTATATTGACGGCTTCCTCAAGTCTTAGGATATAAGCTTCGTATTCGACTTCATTGTTGGTGCAGGGAAAAGTTATTCTGGCACCAAATGGCATATTAACCCCCTTCCGGTGTGATCAACACTACACCAACTCCGCGACCATTGACGTGGACCGCCCCATCAAACATCATAACCCATTTGGATTCAGGGTCAGGCCCCTCCTCCGGGAGTGGTTCCTCTCAATCTTTCGATTTGAGAAACATGATGTCCTCATCAGGAAAGTCAAACCTCATAGGTTGGTAATCATCAATCGGTTGCTCTGCAAGATAGTCTAACAAGACACTTCCCTTGATGGCTTTTTGTGAAGTGTATTGGATGTCATACTCTGTTAGTATCATTTGTCACCTAGTAACCTTTCCGGTAAGTGCTGGCTTTTCAAAAATATACTTGACTGGATCCATTTTTGATATCAATAGAGTCGTGTGAGTCAACATACACTGTCTTAGTCGACGAGCAGCCCATGCCAAAGCGCAACAAGTTTTCTCGAATAGTGAGTATCTTTGTTCACAGTCGGTAAACTTTTGCTAAGGTAGTATATTGCATGCTCTTTTTGACCTGACTCGTCATGCTAACCGAGCACACAACCCATTGACCTTTCTAACACAGTCAAGTACATGATCAACGGTCTTTCCTCTCGGCCTGTAGACTTGCCCCGATCTTGATCTCTTTCCTGTCGTCTGTGGTACCGATGTTGACGGTCTCAATCACCTCCTGATAAGGTGTAATAGCTCGGTCCTCCTGTTTCAACAATCTGGCTAACCCTTCAGGCAATTCACAATCTTCCTCAACCCCTTCTTCGGCTTAACAGATAGGATTGTCGAAGTCATACTTGGCCATAGCAGTGTCGTTAGTAGTGAGATTCGGGTGGTCCGCTCTGCATGATGGAGGATCATGCTTTACTTTAGAATGAGAGATTTTTTTTGGAAAGAAAGAAAAAACGAAAAAAGAAACATTGCCATTTTTTTTTGTAAAAGTAAAAAAACTGAAAGAAAGAGAACACAAAATTGTTTGCAAAAGCCGTCCTTTATTGATGATAAAAATAATTGCGAAATGTAACTAAATGGATGGCCCTACAAATGAGCCGTTACACCTTGGGCAAAGTGTAAGACTTTATTATGCATGTAATAAAGGAAAACAATAAAAATCACTCTTTCAGTAGAGTAACCCAGACGGTTTTTTCAGACGATCAATTGTCGAGCTTTTCTCCCGGGACACACGGGCGAATTCAGCTATCTAAGTCACAGTCGCTGTCAGCCTTGTCTTCATCTGCAGCATTGACGATGTGGGGAGAAACCAAACCCCCGCTGGAGAGAGTACCGGTTTCATTCTTCTGAGATCCCGGAGCATACCCCAATCCAAACTTGTCTTCTTTTATGATTGGCTCCACAAATTTGCCCCAGCCTTGGGCATTACCAGCTTTAACCACTTCGACAGCTTGCTTGTATGAAGAGATAGAAGTCCCGACCTTCTCAAACTCAGGTGAAAAGACAGCTTCGGGCGCGACCTCATTGATGTTTATGGCTTCGAAGCCCTGACACAGCATCTCGCCGTCCATCTCTACATACTTAAATGTAGACAGGTGGCTGACAAAAATATCCTCTTCACCACAGACAGTGACGACCTGACCTTCTAGTTCATATTTGAGCTTCTGGTGGAGGGTAGAAGTAACAGCACCGGCAACATGAATCCAAGGCCGACCTAGCAGACAGCTATAGGCAGGCTGGATATCCATCACATAAAAGGTGCTCTTGAACACCTGCGGTCCAATCTTAACTGGCAACTCAACTTCGCCAAAGACAACTCTCTTAGAGCCATCAAAAGCCCTCACAACTAAGTTATTTGGCCTCAGGATGGTGTCATCGCAATCCAACTTCATTAAGGCTTTCTTTGGAAGAACATTCAGAGAAGAGCCTGTATCAACCAAAACATGGGAAAGCATCACCCCTTTGCACTCCATTGTGATATGCAAGGCTTTGTTGTGATTCCTGCCCTCAGATGTCAGGTCATTCTCGGTGAAACCTAGCCCCCGGCTAGCGTTTACATTGGAAACTACTGACTCCAGCTGGTTAACAGTTATCTCCGGTGGAACATAGGCCATATTCAGTACTTTCAACAAGGCTGCTTTGTGCGCCTCAGAGCACAGCAATAATGAGAGAATTGAGATCTTTGAGGGTGTCTGATTTAGCTGGTCGACTACCTTGTAGTCACCTTTCTTGATAATCCTCATAAACTCATCCACTTCCTTCTCGAATGCGGTCTTAGGAGGATCTTCCTCAATAGTAACCTCTTCGGCGGCCATCTGTTTCCCTTTAGCCTTGGCAGCTGCCTCGGCTTCAGTATTCGCGCGCAATGTTGATGGTGCAAATAGGCGTCCACTGCGAGTGAAGCCACCAACCCCTCCAACATTGTCTACAGCGGAGCTACCAATGTCAATGTCTTCTTCGTTAACTTTCTGCCCCTGGCAGTAGATATCAGCCCCATAGTGCCACGGGATAGCACTGTCTTTCTCATACGGAACGGGTCCTGGTATTGTGATGGTGATCGGACCAACCAAAGTCGGTTGAGGGTTGTCAGAGTAAATTGCAACTGGTGCTGAACTTTCGATGTTCACCGCTGCTGGTTTTGTACTTTCTGGGAAATATATTGTTGTCGGAGCGAGTCTCTCGGGAACATATATTTCTTCAGGAGTGAAATAAAACGTCACCGTCGATACATCATTCTTCACTGGACGGGCCTGATCGAACTGAAGACAACCTTCATCTATCAGTTGCTGAATACCCCTTCTCAAACTGTCACATCCGTTTTCGGCAGCTTGACAATTTCTGCATTCTTCCCCACAGCCCGGGAAAATCTGTCCTTTCAGAAGTCGGTCTTTAACCACCGATAGCGAAGTCTTCACCTTAGTCACATCAGAAACCAAATTCAAAGTTTCCCCACTATCAACAGCATTAATCCTCTGCCCGCCGTGAGTCGGCATCAGGTTTTGGATAACATTAGGCACCGGAGCAAAATTGATAGCCTGGGCATCTCTCAAATCTTGTACTTTTAACTGGAGAGCCTTGCAATTATCTGTAGTATGGCCAGGTGCGTTGGAGTGAAAAGCACATCTGGCGTTGACATCATAACCTCTAGGCAAATTATTGGGATCGATTGGTGGGGCCAGAGTTCTCAACGTAACCAGATTCATGTCAATCAGCTTGGGAAGTAATACTGAATAAGGCATTGGGATTGGCTCGATGACCCGGTCCGTCTGCCTTGGACGTTGTTGATAGTGTCTCTGCTGACCCGAATTACCTCCTTGTTGTTGATTGTTGTACCTGGGTTGTTGTTGCGGATGATATTGCGGTTGAGGAACAGGTGTTGGAATAGTGACTACGGCCACTTGATCTTGATAATAATTAGGGCGTCCTCTACCCCTGCCTCTGCCGGCATACACAACGCTTGGCTGGCCTTCTTTTCTTCGCTGACCGTTACCAGCAAACGGTCTCTTGGGACCTGATGAGTTGGAAGCACTATTGTCTTGAATTCGGCCCATCTTCAACAGACTCTCGATTCTTTCTCCAGCAATTACTATCTCTGCAAAGCTGATTGACGGGCAAGCAGCCAATCTCTCAATATAATTTCCTTGAAGAGTGTTCATGAACATGTCCGCCATCTCCCTTTCAGACATAGGGGGTTGGACGGACGCAGCAATCTGTCTCCAACGCTGAGCATACTCTCTAAAGGTTTCCTTGGCAGTCTGAGACATACCTTGCAACAAGGTCCGATTTGGAGCCATGTCCAAGTTGTATTGATATTGCTTGACAAAAGCCTCTGCCAAGTCTTTCCAGCTCTTGATGGTAGTACGAGACAAATGAGAATACCATTCACGAGAAGCTCCAGTTAGACTGTCTTCAAAATAGTACATCCACAGCTTTTCATCTTCCGTGTGAGCTCCCAACCTTCCCAGATAAGATTGGAGATGAGTGCGTGGGCAAGAAGCCCCGTTGTATTTCTCAAAAGTAGGGGGTTTGAACTTGTGAGGAATCCTTACTCCCTGAACCAGACCAAGATTTGTGACATCAAAGCCTAAGGAATTTTGAGACTCCAAAGATTTGAGCTTCTCAGCAAGCTCATCCATACGGCGAGTGGTCTCGAGGGCCTCGTCGTGCAAAGAAAATTGATCATACTGATAATCTTCAGTAACGGGGCGCCCGTTAATCCGAATTCCTTGATTCACATTGTACCTTCCGCCAATACCATTTCCAACATTCCCTGTGTTGCCAACATTACCCGGGTTTCCATCAGCATTTGTGTTACCCGCGTTACCAGTGTTCACAGGGTTATCAGCGTTCCCAGGGTTACCAGGGTTTCCCTTAGCATTTGGTATCTCCACCTCCGGATCGGGTCTCGGTTGCTCAACCAATTCCCTCAGCTTTTCCTGGCCTTCTGCCATACCAGTCATCAATGTCATCAACTGATCCATCCTTTCACGCATATCAGCCAGCTCTTTCTGTACTTGGTCCATCGCTAGCTGTGGACGATTTTCCTTTGTCGGGTACCTGTGGACTCGCTTGGGACCAATAACTGCCTGATACAGGGAACTAACATTAGACACTGCGGTGACACTTGTAAAACAGACAAGGGTTAATATGCATGGTATGCGATGCACTGCTTGTTCAGTTTTAAGGTACCCCCGTTTTGAAAGGGAATACCCTGCAAATGAAATAGCATGAGATGTTGGATGCAAATATGCAGATGATGTTATGCAATGCAAAGGCATGTCAATCAGAATTGATGGATCCGCTTGAACATCTGTCAGGTTGCACTGCCTGGAGAGAAATTCATTGAGGAATATAATACAAGAGCAAAACTCTGCTCCAAAAAACCGGGTTGGTTGGAGGTTAAGGTTTCCTGAATTTAGCCCGCCCTTCACTGGTAGGTTCTAAGAACAGAAGTTCGTCAGCTTCAGCCATTCAGTCGTGAATAATACGTTTACCACTGAAGGTTTGGTATTATTACGGGACAAAAGACCTCCATTGACTCCCCTCAACAGGACATCCTAATAGCAAGTTCCCAGTCTCGGGATCCTCGGATTGAGCAGCGAGAATGCGCCCACCAGAGCTAACATAATCACGTCTCGGAGGAGAGGCCTCGAATGAGTTCTCGGGAAATGGTCACCAGAGTCGACGATTTCTAGAGGAACATCCTGCCGTTACGGAACACCCGTAAGACATAATATATCCAGAAGAAACCTCGTCTGGGTGTGGTTCTTCACGAACGACTTAACGTAGCAACACGCCACGCAAGCCTCATGATTATCCACTCTAAAACCTGTGTGTACACTCAAGCCTGGGTAATGGGCTTATCTCTCACAGAACACCCCATCCCAACAAACAAATAAACAGATCCAACAGATACAACAGATGCATGCAAGCAGGTAAGCAAATAAAGGTACAAAAGCATGAACACTCAATAAACAAGAAATCACACAAGCTAGGAGGGACTCGCTTAGGGAAGATGGACCAACAAGAGGTCAACTTCTTAGTGTCCCCAGCAGAGTCTCCAGCTGTCGCAACCTGAAAAATACAGTGCGCGAAAAAACAACCGGTGAAAGAAAATGACAGAAGAGTCGCCACCGTGCGTTATTCATCCCAGAGGAGGGAAAGGAAACGCTCGAAGTAAACCTGAAAAAGGAAAGGACAAGGCGGGGTCTCGCAACCAAATCTTGGGTTCGGGAGTCGGTTATGCGAAGGGAAGGTATTAACACCCCTACGCATCCGTAGTACTCTACGGGATCCACTTTTGTAGTTCTTGTCTAAAGGGTGTGAGCTTATCTTGTGCTGTTTACAAAAAAAAGGTTAAATGAAAATGACTCGCGCGGATGTCGCATCCACTGCATATGTATCTCATCTGAATATGAGAATCAGAATCTTCGTAGCTCGGCTGACCTATGGTTTGGGGGGATGTGTGCTCGCTAAGACACCGCGTCTTATGCCTACGTATCTCATTTGGAATGAGAATCAGAGCAAGCCGTAGTTCGACTAACTACGGGGTTATGGATTGGGTTTTGGACGAACGACGTCACTACGCAATCTACCGGATGCTCGACCTTTGGAGACTTACTCGCCTGTAGTAGAAGGAGTTAATGTGTTGCTTTGGGTTTTAGGGTTTGGGATGCTCAAGGGCAAAAAGGCAGTCCTTGACGAAGGAACCGCGCTACCTGCAGGGATACGAACACATACAAAACAAACATGTATAAAGTAAATGTGCCAACAAGGGGCTCATAAGTAAATAAACAAAAGAAAACAAATGCCTCCTATCGAGGTCTTCCAGCTAAGAAAGCGATAAAATGCGGAAAATAGGTAAAAGTACCACACGGATAAAGATCCGAAGTAACAACAATTAAAGGAGTAAGAAACCCAGGGATCTCCCAAGCTAATGCCATCAAAGAAAGGTGAGTCAGTACAGGTAATCAGAATGAACCTCCAAGGGGTATCCCACAAATAAAGTGGGAAAACCACGCAAACCATCTCTGCAAGAGTCTGTGAGCCCTCACAAAAACTCAACAAAAGGGTTAGTGAAACACGATAAGCATTTTTTCCATGGATAACAGTATGGTTTCAGAAACCTCAAACCCTGTGGCATACATTTCAGAAATCATGTGATTAAACATTCAAGGCATAGGTTTCACCCATTCATGCATAATTAAACCCGTGGGCAAAAACATAATGAAATTCATCCATCATACCTTATACATTCAGATGATCCAAATTAAGAGCATAAAATTATGGGAATGAGGCAAACCTGATGGGAGAGACCGGTTGAAATCAAATGGCACGGCTGGGTTTGCAAGGCAATGTTAGGGTTTGCGTGAGATGAAAGTGTGTGAGTCAGATTGAATTTTTCAGAGCTGCCTGGGGGTTGCTCTGAGTTCTCTGTCAGGTTTCTCTCCAGGTTTTGTCAAGGGTTTTGTTTCAAGGAAACCTCAGAGTATTTTGCTTCTCTTCCTTTTTCTGTCTGATCTCCCTCTTTTATAACCTGATTTTCATGGCTTTGTGGGCTCAAATGAGAGAGGTCCAAGTCCAAGTTTTTTTTATTATATTTTTTTTATTTTTTTTATTATTATTTTTAGTTATTTATTTATTTATTTTTCGTTTTTTTTTTAAATAAAGTTTCTTGGATCTAATTCTGATTGACATGATGAAATGCTAAATGAATGCATGAATGAGGAGGGCAAATTTTGGGGTGTTACAATGACCCCGTTGTTTAGGGTTTTACTTAGAACCATCAAACTTAGTTAACTGATTATTTCAGCTGGTTATTTGATACCTAATTCAACTATTATCTTTTAATCCCCTTGATTAGTGTTGACCAAAGGCCGCTTTGGTAAACCAAATCCTTTGTAATTGTGTTGTAATCCCCAAGCCTATTCAAGTGATCAAAAGACTCTTGATCACTTGATATGGCAAGTTCATTGCGTCCAAGCTATTATGGATATGCTGAATCTCAAAAGCTCAAGACCTTAAGGTTCAAACACAAGACCAAGACTTCAAAGTCAACATCAGTCAAGCATAACTAACAAAGTGGACTACTTCTAAAGCACGACAAAGGTATCAACATTTAACGGTCATAATTCAAAATGTATGGCACGAGTCTTAAGCAATAGAGAATGAATGAGAGTGGATAATTGCATTAAATCAT
Organism: Lathyrus oleraceus; assembly: GCF_024323335.1. NCBI lineage: Eukaryota > Viridiplantae > Streptophyta > Magnoliopsida > Fabales > Fabaceae > Lathyrus > Lathyrus oleraceus. The sequence continues at coordinate 177,360,005 of NC_066581.1, forward strand.
TCTGAATATCTTTGGGTATGGGACGCTTGACCCAGTTGCTCATCGTATTCACATCTATTCATAGACTTTAGCACAATTTGAATTACGTGATTGTCAAGTCTTCTCCTACAACAAGTAGTATTTCATCAATGAGATCAACACACAGGATCTCATATCAGCAACTTATTAATTTTGATTCGAGTTGCACACTATGAGCCTTAAGAAACAAAGAATGGATGAGAGTGGAGAATTCTATTAACTCATTCTGGATATCCTTGGGTATGGAACACTTAACCCATCTGCTCAAGGTATTCGCCTTTGTTCATAGACTTTAGTGTAATTTGAATCATACAATTGACAAGTCTTCTTCTTCAAGCAAGCATCGTATCATTCAATACTTCAATAGTGAAACACCATTGCACATCAATCATTTCTCCCTTAGTGGGTCATTAATCACACTCTCTTTGACATTCAAATATCCTTTGGATCAATTCACTTGTAATCAAATCCTGAAATCCTAATCAACCACTCAATCATTGTTTGCCTCGTTAGACCTCTTGTGCTTTGGCAGACCTTTATTCATTGTGAGCCTTATTAGACCTCTTGTGCTTATGCCCATTCTATTCAAGCAGTGTTTGCCTTGTTAGTCCTCTCGTGCTTTGGCAAATCCCTATTCATTGCTTTCCTTGTAAATCCTCTCGTGTATAGGCCAATCATTTCATACTCATTGTTCGTCTTATAAGACCTCTCGTGCTTAGACGAAGCTCTTGCCTTATAAATCCTCTCGTGTATAGGCCAATCATTTCATAATCATTGTTCGTCTTATAAGACCTCTCGTGTTTAGACGAAGCTCTTGCCTTATAAATCCTCTCGTGTATAGGCCAATCATTTCATAATCATTGTTCGTCTTATAAGATCTCTTGTGCTTAGACGAATCTCTCGCCTTATAAATCCTCTCGTGTATAGGCCAATCATATATCATTTGTCTATATCGTTAATCACTATTATTGGGTAGTGGTACACTCTTGCTTGTTAAGCAACCTACCTTCCCTCTTGGCAATCAATCTATTCTCCTATGTTTCAGCCGTAGTAGGTTGAACTACGATTGCTCTGATTTTCTCATTGCACGATGAGAATACGTAGGCATGAGGATTCGAATCCTCCGCGAGCATAATTATTTGTTCCTTCTTCATTAGGGCATTCCCTAAATTCATCTCCATGGAGCATTAATCATGACCTACATTCATACTCTATCTTCGTTCACTTTATGTGATATACCCTACTCTTTGAATCGACTACACTATCTTTTTGGGCTCCATCTTGTATCTCTTTGTGAACTAAGAGCCGATTTGTTTGTCTTGTTAGTCATCTTCTTGGTTAGACGAACATATCCTTGTGAGGGAAAATATGCCTAGTCCTTATTTTAATGATGTCAAACCTCTCCAGTTACCCACAACGTGTCTTTGGATAATATCATCATAGCATAGAAAGTATTCATCCTTTAACATGTTCAAAATATAGGTTCCGTGTGTCCAAGCATATATGAGCATATCTTATATGTAAATCATGCACTTAATCATAGTAAATATCCTAGGTTCATAGGAGATCGGTTTAAATTGGTCAAAATATGTTGCAAAACTCATTTTTGGAAGTTTAAGCTCTATGAGTCGACTCATGACTCGGAGCAAAATCTTCGGGTCCGAACAGGTCGAGTCACAGGTTGACTCATTCCTGGAAAACCTGAGTAAGTCGACTCATCCACCCCTTACGTCTACTTACTTCCCACTTTCAGTTGAACCATATTGCCACGGGTCCGAACAGGTTGACTCATAGGTCGACTCAACCCTAAAATAAACTCTGTTTGAGTCGACTCATCCCCTGTTTGAGTCGACTCATTTCCTGTTTTACTTAATTTTTTGTTGTGTAACTTTGCAAAATATTTATGTTATGTTAGTTATTTGTCCATGCATCATATAAATATTCAAATGTCTCTTCTTCAACATTGGAACAAGAAAAGTGAAAGATATACACCAAAGTGCTCATCATCTTCATTCTTCATTGCATTTCTCAATAATCACACATAATAATCTTTGTTGAGCATTGTGCATTGCAACTATGATAACATTTAAATAAGATTGGATTATCTTAGTTTGGATTGAGACTTTGTGTGGGTTTTTCTTGAATAAAACCCTTGAGGTTTTGTCCTCCAAGAATTGGGGTTTTTTGCACTAACCTTTGCTTCGTAGATTCAGCCGAGTGAAAAGTTTGAAGAACGGAAGGTTCAGTAAAACAAGTAGCGGTAAACAGAGAATTTTGAAGAAAAATTAGGGTTCAAGCAACTTGCGTTCGAAATCAACCAATCTGATGTTTTGGAGAGCGAGGCGTTCTTCCAATAAGGTAGCCGTAATCGGAGGTTTGTTCGAAGTGCTTGAAGAACTTGGTTCAACTCGAATCAAGGGGAGAGAATAAAATATGATCTACAACAACTCTAGGGATTGATCGGTGGTGATCATTTGTTCTCTTGTATTGACTTTACAACATGTTACAAAAATATCTCAATTTTAGATTTAGAATTGAGGGCAGACGTACCCTAAGCAAGGACGATATGAGAACTGCCTCAACAAATTCAGTCTTGTTCTCTCTATCTCTTAACTCTTTAAATTCTACATTAATTACGTTTTGTATGAAATTAATCGTAAAATTAATATCGCTTGATTGGTGTGCATAAAAACTGTTCGATAAATTGTTGCAATCACTTTGATTGCAACTGAGTAAAATTCTGCAAATTCAATTTGAGTAAAATTGATACTTGGTGTGAAGTGCACACCAAGTGTTCGACAAAATTAATTTCGCACAAACTTAGTAATATTTTCCTTGATCTCTTATTTTGTTAAGCATTATTAGAGGTAACGATATCAAGGATCATAGTAGTTAATCGATTGATTTAGATAGGGGTTGATATTCTCTATCTTAAGTAATTCCATTCAGTTTCACGTATATCCGATTTTTCCATTAACGAATCGTTTTGACGATTACTATCTAGGGTGCTTCCGCAACCGTTGAAAACATTTTAAAAAAATGGCTAAAGTTTAAAACTGATTTATTCAACCCCCCTTCTAGATCGGTACTATCGTCTAATAATTGTTACTTACTTTGCAGTTGTATATAGGCAATCCTCTTTGTTTTCAGTTATTCCAATACAGTGACATTAGGCCTTAGGCCCCTCACTAGTTGGTTCATACCAGTTTTACTCTTTGATTCATATTTCACCTCTTGTTGGAGTTCAAACAACATAATTCTTTGGTTTAGACCATACCTTGATCACAATTCTTTTCATCTCCCACCACTAGTTCTTTGAACTACGGAGCTCTGAATTCCTCATTGCATTATGAGGATACGTAGGCATGAGGGCCCTAATCCTCACCGAGTATTTTATCTATTTCTTTATTTTCCTTTTCCCTATTCATTTGCGAGTAAAATTTAGTTATCACACTCATTCGAGCAAGAACAATCAAAACGGTTCCATGGAGTACCATAAATGTAAAGAATCCTAATACTTTCCCCTTGCATAACCGACTTCTTTACCCAACATATCTCTTTCTTCCGGGTTTTATCGATGTTTTTTCTTTCCTTCGGGAATAAATAAAGTTCTGTGGCGACTCTGTTGTATGTTCGAGCGTTCAATACATTCAGGTATATTTCCGCTAGCTTCCGATATCATAAAATATATATATTTTTGTGTGATTTTGAATGTGTTCGGAAATATATCTCCAAAGATATTAAGAATAATTTTGGATTTTCATAAGTTATATATATATATATATATATATATATATATATATATATATATATATATATATATATATATATATATATATATATATATATATATATATATATATATATATATATATATATATATATATAAAGGTAGGAAGAGGTTTCCCAAAGTTTTTAAAAACACATAATGAAGATTTTAAATAACCGGCAGTGGAAGGCCAAAAGAGGCCCAGCCCAGAAAACACATAATGAAGATTTTAAATAACCCTAATTCTAGATAGATATGAATCCTACTTCTCCTGGATTGGCGTCACAGAGCTACACTAACATTCAGGGTCTTCTCCATAATAAAGGTTTATTCTTCATAACAATCATTATCTCAACACAAAGCCCCTCTCTCGTTCAGCTTCCAGAATTTGTCGTTCGCTAAGGTAGGTGTCATTCCTCTAACTCAATTTTCTTTTGTAGCTTCTAATTGGAATATGAAATTTTACAAAATAATAATTTCTGAAAATTTGATTGATTATGCTGTTAATTCAAATTCTAAAACTTGTTCATTACTCTTTGCAGCAACAATGAATACTCTGAAAAAAATCAATAGTGAGTCAACTGAGTTGCCAGATTGTATTATATCGCATATCTTTTCCCTGTTAAGTTTGAAAAATTTGGTAAAAACGAGTGCTTTGTCCAAACAATGGTATCACGAATGGGGATTAAGGAAGGACCTTACTTTTGATCTCCATAACATGTTTGACTATAGTACAGTTCCAGAGTTACCAACAACCCTTCCACCCTTTCAACAGATTCAATTTCAATTTGCCGCAAGTTTGTATAATTTCATGCAGACTTATCCTGGTGACATGATAAGTTCAATCCGAGTAAAATTTCCATTAGGTATCGATCATACTTATGCCATTGATGGATTGATTCACAAAGGAGTTCTTAAAGGGGCCAATCGTATTGAGCTGCTCTTCGCATGTGAAACTGATTTTAATATACAGCCCTACAAATTTTTATTTCCTTTCTTGTCTGGCCCTAATTCTCTCACATATCTGCACCTACAGAATTGCCACCTAGCAGCAACTATGGAATTTTCTGGATTGAAGAATTTGAGGACTCTTGTGTTGACTATAGTTCCTGTGAAGCAGAATATGCTTCATTATCTCTTTTTCAACTGCATCCATCTTGAGAACTTCTCTCTTAATCAATGTCTGTTCCTATCTGACTTAAAAATAACTAGTCCATCATTGCTTCATTTGAACATTAACTGCGGGCCTATCATTTCATGGAGGAATATTGATATCATTGCATCAAAACTCTTATCCATTGAATTTTCTTCTGACTGTAACTACGACCGTTCATTACGCATGGTGAACATTAAGTCTCATATGTTATTCAAGTTTAGCTACAAATGTGGTAACATTTCTAATCTTGTTGATTTTTCTGGACTGAGAAATGTGACAACAATTGAGTTCGATGGACTCCGTGAATGTCTCCAAAGTGAAGTCATAACTCATTTGTTTTCTGAATGTCTCCAACTTCAAGATGTCACCTTTAAGGAGTGCAACATAAAGTGTGATATGAAAATTAGTGGTGCAAAATTGCGTCATTTGAGAATTATTGATTGTCTCTATGAGAGTCGGTGTTCGTATAAGATAGATATTGATGCTTTTAATCTCTCATCCTTTGAATATAGAAGTCACACGATCATGAACCCCATAATCTCTGTTTGGGCTCCAAAGTTATTGAAGGTTTTTTGGGATGCAGGTTCAAGAATGGAAAATGTATATAACTTTGGTACAATTGCAAGATTACATCTGCTTGAGGATTTAACTATGCATCTGGGCCTTTCACAGGTGAGTCACTCAAAACCCTTACAGGCTACTAGATATTTATGTTTGTCATAATAGCTTTTAATTCACTTCAAGTTTCTGGTGTAAACAGATATCCGTGTTAAGGAAGGATTTGGTTCGATTTCAAAATCTTAGACAATTGAAATTGTTTATTGTCGGAGCATATAAACCTGAAAGGGACTACTTGTGGATTTTAGATATTGCAATGGCTTCTCCGCATCTCCAAAAACTTTCTCTAACGGTGAGTTATTCAACCTGTCTGTCCATTCTTTTTTAATATGTTACTGTTTACGTTTTGTATGGATAGTATTTTTGTGTTAAACATAAAAACTTTGTTTTAAAAATTGTGCATTGATTTGGTTAAAAATTTATAATTTATAATTTATAAATTTTTCATCTCGAACTTTCAATTTATGGATTTAACAAGTTTTCTTAAGTAAAAAATTAGCATTATCCTTTTTCGAAATAGTCATTCTTCCTTTTTTTTAATATTTATGTTATTAAACTTTCAATTTATGTGATTAAACTTGACTTGAACAGTTTCATTCTTCCTTTTTTAATATTTATGATTATTAGAAACTTAATTTGTTTTATTATTAGAAAATAAATAGATAATTTTGTAGATAGAATCCCATATAGATAGTTTAGTATGCTTAATTACCTAATGGTTGTAACTTTTCTTAGCTACCTAAATAAAATTTCAAAACTAATTGTTATTTTTATGTGTATTATAGATCATAGAAATAGGAATTTATAATTTAATTCAATTGGAAAGTTCCTTAGTTATAAGGGCATAAAATAGATATGTACTCTAAGAACTTTTAGAGTCATAAAGGGAATTTTATTGAATGTGTAACATAGTTGCAAAGATATTACTCCAATTTGTTGAAATTTGCACAATTAATTTCAACCTTCTCGTGAGATAAGAACAATAGCAAACAACTCTATTTTAATTTTACAGTGTTTATAAACTTTAAGTTCTCTAAAATAAGCTAGCGGTTTGCTTTTGTAAAACAATGTACAATCTCTTATTTAAACTAAAATAATAAATAAGTCCTGCATTTTTTTTATATGCCTGATGGAATTTTAAAATGTATGTAAATTATGTATTTTAATACTATGATTATTACTCAATTTTCAGATTAGAAATGGAAATTCGAAAACATCACATATGGTTGGATCTCAGAGGCAAAGAAGAGAACATGTCAGGTTTATTCATAAGGATTTAAAGTATGTGGAGTTACATGGTTGTGTTTGCTCCATAACTGTAATCGAGTTAGCTAGTCATCTATTGAGGAGTGCAACCTTGCTTAAACAAATTACTTTCAGTTGTCGTCACAATTTCTATATAGGCGCTGGAAGATGGACTTTGGATTTCGATGGTTGTTGTTGGTTTGAGCGGAATTTTATTCATGAGCATCTAAAAGATGAAGTAAATGAACAATGTCGGCTCATAATTTTGTAGTGTTATGTTATTTATTTATAATGAATTATGTCTCTGTTGTGTTCGTCGTCTGAAATGTGGTAATTGATGACTGATAATTGATAGTTGATGATTATCAATCATAAATTATAAATTATAAGCTATCATTTATCGGTTATCAGCTAATTTTTTAAGACATTGCTGAAATATAAAATTCACCCTTAAAGAAGTTTTTAGTAGCAGTTATTGATTTATATCAATTACCATATGTGAGCTTGAAAACACGCAAGTGAAGAGTGTTTGTAATCCAATGTAAACCAAACAAGTATAACAAAATTCTATACACAAAAGCATTTAAAGTTTAAAACTTTTCGCAATTACCACAATAAAACACAACGGCCATTAATTACTACCTGCTATGGCTATTAATTACCAATCTTGTATTTAAGTGATCTCTATCGGTTATGGTGGAAAATTTGATGTAAGTTTAAAAGAGTCATCCCTACGTTAATTAGGTGAAAATTTTAATTAATTAATAATTATAATGTGTCACTCATTAAAATTTAACTTTAACCTAGTTTTTCAGTTTTGTTGCATAAATACTTTCTCCCTCTTTATTCAATTCATCTCAAATTATTTCTATTCTTTTTTATTTTTCGAGTGATTTATTGTGTCATTAATGACTGATTTTTTTCAGATACTACGAGTGGTTTAAAAACCATATGAATGTGTATTTCTTCGAACGATTTATTACGGTGCAAGTGATAATCATAAAATTGAACGAGTTATTTTATCATGGAGACGTCGTCGAAACTCGGCTGCATTGCATAATTATTGGCATTACGAAGAAATGTCTTAAGAAAGCGACATAGTAATTTTCTTTGTGGAAAAATTTTCAAAACCGAAAACAACAATTTTAAGACGTTCCTTTAACTACCATGACTACTGAGGAAATTATCGGTACTACTGCGATTGCTACTGTCTCTGACAAACCATTCAAGTTTGAGGGTTCTCTCTTCAAACGTTGGCAAGCTAAGATGAAAATTTTCTTAACTTTAAAGAAGGTTGCCCACATTCCGAATGAGGATATCCCTGTTGTTCCTTCTGGATCATTCGAACAAATTAATGGTAAGAACTTTGCAGATTCAAATTGAATTACTAAAACTGATGAATCTGTGAGTAATTTACAAGTCAGGAAAGAAATCGGCTTATGGCATGAGAGTGACTATCTTTGCAAAAATCACATTTTGAATAGTCTTGCTGACGATCTGTACGAATACTACAGTAATTGTAAGACTGCTAAACAAGTATGGGAAGCTCTGCAGAAGAAATATGATACTGAAGAAGCAGGTGCAAAGAAATATGTTGTCAACTGCTACTTGAACTATAAGATGGTGGATTAAAGGTATGTGGAAGCTCAAAGTCACGAAATTCAAAAAATTGCCCATGAAATCATAACTGAAGTTATGCCCCTCGATGAACAATTTCAGATTGCTGTTATAATTGACAAACTGCCTCCTGGTTGAAAAGATTTCAAAAATTTGCTTCGGCACAAAACAAACGAGTTTTCAATCGAGAGTCTGATCATTCGCCTCTGAATTGAAGAGGAAGCTAGGAGACAAGATCATAAAGATGAAATCTTAGTTATTTCTAACAACAACAAGAGATTCAGTGCGGTTTTGAAGCCTACGGGAAAACCATTAAAGAATCGGGACCGCAATGTTGTGAACCAAATTAAGAATGGGGATCCCTTAAGGACCTCATATGCTCCGATTGCTAGATAACAATCACCACCTCAGAGAAATAGCGCTTTGATCTTCACTTGCTTTAATAATGGAAAACTGGGTCATATGGCTAACAAATGTAAGAGCAGGCCTAAACCTGTTGGCTATAATGCACAGGTTAACCTGATTGATGAGCAACTAATTACTATGATCACCGAAATCAACATGGTTGGTGGATAGACACTGGCGCCTCACGTCATGTCTATTATTATCGTGCTATGTTCAAGAAATACACAAATGCTGAAGATAAGAACGTGTTATTGGGAGATGCTCACACCACTAATGTTGTTGGAATTGGAGATGTTGAGTTGAACTTCACCTCAGGAAAGACTATGATCTTGAAGGACGTCATGCATGTTCCTAAAATTAGGAAGAATCTTGTTTCTAGTTTTCTTTTAAATAAGGAAGGGTTTAGTCAGTCTATTGAGGCATATTTGTACACCACCACTAATAATGGTATTTTTGTTGGAAAAGGGTATGCCACTGATGGCATGTTTAAGTTAAATGTTGAACTGGGTAAAGTTTCTTCTTCTGTTTACTCTTTGTGTGATTTTAATATTTCACATGCTAGATTTTGTCATGTTAATAAGCGAGTTATTTCTAATGCAAGCAACTTAGGCCTAATCCCTAAATTAAATGTCAATGATTCAAATAAATGTGAATATTGTAGTCAAGCTAAAGTAACCAAGACTTCACATAAATCAATCATTAAAGAATCTGATCCCTTAGATCTTATACACTCTGATATATGCGAATTAGATGGAACTTTAACTAGAAATAGTAAATGTTATTTTATCACCTTTATTGACGATTGTTCTGATTATACTTATGTGTACTTATTGAAGAATAAAAGTGAAGAACTTGACATGTTTAAGATGTATGTAACTGAAAATGAGAATCAACTTAGTAAGAAGATCAAGAGACTTCATAGTCATAGGGGAACTGAATACAATTTTGGGTTATTTAATGATTTTTATAGTAAACATGAAATTGTACATGAAACGACTGCTCCATATTCTTCTGAAATGAATGGTAAAGCATAAAGAAAGAATATAACTCTTACTGAACTTGTTGTTGCAATTATGATGAATTCTGGTGCCGCACCTCACTAGTGGGGGAACATTTTATTGACTGTTTGCTATGTCCTGAATAGAGTTTCCAAGTCAAAAAGTAAGATCTCTTCTTATGAGATATTAAAGAAAAGACAACCAAACTTGTCTTGTTTAAGAACTGGGGGCTGTCTGGCTTATGTCAGAATTTCGGATCCGAAACGAGTTAAACTCGCTAGTAGAGCCTATGAATGTGTATTCATTAGGTATGCAGTAAATAGTAAGGCATATAAGTTATATGACCTAAATGCAAAAGTGATCATAGAATCAAATGATGTTGAATTTGAAGGTGTGAAAAACACAAGAAAGGGGGGGTTGAATTGGATTTTACATGCAAAAGCTTTTCCAAAAAAAGAACACCACTAACAAGTTAGTATCAAAGAGATAAAAACACAAGTATTTTTATCCTGGTTTGATTGAAACTTAAAGCTACTCCAGTCCACCCGCCAAGGTGGTTTTTCCTTATACACAAGGACTTAATCCACTATAATCAACAAATTATAATAATCACAAAGAATAACCTTCTTTGTCTTCTTAAGGATGAACAACCTTCTTTGTCTTCTCAAGGATAACCTTCTTAAAGACTCAAACAAACAGTTTGAATAATATTTTGTGTTACAAGTTGCTTCTACACAAGCAAATTTTACACAAATAAATAACCAACACTTAAAGAAAAATTATGTACAAACAAATGATAGCTTTTCACAAAGAAATAGGCTTGTCAAAATATTGTGTCACCGGTCGTTTTACTTCAAGTCTCCAAGTCTCACTTATATAGCATAACAAGAAGACTGTTGGAGGGAAAAATAGGGAAAACTCATAGAGCGGTTGTCCACTGTTGGATGGGAGAGGAGTGATACATCGTTCTGTCCTTTACCCATAAAATTAGTGACAGGTGTGATGTATAGTACTGTCCTTGCCCATGAAATCAGGTAGTGGAAAGGATGTTCAGTTTATACTATGTACTATTTGATCACGTTCCCATTTGATCTTATCTTCAAGTTCATTGGCTTTTGATGAAAGTTAATGAAACATGAAATGAAGAAACGTAGAGTTGGATTCAGAAACTTCGGAATCTTTGGTCAGAACCTTGACAAGTCAGTAGTCTGGCTTGAGATCTTAAGTATCTTCAGAATCTACAGTCAGAACCTTGATAACTTCATTTATCTGTATTGACATCTTCAGAATCTTCAGCTACGTAACATAACTTCAAAAGCTTTTCATTCTTTAGAAGGTGGGTGATCAGAGTCACGTCAAGAAGCAAGAACTGAGAGAACATTGAAACAGAAATATGTTGGATTTCCCAAACTTCCACCTCAAAATTCATCATGATCCATGCTTTAAATGAAAACGTGTTCAACATGAAAGTTGTTCCCCTTGATCTCAGCTTTCCAAAAAGTCCAAGATCTTCTCATTTGGCCAAAGGATGAAGGACTTGCGCATGGGTGCAATGTGAGGTACTATTTGGATAGATTTCACTCCAAGAGTCTAGACCATTTTCTGATCTTAATCACTTCCTACAAGCTTCTGAAACAAAGCCAAGCACATTTGGAATCAAGATCAAGCAAGGTTGGAGCTCCCTCGAAGGTAATTTTCCAGAATTTTCATCTATTCGATTCTCCCTCAATTCTTCACTATTCTTTGTGATTTTTGGTTGGCTGAAGTCCTACCAATGTAGGCAAGAAGATTGAGTTGCTTCGAGGTCAAATCGAAGTAACTCAGTTCATGATCCTCAAAATTCAAATCCCTGTATCTTTTTATATACTTGGAATTGGAGAGAATTGAGGCCAGATTCGAGCTCTTGAGCATTTTTTCTTTAAATCCATGTCTTTGTTTTTCATTTTGGTGATGGTTGATAGTGGACCAGTCCGGTAAGGTCCACCGGAGAAGAAGACCGGAGCCCTAGCTCCGATGGTGTGTTGTCACGCCTCTCAGCCATGAGATCCATTTAATTTGTTTCAATCTTAGCCTCTGGTTTTAAATACCAAGTTTGTGACGCGTTGGCTACAGTGTATTATGGAACGCGCGCACTTGGCCATCAGATCTTCCACCTCAATTAATGAGGGAGATCTGACGGTCCTTGTTTTTTTTATTTTCTGATTTTTCATTTAATCCACTTATTTTGATTAATTCATATTAATTTCATTTTTAATCCAAAAAATATGGGACTTTCACCAAAAATCTTTAAATATTTTCCTCTTTCATTTTCTGAATTAAAATTATTTTTTGGATTAGTTTTGATATTTTTCACGAGTTAATTGTTTTTGTGCATATTTTTAATTGTTTAAAAATACTTCTGACTTTTCAAAAATCATGAAATTTTTTGTCTAAGGTCCTTTGACCTTGTTTGACATAGGATAAATCTCTTGGCCATTTATTTGGTGTTTTGAAGAGGTTTTAGGTTTTGAGCAAACTAAATTTAATTTAAATGCATTTTTAATTTGATTTTTAATTGATTATTGTATAGAAATCATGTTGAGCCATTTTTATTGACTTGTGATGTTTGACTATGTCATTGGGCCTTGGTCAAGGTTGATTTGACTTTTGTTGGATTAAAATCATTGGATTTAGGGGATTGATGAAATGTACATTTCATCTCCCAAAATGAATGAATGCTTTTAATTTGATAAAATTCCTTCCATGACCAATTTGTGTTTCTCTCATCTCCCCTCCCTCTTCATCTTCAATCCCATTCTATCCCATCCCTTTCATTGACCAATGAAATCTCAAGGTCCTAAGGTTATTTGGTTGATCAATAAGTTTGTGTTAGATGAACCAATACAAGTATGGATGAGATAGGTCCATCCTTTGATCTTTTTCTTTTAGTGTGTGATATGTTTTAGGAGTTTTGTTCATTATACCAAATCTATAACATGCATTAACACCTAAATTTTTATTACCCAACCTTAGATAGTTGTGACTTCTACTTAAGTCCAATTATGATTACTTAACATAGAGCTAAATTTGACCCTAAAGGCATATCATTCTAGTAAGTGAGATTGTTAGTCTCCCATCTTTCATGGTATTGTGTGGAAACTTAGCTTTTTTTCCTTTCTTTGGAAGATATCTTGGTTCAAGGATCCATGCTTGTGAATATATGGTTGAGTGTTCTCCAAAGAATGACTTAATCAATTGAAAAGCAAAACATCACTAACATCTAATCAACTAATGACTAACTTGTATTAATATTGCTTTACTTTTAAGTCATTTTACCTTATGCAATTTAATTTCAAGTCATTTACCATTCATTTGTCATTTACATAGCATTTAATTTGTTTATGTTTATGTCATTTTCACTTTGCTCATTTGAGCCATATATTGTGATTGTATATATTTGTTTGTGTATTTTGTTTATGTTTATGGTCTTAGGACCTTCAAATACCTAATAAACAGCAAAAACCCTAAAAAATGTTTGTGTGGATTGTTGGTGTTGATATGAACTTTTGGACAATGCCAACATTTTTGAGACCATGTTATTGTGATTTAAGCTTTCATCTGATGCAAGTATTGAGATCCACTTGAATTTATCTGCTACATGGTCTTGATGCAACTGTTATTTTGATCTCATGCCTAATGCCTTATTCTGAGTTAATCGAGGAGTATTTCATCTGATATATGGGAAGACAAAGAAGACTTCTAGCTATGGAATTTGCTTGCTTGGATGTGGCCATCTTTATTTGATGCCTTGATCTTCATGACGTCTGATATTGCTAATTGCTTGATTCAAAGTCCAAAGGGAAAGTGGGTTTTCTATATGACATTCTTGTCTGTTGGATTGCATCCCATTGGTCAGGTTTAACTTTTAATTTTATGCTTAGGATTAGCATCTTCATCTCCTCCCACTTCTTAAATTTCAAATCTCTCCCCCTTTTTCAAAAACTTTCTTTGCTTGTGATTTCAAAACTTAGACCTTATTTCAAAGTAGAAACTTTGGCCTTATGCCAATGTATTTTTAAACTCTTTTCTTAAATCAAACTTGTAAATAAATCTAATCATATTGACTTAAAATTTCAAAAGACAAAAAGAACTAACACCCTTCAAACTTTTAGGCCCTTTGTGCCTCTTTTAAACTTTACTTTTGATTAAAAGCAATCCACTCATTTTGAAATTGATACCACAAACTACGAGGATTTGATCCCTCATTTTTATGTTGGTACGTAGGCACAAGTCTGAAAGTCTTGTCAAACACAAAAGTATAGTCAATGAATTCTTTTCTCATCCTCACACTCTATTTTTTCTCAAACATCTTTTACACCAAAACACATACACACATAAAAAAGGGCTCCCTAGGAGTACCTAGGACACTTTGGGTGCTAACACCTTCCCTCTGTGTAACCAACCCCCTTACCTGTAATCTCTGGCATTTTATTAGTTTTGATTTGAAAACTTCTTATCTTTGAGTTTTGGGCGTACTTTTCCCTTTTTCCTTTGGAAACAATAAAATCAAGATGGTGACTCTGGTTTTATTGACGTTAAGTTTATACATAGCTTAATGGTCATGAATTTTCCGCTACAAAAATTAAGTGGCGACTCTGTGTAGCGGGGTATTCGTTACCATTAGAGATATTGACTAAATCCAAGGTAAATCATACAAGTCGAGTCGCCACCGCACTTCTATTTATCCAAAGGAATGGTTAGAAAGCGAACAAAAACATAATAGTTTTAACAAAAACTAATAAAAGAAACAGAGATCTGGGTAAGGGGGTTGGTTATGCAATGGGAAGGTGTTAGGCACCCAAAACATCCTAGGTACTCCTAGGGAGCCCTTTTCACACTTGTGAAGGTTGTTGTCTTGTGAAAATTTTATTTGTGCAAACATGACTGAAGAGATGAGAAGAGAATGTACAAGTTATTTACATTTTGTGTTTGGATGGATAAACCCATTGCCTACGTACCATCTTATAAAAAGATTAGGATCAAAACCTCGTAGTTCGGGGTAAAAATCTCAAAATGAGTTGGTGAATTGATTGGTCCAAAAGCCTTAAGGTCTTTTGTTATCAAAGGGAGAAAACTCAACCAAACCACAAATCCACCATGTGAGGATAGCTTCAACATGCTAGTGAGGGGTTAACCCTATAATAAGCATGGAATACTCATTGTCCATCACTAAGGATATAGGTGAGTATTACATCTAGCACAAGGATAACTCAAACCTAATAGCTAAAGGTTATGGAAAATTTTGATTAAGAAAGTGGCCATTGGAACCACAAAAGGGAAATTTGAATGGGTTATATTTACCAATTATAAGTATATACAAAAGTAGTCAAAGTTGACTTAAAGGTTCAATTCAAAATAAGTGTTATGAAAAGAAAGTTTGAAAATCAAAAGCATAAGGCTTAGGTTTCTAATGTTGAAAACAAAGGTTAAATGTTTGCACAAAAAGGGTTTTGGCTTGGGTTAGAGTGGAGAGATGAAGAAGAAGGGCTAAGTCCTAAGGAAAACAAAAAGATGAGGGATAAGAAATGAAACCACACTAGGAGTTCCTCTCTTGAGATCATATTGATGATTCAAGTAGCTCCCATCCTTTGGAATAAGCAAGCACAAAGTATAAGCAATCAAACAAGTCTCATAAGAGATCCTCAGTGTATCTTGTATCTTCCACTTGGATGAACATGGTAATGATCCTCCAATTAAGCTCAAATGGAAACTCCTAGTTCAAGAGCACACACATCAAAAGTTCCATGGGGTAAAACACTCTCCTAACCAGAGACCAGCGAAACAACAAACTAATAGGGAGATTAAGACTCGAGCCTAATAGTTGTCATGCAATCAACATCCCTAAGTTGAGGTCTCTAACAAGAACTTAACTCACAAGTAAACAAACATCACACACTATATCCATATAAGAGGCTCAAACAATGGGTGGGCTTTAGTCAAGAGGGGTCATGTCAACCTCGACAAACAAGCCAAACTATAAAGGGTAATCTGTAGCTCTTAACCACTAACATTGAACGTTAGGGTGAAGCTGATCAAATCGGTAATGAGGATGAGACCTCATGCTCTTAACCATGGCCAGGGTGAGCTCATGACAAAGAAAGCGTGGGGATCCATAAAGTGGGATCCTTTTCCACTTGACAGACTCTGGACAAAGATCGGGGGATTAGCTACTAATCCCTTTTATCCGTCAATTGCCTCTTCTCTTGGAGGTCTTATCAAATATAACAGATGCCTCTTCTTGGAGGTCTTTGAGCATAATTTTAAACAAACACAAACAGAGCCTCTGAAGGAGGACTTGCCAGCAAAATGCTTGCCAAAACGGTGACAGGACTTCAGACTACATGAAGTAAGAAGCTAACTACCTGAGTGGTGTATCAACCATAATCCAATGCTCAAGCAAGAGCTAAAGCAAGCAAGCAGCTAAGGTACCTGTACAAAGACTAAACTGTTAGTACTTCAGTCATAAAACCAACAGACAAACAGTGAAACCCTCTAGCAATTACACAATTCAATGCATAAGTGCCCTAGCACTCAAATGAGCTCATCACATCAATTAAAACCCTACAAAACAAAAATAGGTTAGTACTCAATGCATTTGCATCTCACAAGGAGAGAATAAACCCAACCATCAATGATGAGTATCCAATCCTGAAACAATAGACAAAGTTAGTCTATATACATACAATCAACACAACAAAGCATAAAAAAAACAATGGCATGAGATGAATCAAATTATCACAAGCCTCAAACAGAACCATATGAACCCCTAAACACCAATCACCATGGCCAAAGATCCACCATACTCCAAATATCATTCAAATGCTTCAAAAGCTCCAAACATATGCACAAAATGAGCTTCCAACTTAGAAAATTCATACCAAATCAGAAATGCATGCAATGACTTTGAGATTTTTTGTATAAGTGTCTCACGCCATGAATGTTCGAAATGCAAAAGATCAAATCCAGAATGATGCAAATGCTATGTGAACAAAAATGCACCAATTCAATGTCAAAAATATGACACAAATTGTCACATTTATCTCTATGTGTCAAAAATGATGATAACATGTGAGAAAAATTCCAAACCAGTGACAAAAAATTCATGTCACGTATGAATATCATGTGTGCAAAAAATTGGATCAGAAGGTTCAACATAGAGAATTTCACAACACATTGAATACACTATATCAATTTGGCACCACATGGATTCAAAAATTCCCATCTAAAAATACAGACATCAACAACTCATGAATTTAGAACCATAAAAAAGTAGACACCAATACAAAACTATGAAAAAAAATTGGGACTCATTTGGATCATTTTTGCATTTTTTATGAATTAAACAAAATGAGCAAAATAATTGAAATAACATGGAAAATGGAGGGAAACAGAAATATTCAAATAAATCCAGAAAAATCATGAGCCACAGGATCTGGCGCGCTATCTGCAATCAATGGTCCAGGTTTAAACAATGAAACGCACCGTTTCACTAATTGACTCAGCATCCCAAGTCATCAGTCAGCGCATGCGTGGCTTCAGTCAAAGCAATCTCAACCAATCGTTCTCCCACGCATGCGGCCACCTGGATCCAACATCAGCAAAACCCTAGCACACGCAGACGCCAGAGCTACAGCTCCGGTCGTCTTCTCCGGCGAGCCACACGGTGGCGCCTCCACAAAAATTTCCAGAATCTCACGAGTCCTATACCGTTCGACTCGTCTTCTCATGCTGGATCCAAATCTCACATTGGATCATCCTAATTCTCCCTATGTTTTGCAAATCGAAGCGAAGAAGTTTCCAGATCCAAAATTCCAGTCAACATAACATTCTCAAATCCCACTCAATTTCAATTCTAAACATATATTCATCATCTACACAATACGATCTACAAGTCTATGATAAAAAAACAGCAAAAGGAGAGATCGAAAATTGCATCACCTGGAAATGAAGACCTCTGAAACCGCGATCTCTCAAGCTCTACTGCTCCAGATCAACCTCCTTGAACTTCCTTTGAAGCTTTGTGCAAAAAGCAATGGCTGAAACCACTTGAATATGCTTCAATTTCCAAATTCCATCAACATGAGAATGTACATGAACTGCTCGAATTCTTGAGGTATTGCACCAAACAAATGATGATTCTTGATCAGTGAAGGATGAGGATCAAGAATATGCAAGAATCTTTGAGGTTTGCGTGAGGAAAATGCAAATCGAAGAGAGAGAAAGTTGAGAGAGTTTCTTCAATTCTGATCTGAAATGTTAGTTCTTGCAGTTATGATTAGGGTTTTGCTATTTATATCCCTTGCTAATGACAATGCTAATCGCCTTTTCCATTTATTAATCATGATTAGTGAGATATGAAGCAATTTGTAAAAATGCAAAATGAGCTCATGTGCCCATAATACACGTGATCAGCTCCATGTTATGATTTTAATCCACTCAAGAACAACCAAGGGTCATGATTTGAGGATCAATTTGCTTGCATCTTAAGCCAAGAATGAATGGTGAAGATTTACTTCAAAATGAACATGTGTGAAATAATGTGACCTTTGACCATGATTCCTTTGCACAATTGAGCCAAATGATGTTACTTTGAGATGCCTTGAACATGAGAAGCACTTTGCAAAAAGAATGAACCAATTTGAAGCATTACATCAAAAGTTACGCCATTTTGAATTTTCATGCACACTTTGTGATCAAATGACCATAACTCCTCAACCATTCATCATATGGACATGAATTAGGACTTTTTGGAAAGAGGGGACAAAAATCTACAACTTTCATGTTCACCAAAATCCATTTGAGACTTCTTTGACATTGACAAGTCAAGTTGAAAGTGGACCAAAACTTGCCAAATTTGGAAACTTTGAATTATAGGTCATTTTCCATTTTTAGTAACTTTTGCCATGACCTTTGAATCTTCAAGATGGATGTTTAGAATGATGAATAGACCCTATTTGAACATGATTGAGGTGTCTCAACTCATTTCCCCACCTCATAGCACTCAGTTGGCTGCACAGTTGACTTTTGGTCCTTAGATGACCTTGAAATGTCTTGATTAACTTGAGCCTCTACCACTTGGTGAAATTTCTTCAAAATGAAACCCTAGATCATGTAAGCTCTTTATGATAATCATGTGATCCTCATCCCAAGAAAATACCTCATCTCTACACAAAGGATCTTCTTGAAGCTCTTGACCTGGTGATTGCTTAAGCTACAAACAAAAGATGTTAGTGACAAATTTTTATGCTTTTGGTTAGTAAACAAAATGAGAAAAGCAATGATATACAATTCAAGCATGCTTGGTGATCTCAAACCACTCACAAGAGATCCCTACCCAAAGGGAAAGGGATCCAAGATGCTCAATGATCCTTGAGGCTATGCAATGCAATGTTATGATGCCATGAGGGATCTTAGGGACAAAATTGGGGTCTTACAGATGCCCCTATTTAAGGTCATTCTAGCCGGAGAAGTGAAGGTTAAAATCTTCGTCTCGACGAGGTAGAATGGGCTTAAATAATAACAAAGAGACAAATTTTGGTCCCTAAGAGACCTCATAATGCAAATGTATGTATGCAAAACAAACAAACTCTGTGGGGATATGTGTCCACAAAGAAGAAAAGACATCCGGAGAAATTGACAATCCATAGGAGTAATACACTCACTAGGGATAGAGACTCTGGGGACTCTCATAGGGATAAGAAGAAGAATAAAAAAAATGGGTGAGCAGGTCACGACTTGAAACTTGGGGAACAAAATCCCAAAGGGAGTAAACCTAATGGAAGGACATCGAGCTGACTCGAAGGTGCATGTGTTGGGGAATATGCCAACACAGCAAAAGGCGATCCACAACAGATATCTTGCTGGGGATGTCTAAAAATACTCTCCTGGGGAAGCAGCGGGATGAGGTGTTACCGGTTACTGGGTAACAAGCTCAATGAGACATGTGGTCTGATCACCGGTATAAGGGTGAGAGAACAACAAACTCGGGAAGAATGAATATCTAAGACCGGTATAAGGGTGAGAGATATCAATCAACCAAATCATCTGAGGAAGACCTAAAAGGTATATCTCAACTCAGGAAAATCTGACTCCACAGGGGACCAAAGTCATAATAGGGAGCAAAAGGAAGGAACACCAGGGATACCGGTTACTGGGCATATAATAGGTGACCAACCAAAGCGTGAATTGGGGAATATTCCCAAAACACTCATCATCCAAAAAGAGGGCAGAACGCAAACTCGATCATGGGATGGACATTCGATTCCAAAACAGGGATACGAATCTTACTCAACTGGGGAAGAACAAAAGGCTTCGACCAAAGAGTGCATGAGATATATTATCTATTACCGCCGGAACATAGATAATATACTCGCATGGAAGATTATCCACAACCGGTTACTGGGTTAATAAAGGATAAGTCGACCGAAAGAGAAAGGCATCGGGATACGAAAACTAGGTATATAATGATGACCAAACAAGGGGAGCAACAAACATCACCGGAAAACGGTAAATGAAAGAGGACCCGTTGGGGATAAAATTGCTTAATCAGAGCAGTTATCCAAAAGAAGGAGGGAATATCAATACCGAATATTGGATAATGATAACCGTCAAAGAGGGGATTACATCTACCGGATACTGGGTAGAAAACCACAGAAGAGTAACCGTCATCAACTAGGATGAACAACAATGGTTAACTCTGCAAAGGGGGGAAAATAGGGTTTACAACTACCGGTATAAGGATAGAAAACCACAAACTCCGCTGGGGATAAGATGAATGATTGTCGATTAATGGGCAATTATTCAATTACCACAGGGAAACACCAGAGACAGTCACAAGGGGCCAATTTAGGATCAAACCAAAAAGGCAAACTGAATCGAGACTCATCCTAATGAGGATATAACTCAATAGGGAAACCCATCCCAATATATGTGTTGGGGGGAAACGAAAACAACCGTCTTCCACGAGGATATAACTCAGTGGGGAGTGCAGAAGGAAAGATAAACACTTTCTACTTAAGGGGCTGATTCTATATTGAGAGATCAGACACCGACATCTGCTTGGGGAATGTATTACCAACTAGCAGAGGATAACAAACAAAAGATATATGGCAAAAAATGCAATATGAATATCCAAATGTTTGAAGGTTATATGCACATTGCGTGATTTATGTATGATGAATGCTGACAAACAGACATTCTAACACAAACAGCTCCAAGGAGTAAGCACACAAACATCCGGTACTACATCTCAAGAGAGAAAGCCAGGTTCACCGAAGAGTATCTGATATGCCGGGGATCAGAGATACTAGGAAATCACAAAATCTTTGGGGGATGAATCATCAGTCAATCCGGCTGGGGAAAAAAGTTCATTGCACAGGCAGAAACTGCCACAAAAGCAACTCTACTGGGGAATCCATCTGAGGGAAATAAGGGGGAACTGGTGATCAAACACCAAGTACCAAACTTACCAAGGAAATCACACCTGCTGAGGAGAAAAGATCGCTCTTCCGCTGAAGGGGAGAGTGGTGAACATCTCAACAAGCATACCACTTGGGGATGAACCATAAAAGGAGCTCTGGAAGAAGAAGATACAGTCATGCCAGGGATATGAACAAATGTCTTACCCTGTTGGGGATCATACCACCCTTGGGAGAGCACTGAGGATCTCCTAAGTATCCTTTTGTCATTGTGAATGTTCACTTTGTTTAAAAAACAAGTTATGAAAAATTCATTTATTTAAAACAATGATATTTTCTCAATTAAAAAATGCAAAACATTTGTTGAAATAGAAACAAATAAGAGTGCAAATAATTGGATAAAAGGCTCAAATTCGTTTGGTGGAATGGTAGCCTGCAAATGGCAAGACCCCATAGATTTTTTACAAGTTGAAATTGGTGATATATATTGGAAAAGGGCTACATTAAACATAACAACCATTTCTCCACCAATTCTGAATTCGATGTATTCTAAGCTTTGGTTGACGACGAATAAACAAGAATCTCTGACGGGTGACAGTTGTAGAACAAAGTCTTGTCAGGATGCAGTTACTTGCCAAATCCCTAATTTTTGCCTAGATTACCCCAGGGTGAGGTACTCAATCTAGCGGGATACAAATATTCATTTTTTTATGTCTCTAACTTTTGCCTGGATCGCCCTTTCGGGTTTTCAATCCACCGAGACGCTCATTTTTGCCTAAGACGCCCTTTCAGGTTTTCAACTTAGCGAGCTATTCTGTTTTTATTTTCTAGGTGAAGTATTTCTTGACTGCATCTGAATTCACAGGACGAGTGAAATCCTCCCCATCCATAGTTGTAAGTATCAAAGCACCGCCTGAAAAGGCTCTCTTAACAACATATGGACCTTCATAGTTTGGAGTCCACTTGCCCCTGGAATCGGGCGCGAAAGACAAGACTTTCTTGAGCACGAGGTCACCCTCTCGGAACACACGAGGCTTGACCTTCTTATCAAAAGCCTTCTTCATTCTCTGCTGATACAATTGACCATGACACATGGCAGTCAATCTCTTCTCTTCTATCAAATTCAGCTGGTCATAACGACTCTGAACCCATTTAGCATAAGTCAACTTGGCTTCCATCAAGACTCTCATTGATGGGATCTCCACCTCTACTGGGAGTACAGCCTCCATGCCATAAACAAGAGAAAAATGGGTTGCCCCTGTTGAAGTGCGGACAGATGTACGATATCCATGCAAAGCAAACGGCAGCATATCATGCCAATCTTTGTACGTAACCATCATCTTTTGGATAATTTTCTTGATATTCTTGTTAGCAGCTTCAACAGCCCCATTCATCTTGGGTCTGTAAGGAGAGGAATTATTATGTGCTATCTTGAACTCACTACACAAGTCTTTCATCATCTTGTTGTTCAAGTTAGATCCATTATCAGTAATGATCTTATCAGGCACACCATAACGGCATATGAGTTGATTCTTGATAAACTTCACGACCACCTTCCTGGTCACATTTGCATATGATGCCGCTTCAACCCACTTAGTGAAGTAATCAATTGCTACGAGAATAAATCTGTGTCCGTTGGACACTTTCGGCTCTATCATGCCAATCATGTCGATTCCCCACATGGAGAAAGGTCATGGTGATGAAATCACATTCAGAAGTGTCGGAGGAATATGAATCTTATCCGCATAAATCTGACACTTGTGGCATTTCTTTACATATTTGCAGTAGTCAGACTCCATTGTCAGCCAATAGTAGCCTGCTCTCAATACCTTTCTAGCCATGGCATGTCCATTGGAATGGGTACCAAATGAACCTTCATGGACCTCAATCATCAACAGGTCTGCTTCGTCTCTATCCACGCATCTGAGCAGAACCATGTCAAAATTTCTCTTATAAAGCACTTCGCCATTAAGGTAGAAACTGCCTGACAATCTTCTCAAAGTCTTCTTATCTTTCACAGATGCCCCAAGCGGATAAACCTGGTTCTAGAGGAAGCACTTGATGTCATAATACCATGGCTTATCATCTTTCACTTCTTCAACCGCAAATACATGAGCTGGTCTATCCAGGCGCATCACAGTGATATTGGGAACTTCATTCCACAGTTTAACCACAATCATCGAAGCAAGCGTAGCAAGAGCGTCTGCCATCCGATTCTCATCTCGAGGAATATGATGGAAGTCAACCTCAGTAAAGAACGTTGAAATCCTCCTCGCGTAATCCCTATATGGAATAAGACCAGGCTGATTTGTCTCCCATTCACCCTTGATCTGATTGACAACGAGGGCCGAATCACCATAAACATCAAGGTGCTTGATCCTTAGATCAATGCATTCTTCCAATCCCATAATACAGGCCTCATACTCAGCCATATTATTCGTGCATTTGAAAGTTAGCCTTGCTGTAAAAGGAATATGTGTGCCCTGAGGAGTAATAATCACTACCCCAATACCATTTCCATACTGATTTACAACGCCATCAAACACCATACTCCATCTGGAACCATGCTCTGGCCCTTCATCGAGTGTAGGCTCATCACAATCTTTCATTTTCAAATACAAAATCTCCTCATCTGGGAAATCATACTGAACTGACTGATAATCCTGAATAGGCTGATGTGCCAAGTGGTCAGCCAAGATACTACCTTTAATAGCCTTCTGAGCTCGATACTCAATATCATACTCAGATAACAACATCTGCCAACGGGAAATCCTCCCTGTTAAAGCAGGCTTCTCGAAGATGTACTTGATTGGGTCCATTCTGGATATCAACCAAGTCGTATGATTTATCATATACTGGCGTAAGCGCTTAGCAGCCCAAGCCAAAGTACAACATGTCTTCTCAAGCATTGAGTACCGAGACTCACAATCAGTGAACTTCTTACTCAGGTAGTAAATAGCATATTCTTTCTTTCCAGATTCGACTTGCTGACCTAGGACACAACCCATTGAGTCTTCAAGAACAGTCAGATACATGATCAAAGGTCTTCCTTCTACAGGTGGAGACATGCTTGGAGGTTCAGACAGATACTCTTTGATACTATCGAAAGCTTTCTGGCAATCCTCGGTCCAATCATGGGACTGATCTTTCCGGAGGAGCTTGAATATCGACGCACATGTGGCAGTCATGTGGGATATGAATCTGGAAATATAATTCAAGCGGCCAAGAAAACCTCGGACTTGCTTCTCAGTTTTGGGCGCAGGCATCTCTTGTATTGCTTTGACCTTTGCAGGATCAACCTCAATACTTCTTTCGCTGACAATAAAGCCCAATAACTTGCCAGAACGGACTCCAAATGTACACTTGTTGGGATTCAGACGAAGCTTGTACTTCCTCAAATGCTGAAAAAGCTTCAACAAGTGCTTTACATGTTCCACTTTCGTTCTCGACTTAGCAATCATATCATCAACATATACCTCAATCTCCTTGTGCATCATATCATGGAACAAGGTGGTCATAGCTCGTTGATACGTGGCTCCGGCGTTCTTCAAACCGAAGGGCATCACTCGATAACAGAATGTTCCCCAAGGTGTGATGAATGTTGTCTTCTCCATATCCTCGGGTGCCATCTTGATTTGGTTATATCCGGAAAATCCATCCATAAATGAGAAGACCTTGAATTTAGCTGTATTGTCTACCATCATATCAATATGTGGTAGAGGGAAATCATCTTTCGGACAAGCTTTATTCAAATCTCTATAATCCACACACATCTGGACTTTTTCGTCTTTCTTAGGTACGTGCACAATATTGGCCACCCATTGAGCATATGTAGAATTCACCAGAAACCCCACATCAATTTGCTTATGAACTTCCCCTTTGATCTTCACTGCCATATCAGGATGAGTTCTTCTGAGCTTCTGCTTCATAGGCACGCACTCAGGCTTCAAGGGTAGGAAATGTTGCACAATATCTGTATCTAGACCCGGCATGTCTTCATACGACCAAGCAAAGACATCGACATATTCTCGTAGCAATTCAATCAACCCCTTCTTGACAGATTCTTCCAGGAGTGCCCCAATCTTCACCTCTCACACACAATCCTCAGACCCCAAGTTGACTGTTTCCAGATTCTCAAGATGCGGCTGAATGATCTTCTTTTCATGCTCAAGTAGACGGGTAATCTCGTCAGGAATCTCTTCAACATCATCTTCTTCTGCCTCAAATACAGGGAATTCAAAATTGGGAGATGGTGTTGGATCATTATGTTCAATGGGTTTGATCAACCTGCATAATGATTTTGGATATGAAAAGCTTTTTAGAAATCAAACAAGGCAAATCATTATGCAGATGAAAAGATTGGTTTTATTCTATTTTTAGGGTTTTATGTGATCACCAATTTCATGCAAAAACAAAAAGGGAAAATAATTGGAAAAACAAACATTTAACATGAATTTATTGAATGAAAATATCATTGTATTTATGTTGCCAACAATGTCATCACTTCTTCTTTTGGCATGAGAGAAGGGTTTTTTAAACAAAGTGATCATGACGTTGACTTGTGGATAACTGTAGGAATATCCACAGCGACCCAATTGTTGCAGACCCCTCCAGGGATGATGAAACTGTCAGAATCCTCTGTATCTTCTTCCAAAACAGCAGCAACTTCTTCCTCCTGACCAGTGTGGATAAAACCTCCACTCTTGAACAGCCCTTTCTCATTGAAAACCCCAGAAGAAAAACCTATGCCAGCCCGAGACTTATTGTCTTCTAGCTCAATCATTTTTCCTAGACCATCAGTTGCACCACACTCGATAGCCAATTTCGCATCTCTATAGGAAGTAAATGAAGGAATTCTTTTCTCAACAGGCTCAGCTATAGATAAAGCTTGGAAAGGAGTTCCAACTTCATCTTCAGCATCTATGTATGAGAAGGAAGACAATTGGCTAACCAGGAAAATCTTTTCTCCCCCTACCACTACCAATTTCTTATTCTTCACAAATTTCAGTTTCTGGTGTAGGGTGGATGTCACGGCTCCCGCCTCGTGAATCCATGGTCTGCCTAAGAGACAGCTATACGATGGGTGGATATCCATAACCTGGAAGGTAATCTGGAAATCACTCGGTCTGATTTTGATTGGGAGATCAACTTCCCCAATTACAGTCTTTTGAGACCCATCGAAAGCTTTCACAACTACCCCACTCTGCCTCATGGGAGGCCCTTGATAAGACAGTTTTGAAAGAGTGGATTTTGGAAATACATTTAACGATGACCCAGTATCCACCAGCATGTTGGACATGGCATCGTCTCTACAATACATGGATATGTGTAATGCCAGGTTGTGGTCTCTTCCCTCCTCAGGGAGATCAGAGTCATAGAAACTCAAATTGTTACAAGCAGTAATGTTTGCAACAATGCTATCGAACTGTTCTATAGTGACATCATGATCTACATATGCCACATCCAAAACTTTATGCAGAGCCTCTCTATGTGGTTCTGAATTTAGGAGTAATGATAACACGGATATCTTGGATGGCGTTTGTAGAAGCTAGTCTACAACATTGTACTCCCCAACAGAGTCGACACTTAATTTCTGTAGCGGAAAATTCATGATCATCAAGCTATTGACAAGCTAGAGATAAATAAACAAGAAGGACTTTTACCAAATTAATATTATTCATTCATTTTGGGAGATGGAATGTACATTCCATAAATCCCCTAAATCCAATAATATTAACTTGACAAAGTCAAATCAACCTTGACCAAGGCACAACAACAAATGAGAAACTCAAATAAGTCAATACAAATGGTCAACATAATTAAAATATCATTTATTCAATTAAAAATAATAAAATAATACATTAAATTTAAATATGTTTTGTCCAAATCCTAAAATCTCATCAAAACACCAAATAAACGGCCATGAGATTTAACATAGGTCAAACAAGGTTAAAGGGCCTTGGAGAAAAAATTTCATAATTTTTGGACACTTAAAAATATTTTTAAACAATTAAAAACAAATGAAAAATCAATTAATTCATGAAAAATATTAATAATGATCCAAAAAATAATTTTAATTCAGAATATGTAAGAGAAAAATATTTAATATTTTTTGGTGAAAGTCCCATATTTTTTGGATCAATATTAAATTTATTATGAATTATTGAAGAAAATGGAATTAAATGGAAATTCAGAAAATGCTAAAATACGTGGACCATCAAATCTCCCTCATTAATTGAGGTGGCAGATCTGATGATCCACAATGCGCGTTCCACCAATGTCCTAGTCAACAACGCTGTAACATGAGTAATCACAATGCACAACTAAGATTAAAACGTGGAACATGGATCACACGGTTCAGACTCAAGACACATCATCATCGGAGCCAGAACTCCGGTTGTCTTCTCCGGTGAGCTTCACCGGACTGGTCAACATGACCAACACCAAAATTCAAAACAGGGACACGATTTTAAAGAGAAAACATCATTGAGCACGAATATCACATCAAATTCTTCCAATTCCAACTATATTGAGAGATATGTGGAATTGAAAAATGAGGTTCATGATCTAAGTTGCTTCGATTTGGCCTCAAAGCAACTCAATCTTCTTGCCTACATTGGTAGGACTTCAGACAACACAAGAATCAATGGATTTGAGCAAGAATCAAGGAGAATCGAAGAGTTTAAAAATTCTACAAATTACCTTCAATGGAGGTCTGAGCTTGCTAGATCTTGACCTAAGTCATGCTTGGCTTCACTTCAATAGCTTGCAGAAGAGGATTGGAAAGGCTTAGAAACAAGGATTCCTGGAGAATTGAATTCCAAAACAGTGGAGATTCAAGCTCAAATTCAAATGAATTTATCAGGGTTATCCTCTTAGAGTGAAGGGTTGCAATGGGGTTTCAAAGCTGGTGCAATGTGTGTGTGATTTCTGAGCAAATGCAGCTGTATATATAGCCAAATCCATGTGATATTTGCACACTCTTTTCACTTTCCAATTTTGGCAAAATGATGAAAGCATGATGCGTGGGCGTGCATAGGCCCATGGAATGATGGTTTGAAAGTCCAAATGAATGATCAGGTGCTTGGGATATGGAATGGATTGCAAGGTACATGTGCATTGTCACTTGAAGATTGATCCATGCCAAATGATATTAGCCTGTTTAAGCCATGCGCAACCTATGCATTTCTCATCCAAAACGTATGAATTTTAGCTCTTTGGAAAGGTGAGATCAAGAGGAACAAGTTTGATGTTTAACATTTTTTCATTTGGAGCTTGGAACTTGGAGATATTTGAGGAACAAGTTTGGAAAAATTTGACATATCAAAAATTTTCTAAGTGTCAAGCCATATGTCTCAATATTCCACCGTGCTTAGCTTTTTATAGGAGCTTCAAATGAGAAACGTGTCTTCATCAAAGTTGTATACCTCTCAAAGACCTTCAAAATGGTCACTAATTTCATTCCATTTGGAT
Organism: Lathyrus oleraceus; assembly: GCF_024323335.1. Classification (NCBI taxonomy): domain Eukaryota; kingdom Viridiplantae; phylum Streptophyta; class Magnoliopsida; order Fabales; family Fabaceae; genus Lathyrus; species Lathyrus oleraceus. The sequence continues at coordinate 177,388,760 of NC_066581.1, forward strand.
TTGAAATGATAGAGTTATGCATTTTTGAAGTTTGGAAAAATCACTTGATCAATGGTATAAGTCAAAAGTGACCTATAATGTAGCCTCATATCACATGTTCAAAGAAGTTGAATTTTCTCCCACTCCAAACATCAAAGTTTAAGTAGACACATTGAATTTGATTTTTCAACTTGGAAATCTTTCATCTCATAAAAATTGAGCAAGTTATGGCCTTGGGAAATTGACTTTCAAATTAGGGTTTAGACAAAATGACCTATAATGTTTTAACATAGAAAATGATTTTACAAGCAAAACTAGCTCTAGGTCTCAACGTGAAAGTTGTTTATAATGTCATTTAGATTAAGTTTTATCTTGGAATAATTTTCATATGGTGAAAATTGTAGGAGATAGGGACTAGGGAGACCCGGTTTTGATTAGATGAATCCATCTGGCCAACCACCATCAATCAACTTGCTAATTTCCAAATATCTTGACTTCTTGGATCATGGTAGATCATATATGCATAAGATGATGAAATTTGAAGTGTCCCTTGAGAAATTTGATCAATTGGTGAGATAGCTTGTTGGAGAAGTTACTCAAGATACCCAGTCAAACTAGGGTTTCCAAGGCAAATCACCCTTAAACTCTTAAAGCAAACTTGACCAATATAACATGTATACGACATTGGGACTCATATATGACGCTCATAACCATTCTTTAATCAATTCTTGATTGTGCTCTTTGTTCATGAGGGTCTCAAACCCTAGATGTGATCAATGAATCAAAGAAATCATGCCCTACCTACAAAAGAATTAGATAGATACAAAGACATATTTTTGGTATTTTGGTTAGTGAAATGATAATATACAAGTATGATATAATCATAAAGTGCTTGGTGATCTCTCCAAAAACAAACCCAATGAAAAGGGGTAAGGAGGATGCCAAGGTATGATCCTAATGCTAATGCTTATGATAGAATGCATGAGGGATCTTAGGGTCAAAATTGGGGTCTTACAGATGGTATAGTCATGTTCGGGATCTTAGACGGGGTATGCCCCAGCTGTTCTACCACATCGAAATCACTCTTGCGGATGATTTTCAGCACTTCTTCCATTTCCTGTTTGGCAACATCTTCGGGAGTAACTTCAACCGGTGTCTCTGACTGGGAAGGGTTGACTGGTTCCTTTCCTCGAGTTTCAAGGACAGGAGGTGAGATTTCTGGAGAGAAGATCCTTCCGCTTCGAGTAATTTTACCCGTCCCAACAATGCCACTAGTATTAGCAGCATTATCCACTTGCTTCACGCCATGGACGTAAACATCACCGCCATAATTCCACGGAATAGCTTTGCTTGAGGAATACGGGATCGGGCCAGGTGCAGTGATGATTAGGGGAGCAACCCTGGGCTCAGCAGTAATCCTCACAGGCGCCCTGGTAGCGGTAATCTTCACTGGAACTTTGGACCTAGAAATCACAGATATTTCTTCAATAGAGTTTTCCGCCTTAGGAATCCTTTCGAAGAGAACTGTACGGTCGTCCATCAGCCGTTGAATACCATTCTTCAATTTCAAACAGTCCTCGGGCCAGAGTATGCAGAGATTGCAATCTTCGGCACAACCTGGAAATAAACCAGCTTGCAATAAACTCCTCTTTATGATCGGGAGGGGAGATGTTAAGTCCGCCACATTGGAAATGTGAGCGTCATCATCCACGGCATTAACCGTCTTATCATGGTTAGGCATAGGAGCAGTGATGACATTAGGAGTCTCCGGAGGCTCAAACTCAATTTCTCCAGCTTCGATCATATCCTGAATCTTGTTCTTCAATGGCCAGCAATCGTTTGTATCGTGCCCGGGGCTATCGGAGTGATATGCACACCTGGCATTGGGATTATAACGAGAAGAGGAAGTGTTGGGATTTGTAGGAGGATCTCTGAGGGCGATCAAATTTGCCTTTAGCATTCCCTGCAGTGCCTGTGCCAAGGTCATATTGATCCTGGTGAACTGCCTTCTTGGCCGGTCCTGTTTGGGCTGGAAGTTTTGAGATGGTGGTGCTGCAATCGTAACTGCTCCAATGTCGTGGTCCCGGTTTTTCTTGTTACGACTCTTTTGACCGTACACAGCATTTGATTCGTTCTTCCCCTGGTAGGACTTTTTGCTGCTTGTAGAGGTAGCTGCCTGTATCTTTCCACTTCGAAGGCCGCTCTCCACCCGTTCACCTGTCAGTATAAGTTCAGTGAAACCTGATGAAGAACTCCCCAGTAGATGGCTGTAGAATGGGCCAGTCAGGGTACCCATGAACAGGTCTACTAATTCTCGGTCAGTCATAGGGGGTTTGACTCTGCCAGCCAAATCTCTCCATTTCTGAGCATACTCTTTGAAGCTTTCTTTAGATCCCATAGCCATATTCTGCAACTGTAGCCGAGTAGGCGCTAATTCAGAATTGTACTGGTACTGCTTGTAGAAAGCTGTTGCTAAATCAGTCCAGGTGCGGATGTCAGAGCTCTCGAGCTGATAATACCATTCCAACTGAGTGCCAGACAGACTTTCTTGGAAGAAGTGGATCCACAGTTTCTTATCAGTGGTATGCGGCTGAATCTTTCTCACATAAGCCCTTAAATGCATCTGAGGACAGGATGCACCATCGTACTTAGTAAAAGTGGGGATTTTGAATTTGCGAGGAATGGTCACATCGGAGACCAGACCCAAACTTTCGAAATCCAGACCGGGCGTCTTCTGACCCTCCATGGCTAGCATGCGCTCTTCCAACAATTTGTACTTATCATCTCTCGGAGAGTACTGTTCATTTTCATACTTCTCATCATCATCATCATCAGGGTTGGAGAAATCAGCATCCTCTTCCTCTGAATCATTCTCCGCCTCATCTTCTGGACCATTCGGGATTCCAAATTTGATTCCCGTAGCCTGTCCTTTACGCCTTCTTCCTGGGTTAATGAAACTCACAGCCTTCTTGTCTTTCTTCTTTTCGACCAAAAGAGCCTTCAGTTCCTCCTGCCCCTTGGATAAGCTTAGCATCATCTCCTTGAACTGAGCATTTTGAGTCTGGAGATCTTTGACAGTTTGTTCGAGATCCATTTTTCTGTTTAAGAGGCAGACCGTGAGAATATGGTCCTTTAGAATACCTGTTATGCAATGTTATGTTATGCGATGCAATGCATGAAATGTTTTCAAGGACTTTTGGAATTTAACTTTGCATAAATCACCAACAAGAGAGAAATGTTTATTGCTACTTTTTTGATCAATGTTCATTACAAAAGGAATAATAGTAAAATACAATGAAAGCTTAAGTCTCCCAGGGGCGACTTCTTTTTGGGCGAAGATATGCATTGAGTCTTCGTTCCTCATTAAGCTGACTGGTGAGCTCTAATACTTTCTTCCTTTCTGCATTGAACTGAGTTTCGAAAGTATCCCTCTCCTCTCTCAACTGGGTCCAGGATCTCTTTAGTTCCTCAACATCAGTAGGTATATCTGGATAAGAAAGATCTGGGTAGTACCTCCTTCGACACTTGATTCAACAATCAATGGTCCGACTGCAAGATATGGCATGACAAACTCACGAGCTCTGGCTCGTACCCATCGGAGATAAGGCTCCATAGGAATGGAGTTTTTCTTTCCTGAATTGCTTCTTTTCACCATGCCCCAAGCTCGTACAAACGTTTGGCGGAGACCTTGAGAGTCATTGTCATAGTCAAACACTATACCTTGAATGATCATTTCATGTGGACCATCTCTTCGAGCATGCCCAAACTGATGTAGGGCTAAGGCGGGATTATAAGTAATACCTCCTCTTATCCCCATGAGTGGTACATTAGGGAATTCTCCACATCGGTCGATGATGATAACATTTTCTCTGAAGTTAGAACACCATCGGATGTCTGAATGGGAGAGTGCCATTATCCTTTGAGACCATTTCAGATTCTGATCATTCTTCAAGACTGATTGAGGGAGGTGCGAAATAAACCACCTAGACAACAAAGGTACGCAGCACATGAGAGTCCCTTGCCTTTTCATAGTACGGGTGTGAAGGGAATGCAAAATATCTCCGAGCAAGGTAGGCACAGGGTTACGAGTGAGGAATATCTTAATAGCATTCACATCTATGAATTGGTCCGGATTAGGGAATAGCACCAAACCATAGATTAGCAATGCTAGAACATCTTCAAAAGCATGGACCTTCATAACTTTCAGGAATTCTCGGGCCTTACCTACCAGAAATTTGGCGAGTAAACCCTTAACTCCACTTCTTGTTACCCAATTAGTCTCAATGTCAGACTTTGTCATATGTAAAGCTGCGGCAACTTCTTCAGACTTCGGAATCTTTTCCAGACCACTGAAAGGTATTTGATCAAGGATAGGTATCTCAAGCAGCTTGGAGAATTCTTCTAGTGTGGGTACCAACTGATAATCTGGGAAAGTGAAGCAATGATGCTTAGGATCGAAGAACTGGAATAGGACTCTCATCATATCTTCTTTGAAACCAGTGGTAACCAAATTGAGGAGATGACCATGTTTCTTGTTGAACTGAGCATGATCGGGGAGTTCTGACACCAAATCCTTGAGTTGAGGAGAGATCGTTACAAGATTGATCCGGATAGTCTTCCTGGAAGTCATAACCTGTTCAACAGAGCAAAGCTAAATTCCTAAGTCCTTGAAATGGTTAGTATGATGCCATGATGTTATGATGTTATGATGTTATGCAAACACAAGCATGTCACACAACAATTATTCCTAGGTTTTAAGGCTTGCATGAGTTCCATAGGTGAATACCCTCCCCACTGAAGTTTGGTTGGTTCAACCTGTCCTAGAATAGTAACCGGGTTCTAGAAGGATCTCAGATCATCGACCTTCCTTTAAGTCCACTTCAGTGCAACACCAAGCGGTTGACCGAAGCTTCCCTAAAGTCCAATCTCAAAGAGTGTAGTATCGAGTATCAACCAACCCCAGTCGGAACCGAAGTCAGTTATCTCACTACTTTCTAATGGCCAGGATGAGTCAATTAGGGTTCTAAAGGTCTGGTTAATGCTTTGGTGACACCACGCGGAAGCCAAATTTTTCCTCAAGTAACATGAGGAACATCAGGACAACCAAAGTGTCACATTAACCGTAGCCATCATTTTAACCATTCCAGTATACGCCGGATAGTCGCGATGATCTATTGCTACTTACCTAAGGTACACTAGATCCGGGTGTAGGATCTTTCACTCAAGAATACCCAAGCAATCCCTTAAAAGTAAATCAGACAGTTTTAAATAAGTGATCTTGTTTTTAAGGTAACCTCTCTCTTTAAGTCCCCAGCAAAGTCGCCAGTTCTGTCATACGGTGAACTGACTTTGGGGTGTTTTGCTTTTTATCGCAATGTCGCGGATAGCAAGAGTCGCCACCGACTTTTCTTTTATCCAATAAGGAAAGGTGGAAAAGAACAGGAAAGACCTCAATAGATTTTGGGTTCGGGAGGTACATTATACAAAGGGAAGGTGTTAGCACCCTTTGTATCCATGGTTATCCATGGGCTCTTAATTGCTGGATCACTTATATTTTTGTCTGAAAAGTGTTCGTGAATTGTTTTGAAAAATGTTTGAAAAGAGAATTTAACTTTGTAATGATTCTTATATGAATATATACAAAGTGGTCATCTCGTTTAGTTTTGAAAATTGTTTAAAAAAAATAGTTTAGAAATGTGTGAGGTGTAAAAAGTATTTTAGGTTATGATCCGGTAATTGAGAGTTATACCTTCCTAAGGTCGTTATGGGCATCTCCTATCCTTATGAGGGTAAAACTGTCCTTACTATTGAGGAGTAAGTAATTTTACCCTTTGGATGTTTAAGGGTCATCGTAGGGTCATCGATAGGTCATTGAAGGCAACAGTTGTAAGGATACCTTAGCATTCGAAGGGACGATCATCATTTAACCGTAGGCTACACCGAAGGGTCATCGAGGGACAAAATCGTATTTTCGAAGGCAACATCCGAGGGACCAGGATTTATTTTATGATGATTTAATCGAAGGGTCTTTGCTAAGTGTATCCCTACATTCGCGGGACATGACCGTTATACCGTAATATCGTAAGGCAAAAGAGAGGTCCAAGATCACATATTTAAAGGCCACATTTTAAAGTTAATTAGGTGATTATGATGAATCTCCACATTAAAATCAATACATTAAAAATGATACATTAAAAATAATACATTAAAATTAATTATTAAAATTAATACATTAAAATTAATTATTAAAATTAACACATTAAAATTAATTAAGCGATTTAGGGTGAGTCTCCACAAGGGTATCCCACAAATAAAGTGGAAGACCTAACGGCGGTCTTTTTTCTTGGAAACATGTAAACCTTTACACAATTCAACACACGGATTAGAGCATCGAGATAAAATTGAAAGTTGCACCATAAAATAAACACAACAATCATGAACTCAAACCAAATGATGCAGAATTATAATAACATAAGATAGAACAGCCAAAAAAACTTGAGACAGCCACTGTCCCATTCGCCCTGCTTCGCCTAGCGAAGGCCTAGCGAGTATTCGCTACTGGCTCGCTTAGCGATGCGCTAGCGAGCGCTGCTGGTTTTTGAATATGATATCAGTATAATCTCAACCAATTTTATGCCTTATGGATCTCATTACTGCAATTATACAATTAATCATTTAAAGTATGCATGGTATATACTAAAGTTCACATGCCAAGCTTAAGGTATTTCATAAATCTAATCATAAAGTCATATGCAAATTAAGAATATAAAAACAATGATAGCAATGTAAACCTGTTAACAGCTGAGTTGTGACTTCGAATCGGAAAATCAGATTGAATTGGGCGGCGGTAGAACTTGGTGCCGCCGGCTTTTCCTTCAGGGTTTCCTTCTGTGAGCGCTAGGGTTTGCTTGCTAGGGTTCTCCTCTCTCCTCTTTTCGTTCTCTTTTCATTACTGAAGTGTTGATATTTATAATGTCCTTTTTCATGACCTAATGGGCTCAGAACGAAGCCCGAAATTTTTTGTTGTCTGTCAGCCTCGCTAGGCGAGCTGGTAGCGAACGCGTAGCGAATGTTCGCTAGGCGAGCGTGTAGCGAACATAACGTTCGCTAGGCGAGCGTGTAGCGAACAGGCCAGTTTGGGCCGTTTTCTGGATTGGGCCATTCGTGAGCTGGGCCTTCGTTCCTTTGAGATCAGTGTCATAAAAATGATTCGGAATGCCTTGAAAAATGTCTTGAAATATTAATGGGCAAATTTTGGGGTATGACACCAAGGTATGATCCTAATGCTAATGCTTATGATAGAATGCATGAGGGATCTTAGGGTCAAAATTGGGGTCTTACAGATGGTATAGTCATGTTCGACTTGTGTGGAGTAGTCCTTAACAAGTTGGCTTGAGATCCATCCGCTCAGTGGAGACTCTTTTGGATTTGGAAATGTCATACAAGTATTTATGGTTAGCCATTACTATCTCTAATTTGGGTCTGAGAAGCTAAGGACCGTAGAAGATTTACCCCCTCTTGGCCTATTTAGGACGTAGTGTAGAAACTGTTCAAGTGTAGACTTGATAACAGTTATTACACGATACTACACTCAGACGAGTTTCTCTTGAGAATATTATGGGTCGATGAGTCAGTCATCTTAACCTGTAATATCCAATAGATGGAATTAACACTTTGGGAACTTTTTAGAACATGATCTACAGGTTATTTATCCTTAGTTCACTCCTTTGGGATGGTTCTTACCCAGACTCCATGCTCGTGACTTACAACAAACCCTTGATTCTTGGTTGATCCAATCAAGTCTTGTCAATATCAATGGAACTTGGGTGTTGATAAGGGGTAAACCATAATCCACCAAAATGGATGATTGATCTTGACAATGACTTAATTCATCCCTTGAACTTTATTTGCCTTGCGTGTGATCCCTTATTTGTGATTGTTGCATTCATGCATTCATGCGCATCATAACATTCATCATATGAAAATTTCAAGGAACTGAGGTATTATTTGCAAATATTTTCAGACCATGGACTGTGGATGAAGGAACACTAAAAAGTACAGTTTCAGATGTTCCGACTTGAAATAGTTAAGGAAGGTAGCATCTATTATATTAGATCCCTTGGACTTCAAACAACGTCATGAGAAGCTTTTGTCCATCTTGTCTGCTGATGTGGTTGAAGGACTCTTAAGTGTACTAGTGCAGTTCTATGATCCTCTCTACCGTTGTTTCACTTTCCCATATTTTCAGCTTATGCCTACCTTGGAGGAGTATTCTCATCTTTTGAGGATACCTGTTTATAGTAGAGTGCCTTTTAGTGGATTGGAGAAGATTCCCCGATCTAATCTTATTTCTGAAGCTCTTCACTTGAAGAAGTCTGAGATAGAGGCTCATTGGGTGAAGAAAGGAGGGTTATTTGGGTTGTCATCTAATTTTCTCATCAAGGAAGCTACTGCTTTTGCTCAAGCTGGTAGGATGGACGCTTTTGATGCTATCTTTGTGTTGCTCATTTATGGATTAGCTTTGTTCCCTAACATTGACGGTTTTGTTGATGTTAACGCCATTAGACTTTTCTTGATTGGGAATCCTGTGACTACTTTGTTGGGTGATATGTATTTCTCTTTGCATCTAAGGAATTCTAAGGGTGGGGGAACGATTGTCTGTTGCATTCCTCTTCTGTACAAGTGGTTTATTTCGCACTTGCCTCAGACACCTGCTTTTGTAGAAAACAAACAATGTCTAAGGTGGTCTCAAAGACTTATGTCTCTCATTAATGATGATATAGTTTGGTATGATCCGCCTTTGAGAAGTTTGGAGATTATTGATAGTTGTGGTGAATTCTCTAATGTGCCTCTCATTGGTACACAATGAGGAATTAACTACAACCCTGCTTTGGCTCGTCGTCAACTTGGGTTCCCCTTGAGAGACAAACCTAATAAAACTTTGTTAGAAGTTCTTTTCTATCAAGAGGGTAAAGATCCCCAACATTTGAAGCAGAAGATTGTGCATGCTTGGCATAATGTGTGTAGGAAAGGAAGATCTGAGATTGGTCCGCGCAATTGTGTAGCTTTGGAAGCTTACACTCTTTGGGTGAAGAAGAGAGCTTTGGAGTTGAAGATGCCTTATCCTTGTGAAATACATATGCCTATGGTTGTGGTTAAGCCATTAACTCTCCCTAACCAAGATGTAGAGGAGTTGAAAGACGCGTTTATCAAGATAAAGCAAGAGAAGGACATGTGGGAAGAGCGTTTTCGTGCTTTGAGCAAGAAGCATGAAGAGTTGCAATTGGAGTCTAAGGATAAAGATGCACTTATTGAGCTACTTGAAGACCGAGTGACAAAGAGACAGAGAGAGCCTGAGGTTTCATCTTCTAGCATGCCTTAGCCTTCTGTTGCTTGGAATAAGATTGTTGATCGACTTGTCCTCGAGAAGAATCAGATGAAGGATTCTTTTGAGACCGAGATCTGCCGCATTCGAAGGAAGTACGCGCCTACATCCAGATCTACTGACATTGTTGTTAGGGATCCTTAGGATGTCTAGTCTCCTTTTCTCTTGTATTTTTATTTTGGTTTCTAAAATTGTACTCAGTGTAATCCTTCCAAATTATATAAGTAAAAAGAGATTTTTCGTCATATCAAATTGTTTCAATTGCCATTTCAATATATATATTTGCAAATGATATAGTAAGTTCCTTGAAAAATAAATAATCAAGCATTGCATCTCATGGATCATTTACATAAGCAGGTTTTCACCAGATGTCTGATTGATGTTTCTTCTGTGCTTCAGCCAAGCTGACTAGCTGATACAATACCCGAGCCAATCATCTGAGAATCATGAAGCACCTAGAGTAAGAGAACAGCTGAAGGACGAAATAGCCCGCCTGTCTGCCATGATGGAGTCAGTTCTTGCCGCTCAAAGTCAATCTTCTCCAATGCCTGCAACTGCTCCTACGATGACTGTTATTTCAGAGGTAGTTACCTCTACCGTGTCTGCTGCTGCCGCCCACTTCGCCCTAACTATGCCTGCCAAATTCCTGTGGGGAATGCCGTCCAATTTTGTGCCTGAAGGCTTTGCGCCTACCTTTGCTTCCATGCCGACATCTAGCACGATCATGTACGTGCCACCTCCCGTTGTGCATACTTTGCCTCGCGTAGAGGACACCACTTATCACTTTGAACCGTCTGAGGGTCCGGATGTCTATGAGAAAATGGATGAAATGAAAGATCAGTTTCTTGAGTTGCGTAAGGAATTGAAGACGCTGAGAGGTAAAGATCTATTTGGGAAGAGTGCTACCGAGTTGTGTTTGGTGTCCAACGTCAAGATCCCGGTGAAGTTCTAAGTGTTTGACTTTGAAAAGTATAAAGGGAACTCTTGTCCGCTCAGTCATCTTGTGATGTATACTCGCAAGATGTCTACTCAGACCGACAATGATCAATTGCTTATTCACTACTTCCAAGATAGTCTGATCGGCGCTGCGCTCCGTTGGTACATGGGATTGGACAGTGCCAGCATTTGTACTTTCAATGACTTGGGGGAGGCTTTTATCAAGCAGTATAAGTATAATGTGGAAATGGCGCCACATACAGACCAGTTGAGGTCTATGTCTCATAAGGACAAAGAGACATTCAAAGAGTATGTGCAGCGATGGAGGGAGTTGGCTGCCTAGATCACTCCTCCTTCATTGTGAAGCCGTTATTTTGAACCTGTGACTTGTGAAATTCATGTGTCATATGGGTTACCTTGAAGAAGATCCGGAATGGATAAGCTTGGATGTGGCCATCTTTATTTGATTCCTTGCTCTTCAAGATAATATAATTGTGCATTTGTGTGTTGCTTGATTCTAAAAGTCCAAGGGGATTCTGGGTTTCTATTGACATTCTTGTCTATTGGATTGCTACCCACTTGGTCAGATCTTTTCAACTTTAAACTTTTAATTTTGTACATAGGATTAGTCTCTTCATCTTCTCCCCATTTATTTAATTTCAAAATATCTCCTTCCTTTTTCAAAACCTTCTTTGATTGAACTTATTTTGTTCTAAACTTTGACCACTTTTGCAAAAAGATAGAAACTTTGGCCTTATGCCATTGCATTTTTAAACTTCTTTTTTAAATCAAACTTGTAAATAGACTTAACTATACTTGACTTAAACTTTCAAAAATCCAAAAAGAACTAACTCATTCAAACCATTTTTAGGCCTTTGTGCCTTTCAAACTTATTTTTTGTTAAAAGCAATGCATCCATTTTGAAATTTGTATCACGAACTACGAGATTTTGATCCCTCATTTTTTACGTTGGTACGTAGGCACAAGACCAAAGGTCTTGCCAAACACAAAAATATAATTAATGAACTCTTTTCTCATCCCCACATTCTATTTGTTTGTAAACATCATTTTGTACAAAATACATATGCTCACAAAAAGGGCTCCCTAGGAATACCTAGGACACTTTGGGTGCTAACACCTTTCGTCTGTGTAACCTACCCCCTTACTTGTAATCTCTGACTTTTTATTAGTTTTGATTTGAAACTTCTTACTTTTGGGTTTTGTTCGTACTTTTTCCTTTTCTGTTGGAAACAATAAAAGCGCGGTGGCGACTCTTGTTATTTGATCTCTAACTTATCCATAGCTTGCTGATCATAAATTTATCTCTACACCTGCAAACTTTATAATCATGGACATCAAAGAAGATGCCACTACACCTATTATATTAGGAAGGCTATTCTTAGCTACCGCCGGAGCCATAATAGATGTGAAAAGAGGTAAGCTAACATTCGAAGTTGGAGAAGAAAAAGTTGAATTCATCTTGACACAATTCTTACAAGCGCCAACTATAGACGATACTTGTTATCTACTTAATGTCATAGACGAGTGCGTAAGAGAGATGGAAATACAAGAAACCACATATTCTTATACAATGAAAATCCAAATCCCTCCAATCTTTGAAGATGATAATTGGCGTGAACCATACCAAAATGACAGTCTAAGCGAATGCTTAACACTTACACCCAATCACATGCCATGCCTGAAGAAACCAGACTTAGAACTAAAAGCACTACTAAAGAACCTAAGATACGAATTCCTAGACACTGAACTCAAAAGACCAATAATAGTCAACACAGACTTAGGACAAATTGAAACTAAAAAGTAACTAGATGTCTTAAGAAAATATCCAACTGCGTTAGGCTACAACATTGCTAACCTAAAAGGAATAAGTCTTTCTATCTGTATGCATCGCATTATGCTAGAGGAAGATTGTAAAACCTCTAGAGAACACCAGAGAAGGATCAACCCAATCTTAAGGACTGTAGTCAAAGATGAAGTAAAGAAGTTATTAGATGTAGGAATCATATACCCGGTCTCCGATAGTCAATGGGTTAGCCTCGTTCATGTAGTACCCAAGAAAGGGGTGTTACAGTTGTTAAGAACGAGAAGGGTGAATCTATAGCACAAAGAGTTGTGACCGGAAGTAGAATGTGCATCGACTATAGGAAACTGAACAAAGCCACTCGAAAGAATCATTTTTCTATGCCTTTCATTGATCAAATGCTTGAACAATTGGCTAAGCATTTCCACTTCTGCTATCTAGACGGTTATTCAGGATTCTTTCAAATTCCAATCCATCCTGACTACCAAGAGAAAACAACCTTCACATGCCGTTATGGTACATTTTCTTATCGACGAATGCCATTTGGACTATGCAACGCTCCCGCAATATTCCAAAGATGCATGATGTCAATCTTCGCTGACTTTATAGACGACATTATGGAAGTCTTTATGGATGATTTTTCTGTTTGTGGGCAAAGCTTCGAAGGATGTCTAGTAGGTATGCTTGAAAACCTCCTCAAATCAATGATATCTTGATAGTGGGTGTTCAAGGCACATGACGGGTGATTTAAACAAATTTTCACATCTAACGCTTAAGGCCAAAGGATATGTTACTTATGGTGACAACAACAAAGGAAGAATCCTTGGCGTAGGCATCATTGGTTCACCGCCTTCAACAACTATAGAAGATGTCCTATTTGTAGAAGGTCTAAAGCATAGTCTCCTTAGCATTAGCCAATTGTGTGACCGAGGTTTCAAAGTCAACTTCACTAAAGATGAATGTTTGATTGAAAATGAAGTTACTCATGAAGTTATACTACAAGGTAAAAGAGTTAATAATATATTTCAAATCTCTTTAGATAACTTGTCTTTGAATGTTAAGTGTCTCTTGGCAAACAACAATGAATCATGGTTATGGCACAAGAGGTTTGCTCATTTTCATATGGAGCACTTGAATAAATTGATCAAGCATGACTTAGTCATTGGATTGCCGAAGACCAAATTCATCAAAGATGGGTTGTGTGGTGCGTGTCGAAGGAAAGTAAACTAAGTCAACTTTCATTTCCAAGAATGTGGTGTCCACAACTAGGCCACTACAATTGTTGCACATGGATCTCTTTGGTCCATCAAGAACAAAAAGCTTCGGAGGTAACGTTTATGCATTAGTTATTGTTGATGATTTCTCTAGATATACTTGGACATTGTTTTTAGTGCAGAAAAGTGATGCCTTCAAAGCATTTAAGAAGTATGCCAAGCAAATTCAAAATGAGAAGTCTCTTTCAATTATCTCCATTAGAAGCGATCATGGTGGAGAATTCCAAAATGCCTCATTTGAAGAATTTTGTGAAGAACATGGAATCTGACACAACTTCTCCGCACCAAGAACTCCACAACAAAATGGTGTCGTAGAAAGGAAGAATAGGTTATTAATAGAACTTGCAAGGACAATGCTAAGTGATTCAAATCTTCCTAAGTATTTTTGAGCGGATGCAGTGAGCACGACATGTTTTGTAAGTAACCGTGTTAATATTCGGCCTATTATCAAGAAAACCCCTTATGAACTTTTCAAAGGGAGAAAACCAAATATTTATTTCTTTCATATTTTCGGGTGTAAGTGCTTTGTCCTCAACAACGACAAAGACAACCTTGGTTATCATTTTTGTGAATGAATGCTTATTATGTTTGTGAATGTATGACTGTTTTTTATCAAGTCTTTTCCCAACCTTTTTGCTAATGACAAAGGGGGAGAAGAATTGCTTGTTGTTTTTGTTTCTCTAACATTTTGTAGGAAAGATACACATTTCCAAAGCTTTGCTCATATTCCAAAAGAAAGGGGGAGCACTTGCATAGGGGGAGATATCCTTGGATTAGAGAAACAAGTTTAGAATCAACTTTCAAGTAGTGAGTTGTCATCATCAAAAAAGGGGAGATTGTGAAGTCATGGCTTCTTGATGATTTTGATGATTACAACATTTCTCAACAATTCTCATGTGAAAAGATCAAAAAGCTGTCAAAGACTTGAAGTAAATTGAAGTGGAGTAAAGATTCAAGTGAAGTATATCATTTCAAAGGATCAAGTATCATCATTGGTATATCTAAAACTTTCACTAATATGATATACAAATGTTCAAATATTTATTCCATGATATCTTGGTTCATATAGAAAATTAGGATGTATTGCATTTCATTTTTCACATTCTGCCAAATTCTATTTTTCAAAACTGGGCTTCAGTAACCGGTTACCCACCGAGCAGTAACCTGTTACCACTGTTGTTTTTCAAATATTTTTTGGACGTTGGAAGCAAGTAACCGGTTACCCACCGAGCAGTAACCTGTTACCACTGACGAATTTTGGCAGATTGGTGCATTTCTTCATTCAAATGTTTTCTTTGCATTCCTTTGAATCATGGCATCCTTTCATTCATCATACTCTTTCAAAAAGGTGTTTGTAGCAATATATAAACATCATTACTCATTTTTTTATGAACACCTCCTTTCTTGAAAACACTTTCAATTAATCATTCTTACAAAAACTCAGATTTTTATCAAGTGTCCAAAAACTTTCTTAAAAAAGTATTCTTTGCATTAAACCTTCATATACCTTGATAAGAATACATATCATTTGGTTTGAACACTTGTATACTACATTAAGTGATTGATATCCAAAGGGGAAGATTAATCCAAGTGATTAATATATTCAAGATTCATCATCAGCTTTTAATTAAGTTCAGATTTTTGTATCATACCTTGTTGTCCAGGATTGTTGGAAACAAGTGAAGTGTTGAAGAGGATTGTTCTTCATACACTTGATTACCTATAGGTTAGATAGTAAGCATCACCATTGGTGTAAGTAGGCTGTACAATAATTCTAACTATAGTAAAATCTCTTTCGAGTCGAAAGGGGAGTGGAGTACCTTCAGAGTGTGAAGGGAACCACTATAATTTTCGGTGTCCTTTTACTTTCCGCAATTTATTTTTCAGCACTTAAACGAAAAATAACCAAGAACCGGAAACAAGATCGAAGAATTTTTTTACCACCTAATTCACCCCCCTTCTTAGGCACATTTACAAATTACAGTTAATCGATTGATTTAGATAAGGGTTGATATTCTCTATCTTAAGTAATTCCATTCAGTTTCACGTATATCCAATTTTTCCATTAACGAATCGTTTTGACGATTACTATCTAGGGTGCTTCCGCAACCGTTGAAAACATTTAAAAAAAAGGGGCTAAAGTTTAAAACTGATTTATTCAACTCCCCTTCTAGATCAGTACTATCGTCTAACAATCGTTACTTACTTTGCAGCTGTATATAGGCAATCCTCTTTGTTTTCAGTTATTCCAATACAGTGACATCAGGCCTTAGGCCCCTCACTAGTTGGTTCATACCAACTTTGCTCTTTGATTCATATTTCACCTCTTGTTGGAGTTCAAACAACATAATTCTTTGGTTTAGACCATACCTTGATCACAATTCTTTTCATCTCCCACCACTAGTTCTTTGAACTACGGAGCTTTGAATTCCTCATTGCACTATGAGGATACGTAGGCATGAGGGCCCTAATCCTCACCGAGCACTTTATCTATTTCTTTGTTTTCCTTTTCCCTATTCATTTGCGAGTAACATTTAGTTATCACACCCATTCGAGCAAGAACAATCAAAACGGTTCCATGGAGTACCATAAATGTAAGGGATGCTAATACCTTCCCTTGCATAACCGACTTCTTTACCCAACATATCTCTTTCTCCCGGGTTTTATCGATGTTTTTTCTTTCCTTCGGGAATAAATAAAGTTCCATGGCGACTCTGTTGTATGTTCGAGTGTTCGATACATTCAGGTATATTTCCGCTAGCTTTCGATGTCATAAAATATATTTTTTTTGTGAGCTTTTAAATGTGTTCGGAAATACATCTCCAAAAATATTAAGAATAATTTTTGATTTTCATAAGTGTTATATATATATATATATATATATATATATATATATATATATATATATATATATATATATATATATATATATATATATATATATATATATATAGGAAGAGGTTTCCCAAAGTTTTTAAAAACACCGAAATAAACCGGCAGTGGAAGGCCAAAAGAGGCCCAGCCCAGAAAACACATAATGAAGATTTTAAATAACCCTAATTCTAGATAGATATGAATCCTACTTCTCCTGGATTGGCGTCACAGAGCTACACTAACATTCAGGGTCTTCTCCATAATAAAGGTTTATTCTTCATAACAATCATTATCTCAACACAAAGCCCCTCTCTCGTTCAGCTTCCAGAATTTGTCGTTCGCTAAGGTAGGTGTCATTCCTCTAACTCAATTTTCTTTTGTAGCTTCTAATTGGAATATGAAATTTTACAAAATAATAATTTCTGAAAATTTGATTGATTATGCTGTTAATTCAAATTCTAAAACTTGTTCATTACTCTTTGCAGCAACAATGAATACTCTGAAAAAAATCAATAGTGAGTCAACTGAGTTGCCAGATTGTATTATATCGCATATCTTTTCCCTGTTAAGTTTGAAAAATTTGGTAAAAACGAGTGCTTTGTCCAAACAATGGTATCACGAATGGGGATTAAGGAAGGACCTTACTTTTGATCTCCATAACATGTTTGACTATAGTACAGTTCCAGAGTTACCAACAACCCTTCCACCCTTTCAACAGATTCAATTTCAATTTGCCGCAAGTTTGTATAATTTCATGCAGACTTATCCTGGTGACATGATAAGTTCAATCCGAGTAAAATTTCCATTAGGTATCGATCATACTTATGCCATTGATGGATTGATTCACAAAGGAGTTCTTAAAGGGGCCAATCGTATTGAGCTGCTCTTCGCATGTGAAACTGATTTTAATATACAGCCCTACAAATTTTTATTTCC
The DNA here is from genome assembly GCF_024323335.1 of Lathyrus oleraceus. Classification (NCBI taxonomy): domain Eukaryota; kingdom Viridiplantae; phylum Streptophyta; class Magnoliopsida; order Fabales; family Fabaceae; genus Lathyrus; species Lathyrus oleraceus. The sequence continues at coordinate 177,405,966 of NC_066581.1, forward strand.
TTTCTTGTCTGGCCCTAATTCTCTCACATATCTGCACCTACAGAATTGCCACCTAGCAGCAACTATGGAATTTTCTGGATTGAAGAATTTGAGGACTCTTGTGTTGACTATAGTTCCTGTGAAGCAGAATATGCTTCATTATCTCTTTTTCAACTGCATCCATCTTGAGAACTTCTCTCTTAATCAATGTCTGTTCCTATCTGACTTAAAAATAACTAGTCCATCATTGCTTCATTTGAACATTAACTGCGGGCCTATCATTTCATGGAGGAATATTGATATCATTGCATCAAAACTCTTATCCATTGAATTTTCTTCTGACTGTAACTACGACCGTTCATTACGCATGGTGAACATTAAGTCTCATATGTTATTCAAGTTTAGCTACAAATGTGGTAACATTTCTAATCTTGTTGATTTTTCTGGATTGAGAAATGTGACAACAATTGAGTTCGATGGACTCCGTGAATGTCTCCAAAGTGAAGTCATAACTCATTTGTTTTCTGAATGTCTCCAACTTCAAGATGTCACCTTTAAGGAGTGCAAGATAAAGTGTGATATGAAAATTAGTGGTACAAAATTGCGTCATTTGAGAATTATTGATTGTCGCTATGAGAGTCAGTGTTCTTATAAGATAGATATTGATGCTTTTAATCTCTCATCCTTTGAATATAGAAGTCACACGATCATGAACCCCATAATCTCTGTTTGGGCTCCAAAGTTATTGAAGGTTTTTTGGGATGCAGGTTCAAGAATGGAAAATGTATATAACTTTGGTACAATTGCAAGATTACATCTGCTTGAGGATTTAACTATGCATCTGGGCCTTTCACAGGTGAGTCACTCAAAACCCTTACAGGCTACTAGATATTTATGTTTGTCATAATAGCTTTTAATTCACTTCAAGTTTCTGGTGTAAACAGATATCCGAGTTAAGGAAGGATTTGGTTCGATTTCAAAATCTTAGACAATTGAAATTGTTTATTGTCGGAGCATATAAACCTGAAAGGGACTACTTGTGGATTTTAGATATTGCAATGGCTTCTCCGCATCTCCAAAAACTTTCTCTAACGGTGAGTTATTCAACCTGTCTGTCCATTTTTAATTCAATTGGAAAGTTTTCCTTAGTTATAAGGGCATAAAATAGATATGTACTCTAAGAACTCTTAAGAGTCATAAAGGGAATTTTATTGAATGTGTAACATAGTTGCAAAGATATTACTCCAATTTGTTGAAATTTGCACAATTAATTTCAACCTTCTCGTGAGATAAGAACAATAGCAAACAACTCTATTTTAATTTTACAGTGTTTATAAACTTTAAGTTCTCTAAAATAAGCTAGCGGTTTGCTTTTGTAAAACAATGTACAATCTCTTATTTAAACTAAAATAATAAATAAGTCCTGCATTTTTTTATATGCCTGATGGAATTTTAAAATGTATGTAAATTATGTATTTTAATACTATGATTATTATTACTCAATTTTCAGATTATAAATGGAAATTCGAAAACATCACATATGGTTGGATCTCAGAGGCAAAGAGAACATGTCAGGTTTATTCATAAGGAATTAAAATATGTGGAGTTACATGGTTGTGTTTGCTCCATAACTGTAATCGAGTTAGCTAGTCATCTATTGAGGAGTGCAACCTTGCTTAAACAAATTACTTTCAGTTCTCGTCACAATTTCTATATAGGCGCTGGAAGATGGACTTTGGATTTCGATGGTTGTTGTTGGTTTGAGCGGAATTTTATTCATGAGCATCTAAAAGATGAAGTAAATGAACAATGTCGGCTCATAATTTTGTAGTGTTATGTTATTTATTTATAATGAATTATGTCCTGTATGATATCTGTTGTGTTCATCGTCTGAGTTCATTTGCTAATTTTTTTTTTCTGGCTAGATATCTTTCATAGCCATTGTCGTCATTCCTTGTTTCATGTTGAAATTCTGGAATAGCTGGTCATTTGATTCCTTGTTACTGTTTTTTTGTTGGTTAAAATCCACTGTAAGGGAAAGAAAAAGAACCTTTAAATTGATTGTTTTGTTTATTAAAATAAGTGTTGTTGCTTCTCAGAGGATGGAATTTCTGAGAATGCGGTTAATGGAATGTACACCCAATTGGTAAAGTTTTTATTTAAGAGAATGTGTTGGTATCATAGTATCGTACCCTGAATTTGTTAGACGCACCTTCCATGTAAAATGCTGGTGTTACAAGTGTAAAGAAGTGCTCTCAAATGCAGCTTTGGCTCCGAATTGAAAGAGGGAAACTAGTCATCAGATTCATCTTATTCTGCATCAATGTTAGTATATATGGTCCCTTTTTTGAATTGAAGAAAGTGTTTTGCTAATTCAATTCACTATACTTTTTTTGGTGGGGCTGGGGTGTGTTAGTACTACATAGACTCTAATCAATTTCCCACATCCATGTATACTATTATTGTTTAAACCTATTGAAGAGTCTATTTGTATCGGAAGATCTTTTGAGGCATTTTTCTTGAGGATCTATGCACCAATCGATTCTATTTTAAACTCATCATATTCTATTTCACTTAAAGAAATTTCCTTCCAGTGTCATGGGAATCTGCACAAAGGTCGGGTACGGTTCTATTGTACTACTCTTGGAAGTATATCCCACTATTCAATAACTATTGCCCATCATTATGTGATGAACAAGTTTTTAATTGAGGTTGTTGAACAAAGCGTCATGAAATTGAATAGTATGATGCTTAATATATCATGTCATACAAGAGCCTTTTAGGTCACACTTCGTCCATTAGATAATATATTGTGTAAGGTGTCTCACTTGAAAATACATCTCGTGCCTATGATAATATCACATTAAAGGTGTCTCAATGGAGGAGACCTTCATGAACCATTGCTAATAGTGATAATACAATGATATCAAGGCAAGATATCTCCAACATGATCTGTCTTAGCGTGTTCCTCTTTTAAGATCTCTTGATGAGCTGATTTTAGAGGATTTCTCATAGATGTTGGCATCAAACACGAGAAACTCTATAATATTATTGGATATAATCGTATATCATATTCTATGGACTAGTAGCTGGTACATTACATACCTCATGATACTAAGTAAATAAGCAAAATGGATCTCACATACATTATTATCATACCAGTTTACAAATGTAAAAAGAAATGCGGTAATTGATGACTAATAATTATCGGTTGATGGTTGATGACTATCAGTCATAAGTTATAAACTATCACTTATAAGTTATCAGTTAATTTTATCAATCAGAGTTGAAATATAAGATTCACCCTTAATGAAGTTTTTAGTAGCAGTTTTTGATTTATGTCACTTACCATATGTGAGCTTGAAAAACACGCAAGTGAAGAGTGTTTGTAATCCAATGTAAACCAAACAAGTATAACAAAATTCTATACACAAAAGCATTAACAAGTTTAAAACTTTTCGCAATTACCACAATAAAACACAATGGCCATTAATTACTACCTGCTATGGCTACTAATTACCAATCTTGTATTTAAGAGATCTCTATCGGTTATGGTGGAAAATTTGATGTAAAGTTAAAAGAGTCATCCGTATTAATTAATGGAAGTTAATTAGGTGAAAAATTTAATTAATTAATATTAACTAATTATTAATTAATTAATATTCATTAATTATTAATTAATAATTATAATATGTCACTCATTAAAATTTAGTTTTAATCTAGTTTTGATTGAGTAACTCTCTCCCACTATTTTCTCTCCACTCAGTTGAATCCCTTATCTATAAATAAGATTTCTCAGTTTAGTTGCATAATTACTTTGAAATTTTGAAAATTTGAAATTTTGGAATTTCTCTTCTCCCTCTTTATTCTATTCATCTCAAATTATTTTTATTCTTCTTTATTTTTCGAGTGATTTATTGTGTCATTAATGATTGATTTTTTCAGATACTACGAGTGATTTAAAAACCATTCAAGTTTGAGGGTTCTCTCTTCAAACGTTGGCAAACTAAGATGAAAATTTTCTTAACTTTAAAGAAGGTTGCCCATGTTTCGAATGAGGATATCCCTGTTGCTCCTTCTGGATCATTTGAACAAACTAATGGTAAGAACTTTGCAAATTCAGATGGAATTATTAAAACTGATGAATCTGTGAGTAATTTACAGGTCAGGAAAGAAATCGGCTTATGGCATGAGAGTGTCTATCTCTGCAAAAATCACATTTTGAACAGTCTTGCTGACGATTTGTACGATTACTATAATAATTGTAAGACTGCTAAACAAGTATGGGAAGCTCTGCAGAAGAAATATGATACTGAAGAAGCAGGTGCAAAGAAATATGCTGTCAGCCGCTACTTGAACTATAAGATGGTGGATGAAAGGTATGTGAAAGTTCAAAGCCACGAAATTCAAAAAATTGCTCATGAAATCATAACTAAAGCTATGCCCCTCGATGAACAATTTCAGATTGCTGTTATAATTGACAAACTGCCTCATGGTTGGAAAGATTTCAAAAATTTGCTTCGGCACAAAACAAAAGAGTTTTCAATCGAGAGTCTGATCATTCGCCTCTGAATTGAAGAGGAAGCTATGAGACAAGATCATAAAGATGAAATCTTAGTTATTTCTAACAACAACAAGAGATTCAGTGCAGTTTTGAAGCCTACGGGAAAACCATTAAAGAATCGGGATCGCAATGCTGTGAACCAAATTAAGAATGGGAATCCTTCAAGGACCTCATATGCTCCGATTGCTAGACAGCAACCACCACTTCAGAGAAATAATGCTTTGATCTTCACTTGCTTTAATAATGGAAAACTGGGTCATATGGCTAACAAATGTAAGAGCAGGCCTAAACCTGTTGGCTATAATGCACAGGTTAACCTGATTGATGAGCAACTAATTACTATGATCACCGAAATCAACATGGTTGGTGGATAGACACTGGCGCCTCACGTCATGTCTATTATTATCGTGCTATGTTCAAGAAATACACAAATGCTGAAGATAAGAACGTGTTATTGGGAGATGCTCACACCACTAATGTTGTTGGAATTGAAGATGTTGAGTTGAACTTCACCTCAGGAAAGACTATGATCTTGAAGGACGTCATGCATGTTCCTAAAATTAGGAAGAATCTTGTTTCTGGTTTTCTTTTAAATAAGGCAGAGTTTAGTCAGTCTATTGGGGCATATTTGTACACCACCACTAAGAATGGTATATTTGTTGGAAAATGGTATGCCACTGATGGCATGTTTAAGTTAAATGTTGAACTGAATAAAGTTTCTTCTTCTGTTTACTCTTTGTGTGATATCAATATTTGGCATGCTAGACTTTGTCATGTTAATAAACGAATTACTTCTAATGCAAGCAACTTAGGCATAATCCCTAAATTAAATGCCAATGATTCAAATAAATGTGAATATTATAGTCAAGCTAAAATAACTAACACTTCACATAAATCAATCATTAAAGAATTTGATCCCCTAGATCTTATACACTCTGATATATGCGAATTATATGGAACTTTAACTAGAAGTAGTAAATGTTATTTTATCACCTTTATTGACGATTGTTCTGATTATACTTATGTGTACTTAATGAAGAATACAAGTGAAACACTTGACATGTTTAAGATGTATGTAACTGAAAATGAGAATCAACTTAGTAAGAAGATCAAGAGACTTCATAGTGATAGGGGAACTAAATACAATTCTGGGTTATTTAATGATTTTTATAGTAAACATGGAATTGTACATGAAACGACTGCTCCATATTCTCCTGAAATGAATGGTAAAGAAGAAAGAAAGAATACAACTCTTACTAAACTTTGTTGTTGCAATTATGATGAATTCTGGTGCCGCACCTCACTGGTGGGGGGGGGGGGGGGGGACATTTTATTGACTGTTTGCTATGTCCTGAATAGAGTTTCTAAGTCAAAAAGTAAGATCTCTTTTTATGAGATATTAAAGAAAAGACAACCAAACTTGTCTTATTTGAGAACTTGGGGATGTCTGGCTTATGTCAGAATTTCAGATCCGAAACGAGTTAAACTCGCTAGTAGAGCCTATGCATGTATATTCATTAGGTATGCAGTAAATAGTAAGGCATATAAGTTTTATGACCTAAATACAAAAGTGATCATTGAACCAAATGATGTTGAATTTGAAGGTGTGAAAAACACAATAAATGGGGGTTTGAATTGGGTTTTACAAGCAAAATTTTTTTCCAAAAAAAGAACACCACTAACAAGTTAGTATCAAAGAGATAAAAACACAAGTATTTTTATCCTGGTTCGCTTGAAACTTAAAGCTACTCCAGTCCACCCGCCAAGGTGATTTTGCCTTATACACAAGGACTTAATCCACTATAATCAACAAATTATAATAATCACAAAGAATAACCTTCTTTGTCTTCTTAAGGATGAACAACCTTCTTTGTCTTCGCAAGGATAACCTTCTTAAGGACTCAAACAAACAATTTGAATAATATTTTGTGTTACATGTTGCTTCTACACAAGCAGATTTTACACAAATAAATAAAAAATACTTAAAGAAATTTTTTGTACAAACAAATGATAGCTTTTAATAAAGAAATAGGCTTGTTAAAATATTGTGTCATCGGTCGTTTTACTTCAACTCTCCAAGTCCCACTTATATAGCATAAGAAGAAAACCATTGGAGGGAAAAATAGGGAAAGCTCATAGAGCGGCTGTCCACTGTTGGATGGGAGAGGAGTGATACATCATACTGTCCTTTGCCCATAAAATCAGTGACAAGTGTGATGTATAGTACCGTCCTTGCCCATGAAATCAGGTAGTGGAAAGGATGTTCGGTTTATACTATGTACTATTGGATGACGTTCCCATTTGATCTTATCTTCAAGCTCATTGGCTTCTGATGAAAGTTAATGAAACATGAAATGAAGAAACATAGAGCTGGAGTCAGAAACTCCAGAATCTTTGGTCAGAACCTTGACAAGCCAGTAGTCTGGCTTGAGATCTTCAGTATCTTTAGAATCTACAGTTAGAACCTTGATAACTTCATTTATCTAGATTGATATCTTCAGAATCTTCAGCTATGTAACATAACTTCAGAAGCTTTCCATTCTTCAGAAGTTGGGTGATCAGAGTCACGTCAAGAAGCAAAGACTGAGAGAACATTGCAACAGAAACATAATGTCTCCTCAAAAGCTTCTCAGGAGTGAATCATCATAGAAGCAGAAAGATCATCACAACAACAACAACATTGAACATCTTTCAGATCTTCTAGTAGCTGGCGCAGAAGCGTATTTGGAACATATTGTTTAAAAAACTGATGACGTTGCACGTCATATATCCAGAATCAAAACTGGTTGTTAAAGCTACACAATAATAAACCATTAGGGTACCAAAATTATTCTCACACAAATACAATATTGTTATCATCAAAACTCAAGGTATGAATGCAAAACTAAATCTTGTTCTAACAATCTCCCCTTTTTTGATAATGACAAAACATGTATTTTGATGAACAATTTTATATATGGTAATCATAGAAGATTACATATTACAGAAGCACAAAGCTCCCCCTGAGGCTATAAGATCCCAATTTTGACCCTAAGATCCCTCATGCCATCTCATCATATGCATTAGCAATGGGATCATACCTTGGCATCCTCCTTACCCCTCATTCATTTGGGTTTGTATTGGGAGAGATCACCAAGCATCATGTGATTGTATCATACTTTTTATTTGATCATCTTTACAAACCAAAATACCAAAAATATGTCTTTGCATTTGTCTAACTCTTTTGTAGGTAGGGCACTTGATCACCTTTGATCTATCAAGCTCACATCTAGGGTTTAAGACCCTCATTGCTAAGAGCTCAACCAAGAGATGATCCACAATGGCTTTAGGCATCATATATGAGTCCTTATGATATTCACATGTTATTTTTATCAAGAATTCTTCAAGAGTTTGGAATTGGTTTGCCTTGGAAACCCTAGTTCATCTGGGTATCTTGTGTAACTTCTTCAACAAGCTTCTTCACCAATTGATCAAATATTTCAAGGGACACTTCAAATTTAATCATCTTATGAATATATTATCTCCTATTAGTCTCAAAAGTCAAGATAATTGCAAGCAAGCAAGTTGGTTGATGGTAGTTGACCAGAGGAATTCATCTAATCTAAACTGGGGTCCCCTAGACCTTATCTCCTACAATTTTCATCATATGAAAGTTATTCCAAGATAAAAATTACTCTAAATTACATTCCAAACAAATTTCATGTTGAAGTTTGGAGCTATTTTTTCTTGCAAAGTCATTTTTTATGTTGAAAGATTATAGGTCCTTTTGTCTAAACCCTAATTTTAAGGTCAACTTCACAAGGCCATAACTTGCTCAATTTTTATGATATGAAAGATTTACAAGTTGTGCAATCAAATTCAAGGTGTCTACTTCAAATTTTATGTTTTGAGGAAGATATAATTTAACTTGTATGAGCATGTGATATAAGGATACATTATAGGTCATTTTGGACCAATGCCATTGAACAAGTGATTTTCCCCAACTTTAAAAATGCATAAATCATTCATCTAAAATCCAAATGAGATCAAATTTGTGACCATTTTGAAGGATTTGGAAAGAGCTACAACTTTGGTGAAGACACTTTTCTCATTTGAAGCTCACATAAAAAGTTAGCCAAGGTGGAATAAGTGATCATATGGCTTAACACTTAGAAATTTTTTTGACAAGTTAAAGTTTCCAAACTTCCACCCCAAAATTCATCATGATACAAGCTTCAAATGGAAAAGTGTTCAACATAAGAGTTGTTCCTCTTGATCTAACCTTTCCAAAGAGTCCAATTTCATCCATTTTGGACAAGGTTTGGGTGGTCTATGCATGGCTTAAACATAGCTTCATCATTTGACAAAGATCAAACTTCAAATAGCTGCACACTTTTGCCTTGCATTCCAATTCACTTTCAGACTCAATTACACTTGCTTATGGACTTAATTGAGTGGCTTCATGGGCCTGTACACGCCCATGCAAGTGTGCATCATCCATTACTAAATTTGGAATTTCAAATTCAAGGTATCATGAGCTACAGCTATAAATAAGAGCCTCTAGCATCAGAATTAAGGACCTTGGCGCGCCAACTTTGATCCAATACCTCTAACCCTCACATTTGAAAGGAGAAACCTGAGAATTTTCTTTGAAAATTGAGTTTGAATCTCACTGTTTTGATATTCAAAACTCCAGGGATCCAAAGCTTTTGTTCAATTCTAAACCACTTCTGCAAGCTTCCTGAGTGAGATCAAGCAAGAATCAAAGCAAGAGAGGTCGAGTTCTGTACAACATTGAATGTATTTTCCATAATTTTTCTTCTCTTCGATTCTCTCTCAATTCTCATCAATTCTCTTGGATCCTTGGTTGTCTGAAGTCCTATCAATGTAGGCAAGAAGATTGAGTTGCTTTGAGGTCAAATTGAATCATCTCAGTTCATGTACCTCAAATTTCAACTCCATGTATCTCTCAATATACCCGGAGTTAGGATGAATTGAGATCAGATTCATGATCAATGCCATTTTTACTTTAAAATCATGTCCTTCTTTTTCATTTTTATGATGGTGATGAGTGGACCAGTCCGGCCAAGGTCGCCTGAGAAGACGACTGGTGATTTGCTCCGGTGATGAGCTGGCATGTCCAGAGCCACATGATCATTCCATTTGTTTTAATCACAAGTGTTGGTTTTGAATATCGTTTGTATGGCGCGTTGACTCGTGTACATGGTGGAACGCGCATTTGGATCCACTTGATCTGCCACCTCAATTAATGAGGGAGATCAAGTGGTCCACGTTTTTTCTGATTATTTGAATTTCATTTTATTTGTTTTATTTTCATTAATTCATATTAAATTTAATATTGATCCAAAAAATATGAGAGTTTCACCAATTTTTTAAAAATAAAATCCTCTTTCATTTACTGAATTAAAATTGTTTTTTGGATCATTATTAATATTTTTCATGATTTAATTGTTTTTATGAATATTTTTAATTGTTTAAAAATACTTTTGAGTTTCCAAAAATTATGAAATTTTTTCTCCAAAGTCCTTTGACCTTGTTTTACCTATGATAAATATAATGGCCATTTCTTTGGTGTTTTGATGAGGTTTTAGGAAATTGACCAACCATAATTTAATTTAATGCATATTTTTATTATTTTTAATTGTTTAAATGCCAAGTAAATTGTGTAGAGCCATTTTAATTGACTTTGTGAGTTTGACTTGTGTTGTTGGACCTTAGCCAAGGTTGATTTAACTTTGCTAGGTTAAGATAATTGGATTTAGGGGATTGATGGAATGTACGTTTCATCTTCCAAAATGAATGAATGATCTTAATTTGGTAAAAGTCTTCCTTTGACCAATTTGTGTTGATTCCATTTCCCCTCCCTCTTCATCTCATTCCCCTTCTTTATTCATTCATGTCATGGACCTATGATATCTCTATATCCTAAGGCTAGTTGATTGCAAAATCAACATAAGTATGGATGAAATTAGGTCCACCTCTTTGCATATTATTTTTGTGTGTGGTATGTTTCATGAGTATAGTCCATTATACTATGTCTCTAACAAGCATTAACACCAAAATTCCATTGCCCGACCTCAAATAGTTGTCACTTCTACATAAGTCCAATTACGATTGCTTAACATAGCGCTAAATTTGTGACATAAAAGGCATAACATTCTAGTTAGTGAGATTGTAAGTCTCCCCTATTTCATGGTATTGTATGGAAACTTGGTCTTTTTTCCTTCCTTTGGAAGATGTCTTGGTTCAAGGATCCATACTTGTGATAAGTGGGTTAAGTGTTCTCCAAAGAATGACTTAAACAAAAACAAGGCAAAAGCAATACTAACTTGTAATCAACTAACAACTAACATTTAAATTCAAGTCATTTAATTTTAATGCACTTTAATTTTTAAGCTTTACTCATTTTCCATTTATTCATACCATTCAAGCTGTTTACTTTGAAGTCATTTTCACTTTGCCCACTTGGGCCATATTTTGTTATATATTGTGTTTGTATATAATTGTGTGTTTGTGTGGTCTTTTGACCTTAATGTACACAATAAGAACAAAAACCCTAAAAATATCTTGTGTAGACTGTTGGTTTTACCTGAGACTATTGGACTTAGAATTTAGGCAACATTCCCTATGCAAAGGACTTGTCCAATGCAACTTTAATGAAAATAAGTGCTTCTGAAGTGAACATTCATCTGATACTATATTGAAGATCCATTTGAGTTCATCTGCAACATAATCATTATGAGGCTGTTATTTTGAACCCGTGTCTTATGCCATCTTTGAAGTCACCTGATACATGGGAAATTTTGAAGAAGATCATGGAGTTGCTAAGATTGGATGTGGCTATCTTTATTTGATGCCTTGCTCTTCACCTTGCTATTTGTGTATTGATATTGCTTGATTCTAAAGTCCAAGGGAAATTTGGGTTTCTATATGACATTCTTGTCTATTGGATTGCAATCCATTGATCAGATCTTTCCAACTCTCAACTTTTAAATTTTTGCTTAAGATTAGTCTCTACATCTCTTCCCCATTTCTTTAATTTCAAAATCTCTCCCTCCTTTTAAAACCTTCTTTGCTTGTGTCTGTTTTCTAAACTTAGACCATATTGCAAACTAGAAACTTCGGCCTTATGCCATTGCATTTTCAAATTTCTTTTCTCAAACAAACTTGTAAATAAATGTAACTATACTTGACTTAAAATTTTCTAAAGAAAAAAAATAAATAACACCCATTAAAACCATTTTTGGCCTTTTGTGCGTATGTAAAACTTAAAATTTTGTTAATAAATAATGCATTCACTTTAAAATTGATACCACGAACTACGAGGTTTTGATCCCTCATTTTTATGTTGGTACGTAGGCACAAGTCCGAAGGTCTTGTCAAACACAAAAATATAATTACTGAATTCTTTTTTCATCCCCCTATTCTATTTATTTCAAACATCATTTGTACAAAAAACACATTTGCACACAAAAAAGGGCTCCCTAGGAGTACCTAGGACACTTTGGGTGCTAACACCTTCCCTTTGTGTAACCAACCTGTAAGATCCTAATTTTGACCCTAAGATCCCTCATGGCATCATATCATTTCTCATTGCATTTGCCTCAAGGATCATAGCATCTTGGTTCCTTACCCTAGGGTTGGGACTTGTGTGAGTGGTTTGAGATCACCAAGCATGCTTGAATTGTATACTATTGCTTTTCTCATTTTGTTTATTAACCAAAAGCACAAAAATATGTCACTAACATCTTTTGTTTTGAAGCTTAAGCAATCATGATATCCAAGGCTCCTAGAAGGCTCCTATTATCATTGAAATGGCCAGATGAAGATGAAAGCAAGCATGAAAATGGTTTCCAAAGATCTCAATCATCATATATGACTCCCAAGTATCTCAATTTGCCAATTTTATCAAGATAAATCAAAGGGCTTGAGGATTGTTTCCCAAGGAAACCCTAATTCATCTGTGCATTGACTATGCCTTGCTCATGAAGCAACCTCAACCTATGATCAAATTTAATCAAGTGAAGTTCTTTCGTTCATTATTTTATGCATATTTCATCCTATGTGAGTATACTCAGTCATTCATTCATCAAGATTTAAAGTTTGAACTTGAGAAGTTGACCAGTCAAATCATCTTACTAAATTGAAATCCACTGAGACCTAACTTTTGATGTGTTTTTCAAATGAAGATGATCCCAAGAGAAGAAATGTTCTTAGGAACCATATGAACAACTTTCATATTCATCAAAAATTCATTTGAAACTTGTAAGGTCATGATTCATTTCAAAACAGTATAGGTCATTTTGACTGAAACCCTAATTTTGGGTCAATTTCCCAAGGACCTAACCCACTCATTTTTTATGATTTTGAGGTGATAACAATTGCATTGTAAATATTAAGATGTTTAACTTAAATTTTATGTTGGATAAAATTTCATAATCCTAAAAGAAACACATGTGATAATACAAAATATTATAGGTCACTTTGGACCAAAGCCATTGAATCTTGAAAAAGTCCAACTTCAAGTGCCCACAACTTTCTCATTAAAAATCCAAATGATGCAAAATTTAAGTCCAAATTTATTTTCTTGAAAATATCTATAACTTTTATGTTGGAGGTGTTTCCATCTGAGGCTTTAATCATTGAAACATAAGGGCTTGAAGTTGGTCACTTTTGGCAAATTTTTCAAAGACATGTTTTGTACATCAAACTTCATGGCCAGTTTTCATAAATTTCCAAACTCCAAATGAATTTTTGTTCAACATAGCTTTTGTTTCTTATGTCAAGACCTTTCCAACCGTTACTCACATGCCTATGTTTGGATTTGTTATGTATGACTTTCAAAGAAGGGAACAGTTAGGCCCAAATATGGAATTCACATGAAACCTTCGCGCACAAGCAATTGCCATTCAATCTGCACGTCCAAACCTTCTCCAAATCACTTCAGCTTGCAATTCCAATTGGTTTTGGGCCTCACATGCGCCTGTATAGGCCCATGCATGGAGGACCCAATCATCATGCACACGAGTTCCATTCACTCTCCCTGCAGCTTCAGCTATAAATAAACACCTTGATTCATTTATTTCTCAACCTAAAGGCACCTAAAACTCTGCTGGAATTGAATCCCAACCTCACACCAAAAGAATTTTGCATTTTCATTTCACTTTTCAAGTTTGATTTTCAACAACATCAGTTGATCTTCAATACTAATTCCTAAGCCTTGCTCTCATAGCATACCTCAAGATCAAGTTGTAAGCAAGAGATTGGTTGGATCATGCTCACCAAAGCTGCACTTCAAAGGTTTCCATCTCAACTGTTTTCCTTCGAATCTCACTATATATTGTGCTTTGCTTGAGTTTGCTTGATTTTCTGAAGTCCTCGTGTGAGAGGCAAGCCAGTGGTGGCTTTAATTTCATGAATTGATGCACTGCAGATCAAGTACCTAGATTTTCGATCTCAGATTTCTCCTTCCATAGAGATCTAGAGAATAATCCAAGGTTACAAGGGTGATGTACATCACCCCAGCTTTAATTTGGTATAAGGCACGTGTGGTTTGGTTGAGGTTGCAAAACCTGCAACTGGTGGCCGGTTTCTGTTTACTCGCCGGAGAAGACGGTGGTTTCCACCACCGTCCCCACGTGGTTGATCCTGAACCCTTGGATGAGGCTCCCACGATCTAATCCTGGCCATGCTTTTGTTTGACTTCATTTAATTCATGATACCACGCGTTTGACTAATGTACATGGTGAGCGCGGCTACCTGAGCCACATGATGGTCCACGTCAATTAATGAGGTTGGATCATGCGCTCCAGATTTTTTCTCTTTTTATAATTTCTGTTTTATTTTCCTTAGATCCATTTATTTTCAAAAATTCATAACTCCTTTATTTGGAATCACAAAAATATGGGACCAATTGCAAAAATTTTCTCTTAAATTCTAGTTTCCTAATCTGATTTTTAATTATTTTTGTGATTCCATTCAATATTTTTTGTGAATTATTTTGTTTTTAATTGTTTTTAATTCATTTTAAATACTTTTAGATATTCAAAAATTCCAAAAATATTTTCTTAATACATTTGGATCATGATAAGTCTATGAAAATATTCTCATCAATTTCTTAATTGATTTGAAATTTATTTGAGATTTTAATTCATTTGTGTTATATTTTAATGCTTTTAATTGATTTTAAAATAGTTTCTGTTTTCAAAAAATGTTGAGAAAATTTGTCGAATCTAGTTTGACCATGTTAGACTTATGATGATCCAATTGGACTTATCCAAGTTGATTTGAATTGGATTTGAAGTTTGACCTTATTTTGTTCATTTTATTTTATGTATTATTTTAATTCCAAAAAATACCAAAAATATGTTTGACCTTTCTTGACTTCTAATCTTCATTTCACTTCTGTTGACCATTGATTGATGTTGATTCCATTCACATTTGATCATTTTGTTTTGGTTATGTCATTTGAATTTTCATTTTGTACATTCCATTTTCATCTCTCATCTTCTTCTTTTTCTTTTGACCAATGAGTTAATGATTTGTGGTTAGTCTTGACATATGAGAGGCTTAACCTTCTTTGATCCAAATCAAATTCAACTTGATCAAAGATCAAGTGAATTGCTTTGTGTCCAAGATAGGTTGCTTCTTGGTCAAGCAAAGAACCTAAAATCCATACAAGGTCATTCTTCTTTTCTTTTGGCATGGAAAGTTGTAGGAGCTTGGCTTACTAGTCATGGTCTCTAACTTGTGTTTATTTGCCTATAGTTTTATTGACCGGCCTCAGATAGGTGTGACTACTACATTAGTCCACTTACGATTGCTTAACATAGCGCTAAATTGCCTTATGGCACACTAACACTAACTACTAACTACTAACTTTTAATTCAAGCATTTAATTCTTGCAATTTACTTTAATGCAATTTAATTTCTTGCTCATTTATTCATATTGTCTTTTCCTTTTGCTCGTTTGAGCTCATGTTTATGTTTATGCCATTTGCCTTTTGCTCACTTGAGCACATTATTGTGTAAATATACTATTGCTTTGTGCTTGTTTTGTCTTTGTTTGTGTGAACCCAATGCAAAAAAGAGAAAGGACTTAGAATTAGAACCTCACCTATGCTTAATGGAGTTCAAGAGCAACTAGGCCTCATGCCTTTAGAATGCTAAAATTGTTGAAGAGCAACTAGGCCTCATGCCTTTAGAATGCTTACATCTTGATGTTGACTTGAAAGGACCCCTAATCTAAACTCTCTCTTTGTCCATTTCTTATTGAATTATGAACCTTTTGATTGTTTGTTCTTGTGTGATAGGAATTCCGAACTTGAGATAATTAGAAGGACCATTGTCATGAGCATCCAAGTTAAGAGACAAGTCAAATGGGGATCCTAAGAGCTTGATTAAATATTTGTTTGATTGCTTGAGTTAATTGCTAAGTCCAAAGGAAATGAACATCTTGAATCATCTTTATGATCTCAAGAAAGGAACTCCAAGGGTTTTATCTCTTCTCTCATATTTGCATGTTTAGGACTAGCCCTTCTCTTCTTCTCTCCACTCTAACCCAAGCCAAACTTATTTTGTGCAAACATTGACATTGTCTTCAAATTAGAAACCTAGGCCATATGCCTTTGATTTTTCAAACTCTTTTCATTTAATACTTATTTTGAATTGAATCTTAAGTCAACTTTGACTTCATTTTTGTGAATACTTTTAACTTGTAAATACAACCCACTTCAAATTGTTTTTGTGGTTCCAATGGCCACCATTTGTTAAAACCTTTCATAAACATTAGCCATAGGTTTGAGTTATCATAGTGGTTGATGTAAACCTCACCTTATCCTTAGTGATTGGACTATAAGTCTTCCATACTTATTATAGGGTGGATCCCTCACTAGTATGTTGAAGCTCTCCTCACATGGTGGATTGTTGGTTTAGGTTGAGTTTTCTCCCTTTGATAACAAAAGACCTTAAGGCTTTTGACAAATCAATTCACCAACTTATTTTGAGATTTTTACCCCGAACTACGAGGTTTTGATCCTACCTTTATGATGGTACGTAGGCAATGGGTTCATCCAATCAAACAACAAAATTGTAAATAATTTGTATATTCTTTTCTCATCTCCCCAATCATGTTTGCACAAATATTTTCATAAATACCAACCTACCATACAACTTGGCAAAAAGGGCTCCCTTAGAGTACTAAGGATGTTTTGGGTGCTTAAAACCTTCCCATTGCATAACCAACCCCTTACCCAGATCTCTGACATTTTTATTAGTTTTTGATTTGATAAAACTTCTTACTCGGTTTTTGTTCGCTTTCTAACCTTTCATTTGGATAAATAGAAGTGCGGTGGCGACTTGAATTGTATGATTTACTTTTGATTTAGTCAATAAATCTAAAGGTAACGAATACCCCGCTATAGAAAAGTGGCGACTCTGTTGGGGACGCTATAATTGTTTCCTAGTGGGTTTAGCCTACTTTTTGCCTTTGTTGTATTGTATGTTTATATTTACTTGTGACATATTTTTGTGCAAATTTGGGATGACTGTATTGTTTGTAATGTATGAATTGCTTGATATATCAATTGCTTGTGTGCTTGGTGGTCTCTTATGAGATGAGTTCTATACCCGAACTCGAGTGCACTTATGATAGGAGAATGGCATAGTCTTGTTGACTTGTGTGGAGTTATTCCTTAGCAAGTTGACTTGCAAGCCCATTCACTTGGGTCTTGTTGGGGTCAATAATGTCACACGAGTAGTCGTGGTTAGGCATTACTCTTTCCTAAATATACCTTAGAAGCCAAGGACCTTAGATTACCTAGCCCATCTTGGCCTATTTTAGGATGTAATGCGAAGATCGTTCAAGTGTAAGATTTGATACGATTGTTACGCGATACTACACTCATAAGAGTCTCTCTTGAGAAATTTTTTGGAATACGAGTAGTCGTTTATCTGATAATATCCGAAAGATGAGATGATGACTATGGGGACCTCTTGTAGAACATGATAGTCAGGTTTAACCATAGTACACTCCCTTTGGGTGGTTCTTAACCGAGACTCCATGCTCGTTACATGCAACAAACCCTTGATTCGCGGTTGATCCGTTCTTGTATATCCTTAATATCAATGGAACTTAGGTGTTGATAAGGTGCAAACCATAATCCACCAAAATGGATGATTGATATTAAGAATGACTTGAGCCATCCCGTGACTTTTGTGTGGCATGACTTGCTTGATCCTTGAGTGTGATTGTTGCATCCATGCATTCATGCATTCAAACACATCCATATCATCAACAATGAGGAAATTTTCAAGGAACTTAAGAGGTCTATTTGCAAATTTTCAGACATGGATAAGCAAAGAAGGAATACGAAGAAGTACAGTTTCAGACAACCCGACTTGAAAGAGTTAAGAAGTTTGACACCCTATGTATTAGATCCCTTGGAGTTCAAGGCTCGTCATGGGAAGCTTCTGTCTATTCTTGCTACTCAGGTGGATGAAGGTCTGATGAGTGTGTTAGTGCAGTTCTATGATCCTCTGTACCGTTGCTTCACTTTCCCGGATTTCCAGCTTTTGCCTACTTTTGAGGAGTATGCCTATCTTGTGGGTATACCTATATTGGATCAATTGCCATTCAGTGGCTTGGAGAGAGTTCCTTCTTCCCAAGAGATTGCTGATCTGTTGACATAGATGTATCTGATATTGATGCTCATATGACTACCAAAGGTGGAATTCAAGGTCTCCCATCTAATTTTCTCATCGCCCAAGCTACTTTGTTTGGGAAGGCCATGAGTGAGGACGCCTTTGAGGCCATATTTGTACTTCTCATCTATGGGCTAGTGTTATTCCCCAACATCGACATTTTTGTGGATGTGAACACTATTAGGATTTTCTCTACTCTTAATCCCGTTCCGACTCTGTTGGGTGACACTTATTTCTCTTTCCATATGAGGAATGGAAAGGGTAGTGGTACCACTATGTGCTGTTTGCCTTTGTTGTACAAGTGGTTTATTTCGCACTTGCCACAGACGCTTGCCTTCAAGGAGAACAAAGGATGTCTATGGTGGTCGACGAGACTCATGTCTCTCACTAATGATGATATCTTTTGGTATAACCGTGTGTATGATGGTGTCCAGATTAGTGATTCTTGTGGAGAATTCTCCAATGTGCCTCTTCTTGGTACATGTGGTGGGATTAACTACAACCCTATTTTAGCTCGCCGTCAGCTTGGGTTCCCCTTAAAGGATAAACCTAACAACATTCTGTTGGAAGATGTGTTCTTTCAAAAGGGTAAAGATCCCCAGAACTTGAAGGAGAGGATGGTCCACGCCTGGCGCAAGATTCATAGGAAGGGAAGGAAAGAGCTTGGTCCAAAGAATTGTATTGCTTTGGAACCCTACACCTCTTGGGTAAGGAGGAGAGCTTCTGAGTAACGCATGCCCTATGAATATCCGAGACCTACACCTATGGTTATGGTTGGGCCTTCAACCCTCCCTAACCAAGGAGTAGAGGAGTTGAGAGATGAAGATCGTTCGCGTGCTTGGGTCCGTGAGCGAGAGGAGCTACTTCAGCAACTCAGAGATAAGGATGCTATGATAGAATTTTTGGAGCATCAGATTATTGATGAGCCAGATGATGTGGTTACTTCTTTTCTTCCTCAGCCTTCCAAGTTTTGGAAGAGGAAGAATGATCGGCTCACCAAGGAAAAGGAAGATATGGAGGAAGCCTATGAGAGAGAGGTGAAGGGGCTTCGTGTAGCTTATCTTCTGGTCTCGAGAGATTTGGACGATTGTTTCTAGGGTTCCATAGGATGTTCATTTTCCTTCTCTCTTATATTGTATTTGGTTACCAGGATTGTACTTCTTTGGTGTAAATTTTTTTCCAAATATTATTGATATGAGCATTTCCATATATGTCTTAAAAGAGTAATATTTCCAAAATATTTGCAAATAGATCTCTATAAAGTTCCTCAAAATAAAAATAAATCATATGCACAAACATTGCATGCATCATATGCATAAGCAGGTTTTGTTCAGAGCTTCTTGATCAGTGGTCTAACTCTGTGTTCTTCATTTATTTTGAAGACAAGCTGACGCACCGGTACAACACCAGGGCCAATCTACCAAAGTTGATGGATCATCTTGAACAAGAGAACCGTGAATTGAAGGAAGAAGTAGCTAGGCTGACTACCCTGGTGGAGTCATTCCTGGCCGTTTAGAGCCAGTCTTCTCCAACGCCTGCAACTCCTCCCTAGAGGACGGTCATCTCAGAGGTAGCTTCCTCTACTATGCCTGCCACCATTGTTGATTTTGCTCCATCTGCTATGCCAGCCGGGTTTCCCTGGGGGATGCCCTCGAACTTTGTGCCAGAGGGTATTGTCCCTACCTTTGCTTCTATGCCGACATCTAGCCCGGTCCTTGCTGTGCCACCTCCCATTATGCACATGTTACCATGAGTTGAAGACACCATTTATCATTCTGAGCCGTCTGAGGGCCCAAATGTTTATGAGAAAATGGATGCTATGAATGACCAATTCCTTGAGCTGCGCAAGGAACTAAAGACTCTAAGAGGGAAAGACCTCTTCGGTAAATCTGCTGCTGAGTTGTGCCTCGTGCCCAACGTTAAAATTCCTATCAAGTTCAAAGTACCTGACTTTGAAAAATATAAGGGAAACACTTGCCCTCTCAGCCATCTTGTGATGTACGCACGCAAGATGTCAACCCAGACTAACAACGATCAACTCCTCATCCACTATTTCCAGGACAGCCTTTCCGGCGCCGCACTCAAATGGTATATGGGTCTATATAGTGCGAACAACTGCTCCTTCAACGACCTTGGCGAAGCTTTCTTCAAGCAGTACAAGTACAATGTTGATATGGCTCTCGATAGGGATCAGCTCAGGGCTATGTCCCAGAAGGAGAAGGAAACGTTCAAGGAGTACGCCCAGAGGTGGCGTGAATTGGCTGCACAGATTGTGCCCCCACTCAAAGAGAAGGAAATGACCAAGACCTTTCTGAAGACCTTGAGCTCATTTTATTACAAGAGGATGATAGCTAGTGCTCCCTCGGAATTCACCGAAATGGTGAACATGTGGATGAGGCTAGAGGAAGGAGTCTGGGAAGGAAGTTTGACCCGTGATGAAGACTCTTCTGCAAAGCGGTATGGAGGCTTTGTAAAGAAGAAAGAGGGAGAGGCACATGCCGTGTCTTCCCATATTAAAAGAAGACCCTCTGTAAAGAGGAAGACTGTCCTCCTTGCTAGTAACCAGCACCAGGTGGCTCATGTAGCACCTTCCTTCAGGGAAACTCAACATTATCAACAACAACCGCAACATCAACAATATCAACAACAGCAGCATTGTCCGCAACAGCAGGCCTACCAGCCTCGAAACAACAACAATACCAACACTAGCTATGATAGGAAGAGGGTCACTTTCGATCCAATTCTAATGACCTATGCTGAACTATATCCGTCTTTGATAGATAGAAAGCTGATCACTCCACGTGACCCACCTGCTGTACCGACCAACCCTCAGTGGTGGTACAAGCCTGAGCTACACTGTGTATATCATTCCGGTGCTCCTGGACATGATGTGGAGAACTGCTATCCCCTGAAGACCAAGGTGCAAGACCTTGTTAGAAGTGGGATCTTGTTTTTCGAGGACGTAGGTCCGAATGTAAAGAAGAACCCATTGCCCGAGCATGGGAAATCTACCGTGAACATGGTCCAAGGTTGCCCTGGCAAATATAAATTCCTGTATGTTAGTCATATCAGGCAATCTTTGGTCGAGATGCACAAACTATTATGTGGATACAATCATTATGAGCATGACCATGACAGATGCCGAGTGTGCATTGTCAACAAGAGAGGATGTCGCCAAGTCAGGAAGGACATCCAAGAGATGCTGGATCAGGGTGTGATCGAGATACTTCAGAATCGTGATGAGGATGAAGTTAATGTTATATCCCCTGTTTTCAGAATTCCAGAGCCTGTTGTCGTCAAGTATGATGGCAACAAGAAGAAGGCTTCTCCATCTCTTATAATCAAGCCAGCGGGCCCGGTCCCGTACTCTTCAGATAAAGCTGTTCCCTACAGATATAACGCGATTGCGTTGGAAGACGGGAAGGAGGTGGCATTTCCCTCCACTTCTGTTGTAAGTATATCTGACGTTAGTGGTGTGACCCGCAATGGTCGTGTTTTTTCGACGCCGCCGAAACCCCATGTAGACGTCTTGAGAAGAGCTGATGCTGTTAATAATTCTGCCAGTCCCGTGGGGACTTCTTCTCCTCCTCCGAATCCGGAACTTGTTATTGATAAATCTACTAAAGCTCCTGTCCTTGTTGGCCAGAATGGCATTCTGAAAGAGGACTGTGATGAGATGCTAAGGCTCATCAAAAGGAGCGAGTATAATGTTGTTGATCAACTGCTTCAAACTCCATCAAAGATATCTGTCCTATCTTTGCTGATGAATTCTGAGCCACACCGTGAAGCTTTGCAGAGGGTGTTAGACGTGGCATACGTGGATCACGATGTCACAATTGAACAGTTTGATACCATTGTTGCAAACATAACTGCTTGTAACAATTTGAGCTTTTGCGATGCTGATCTTCTCGAGGAGGGAAAAGACCACAATTTGGCTTTACACATTTCCATGAATTGAAAGGATGATGCCTTCTCTAATGTGCTGGTAGACACAGGGTCATCGCTCAATGTGTTGCCAAAATCCACTACGGCCAAACTTTCTTTTCAGGGGCCTCCCATGAGCAGAGTGGAGTGGTAGTTAAAGATTTTGATGGATCCAGGAAAACTGTGATTGGCGAAGTTGAGCTCCCAATCAAGATTGGACCTAGTGATTTCCAAATCACTTTCCAGGTCATGGATATCCACCCATCATATAACTGTTTGCTTGGTAGACCATGGATTCACGAGGAAGGCGCCATGACATCCACCCTACACCAAAAGTTAAAATTCGTCAAGAATAAGAAGTTGGTGGTGATAGGGGGAGAGAAGGCTCTCTTGGTAAGCCATTTGTCTTCCTTTTCCTATATAGATGTTGAGGATGAGGTTGGGACTCGGTTCCAAGCCTTATCTATTGCTGAGCCTTCAAGGAAAGGAACTTCTTCATTTGCATCCTACAATGATGCGAAGTTGGCCATTGAGCATGGCGCAACTACTGGTTTAGGACAAATGATAAAGCTGGAAGACAATAAATCCCGGGCTGGCATAGGGTACTCTTCAGGCACTTTCAACGAGCATGGGTTGTTCCATAGTGGTGGTTTCATCCACACGGTCGAAGACCGAGAGGCTGCTGCTTTAGTGGAAGATGATGTAGAGGAGGATCTTGGCAACTTTGTCATCCCTGGAGGAGTCTGCAATAATTTGGTCGTTGTTGATGTTCCAACAGTTGTCCATAAGTCCACGTAATGTGTTCACTTTTGTTTAAAAACCCTTCTCCCATGCCAAAAGGGGAAGTGATGAAATTGTTGGCACATTAATACAATGATATTCATTCAATAATTACATGTTAAATATTTGTTTTTCCAAATTATTTTTTCCTTTTTTTGCTTTTTGCATGAAATTGGTGATCACTAAAAAACCTAAAAAAGAGAATAAAATCAGTCTTTCCATCTGCATAATGATTTTCTTTGCTTGAATTCTGAAATCTCTTTTTACATCCAAAATCAATATACAGGTTGATCAAACCCATTGAACATAATGATCTGACACCATCTCCCAACTTTGAGTTCCCTGTATTTGAGACAGAAGAAGATGATGTTGAAGAGATTCCTGATGAGATTACCTGTTTGCTTGAGCATAAAGAGAAGATCATTCAGCCGTATCTCGAGAATTTGGAAACAGTCAACTTAGGGTCTGAGGATTGTGTTTGCGAAGTGAAGATTGAGGCACTCCTGGAAGACTATGTAAAGAAGGGGTTGATTGAGTTGCTACGAGAATACGTCGACGTCTTTGCCTGGTCGTATGAAGACACGCCTAGTCTAGATACAGATATTGCGCAACACTTCCTGCCTTTGAAGCCTGAGTGTGTGCCTGTGAAGTAGAAGCTCAAAAGAACTCATCCTGATATGGCAGTGAAGATTAAAGAAGAAGTTCAAAAGCAAATTGATGCGGGGTTTCTGGTGAATTCTACATATCCTCAATGGGTGGCCAATATTGTGCATGTGCCTAACAAAGATGGAAAAATCCGAATAAGTGTGGACTATAGAGACTTGAATAAAGCTAGTCCGAAAGATGATTTTCCTCTACCACATATTGATATATTGGTAGACAATACAACTAAATTCAATGTCTTCTCATTTATGGATGGATTTTCCGGTTATAACCAGATCAAAATGGCACCCGAGGATATGGAGAAGACAACATTCATCACACCTTAGGGAACATTCTGTTATCGAGTGATGCCCTTCGGTTTGAAGAACGCCAGAGCCACGTATCGACGAGCTATGACTACCTTGTTTCATGATATGATGCACAAGGAGATCGAGGTATATGTTGATGATATGATTGCAAAGTTGAGAACGGAAGATGAACATGTAGAGCACTTGTTGAAGCTTTTTCAACGCTTGAGGAAGTACAAACTTCGTCTGAATCCGAACAAGTGCACATTTGGAGTCCGTTCCGGCAAGTTATTGGGCTTTATTGTCAGTGAAAGAGGTATTGAGGTTGACCCTCTCAAGGTCAAAGCAATACAAGAGATGCCTGCGCCCAAGACTGAGAAGCAAGTCCGAGTTTTTCTTGGCCGCTTGAATTATATTTCCAAATTTATATCCCACATGACTGCCACATGTTCGCCTATATTCAAGCTCCTCCGGAAAGATCAGCGTCATGATTGGACCGAGGATTTCCAGAAGGCCTTCGACAGTATCAAAGAGTATCTGTACGAACCTCCGATTCTGTCTCCTCCTGTTGAAGGGATACCTTTGATTATGTACTTGACCGTTCTTGAAGACTCTATGGGTTTTGTATTGGGTCAGCAAGATGAACCAGGGAAGAAGGAGTATGCTATATACTATATGAGTAAGAAGTTCACTGATTGTGAGTCTCGATACTCAATGCTTGAGAAAACATGTTGTGCTTTGGCTTGGGCCGTTAAGCGTTTACGCCAGTATATGTTGAATCATATGACTTGGTTGATATCCAAAATGGATCCAATCAAGTATATCTTTGAGAAGCCTGCTTTAACTGGGAGGATTGCCCGTTGGCAGATGTTATTGTCTGAGTATGATATTGAGTATCGAGCTCAAAAAGCTATTAAAGGTAGTATCTTGGCTGACCACTTGGCACATCAACCAATTGAGGATTATCAGTCTGTTCAGTACGACTTCCCTGATGAGGAGATTCTGTATTTGAAAATGAAAGATTGCGATGAGCCTACGCTCGATGAAGGGCCAGAGCCAGGTTCCCGATGGGGTATGGTATTCAATGGTGCTATTAATCAATATGAAAATGGTATTGGGGCAATGATTATTACTCCTCAGGGCACACATTTTCCTTTTACAGCAAGGCTAACTTTCAAATGCACGAATAACATGGCGGAATATAAGGCCTGTATTATGGGATTGGAAGAATGTATTGATCTTAGGATCAAACATCTTGATGTTTATGGTTATTCGGCCCTTGTTGTTAATCAGATTAAGGGAGAATGGGAGACGAATCAGCTCAGCCTCATCCCATATAGAGATTATGCGAGGAGGATTTCAACATTCTTTACTAAGGTTGACTTCCATCATATTCCTCGAGATGAGAATCGGATGGCAGATGCTCTTGCTACACTTGCTTCAATGATTATGGTGAAATATTGGAATGAAGTCCCCAATATCACTATGATGCACTTGGATAGACCAACTCATGTATTTGCAGTTGAAGAAGTGAAATATGATAAGCCATGGTATTATGATATCAAGTGCTTTCTCCAAAGTCAGATTTACCCGCCTGGGGCATCTGTTAAAGATAAGAAGACTTTGAGGAGATTATCTGGCAGTTTCTACCTCAATGGCGATGTGCTTTACAAGAGGAATTTTGACATGGTTTTGCTCAGATGCGTGGATAGACACGAAGCAGACCTGTTAATGACTAAAGTCCATGAGGGTTCGTTTAGTACTCATTCCAATGGACATGCCATGGCCAAGAAGATGTTGAGAGCAGGCTACTATTGGCTGACAATGGAGTCTGATTGCTGCAAGTATGTGAAGAAATGCCACAAGTGTCAGATCTATGCGGATAAGATTCATATTCCCCCGACACTTCTGAATGTTATTTCATCACCATGGCGTTTCTCCATGTGGGGGATTGATATGATTGGCATGATAGAGCCAAAGGCGTCGAACGGTCACCGTTTCATTCTCGTAGCTATTGATTATTTCACCAAGTGGGTTGAAGCGGCATCGTATATGAATGTGACCAGGCAGGTGGTTGTGAAGTTTATCAAGAATCAACTCATATGCTGTTATGGTGTGCCAGACAAGATCATTACTGATAATGGATCTAACTTGAACAACAAGATGATGAAAGAGCTGTGTAGAGAGTTCAAGATTACACATCATAATTCTTCTCCTTATAGACCCAAGATGAATGGGGCTGTTGAAGTTGCTAACAAAAACATTAAGAAGATTATCCAGAAGATGGTCGTTACGTACAAGGATTGGCATAGGATGCTGCCATTTGCTTTGCATGGCTATCGTACATCTATCCGCACTTCAACAGGGGCAACCCCTTTCTCTCTTGTTTATGACATGGAGGCTGTGCTCCCCGTGGAGGTTGAGATCCCATCAATGAGAGTCTTGATGGAAGCCAAGTTGACTGAGGCTGAATGGGTTCAGAGTCGTTATGACCAACTGAATTTGATTGAAGAGAAGAGATTAACTGCCATGTGCCATGGTCAGTTGTATCAGCAAAGGATGAAGAAAGCCTTTGATAAGAAGGTCAAGCCTCGCGTGTTCTGATAAGGTGACCTCGTGCTCAAGAAAGCTTTGTCTTTCGGGCCCGATTCCAGGGGAAAGTGGACTCCAAACTATGAAGGTGCATAGGTTGTTAAGAGAGCCTTTTCAGGCGGTGCTTTGATACTTATAACTATGGATGGGGAGGATTTCACTCGTCTTGTGAATTCAGATGCTGTCAAGAAATACTTCGCCTAAAATAAAAACAGAATAGCTCGCTAAGTTGAAAACTTGAAAGGGAGGCTTAGGCAAAAATGAGTGTCTCGGTGGATTGAAAACCCGAAAGGGCGATCCAGGCAAAAGTTAGAGACATAAAAAAAGGGAAAAAAAAGAATATATATATATCCCGCTAGATTGAGTACCTCACCCTGGGGCAATCTAGGCAAAAATTAGGGATTTTGGCAAGTAACTGCATCCTGACAAGACTTTGTTCTGCAAGTTGTCGTCTGTCAAAGATTCTCACTTAATCATCGTTAACTGAAGCTTCAAATACATTGGATTCGGAGTTGGTGGAGAAATGGTCATTATGTTCAATGTAGTCCTTTTTCCAATATATATCACCAATTTCAAATTTGTAAAGATCCATGGAGTCCCGCCATTTGCGGACTACCATTCTATCAAATAAATTTGAGCCTTTATCCAATTCTTGGCACTCTTATTTGTTTATGCTTAACAAATGTTTGCATGTCTTAATTGGTAAATATCATTGTTTTAAACAAATAAAGTTTTTATAAATTGTTTTTTTAAACAAAGCGAACATTCACGGTGATCGAAAAGATATGTGGAACGTCTTCAGTGCTCTCCCAAGGATAGTACGATCTCCAAAAGGGTAAGACATTCCTAGCATATTTGTATCATTTTCATCATCTTTTAGGTTGTCTCATCAGCAAGCGTTGAGAAGGGCGATACATCATCAAGTCCCCAGGGAGTCTGAAGTGTTGGCCTAGATCTTCTTGGAGACGTGTATGCCTCCATCCTCAAGCCCCAGAGAGTCTGATGCTAGCATTTGTGTTTTATCAATTATATGGTTGTCATCCTTTGTATGGACTGACCTAAAATCCTTTATAGATTGATAAAACAAGTAATATGCTATCTATTTTCGAGGAAGTTGGTCTTCCCTCGGCATAATTGGAAATCTCCCGTAGAGTGAGCAGGAATTCCCGGCATGCGTGGAAATCCTCAAGCAGTTTGGCTTATAGTTTCTCCCCAGCAGGTTTGCCCATAATGCATCCCCGGTAGTTTTGCTCACAGTAGACTGTCCCCGGTTGGATCGCCTTTAGCCTTCCCCAGCGGAGCGGTGGTTCTCCCCTTTTGGATGAGATGTCTTCCCAGCAGGTGAGAAGTGTGGAACTTCTGTTTGGTGGTTGTTCCCCACAGAATCTCACATTATCCGTGTTGAACTCCCCAGTAGAGTTTCTTCTATGATGGATCTTTCGTCTTGTCGGCAGCAAGTCCCTGGCGGTGACTCTTTGGCTTCCTCCAGCTAAGACGTTTTTTGATCCCAGTCTGATATTGGAAGATGTGTTGTTTCTCTCCCCAGCGGATTGATTTGTTCCTTCTCCCGGTGGCGAAGGTGTTTCTTCAGCCGTTAGAAGAAAATGTTTGGTTGATGTGTTTCTATTTGATGGTTGTTCCTCACAGAATTTCACGTCATCTCCTGATGAGATCCCCAATAGAGTTCTTCTACGACTGATCTTATCCACATCTCCGCGTGATCCCGAGAATTGTTGGAAGATCCCCAACATTTGGTAGTTGTGACCTTTGCTTATCCCCAACAGCGGTCTCTGATCCCCAGTAACCCTGCTTGTTCCCCTAGCAGCAGTCTGTGTGTCCTGGTATTTGATGATCCCCACCAGATCGGATTTCTCCTGTGGGCCTGGCCTTCTCTTTTGAGATGTTATACCGGATGTCTGTCCATTGATTCTTGGACCTGTTTGTGTTAGATATGTCTATTTGTCAGCATTAATCATACATAAACCACACATATACATGCATAATCATAGCATTCAGATATTCATGTTACATCTTTTGCCATATATCTTTGCTTGTTATTTCCTGCTATTGGTGAAATGTTCTTCCCCAAGCAGATGTTTGTGTCTGATCTCTCCATATAAGAGTCAACCCTTAGGCAAAGAATGTCTATCTTTCTTTTATCGTTCCCCACTGAGTTATGTCTTAGTGGATGGTTATTGTTTCAGTTTCCTCCCTAAATATGTATTGGGATGGAATTACTCCCCTGAGTTATATCCTCATCGGGTTGAGTCTTGTTTCATTGTGTCTCTCTAGTTTGTTCCTAGATTGACTCCTCTCTTGTTATTTCCCCTGCCGTTCCCTGTGGTTCGTTTGTTCAATTACTTAATAACTAGTAATTATCCACCTTCCCCAGTGGATACTTCCGTGGCCTCCTACCCAGTAACCGGTAGGTGTAAGTCCTATTTCTGTGGTTTTCTACCCAGTAACCGGTAGATGTAATCCCTTTTTTGTTGGTTATCTTTATCCAATATTCGGTATGGATATTCCTTCATTTTTGAGTATACCACCCAGTAACCGGTGATATATCTCTTGGATAAATGCTCTTATCCGACAATTTATCCCCCGGAAGTCATCTTTCATTTACCCTTTTTATTTGGGTAATAATTGTTTCTCATTTTGATTGGTCATCATTGTATACCCAGTATCCGGTATCCCGATGTCCTTTCTTTTCGGTCGATTTATCCTTTATTAACCCAGTAACCGGTTGTGGATAATCTTCCATGCGAGTATGTGATGCTTGTCGTGACTATATATAAAATATAGTCTATCAGGTACTTGACTGCAAGTGAACAGTCCAGTCGCTTTAGTTTTAAAAGATATCGATCCCACAGGGACCTATGGTCAAACTAGTGTTACTAACGTCACTATATTTAGCTAAGGAAATGATTAGTAGAAGTTCGGGGGAAAAATAGTAAATCTAAGGGAATTGTAGTTTTAAGAAATAATTGATGGAAGGAATCAGTATGCAGCGCATTAATTGTCAGGGATTCGATAATTCACCGGTGAATAGTTTAAATGCCAAATATCTCTCAGTAGAAAATATTTATTTAAAAAGCTTTATCTCACACTCTCGTGATTGTTGATTCGGCCTATAGCTTTAAGTCAGAATGTACGCCCTCGCTGTCCCATTTGAAGTTAAAATTACTTTTTGAAAATAAATAAGTTCTAATTGCTTTTAAAGTGCTCTCGCTGTTTTTAAACTGAATGCCTAATTTTTACTATCCAGCTCGAGCCTCACGCTCTCGCGGTTGTTGGTTCTCACCTTAGTTAATTTCCCATTCTCGTGGCAAAATCATATTAAATAGCTTCTCACGCTTTTGTGAAAAAGTTAATTAAATTTAAATTAAAAACTTCAGCCTAAAAGATTGTTTGAGGAAAAGAGTTTTCACAGATTATTATTAAATCCCATCTAATTAAATTGCTACATACCGATACCGGTAATTTAGCCGGACATGTTAAATAAGGCAAACACATAGGATAAGCAGATCAACATTGCGACAAACATAATTATAACAATAATTGGGAAATAATAATAATAATTCAATAAAAACCTGGCAATCGAAGTAACAAAGTATAGCGAATCTCGGAGTACTTGAGCAGTCCTCCACAAGTCGGTAGGCTTCTCCTTCTTCAATACAAATTTCTTACTAAAATTAAATAAAGTGTAGTAGTTCCCCAGTGTAGGAAACTACTACTATGGCTAACTGGAAAACAGAAAGAAAAAGGGAAAAAGGAAATTCTAAAAAGAATGGCGAATGAATTAAGGCAACGGAAACAAAGTTGCTGAAAAGAAAATAAACTAAAAAGCTGTAAAAATTAATTGCAGAGCGTAAGTGTAAAATATAGGTGTCCTCAATTTTTCCCACTTTGGTCCTTTATATAGTGCTCCTTTAGGTCTTGGTGGTTGAGATATTTAAGGAAGACTTGGTTTGAATGAGGAATCCGGGGGAGTCAAGTTGTTGGAGGAAATTTAGGCATGTTTGGGTGCCTGTGATTGACTGTTTCAAAGCGCAAATTCTGGCCGCATGACGCTCGTCATGGGCCTGTGACGGTCGTCACAGGCTAGGTTGTGACGGTCGTCATGAATCTGTGACGGTCGTCACATCAACAAATTCTGCATTCTGGTTTTCTGCTTTTTCCTGTGCTTTCTCATCTGTTTCTTCTTCTTTTTCTTCCTTTTCTTCATTTTGCTCACTAATGCATGGAGATTTAAATACCTGCAAAAACAACTCGAATACTTACGCAATAATCGGGATATTAATTAAAATGGTATGATCTTTGAGTGTAAATCAAGGCAAATATCTGATGTGTTTTCGCGTTATCAGTATGTTATATATGTTCTGACGGTAATAGATAATATATCTCATGCACTCTTCAGTCGAAGTCTTCCCTTCCCCAGTTGAGTAGGATTCGTAGTTCCTTATGGAATCGAATGTCCATCCTATAAATCGAGTTTTCTTTTTCAACCCTCCTTTTCGGATGATGAGTGTCTTGGAAATATTCCCCAATTCACGCCTGGTTGGTCACCTATTATATGCCCAGTAACTGGCATCCCTGGTTTTCCTTCCTTCTGCTCCCTATTATGACTATTTTGTCCCCTGTGGAGTCATATTTTCTTGAGTTGAGATATACCTTTTAGGTCTTCCTCAGATGTTTGGGATGATTGATATCTCTCACCCTTATACCGGTCTTAGATATTCTCTCTCCCTGAGCGTGTTGTTATCTCACCCTCATACCGGTGTTTTGATAACATGTCTCTCTTTGAGTTTATTACCCAGTAACCAGCAATATCTCATTATTTCTTCCTCAGCTGAGTCCTTTGTGAACATCCCCACCGGAGTCCGGATTTTTATCTGAAGTATCCTTTATGGATAATTTGCTGTATTGGCATATTCCCCAATACATGCATCTTTGCGTTAGCTCAAGTCTTTCCATTGATTTATTTTCATGGAATCCCTTCGTGTCTCCCAGCAAGTTCCAAGTCGTGACCCCCTCACGCATTTTTTACCATTATTTCTCCCCAGAGTCTCTGTCTCCCTTGTGAGTGTATTACTCCTTTGGATTCTCAACTTCTCCAAATTTCTTTTTCTTTGTGACTATATATCCCCATAGAGTATTAACTTTTGCATGCATACATTTGCATCATGAGGTCTCTTAGGGACCAAAATTCGTCTCTTTGTTATTACTTAAGCCCATTCTACCACATCGAGATGAAGATTTTAACCTTCCTATCTCCGTCTAGAATGACCTTAAATAGGGACATCTGTAAGATCCTAATTTTAACCCTAAGATCCCTCATGGCATCATATCATTTCTCATTGCATTTGCCTCAAGGATCATAGCATCTTGGTTCCTTACCCTAGGGTTGGGACTTGTGTGAGTGGTTTGAGATCACCAAGCATGCTTGAATTGTATACTATTGCTTTTCTCATTTTGTTTATTAACCAAAAGCACAAAAATATGTCACTAACATCTTTTGTTTTGAAGCTTAAGCAATCATGAGATCCAAGGCTCCTAGAAGACTCCCATGATCATTGAAATGGACATATGAAGATGAAAGCAAGCATGACAATGATTCCCAAAGCTCTCAATCATCATATATGACTCCCAAGTATCTCAATTTGCCAATTTGATCAAGATAAATCAAAGGGCTTGAGGATTGTTTCCCAAGGAAACCCTAATTCATCAGTGCATTAGCTGTGCCTTGATCATGAAGCAACCTCAACCTAGGAAAGTTATTTAATTCATTATTTTATGCATATTTGAGCCTATGTGAGTATCCTCAATCATTCATTCATCAAGATTTGAAGTTTGGACTTGAGAAGTTGACCAGTCAAATCATCTGACTAAATTGAAATCCACTGAGACCTAAATTTTGATGTGTTTGTCAAATGAAGATTACCCCAAGCCAAAAAATGTTCTTAAGAACCATATGAACAACTTTCATGTTCATCAAAAATTCATTTGAAACTTGGAAGGTCATCATTCATTTCAAAACATTATAGGTCATTTTGACTGAAACCTTAACTTTGGGTCAATTTCCCAAGGACCTAACCCACTCATTTTTTATGATTTTGAGGTGAGACCAATTGCATTATAAATATTAAGATTTTTACTTCAAATGTTATGTTGGACAAAATTTCATAATCCTAAAATAAACACATGTGATAATACAAAACATTATAGGTCACTTTGGACCAAAGCCATTGAATCTTGAAAAAGTCCAACTTCAAGTGCCCACAATGTTCTCATTAAAAATCCAAATGATGCGAAATTTAAGTCCAAATTGACTGTATTGAAAATATATACAACTTTTATGTTGGAGGTTTTTCCATTTGAGGCTTGCATAATTGAAACATAAGGGCTTGAAGTTGGTCACTTTTGGCAAATTTTTCAAAGACATGTTTTGTACATCAAACTTCATGCCCAGTTTTCATAAATTTCTAAACTCCAAATGGATTTTTGTTTAACATAGCTTTTGTTCCTTATGTCAATACCTTTCCAACCATTAGTCACATGCCTATGTTTGGATTTGTTATGTATGACTTTCGAAGAAGAGAACATTTAGGCCCAAATATGGATTTCACATGAAACCTTCATGCACAAGCAATTGCCATTCAATCTGCATGTCCAAACCTTCTTCAAATCACTTCAGCTTGCAATTCCAATTGGTTTTGGGCCTCACATGTGCCTGTAGAGGCCCATGCATGGAGGACCCAATGATCATGCACACGAGTTCCATTCACTCTCCCTGCAGCTTCAGCTATAAATAAACACCTTGCTTCATTTATTTCTCAACCTGAAGGCGCCTAAAACTCTGCTGGAATTGAATCCCAACCTCACACCAAAGGAATTTTTCATTTTCATTTCACTTTTCACGTTTGATTTTCAACAACATCAGTTGATCTTCAATACTAATTCCTAAGCCTTGCACTCATACCATACCTCAAGATCAAGCTGTAGCGGGGTATTCGTTACCTTTAGATTTATTGACTAAATCAAAAGTAAATCATACAATTCGAGTCGCCACCACACTTCTATTTATCCAAAGGAAAGGTTAGAAAGCGAACAAAAACCGAGAAGTTTTATCAAGTCAAAAACTAATAAAAATGTCAGAAATCGGGGTAAGGGGGTTGGTTATGCAATGGGAAGGTTTTAAGCACCCAAAACATCCTAGGTACTCGTAGGGAGCCCTTTTCACATTTGTTGTAAGGTAGGTTGGTATTTGTGAAAATTGTTTGTGCAAACATGATTGGGGAGATGAGAGAAGAATGTACAAATAATTTACAATTTTGTGTTTGAATGGATAAACCCACTGCCTACTACCATCTTAAAAAAGATTAGGATCAAAACCTCGTAGTTCGGGGTAAAAATCTCAAAACAAATTCTGCATTCTGGTTTTCTGCTTTTTCCTATGCTTTCTCATATGTTTCTTCTGCTTTTTCTTCCTTTTCTTCATTTTGCTCATTAATGCATGGAGATTTAAAAACCTGCAAAAACAACTCGAATACTTGCGCAATAATCGGGATATTAATTAAAATGGTATGATCTTTGAGTGTAAATCAAGGCAAATATCTGATGTGTTTTCGCGTTATCAAACTCCCCTAAACTTGAATCTTTGCTTGTCCTAAAGAAAATACAATTTGAAAACAAAGTTAAACGCGAATACATTACCCATTCGTACGTGGTTGTCAGGTGGATTGTTAAGACGACCGACACTCAAGTAAAACACCAAAGATACTGTGACGACACGAGCTTTCAGCTTTAGCGTAGATCTCTCCTTTGCACAAGCCAGTTCAAATCATGCTATTATAGCTCAACCTAGTGTCTTTGTTTCTATTTCACCCGGTTTCATTCTAGCGCAATCACATTAAGCCCTTTGCCTCTGCACGCACTTAGTTAAGTAGCCAGTTAGTGACTTTGATCCTTTTCTTAGCACGGGGGTCTGGTACACTAGTGCGGTACCCCTTTATATATCCCCTTTTCGAAGGTTGTAGGGGATCGAACCGTAGTTCGCCCTACCGAGTCCAGTACCAGGTACCTCTGGACCAACCAACTGGGGTTTTTGTTCCTTCTTTTTGTGTACCTTTTGCAACCTTTTGTATGGTTCGTTTATCAATTTCTTGATAGTAACAGTATGAAGGAATTTCTTAATTTGTAGGAATCAAACACTTATATTCATCGGCTCTCCACGTGGTTTGCGCTTGAGACGGTGCTGATTGCTAGTATAAACTACTAGGGGTTAATCTAGAATGGAGACTTATGGTGTCGGTATAATGGTTATTCAAACTGATCTCGTAGAAGTGAGGGATCTGGGGTGTAGGGATGGTATCAATCTTGTTAGATCTTTCTCAGTTTTCCTAACAAAACCTCTGCAAGACGGCCTATATACTCGTAGGGTATGCATTTAATCTTAAGAATTTTTTTTGTTATGCCAAAATGTGTATAAATGATTGATAAGGACATTTTTTTTTGTATTGGCTGAAAATACTAGCAATAGAAACAAGTAGAGGAGTGATAAGGATTTCCTCCCATATTTAATCAATGCATTGTCCTTAATGCGATAGTGTACAGAATAAAAAGAAAGAAACAAAAACCACTACTCGTCGTTACGCGGCTGGCTTCTGCATGCTCTGGCTCTTGCTCTTGCGCGCTCACCTCTTCTTCGTTGGGTAGGATCCAACCCTACATACTGAGTGTAATCCTGGATGGCATCTATGCGATAATTCAGGGCACTCATCTGGTCTGAAAGCTCCGCCATCCCCTGATCATGCTAGTTAGCATGATCGTGTCGATCCCCCTATATTTGCTGGATCGCTTGCATCATTTCCGTTTGGTGTTCTTCCATTCTTTGGTTGTGTCGCAGCATCTCGGCATAGATGTTCTCCATGGAGGCGGGTCCTCGCTCGCTTCTTCGCTGTCCTCGAGAAGAAGTCTCTGCATCATGCTCTTGAGGTGGTTGAGACATGCCTCGGTAAAGCTCCTCCTCGACTTCATCTGCATCATTACCAAGATTTCCATTATTTTCCTCGGGGGAATCCAGATAAAAAATCCAATTTTCCATATCTCTCGGATCTGTGTGGTTCCTGTTGGGCATGATGATGCTTCGAATTACCTTATTTCTGACAACAGGATGGTACTTCCCGTCGTCTCTTGCTTTGATCAGATGTGAAGCACGACAGTAGTCGATGTCGAGGAATTCTGCCTGCAAGGCTGGTAAGTTGGCTAGACTATCTCCCAAATTCAAGCCTAGTGCTATGGAGGTGAAGATTCCCCCAAAACAAAACGCATGGCTGCCTCTCATACATGCAGCCTGGATGTTGGCTAGTAGGAAGGGAGTGACATTGAACGCAACTTGGGCAAACACACAGTGAAGAAGGAAAAGTTCATTGGAGTTTACCTTATGATTGCTGAATCTTCCAAAAACTGTGTGCCCTAGGACTCGGTGGAAATATCTAATGGCTGGGTTGTGAATGTATGTTGCATTAAGCGTATCCCAACTCGTGGCATTCATGTTGGTGAGGTTGTGCCAAACTGGAAATGCTATCTCTGACCATCCTTCCGGGATGCAGTAGTGAATTCCTTCTCCATGTCGGAAACCAAGCATTCACGTTTTCTGGGTTTGGTTTAGGGAATAATCGGTGCCGAACATTCTAAATGTGGCGACTCCAGTGAGAAATTGAGTTGCGCCAGGGGGTGTAATATAGGAGTAGGAACTCAGAAATTCCAGGGTCATTGCTTCGTAGGTTGGCTGCGGTGTGGTACATAGTTGTGTCAAGCTGGAGTTTGTTAGCATCCACTCTACGCCCTCCAAAAGTCCTAGCTCCGTCAGGCATTCATGATCAATATACCTCGTAGCTTGAACGGAGCGTTGGTAAAACTTGAGGTAGTTGTCTCTTTGGCGTTCGCTGGCTTCTCCATTTCTGAATACGACGGTTGATAGGTTGGGAGTAGCTCTTTCTTGACGGGCCATTGATGAGGTGTATGAAACTTTTGGTATTGGTGGATGAGATGGAACATTTGTGAGTTACACGCTTGAAGAAAATGTAAAGAATTGAATAATGGAAGTAGAATGGCATGAGAGTGGTAATTGATAAGGAAGAAGAGAGGAAAAGCGCCTGCATTTATAGGTGAGCTCTCTGGAATTCGTGACGGTCGTCATTGTAAGACCCTAATTTTGTCCCTAATATCCCTCATGGCATCATAACATTTCATTTGCATTGCCTCAAGGATCATTAGCATCTTGGTTCCCTTTGCCTTTGGGTGGGACCTCTTGTGAGTGGTTTGAGATCACCAAGCATGCTTGAATTGTATATCATTGCTTTCCTGAACCCCCACGCCTTGTCATGAGCTCACCCCGTCCAGGGTTAAGAGCTATGAGGTCCTATCCTCATTACCCTTTTGATCTGCTCACCCTGACATTCAATGTCAGCGGTTAAGAGCCCGTTTGATTACCCATCCATGGCTTGTTTGTCGAGGTTGATATGACCCCTCTTGACTAAAGCCCTACCCATGTATGTCTGAGCCCCCTGTCGGCAAGTTTACTTTATGCATATCAATTAGGTAGCGCAGTTCCTTCGTCTAGGACTGCCTTTTTGCATGAGCATCCCCAAACACCACCAACTCATTGATTTTTCTTCTCCTAAGAACATGTTTACTCCTTCTACTACAGGCGAGTAAGTCTCCAAAGGTCGAGCATCCGGTAGATTGCGTAGTAACGTCGTTCATCCAAAACCAACCCCGTAGTTAGCAGAACTACGTTTTGCTCTGATTCTCATTCTAGATGAGATACGTAGGCATAAGACGCGATGTCTTACCGAGCACACTTCCCCTTAACCCATAGGTAGCCGAGCTACGAAGACTCTGATTCTCATATTCAGATGAGATACGTATGCAGTGGATGCGACATCCGTGCGAGTCATTTGACCCCCCTTTTAATAAATAACACATTAGATAAACCCACACCCTTTAGACAAGAACAACAAGAGTGGATCCCGTAGAGTACTACGGATGCATAGGGGTGCTAATACCTTCCCTTCGCATAACCGACTCCCGAACCCAGAATTTGGTTGCGAGACCTTGTCTTTTCCTTTCCGTTTTCCAGGTTTACTTCGAGTGTTTCCTTTCCCCCCTTTGGGATAAATAACGCACGGTGGCGACTCTTCTGTCATTTTCTTTTTCACCGGTTGATGTTTTCGCAGGTTGCGACAGGAGGCTTATCTGGTAGATCGCTTAAATGGAAGTCTGAGATGTCCACTCCTTCGTCCTTCAGACCTTGTAGATAATAGAGGATTACATCTCGGGGGTCTTCCCTTGAGAACAAATATAGACCATGGGGGATTTCCCTCTGATCTTTTAAAGCATCCCATGAAGTGTCCAGAGTAGGTCTAACTTTGACCTTATCCAGAATACCCATGCTCTTTAGATTCTTGGCGTTGATAGGTTTTCCAACGTCGATCGCCACATCCTCCATGAGTCTGTGTTTTAACAGATGGTCCACCAGGCGCCTTTCAATCAGAAAGTCAGAGATTAGCCTTTCCAGAGGGATGTAGGTTCTGGGCTTCATGTGGTTTCTGGTATCTTGCACAAAGTCTCTGAGGTACTTCAAGAGAAGTGCTGGAAGGCAGAGCTTCAGACCCTTGTGAATGCAGTACAGAATGCATTTCTGATCTGTGTTGATGTAGTCTGAGGAGTTTGAAGCTGGGCGATGATGGATGGTACCTAGAATGATCTTCAGCCAAACCCGTAGGTTCTGAAGTAGCTCATTGTTCTTGGAGGGATTGCCTTCTGCGTTCTGCTTGAAGATTGTTGGGTTAATCTCTTGGGACAAGTATTTTGCCCTAGGATTGATGTTGTAGATTCTTCTGCCTCCATCCTTTTCCATACCCAGAAGAGCAGCAATAGCCTTCTCAGTTATCACAATCTTGACTCCCAGAACATAGGAGACAATGAAGTGATCATCAGCATCTGCGAATCTCCAGAATTCCTTCACAAGATTTGGGTAAACTGGACCATAGAGACGTTGAAAGTAGTTTCCCCAACCTTGTTTGTTGAGTTCTTCAGTGAGGTCTATGCCATTCCTTTTCATATTGTCAAAATCTACCAAGGATTCACATAAGACTTCCAGTTTTTCAAATGGCGTTGCAAGACGAATATGAGGCTCACGATCGAGAATGTGAGGCTCCTTATAGATTGGTGTTGTGGTGACGCCTGTAACTGTTGGGTTGCTTGAGCTTTGAACTTGTTCGCTTGAACCCATTTGTTGAGAGAAGTTGTACAAAACTTGTTGTTGAGCATCCATGATGTTGATGAAGATGAAAAAATGCTTGCAGAAACGCCTTGAGAGAACTGAGGTTTTAAGAGTGCGTGAGAGTGAAGAGTGTGCAATGTGTGAATTGAATATGTTTAAATACCCAAATTAGGGCGCATGCAAAACGACACACAAATTAGAGTTTAGCACAAAAACCAAGTTAGCACGTTTGGAGGGAAAAATGATTACAACTCATAAATGATGTCTAATCCCAACAGCTGGTACACTGCTCGAGGAGATTTCAAGGGACTGTTC
The DNA here is from genome assembly GCF_024323335.1 of Lathyrus oleraceus. Lineage (NCBI taxonomy): Eukaryota > Viridiplantae > Streptophyta > Magnoliopsida > Fabales > Fabaceae > Lathyrus > Lathyrus oleraceus. The sequence continues at coordinate 177,445,060 of NC_066581.1, forward strand.
CTTGATTACTGCTAGACAACTGTCTAGAAGTTCCAAGGTCAGACGCAAGGCACTCCACGTGTTTGCTTTATCTGATCTTCAGGAACACCAAAGGATTGGTTCCTGGAGAATTCTAACTCAGATAACTTCTATCTTGGTAGAAGCATCAGATTCAGAGGCAGAATCCATTGTGTTTACATCAGAGTCTCATTTAACTACTTCAGAGGCACATTTTATTCAGAGCAGTTTTGAATGTTCAGATTTTCTAGAATAAAGAGGAATCTATCTTCAGCTAAGGGTTTAGAAAAGATATCGGCCTATTGATGATCTGTATCAATGAATTTCAATGTTACTACTCCTTTGTGAACATAGTCTCTGATAAAATGATGTTTAATTTCAATGTGCTTGGCTCTGGAGTGTAAAATGGGATTCTTACTTAAACAAATGGCAGCAGTATTATCACAAAAGATAGGAATGTTACTCTCAAAGATTTGCAGATCCTCTAACTGATTCTTCATCCAGAGCATCTGAGTAGTGCACAGTGATGCTGAGATGTATTCTGCTTCTGCCGTGGACAGGGCAATGGTTGATTGTCTTTTGCTGGCCCAGAATATCAGATTGTTTCCCAAGAGCTGACAATTTCCAGATGTGCTTTTTCGTTCCAATCTATCTCCTGCGTAATTTGCATCACAAAAACCAGATAGTCTATACTCTGATGTTTTCTCATACATCAGGCCCAAGTTAGGAGTTCCTTTCAGATATTTGAAAATTCTCTTAACTGCTGTTAAGTGAGTTTCTCTAGGATCTGATTGAAATCTGGCACAGAGACAAACACTAAATAGAATATCAGGGCGAGTAGCAGTCAGATAGAGAAGGGAGCCTATCATACCACGATTGAGCTTCTGACAAACCTTTTTACTGACTTCTTCCTTTTCAAGAATGCAGGTTGGATGCATGGGAGTCTTTGCAGAATTGCATTCAGCCATATCAAATTTCTTCAGAACGTCTTTTATGTATTTACTTTGATGAACGTACGTGACTTCTGAAGTTTGGTTAATTTGAATTCCTAGAAAGAACTTTAGTTCTTGCATTAAACTCATTTCAAATTCTGCCTGCATTAGCTCAGAGAATTCTTGACATACAGAGGCGTTAGCTGAACCAAAAATGATATCATCAAGGTATATCTGGCATATCATGAGATCATTGTTAAGGTTTTTACAGAAGAGTATGGAGTCAACTTTCCCTCTGATAAAATTATGTTCTAGAATAAAATTACTTAATCGTTCATACCAAGCTCTGGGAGCTTGTTTAAGTCCATATAAAGATTTCTTAAGTTTAAAGACCTGTTCTGGATAATTTGAATTTTCAAAACCTGGAGGTTGGTTGACATACACTTCTTCTGATATATAACCATTAAGGAATGCGCTTTTGACATCCATTTGATACAATTTGATAGAATGATTTATAGAGAATGATACAAGTAGGTGAATAGATTCTAACCTGATGACTGGAGCAAAGGTTTCATTGTAGTCAATACCTTCTTGTTGACTGTAACCTTGAGCCACCAGTCGAGCTTTGTTTCTGACGACTTCTCCTTTCTCATTCAGCTTGTTTCTGAACACCCATCTGGTTCCGATAACGTGAGTGCCTCTGGGTTTAGGAACAAGATGCCAGACATTGTTCTTTGTGAATTGATCTAGCTCTTCTTGCATGGCTAGAACCCAGTCGCTATCTTGAAGTGCCTCATCATAGGACGTAGGCTCGATCAGAGATACTAGTCCTAGAGGAGTTTCTCAGAGGTCTTGAAGGTAGACCTAGTTCGGACAGGTTCGTCCTTATTTCCCAGAATCAACTCTTCAGATATGTTGAGGTGACTTTTAGATTTCTTTGGGATTACTAGGGAGTTAGTTCCTTCAGGAGTTTGAATGGTAGTTGCTTCTGGAGCTTCAATCTTCTCGTTAGATCCTGCAAGGGTGATCTCCAGATCTGCAATTTTCTCAACTAGCTTTGACTTTTCTGGGTCAAGCTTATCATCAAATCTGACATGAATTGATTCTTCCACAATTTTGGTTTCTGTATTGTATACTCTGTAGCCTTTAGAGCGTTATGAGTATCCTAACATAATATCTTTTTGTGCTTTGGAATCAAACTTGTTCAGATGTTCTTTAGTGTTTAAAATAAAGCAGGAACATCCAAAAGGATGAAAATATGAAATGTTTGGTTTCCTTCCTTTACACAGTTCATAGGGAGTCTTTTCCAGAATAGGTCTTATGGAGATTCTATTCTGAATGTAACACGTTGTATTTAAAGCTTCGGCCCAAAAGTGCTTAGCCACATTTGTTTCATTGATCATAGTTCTGGCCATCTCTTGGAGTGTCCTATTCTTCCTCTCTACAACTCCATTTTGTTGTGGAGTTCTAGGGAAAGAGAAATCATGGGATATTCCATTAGAGTCAAATAATTCCTCAAAAAATTTGTTTTCAAATTCCCCACCATGATCACTTCTGACTCTTACAATTTTAGAGTCAAATTCTTTTTTCACTTTAGAACAGAAGCTAGTGAATACAGAGTGAGACTCACTCTTGTGCTTTAGGAATTTCACCCATGTCCAGCGACTGAAATCATCAACAATGACTAGTCCATACTTCTTTCCATTGACTGATGCTGTTTTCACAGGACCAAATAAATCAATGTGAAGAAGTTCCAGAGGCTTAGAGGTAAAACAAAAAATAGTTCAAACAAAGAAGATTTTAAAAAGGGAGGGATAGATTTTGAAATTAAAGAAATGGGGAGGAGATGAAGAGACTAATCCTATGAACAAAATTAAAAGTTAAGAGTTGAAAAGATCTGACCAATGGGTAGCAATCCAATAAACAAGAATGTCAAGAGAAACCCAAATTCCTGTTGGACATTAGAATCAAACAATACACAATGCATAATTATGTCAACTTGAAGAGAAAGGCATCAAATAAAGATAGCCACATCCAAGCTTAGCCACTACATGATCTTCTTCAAACTAGCCCATGTAGCAGATGAATTCCACAAGTCACAGGTTCAAAATAACAGCTTCAGAATGATCATGTTGCAGATGAATTAAAAGAGGTCTTCAAAGATGTAACAGATGAAGTTTGCGAGCACTTGGTTTCACAAAAGTAGGCATTGGTCAAGTCCTTTAGCATAGGAATGTTTCCTAGATTCGGAGTCCATTTGTCCAAGATCAAGTCAACAATCCACACAAAAGTTTTTTTTAGGGTTTTTGTTATTATTATGTACATTAATGGCCAAAGGCCACACAAACAAACAAAATATACACAAGCAAGATATATCACACAATATGGTCTAAATGGACAAAGTAAAAATAACATTAACATAAAAAATTAGAATGGTATGAATAATGAAAATTGAATAAAGACTTGAACTTAAATTGCATTAAAGTAAATGACTTGAAATTAAATGTTAGTTGTTAATGGGTTAGAAGTTAGTATTGTCTTGCTTTTGCTTTTCATTTTTTAGTCATTCTTTGGAGAACACTCAACCCACTTATCACAAGCATGGACCCTTGAACCAAGACATCTTCCAAAGGAAGGAAAAAAAGGCCAAGTTTCCACACAATACCATGAAAGAGGGGAGACTTATAATCTCACTAACTAGAATGCTATGCCTTTTTGTGTCACAAATTTAGCGCTATGTTAAGCAATCGTAATTGGACTTACGTAGAAGTCATAACTATTTGAGGCCGAGCAATAGAACTTTGGTGTTAATACATGTTAGAGACATAATATAATGGACTATGCTCATGTGACATACATCACACAAAAAGAATATGCAAAAGAGGTGGCCTAATCTCATCCATACTTATGTTGATTTTGCAATCAACTACCCTTAGGACTTTGAGATATCATAGGCCAAATGAGATGAATGTATAAAGAATGGGAATAAGATGAAGAGGGAGGGGAATGGATCAAAACTCAAATTGGTCAAAGGAGTACTTTTACCAAATTAATATCATCCATTCATTTTGGGAGATGGAATGTACATTCCACCAATCCCCAAAATCCAATGATATTAACTTGACAAAGTCAAATCAACCTTGACCAAGGCCCAACAACAAGAGTCAAACTTATACAAGTCATCACAATAGGTCAACACAATTATTTGACATTTATTAAAATTAAAAATATTAACATAATACATTTAAATGAAATATGGTTTGTCAAATTCCTAAAACCTCATAAAAACACCAAATAAATGGCCATGAGATTTATCATAGGTCAAACAAGGTCAAAGGACGTTGGAGAAAAAAATTCAGAATTTTTAAAGACTTAAAAGTAATTTTAAACAATTAAAAACAAACATAAAATCAATTAAACCATGAAAAATATTAATAATGATCCAAAAAATAATTTTAATTCAAAATATGAAAGAGGAAATTATTTGAAGAAATTTCGGTGAAACTCCCATATTTTTTGGATCAATATTAAAATTAATATGAATTAATGAAAATCAAAGGAATAAAAATTAAAATAAAAAAATCAAAAAAACGTGGACCACTTGATCTCCCTCATTAATTGAGGTGGCAGATCAAGTGGTATGAAATGCACGTTCCACCAAACACACGAGTCACCGCGCTGTACCAATGGTAGCCACAATGGGCGTTCAAGATTAAAACATTTCAAACTCATCTAATGGCTCTGAACGCTTCCAGCTCATCGCTGGAGCCAAAGGCCAGTCATCTTCTCCGATGACCCTGGTCAGACTAGTTCAGTTATCACCATATCATAAATGACAAAAGAGGACATGATCTGTAAGATACAATGGTATAGATCACGAATATTATCTCAATTTTAACTAACTCCAAATATATAGAGAGATATGTGGAGTTTAATTTTGAGGTGTATCAACTGAGTTGCTTCGATTTGACCTCTAAGAAACTCAATCTTCTTGCCTATATTGGTAGGACTTCAGACAACCAAAGATCCAAGAGAATTCATTAGAATTTTGTGAGAATCGAAGAGATGAAGTTTTCTAAAAATTACCTTCAATGCTATAACTTGATGTTGCTTGCTTCAAACACGATCTGGTCACACTTGAGAAGCTAGCAGGAAGTGATTAGCAAGGGTGCAAGGCTTTGGATCCTAGAGTTGTTGAATCTCCAACGGTTGAGATTCAAACTCCATTTTCAAATTGAAAATTATCAGGTTTTCCTTTAGAATGAGAGGGTTTGAATTGGGGGGCAAAGTTGGCGCGCAAGGTGTGTTTGAAACGAGCTCAGACGCCTTGTATTTATAGCATTTGGGATTGATAATTGCACACTTGAAAATTTGCTAAATTTGGCAATGTGATGCACAAGCTTGCATGGGCATGTACAAGCCCATGAAGCAATGCACTATGATCTAATTGCAACTGTACTAAAGTTCAAATGATGCTTTATTGTCAAGGCAATGTGAAATGGAGTTTTGGACATTTGATTTTCTCCAATGGTGCAGCTTTGTTAAAGCCATGCACAGACCTAGCAAACTTCATCTAAAATGCATGAACTTGGGTTCTTTGGAAAGCTTGGTTCAAGGGGAACAAGTTTGATGTTGAACACTTTTCATTTGGATCTTGGATCATGGTGAATTTTGAGGTGGATGTTTGGAAATTTCAACATGTTGAAATTTTTTCTAAGTGTCAAGCCATATATCTCAATATTCCACCATACTTAACTTTTTATGTAAGCTTCAAATGAGAAAAGTGTCTTCATCAAAGTTGTAGCTCTTTCAAATACCTTCAAAATGGTCACAAATTTCATGTTATTTGGAATAGAATGATAGAGTTATGCATTTTTGAAGTTTGGAAATATCACTTGTTCAATGGTATTGGTCCAAAAAGACCTATAATGTATCCTCATATCACATGCTCATAAAAGTTGATTTAGCTATCACTCCAAACATAAAAGTTTAAGTAGACATATTGAATTTGATTGTGCAACTTGGAAATCTTTCATCTCATACAAATTGAGAAAGTTATGGCTTTAGGAAATTGACTTGCAAATTAGGGTTTAGACAAAATGACCTATAATGTTTCAACATAGAAAATGATTTTCCAAGAAAAACTAGCTCTAGGTATCAACATGAAGGTTGTTTGGAATGTCATTTAGAGTAACTTGGCTCTTGGAATAATTTTCATATGGTGAACATTGTAGGAAATAAGGTCTAGGGAGACCAAGTTTTGATTAGATGAATTCATCTGACCAACCACCATCAACCAATTTGCTAACCTTCAATTCTCTTGAATTTCTTGGTTCATGGTAGATCATATATGCGTAAGATGATGAATTTTGAAGTGTCCATTGAGAAATTTGATCCATTGGTAAGATAGCTTGTTGGAGAAGTTACTCAAGATACCCAGTCAAACTAGGGTTTCCAAGGCAAATCACCTTCAAACTCTTGAAGAATACTTGATTAATATAACATGTAGAGATAATTGGGACTCATATATGATTCTGATAACCATTTATGGATCAATACTTGGTGGTGCTCTTTGGTCATGAGGGTCTCAAACCCTAGATATGAACTTGATAGACCAATGAAGATCATGCCCTACCTACAAAGAGTTAGGCAAATGCAAAGACATATTTTTGGTATTTTGGTTTGTAAAAATGATAAAATACAGGTATCAAAGAGGGGTAAGGAGAATGCCAAGGTTTGATCCCAATGCTAATGCATATGATGAAATTGCATGAGGGATCTTAGGGTCAAAATTGGGGTCTTACATAAAGCTAAACCATAAATGAGAGACACAAAGACAACTTCAAAAGCGTCCACACTACCGGCATGAGGAAAATAAGTAGCTTACTTGATGAGGAAATCAGATAGCAAACCAAACAATCCTCCTTTCTTCACCCAATGAGCCTCTATCTCATACTTCTTCAAATGAAGGGCTTCAGCAATAAGATGAGATCCGGGAATCTCTTCCAATCCACTAAATGGCACCTTGCTAGAAATAGGTATCCCCAAGAGATGGGCATACTCCTCCAACATTGGCACAAGCTAATAATCCGGAAAAGTGAAGCAACGGTCAAGTGAATCATAGAACTACACTAACACACTCAAAAGTCCTTCAACCACATCAGCATACAAGATAGACAGAAGCTTCCCATGATGTTGTTTGAAGTCCAAGGGATCTAATACAAAAGATGCTAGCTTCCTTAACTCTTTCAAGTTGGGACATCTGAAACTGTACTTCTTAGTGTTCCTTCGTCCATAATCCATGGTCTGAATATATTTTCATATAATACCTCAGTTCCTTGAAATATTTGCAAATAATACCTCAAGTTTCGTTGATATTTACAAGACTTGATTGGATCAATCGAGAATCAAGGGTTTGTTGTGAGTCACGAGCATGGAGTGTGGGTAAGAACCATCCCAAAGGAGTGAACTAAGGATAAAAACGTGTAGATCATGTTCTAAAAAGTTCCCAGAGTCTTAATTCCATCTCTCGGATATTACAGGTTAGGATGACTGACTCATCAACCCATAATATTCTCAAGAGAAACTCGTCTGAGTGTAGTATGGCGTAAGAGCTCTTATCAAGTCTACACTTGAACAGTCTCCGCACTAGTCCTAAATAGGCCAAGAGGGGTTAAATGTTCTATGGTTCTCAGCTTCTCGGACCCCAAATTAGAGATAGTAATGCCTAACCACAAATACTTGTGTGACACTTCTAAATCCAAAAGGGTCTCCACTGAGCAGATAGATTTCAAGCCAACTTGTTAAGGACTACACCACACAAGTCAAACATGACTATACCATCCTCCTATCTTAATTGCACTCAAGTTTGAGTTTTAACTTATCTCACCACTCAGAGATCACCAAGCACAACAAGCAGATTATATCATAAAAACAAATATACATACATCAAAATATATACAATTATATACACATAAAAATAGTAGGCTAAACCCACTAGAGACTACTCCCCAGGAGAGTCGCCACTTAATTTCTGTAGCAGTAAATTCATGATAATCAACCTATAGATAACCTAGACATCAAATATCAAGAGTCGCCGCCGTGCTTTTATTGTTTCCAAGGGAAAAGGGAAAAGTACGAACAAAACCCTTAAATAAGAAGTTTTCAAATCAAAACTAATAAAATGCCTGAGATTACAGGTAAGGGGGTTGGTTACACAGAGGGAAGGTGTTAGCAACCAAAGTGTCCTAGGTACACCTAGGGAGCCCTTTTTTGGTGTGCATATGTGTTTTTGTACAAATTATGTTTGCAAGCAAATAGAATGGGGGGATGAGAAAAGAATTCATTAATTATATTTTTGTTTTTTACAAGACCTTCGAACTTGTGCCTACGTACCAACATAAAAATGAGGGATCAAAGCCTTGTAGTTCGTGGTATTAATTTCAAAGTAGATGTATTGATTTTAACAAAAATTAGGTTTGAAAGGCACAAAGGCCTAAAAATTGGATTTTTAAAATTTTAAGTAAAGTATAGTTAAATGTATTTACAAGTTTGATTGAGAAAAGAAGCTTGAAAAGGCAATGGCATAAGGCCAAAGTTTCTAGTTTGCAATATGGTCTAATTTTAGAAAAACAAGGACAACCAAAGAAATTTTTAAAAGGAGGGGGAGATTTTGAAATTAAAGAAATGGGGAAGAGATGAAGAGACTAGTCCTAAGCATAAATATAAAAGCTGAGAGTTGAAAAGATCTGACCAATGGGCTGCAATCCAATAGACAAGAATGTCATATAGAAACCCAAATTCCCGTGGACATTAGAATTAAGCAACAATCAATGCAAAAAAAATATAAATTTAAAGAGTAAGGCATCAAATAAAGATAGCCACATCCAAGCTTAGCAACTCCATGATCTTCTTCCAATTTTCCCATGTAGCAGATGAATTCCATAATGCCACAAGTCATAGGTTCAAAATAACAGCTTCACAATGATCATGTTGCAGTTGAACTCAAATGGATATTCAATGATGTATCAGATGAAGTTTCAGATTACAAGCACTGGGTTTCATAAAAGTTGGCATTGGCCTTGTCCTTTGCATAGAGAGTGTTGCCTAAATTCTAAGTCCAATTGTCTCAAATAAAACCAACAGTCCACACAAGAAGTTTTTTAGGGTTTTTGTTCTTATTATGTAAATTAATGGTAAAAGACCACACAAACAAACACAAAATTCACAATCACAATATATCACAAAATATGGTCCAAGTGGACAAAGTGAAAATGACCTTAACATAAAGAATTAGAATGATATGAATAATGGCAAATGAATAAGGCTTAAAAATAAAGTGCATTAAAAGTAAATGACATGTAATTAAATGTTAGTTGTTAATGAGTTAGAAGTTAGTATTGCTTTACGTTTTGCTTTTGTTTTAAGTCATTCTTTGGAGAGTCAAACTTATACAAGTCATCACAATAGGTCAACACAATTATTTGACATTTATTAAAATTAAAAATATTAACATAATACATTTAAATGAAATATGGTTTGTCAAATTCCTAAAACCTCATAAAAACACCAAATAAATGGCCATGAGATTTATCATAGGTCAAACAAGGTCAAAGGACGTTGGAGAAAAAAATTCAGAATTTTTAAAGACTTAAAAGTAATTTTAAACAATTAAAAACAAACATAAAATCAATTAAACCATGAAAAATATTAATAATGATCCAAAAAATAATTTTAATTCAAAATATGAAAGAGGAAATTATTTGAAGAAATTTCGGTGAAACTCCCATATTTTTTGGATCAATATTAAAATTAATATGAATTAATGAAAATCAAAGGAATAAAAATTAAAATAAAAAAATCAAAAAAACGTGGACCACTTGATCTCCCTCATTAATTGAGGTGGCAGATCAAGTGGTATGAAATGCACGTTCCACCAAACACACGAGTCACCGCGCTGTACCAATGGTAGCCACAATGGGAGTTCAAGATTAAAACATTTCAAACTCATCTATTGGCTCTGAACGCTTCCAGCTCATCGCTGGAGCCAAAGGCCGGTCATCTTCTCCGATGACCCTGGTCGGACTAGTTCAGTCATCACCATATCATAAATGACAAAAGAGGACATGATCTGAAAGATACAATGGTATAGATCACGAATATTATCTCAATTTTAACTAACTCCAAATATATAGAGAGATATGTGGAGTTTAATTTTGAGGTGTATCAACTGAGTTGCTTCAATTTGACCTCTAAGAAACTCAATCTTCTTGCCTACATTGGTAGGACTTCAGACAACCAAAGATCCAAGAGAATTCATTAGAATTGAGTGAGAATCGAAGAGATGAAGTTTTCTAAAAATTACCTTCAATGCTATAACTTGATGTTGCTTGCTTCAAACACGATCTGATCACACTTGAGAAGCTAGCAGGAAGTGATTAGCAAGGGTGCAAGGCTTTGGATCCTAGAGTTGTTGAATCTCCAACGGTTGAGATTCAAACTCCATTTTCAAATTGAAAATTATCAGGTTTTCCTTTAGAATGAGAGGGTTTGAATTGGGGGGCAAAGTTGGCGCGCAAGGTGTGTTTGAAACGAGCTCAGATGCCTTGTATTTATAGCATTTGGGATTGATAATTGCACACTTGAAAATTTGCTAAATTTGGCAATGTGATGCACAAGCTTGCATGGGCATGTACAAGCCCATGAAGCAATGTACTATGATCTAATTGCAACTGTACTAAAGTTCAAATGATGCTTTATTGGCAAGGCAATGTGAAATGGAGTTTTGGACATTTGATTTTCTCCAATGGTGCAGCTTTGTTAAAGCCATGCACAGACCTAGCAAACTTCATCTAAAATGCATGAACTTGGGTTCTTTGGAAAGCTTGGTTCAAGGGGAACAAGTTTGATGTTGAACACTTTTCATTTGGATCTTGGATCATGGTGAATTTTGAGGTGGATGTTTGGAAATTTCAACATGTTGAAATTTTTTCTAAGTGTCAAGCCATATATCTCAATATTCCACCATACTTAACTTTTTATGTAAGCTTCAAATGAGAAAAGTGTCTTCATCAAAGTTGTAGCTCTTACAATTTTAGAGTCAAATTCTTTTTTCAATTTAGAACAGAAGCTAGTGAATACAGAGTGAGACTCACTCTTGTGCTTTAGGAATTTCACCCATGTCCAGCGACTGAAATCATCAACAATGACTAGTCCATACTTCTTTCCATTGACTGATGCTGTTTTCACAGGACCAAATAAATCAATGTGAAGAAGTTCCAGAGGCTTAGAGGTAGAAACAGTATTTTTATTTTTGAAAGAAGTTTTTGAAAATTTTCCTTTTTGACATGCTTCACACAGAGCATCTGAAGAAAACCTCAGCTTAGGTAGGCCTCTGACTAACTCGAGTTTATTTAGCTGAGATAATTTCCTCATGCTAATGTGGCCCAAGCGTCTATGTCATACCCATTGCTCTTCATGAACAAACATCAGACATTTTACATTTTGTTCTTTTAAATCAGAAAGATTTATTTTATAAATATTGTTTTTCCTCTTGCCTGTGAATAGGACAGAACCATTGTTTTGATTTATGACTTTACATGTCTTTTGATTAAAGATTACATCATAACCGTTATCACTTAATTGACTTATGGATAACAGGTTATGCATTAATCCTTCTACATAAAGGACATCAGATATAGAGGGAAGAGTACCATTACCAATAGTTCCGGAGCCTCTGATCCTTCCTTTCTGATCTCCTCCGAAGCCTACGAATCCAGCATCTTTAAGTTCCAGGCTTTGGAACATAGACTTTCTTCCCGTCATGTGTCGCGAGCATCCAGAGTCCAGGTACCATGACTGGTGTTTGAACTTTGCTGCATAAGATATCTGCAACATAAACAATCTTATCCTTTGGTACCCAGAGTCTTTTGGGTCCTTTATGATTAGTTTTCCCAGAGTTTCTTATCACTTTGGGTTTTCTAGCATTATCAAATTTTTGCTCTTGTGTGTGTGTGTAGTGATATGAAAATGGAGATTTAGGTTGGTCATTAGTAGAAGTTTTATCTTCACTAGGATCATACCCAATTCCTCTTCTATTGTTTTGACTGACTCCATAAATCATGGATGCCATAATACTCCTCCCTATCCCATTTTTCAGAAACTTTTGAAAGGCTTTTTCATATTTATAAATTATTGTGTTTGAAGTTTGTGGAGCTTGAGATAACGCTTCTTCAAGCTTTGAGCAATTTTTCTTTGTTGCATCTCTTTCTAATGTCAAAGATCTGTTTTCATCTTTTAGTTCTGAAATAGTTTTCTCAAGTTTGCCACATTCTTCATATGTTTCTTCAAGAACGCCTTTTATAGCTTTAAATTTTTGTTTTAGTTTCTGATATGAGCTGAGAGTTTCAGACAAACATGATTCTTGGTCAGATCGAGAGAGTTTAGAAAATACCTCTTCTGATTCATATTCTTCATCTGAGGTGTTCCTGGATGTGGTGGCCATGAGCGCCACATTAGCCTGTTCATCAGAGTCAGATTCTGATGAGTCAGATTCGCTATCATCCCAGGTAGCCATCAATCCCTTTTTGGTTCTGAGGGAATTTTTCTTGAAGCTCTCTTTTCTAGAACTGTCTTTCTTTAACTTGGGGCACTCATTCCTGTAGTGACCTGTTTCTTTACATTCATAACAAGTAACATCTTTGTTAGTTTTACCTTTTGAGGTTGATTCTGATCGATCCCCTCTGGGTCTTGGTCTCCTGAAGTTATTATTCCTCTTTTTCCAGAGTTGTTTTACTCTTCTGGTCAGGAGGGATAATTCTTCTTCATCATCAGAATCTTCCTGTTCAGAGTCATCAGCATCTTCTGTTTCGGCCTGGAAGGCTTTGTTTTTGTCAGACTTGTGCCTTTCAGATCTGGACTTTAATGCTACAGACTTGTTCTTCTTCTGAGGCTCATCTTCCTCCAGTTCTATCTCATGACTTCTGAGTGAACTGACAAGCTCTTCAAGGCTGATGTTGTTCAGATCCTTTGAAAGCTTTAAGGCAGTGACCATGGGTCTCCACTTCTTTGGCAAGCTTCTAACTATCTTTTTGACATGGTTGTGTATCCTTTGTCTAGTACTTTGAGACCTGCAATAAGAGTTTGGAATCTAGAGAACATTACCTCTACAACTTCATCATCCTCCATTTTGAAGGCTTCATATTTCTGGATTAGAGCCAGAGCCTTTGTTTCTTTGACCTGAGAGTTTCCTTCATGAGTCATCCTCAGGGAGTCGAGTATATCTTTAGCTGTTTCCCTGTTGGTGATTTTTTCATATTCATTGTAAGATATGGCATTGAGAAGTATCGTTCTGGCTTTGTGATGATTCTTGAAATCGTGCTTCTGATCATCTGTCATCTTACTTCTGGGAACTTCAACTCCAGCATCTGTTACAGGAGGTTTGTATCCATCTGTGATAATGTCCCAGAGGTCAGCGTCATAGCCTAGAAAGAAACTTTCAATTCTATCTTTCCAGTAATCGAATTTCTCTCCATCAAAGACAGGAGGCTTAGCATTGTAACTGTCTCTTTCATTTGTGTGGGCCATAGTTTTTCTCGTTCTGGATCTCTCTACACGGTTAAGTGTTTGATTATAAAATCAATAATAGAGCCGAAACTCTGATACCAATTGAAGGTGAGAAAAACAAGAAAAGGGGTTTGAATTGTTTTGGAAAATAAGCGCTTTTGCAAAGTAAGAACACACAGGATTTTATACTGGTTTGCTTATAACACAAAGCTACTCCAGTCCACCTGGCCAAGGTGATTTCGCCTTCAAAAAGGACTTAATCCACTAATCTTGAAAGATTATTACAACCAACGTCTAAGAGAAAGATCTCTTAGTCTTCCCAAGTATACAGACTACGCAGAGTCACTTGAGGAACAAAATCAATTTAACAAAAGGAATTTGTAATCTAAAGTGCTTCTAAGATTAAGCAAATATTACAGCAAGTAGAGCAAGCAAGTGTTTTCACGTATGAGCAACAACTCGTGAAAAACTAAGAGAGAGAGGGTAGAGAATTTCTGTGCGTTCAGGTGTATCTCTCACTGAAGTATGTTGTACTTTATATAATGGTGAAAGGACCATTGTAGTGATGGCAGAATATTTGTCTTTGATGAGAGTTTAATGCCATTACTTCTGTGTTTCTTGCCATAACCAATTTGTCTCCCTGAATAACTTCTTTCCAAATATACTTTCTTTCCATTTGAAGTTGTTGTTTCCGTTACTCTTTCTGGATTTGGAGAACCTTCATCAGAATCTTCGTTATCTCTGTCAATCGGAGATTGAGTTGAAGTTACATCAGAGCTTCTAAGAGTCCTGGTCTTTTAGATCATCAGAGTTGATTCCTGAGGAGGTTTAGAGCTTCTAGTATTCTGCTGTCCTGTTTTGCTCAGAGTCAGAACTTCTAGAGTGCGCTTCTTCTTCAGATGCTTCTCATCTTCTAGTACTTTGTATCTGATTAGATTCTGTATCTGATAAAGGATCATATTCCTTTGTTCTTGTTTAGAGTCCTGCACACTTAGAGAAATTTCGTTAGGGTGCCATTTTTGGTTTCATCCTTTGTTATCATCAGAATCCTGGAATCTACTGTAGAACTAATTTTGTTCTTACATAGGTCTCAACATGAAAGTTGTTTATAATGTCATGTAGAGTAAGTTTTCTCTTGGAATCATTTTCATATGATGAAAATAGTAGGATATAGGGTCTAGGGAGACCCAGTTTTGATCAGATAAATTCATCTGGCCAACCACCATCAACCAACTTGCTAATTTCCTATTCTCTTGACTTTATTGGCTAATGGTAGATCATATATGCATAAGATGGTGAATTTTGAAGTGTCCCTTGAGAAATTTGATCAATTGGTGAGATAACTTGTTGGAGAAGTTACTCAAGATACCCAGTCAAACTAAGGTTTCCAAGGAAAATCACCCTCAAACTCTTGAAGAAAACTTGATCAATATAACATGTAGAGATAATTGGGACTCATATATGATGTTCATAACCATTATTGAATCAATTCTTGGTTGTGATCTTTGTTCATGAGGGTCTCAAACCCTAGATGTGATCTTGATGAATCAATGAGATCATGCCCTTCCTACAAAAGAGTTAGGCAAATGCAAAGACATATTTTTGGTATTTTGGTTAGTGAAATGATAAAATACAAGTATGATATAATCACAAAGTGCATGGTGATCTCTCCCAAAACAAACCCAATGAAAAGGGGTAAGGAGGATGCCAAGGTATGATCCCAATGCTTATGGTTATGATGGAATTACATGAGGCATCTTAGGGTCAAAATTGGGGTCTTACAATGGTCATCTTCACAATCACTCACCAAACAAATATCCTTATGTATCAGCACCAAGGATCTTCAGATAAAATGCACATCATAGATCTTATACTCACCAAGATGACCATCCACCATATTCACAGAAGAGTTCCCATGACCGGGCAACGAATTTGCTTTCACATTCAGTGCACGGTCCTCAAAGGACACCGTTCCACTCTTCATCAGCTTCTGCACCTCATATTTGAGTGGATAGAATTTTTCAATATCATGTCCGGGTGCTCCTTGATGAAAAGCACAACGGAGTTTAGGCTTGTACCCCCATGGAAGTGGTTCTGGAATTTATGGCGGGTTTCTTGGTTGAAGTAGGTTATTGAGAACCAAAGACGGGTAGAGCTCAGCATAAGACATAGGAATCGGGTCAAAAGAGACCTTCTTCCTCTCAAAGTTCTGTTGATGATGATTGTTGGTATTGCTGTTGTTGTAGGTGTTTGTTCGTTTTTACGGTGGTTGTTGTTGACGTTGTTGTTGTTGAACTGGTGTTGATTGATGATTAGAGAATACAGGGATAACTGAAGATACTTGGTGGTGATGTTGACATGATGGTCGATACCATCTGATCTGAGGCCTCCTCTTCCTCCCACTGATTAATGTGTTAGCTTCATTGTCCTTTTTCTTCCCAAAGCTACTTCCATACCTCTTACTTGACGATGCTTTACCTTTTGACAAATGCCCTTCTCGGACTCCTTTCTCAAGCCTCATCCCCATGTTTACCATTTCGGTAAAGTCACTGAGGGAACTAGCAATCATACTTTCATAATAAAATGAACTCAGGGTCTTTAGAAAGATCTTTGTCATATCCTTTTCCTCCAAGGGAGGAGTGATCTGAGCAGCCAGTTCCCTCCATCTTTGCGCATACTCTTTAAATGTCTCCTTGTCTTTCTGAGACATAGACCTTAGTTGGTCTCTATCAGGCGCCATGTCCATATTATACTTATACTGCTTGACAAAAGCCTCACCCAAGTCGTTGAAAATGCGAATGCTTGCACTGTACAACCCCATATACCATCTGAGCGCAGCACCAGTCAGACTGTCTTGGAAGTAATGAATCAACAGTTGATCATTGTCAGTCTGAGTAGACATCTTGTGAGCATACATCACTAGATGGCTGAGCGGACATGTGTTCCCTTTGTACTTTTCAAAGCCAGGCACTTTTAACTTCACCGAGATCTTCACATTTGGCACTAAACATAGCTCAGTAGCACTTTTCCTAAACAAATCCTTACCCCTCAGTGTCTTCAATTCCTTGCGCAACTCAAGAAACTAATCCTTCATTTTTTCCATTTTCTCGTAAACATTCGTACCTTCATACGGCTCGGAATGATAAATGATGTCCTCTACACGAGGTAAGGTGTGCATAATGGGAGGTGGTGCAGACATGATCAGGCTAGATGCCGGCATGGAAGAAAAAGTAGGCGCAAAGCCTTTGGGCATGAAGTTGGACGGTGTTGGAGAAGATTGGCTCTGAGCAGCCAACACTTACTCCATCATTGCAGTCAGTCGAGTGATCTCGTCCTCAGCTCTCTATTCTCTTTCTCAAAATGCTCCATAATTCTCAGATGATTGGGGCAAGTGTTGTACCGATGAGTCAGCTTGGATGAAGCACAAAAGAAACACCAATGAGACAACTGGCGAAAGAGACACCTATTTATGCAAATGATGCATGAAATGCAATGCTAGTTTATTTATTTTTATATTTCAAGGAACTTACTAGATTATTTGCAAATATATATATATATATATATATATATATATATATATATATATATATATATATATATATATATATATATATATAATATATATATATATATATATATATATATATATATATATATAATATATATATATATATATATATTATATATATATATATATATATATTTAACAACAATTGCGACAATTTGATATGACCATAAAAATATCTTTTAATTTTATATAATTGGAAGGATTCCACTGAGTACAATTTCAGAAACCACATGAAAAAATACAAAAGAAAATGAGACTATTCATCCTAAGGATCCCTAACAATAATGTCAGAAGATCTGGATGAAGGAGCGTACTTCCTTCGAATGCGTCGAATCTCGTTCTCAAAAGAAGTCTTCATCTGAGTCTTCTCGAGGACAAGCTGATCAACAATCTTCTTCCAAGCAACGGAAGGCTGAGGCATTCTAGAGGAAGATGAAACGTCTGGATCTCTCTGTCTCTTTGTCACTTGGTCTTCAGGTAGCTCGATAAGTGCATCTTTGTCCTTAGACTCCAACTGCAACTCTTCGTGCTTCTTGCTCAAAGCATGGAAACGCTCTTCCCACATATCCTTTTCTAGCTTCATCTTGGCGAGTGCGTCTTCCAACTCCTCTATATCTTGGTTAGGGAGAGTTAATGGCTCACCCATAACCATAGACATAGGTCTTTCACAAGGATAAGGCATCTTCAACTTCAAAGCTCTCTTCTTCACCCAAAGAGTGTAAGCTTCCAAAGCTACACAATTGCACGAACCAAGCTCGGATCTTCCTTTACTACGCACATTATGCCAAGCGTGCACAATATTCTGGTTCAAATGTTGGGGATCTTTACCCTATTGATAGAAAATACCTTCTAACAAAGTGTTATTAGGTTTGTCTATCAAGGGGAACCCAAGTTGACGAGGAGCCAAAGCAGGGTTGTAGTTAATTCCTCCTTGTCTACCAATGAGAGGCACATTAGTGAATTCACCACAACTATCAATAATCTCCAAACTACTCAAAGAAGGATCATACCAAACTATATCATCATTAGTGAGAGATATAATTCTCTGAGACCACCGTAGACATTGTTTGTTCTCCACAAAAGCAGGTGTCTGAGGCAAGTACGAAATAAACCACTTGTACAGAAGAGGAATGCAACAGACAATCGTTCCACCACCCTTAGAATTCCTTAGATGCAAAGAGAAATACATATCACCCAACAAAGTAGGCACAAGATTCCCAATCAAGAAAATTCTAATGGCGTTAACATAAACAAACCCGTTAATGTTGGGGAACAAAGCTAATCCATAGCTGAGCAACACAAAGATAGCTTTAAAAGCGTCCACACTACCGGCTTGAGCAAGGGCAGTAGCTTCCTTGATGAGGAAATTAGATGGCAATCCAAATAATACTCCTTTCTTCACCCAATGAGCCTTTATCTCAGATTTCTTCAAGTGAAGAGCTTCAGCAATAAGATTAGATAGGGGGATCTCCTCCAATCCACTAAAGGGCACTCTACTAGAAATAGGTATCCCCAAAAGATGAGAATACTCCTCCCATGTAGGCACAAGCTGATAATCTGGGAAAGTGAAGCAACGGTAGAGAGGATCATATAATTGCACTAGCACACTCAAAAGTTCTTCAACCACATCAGCAGACAAGATAAACAGAAGCTTCACATGACGTTGTTTGAAGTCCAAGGGATCTAATACAAAAGATGCTAGCTTCCTTAACTCTTTCAAGTCAGGACATCTGAAACTGTACTTCTTAGTGTTCCTTCGTCCATAATCCATGGTCTGAAAATATTTGCAAATAATACCACAGTTCCTTGAAATTTGTGTGTAATGAATGTTATGATGTGCATGAATGCATGAAACCAACAATCACAGATAAGGGATCACACACAAGGCAAGCAAACAAAGGTCAAGGGATGAATTAAGTCATTATCAAGATCAATCATCCATTTTGGTGGATTATGGTTTTCACCTTATCAACACCTAAGTTCCATTGATATTGACAAGACTTGATTGGATGAACCAAGAATCAAGGGTTTGTTGTAAGTCACGAGCATTGAGTCTGGGTAAGAACCATCCCCAAGGAATTAACTAAGAATAAAAACCTATAGATCATGTTCTAAAAATTTCCAGAGTCTTAATTCCATCTACCGGATATCACAGGTTAAGATTACTGACTTATCGACCCATAATATGCTTAAGAGAAACTCGTGTTAGTGTAGTATCGCGTAACAACTGTTATTAAGTCTACACTTGAATAGTCTCCACACTACGTCCTAAATAGGCCAAGAGGGGTTAAATGTTCTAAGGTCCTCAGCTTCTCAGATCCAAATTAGAGATAGTAATGCCTAACCACAAACACTTGTGTGACATTCCCAAATCCAAAAGAGTCTCCACTGAGCAGATGGATCTCAAGCCAACTTGTTAAGGACTACTCCACACAAGTCGAACATGACTATACCATCCTCCTATCTTAATTTCACTCAAGTTCGGGTTAGAACTTATCTCACCACTCAGACATCACCAAGCACAACAAGCAGAATATATCACACACACACAAACATATATATATATATATATATATATATATATATATATATATATATATATATATATATATATATATATATATATATATATATATATATATATATATATATATATATATATATATATACACACACACACATACATCACACATACAAAATTATATACACACAAAAAAGTAGGCTAAACCTACTGGAGACTACTCCCCAGCAGAGTCACCACTTAATTTTTGTAGCGATAAATTCATGATCATCAAGTTATTGATAAGCAAGACATCAATAAAACCACAGTCGCCACCGCGCTTTGGTTGTTTCCAAGGGAAAAGGGAAAAGTACGAACAAAACCCAAGAGTAAGAAGTTTTCAAATCAAAACTAATAAAATGTCAGAGATTACAGGTTAGGGGGTTGGTTACACAGAGGCAAGGTGTTAGCACCCAAAGTGTCCTAGGTACTCATAGGGAGCCCTTTTTTGTGTGCATATGTATTTTATACAAATGGATGTATACAAACAAATAGAATGGAGGGATGAGAAAAGAATTCATTAATTATATTTTTGTGTTTGACAAGATCTTCAGACTTGTGCCTATGTACCAACATAAAAATGAGAGATCAAAACCTCGTAGTTCGTGGTATAAATTTCAAAGTAAGTGGATTACTTTTAACAAAATTAGGTTTGAAAAACACAAAGGCCTAAAAATGGTTTGAATGAGTTAGTTCTTTTTGGCTTTTTGAAAGTTTCAGTCAAGTATAATTAAGTCTACTAACAAGTTTGATTAAGAAAAGAAATTTGAAAATGCAATGGCATTCGGCCAAAGTTTCTATCTTTCGCAAAGTGGTCAAATTTTAGAACAAAAAATAGTTCAAACAAAGAAGATTTTAAAAAGGGAGGGATAGATTTTGAAATTAAAGAAATGGGGAGGAGATGAAGAGACTAATCCTATGAACAAAATTAAAAGTTAAGAGTTGAAAAGATCTGACCAATGGGTAGCAATCCAAGAAACAAGAATGTCAAGAGAAACCCAAATTCCTGTTGGACATTAGAATCAAACAATACACAATGCACAATTATGTCAACTTGAAGAGAAAGACATCAAATAAAGATAGCCACATCCAAGCTTAGCCACTACATGATCTTCTTCAAACTAGCTCATGTAGCAGATGAATTCCACAAGTCACAGGTTCAAAATAACAACTTCAGAATGATCATGTTGCAGATGAATTAAAAGAGGTCTTCAAAGATGTAACAAATGAAGTTTGCGAGCACTTGGTTTCACAAAAGTTGGCATTGGTCAAGTCCTTTAGCATAAGAATGTTTCCTAGATTCAGAGTCCATTTGTCCAAGATCAAGTCAACAATCCACACAAAAGTTTTTTTTAGGGTTTTTGTTATTATTATGTACATTAATAGCCAAAGGCCACACAAACAAACAAAATATACACAAGCAAGATATATCACACAATATGGTCTAAATGGACAAAGTAAAAATAACATTAACATAAAAAATTAGAATGGTATGAATAATGAAAATTGAATAAAGACTTGAATTTAAATTGCATTAAAGTAAATGACTTGAAATTAAATGTTAGTTGTTAATGGGTTAGAAGTTAGTATTGTTTTGCTTTTGCTTTTCATTTTTTAGTCATTCTTTGGAGAACACTCAACCCACTTATCACAAGCATGGACCCTTGAACCAAGACATCTTCCAAAGGAAGGAAAAAAAGGCCAAGTTTCCACACAATACCATGAAAGAGGGGAGACTTATAATCTCACTAACTAGAATGCTATGCCTTTTTGTGTCACAAATTTAGCGCTATGTTAAGCAATCGTAATTGGACTTACGTAGAAGTCATAACTATTTGAGGCCGAGCAATAGAATTTTGGTGTTAATACATGTTAGAGACATAATATAATGGACTATGCTCATGTGACATACCACACACAAAAAGAATATGCAAAAGAGGTGGCCTAATCTCATCCATACTTATGTTGATTTTGCAATCAACTACCCTTAGGATTTTGAGATATCATAGGCCAAATGAGATGAATGTATAAAGAAGGGGAATAAGATGAAGAGGGGGGGGGGGGAATGGATCAAAACTCAAATTGGTCAAAGGAGTACTTTTACCAAATTAATATCATCCATTCATTTTGGGAGATGGAATGTACATTCCACCAATCCCCAAAATCCAATGATATTAACTTGACAAAGTCAAATCAACCTTGACCAAGGCCCAACAACAAGAGTCAAACTTATACAAGTCATCACAATAGGTCAACACAATCATTTGACATTTATTAAAATTAAAAATATTAACATAATACATTTAAATGAAATATGGATTGTCAAATTCCTAAAACCTCATAAAAACACCAAATAAATGGCCATGAGATCTATCATAGGTCAAACAAGGTCAAAGGACGTTGGAGAAAAAAATTCAGAATTTTTAAAGACTTAAAAGTAATTTTAAACAATTAAAAACAAACATAAAATCAATTAAACCATGAAAAATATTAATAATGATCCAAAAAATAATTTTAATTCAAAATATGAAACAGGAAATTATTTGAAAAAATTTCGGTGAAACTCCCATATTTTTTGGATCAATATTAAAATTAATATGAATTAATGAAAATCAAAGGAATAAAAATTAAAATAAAAAAAATCAAAAAAACGTGGACCACTTGATCTCCCTCATTAATTGAGGTGGCAGATCAAGTGGTATGAAATGCACGTTCCACCAAACACACGAGTCACCGCGCTGTACCAAGGGTAGCCACAATGGGCGTTCAAGATTAAAACATTTCAAACTCATCTAATGGCTCTGAACGCTTCCAGCTCATCGCTGGAGCCAAAGGCCAGTCATCTTCTCCGATGACCCTGGTCGGACTAGTTCAGTCATCACCATATCATAAATGACAAAAGAGGACATGATCTGAAAGATACAATGATATAGATCACGAATATTATCTCAATTTTAACTAACTCCAAATATATAGAGAGATATGTGGAGTTTAATTTTGAGGTGTATCAACTGAGTTGCTTCGATTTGACCTCTAAGAAACTCAATCTTCTTGCCTACATTGGTAGGACTTCAGACAACCAAAGATCCAAGAGAATTCATTAGAATTGAGTGAGAATCGAAGAGATGAAGTTTTCTAAAAATTACCTTCAATGCTATAACTTGATGTTGCTTGCTTCAAACACGATATGATCACACTTGAGAAGCTAGCAGGAAGTGATTAGCAAGGGTGCAAGGCTTTGGATCCTAGAGTTGTTGAATCTCCAACGGTTGAGATTCAAACTCCATTTTCAAATTGAAAATTATCAGGTTTTCCTTTAGAATGAGAGGGTTTGAATTGGGGGGCAAAGTTGGCGTGCAAGGTGTGTTTGAAACGAGCTCAGACGCCTTGTATTTATAGCATTTGGGATTGATAATTGCACACTTGAAAATTTGCTAAATTTGGCAATGTGATGCACAAGCTTGCATGGGCATGTACAAGCCCATGAAGCAATGCACTATGATCTAATTGCAACTGTACTAAAGTTCAAATGATGCTTTATTGGCACGGCAATGTGAAATGGAGTTTTGGACATTTGATTTTCTCCAATGGTGCAGCTTTGTTAAAGCCATGCACAGACCTAGCAAACTTCATCTAAAATGCATGAACTTGGGTTCTTTGGAAAGCTTGGTTCAAGGGGAACAAGTTTGATGTTGAACACTTTTCATTTGGATCTTGGATCATGGTGAATTTTGAGGTGGATGTTTGGAAATTTCAACATGTTGAAATTTTTTCTAAGTGTCAAGCCATATATCTCAATATTCCACCATACTTAACTTTTTATGTAAGCTTCAAATGAGAAAAGTGTCTTCATCAAAGTTGTAGCTCTTTCAAATACCTTCAAAATGGTCACAAATTTCATGTTATTTGGAATAGAATGATAGAGTTATGCGTTTTTGAAGTTTGGAAATATCACTTGTTCAATGGTATTGGTCCAAAATGACCTATAATGTATCCTCATATCACATGCTCATAAAAGTTGATTTAGCTATCACTCCAAACATAAATGTTTAAGTAGACATCTTGAATTTGATTGTGCAACTTGGAAATCTTTCATCTCATACAAATTGAGAAAGTTATGGCTTTAGGAAATTGACTTGCAAATTAGGGTTTAGACAAAATGACCTATAATGTTTCAACATAGAAAATGATTTTCCAAGAAAAACTAGCTCTAGGTATCAACATGAAAGTTGTTTGGAATGTCATTTAGAGTAACTTGGATCTTGGAATAATTTTCATATGGTGAACATTGTAGGAGATAAGGTCTAGGGAGACCCAGTTTTGATTAGATAAATTCATCTGACCAACCACCATCAACCAATTTGCTAACCTTCAATTCTCTTGAATTTCTTGGTTCATGGTAGATCATATATGTGTAAGATGATGAATTTTGAAGTGTCCATTGAGAAATTTGATCCATTGGTAAGATAGCTTGTTGGAGAAGTTACTCAAGATACCCAGTCAAACTAGGGTTTCCAAGGCAAATCACCTTCAAACTCTTGAAGAATACTTGATTAATATAACATGTAGAGATAATTGGGACTCATATATGATTCTGATAACCATTTATGGATCAATACTTGGTGGTGCTCTTTGGTCATGAGGGTCTCAAATCCTAGATATGAACTTGATAGACCAATGAAGATCATGCCCTACCTACAAAGAGTTGGGCAAATGCAAAGACATATTTTTGGTATTTTGGTTTGTAAAAATGATAAAATACAGGTATCAAAGAGGGGTAAGGAGAATGCCAAGGTTTGATCCCAATGCTAATGCATATGATGAAATTGCATGAGGGATCTTAGGGTCAAAATTGGGGTCTTACAAAAAGCTAAACCATAAATGAGAGACACAAAGACAACTTCAAAAGCGTCCACACTACCGGCATGAGGAAAAGAAGTAGCTTACTTGATGAGGAAATCATATAGCAAACCAAACAATCCTCCTTTCTTCACCCAATGAGCCTCTATCTCATACTTCTTCAAGTGAAGGGCTTCAGCAATAAGATGAGATCCGGGAATCTCTTCCAATCCACTAAATGGCACCTTGCTAGAAATAGGTATCCCCAAGAGATGGGCATACTCCTCCAACATTGGCACAAGCTAATAATCCGGAAAAGTGAAGCAACGGTCGAGTGAATCATAGAACTGCACTAACACACTCAAAAGTCCTTCAACCACATCAGCATACAAGATAGACAGAAGCTTCCCATGATGTTGTTTGAAGTCCAAGGGATCTAATACAAAAGATGCTAGCTTCCTTAACTCTTTCAAGTTGGGACATCTGAAACTGTACTTCTTAGTGTTCCTTCGTCCACAATCCATGGTCTGAATATATTTGCATATAATACCTCAGTTCCTTGAAATATTTGCAAATAATACCTCAAGTTTCGTTGATATTTACAAGACTTGATTGGATCAACCGAGAATCAAGGGTTTGTTGTGAGTCACGAGCATGGAGTCTGGGTAAGAACCATCCCAAAGGAGTGAACTAAGGATAAAAACGTGTAGATCATGT
Source organism: Lathyrus oleraceus (assembly GCF_024323335.1). Lineage (NCBI taxonomy): Eukaryota > Viridiplantae > Streptophyta > Magnoliopsida > Fabales > Fabaceae > Lathyrus > Lathyrus oleraceus. The sequence continues at coordinate 177,470,237 of NC_066581.1, forward strand.
TCTAAAAAGTTCCCAGAGTCTTAATTCCATCTCTCGAATATTACAGGTTAGGATGACTGACTCATCAACCCATAATATTCTCAAGAGAAACTCGTCTGAGTGTAGTATGGCGTAAGAGCTCTTATCAAGTCTACACTTGAACAGTCTCTGCACTAAGTCCTAAATAGGCCAAGAGGGGTTAAATGTTCTATGGTTCTCAGCTTCTCGGACCCCAAATTAGAGATAGTAATGCCTAACCACAAATACTTGTGTGACACTTCTAAATCCAAAAGGGTCTCCACTGAGCAGATAGATTTCAAGCCAACTTGTTAAGGACTACACCACACAAGTCAAACATGACTATACCATCCTCCTATCTTAATTGCACTCAAGTTTGAGTTTTAACTTATCTCACCACTCAGAGATCACCAAGCACAACAAGCAGATTATATCATACAAACAAATATACATACATCAAAATATATACAATTATATACACACAAAAATAGTAGGCTAAACCCACTAGAGACTACTCCCCAGGAGAGTCGCCACTTAATTTCTGTAGCAGTAAATTCATGATCATCAACCTATAGATAACCTAGACATCAAATATCAAGAGTCGCCGCCGTGCTTTTATTGTTTCCAAGGGAAAAGGGAAAAGTACGAACAAAACCCTTAAATAAGAAGTTTTCAAATCAAAACTAATAAAATGCCTGAGATTACAGGTAAGGGGGTTGGTTACACAGAGGGAAGGTGTTAGCAACCAAAGTGTCCTAGGTACACCTAGGGAGCCCTTTTTTGGTGTGCATATGTGTTTTTGTACAAATTATGTTTGCAAGCAAATAGAATGGGGGGATGAGAAAAGAATTCATTAATTATATTTTTGTGTTTTACAAGACCTTCGAACTTGTGCCTACGTACCAACATAAAAATGAGGGATCAAAGCCTTGTAGTTCGTGGTATTAATTTCAAAGTAGATGTATTGATTTTAACAAAAATTAGGTTTGAAAGGCACAAAGGCCTAAAAATTGGATTTTTAAAATTTTAAGTAAAGTATAGTTAAATGTATTTACAAGTTTGATTGAGAAAAGAAGCTTGAAAAGGCAATGGCATAAGGCCAAAGTTTCTAGTTTGCAATATGGTCTAAGTTTAGAAAAACAAGGACAACCAAAGAAATTTTTAAAAGGAGGGGGAGATTTTGAAATTAAAGAAATGGGGAAGAGATGAAGAGACTAGTCCTAAGCATAAATATAAAAGCTGAGAGTTGAAAAGATCTGACCAATGGGCTGCAATCCAATAGACAAGAATGTCATATAGAAACCCAAATTCCCGTGGACATTAGAATTAAGCAACAATCAATGCAAAAAAAATATAAATTTAAAGAGTAAGGCATCAAATAAAGATAGCCACATCCAAGCTTAGCAACTCCATGATCTTCTTCCAATTTTCCCATGTAGCAGATGAATTCCATAATACCACAAGTCATAGGTTCAAAATAACAGCTTCACAATGATCATGTTGCAGTTGAACTCAAATGGATATTCAATGATGTATCAGATGAAGTTTCAGATTACAAGCATTGGGTTTCATAAAAGTTGGCATTGGCCTTGTCCTTTGCATAGAGAGTGTTGCCTAAATTCTAAGTCCAATTGTCTCAAATAAAACCAACAGTCCACACAAGAAGTTTTTTTAGGGTTTTTGTTCTTATTATGTAAATTAATGGTAAAAGACCACACAAACAAACACAAAATTCACAATCACAATATATCACAAAATATGGTCCAAGTGGACAAAGTGAAAATGACCTTAACATAAAGAATTAGAATGATATGAATAATGGCAAATGAATAAGGCTTAAAAATAAAGTGCATTAAAAGTAAATGACTTGTAATTAAATGTTAGTTGTTAATGAGTTAGAAGTTAGTATTGCTTTTCGTTTTGCTTTTTTTTTAAGTCATTCTTTGGAGAATACTCAACCCACTTATCACAAGCATAGATCCTTGAACCAAGACATCTTCCAAAGGAAGGAAAAATGCCATGTTTCCACACAATACCATGAAAGAGGGGAGACTTGCAATCTCACTAACTAGAATGCTATGCCTTTTGTGTCAAAATTTAGCGCTATGTTAAGCAATCGTAATTGGACTTATGTAGAAGTCACAACTATTTGAGGTTGGGCAATAGAATTTTGGTGTTAATGCATGTTAGAGACATAGTATGATGAACTATGCTCATGAAACAGACCACACATAAAAATAATATGCAAAAGTGGGGGCCTAATCTCATTCATACTTATGTTGATTTTTCAATCAACTAGCCTTAGGATATAGAGATATCATAGGTTCGGACATGAATGCATAAAGAAGGGGAGGAGATGAAGAGGGAGGGAGGATGGATCAAACTCAAATTGGACAAAGGAGGACTTTTACCAAATTAAGATCATTCATTCATTTTGGGAGATGAAATTTCCATTCCATCAATCCCCTAAATCCAATGATCTTAACTTAACAAAGTCAAATCAACCTTGACCAAGGCCCAACAACACAAGTCAAACTTACAAAGGCAATTAAAATGACTCTACACAATTATTTGGCATTTATTCAATTAAAAAATACTAAAAATAATGCATTAAATTAAATATGGTTTGTCAAACTCCTAAAACCTCATCAAAACACCAAAGAAATGGCCATGAGATTTATCATAGGTCAAACAAGGTCAAAGGACCTTGGAGAAAAAGTTTCAGAATTTTTGGAAACATAAAGTATTTTTAAACAATTAAAAATATTCACAAAATCATTTAAATCATGAAAAATATTAATAATGATCCAAAAAATAATTTTAATTCAAACTATGAAAGAGGTTTTGAGTTAATTTTTTTTGGTGAAACTCTCATATTTTTTGGATCAATATTTAAATTAATATGAATTAATGAAAATCGAAGGAAATAAAATGAAAATAAAAAAATCAAAAAATGTGGACCACTTGATCTCCCTCATTAATTGAGGCGGCAGATCCAGTGGTCCGAAACGCGTAATCCACGATGGTCTTTACTCAGTGCGCCACAACAATGGTCATCCAAACCAACTCTTATGATTTAAACATTTTAAACCAAATCAATGGTTTTGAACTGTGCCACGTCACTGCCGGAGCCAAAGGCCGGTCATCTTCTTTGATGGCCCTGGCCGGACTGGTTCAATCATCACTATGACTTAAATGAAAAAGGAGGACATGATCTGAAAGTTAAAATGGCGTAGATCACGAATATCATCTTAATTTTAACCAACTCCAAATATATAGAGAGATATGTGGAGTTGAATTTTAAGGTGTGTCAACTGTGTTGCTTCGATTTGATCTCAAAGCAACTCAATCTTCTTGCCTACATTGGTAGGACTTCAGACAACCAAAGATCCAAGAGAATTGATGAGAGTTGAGTGAGAATCGAAGAGAAGAAAAAATATAGAAAATACCTTCAAATGCTGCGTAGAACTTGATCTCTCTTACTTCAATTCGTGTTTGATCTTGCTCCAATAGCTTGCAGAAGTGGATTAGGATTGGTACAAAGCTTTGGATCCGGGAGTTTTTGAATCTCCAAATAGTGAGATTCAAACTCAATTTTCAAATGAAAATTCTCAGGTTTTCCTTTCAAATGTGAGGGTTTCAAGTATGGAGGCAAAACTAGCGCACAAGGATCCCTTGAAATGAGCACAGAGGATCTCTATTTATAGCAAAATGGAATGTTATTTGCACACTTGAAATTTTGTCCAATTTTAGCAATGTGAATGGCACGCGTGCATGGGCATGTACTGGCCCATGAAGCAACTTAATTAAGTCCAAAATCAACTATGTTGAGGTCTGAATGAAGCTTGAATGGCAAGGCAAGGTTATGTGATCATTTGAAGATTTTATTTTGCCAACTGATGCAGGCCTGTTAACACCATGCGCAGCCCTATCAAACCTTATCCAAAATGAATGAATTAGGACTCTTTGGAAAGCTTATATCAAGAGGAACAAGTCTTATCTTGAACGCTTTTCTATTTGGGATTTGCATGATGGTGACTTTTGAGGTGGAAATTTGGAAATTTCTACATGTTGAAATTTTTTCTAAGTGTTAAGTCACATACTTCATTATTCCACCTTCCTTAACTTTTTATATGAGCTCCAAATGAGAAACGTGTCTTCATCAAAGTTGTAGCTATTTCAAAGCCTTAAAATGGTCACCAGGTTGACATCATTTGGATTTAGAATGAGTGAGTTATGCATTTTTGAAGTTGAGGAAAATCACTTGTTCAATGGTATTGGTCCAAAATGACATATAATGTATCCTCATATCACATGCTCATAAAAGTTGATTTAGCTATCACTCCAAACATAAAAGTTTAAGTAGACATCTTGAATTTGATTGTGAAACTTGGAAATCTTTCATCCCATAAAAATTGAGCAAGTTATGGCTTTAGGAAATTGACTTTTAAATTAGGGTTTAGACAAAGTGACCTATAATGTTTCAACATAGAAAATGACTTTCCAAGAAAAATTAGCTATAGACCTGAACATGAAAGTAGTTTGGGATATCATTAAGAGTAACTTTTCTCTTGAAATCATTTTCATATGATAAAAATTGTAGGAGATAGGGTCTAGGGGGACCCAGTTTTGATCAAATGAATTCATCTGGCCAACCACCATCAACCAACTTGCTACCTTGCAATTATCTTGACTTTTTAGGCTCATGGTAGATCATATATGCATAAGATGATGAAATTTGATCAATTGGTGAGGAAGCTTGTTGAAGAAGTTACTCAAGATACCCAGTCAAACTAGGGTTTCCAAGGCAAACCAACTCCAAACTCTTGAAGAAAACTTGATCAAAATAACATGTAAAGATAATTGGGACTCATATATGATGATTAGAGGCATTATGGATCATTCCTTAGTTGCACTCTTAGCAATGAGGGTCTTAACCCTAGATATGAACTTGATAGATCAATGGTGGTCATGCCCTACCTACAAAAGAGTTAGGCAAATACAAAGACATATTTTTGGTATTTTGGTTAGTAAAATGATGATATACAAGTATCATATAATCACATGGGGCTTGGTGATCTCTCCCAAAACAAACTCAATGAAAGAGGGTTAAGAAGGATGCCAAGGTACGATCCCAATGCTAATGCATATGATGAGATTACATGAGGGATCTTAGGGTCAAATTTGGGGTCTTACAGTACCAACATAAGAATGTGGGATCAAAACCCCATAATTCGTGGTAAAAATTTCAAAGTTGTTGGTGAATTGATTTTAACAAAAGGCACAAAAATGCCAAAGATTTGAATGGGTTGTTATTTCTTTTTGTATTCTTTTAAATTTAAGTCAATATGGTTAAGTTTATTTACAAGTTTGATTTAAGAAAAAGTTTAAAAGTTCAATGGCATAAGGCTAAAGTTTCTAATCATTAAAACATGTCTATGTTTGAAATCACAAGCAAAGAAAGGTTTTGAAAAGAGGAAGAGATTTTTAAATTAAAGAAATAGGAGGAGATGAAGGGACTACCTTAGACACAAATTAAAAGTTAAGAGTTGAAAAGTTCTGGCCAATGGGATGCAATCTAATAGACAAGAATGTCATATAGAAACCCATTTTCCTTTGGACTTTATAAAGCAACAAGCATAAGCAACATCCAAGTGAATCAAATGAAGACCAAAGCATCAAATAAATATAGCCATAATATCCAAGCAAGCAATCCAATAGCTAGCAGTCTTTAGTGTCTTCCAATGTATCAGATGGAATATTCCTTGATCAAATTAAAACAAACATCATACATAGACAATAATAACAATATAACAATTAAGCACATAGACAAAGTAGCAGATGAGTCAAATGGATCCAAGGTCTTGCATCAGATGAAGGCATAGTCAAAGACAACTCAGTCTCAGATGATGGCATTGGCCAAGTTCTTTAGCATAGGGAATGTTGCCTAATTCTAAGTCCAGAAGATAAGATCAAATCCCACCAGTCCACCAAGATGTTTTTTAAGGTTTTTGTTGTTATTATGTGTTTTAAGATCCTAAGACCACAAACAAAACAATGGCAAACAAACAATATATACAATCACAAGATATGGCTCAAATGAGCAAAGTGAGAAGGACTTGAATCATAAACAAGTTGCATGAAATATAAAATGGCAATGAATGATAAATGTACTTGACATTTAAAGTTCATAAAGTAAATGACTTGAAAATAAAACAATATTAATTAAAATGTGTAGCACCTCAAATTTGCACCCCCCATTTGTACATTCATTTCATTTTTTAGGTCATTAACATTGCATTAACATTGCATAGTACCTTGCATCTTATCAGTCAAGACTGGTATCAGGAGAATTCATTTGAGCAAGAGACCAAGGTTTTCCATGAGATAAAGGCCCTATGGTTGTTCTAGAGAGCTTACATGAGCCAAGGTTCATTTTGAAGCCATTGTACCAAGTGTTAGAGGCTCAAAGTCCACAGTGCAGTTTCAGGTCATCTGGGGCCCATGAAAGTCAACAGCAAGTCAACTGAGGGCTAGGAGGTGGAGAAATGGTTTGAGACACTTCATTCATGTCTAAAAGAGGTTTATTCATCATGTCAAACATCTACCTTGAAGATTTTGAAGCCAGATCAAAAGTTTCCCAAAATGGAAAGTGACCTGTAATTTCAAGTTTCCAAAAATGGCAAGTTTTTGGACCAACTTCAACTTGACTTTCCAACATCAAAGAAGCTTCAAATGAAATTTCTTTCAACATGAAAGTTGAGGATCTTTCTCTCCCATTTCCAAAAAGTCCAAGATCATGAGCATCTGATGAATGGTTGAGAAGATATGATCAAATCATTGCCAAGTGTGCATGGAACTTCAAAAGGCCATAACTTTGGACTCATAACTCCAAATTGAGTGCTCCTTTTTGCATAATTCTTCTCATGACATGAACTTTACAAATCCATCAAGGCATTACATGAAATTTCATCATATGGTCATTTGTGCATACATGTGATTTTTGGAGGGAAAATCATGAATTCAAAATTGGTGCATCATGTGGACTTTTTAACCATTCCAACATGTTCATAAGAGGATTTTAAGTGAAATTGCATGGCCTTGTTACTGTTCACGTGGGATTGCATGCATGGGGTGAAAAAACCAAATTTTACATAACACCTCTTTTCTCATTAAAATTTAATTAGCCAAGCCTAAGCATGATTAGGAAATGGATTAACATGTCATATAAATAGCTAATCATAACAGAATTTTCACAATTCACAATTCTAGATCTAGATCCAAAATTTCCCTCCAAATTTTCTCTCCACCATAATTCAAAAATTCTTCAAAGAACACTTGATTTTCATTGCATATTCTGTTTCCTTGGTCCTCATTTGGTAGAGTTCAAGTCATTGATTGAAGAAATTGGTGAAGAATCAAGCAATTCCATACATGAACATGAACATGGAGTTTTGAAGATCTAGCTAGATCCAAGCCATTCCAAGAGTTGATTTGTGCTTCAGAAGTGGTAACAAGGTTGATAGAAGAGATTTGGATGCTGCTAACCACCTGAACACGCTACTGCCATTGTTGGAGCTTCAAGAGGTCACAATTTCGCATCTCTTAATTCTTTGTTTCCTTGCCATAATTGTATAGTGCGTGTTCTGCTGATTCTCCTGATATAAAATTCTTGAAAAATGGACAAGTATTCATGGAGTTATGATGATTTGAATGTTTGGATCCATAATATATTCTTCTTCGATTTGCATTTTTTATGAGGAATTAATACAAAATAATGGTGGATTCATGATCTACATGCCAAGACGAGTCCAATGGTATATAATTTCGCAAATTCAGGAAAAAAAATTCATGTGACGTTACTGTTCATCCACCGTCTTCATGAGGAAGACGGTGGTTTCCACCGCTGTTGGCCGTCCAGGAACAGTGCACGCCGCCTTCTGCAAACCCTAGGGGCGACATCCAAAACGACACCGTTTTGCCAGCGAGCGCTCCCTCCCTTCGATTCCCAGCATGCGCGCATTTCTTTTTTTTTATAATTTTTTCCTCATTAGCCAAACGACTTCGTTTGGACAAGTAGCGCTGGACCTCCTTCGAATCTGGCCTGGCGCATTTCCCATTTTATTCAATTTATTTCATTATTTCTTCATGTTTTGGCAATTTTAATTTCATTATTTCATGATATTAAAAAAATCACCAAAAATAAAATAATGATCCAATTAATTCTAGATTTTTTTCTACATGATCGTTGAGATGTCTTCTATTTTTTGATGTGGATTTCTGAAATTGTGCATGGCTAGAATTTTAATTGTGCTAGACTCTTTAGACATGTATGCTTTTGTGACCATGCCTCATTCAAACTAATGTGAAATGCTCAATAATGATCCAATTGCCATGAAATTTTGTGTGCTGATTCTCAACATGTTATGTGATTTTTGAGGCTTGGTTGTGCATTTTTATCATTTTTCATTTCTGTTTTAGGCATCTGCTAATATGGTGTGACAATGTGTGTCACACAATTTGATGTTGATCTTCTCCATTTTCATTGCCTTGCCAATTGAGCTCCTCTGTTTATAATTTTTGGTATGATGCTTATATTTGACATGTTGTATGCACATAAAAGTTTCCAGAATTGTTTGATTTATTTCTGTTTTGATATGGAATTTTGATTCTTCATGTCCAATTGTGATCACCTTGTGTACCTTTTGCCTTATCTTGTGCAATTAATGACTTTGCTTGATGATTTTGACTTGGTCCTTTTTAGGACATGTTCTTGATTGAACGTAGTTGCTTCATGTTGAATATCAAGTTCTGTTTTGGCTTTTTGATTCACTTTTGACCCTAGGCTTTGCCCTAGGGGTTTGTACTCACATTTGAGCTTTGAATTTCAGGTTCAAGCATTCATCTCCATGATTGATGTTGCCTTATCATTTGAGCTTGGCTATTTGCTATGTTTGCTAACCTTTGGTTCTTTTGTAGGTCCTTTGGTGAATCACTTGGGTGTTTGCCTTATGGCTTACATGTTGTACATATTGGGATTGTCTGTCTGTTGTTATCTGTTAATTGATGGTTGTTTGTCTGAGTATCCTACTGATGTTTTAGATTTTCTTACAGGTACTTTAGACGCTTTAACTCATTGCTTGAGTTGCTTTGCTTTGCTTTTGGTTGGCATACCACCTAGGTAACTTCCTATTCTCCATGTAGTCTGGAAGACCTGTCATGTTCTTTTGGCAGGCACCTGTCTGAAGCCCTCCTTAAGAGGCAATGTTTCTGCTTATTTATCTTTGTGCCTTGTACATGTAAAGACCTCCTAAGTGAAGAGGCATTGGCAGATAGAAGGGATGTGCAATCCATCCCCTGCTATTCAGTTGAGTCTTTCATATCGCTCGCACTACGTGTTGATGCATTTGAATAAACGCCTAAGATCCTTGTATATAGAGTCAGTCATGTGGAGTAGAGTCCCACATTCTGGACTCCCACACCTTCATTGTTTGAAGCTCTCCCCGGCCAGGGATAAGAGCTATGAGGTCTGATCCTCATTTCCCATTTCATCTGCTTCACCCTAACTCTCAATGTTAGGGTTAAGAGCTCAAAACACCCATAACAGAACTGGCTTGTTTGTCGAGGTTGATATGACCCCTTGACTAAAGCCCAGCCTTGTATGAGCCATTTGTTTGCATATAGTGTGTGTGCTTGCTCTCCTGTGCTTGTGATTGCTTATTTGCTGTTTAGGCCAGCTTGCTCCCTGTGCGAGTTAGGATTAGAGACCTCAACATAGGGATCGTATGCATGACAACTTCTAGGCTCGAGTCGTAGTCTCCCTAGTAGCTTGTTATCTCCCTAGTCTCTGGTTAGGACAGTCTTCCCTGTTAAGGGGAACTACGTCGCCCTGATCCTCATACCAGATGAGGTGCGTAGGCATGAGATGAGCTTATCTCTCCGGGCGCCCTTTTTCTTTTTCAACCCCCTTGTGTGTGTTTGGAGTCTGACGTAAGTCCAGCGATTGGCAGTCGGTTTCCTGTCTGTGTTTCTTTGTTTGGAGTCTGACGTGAGTCCAGTGATTGGCAGTCGATTTCCTGTGTGTGTTTGTTTGTGCGGAGTCTGATGTAAGTCCAGCGATTGGCAGTCGGTTTCCTGTGTGTGTTTGTTTGTTTGGAGTCTGACATAAGTCCAGCGATTGGCAGTCGGTTTCCTGTTTGTGTTCTGTTTGGCGTGCGTTAGCCGAGCTACGAGTGCTATGATTCTTACTCTGGTTAGAGAAGATATGTATGCATAGGATGCGACGTCCTAGCGAGCACATTTCCCATGTCCCCGAACTACATCGACTCTGATGTTTGTGTCTGACAAACTACGTAGGCCCAGAATGCGACATCCTGCCGAGTCCGCTTTCTCCGCTTCTTCCATCTTTCCTGTGTTTCATTCTAGTTTTGTGCAGTTTTTGAGTAGTTATTTAGCAACCTTTCTTCTATTCTTTCTGAGCGTGGATCCCGTCGAGTACGACGGATGCGTAGGGGCGCTAATACCTTCCCTTCGCATACTCGACTCCCGATCCTTGCATCTATGGTCGCGAGACCATTTCCTTTCCAGGTTTACTTCGAGCATTTCCTTTCCCTCCTTTGGGATAAATAACGCACGGTGGCGGCTCTGTTTCTTTTCCCGCCGGTTTTTCGCGTAATGCGACAACTGGCGACTCTGCTGGGGACACTACAAGAAGTTGACCTCTCGTTGGTCCATCTTCCCTAAGCGAGTCAATCCTAGCGCTCTTTAGGATAGTTGTGGTTGCTTTTACTGTTTTATTTATTGCATTCATTATTATGCTGTGATTGTATATGTTTGCATCTATGTTTGCATGCATCATATTTTCATTGTGCTGGCTGTGTATCTGTTTCTCTGTTGGGTGGGAGTTACAAGAGGTAAAAGGCCCAATACCCAGGCTATGTGTGAACTTTAGGACACCTAGGAATAGAGTGATTCATGGGAAGCGGGTGGTATAGCGCCACTTAGCGGAACATGATATCACGAGCAGTTCAGATCCTGATGGGGTATTATCGTTACATACATCTGGTGTGTACATGATGATATTCTTGAAAGGGTTGTTTATCCTGCGTTTCTCTTGACCTTACCCTGGCCTAGATGACACCTGTGAGTGGGGAGGGTTTGAATCATTACAGGTACAGTTGGTGACTTGATCTGTTGGTGACCGTATCCTGTTGTTGACTCTTGGTCCTGTTGGTGACTTGGTTCTGAAGCATGAGTTCCAGATGACTTTGGGTTCCAAATGACTTTGATTTGTGCTCTCCGGTTCCGAATTCATGCCGAAGTTCTGAACCTGTGCCTTGAGATACACAGCCAACCAGTCATGTTTACATCATTTGCATCATAGCATGTTTATTTTCAAAAAACAATGCAAAAAAAAAGAGGAAATGAAAAAAAAGAATACAAAAAAAAGAAAAAAGCTAATTTGCTCATGCATATCATTTCTCAGGTTCATTCAGGAGTCTGTTCATTGTGAGAGATGGCAACCGTTCCCGAGTTGAAGAGGAAGACTTGCACCTACGGTTTCTACCATGATCCATTGACATCTTTGGTAGAGTTGAGTAATCTGGTGACCGGTTGTAATCAGAAGGTGTTTGATGATCAGTATGGGGATATTCTGACACTGTTGAAAATGGTGGTGGACCCAGTACCGTTGCAGACTCTCTTGCAGTTCTATGATCTAGAGCTCCGTTGCTTCACCTTTCAGGATTATCAGTTGGCTTCCACTCTTGAAGAGTATTCCATCCTGATGAATGTCTCGATCAGATATCAGGTGCCCTTCTTGGATGTGCCAAAGGAGGTGGATTTCAGGGTTGTTGCTAAAGCTCTCCATTTGGGTATCAAAGAAGTGAGTGATAATTGGAAATCAAGTGGTGATGTTGTGGGTTTGCCTTTGAAGTACTTGGTGAGAATGGCTAAGGAGGAAGCAAAGAAAGGAAATTGGGAAGCTTTCAACGCTCAGTTAGCTGTCATAATCTATGGAGTTGTGTTGTTCCCTAGCATGCCTAATTTTGTGGACCTTGTAGCAGTCATTATTTTCATTGGAGGAAACCCGGTTCCTACCTTGTTAGCTGACACTTATTATGCTATACACAGTAGGCATGGTAAGGGTGGAGCTATCAGGTGTTGTCTCCCATTGTTACTCAGATGGTTCTTGTCCTTTCTACCAACCAGTGGACCTTTTGTGGATACTTAGAGCACTCGTAAGTGGACTCAGAGGATCATGTCTCTTACCTCCTATGATATCAAGTGGAAAGCTTATAGGATGAATGTGCGTAATGTCATTATGAGTTATGGAGGGTTTCGTAATGTTCCACTCATAGGAACTAAGGGTTGCATCAACTATAATCTGATTCTTTCGCTCCGTCAGTTGGGCTTTGTCATGAATGGAAAGCCACTAGATGTTGAGATAGCTGAGAGTGTGTACTTTGAGAAGCGGAGTGACCCAACTAGATTGGAGCAAATGGGAAGAGCTTGGAAGAATATTGGTGTCAAAGATGGATCTATGCTAGGGAAGAAGTTTGCCATTGCTATGCCTGCTTACCTTGATTGGGTCAAGGAGAGAGTTGAAACTTTGTTGTTACCCTATGATAGGATGGAACCATTGCAAGAACAACCACCTTTGATACATTCTGAGAATGTGCCCGCTGAGTACTACAAACAAGCTTTAATGGAGAATCGCCAGTTGAAAGAGAAGGAACAAGAGATTCAGATGGAGCTTTACAAAGCCAAAGCTGATAAGTTGAACTTGGCTCATCAACTCAAAGGAGTGCAGGGTGAAGATGCTAGCAGATTGAGGAGCAAGAAGAGGTATTATGAGAAGATAGAGACAATGCTGAATGAAGAATACCATGAGCGTTTGAGGTTGCAAAAAGCGGAAGCTAATTACCAAAAGAAGATATGGGACTTGGAAAAGCAGCTTAGGGACAAAGATGCTCAGTTGAAGAAGGAAGCAAACCTAAGGCATGCATCAGAGAGCCAGCTTAGAGGAGAAGTTATGGAACTCAGGGAGCAACTGAAGGAGAAACTCACTCCTTTACCTGAGTGTTCAGAGTGTGACCTGTTGATAGACTAGTGACAGTACCTGAAGACTCTCATTCTTGGATGACGATTTTCTTAGATTGTATCTGTTGTTTATGGTGAGAATCACCTCCAGGATTGTTGGATGGGATTCATTGTTGTACTCTGATCATTTGAACCTTTGTTGTATGATCCTTGTTGCTCATGTCTATAGATGAAATTGTTGATGTTTCACCTTGTGCTCATCATCCTGTGTAGTTTGCTTCTTTGTTGTTTATATTGCAGGTTGCCATTTTTCAAAAGATGAATTAGGCTCTTGAATGCCTGAGGAATGAACATATCATATACATCATATGCATCATACACATCATACACATATCATTCTTGCATTACAGGTGTTCTTGAACAAGTCTTCTCACTCTGGTTCCTGTCCTAGGCAGGATTGCTGATCGTCGTCCGCACCACTACGCTACAAGACTGAATCAACAGAGAAGTATGGATCAAGTTCAAGCTGAGTTGGCAGAGATGAGGGCTAACATGGCCCAGTTTATGACCATGATGCAAGGGGTCGTGTAAGGGCAAGAGGAGCTGCGTGCCTTAGCCCAGAGACAGGAAGCTCTGATTCCACCGGTCAACCGTGCTTCACCAGAGGGGGTCCCTGTTAATGACAATGTTGATGCTTCTACTATTCCCGTCAACAACTATGCTGTGTGTGATGAGTTGAGGGGTATCAGGATCAACGAACAACCTATTGCTGCTGAGAATGTTAATGCCAGAGCAACACGTGCTCCTGTTTGCCATCCTGCTCCGTTAGTTGACAGACAGGAGGACATGTTTACTTTCCTTAGTGATGAAGACGAAGTGGTAAGAACTGAAGAGAGGGATAGGAAGGTTGATGCCCTAGCTGAGAAGATCAGAGCCATGGAGTGTCAGAACTCTTTGGGGTTCGATGTTACGAATATGGGTTTGGTGGATGGATTGAGAATCCCTTATAAATTCAAGGCGCCATCTTTTGACAAATATAACGGCACTTCTTGTCCTCGCACCCACGTGCAGGCTTACTACAGAAAAATCTCAGCATACACAGATGACGAGAAGATGTGGATATACTTTTTCCAGGATAGCTTGTCTAGAGCGTCCTTGGATTGGTATATGGATCTGAAGAGAGAGTCTGTGAGAAGCTGGAAAGATCTGGGGGAAGCCTTCTTGAGACAGTATAAGCACAATATGGATATGGCTCCGAGCAGAACCCAACTGCAGAGTCTGTTCCAGAAGTCTGGTGAAAGTTTCAAGGAGTACGCTCAGAGGTGGCGTGAGTTAGCTGCAAGAGTGCAACCTCCTATGTTGGAGAGAGAGTTGACTGACATGTTTATTGGGACCTTGCAGGGTGTGTTTATGGACCGTATGGGAAGTTGCCCGTTCGGTAGCTTTTCTGATGTGGTAATCTGCGGAGAGAGGACTGAGAGCCTTATTAAAGCAGGGAAGATTCAAGATTCTGGTTCCTCATCTTCCAGTTCAAAGAAGCCATTTTCTGGGGCACCCCGAAGGAGGGAGGGGGAGACTAATGCTGTGCATCACAGGAGAAATACAAACAGAGGGCAGTATCGTCAGGTTGCTGCTGTGACCATCCCAACTCAACCTCAGCAACAACAACAAAGAGCTCCACAACAACAACAACAACAGCAATGCCCGTTTCAACCCAGGCAGAGAATGCCCGAGCGTCATTTTGATCCGTTACCCATGACGTATGCTGAATTGCTTCCTGAACTGCTCAGGTTGAAATTTGTTGAGCTTCGCACCATGGCTCCGTTGACAAGAATTCCTGCTGGGTATGATGCAAATGCTCATTGTGATTTTCATTCCGGTGCACCGGGGCATCATATTGAGAACTGTCGGGCTTTCCATCATAAGGTCCAGGATTTGATTGACGCCAAAACAATCAACTTTGCTCCTGTTCCGAATGTTGTGAACAACCCTATGCCTCAACATGGTGGGCCCAGGGTGAACAATGTGGAAGAAGGGGAAGTTGTGGATCTGGTGGTTGATGTTGATGAGGTTCAGACATCATTGCTTGCTGTGAAAGAGCGTATGTTGAAAGGGGGAGTGTTCCCGGGTTGTGATGAAGGTTGTTCAGTTTGTGCTAATCAAGAGAATGGTTGTGTGAAGCTGAGGAGAGGTATCCAGGGTTTGATTGATGATGGTTGCCTGCAGTTTGCTCGGGCTGTGAGAGATCGTGGGGTGGTGTCAACTGTCACCATTTATTTCAAACCGTCCGAGGGTCCCGGACGTGCGCCAAGAACTGTTAGTACCCCTGTAACTGTTGGCACTCCAGTAACTATGTCTGCTCCAGTAACTGTTGGTGCTCCTACTACTATTGTTGCTATTGGGGGAAGACCTGTTGAGAACAGTAGGGCCGTTCCTTGGAGGTACGATAATGCTTTCCGCAATAACAGAAGGTCAGAAAGTCAAACCAGACCAGTGAATCAGGCTCCAGTGACCATTGGTGTACCAGTTAAAGCTCCAGTAACTGTTGGTCCGACTATGGACAATGTGGGAGGATCTGGGGCTTTTACTAGAAGTGGGCGTCTGTTTGCACCGCAGACTTTGAGAGATAACAATGCCGAGGCTCTTGCCAAAGCAAAAGGGAAACAAGCTGTGGTTGAAGAAGGACCTGTGCAGAAGGAAGCGCCTGAGGGCTCCTTTGAAAAAGACGTGGAGGAGTTCATGAAGATCATAAAGAAAAGTGATTATAAGATTGTGGACCAACTGAATCAAACTCCGTCGAAAATCTCGATCCTCTCGCTGTTATTGTGTTCTGAGGCACACCGTAATGCCTTGCTGAAAATGTTGAATCTGGCTTACGTACCTCAAGAGATTTCTATCAACCAATTGGAGGGTGTTATTGCGAATGTGAGCACACGACATGGTTTGGGGTTCACAGACCTGGATTTGACACCTGAAGGTCCCAATCATAACAGAGCTCTACACATAACCATGGAATGCAAAGGCGCAGTGCTGTCGCATGTGTTAGTGGATATTGGCTCGTCTTTGAATGTGTTGCCCAAGAAGATTTTGAGCAAGATTGATGTTGAAGGGGTTGTCCTCACCCCAAGTGATCTTGTGGTCCGTGCTTTCGATGGGTCCAAGCGATCAGTATTCGGTGAAGTCACGTTGCCAGTGAAGATAGGCCCGGAGGTGTTCAATATTGTCTTATATGTGATGGATATCCAACCAGCATATAGTTGTTTATTGGGGCGTCCCTGGATACATAGGGCTGGAGCGGTTTCGTCAACTCTCCATCAGAAGCTGAAATACGTGTGGAATGGTCAGGTTGTGACTGTGTGCGGCGAGGAGGACATTCTTGTGAGTCATCTATCCTCTTTCAAGTATGTGGAGATGGATGGCGAGATTCATGAAACTCTATGTCAGGCTTTCAAGACCATTGCTATTGAGAAGGTGGCTTTCGTCGAGCAGAAGAAGCCAGGTGTCTCAATTGCATTATACAAGCAAGCATTGGAGGTTGTTAACTCAGGCAACGCAGAAGGCTGGGGCAAGATGGTTGACCTGCCCGTCAAATAAGACAAATTCGGTATTGGTTATCAGCCTCTTCAGGCAGAGCAGGGTGTTCAGAAAGGGCCGAGTTCCTTCACCAGCGCTGGGTTGATGAACCATGGTGACGTCTTTGCAGCCGGTAGCGAAGACGGGGACAGTGATTGTGATCCGGACAACTGGGTGCGACCGTGTGCTCCAGGGGAGATGGTGAATAATTGGACAGCCGAAGAAATAGTCCAAGTTACTCTTCAGACAGAGTAATTTTCTTTTGTTTTTTCATTCTGCATAAAAAACCCTACGCTCTGCCCGGGGTGTAGTGGTTCATTGTAGGGCCACATCATGTTTTGAAATGATTATCATTAATAAAGGACGTTTTGCAAACAAATTTGTGCTCACTGTCTTTCTGTTTATTGTTTTCATGTTTCAAAACAATAAAAATGGCAATGTTTTTTTGTTTTAGTGACTTTCTTGGACTCTTTTTCTAAAATAAAGCATTAAACATGCATAATCGATCTCGCGGACTCCACTAAGAACAGTTCTGTTATGGCTCAGTATGATTTTGATAATCCCATATACCAAGCTGAAAAGGAGAGTGAGGAAGATTGTGAACTCCCCAAAGAATTAGTCAGATTATTGAAACAGGAGGAGAGGGTCATCCAACCTCATCAGGAAGAGTTGGAGATTATCAACCTGGGTACTGAGGACGCCAGGAGAGAGATCAAGATCGGGGCTGTTTTGAAGGAAGATGTCAAGAGAGGGCTGATCGAGATGCTGAGAGAATATGTGGAAATCTTCGCATGGTCGTATCAAGATATGCCTGGGTTGGATACAGATATTGTGGTGCACAGGCTACCTCTCAGAGAAGATTGCCCTTCAGTAAAGCAGAAGCTACGCAGAACTAGTCCTGATATGGCTGTCAAAATCAAAGAGGAAGTTCAGAAGCAGTTGGATGCAGGTTTTCTGGCAGTTACCAATTATCCCCCTTGGGTGGCCAACATCGTTCCCGTGCCGAAGAAGGATGGTAAAGTCAGGATGTGTGTCGATTACCGGGATTTAAACAGAGCCAGTCCGAAAGATGACTTCCCATTACCTCACATTGATGTATTGGTTGATAACACGACTCAATCCTCGGTTTTCTCTTTCATGGATGGATTCTCTGGCTATAATCAGATTAAGATGGCGCCAGAAGACATGGAAAAGACGACATTCATTACACCTTGGGGCACGTTTTGCTATAAGGTGATGCCATTTGGGCTGAAGAATGCCGGTGCTACCTATCAGAGGGCTATGCCGACTCTCTTTCATGACATGATGCACAAAGAAATTGAAGTGTACGTGGATGATATGATTGCGAAGTCTCAGACAGAAGAGGAGCACTTGGTAAACCTGCAGAAGTTGTTTGAAAGATTGAGAAAGTTCAAACTGAGGCTGAATCCAAATAAGTGTACGTTCGGGGTGAGATCCGGTAAGCTGTTGGGTTTTATTGTCAGTGAGAAAGGGATTGAGGTTGATCCAGCAAAAGTCAAAGCTATTCAAGAAATGCCTGAACCAAGAACTGAAAAGCAGGTTCGTGGGTTTTTAGGGAGATTGAACTACATTGCACGGTTCGTATCTCACCTAACTGCCATGTGTGAACCAATTTTCAAATTGCTCAAAAAAGAT
The DNA here is from genome assembly GCF_024323335.1 of Lathyrus oleraceus. Lineage (NCBI taxonomy): Eukaryota > Viridiplantae > Streptophyta > Magnoliopsida > Fabales > Fabaceae > Lathyrus > Lathyrus oleraceus. The sequence goes on from NC_066581.1 coordinate 177,488,504, forward strand.
CAAGCAATCAGGTGGAATGATGATTGTCAAAAAGCTTTTGATAAGATAAAAGAGTATTTGCAGAAACCTCCGATCCTTATACCTCCAGTTCCTGGGAGGCCTCTGATAATGTATCTTTCAGTGACTGAGAATTCGATGGGGTGTGTATTGGGATAGCATGACGAGTCTGGTCGAAAAGAGCATGCAATATAGTACCTTAGCAAAAAGTTTACCGACTGTGAAACGAGATATTCACTGCTCGAGAAAACTTGCTGTGCTTTGGCATGGGCTACTCGCCGACTGAGACAGTATATGTTGAACCATACTACCTTGTTGATTTCTAAGATGGATCCAGTGAAGTACATCTTTGAGAAGCCGACTCTCACCGAGCGTGTGGCTCGTTGGCAGATGATTCTAATTGAGTATGATATCCAGTACACGTCGCAGAAGGCCATCAAAGGTAGTATTTTGTCTGATTACCTTGCCGAGCAACCAATCGATGGCTATCAGCCGATGATGTTTGAATTCCCTGATGAAGACATCATGTATCTAAAGATGAAGGATTCTGAAGAGCCTCTTGTTGAGGAAGGACCGGATCCTGATGACAAGTGGACATTGATGTTTGATGGGGCAGTCAATGTGAATGGAAACGGTGTTGGTGCAGTACTCATCAATCCTAAGGGTGCACATTTGCCTTTTTCTGCCAGATTGACTTTTGAGGTAACCAACAATGAAGCTGAGTATGAGGCTTGTATCATGGGGATAGAAGAAGCCATCGATCTAAGGATCAAAACTCTGAACATATATGGAGATTCCGCTCTAGTGATTAACCAAGTTAATGGAGATTGGAATACTCATCAGCCGCACTTGATTCCTTATCGAGATTACACCAGAAGGATCATGACTTTCTTCAAGACAGTGAAGTTGTATCATGTCCCCCGAGATGAAAATCAAATGGCTGACGCCTTGGCTACTTTGTCGTCCATGATCAAAGTCCATTGGCATAATCATGTGCCACACGTTGCTGTGAATCGACTCGAGAGGCCTGCGTATGTGTTTGCAGCCGAGTCTGTTGTTGATGAGAAGCCGTGGTACTATGATATTAAGAATTTCCTCAAGAGCCAGGAGTATCCTGAAGGAGCGTCAAGGAATGACAAGAAAACCCTGAGGAGGGTAGCTGGAAGCTTTTATCTGAATCAGGATGATGTGTTGTACAAGAGGAACTTTGACATGGTTCTGCTCAGATGCGTGGATAGACACGAAGCAGACATATTGATGCAGGAAGTACACGAAGGATCGTTCGGTACCCATGCTAGTGGTCATGCAATGTCCAAGAAGTTGTTGAGATCCGATTATTACTGGATGACTATGGAATCCGATTGTTTCAAATACGCTCGGAAGTGCCACAAATGCCAGATCTATGCAGATAAGGTGCATGTACTACCAAGCCCTCTGAATGTCATGAATTTGCCTTGGCCGTTTGCGATGTGGGGCATTGATATGATTGGGAAGATTGAACCCACTACTTCTAATGGACATCGCTTCATCCTGGTTGCGATTAATTACTTCACCAAGTGGGTGGAAGCAGCTTCCTATGCTAATGTTACCAAGCAAGTGGTTGCCCGATTCATCAAGAAGAAGATAATCTGTCGTTATGGGGTTCCCGAGAGAATCATTACTGATAATGGTTTGAATCTCAATAACAAGATGATGAAAGAGCTTTGCAATGATTTTAAGATTGAACATCACAATTCTTCTCCTTACAGACCAAAGATGACTGGTGCTGTAGAGGCGGCAAACAAGAATATTAAGAAGATTGTGCAGAAGATGGTCGTGACGTACAAGGATTGGCATGAGATGTTGCCTTTCGCTTTGCATGGATACTGTACCTCAGTATGTACGTCGACCGGGGCAACCCCTTACTCCCTTGTGTATGGTGTGGAAGTAGTCCTACCTGTTGAAGTGGAGATTCCTTCTTTGAGAGTCTTGCTGGATGTCAAGCTAGACGAAGCTGAGTGGATTCGGACAAGGTTCAATGAGTTGAGCCTTATTGAAGAGAGGCGGTTAGCAGCTGTGTGCCATGGGCAAATGTATCAGAGAAGGATGAAGAAGGCCTTTGATCAGAAAGTGCGTCCTCGAAGCTATCAGACAAGTGATTTAGTTTTGAAGAGGATCCTTCCTCCCGGTACAGATAATAGGGGCAAATGGACTCCGAATTACGAAGGTCCATATGTTGTTAAGAAGGTCTTCTCTGGTGGAGCCTTGATGCTTACAACTATGGATGGTGAAGATTTTTCGTCCCCTGTGAACTCAGACGTAGTCAAAAAATACTTCGCCTAAATTGACCCGCTAGACGAAAAGAATAAAAAAGTCCAGGAAAAAAAGGGCATCCCGGCGAACCAAGGAAAAAAAGAAAAGGTTCGGGCAAAAGTTAGGGATAAAGAATGAAAAGAATATGTACACCCGATAAGTCGAAAACCCGTAGGGGCGGCTTAGGCAAAAATGGGTATCCTGGTGGATTGAAAACCTGAAAAGGCGATCCAGGAAAAAGAGGGATTAAAGCGAAGGCTACAGTCTGAGTTATCTGTACTTCATCGCGCTTCATCGTCTACCATCCTGAAGGATATGATTGGTCCGATCAGTCTTCTCAGAAAGCAAGGAATTTGGGGGAAATTGAGGATCTGTGAGTCATAACAGAATTGGGAAATAGTGGATGTCGTATTCACATTGCCATTAGGGTAGATTTTCCTTTTGTGCGCAATTACCTCTTCCTAGGAATTGCTTCCGATTGTACTTGCCTTTTCAGGCCCATTTTCAATCAATAAAAGTAGTTATTCAGTTAAATTGCTCTCTTGTTTTTATTTTACTGTTTTGTTTGCAAAAAACGTCCGAATTTTTGATAAACATTGCATATAAAAAACATGAAGGCTAGACAATAACGTGCGGAAAGATAAAACATTTGAAAATCATTTTGAATGTTGAGTACACTTCGGTGTATCTTGTCCATACAATCCCATGGGACATGTATGTCTTGTTGTGTTGCAGGTTATTATCTTTGATCGCTGGTTAGAGCAGATGAGCCCAGTTTATTCAAAAAAGTTTCAACACTGCCCGGTAGTGTGAGAAGTCGGGTTGTCTAAAGCAAGTTCGGGACTTGTCTCCCCAGCATATTCGAGATCAGGGATTCCCCAACAGAATTGAGGACGTTTCCCCAGCAGGCTTGAAAGTGGCTCTTTCCCTAGCAAGTCTGAAAGCTTTTAGAATTGTTTTTCCCCGGCAGAGGCGTCGGTGGGTAGTTTGTCCCTCAGCAGCAGGCCTGAAAGTTGATCTTTCCCCAGCAGGTCTGAAGATTGTTAGTTCCCCACTAAGCCTGAAGGTTGCTATATCCCCAGCGGAGGTGTCTGTGGGTAGTTTATTCCTCAGCAGTCGGGCATGAATTACTGTAATCCTCAGCAGGGTCGTGAATGCCTTTCCCCAGCAGGGTTGTGATTGTTTTCCTCATCAAGTTTGAAGTGGGTAGTCTTCCCAGCGGAGGTTTGCGTTGATGGTTTTCCCCGACGAAGTCCCCAAGCGGATCATGTTCGGTAAAAATTATCCCCAGTAGAGTTAATCCTGCCCGTGGGTTGGTAGTTATCCTAGTGGAGATAAGCATTGGTGTGGTTTCCCCTAGCGGAGTCTCCAAGTGGATTGGATTCAGTGAAAGTTGTCCCCGATGGGATTTATCCTTTCTCCAGCATCGGTGCTATTCCCCAGCACGTTTGAGAGGTTGGTGTGTTCCCTAGACAGAGACTCCCCAGTTGACTTGATTTCTCTGCCGTCCCCAGAGTATCAGATCAGCAAAGCACCCCCAGTAGTGCGTCTCCCCACAGAGTTGGAGGATCAAATCAGAATTGCGTGCTCGGCGGAGCGACCAGTTCTCCTCAGCGGGATTTTTCTTCATTTTGCATCTTGCATAATCATTGCATCCTCAAATAGCGTAGCATTTCCATTCAATATGGAGCATTACGCCATAGAAACTCAAACATATGCATACATGTACTAAACCTAATTGGAAATTATCCCTAGCAGAGGCGGATCATTTTTCAACATATGAACGACACATTTGCAGCAGTTGCTCCTAACGGTGTTCAGAACTGATGCTCCCCATAGAGGTTTATTTCCTCTCCCGTCAGTGAAAGGAAAGCTTGACTCCCCTGAGTAGTCCCCGACAAGTGTATGGCGTTGTCCTGACATATGTAGATGTCATCCTTACGATACCAGTAGGTGTCGTGTTGATCCCCCCGTGTGAGTCCTTCCTTTTTGGTGTCAGTAGACATCATCGTTCGATGTCCGTAACGTCGAGTTCTTCCTATTCATCGTCTTTCGATGTCTAGTCGTGGTTCCCTTCTCCCATTTATCCGTTGATGTCTGGTCGAGCCTTTCCTATTCGTCCGTTGGCGTCTAGTCGTGGTTTCTCTTCCTATTCATCGTCTTTCGATGTCTAGTCGTGGTTCCTTTCTCCCATTCATCCGTTGATGTCTGGTCGAGTCTTTCCTATTCGTCCGTTGACGTCTAGTCATGGTTTCTCTTCCCACTCATCGTCTTTCGATGTCTGGTCGTGGCTTCTTTCTCCCATTCATCCGTTGATGTCTGGTCGAGTCTTTCCTATTCGTCCGTTGACGTCTAGTCGTGGTTTCTCTTCCCACTCATCGTATTTCGATGTTTGGTCGTGGCTTCTTTCTCCCATTCATCCGTTGATGTCTGGTCGAGTCTTTCCTATTTGTCCGTTGACGTCTAGTCGTGGTTTCTCTTCCCACTCATCGTCTTTCGATGTCTGGTCGTGGCTTCTTTCTCCCATTCATCCGTTGATGTCTGGTCGAGTTATTCCTATTCATTCTTTGACGTCTAGTCGTGGTTCCTTTCTCCCATTCATCCGTTGATGTCTGGTCGGGGTTTTTTTTATTCCTATTTGTCCGTTGACGTCTGTTCGTGGTTTCTTTATTCCCATTCATCGTCTGTCGATGTCTGGTCGTGGTTTCTTTATTCCTATTCGTCCGTTGACGTCTGGTCGTGGTTTCTTTTCCCATTCATCGTCTTTCGATGTCTGGTCGTGGCTTCTTTCTCCCATTCATCCGTTGGTGTCTGGTCGAGTCTTTCCTATTCGTCTTTTGACGTCTAGTCGTAGTTTCTTTATTCCTATTCGTCCGTTGACGTCTAGTCGTAGTTTCTCTTCCCATTCATCATCTGTCGATATCTGGTCGTGGTTTCTTTATTCCCATGCATCCCATGATGTATGGTAGTGGTTCGGTCTCCGATAAAACCCAAAATCCCCAGTAGAGTCGTTGGTAAACGTCTTGTTTGGTCCAGTGGTAAAAATCAAATTCCCAGTGGAAGTTGCCATTGATGAACATTCTTTTCTTTGATCATCCCCCGCAGAGTGAAAATTTCTACGGTTCTTCGGTATTCAATCCCTGTGTACCTTGAAGGTCTGACAGTCGTTTCTCTCATCCGTTCAGGTTCCCAGCTGATTGAATAGGGGCAGATGTATGTTAGATACCCAAAAGTGCTTATTTGAGCTATCAAATATGGGCATCTTTCACTCCATTTCCTTGCTAAAGTGTTCGAAACCACCTTTGTTTTAGATGAATTACAATACAATGATAAACGATCTTGGTACCTTTGATTTGTGTGTTATTGTGCAGGAATTAGGCATGAAATAATAGAAAATGAAGGCACAAGAAAGTTGGCAAAGGGACTAAAAAAAGGATGCATTCATCAGCTTGCTCGCTAGGCGAGGGCTGTGGCGAAGAGCTCGCTAGGCGAGCACCCAACGAGCACCCAGCGAACAACTCCAGTATTTTACAGTAGCAAACATCAATAAGCTCGCTAGGCGAGCAGCCAGTGAAGGTGGTAGCGAACATGTCCAGACATGGTCAAAAGCGCAGCCAGCACTCACTCGCTAGGCGAGCCATTAGCGAGCTCCCAGCGAGCAATTCTAGTAGCAAAACCTCTTAAGCTCGCTCGAGCGAAGGTTGAAGCGTGGGCTTCGCCTAGCGAAGGTTTTGTTCGCCTAGCAAACATGCAAATATGGCAAAGGATATTTCTTTAGGGGAATGAGTGCATTAGGTTTTGCATGTGGGTGTAGATTTGCATTGCATGTACCTTAGAACGATGCCTTTCATGATAAATCATTTTGTTCTGAAATAGATACCATGAGACCTTGGGTTTTTCTGAAATTTCAGTGTAAACATTGCAGAACCCAAAAACCCGTAAGATTCGCTAGCAACTCGCTAAGCAAATCAGTGGCGAGCATTCGCTGCCACTTCGCTAGGCGAACCTGTAGCGAAGCTTCGCTAGGTTCTCCCTAGGCGAAGCAGCAGCGACCATGACAGTAGTTGGAATTCTGTTTTGCTTTCTAATCTGTTTTGTGTTTGTGTTGTTTCCTCTCTATGTCTTTGCAGATGGAATCCAGGTCCGGCGCTTCGAAAAAGGGAAAGGGCGGGAACACTTCCCGTCCCGTGCCCATACAATTCGACACCGACAAATTTGTCGGGCCAAAGCAAGCAGCTAGATATGTTGCTTTGGAAAAGAGAAAGATTTTGCCGGAAAAGAGATTTATAATCAACCCTGAAGGCACCTACGGTACATTCGCCGGGTTGATTCACAGCAAAAATTGGGACCAGTTGATATCTCCCCTGGAGCATTATGACATCGCAACAGTGCGTGAGTTCTACGCGAACGCACTGCCGAACGACGACGAGCCATTCACATGGACGTCTAGAGTGTCCGACCGTCCTGTTGCCTTCGATCGGGATGCAATTAACTGTGTCCTGGGTGAACCGCTCCATCTGGGAGCCAATGAGAGAGACACTTACGATAGAGATTTAAGGCTTCACCGGGATACCGATTCAATTTCTGCTGCCCTGCTCTTGGAAGGGAAATCAGTTGAGCTGAACCCATCTGGGGTTCCGATGAGATACCATAGGGAGGACATGATTCCCTTGGCTCAACTGATCCTTTTGTTGGTTCTTACAAACATAAAACCCAAGTCTCACACTTCTACCGTGCCGATCCCAGTGGCACACTTGGTTCACTGCATCCTCACGAATATCCAGATTAAGGTGGCGAGGATTATTGCTTTGGAGTTGAAGTCCGTGATTGAAAGCGGGCTAAAGTCGGGGGCACGAGTGAATTGTCCCCTTTCTTTCCCGTATCTAATCCTGGCTTTGTGCCAACAAGCGAGGGTGAGGCTACCCTCCAAGGGTTAAGTAAGGATCCCGCCGGCCATTGATGACAGATACGTGGCCAAGTACTGCAAACCAAAGAATTTAAGAAGTAGTTCAGCTGCTGAGGTTACCGGGGCTTCTGATGGTCCTAGTACTTTTACTCTAGGATCCGATCCTTTCCAGCAGGCTGTCTGCAACTATAACTGGGATTGGATGGCGGCAACTCAGCGCGCCATGCTTGATATGCACGATTCTATGCAGCTGTTACAGTTGCAGATGCGTGACCCCTCCGGTGAGCATTCTATGATGACTCGTGAGCAGTTTTTGTAGCACGCTAGCTGGCCTGTGGACAGGCCTAAGTTTGGAGAGGGGGCGGGTGCTGGTGCAGCTGGTGCTGGTGCTTCTTCTGGTGCTGCTGAAGATGATGATGATGATGATGCTACCGGTTCTGAAGCCGGTAGTGATGAGGGTTATGAGTCCTTGGAGGGCTAAATTTGTTTTATTTTTTATATTATGTTTTATTTTTATTGTATTTTCAGATTTGTTATATTTCTATTTTGGTTATGTACTTTTGGGGTGTTTTGTCCCCCATGCACAATTTTAAATTTTGAAGTAATGTTATTATTTATGTTTTAAATTTCTTTTGTTTTAATAAATTTTTGGTTGGTTGAGTGTCAAACCTTCTAGATTGGTTGCTCCTCAAAGAAGTATCCAATGAAGGTGCATCCGAGCTTGGATGACAATGATAAAAATAAACAAGTGAATAATGCTAAGGTACATGGTTACCTCCGGCTAGAATTTTAGAATGCATTAAGAACTTTACTCTTTTTTGTAATTGAATATTGTCTTTTTGCAACATAATTGAATGAATGTTTCATCTAGGACTTAAAACCACAAATTGTGAGGAAACCTCCATTGTACACTTAAATGCTGGATTCTAATAAGCTTTGTTGATTCATTTGATTCATGCTTTGTCTTTTATTATTGTGAATATGTGGAAGCAATTAGAAATGATCAAGGCACTTGTTTTCTATCAAGCACAACCAGTTCCAAATACAACTTACCTGTGAGCAGAGAGAGTATTCGTTAACCCCTTTGAGCTTAAACAGTTGCATCTCAGCTTGAAATAAAGCGAGATTTCAAAAATCTTTTTTTTTGAAACCCGAAAATTTTTGATAATTGTTCTTTTGCCGTAAAAAGTCAAGAGAATTCACTTAGGGTGAGTAAGAAATAAGTTGGGGAGAACGAAAATGAGAATCGGTAAGTGCCACAGCTCTTGAAAAACCGAGCAAGCATAATTTTTTTTTATATAAAATATAGAAAAGAGAAACATCTGTTTTGTAAATATGATGTGAAAGAAAAGAAAAAATAGAGAAAATGAAAATGAATGCTTGCTTGGAAGGAAAATAGTGAAAAACAAAAATTGAGTTGTGAAATAAGAGTTGTGAAGGTTTCAAATGAGAAACAAATGGAACGAAGTTGAGATGTGTAAATAATGTACAGTGAATGCCACTTTTGCATCGGCAATTTCGTTTTCAATGGCCTTAGAAATGACCCTTGTTTGTTAACCTAACCAAGCTTCAACCGAAAAGTCCTTAGTGATCTTCGTGCTTCCACATTACCATTTATAATTGTTAGACATTGTATGAACTGAATTGATTTCTTCATTGTTTGTTGGAGAGTGAGATTATTCCCGCGGTTGCAAACGCGTAATTTCTTCAATCCTTATTCGAAGAGGAGAGATAGGGTGATTCATTCAAGATAATATTGTTGTGGATAGATACATATTTCGCATTGCTATTAAGTTTTAGTTCTTGTGTATAATGTTATTCTAACCGTTGGAAATTTGTATCTGCTGATTCTCTTGTGTTTGAGCCATTTTATCCGACTTCGGAGAAACCTTTTTCTTAAAGCAAATCCTCTTGTCCTATAAGAGGCATACTTTGCTTGAGGACAAGCAAGAATCTAGTTGGGGAGAGTTGTTAGATACCCAAAATTGCTTATTTGAGCTATCAAATATGGGCATCTTTCACTCCATTTCCTTTCTAAAGTGTTCGAAACCACCTTTGTTTTAGATGAATTGCAATACAATGATAAACGATCTTGCTGTCGCATTACGCGAAAAACCGGCGGGAAAAAAGAACAACAGAGCCGCCACCGTGCGTTATTTATCCCAAAAGAGGGAAAGGAAACGCTCGAAGTAAACCTAGGAAAAGAAACATGGTCTCGCGACCAAAGAGAATGGGTTCGGGAGTCGGTTATGCGAAGGGAAGGTATTAGCACCCCTACGCATCCGTAGTACTCTACGGGATCCACGCACAAAAGGAAAGAATATTGGTTGCTAAAACACTGCTCAAACTCACACACACTGGCTGAAAGAGACAAAAGAAAACTGACTCAAACTGACTCGGCAGGATGTCGCATCCTGGGCCTACTTAGTCTATCAGGCATAGACATCAGAGTTGAAGTAGTTCGGACTGGGGAGACGACACATGCTCGCTAGGATATCGCATCCTATGCATACGTATCTTCTCGGACGGGAGAAGAATCAGAGCATTCGTAGCTCGGCTGACACGCACACAAACAAACAAGACACAGGCAAACGTGGAGCCCGACTGCCAATCACTGGACTTATGTCAGCATCCGAACCTACACACACACACCGGAACCCAAATGCCACTCGATGGACTTACATCGGCTTCCAAGCACACAACAACACAACAAGTTAATAGGGAGTCGGGGACTCGAGCCTATAACTGTCAAACAACACACACAAAGAGAAAAAAGGGCGCCCGGAGAGATCAGCTCAATCTCCTGCCTACATACTTCATCTGGTATGAAGATCAGGGCGATGTAGTTCCCCTACGCAGGGATAAAGGATCTAGCCTAACCAGATAATAGAGGGAGACACAACTCTAGGGAGACTAGACTCGAGCCTAGATGTTGTCATGCAAGATGGTCCCTAAGTTAAGGTTTCTAGCTAACAGACAAAAGAAAGGTCTCAATTGCAACTAGGGCAAGAGAAAGGGGATATCTCAATCACAACAGGGGTGAGAGAAAAGAATTAGTGTTAGTTGTTAGTCAAACTCGACAAAACATCGCATCTCGTGCCTACGTATCTCATCTGAACATGAGAATCAGAGTTGCCGTAGTTCGGCTAAACTATTACTGTTGGTTTGTGTGTTTTTTTAAGTGGACAACGTCACTGCACAATCTACCTGATGCTCGACCTTTGGAGACTTACTCATCTGTAGTAGAAGGAGTTAACATATCCTTAAGAGGGGATGATGTTTGTTTGTGTTTTAAGAAGGCTCAAGCAAGAAAGGAAGTCCTATACGAAGGAACCGTGCTACCTTAATTGACATGCAAACGAGACTACGCGGAGTCTAACAAACCTAGGGGATACAATCACACCACACAAACACATACAGCATAAAATAAACACACCAACAAGGGGGCTCAAACATGGGTTAGGTTTTAGTCGAGGGGTCACATCAACCTCAACAAACAAACCTCTGGAATGGGGTGAATGTTGCTCTTAACCTTGCCATTGAGGGGCTAAGGTGAAGCAGATGAAAGGAGATGAGGGGTGTGCCTCATTGCTCTTATCCCTGGCCAGGGAGAGCATTTGAATATCAGAAGGTGTGGGAGTTCAGAATGGGGGAACTCTATCCACAAGTGACTCTATAGATCTTGGGCTTTTACCCACTATGCATCAACACAGGTAGTGTGAGCAATGTGAGTGACACACAGACTAGCAGGGGATAGGTTGCTTATCCCTTGGTTCTGCCAATTGCCTCTTCACTTAGGAGGTCTTTGACTATGTACAAGGACAAATTAAACATACGCAAACATTGCCTCTTAAGGAGGACTTCAGACAGTTGCCTGGCCAAGTAACAGGCCAGGTCTTCCAGACTACATGAAGAAAAAGGGATTATACCTCAAAGAAAGTTGCTATTAAAGCAAGGCAAAGCAAGTTCAAAGAACTAAGCAACTAATGGTACCTGAAATAGTCAAACAGATCAGTACACAATTCACAAGTTAAAGCAAAGGAAATAGGAATCAACAGTCAAATCAAACAATCAAATATGCAAAGCACAAGACTCAAATTATATGAGTCAAGCCACCTACAAAACCAAGAGGTTAGCTCAATGATATTCAAGTAAGCTCAATCAAAAGAAATGGTTTCATTGGAGCATTTGTTGGTCAACCTGAAAACACAAGCTCAAAAGTAAGTAACAGGACCACTAGGGCAAGCCTAGGGTCAAAAGAGAATGAAAAAGTCAAAACAGCAAAGGGCAAGCATTCAAAATCATGTTCAAACATTTAGGAAGCAAACCCAATTGGTTTCATGTTCATATCATGCATCATCATCATTTCATAAGCAAAAGAAGTCAAAGCATGGCAAGTGAGAGCTCATAGAAGTCAACAGAAATACTTGCATCAAAAGTTAACCCAAACATTTCCAAAAATCACCAAATAAATCATGAACAATCCTAACACATAGCATGGTAAGCATGTCAAATTTCATCCCATTTGGACAAGTGGAAGGCAGTCAATGAAAATCAGAAAGTCAAAGCAATTTTGAACATGCTCAAAGAAGTCAACCAAACATGCATCAACTTAGAAAAATCATAAGTCAGAGATGGTGTATGATAAATGAATGGGACTAAAACCATGGCAAAGATGAGAATGTCTAGTTATCTCATGTAAAAATTCATGTCCATCTAATAAAGTATGAGGATTTCACAAATGGAATGGCAAGATGTGTCACACAAAGTCAACATTTTGGTCAAACAGGGGAGAAAATCTCAAACAATTAGGAAATGCTACAATTAATTCCAAGAAAAATCACAAGTGAACTAGACATATAAGAGTAGGTTCATGCAAAAATTTACATCAATTGGAGGTCAACAGGCATGGATACAAAAATCAACAAGTTGCACATCAATGGTGTGACACAAATTGTCACACCCTACTTCAAAAATTCACAACTCCCAATCCAGATAAGAGAAATTCACAAACTTTACATCAAAATAAACATGAATGAGTCTAGTTTATGCACAAAATATTTCAGGGTCATTGGATATATCATGATCATTTCACAAATGAATTGGCAAAAGGTACAAAATATGCATACATGTCACAAACCCTAGCATCATTAAAAATTCAACCATCAAAAAAATCAGCAAAAATCATGATAAAAAAGTAGAGATTCATATGAGTAATATGCAAAAAATTTCACGAATTTTGGATTTGAAATGAATAATCTATGAATTTTCAAAGTTTGATGATCAAATGAAATGAAAATGAGAAAATAAAATGAATTAAATTGAATTTAAATGGACCGGATGGCAAAGCTGTAATTATGGTACTCATTTATCAGAACGGTGCCGTTTAGGGCCACGAAATAAAATGTTCTTATTGGCGCATGAATGAACAGGATCATGCAATACGTGAATAGTGAAATTCTGGGCATGGCTTATGAAATTAGGGTTTACTCAAGAACAGGAACAATGTTCATCACCTTCAATCGAGCTCAACAATAAAAATTCCCAGAAATCGAAATTGGCTACACAGAAATGATCATCAAGGCATGGCAAACACGAATCCATCATCACTTTTCACTAAAACATCATACATCTCATGAATCGAGCAGAAATAACAATGAACATCAAATTTCATTTCTAAATATCTCAACCATTACTCAACTATTTTTCATGATGTAAAGCTCATTAGAATCAGCACATTAAGATCTACAATAAGCATAGCATGGTTTTGAGAAATTAGAGATTTGAAAATTTACTTGATTCTGAAGAAATGAGTGCAGCAGTGGTTGTTTGGTCTGGTAAGCTCGAAACAGATGCCTTAGGGACCTCCAAATGATGATTGGTGAAGATGCTTTGGCTCAATGAAGCTTGGCATGGAGGTATACGATTTCTGCCATGGATGATGTTCTGAAAAACCAGCCCAGCAAAACAGCTTTACAGATGTGGAAATGAGGTTGCAATGAGTTCACAATGTTGCTTGGATGGTGGATCGAGCAAGGCAAGGCTCAGTTCTTTGAGAGTTTTTGACAGATTTTGAAAATGTCAAGAAATGGATTTTTGAGAGAGTGAGTGATTTTTGTTTGCACAATGACTGCTAGGGCTTCACAAATGCTCAGAAAAGTGTTAATATACTTCTGTTTAAGTTCTAATCCCAAGTATGCTAAGCATGTTTTGCCTTAATGAAGCCAATTGCTAATTTGCCAAATTTGGTCCCAATGGAGGTATGATGGTAGTTAAGGCACGAAATGGGCCTTGCACAAGTCAGAAATATCATCTTAAATCAATCCCAATTGGCCACTTGGATGGAAAATGATTAATTCAAAAATCCAATTTTGCACCTCACTTGAAATTAAACATGATAATTCAAAAAGGGCCCTTTTGATTGGCAATGTTTTGGTACATGAAAGTTACATTTTTGGAAAGAGGAGGTTAAATGTGGTTTGTTGGAAAAAACCTCACCAATTTTGGCCAAATGGTTTGAGAGATATGGCCTTTTGGAGTTCAAGATTTTGTGAAAATGATTTGATCATATCTTGCCAACCATACATGGGAATTGAGAGTTCTTGGACTTTTTGGAAATGGGAGAACAAGATCTTCAACTTTCATGTTGGGCGAAAATTCATTTGAAGCTTGTATCATGATGTAAGTTTGGGATCAAGAAGTTTCCATTTTTGGCAGTTAAGATTACAGGTCCAGTTTCTATTTTTGGAAATTTTCTGATTGGCTTCAAATTCTTCAATGATATTGTTTGCCATGATATATGAGGCCTATTGGGACATGAATAAGCTCTCTCAAACCAAATCCATCCATCAAAACCATAAAATCAACGACAGTTGACCAAGTTTGACTTTTTAGGGTTTCTGACTGATTGTGCATGGACTGATGACCTCTGAGCCTCCAATCTTTGACCAAAACACTTCAAATGGACCTCCAAGTCATGTGAACATGTTGGACCAAACCTAAGGCCATGGCTCCTTGAGAAACACCCTTGCTTGCTTGGTTGACTGATCTCCTGATCAGTTTGACCTAATTTCTTGCTTGGCTTGCACTTGAGGCAAATGGGGAAATGCAATGCTATGCAATGGACCATGATATGCTATGACCTAATATGAAAATGTATGTACAATGATGGGTGCAAATTTGAGGTGCTACAGCTGCCCCTATTCAATCATCTGGGAACCCGAACGGATGATAGCAATGGCTGTCAGACTTTCAGAGTAAACAGGGATTGAATACCAAAGAACCGTAGAAATTTGCACCGACTGGATATGATACAAAGAGAACCACGTCATTTACCGATGACAACTGCATGACAGCTTCAGAAAAGCAAAACCATTTACCGATGGTTGGAAAACTGGAAACTTGATATTTACCGATATCAACTTCAACAAGGCCATTTACCGATGGTTGCTGGGAAAACAACTTCGGAAAAACAAAACCATTTACCGATGGCTAAAACTTGATATTTACCGATATCAACTTCAGCAAGACCATTTACCGATGGCTGCTGGGAAACAACTTCAGAAAAACAAAACCATTTACCGATGGTTAAAACTGGGACCTTGATATTTACCGATATCAACTTCAGCAAGACCATTTACCGATGGCTGCTGGGAAACAACTTCAGAAAAACAAAACCATTTACCAATGGTTAAAACTGGGACCTTAATATTTACCGATATCAACTTCAGCAAGACCATTTACCGATGGCTGCTGGGAAACAAAATTTGATGTAGAGAGGAAGCAAGACCATTTACCGATGGTGGCTTCAGAGAAACTTGACATTTACCGATGTCAACTTCAACAAGGCCATTTACCGATGGCTGCTGTAACTGGGAATTCGATATTTACCGATATCGAAGAAAACTGGGCCATTTACCGATGGCATCTCCGCTTGGGGAGGAACAAAATCTTTGTGGTGATACCAGACAAGACGTTTACCGACGACTTCTGGGGATTTTGATCTTATTAGCAAGAGAAAAAAGAATGACCAGACATTTACCGATGACTGGGATGAGACTCGATGTTTACCGACATCGAAAGATGATGTTTACCGACATCAAAAAGAATGACCAGACATTTACCGATGACTGGGATGGGACACATATTGGGGGAGAGACAAACAAATATTCGTAACTGGAAAACCAGGTAGGACATTTACCGATGACTCTACTGGGGATTTCTAGCTGGGGAATTATCAGACATTTACCGATGACTGAAAGAAAGACTCGATGTTTACCGACATCGAAAGATGATGTTTACTGACATCAAAAAGAATGACCAGACATTTACCGATGACTGGGGTGGGACTCGATGTTTACCGACACCGAAACAATGGCGTTTACCGACACCAAAAAATGACCAGACATTTACCGATGACTGGGGTGAAACTCGATGTTTACCGACATCGAAAGATGATGTTTACCGACATCAAAAAAGAATAGAACACACGCGGGTGTTGACATGACACTTACTGGTATCACAAGAACAACATCTTAGATATGTCAAGGCAAGGCTGATCACTTGCTGGAGATCTCACTGGGGAGAAACAAACTTTTTGTCATTATCGGGTGAGAAAATAAACCTCTGTGGGGATAATCAATTCTGAAACGCTGTCTGTAGCAACTATAGCTGATTTGCTGTGCTGATGTTGAACAAAATGATCCGCCTCTGCCGGGGATACAGTCTGATGTGGTTTCGAACACATGAATGCATATGTTTGAATTTTTTTCTATGGCGTAATGCTCCATATGGGATGGAAATGCTACGCAGTTTTGAGGATGCAATGATTACTATATGCAATGCAATATGATGAGAACTCTGCGGGGAAAATACACAGGACAACTGTGCTGAGGAATCTTCAATACAAATCCGCTGGGGGAACAATACAACTGCTGGGGAACCAACAATACCACTCCACTAGGGGAAGACAAGGCAACTCGCTGGGGAGTAATAAAGCAACTCTGCTAGGGGAAAACAAAGGTAAACTGCTGGGGATAGCCCAATGAATCCACAAAAATTCCGCTTGGGGAAATAAAAGCTCCGCTGGGGAAGCTAAAACAGGCAACTCTCTGGGGATAAGGCTCATACAAACCTCAGATAAAATAGACTATGCTTTGGGGAATAACTGTTACTCCGCCGGGGACGACCCACAATATTCACAAGCAAAAACAACTCAGCTGGGGATGCGGGTATCAATCTGCTATGGCCACTCGGCCAATCCACTGGCAGGATAAACTCTGCTGGAGAGATAACTGTCTCGCTGGGGAAGGCTAAAACAAACCATAGCTAGGGGAATGACTCCGTCTGGGGAAAGAGCTGCTGGGGAGTGCTCAGGTGACGACCTGCACAACGGAATAACAGATGCCCCAGGGGGTACATGGACAAGATACGCTCAAGTGTCCTCGACATTCAAAATGATTTTCAAATGTTTTAATCTTTCTGCACGTCATTGTTTAGCCTTCATGTTTTTTATATGCAATGTTTATCAAAAATTCGAACGTTTTTGCAAACAAAACAGTAAAAGTAAAAACAAGAGAGCAATTTATCTGAATAACGACTTTTATTGATTGAAAATGTGCCTGAAAAGGCAATTACATTGGGAAGCAATTCCTAGAAAGAGGTAATTGCACACAAAAGGAAAATAAACTATCCTAATGGCAATGTGAACACGGCATCCACTGTTTCCCAACTCTGTTATAACTCATAGATCATCAGTGTTCCTCCCAACTCCTTGCTTTCTGAGAAGACTGACTGGACCGATCACATCTTCGAGATGGCAGCTGACAAAGCATAATGAAGTACAGATGACTCAGACTGTAGTCTTCGCTTTAATCCCTCTTTTGGCTGGATCGCCCTTTCGGGTTTTCAATCCACCGAGATACCCATTCTTGCCTAAGCCGCCCTTGCGGGTTTTCGACTTACCGGGTGTACAATTTTTTTCATTTTTATCCCTAACTTTTGCCCGAACCTTTTCTTTCTGTTTTTTGGTTCGCCGGGATGCCCATTTTTGCCTGGACTCTTTTATTCTTTTTGTCCAGCGGGTCAATTTATGCGAAGTATTTTTTGACTACATCTGAGTTGACAGGGGAAGGAAAATCTTCACCATCCATAGTTGTAAGCATCAAGGCTCCACCGGAGAAAACCTTCTTCACAACATATGGACCTTCGTAACTAGGAGTCCACTTGCCCCTGTTATCTGTACCGGGAGGAAGGATCCTCTTCAAAACTAGATCACCAGTCTGAAATGTCCGAGGACGCACTTTCTGATCAAAGGCTCGCTTCATCCTTCTCTGATACAATTGCCCATGGCACACAGCTGCTAGCCGTCTCTCCTCGATAAGGCTTAACTCATTAAACCTTGTACGAATCCACTCGGCTTCGTCCAGCTTGACATACAATAATACCCTCAGAGAAGGGATCTCCACTTCAACTGGTAGGACTGCTTCCATACCATACACAAGGGAGTAAGGGGTTGCCCCGGTCGACGTACGCACTGAGGTACGGTACCCATGCAAAGCGAAAGGCAATATCTCGTGCCAATCCTTGTACGTAACGACCATCTTCTGCACAATCTTCTTGATATTCTTGTTTGCTGCCTCTACAGCACCATTCATCTTCGGTCTGTAAGAAGAAGAATTGTGATGTTCAATCTTGAAATCTCTGCACAAGTCTTTCATCATCTTGTTGTTGAGATTCGAACCATTGTCAGTGATGATTCTCTCAGGAACTCCATAACGACAGATGATTTCTTTCTTGATGAACCGGGCAACCACTTGTTTGGTGACGTTGGCATAGGAAGCTGCTTCTACCCATTTGGTGAAGTAATCGATCGCAACCAAGATGAAGCGATGTCCATTCGAAGCAGTTGGCTCAATCCTCCCAATCATATCGATGCCCCACATGGCAAACGGCCAAGGCGAGTTCATGACATTCAATGGGCTTGGTGGTACATGCACCTTGTCAGCATAGATTTGGCATTTATGGCACTTCCGAGCATACTTGAAGCAATCGGACTCCATAGTCATCCAATAATAACCGGCTCTCAGCAATTTCTTCGACATTGCATGACCACCAGCATGGGTACCAAACGAACCCTCGTGCACTTCTTGCATTAACATGTCTGCTTCGTGTCTATCCACGCATCTGAGCAAGACCATGTCAAAGTTTCTCTTGTACAACACGTCATCCTGATTCAAGTAAAAGCTTCCAGCTAGCCTTCTCAGGGTTTTCTTATCATTCTTCGACGCACCCTCAGGATACTCTTGAGTCTTGAGGAAGTTCTTGATATCATAATACCACGGCTTATCATCAATCGCAACAACTAACTCGGCTGCAAACACATATGCAGGCCTCTCGAGTCGATTCACCGCAATATTTGGCACATGATTCCACCAATGAACCTTTATCATGGAGGATAAAGTAGCCAAAGCATCAGCCATTTGATTCTCGTCCCGGGGGACATGATACAACTTCACCGTCCTGAAGAACGTCAGTATTCTTCTGGTGTAATCTCTATACGGAATCAAATGCGGCTGGTTTGTATTCCAATCTCCATTGACCTGATTGATCACTAGAGCTGAATCTCCAAAAATGTCAAGAGTTTTGATCCTCAGATCAATGGCTTCTTCTATCCCCATGATACAAGCCTCATACTCAGCTTCATTGTTGGTGACGTCGAATGTCAATCTGGCAGAAAAAGGTATATGAGCACCTTTGGGATTGATCAGCACTGCACCAACACCATTACCGTTCATATTCACAGCCCCATCAAACATCAGTGTCCACTTGTCATCAGGATCCGGTCCTTCCTCAACAGGCGGCTCTTCACAATCTTTCATCTTCAGATACATGATGTCTTCATCAGGGAATTCAAACATCATCGGCTGATAGTCGTCAATTGGTTGTTCGGCAAGATAGTCTGATAGAATACTACCTTTGATGGCCTTCTGAGACGTGTACTGAATGTCATACTCTGTTAAGATCATCTGCCAACGGGCAACACGTCCGGTGAGAGCTGGCTTCTCAAAGATGTACTTCACAGGATCCATCTTAGAAATCAACAAAGTAGTATGGTTCAACATATACTACCTTAGTCGGCGAGCAGCCCAGGCCAAAGCACAGCAAGTTTTCTCGAGCAGTGAATATCTTGTTTCACAGTCGGTAAACTTTTTGCTTAGGTAGTATATGGCATGCTCTTTTCGACCAGACTCATCATGCTGACCCAATACACACCCCATTGACGTCTCGGTAACTGATAGGTACATTATCAATGGTCTCCCTGGAACTGGAGGAATCAGGATTGGAGGTTTCTGTAAATATTCTTTGATTTTGTCAAATGCCTTCTGACAGTCATCATTCCATTTGATTGCCTGATTCTTTCTGAGTAGTTTGAAAATTGGTTCACATGTAGCAGTTAGATGAGATATGAACCTTGCAATGTAGTTCAATCTCCCTAAAAACCCACGGACTTGCTTTTCCGTCTTCGGTTCAGGCATCTCTTGAATAGCTTTGACTTTTGCTGGATCTACCTCAATCCCTTTCTCACTGACAATGAAGCCTAAAAGCTTCCCTGATCTCACCCCAAACGTACACTTGTTTGGATTCAGCCTCAGTTTGAACTTGACCAGTCTGTCAAACAACTTCTGCAAATTAACCAGGTGCTCCTCTTCTGTCTGCGACTTCGCAATCATATCATCCACGTACACTTCGATTTCATTATGCATCATGTCATGAAAGAGAGTCGTCATTGCCCTCTGATAGGTAGCACTGGCATTCTTCAGCCCAAATGGCATCACTTTGTAGCAGAACGTGCCCCAAGGTGTAATGAATGTCGTCTTTTCCATGTCCTCTGGCGCCAACTTGATCTGGTTATAACCTGAGAAACCGTCCATGAAAGAGAATACCGAGGATTGAGCCGTATTATCAACCAATACATCGATGTGAGGTAATGGGAAATCATCTTTCGGACTCGCCCTGTTCAGATCCCGGTAATCGACACACATTCTGACTTTGCCATCCTTCTTTGGCACGGGAACAATGTTGGCAACCCACGGCGGGTAACTAGTAACAGCTAGAAAACCTGCGTCCCACTGCTTCTGAACCTCTTCCTTGATCTTGACAGCCATATCAGGACTAGTTCTGCGAAGCTTCTGCTTGACCGACGGACACTCTTCTCTGAGAGGTAACCGATGCACCACAATGTCTGTATCCAACCCAGGCATATCTTGGTATGACCAGGCGAATATTTCCACATATTCTTTTAGCATCTCAATTAACCTCCTCTTGACAGAGTCTTCTAAAGCAGCCCCAATCTTGATCTCTCTTCTGGCGTCCTCAGTACCCAGATTAACAGTTTCCAACTCTTCCTGATGAGGTTGGATGACCCTTTCCTCCTGCTTCAGCAACCTGACCAATTCTGCAGGGAGTTCACAGTCTTCCTCACTCTCCTCTTCAGCTTGGTAGATGGGATTATCGAAATCATACTGAGCCATAACAGAGTCGTTCACAGTGGATGCCAAAATATCACTTCTGCATGTTTAATGTTTTGTTTTTAGAAAAAGATTTCAATAAAGTCACAAAAAACAAAAAACATTGCCATTTTTATTTTTTTTTGAAAAAGTGAAAAACAGAAAATAGAAAGACAAAGATCTCAAAATTTGATTGCAAAACGTCCTTTATTTATGATAATCATTTTAAACATGATGTGGCCCTACAATGAACCACTACGCCTTGGGCAGAACGTAGGGTTTTCATGCAAAATGAAAAAAACAAAAGAAAATTACTCTGTCAGTAGAGTAACTTGGACCACTTCTTCAGTCGTCCAATTGTTGATAGATTCTCCTAGTGCACAAGGGCGGACCCAGACATCCAAATCACTGCCACAGTCTTCACCATCAGTAGCAAAGACATCTCCATGGTTCATCAGCCCAGCGCTGGTGAAGGTGCTCGGACCTGCTTGTACGCTCTGCTCTGCTTGGAGAGGCTCGTACCCAATGCCGAACTTGTCTTCTTTGATTGGCAAGTCAACCATCTTGCCCCAGCCTTCAGCTCTACCGGAGTCCACGACTTCCTTGGCCTGCTTGTACGATGTAATCGAAGCACCTGGCTTCCTCTGCTCAGCACAAGCTACCCCTTCAAGCGCCACAGTCTCAAATGCCTGGCACAGGGTTTCGTGGATCTCGCCATCTACCTCAACATACTTGAATGAGGAGAGATGACTCACCAGAATCTCTTCTTCGCCACATACGGTCACAATCTGACCGTTCCAGACATATTTGAGCTTTTGATGGAGAGTCGACGAGACTGCCCCAACTGCGTGTATCCACGGACGCCCCAACAAACAGCTATAAGCAGGCTGAATGTCCATCACATAGAAGATGATATCAAAAACTTCCGGACCTATCTTCACCGGCAATGTGACTTCACCAAAGACAGAACGCTTGGATCCATCAAATGCACGAACTATAAGGTCACTGGGAGTGAGCACAACTCCCTCGACATCTATCTTCTTCAGGATTTGCTTGGGTAGGACATTCAGGGACGACCCGGTGTCTACCAGCACGTGAGATAAAACAGCACCCTTGCACTCCATAGTGATGTGCAAGGCTTTGTTATGATTACGTCCCTCAGGCGTTAGGTCTAGGTCAGTGAAACCTACACCGTGCCTGGTACTCACATTGGCTAGTACACCCTCCAACTGGTTGACGGATATCTCTTGCGGAATGTACGCCATGTTCAGCATCTTCAACAAAGCGTCCCGGTGTGCCTCAGAGCACATCAGCAGAGAGAGTATCGAAATTTTGGACGGAGTCTGATTGAGCTGATCTACAATCTTGTAGTCACTCTTTTTGATTATCTTCATGAACTCCTCAACGTCCCTTTCAAAAGAACCCTTAGCCTCTTTCTGAGCCGGTTCCTCGTCAACCACAACCTGTTTACCCTTAGCCCTAGCAGATGCTTCAGCATTAGCATCTCTCAAAGGCTGAGGAGCAAACAGTCGTCCACTCCTGGTAAAACCTCCTGGTCCTCCAACATTGTCCACCACAGGACTTGCAACAGCAGGAGTTTTCACTGGAGCACTGATAGTTACTGGTGCTTGAACTGATGGCCTTGTCTGATTACCAGCCCTTCTATCATTACGATAGGCGTTGTCATACCTCCAAGGAACAGCCCTACTATTTTCAACTCGTCCTCTGCCAGACGCCACAATAGTAGTTGGTGCACTGATGGTTACCGGAGCTGGAATGGTAACCGGAGTATTGTTTGTTGCTGAGGTACTGACAGTCCCTCGTCCTCGTCCTTCAGACGGCTTGAAATAAATGGTGACAGTAGACACTGACCCATTACCTTTAACAGCCCTGCTGAATTGAAGACAGCCTTCGTCAATCAGTTTCTGAACACCAGCCTTCAACTGGTCACAACCATTGGTAGTTTCAGAACAACCCACACAATCTTCATTACAACCCGGGTCAACACCCCCTTTCAGCAAACGGCCCTTTACTGTTAACAGAGAAGTCTGAACATCTTCAACATTTACAATCAAATCTTCAGCCTCTCCTCCTTCAATATTGTTAACCCTATGCCCACCATGCTGAGGCATAGGATTGTTCACCACATTTGGCACTGGAGCGAAATTGATCGCCTTAGCATCGATCAAGTCTTGAACTTTATGTTGCAAAGCCCGGCATCTTTCAGTATGGTGGCCTGGTGCCCCAGAGTGAAAATCACAACGGACATTTGCATCATAACCCGGAGGCAGCACTGTTGGAGTAGCCATCGTACGCAGCTCTACAAACCCTAACCGGAGTAGTTCGGGCAGTAGCTCTGCGTAAGACATTGGCAGCGGATCAAATCTTCTGTCAGCCTGCAATCTCTGCCTTGGCTGGAAAGGACGTTGTTGTTGTTGTTGTTGTTGTTGCGGTTGTTGTTGGACTCTCTGTTGTTGTTGCGGACGAGGTTGAGGTGCAGGAATAGTCACTGCAGCCACTGGACGGTATTGCTCTCTAGTTGCACTTGCTCTGTACACACCCCCTCTGTGCTGTACAACATTGGTCTCTCCTTCTCTACGGCGAGGTGCCCCAGAGAAAGGTTTCTTCGACGAAGAAGAAGAACCAGCATCATGAATCCTCCCAGCTTTGATTAAACTTTCTGTTCTCTCGCCACAGATGACGACGTCAGAAAAACTTCCGAATGGGCAGCTTCCCATCCGGTCCATATATACACCTTGCAGAGTGCTGATAAACATGTCTGTCAACTCCCTTTCCAGCATAGGGGGTTGAACTCTCGCAGCCAACTCGCGCCATCTCTGGGCGTACTCCTTAAAGCTTTCATTATTTTTCTGACAAAGGCTCTACAGCTGAGTCCTGGTCGGAGCCATGTCCATATTGTGCTTATACTGTCTGAGGAACGCTTCACCCAGATCTCTCCAGCATCTAATTGAATCCCGCTTCAACTCCATATACCAATCCAAAGACGCCCCAGATAGGCTGTCTTGGAAGAAATACATCCACATCTTCTCATCATCAGTGTATGCGGATATCTTTCTGTAGTATGCCTGCACATGGGTGCGAGGGCAGGAGGTACCGTTGTATTTGTCAAATGACGGCGCCTTGAATTTATGCGGGATTCTCAGTCCTTCAACCAATCCCATATTTGTAACATCAAAGCCGAGGGAGTTTTGACATTCCATTGCCCGGATCTTCTCAGCAAGGGCCTCAACTTTGCGATCTCTCGCATCATTTCTACCCAGAATATCTCCGTCTTCACTGAGCAGGCTGAAAATATCCTCTTGTCTGTCGACAATTGGAATTCTGTTACGGACCGGAGCATTAAGGACTCTGGCATTAGCAGCATCGGGAGCAATCGGTTGACCGTCGATTCTGATACCCCTCAATTCTCCACCTTCAGCATAACTATTGACGGGAACAGCAGCAGCAGGAGTGTCAGGAACCGGATTTCCTTCTTGGAGAGGTGTGTTGGCTGGTGGCAATGCAGTTTCTTGCCTCTGAACCAGTGCTCGGAGCTCTTCTTGGCCTTGTGCAACCCCTTGCATCATGTGAATGAACTGGGCCATGCTTGCCCTCATCTCTGCCAACTCGGCTTGTACTTGATCCATGTTGCGTTGATGGTTGAGCCTCGTTGAGTAGCGGTGTGGTCTTTGATCAGCTATCCTGCCTGAACACAGGAACCAAAGTGAGAAGATGGCACAAGAACACCTGTTATGCAAATGATATGAGTATGATGTTTAATGATGCGTATGATGCACATGATATGCTCATTTCTCAGGCATTCAAAGAGCCTGACCCATCCTGAAAAGATGGCAACCTGCAGCAACAAGAGAATAATACAGGATACCAGGAAAAATGAGAGCAACAGGGAAATGCTGACAACCTTATCTATACATAAGGGTAATAAAGTCAAACAACCAAGTCAACAAAATGTTCGAATAAACAGAGTACAAAGAAATGAACCCCATCCAACAAGCCTGGAGGTGATTCCCAACAAAAAGATCCAAAGACGGAGTACAAACAAATGAATCCCATCCAACAAGCCTGGAGGTGATTCTCAACAAATACAAACAAAGATACAAACTAAGTCAGACGGTCTTCCGGAATGAGGGTCTTCAGGTAATGGCACTGGTCTATCAACAGTGAGCATTCTGAACATTCTGGTAGAGGGGTGATCTTCTCTTTCAGTTGTCTTCTCAGCTCCAAGACTTCTCCTCCAAGATAATCCTCTGACTTCTGTCTCAACTCCATCTCTTTCTTCAACTGAGCATCTTTGTCTTTGAGTTGCTTCTCCAAGTCTCTGATCTTCTTCTGATAGTTGAC
The DNA here is from genome assembly GCF_024323335.1 of Lathyrus oleraceus. Lineage (NCBI taxonomy): Eukaryota > Viridiplantae > Streptophyta > Magnoliopsida > Fabales > Fabaceae > Lathyrus > Lathyrus oleraceus. Next base: position 177,513,569 of record NC_066581.1, read on the forward strand.
TTCTGCTCTCTGCAGTCTCAGACATCCCCGGTGTTCTGCATCTAACATGGACTCCATCTCCTCATATGATCTCTTCTTGCTCCTTGCTCTGCTAGCATCCTCTCCTTGCACTTCCCTGAGTTGATGGGCCAAGTGCATCTTATCAGCCTTAGCTTTGTACAGCTCCATCTGAGTGTCTTGCTCTTTCTCTCTCAGACGACGACTCTCCATCAGGGCTTGCTTATAGTGCTCAGCAGGCACACTATCAGCAAGAACCAAAGGTGGTTGCTCTTGCAACGGCTCCATCCTATCGTAGGGTAGCAGCAAAGTTTCCACTCTCTTCTTTACCCAATCGGTGTAATCGGGCATCGCAATGGCAAACTTCTTCCCTAAGACGGATCCATCCTTCACTCCAACAGATCTCCAGGCTCTCCCTATCTGCTCCAACCTAACAGGGTCATCCTTCTTCTCAAAATACACACTCTCAGCTATCTCAGCTTCAAGTGGTCTTCTACTCATAACAAACCCTAGCTGGCGAAGAGAAAGAACTGGGTTGTAATTGATACAGCCTTTGGTTCCCACAAGTGGCACATTCCGGAATTCACCACAACTCATGATAACATCCTTCACATCCATCCGGTACGACTGCCATCTGATGTCGTAGGAGGTGAGCGACATGACCCTCTGAGTCCACTTAAGAGTGCTCTGGGTGTCCATAAAGGGTCCACTGACTGGCAGGAGTGACATAAACCATCTGAACAGGAGAGGTAGGCAGCACCTGATGGCTCCATCCTTACCATGCCTACTGTGGATGGCATAGTAAGTATCAGCTAAAAGAGTTGGGACTGGATTCCCTCTGATGAAAATGCTGATGGCGGCATGATCTACAAAATTTGGCATACTGGGAAATAGAATGATTCCATATATCAAGGCGGCAAACTGTGCGTGAAAAACTTCCCAATTTCCCTTTTCTGCTTCATCTCTGGCTACTCTCAGCAGAAACTTCAATGGCAGACCTACAACCTCCCCACAGGGCTTCCAATTCTCACCAACTTCCTTAACACTCATCCGGAGAGCTCTGGCAACAACTCCGAAGTCAACCTCCTTTGGGACGTCCAAGAAGGGAATCTGATGCTGAATCGGGATGCTCATCAGGATAGAATACTCCTCGAGAGTAGGCGCCAACTGATAGTCTTGAAATGTGAAACATCTGAGCTCCGGGTCGTAGAACTGAAGAAATGTCTGTAGCGGCACCGGATCAACTACTGTCTTCAACAAAGTCAAGATATCTCCAAACTGCCCAACAAAACTCCTCAGACGATCATCAGTCACAAAGCTACTTAACTCAATCAGTGGAGTCAACGGCTCACGATGAAAGCTGTAGGAACAGGTCTTCCGCTTCGGCTCTGAGACTGTTGCCATCTCTATCAGTAGACAAGCTCTGGAATGTACCTGAGAAATGATATGCATGTAGAGATTAGTCTTCTTCTTTTTTTTTCTTTTCTTCTCTTTTTTCAATTTTTTTTTATATTGCGTTTCTTTTGGAAAATAAATATGCTATGATGCAAATGATGCAGACTGGACTGGCTGGTTGTGCAATTCTGATCACTAAGTCGAAGTTTCAGTCAAAAACAGAACCCAAATCCAACTTAAAAGATCCAAGGTCAACTGAACACACTGTTGTCTGAACTAGAGTCACCAACAGAACCAAGTCACCAACGGTACCTGTAATGATCAACCCTTCCCCACTCACGGGTGTAGTCTAGGCCAGGGTAAAGCTGAGAGAAACGCATCATAAATAACCTTTCGCAGAATACTATCATATACACACCCGAAGTATGTAACGACAGTACCCCACCAGGGTCTGAACTGCTCGTGATATCAATGTTCCGCTAAGTGGCGCAATACCACCCGCTTCCCATGAATCACTCTATTCCTAATCGCCCTAGATTTCACTCATGGTCTGGGTATTGGACCTTTTACCTCAACTGACTCCCACCCCACACAGAAAAAAACAGACAACCAGCCAGGCAGAATGAATAATGAATATGAATGCAAACATTAATGCACACAATCAATGCAAACAATAAATGGAATGAACAAATAAATGAATGCAATAAATAAAAACAGCACAAAGCAATCAAAACCCTAATCCTAGGGAGCGCTAGGAGAGACTCGCTCAGGGAAGATGGACCAGCATAGGTCAACTTCTCTACGTCCCCAGCAGAGTCGCCAGCTGTCGCATTATGTTTTATTTTTATTGTATTTTCAGATTTGTTATATTTCTATTTTGGTTATGTACTTTTGGGGTGTTTTGTCCCCCATGCACAATTTTAAATTTTGAAGTAATGTTATTATTTATGTTTTAAATTTCTTTTGTTTTAATAAATTTTTGGTTGGTTGAGTGTCAAACCTTCTAGATTGGTTGCTCCTCAAAGAAGTATCCAATGAAGGTGCATCCGAGCTTGGATGGCAATGATAAAAATAAACAAGTGAATAATGCTAAGGTACATGGTTACCTCCGGCTAGAATTTTAGAATGCATTAAGAACTTTACTCTTTTTTGTAATTGAATATTGTCTTTTTGCAACATAATTGAATGAATGTTTCATCTAGGACTTAAAACCACAAATTGTGAGGAAACCTCCATTGTACACTTAAATGCTGGATTCTAATAAGCTTTGTTGATTCATTTGATTCATGCTTTGTCTTTTATTATTGTGAATATGTGGAAGCAATTAGAAATGATCAAGGCACTTGTTTTCTATCAAGCACAACCAGTTCCAAATACAACTTACCTGTGAGCAGAGAGAGTATTCGTTAACCCCTTTGAGCTTAAACAGTTGCATCTCAGCTTGAAATAAAGCGAGATTTCAAAAATCTTTTTTTTTGAAACCCGAAAATTTTTGATAATTGTTCTTTTGCCGTAAAAAGTCAAGAGAATTCACTTAGGGTGAGTAAGAAATAAGTTGGGGAGAACGAAAATGAGAATCGGTAAGTGCCACAGCTCTTGAAAAACCGAGCAAGCATAATTTTTTTTTTATATAAAATATAGAAAAGAGAAACATCTGTTTTGTAAATATGATGTGAAAGAAAAGAAAAAATAGAGAAAATGAAAATGAATGCTTGCTTGGAAGGAAAATAGTGAAAAACAAAAATTGAGTTGTGAAATAAGAGTTGTGAAGGTTTCAAATGAGAAACAAATGGAACGAAGTTGAGATGTGTAAATAATGTACAGTGAATGCCACTTTTGCATCGGCAATTTCGTTTTCAATGGCCTTAGAAATGACCCTTGTTTGTTAACCTAACCAAGCTTCAACCGAAAAGTCCTTAGTGATCTTCGTGCTTCCACATTACCATTTATAATTGTTAGACATTGTATGAACTGAATTGATTTCTTCATTGTTTGTTGGAGAGTGAGATTATTCCCGCGGTTGCAAACGCGTAATTTCTTCAATCCTTATTCGAAGAGGAGAGATAGGGTGATTCATTCAAGATAATATTGTTGTGGATAGATACATATTTCGCATTGCTATTAAGTTTTAGTTCTTGTGTATAATGTTATTCTAACCGTTGGAAATTTGTATCTGCTGATTCTCTTGTGTTTGAGCCATTTTATCCGACTTCGGAGAAACCTTTTTCTTAAAGCAAATCCTCTTGTCCTATAAGAGGCATACTTTGCTTGAGGACAAGCAAGAATCTAGTTGGGGAGAGTTGTTAGATACCCAAAATTGCTTATTTGAGCTATCAAATATGGGCATCTTTCACTCCCTTTCCTTTCTAAAGTGTTCGAAACCACCTTTGTTTTAGATGAATTGCAATACAATGATAAACGATCTTGCTGTCGCATTACGCGAAAAACCGGCGGGAAAAAAGAACAACAGAGCCGCCACCGTGCGTTATTTATCCCAAAAGAGGGAAAGGAAACGCTCGAAGTAAACCTAGGAAAAGAAACATGGTCTCGCGACCAAAGAGAATGGGTTCGGGAGTCGGTTATGCGAAGGGAAGGTATTAGCACCCCTACGCATCCGTAGTACTCTACGGGATCCACGCACAAAAGGAAAGAATATTGGTTGCTAAAACACTGCTCAAACTCACACACACTGGCTGAAAGAGACAAAAGAAAACTGACTCAAACTGACTCGGCAGGATGTCGCATCCTGGGCCTACTTAGTCTATCAGGCATAGACATCAGAGTTGAAGTAGTTCGGACTGGGGAGACGACACATGCTCGCTAGGATATCGCATCCTATGCATACGTATCTTCTCGGACGGGAGAAGAATCAGAGCATTCGTAGCTCGGCTGACACGCACACAAACAAACAAGACACAGGCAAACGTGGAGCCCGACTGCCAATCACTGGACTTATGTCAGCATCCGAACCTACACACACACACCGGAACCCAAATGCCACTCGATGGACTTACATCGGCTTCCAAGCACACAACAACACAACAAGTTAATAGGGAGTCGGGGACTCAAGCCTATAACTGTCAAACAACACACACAAAGAGAAAAAAGGGCGCCCGGAGAGATCAGCTCAATCTCCTGCCTACATACTTCATCTGGTATGAAGATCAGGGCGATGTAGTTCCCCTACGCAGGGATAAAGGATCTAGCCTAACCAGATAATAGAGGGAGACACAACTCTAGGGAGACTAGACTCGAGCCTAGATGTTGTCATGCAAGATGGTCCCTAAGTTAAGGTTTCTAGCTAACAGACAAAAGAAAGGTCTCAATTGCAACTAGGGCAAGAGAAAGGGGATATCTCAATCACAACAGGGGTGAGAGAAAAGAATTAGTGTTAGTTGTTAGTCAAACTCGACAAAACATCGCATCTCGTGCCTACGTATCTCATCTGAACATGAGAATCAGAGTTGCCGTAGTTCGGCTAAACTATTACTGTTGGTTTGTGTGTTTTTTTAAGTGGACAACGTCACTGCACAATCTACCTGATGCTCGACCTTTGGAGACTTACTCATCTGTAGTAGAAGGAGTTAACATATCCTTAAGAGGGGATGATGTTTGTTTGTGTTTTAAGAAGGCTCAAGCAAGAAAGGAAGTCCTATACGAAGGAACCGTGCTACCTTAATTGACATGCAAACGAGACTACGCGGAGTCTAACAAACCTAGGGGATACAATCACACCACACAAACACATACAGCATAAAATAAACACACCAACAAGGGGGCTCAAACATGGGTTAGGTTTTAGTCGAGGGGTCACATCAACCTCAACAAACAAACCTCTGGAATGGGGTGAATGTTGCTCTTAACCTTGCCATTGAGGGGCTAAGGTGAAGCAGATGAAAGGAGATGAGGGGTGTGCCTCATTGCTCTTATCCCTGGCCAGGGAGAGCATTTGAATATCAGAAGGTGTGGGAGTTCAGAATGGGGGAACTCTATCCACAAGTGACTCTATAGATCTTGGGCTTTTACCCACTATGCATCAACACAGGTAGTGTGAGCAATGTGAGTGACACACAGACTAGCAGGGGATAGGTTGCTTATCCCTTGGTTCTGCCAATTGCCTCTTCACTTAGGAGGTCTTTGACTATGTACAAGGACAAATTAAACATACACAAACATTGCCTCTTAAGGAGGACTTCAGACAGTTGCCTGGCCAAGTAACAGGCCAGGTCTTCCAGACTACATGAAGAAAAAGGGATTATACCTCAAAGCAAGTTGCTATTAAAGCAAGGCAAAGCAAGTTCAAAGAACTAAGCAACTAATGGTACCTGAAATAGTCAAACAGATCAGTACACAATTCACAAGTTAAAGCAAAGGAAATAGGAATCAACAGTCAAATCAAACAATCAAATATGCAAAGCACAAGACTCAAATTATATGAGTCAAGCCACCTACAAAACCAAGAGGTTAGCTCAATGATATTCAAGTAAGCTCAATCAAAAGAAATGGTTTCATTGGAGCATTTGTTGGTCAACCTGAAAACACAAGCTCAAAAGTAAGTAACAGGACCACTAGGGCAAGCCTAGGGTCAAAAGAGAATGAAAAAGTCAAAACAGCAAAGGGCAAGCATTCAAAATCATGTTCAAACATTTAGGAAGCAAACCCAATTCGTTTCATGTTCATATCATGCATCATCATCATTTCATAAGCAAAAGAAGTCAAAGCATGGCAAGTGAGAGCTCATAGAAGTCAACAGAAAGACTTGCATCAAAAGTCAACCCAAACATTTCCAAAAATCACCAAATAAATCATGAACAATCCTAACACATAGCATGGTAAGCATGTCAAAATTCATCCCATTTGGACAAGTGGAAGGCAGTCAATGAAAATCAGAAAGTCAAAGCAATTTTGAACATGCTCAAAGAAGTCAACCAAACATGCATCAACTTAGAAAAATCATAAGTCAGAGATGGTGTATGATAAATGAATGGGACTAAAACCATGGCAAAGATGAGAATGTCTAGTTATCTCATGTAAAAATTCATGTCCATCTAATAAAGTATGAGGATTTCACAAATGGAATGGCAAGATGTGTCACACAAAGTCAACATTTTGGTCAAACAGGGGAGAAAATCTCAAACAATTAGGAAATGCTACAATTAATTCCAAGAAAAATCACAAGTGAACTAGACATATGAGAGTAGGTTCATGCAAAAATTTACATCAATTGGAGGTCAACAGGCATGGATACAAAAATCAACAATTTGCACATCAATGGTGTGACACAAATTGTCACACCCTACTTCAAAAATTCACAACTCCCAATCCAGATAAGAGAAATTCACAAACTTTACATCAAAATAAACATGAATGAGTCTAGTTTATGCACAAAATATTTCAGGGTCATTGGATATATCATGATCATTTCACAAATGAATTGGCAAAAGGTACAAAATATGCATACATGTCACAAACCCTAGCATCATTAAAAATTCAACCATCAAAAAAATCAGCAAAAATCATGATAAAAAAGTAGAGATTCATATGAGTAATATGCAAAAATTTTCATGAATTTTGGATTTGAAATGAATAATCTATGAATTTTCAAAGTTTGATGATCAAATGAAATGAAAATGAGAAAATAAAATGAATTAAATTGAATTTAAATGGACCGGATGGCAAAGCTGTAATTATGGCACTCATTTATCAGAACGGTGCCGTTTAGGGCCACGAAATAAAATGTTCTTATTGGCGCATGAATGAACAGGATCATGCAATACGTGAATAGTGAAATTCTGGGCATGGCTTATGAAATTAGGGTTTACTCAAGAACAGGAACAATGTTCATCACCTTCAATCGAGCTCAACAATAAAAATTCCCAGAAATCGAAATTGGCTACACAGAAATGATCATCAAGGCATGGCAAACACGAATCCATCATCACTTTTCACTAAAACATCATACATCTCATGAATCGAGCAGAAATAACAATGAACATCAAATTTCATTTCTAAATATCTCAACCATTACTCAACTATTTTTCATGATGTAAAGCTCATTAGAATCAGCACATTAAGATCTACAATAAGCATAGCATGGTTTTGAGAAATTAGAGATTTGAAAATTTACTTGATTCTGAAGAAATGAGTGCAGCAGTGGTTGTTTGGTCTGGTAAGCTCGAAACAGATGCCTTAGGGACCTCCAAATGATGATTGGTGAAGATGCTTTGGCTCAATGAAGCTTGGCATGGAGTTATACGATTTCTGCCATGGATGATGTTCTGAAAAACCAGCCCAGCAAAACAGCTTTACAGATGTGGAAATGAGGTTGCAATGAGTTCACAATGTTGCTTGGATGGTGGATCGAGCAAGGCAAGGCTCAGTTCTTTGAGAGTTTTTGACAAATTTTGAAAATGTCAAGAAATGGATTTTTGAGAGAGTGAGTGATTTTTGTTTGCACAATGACTGCTAGGGCTTCACAAATGATCAGAAAAGTGTTAATATACTTCTGTTTAAGTTCTAATCCCAAGTATGCTAAGCATGTTTTGCCTTAATGAAGCCAATTGCTAATTTGCCAAATTTGGTCCCAATGGAGGTATGATGGTAGTTAAGGCACGAAATGGGCCTTGCACAAGTCAGAAATATCATCTTAAATCAATCCCAATTGGCCACTTGGATGGAAAATGATTAATTCAAAAATCCAATTTTGCACCTCACTTGAAATTAAACATGATAGTTCAAAAAGGGCCCTTTTGATTGGCAATGTTTTGGTACATGAAAGTTATATTTTTGGAAAGAGGAGGTTAAATGTGGTTTGTTGGAAAAAACCTCACCAATTTTGGCCAAATGGTTTGAGAGATATGGCCTTTTGAAGTTCAAGATTTTGTGAAAATGATTTGATCATATCTTGCCAACCATACATGGGAATTGAGAGTTCTTGGACTTTTTGGAAATGGGAGAACAAGATCTTCAACTTTCTTGTTGGGCAAAAATTCATTTGAATCTTGTATCATGATGTAAGTTTGGGATCAAGAAGTTTCCATTTTTGGCAGTTAAGATTACAGGTCCAGTTTCTATTTTTGGAACTTTTCTGATTGGCTTCAAATTCTTCAATGATATTGTTTGCCATGATATATGAGGCCTATTGGGACATGAATAAGCTCTCTCAAACCAAATCCATCCATCAAAACCATAAAATCAACCACAGTTGACAAAGTTTGACTTTTTAGGGTTTCTGACTGATTGTGCATGGACTGATGACCTCTGAGCCTCCAATCTTTGACCAAAACACTTCAAATGGACCTCCAAGTAATGTGAACATGTTGGACCAAACCTAAGGCCTTGGCTCCTTGAGAAACACTGTTGCTTGCTTGGTTGACTGATCTCCTGATCAGTTTGACCTAATTTCTTGCTTGGCTTGCACTTGAGGCAAATGGGGCAATGCAATGCTATGCAATGGACCATGATATGCTATGACCTAATATGAAAATGTATGTACAATGATGGGTGCAAATTTGAGGTGCTACACTTGGTACCTTTGATTTGTGTGTTATTGTGCAGGAATTAGGCATGAAATAATAGAAAATGAAGGCACAAGAAAGTTGGCAAAGGGACCAAAAAAAGGATGCATTCATCAGCTTGCTTGCTAGGCGAGGGCTGTGGCGAAGAGCTCATTAGGCGAGCACCCAGCGAGCACCCAGCGAACAGCTCCAATATTTTACAGTAGCAAACATCAACAAACTCACTAGGTGAGCAGCCACCGAAGGTGGTAGCGAACACGTCCAGACTTGGTCAAAAGCGCAGCCAGCACTCACTCGCTAGGCGAGCCATTAGTGAGCTCCCAGCGAGCAATTCCAGTAGAAAAACCTCTTAAGCTCGCTGGAGCGAAGGTTGAAGCGTGGGCTTCGCCTAGCGAAGGTTTTGTTCGCCTACCTAACATGCAAATATGGCAAAGGATATTTCTTTGGGTGCAGGTGCCTCAGGTGCCTCATTTTGGGGCTCGCTAGGCGAGCCATTCTGCTCGCCTAGCGAGCATGACAACTCAGTAGCATCACTATAAGTAGCAGGGGCTACTTTTTGGAGCCATACCTTACACTTCCATACTTTTGTACTTTTTAGATATTTTTTCCAGCATTGCTCTAGAGATACTTTGTGACCTGGAAATCATTTCTCTTCATGTCTTAACAATCTTTCACAAAAAGAAGGTGGATTCCCATCCAATCTCGATTATTCGACTCGGATGTGGATCAACCTTCTTCCGAAACTTGTTGACCAAGCTACCATGAAAATGAGTAGCTAAGTTCTTCATGTTGTCAAGGTTAGATGTAGATGGTCATAAGATTTGTGTGTATATGAGATGATCTTCATTTGTAAACTCTTTAATGATGAATATATGGTGAAAACTTTGTTTTATTGAAAACTCTTTGTGTTGGTTTATGATCGAGAGATGTTTACCAACTCTTTACCTAGGTTTTCATCCAATCTTGTTTGTTATCTAGAGATAGTAATGAATGATTTTGTTCACCATAAGGTTGAACCAAAAAGTTGTCATTTTGATAGATTGTGTTAGAGATAAACAATGGATCAAAATGGGAAAACTCACAATGTGTGTTAGAGATAAACACATTGGGAGGACTTTGTGAAATAGTTTATCATCTAAAGGAGTTTATAAGTTTTGATTGATCGAACATATACATGCAAAGTGATTGTCGAACCCTAACTTTGGCAATATTTCTCAAATATTAAAACCAAATCTTTTACCGCATTTTATTACAATTTTATGCAAGATATTGTGACTCAAACCAAAACCCCCTTGTTACTATGAGTTAAGAATTGAAACAACTGTCGAACGGTGGCGATATCTCACAATCCTTGTGGAGACGATAACAAAAACCCGACACTTAAAAACACAATCAACAAAATGGCGCCGTTGCCGGGGAGGTTACCGCTTCAGAGAAGGAAATCCGGGAAGAGTTTCCTGATGAAAAACTTTTCAAAATTCAAGTTAGGCCGTGGTTTGCAGACTTTGCGAACCACAAGGCTAGTGGTTTTGTGCCTCCCGACCTAACTTCGAACCAAAAAAGGAAGTTTCTTTCGGATGCCAAGTATTACGTATGGGATGACCCGTACTTGTTTAAGTTGGGTAGTGATAACCTTTTAAGGAGATGCGTTACTGGCGATGAAGCGCAGAGCATCCTTTGGCATTGTCACAACTCGCCTTACGGCGGACACTATAATGGGGTGAGAACGGCCACTAAAATCCTTCAGTCAGGATTTTATTGGCCCACTATTTTCAAAGACGCACATACCCATGCGCAAAGTTATGATAGTTGCCAGAGAAGCGGTGGGATTGGTAAGAGAGACGAGGTGCCTCTCTAAAACATCCAAGAGGTCGAAGTATTTGATTGTTGGGGCATCGATTTTGTAGGACCATTCCCACCCTCTTATGGTAACGAGTATATGCTTGTCGCAGTTGATTACGTTTCTAAGTGGGTTGAGGCGATTGCCTCACCTCGGGCGGATGCGAAAACGGTAATAATTTTTTTGAAGAAAAACATATTTTCCCGTTTCGGAACCCCCCAAGTGTTGATAAGTGACGGAGGGTCAGACTTTTGTAATGCACCGTTGGAAAGCATTTTAAAACATTACGGTGTATCACGCAGAGTGGCAACTCCGTATCACCCACAGGCTAATGGTTAAGCCGAGGTATCTAATCGTGAGATTAAGAGAATTCTCGAAAAAACTGTGTCAAATTCGAAAAAAGAGTGGTCACAAAAATTGGATGAAGCGTTATGGGCATACCGTACCGCCTTTAAAGCTCCAATTGGGCTCACTCCTTTTCAATTGGTGTTTGGTAAAACTTGCCATTTGCCGGTCGAATTGGAGCACAAAGCCTTGTGGGCTCTGAAAATTTTAAATTTTGAAAAGGATTTGACCGGTGAGAAAAGGAAGGTGCAACTGCTCGAGTTGGAAGAGATGCGCAATGCCGCATATCACTCAAGTTGGTTGTACAAAGAGAAGGTAAAAAAATATCATGACAAAAAGCTTCGAAAGAAAGAATTTGTGCCCGGACAGTTGGTCTTATTGTTCAATTCCAGGTTGTAGTTATTCCCCGGAAAGTTGAAATCAAAATGGTCCGGGCCATTTCGGGTCAAAGAAGTTAAGGAGTACGGAGCTATTGTCATTGAGGACATGGAAAAGAAGGAGAGTTGGACCGTTAATGGCCAACGTTTGAAGGTTTATCTCGGCGGTCATGTGGATCGCGAGAGCTGTGCTATTTCTTTGGATGCTCCTCTGTGAGCATCGAACCGTCAAGCTTATCCGACGTTAAACAAGCGCTTGTTGGGAGGCACCCCAACATTGTAAGTATTTACAGTTTTTCTGTGGTGTCGTATTGGGATTCCAATTGATAAACCTTGCTGAATGTACCAGGAATGCTATTTTGAAAAAGCAAATGTTGTCATGCTTGCTAGATGCTCGCTAGGCGAAGCAGTAGCGAGCGGATTCGCTAGCTGCTCGTTAGGCGAAGCAGCAGCGAGCGCTGTGTGGCAGAACTCATTTAATTCTCAACAAGCCACTCTTTTGGGCCCAAGTACCTTTTTTCTTTTTAATGTTATAACTCTGAACTCCAGAACTCACACACACTCTCTCACTTTGCATCTCACTCACAACCCCACCTTTTACATTGCAACCATCATTGTGCATTCTAACTTCTATAGATCTCAAACCAGGTTTGCTCCTTCTCATTACTTTATGCTTTCACATTGTAAATTTCTGAAGTATATGTCATTTATGGTGAATTTGGGGGAATGAGTGCATTAGGTTTTGCATGTGGGTGTAGATTTGCATTGCATGTACCTTAGAACGACGCCTTTCATGATAAATCATTTTGTTCTGAAATAGATACCATGAGACCTTGGGTTTTTCTGAAATTTCAGTGTAAACATTGCAGAACCCAAAAACCCGTAAGATTCGCTAGCAACTCGCTAGGCAAATCAGTGGCGAGCATTCGCTGCCACTTCGCTAGGCGAACCTGTAGCGAAGCTTCGCTAGGTTCTCGCTAGGCGAAGCAGCGACCATGACAGTAGTTGGAATTCTGTTTTGCTTTCTAATCTGTTTTGTGTTTGTGTTGTTTCCTCTCTATGTCTTTGCAGATGGAATCCAGGTCCGGCGCTTCGAAAAAGGGAAAGGGCGGGAACACTTCCCGTCCCGTGCCCATACAATTCGACACCGACAAATTTGTCGGGCCAAAGCAAGCAGCTAGATATGTTGCTTTGGAAAAGAGAAAGATTTTGCCGGAAAAGAGATTTATAATCAACCCTGAAGGCACCTACGGTACATTCGCCGGGTTGATTAACAGCAAAAAGTGGGACCAATTGATATCTCCCCTAGAGCATTATGACATCACAACAGTCCGTGAGTTCTACGCGAACGCACTGCCGAACGACGATGAGCCATTCACATGGACGTCTAGAGTGTCCGACCGTCCTGTTGCGTTCGATCGGGATGCAATTAACCGTGTCCTGGGTGAACCGCTCCATCTGGGAGCCAATGAGAGAGACACTTACCATAGAGATTTAAGGCTTCACCGGGATACCGATTCAATTTCTGCTGCCCTGCTCTTGGAAGGGAAATCTGTTGAGCTGAACCCATCTGGGGTTCCGATGAGATACCATAGGGAGGACATGATTCCCTTGGCTCAATTGATCCTTTTGTTGGTTCTTACAAACATAAAACCCAAGTCTCACACTTCTACCGTGCCGATCCCAATGGCACACTTGGTTCACTGCATCCTCACGAATATCCAGATTGATGTGGCGAGGATTATTGCTTTGGAGTTGAAGTCCGTGATTGAAAGCGGGCTAAAGTCGGGGGCACAAGTGAATTGTCCCCTTGCTTTCCCGTGTCTAATCATGGCTTTGTGCCAACAAGCGAGGGTGAGGCTACCCTCCAAGGGTCAAGTAAGGATCCCGCCGGCCATTGATGACAGATACGTGGCCAAGTACTGCAAACCGAAGAATTTAAGAAGTAGTTCAGCTGCTGAGGTTACCGGGGCTTCTGATTGTCCTGGTACTTTTACTCTAGGATCCGATCCTTTCCAGCAGGCTGTCTGCAACTATAACTGGGATTGGATGGCGGCAACTCAGCGCGCCATGCTCGATATGCACGATTCTATGCAGCTGTTACAGTTGCAGATGCGTGACCCCTCCGGTGAGCATTTTATGATGACTCATGAGCAGTTTCTGTAGCACGCTAGCTGGCCTGATGACAGGCCTGTGTTTGGAGAGGGGGCGGGTGCTGGTGCAGCTGGTGCTGGTGCTTCTTCTGGTGCTGCTGAAGATGATGATGATGATGCTACCGGTTCTGAAGCCGGTAGTGATGAGGGTTATGAGTCCTTGGAGGGCTAAGTTTGTTTTATTTTTCATATTATGTTTTATTTTTATTGTATTTTCAGATTTGTTGTATTTTTATTTTGGTTATGTACTTTTGGGGTGTTTTGTCCCCCATGCACAATTTTAAATTTTGAAGTAATGTTATTATTTATGTTTTAAATTTCTTTTGTTTTAATAAATTTTTGGTTGGTTGAGTGTCAAACCTTCTAGATTGGTTGCTCCTCAAAGAAGTATCCAATGAAGGTGCATTCGAGCTTGGATGACAATGATAAAAATAAACAAGTGAATAATGCTAAGGTACATGGTCACCTCCGGCTAGAATTTTAGAATGCATTAAGAACTTTACTCTTTTTTGTAATTGAATATTGTCTTTTTGCAACATAATTGAATGAATGTTTCATCTAGGACTTAAAACAACAAATTGTGAGGAAACCTCCATTGTACACTTAAATGCTGGATTCTAATAAGCTTTGTTGATTCATTTGATTCATGCTTTGTCTTTTATTATTGTGAATATGTGGAAGCAATTAGAAATGATCAAGGCACTTGTTTTCTATCAAGCACAACCAGTTCCAAATACAACTTACCTGTGAGCAGAGAGAGTATTCGTTAACCCCTTTGAGCTTAAACAGTTGCATCTCAGCTTGAAATAAAGCGAGATTTCAAAAATCTTTTTTTTTGAAACCCGAAATTTTTTGATAATTGTTCTTTTGCCGTAAAAAGTCAAGAGCATTCACTTAGGGTGAGTAAGAAATAAGTTGGGGAGAACGAAAATGAGAATCGGTAAGTGCCACAGCTCTTGAAAAACCGAGCAAGCATAATTTTTTTTTATATATAAAATATAGAAAAGAGAAACATCTGTTTTGTAAATATGATGTGAAAGAAAAGAAAAAATAAAGAAAATGAAAATGAATGCTTGCTTGGAAGGAAAATAGTGAAAAACAAAAATTGAGTTGTGAAATAAGAGTTGTGAAGGTTTCAAATGAGAAACAAATGGAACGAAGTTGAGATGTGTAAATAATGTACAGTGAATGTCACTTTTGCATCGGCAATTTCATTTTCAATGGCCTTAGAAATGACCCTTGTTTGTTAACCTAACCAAGCTTCAACCGAAAAGTCCTTAGTGATCTTCGTGCTTCCACATTACCATTTATAATTGTTAGACATTGTATGAACTGAATTGATTTCTTCATTGTTTGTTGGAGAGTGAGATTATTCCCGCGGTTGCAAACGCGTAATTTCTTCAATCCTTATTCGAAGAGGAGAGATAGGGTGATTCATTCAAGATAATATTGTTGTGGATAGATACATATTTCGCATTGCTATTAAGTTTTAGTTCTTGTGTATTATGTTATTCTAACCGTTGGAAATTTGTATCTGCTGATTCTCTTGTGTTTGAGCCGTTTTATCCGACTTCGGAGAAACCTTTTTCTTAAAGCAAATCCTCCCGTCCTTCAAGAGGCATACTTTGCTTGATGACAAGCAAGAATCTAGTTGGGGAGAGTTGTTAGATACCCAAAAGTGCTTATTTGAGCTATCAAATATGGGCATCTTTCACTCCATTTCCTTGCTAAAGTGTTCGAAACCACCTTTGTTTTAGATGAATTGCAATACAATGATAAACGATCTTGGTACCTTTGATTTGTGTGTTATTGTGCAGGAATTAGGCATGAAATAATAGAAAATGAAGGCACAAGAAAGTTGGCAAAGGGACCAAAAAAAGGATGCATTCATCAGCTTGCTCGCTAGGCGAGGGCTGTGGCGAAGAGCTCGCTAGGCGAGCACCCAGCGAGCACCCAGCGAACAGCTCCAGTATTTTACAGTAGCAAACATCAACAAACTCGCTAGGTGAGCAGCCAGCGAAGGTGGTAGCGAACACGTCCAGACTTGGTCAAAAGCGCAGCCAACACTCACTCGCTAGGCGAGCCATTAGCGAGCTCCCAACGAGCAATTCCAGTAGCAAAACCTCTTAAGCTCGCTGGAGTGAAGGTTGAAGCGTGGGCTTCGCCTAGCGAAGGTTTTGTTCGCCTAGCGAACATGAAAATATGGCAAAGGATATTTCTTTGGGCGCAGGTGCCTCAGGTGCCTCATTTTGGGGCTCTCAAGGCGAGCCATTCTGCTCGCCTAGCGAGCATGACAGCTCAGTAGCAGCACTATAAGTAGTAGGGGCTTCTTTTTGGAGCCATACCTTACACTTCCATACTTTTGTAGTTTTTAGATATTTTTTCCAGCATTGCTCTAGAGATACTTTGTGACCTAGAAATCATTTCTCTTCATCTCTTAACAATCTTTCACAAAAAGAAGGTGGATTCCCATCCAATCTTGATTATTCGACTTGGATGTTGATCAACCTTCTTCCGAAACTTGTTGACCAAGCTACCATGAAAATGAGTAGCTAAGTTCTTCATTTTGTCAAGGTTAGATGTAGATGGTCATAAGCTTTGTGTGTATATGAGATGATCTTCATTTGTAAACTCTTTAATGATGAATATATGGTGAAAACTTTGTTTTATTGAAAACTCTTTGTGTTGGTTTATGATCGAGAGATGTTTACCAACTCTTTACCTAGGTTTTCATCCAGTCTTGTTTGTTAGCTAGAGATAGTAATGAATGATTTTGTTCACCATAAGGTTGAACCAAAAAGTTGTCATTTTGATAGATTGTGTTAGAGATAAACAATGGATCAAAATGGGAAAACTCACAATGTGTGTTAGAGATAAACACATTGGGAGGACTTTGTGAAATAGTTTATCATCTAAAGGAGTTTATAAGTTTTGATTGATCGAACATATACATGCAAAGTGATTGTCGAACCCTAACTTTGGTAATATTTCTCAAATATTAAAACCAAATCTTTTACCGCATTTTATTACACTTTTATGCAAGATATTGTGACTCAAACCAAAACCCCCTTGTTACTACGAGTTAAGAATTGAAACAACTGTCGAACGGCGGCGATATCTCATAATCCCTGTGGAGACGATAACAAAAACCCGACACTTAAAAACACAATCAACACTGTAGCACCTCAAATTTGCACCCCCCATTTGTATATTCATTTCATTTTTTAGGTCATTAACATTGCATTAACATTGCATAGTACCTTGCATCTTATCAGTCAAGACTGGTATCAGGAGAATTCATTTGAGCAAGAGACCAAGGTTTTCCATGAGATAAAGGCCCTATGGTTGTTCTAGAGAGCTTACATGAGCCAAGGTTCATTTTGAAGCCATTGTACCAAGTGTTAGAGGCTCAAAGTCCACAGTGCAGTTTCAGGTCATCTAGGGCCCATGAAAGTCAACAACAAGTCAACTGAGGGCTAGGAGGTGGAGAAATGGTTTGAGACACTTCATTCATGTCTAAAAGAGGTTTACTCATCATGTCAAACATCTACCTTGAAGATTTTGAAGCCAGATCAAAAGTTTCCCAAAATGGAAAGTGACCTGTAATTTAAAGTTTCCAAAAATGGCAAGTTTTTAGACCAACTTCAACTTGACTTTCCAACATCACAGAAGCTTCAAATGAAGTTTTGTTCAACATGAAAGTTGAGGATCTTTCTCTCCCATTTCCAAAAAGTCCAAGATCATGAGCATCTGATGAATGGTTGAGAAGATATGATCAAATCATTGCCAAGTGTGCATGGAACTTCAAAAGGCCATAACTTTTGACTCATAACTCCAAATTGAGTGCTCCTTTTTGCATAATTCTTCTCATGACATGAACTTTACAAATCCATCAAGGCATTACATGAAATTTCATCATATGGTCATTTGTGCATACATGTGATTTTTGGAGGGAAAATCATGAATTCAAAATTGGTGCATCATGTGGACTTTTTAACCATTCCAACATGTTCATAAGAGGATTTTAAGTGAAATTGCATGGCCTTGTTACTGTTCACGTGGGATTGCATGCATGGGGTGAAAAAATCAAATTTTGCATAACACCTCTTTTCTCATTAAAATTTAATTAGCCAAGCCTAAGCATGATTAGGAAATGGATTAACATGTCATATAAATAGCTAATCATAACAGAATTTTCACAATTCACAATTCTAGATCTAGATCCAAAATTTCCCTCCAAATTTTCTCTCCACTATAATTCAAAAATTCTTCAAAGAACACTTGATTTTCATTGCATATTTTGTTTCCTTGGTCCTCATTTGGTAGAGTTCAAGTCATTGATTGAAGAAATTGGTGAAGAATCAAGCAATTCCATACATGAACATGAACATGGAGTTTTGAAGATCTAGCTAGATCCAAGCCATTCCAAGAGTTGATTTGTGCTTCAGAAGTGGTAACAAGGTTGATAGAAGAGATTTGGATGCTGCTAACCACCTGAACACGCTACTGCCATTGTTGGAGCTTCAAGAGGTCACAATTTCGCATCTCTTAATTCTTTGTTTCCTTGCCATAATTGTATAGTGCGTGTTCTGCTGATTCTCCTGATATAAAATTCTTGAAAAATGGACAAGTATTCATGGAGTTATGATGATTTGAATGTTTGGATCCATAATATGTTCTTCTTCGATTTGCATTTTTTATGAGGAATTAATAAAAAATAATGGTGGATTCATGATCTACATGCCAAGACGAGTCCAATGGTATATAATTTCGCAAATTCTGGAAAAAAAATTCATGTGACGTTACTGTTCATCCACCGTCTTCATGAGGAAGACGGTGGTTTCCACCGCTGTTGGCCGTCCAGGAACAGTGCACGCCGCCTTCTGCAAACCCTAGGGGCGACATCCAAAACGACACCGTTTTGCCAGCGAGCGCTCCCTCCCTTCGATTCCCAGCACGCGCATTTCTTTTTTTTCAATTTTTTCCTCATTAGCCAAACGACTTCGTTTGGACAAGTAGCGCTGGACCTCCTTCGAATCTGGCCTGGCGCATTTCCCATTTTATTCAATTCATTTCATTATTTCTTCATGTTTTGGCAATTTTAATTTCATTATTTCATGATATTCAAAAAATCACCAAAAATAAAATAATGAACCAATTAATTCCAGATTTTTTTCTACATGATCCTTGAGATGTCTTCTATTTTTTGATGTGGATTTCTGAAATTGTGCATGGCTGGAATTTTAATTGTGCTAGACTCTTTAGACATGTATGCTTTTGTGACCATGCCTCATTCAAACTAATGTGAAATGCTCAATAATGATCCAATTTCCATGAATTTTATGTGCTGATTCTCAACATGTTGTGTGATTTTTGAGGCTTGGTTGTGCATTTTTATCATTTTTCATTTCTGTTTTAGGCATCTGCTAATATGGTGTGACAATGTGTGTCACACAATTTGATGTTGATCTTCTCCATTTTCATTGCCTTGCCAATTGAGCTCCTCTGTTTATAATTTTTGGTATGATGCTTATATTTGACATGTTGTGTGCACATAAAAATTTCCAGAATTGTTTGATTTATTTCTGTTTTGATATGGAATTTTGATTCTTCATGTCCAATTGTGATCACCTTGTGTACCTTTTGCCTTATCTTGTGCAATTAATTACTTTGCTTGATGATTTTGACTTGGTCCTTTTTAGGACATGTTCTTGATTGAATGTAGTTGCTTCATGTTGAATATCAAGTTCTGTTTTGGCTTTTTGATTCACTTTTGACACTAGGCTTTGCCCTAGGGGTTTGTACTCACATTTGAGCTTTGAATTTCAGGTTCAAGCATTCATCTCCATGATTGATTTTGCCTCATCATTTGAGCTTGGATATTTGCTATGTTTGCTAACCTTTGGTTCTTTTGTAGGTCCTTTGGTGAATCACTTGAGTGTTTGCCTTATGGCTTACATGTTGTACATATTGGGATTGTCTGTCTGTTGTTATCTGTTAACTGCTGGTTGTTTGTCTGAGTATCCTACTGATGTTTTAGATTTTCTTACAGGTACTTTAGCCGCTTTAACTCATTGCTTGAGTTGCTTTGCTTTGCTTGTGGTTGGCATACCACCTAGGTAACTTCCTATTCTCCATGTAGTCTGGAAGACCTGTCATGTTCTTTTGGCAGGCACCTGTCTGAAGCCCTCCTTAAGAGGCAATGTTTCTGCTTGTTTATCTTTGTGCCTTGTACATGTAAAGACCTCCTAAGTGAAGAGGCATTGGCAGATAGAAGGGATGTGTAATCCATCCCCAGCTATTCAGTAAAGTCTTACATATCGCTCGCACTACATGCTGATGCATTTGAATAAACGCCTAAGATCCTTGTATATAGAGTCAGTCATGTGGAGTAGAGTCCCACATTCTGGACTCCCACACCTTCATTGTTTGAAGCTCTCCCCGGCCAGGGATAAGAGCTATGAGGTCTGATCCTCATTTCCCATTTCATCTGCTTCACCCTAACTCTCAATGTTAGGGTTAAGAGCTCAAAACACCCATAACAGAACCGACTTGTTTGTCGAGGTCGATATGACCCCTTGACTAAAGCCCAGCCTTGTATGAGCCATTTGTTTGCATATAGTGTGTGTGCTTGCTCTCCTGTGCTTGTGATTGCTTATTTGCTGTTTAGGCCAGCTTGCTCCCCGTGCGAGTTAGGATTAGAGACCTCAACATAGGGATTGTATGCATGACAACTTCTAGGCTCGAGTCGTAGTCTCCCTAGTAGCTTGTTATCTCCCTAGTCTCTAGTTAGGATAGTCTTCCCTGTTAAGGGGAACTACGTCGCCCTGATCCTCATACCAGATGAGGTACGTAGGCATGAGATGAGCTGATCTCTCCGGGCGCCCTTTTTCTTTTTCAACCCCCTTGTGTGTGTTTGGAGTCTGACGTAAGTCCAACGATTGGCAGTCGGTTTCCTGTCTGTGTTTGTTTGTTTGGAGTCTGACGTGAGTCTAGTGATTGGCAGTCGGTTTCCTGTGTGTGTTTGTTTGTGCAGAGTCTGACGTAAGTCCAGCGATTGGCAGTCGGTTTCCTGTGTGTGTTTGTTTGTTTGGAGTCTGACATAAGTCCAGCGATTGGCAGTCGGTTTCCTGTGTGTGTTTGTTTGTTTGGAGTCTGACATAAGTCTTGCGATTGGCAGTCGGTTTCTTGTTTGTGTTCTCTTTGGCGTGCGTTAGCCGAGCTACGAGTGCTCTGATTCTTACTCTGGTTAGAGAAGATACGTATGCATAGGATGTGACGTCCTAGCGAGCACGTTTCCCATGTCCCCGAACTACGTCGACTTTGATGTTTGTGTCTGACAAACTACGCAGGCCCAGGATGCGACATCCTGCCGAGTCCGCTTTCTCCGCTTCTTCCGTCTTTCCTGTGTTTCATTCTAGTTTTGTGCAGTTTTTGAGTAGTTATTTAGCAACCTTTCTTCTATTCTTTCTGAGCGTAGATCCCGTCGAATACGATGGATGCGTAGGGGCGCTAATACCTTCCCTTCACATAACCGACTCCCGATCCTTGCATCTCTGGTCGCGAGACCATTTCCTTTCCAGGTTTACTTCGAGCGTTTCCTTTCCCTCCTTTGGGATAAATAACGCACGGTGGCGGCTCTGTTTCTTTTCCCGCCGGTTTTTCGCGTAATGTAACAAAATGTTAGTAAATGGTTAGTCAAATGTTAGTGATGAGTTTTAATTGATTAAGTCATTCTTTGGAGAACACTCAACCATTCATTCACAAGTATGAATCCTTGAACCAAGACATCTTCCATGATAAGGGCTCCAACTTGGATAAATCAACAAGTATGCCACTAGCTCTCATGAATGGAAAAAGGGTCAAGTTCCCACACAATGACATGAAGAATGAGAGACTTACAATCTCACTTACTAGAATGTTATGCCTTGAGGGACAAATTTATCTCTATGTTAAGCAATAGTAATTGGAGTTATGTAGAACTCACAACTATCTGATTTCGGCCAATAAAAATATCGGTGCTAATGCAGGTTAGAGATTTGGTACAAAGAACCAAACTCCTAAAACATATCACTCACTAAAAAAACGGGGAAGACCTATCTCAGTCAGACTTGTGTTAATCCATCTGACACGAGGTGATTGATGAATCAACTAGAATTTAGACATTGGAGAATTCATTGGTCAAATGAAGGATTGGGAAAGAAGGAATCAAGGTGAATAGGGAAGGGGAAATATAAACATAAATTGACCATAAGAATAATTTCATCTAATCAATACCATCCATTCATTTTGGGAGATGAAATGTACATTTCACCAATCCCCTAAATCCAATGGTATTTATCAAACAAAAGTCAAATCAACCATGACCAAGGCCCAAACAGAAAGTCAAACATCACAAGACTATTAAAATGGCTAAACATAATTTTTAAACATTTAATCAATCAAAAATTCAATTAAAAATAAATTAAAATGAATTTTAATTTGGACAAAACCCTAAATCCCTTCAAAACACCAAATAAATGGCCAAAGGATTCATCCTATGTCAAACAAGGTCAAAGGACCTTAGACAAAAAATTTCATGATTTTTGGAAAGTTCGAATTATTTTAAAATAATTAAAAATAAGCCAAAAAACATTTAATTCATGAAAAATATCAAAATTAATCGAAAAAATAATTTAAATTCAAAATATGAAAGAGGAAACTATTTAAATATTTTTGTTGAAAGTCCCATTTTTTGGTTTAAAAATGCAATTAATATGAATTAAACAAATAAAGGAGCTAAATAGAAAATCAGAATTCAAATAGAAATTAGAAAAAAGGAAGGCCATCAGATCTCCCTCATTAATTGAGGTGGCAAATATGATGGCCAAGTGCGCGCTTCCCACCATACTCCTCAGTCAACGTATCATAGGGATGCTAATCAAAAGGAAGGATCAGGATTAGAACGTGGCTTCATGATCAGATGGTCTAGACACTGCCAGCACACCACCGGAGCCTTAGTGTCGCATTACGCGAAAAACCGGCGGGAAAAGAAAGAAACAACAGAGCCGCCACCGTGCGTTATTTATCCCAAAAGAGGGAATGGAAACACTCGAAGTAAACCTGGGAAAGAACATGGTCTCGCGACCAAAGAGAATGGGTTCGGGAGTCGGTTATGCGAAGGGAAGGTATTAGCACCCCTACGCATCCGTAGTACCCTACGGGATCCACGCACAATAGAAAGGAAAATTGGTTGCTAAATACTGCTCAAACACACACACACACTGGCTGAAAGAGACACGAGAAACTGACTGAACTGACTCGGCAGGATATCGCATCCTGGGCCTACTTAGTCTATCAGGCATAGACATCAGAGTCGAAGTAGTTCGGACTGGGGAAACGACACATGCTCGCTAGGATATCGCATCCTATGCATGCGTATCTTCTCGGACGAGAGAAGAATCAGAGCATTCGTAGCTCGGCTGACACACACACAAACAAACGAGACACAGGCAAACGTGGAGCCCGAATGCCAATCACTGGACTTACATCAGCATCCGAACCTAAACACACACACACTGGAACCCAAATGCCACTCGATGGACTTACATCGGCTTCCAAGCACACAACAACACAACAAGTTGATAGGGAGTCGGGGACTCGAGCCTATAACTGTCAAGCACACACTCAAACAAACAGACAACAAATTGCCAAGGAGTCAGGCACTCGAGCCTAGCAACTGTCAGACAACACACACAAAAAGAAAAAAGGCGCCCGGAGAGATCAGCTCAATCTCCTGCCTACATACTTCATCTGGTATGAAGATCAGGGCGATGTAGTTCCCCTACAGAGGGATAAAGGACTAGCCTAACCAGATAACAGAGGGAGACACAACTAGGGAGACTACGACTCGAGCCTATCATGCAAAATCATCCCTAAGTTAAGGTTTCTAGCTAACTGGCACAGGGAGCCAGCCTATCCTAGACATGACTTGCACAGGAAGCAAGCCACACACACACTTAACTTGCACAGGAAGCAAGCCAAGCAAAACCTAACTTGCACAGGAAGCAAGTCTAAACTAACCCTAACTTGCACAGGAAGCAAGTCAAACAAACATACAAGCACAGATAGCACACACTATACCAAAGCAAGTGGCTCAAACAAGGCTAGGTTTTAGTCGAGGGGTCATATCAACCTCAACAAACAAACCTCTGGAATGGGGTGAGTGTTGCTCTTAACCTTGCCATTGAGGGGCTAAGGTGAAGCAGATGAAAGGAGATGAGTGAAGATAAGACTTCACAGCTCTTATCCCTGGCCTGGGAGAGCTCAAGACAAGAATGTGTGGGTTCAGAAAGTGGGAACCCTTCTACACATTTAAAACTGACTCAACTGTGCAATTGCACAAGATCTTGGGTTTTTATCTGTAATGCATCAACACAGTGGTGTGAGCAAAACAGATGACACACTGAATAGCAGGGGATAGGTTGCATATCCCTTGGGTTCTGCCAATTGCCTCTTCACTTAGGAGGTCTTTGACTCTATGCAAGGACAAAATTAAACATCCACAAACATTGCCTCTTAAGGAGGACTTCAGACAGTTGCCTGGCCAAGTAACAGGCCAGGTCTTCCAGACTACATGAAGTTTAGAAGTATACCTCAATGCAAATTGCTTATACAAGCAAAGCAAAGCAAAGTTCACAAGGAACTAGAAGCAACTAAAGTACCTGAAATCAGTCCAGCACAGTCAGTATGCAAGTCAAAGTTAAATCAAAAGGAAACAGATGTCAACCAGTCAACACAAGCAAGTGAATGTGCAAGGCACTGGGCTTAAGGCATGTGAGCCAAGCCACCTACAAAACAAAACATGTTAGACAATGATATTTAGGCAAGCTCAATCAAAAAGAATTGGTCTCATTGGTCATTTGTTGGTCAACCTGAAAACACAAGCTCAAAAGTGAGTAGCAGGACCACTAGGACAAGCCTAGGGTCAAAAATGAATGGAAAAGTCAAAACAGCAAAGTGCAAGTATCCAAAATCATGTTTAAACAATCAAGAATCAATGCCAATTGGGTTCACATTCATATCAATCATCATCATCATTTCATGAACAAATTAGGTCAAGGTATGACAAACAGAAGCTCATAGAAGTCAACAGCAAGACTTGCATCAAAACCAATCTCAAACATTTTTAAAAATCACCAAATAAATCATGATCAATCCTAACACATAGCATGGTAAGCATGTCAAATTTCATCTTATTTGGACAAGTGGAAAGCAGTCAATGAAAATCAGAAAGTCAAAGCAATTTTGAACATGCTCAAAGAAGTCAACCAAACATGCATCAACTTGAAAAATTCATAAATCAGAGATGGTGTATGATAAATGAATGGGACTAAAACCATGGCAAAGATGAGGATGTCTAGTTATTTCATGTAAAATTTCATGTCCATCCAATAAAGTATGAGAATTTCACAAATGAAATGGGAACAAGTGTCACAAGAAGTCAACATATGACTAAACAGGGGAGAAAATCTCAAACAATTAGGAAATGCCACAAATAATTCCAAGAAAATTCACATGTAAACTAGACATACAAGAGTAGGATCATGCAAAAAATCAGATCACTTGGAGGTCAAGAAGCATGGTAATGAAAATCATGAAGTTGGACATCAATGGTGTGACACAAATTGTCACACCCTAATTCAAAAAATCATAACTCACAAACCACAAATGATAAATTCACAAACTCTACACCAAAATCACCATGAGTGTGTCTAGTTTAAGCACAAAACATTTGGGAGCCATTGGATAAAGTATCATCATTTCACAAATGTTTTGGCAAAGTGTACAAAAATTGGTCACATGTCACAAACCCTAACACCAATTAAAATCCATTGATCACAAAATTCTGGAAAAATTATGATAAAAAAGTAGAGACCATGATGAAGCTAATGCAAAAAATCCCATTTAATTTGGACCTAAAATGAACAAGTTATGATTTTTGGAAGATTGGATATCAAAGTGAAATAATTGTGAAAAAAAAACAACATCATTTAATGGGGCACATGCCACGCTGAGTGGCATTTTTGTAATTTAAACTCCCACTTAAGCAAACGACGCCGTTTAGGGCCAGAAAATGAAATAATTTGATTGGTCAGTATGGACCAAGGCCATGCAGCACGTGAAACATGAGGGAAATCTGGAAAATGCATTGAAGAACTAGGGTTTCTACTGTAGCAGCATCATCTCATCCCTTCCCCAAATCGAATTTCACAAATTTTTCCAGAAATCAAGATTGAGTACACCCAAATGATCAGCAAGCAATGACAAACATGAATCCATCATTGGTTTCCATTAAAACACCATACAAGTCAAGAATCGAGCAAAATAAATAAGCACCATCAAACTTGAAAACAGTATGACTTCACAAATACTCAACCATTTTTAAAACTGAAACCATCAATGAACTCAGCATTGAGAGACCTATCCAAAGCATGCACTAATTTAACAAAATAGGGAGATCGAATTTTTACCAAATTTGATGGACAGTTGTGGTTCTGATGTTGTTTGGTCTCCAATGGCTGAAACAGATGAACCTCAAGCTTCCTACAGTTGAATGATGCAAGGAACTTGGCTTGAGATGGTTTGGAATGGCCTCACACTTGGACTGTCATGGATGGAAGGTGAAGAAAAACAGTCATGCAAAGGCTGTTGCAGATGAAAAATGATGTTGCAAATCAGTTCAAAATGATGCTTGGATGGTGTTTTTGGCAAGGCAAGGCTTGGTCCTTTGGGAGTTTTTGACTGTCTTTGCAAAAGTGTGAAAAATGAAGCTTGAGAGAATGAGTGTTTTCTGTTCAGACCAAGTGGTTTGTGTGGCTGCTAGTGATTTCAAAATGATGAATGGATGATGTTTTAAGCCAGGCAGTGCTCAGTTCTTTGGAGCTCTTTTGACTGGTTTCTTGAAAATGCAAGCAAGATGGATTTTTTAAGAATGAATGAGTTCTTGTTTGATGGCTGCAACTAGTGGTTTCAATATTTGACAGAAAATAGGTTATACCTCTGCTGTTGGATGTTGCTTGTGGTAAGGCAATGCTTTTTCTCTTTGGAGTTTTGACAGATTTTAGAAATGCACAAAGATGAGGTTTTTTAGAATGAGCTTTTCTCTGAGTTAGATGTGTTTTATGGCTGCTCCTAGTGGTTTCCAAATGATGAATGGATGGTGAAACAACAATGCAAGGCTTGGTCCTCTTGGAGTTTTTGGACTGGTTTTTTTGAAAATGCACCAAAATGAAGTTTTTTAGAAAAATGAATCAAGTTCTGTTTGTGTGATCTCTTGTGGCTGCTATTACTGATCTCCTTTTACAAAAAAAATGATGTTAAAATCTGCTATGTGATGGTACAAAGCATGGTTCATGGATATGTGGGATATGGTGGTTGCAAATTGTACTTTCTTTCCAAGTTTCAAGCAAACTAGCATGGGCTACATGTACTGCATAGAAATGACTTTGCAACATGACCAAAACCAAATTTCTGAGCTATTTCAATTGGCCAAATGGTAAAAAAAATGATTATATCAAAAAGTCAACCCTTGGTCAAACTTGAATTTAAATGAGACAAGTCAAAAAATGCCATTTTGATTGGCAAGGTTTTGGCTCATGAAATTTATATTTTTGGAAAGAGGAGATCAAATGTGACTTGTAGGAAAAAACCCCACCAAAATTGGCCAAATGGTTTGAGAGATATGGCCTTTTGAAGTTCAAGAATTTCTGAAAACGATTCGATCATAACTTGCCAACCACACATGGGAATTGAGAGTTCTTGGACTTTTTGGAAATGGGAGAACAAGATCTTCAACTTTCATGTTGGGCAAAAATTCATTTGAAGCTTGTATCATGATGTAAGTTTGAGGATCAAGACTTTCCATTTTTGGTAAGTTTCAGTTACAGGTCCAGTTTCCATTTTTGGAAATTTTGATCTGGCTTCAAATTCTTCCATGATGGTGTTTGACATGATATATGAGGACTATATGGACCTGAATGAGACCTCTCAAACCAATTTCCATCATCAAATCACTGATTAAATGGACAGTTGACCAACAGTTGACTTTTAGGGTTTCTGACTGATTGTGCATTGACTGATGACTTCTGAACATCCAATCCTTGACCAAAACACTTCAAATGGATCCCCAAGTCATGTGAACATGTTGGACCAACCCTAAGGCCTTGGCTCCTTGAGAATTGTGCTTGCTTGCTTGACTGACTGATCTCCTGATCAGTTTGACCTAATTTCTTGATTGGCTTGCACTTGAGGCAAATGGGACAATGCAATGCCATGCAGTGGACCATGATATGCTATGACCTAATATGAAAATGTATGTACAATGATGGGTGCAAATTTGAGGTGCTACAGCTGCCCCTATTCAATCAGCTGGGAACCCGAATGGATGAGAGCAACGGCTGTCAGACTTTCAGGGTAAACAGGGATTGAATACCAAGAACCGTAGAATTTGCACAATACAAGGATCCACCAATGGGAACGTCCACTGGGGTTTGATATTTATTACTGGGTATTTTTTTGGTTTTTTTGTTTTCAAAGGGTATGGCCACATCCAGACATCACAACGATGACGAATGGGAATAGAAATCACAACTAGATGCCAACGGACAACTAGGAAAAACTCAACGTTTACCAAGACAAACGGAGAGGTAACCAGACATTAATGAATGACTGGAAGGGATACAACCATACGTCAACGGACGAAATGGGAAAAACTCAACGTTTACCAAGACCAACGGAGAGGTAACCAAACATTAATGAATGAATGGAAGGGATACAGCCATACGTCAACGGACGAAATGGGAAAAACTCAACGTTTACCAAGACCAACGGAGAGGTAACCAAACATTAATGAATGAATGGAAGGGATACAGCCATACGTCAACGGACGAAATGGGAAAAACTCAACGTTTACCAAGACCAACGGAGAGGTAACCAAACATTAATGAATGAATGGAAGGGATACAGCCATACGTCAACGGACGAAATGGGAAAAACTCAACGTTTACCAAGACCAACGGAGAGGTAAATCCACGTGGGGATAGGTACAACTAGACGTCATAGGACGAATAGGAAAAACTCGACGTTTATCGACACCAACGGAGAGGAGGACGCTCTACTGGGGAGAGTGAACACAACCAAATCATCAACGGATGATCGGGAAAATCTCGACGTTTATCGACACCAACGGAGAGGTAACTCTGCATGGAGAGGGGATACAACCAGACATCATCGGATGACTAGGGAAAAATTCGACGTTTATCGACACCAGCGGAGAGGAGGAAAACTTCTTTGATTTGAAAATCGGAAATTGGCCTGAACGCCACTTCGGTCTGAATACCGGAAGATTGGCCTGAGTGCCATGAGTACATCGACCTGATCGTCGGAAACTCCTTCGGTCTGAATACCGGAAAATTGGCCTGAGTGCCATGAGTACATCGACCTGATCGTCGGAAACTTCTTCGGTCTGAATACCGGAAAAATTGGCCTGAGTGCCATGAGTACATCGACCTGATCGTCGGAAACTCCTTCGGTCTGAATACCGGAAAAATTGGCCTGAGTGCCATGAGTACATCGACCTGATCGTCGGAAACTCCTTCGGTCTGAATACCGGAAAAACATAAGTACATCGACCTGATCGTCGGAAACTTCTTCGGTCTGAATACCGGAAAAACATAAGTACATCGACCTGATCGTCGGAAACTTCTTCGGTCTGAATACCGGAAAAACATAAGTACATCGACCTGATCGTCGGAAACTTCTTCGGTCTGAATACCGGAAAAACATAAGTACATCGACCTGATCGTCGGAAACTTCTTCGGTCTGAATACCGGAAAAACATGAGACATATTATCTATAGCCGTCAAAACATGGATAATACACTCGCATGGAAGATTATCCATGACCGAGTTGTAGGTTGTTAAATGAATAATCGACCGAAAAGAAAGGCATCTGGGTACCAGAATAGGTATGCAAAAGATGACCAATCAAAAGAGGATAAAGCTGCTTACTCGGAGCAAGTATCCAAAAAAGAAGGGGAAGACCCAATGGGGACAATACTGCTTGATCAAGGCGAGTATCCAGATGGGAAAAGAATATCAATACCGCAAACCGGATACTGATAACTGCAAAGAGGGGATTACATCTACCGGTTTGTAGGCAGAAAACCACAGAAAGGTAACCAGTCATCGATAGGATGAGCACAAACGGTTAACTTCAATCAAGGGGGTGAAAGTGGGATTTTACAACTACCAGCTTGTAGGTAGAAAACCACAAAGATAGGACTTACGACTACCGGTTTGTAGGTAGAGGCCAATGGAAAAGTAACCAGTCATCATCGGGATGGGTACAAAGGGTTAACTCCACCAAGGGGATGAAAGTGGGATTTTACAACTACCGGCTTGTAGGTAGAAAACCACAAGGATAGGACTTACAACTACCGGTTTGTAGGTAGAGGCCAACAAATTCCGCTGAGGATAAGATGAATGAGTGCCGGTTAGTGAGCGACTATTCATTTATGCCCCAGGGAAGTACAGGAGACAGCCAACAGGAAGCCAATTTAGGATCGATCCAAAAAGGCAGACTGAATCAAGAATCATCCTAATGAGGAAAGAACTCAATAGGGAAAACCCATCCCATTAGGGAGGGAACGGAAGCAACCGTCATCCACGAGGATGTATCTCAGTGGGGAAATGGCAGGAAAAGATCAACACTTTCTGCTTAAGGGGTAGACTCTACATGGAGAGATCAGACACACCCAACTCTGCTAGGAAAATCTACTGGAGAGATCTGTATCAACAAGTAGCAGGAAGCAACAATCAACAGATACCCAGCAACAGCTGCAACATGAGTATCCAAATGCTATGATTATGCATGTATGCATTCTACCTAAAATGTATGATGAATGCTGACAAACAGACAATGCTCAAGCCACAGGTCCAGGAATCAACCATCCGGAGGGAAAACCAAAGATCACCAGAGAGCAAACGCGATCTGCTGTAAACTGGGACATCGGGGAACAACACCATCCTGCAGGGGAGAAAGGCTACCAGAGGCTTCCGGAGGGATCGTCGGTCACAACCGGAGAAAAGAGTTCAACATACAGGCGGGCGCGCCATAACAACTCGTGCTGGAAATCAGAGATACTCAGAAGCAACCAGATCTCTGATGAGAAATACCAAAGCATTGATAAAGCTCCTTACGCGAACAACTCCACTGAGGGATCTATCTGAGGGAATGCCGGATTACGGGGATGTCGATCCACCAAATACTGGATCTTCCAAAGACAAGCAACCACGCCGGGGGAGAGAGGAAGACTGCTCTGCTGGAGAGGCGAAAGTTGAAGTCTTCAATAAACGCTCTGCTAGGGGAGCTGCCCCACAATAATGTTCGAAACAGCAAACTTGCTGGGGATGCCCCATGATAAGGCTCAAACAGCACTCTACTGGGGATGCCCCACAATAGAGCTAATAGGGACTTGGAGGGAGAAATGTTGCACTACTGGGGACATGAAGATGAACAACTTCAACACTGCACTGAGCAACTATGCTGAGGAGAAACCATGAAAATGTTTTGCAGGACAAAGATACAGTCATGCTCGAGATACGAACAATTGTCTTACCTGTTGGTAATCATACCGCCCTTGGGAGAGCACTGTGGGTCTCCTAAGTATCCTTCCATCATTGTGAATGTTCACTTTGTTTAAGAACAATTTGTGGAAAATTTGTTTATTTATAAAAAAAACAATGATACTTTATCAATTAAAACATGCAAAGCATTTGTTGAGTTGAAACAAATAAGAGTGCAAATAATTGGATAAAAGCTCAAATTGATGTGATGGAATGGTAGTCTGCAAAGGGCAAGACTCCATAGATCTGTACAAGTTTGAAACCGGTGATATATATTGGAGAGGGCTACATTGAACATAGTGACCTTTCCTCTACCATTCCGAACTTTCGATGTATTCGGAGCTTCAGTCGACGACGAATCGAGAATCCCTGACGGATGACGGATATAGAGCACAGTCTTGTCAAGATGCAGTTACTTGCCAAGTCCCTAATTTTTGCCTAGATTGCCCCAGTGTGAGGTGTTCAATCTAGCGGGATGCAAATTCTTTTTTTTCCAATGTCTCTAACTTTTGCCTGGATCGCCCTTTCGGGTTTTCAATCCACCGAGACGCTCCTTTTTGCCTAAGTCGCCCTTTGGGGTGTTCGACTTAGCGAGCTTTTGCTTTTTTTGTTTTGTTTTAGGCGAAGTATTTCTTGACTGCATCTGGAATTCACAGGACGAGTGAACTTCTTCATCCATTGTAGTAAGTGTTAAAGCATCGCCTGAAAAGGCTCTCTTGACAACGTTCGGACGTTTGTAGCTTGTAAAGTCCACTTGCCCCTGGAATCGGGCACGAAAGACAAGACTTTCTTGAGCACAAGGTCCCTCGGAACACACGAGGCTTGATCTTCTTGTCGAATGCTTTCTTCCTCTCTGCTGATATGACTGACCATGACACATGGCAGTTGATCTCTTCTTTTAGATCGAATTCAGCATCAGTCAACTTGGGACTTTGAGGGTGCTATTTTTTGTTTCTTTCTTTCTTTCTTTTTCTTTTGATTTGGATTTCTTTTGATTTGGTTTTGCACCCTCCTCTTTCTTTTTTCTTTTTTTCTTTTTTTGATAATGCCCCAGTTGGCTGTTCTGCTGATTCTCGAGATGCAGCTGAGTGATCTTCTTTTCTTGCTCAAGAAGTCGGGAAATCTCGTCAGGAATCCCTTCAACATCATCTTCGTCTGCTTCGAATACAGGGAATTCAAAATTGGGAGATGACGTCGGATCACTATGTTCAATGGGTTTAAGAAACAACCTGCATAATGATTTGACATGAAAAGCTTTTTTGAAAAACAAACAAGACAGTCGTTATGCAGATGAAAAGATTGCTTTTATTCTTGTTTTTAAGGTTTTTTGTGATCACCGATTTCATGCAAAAAGCGAAAAGGGAAAACAAATGGAAAAACAAATGTTTAACATGAATTATTTGAATGAAAATATCATTGCACGAAATGTTGCCAACAATGTCATCACTTCTCCTTTTGGCATGGGAGAAGGGTTTTTAAACAAAGTGATTGTTACTCTGACTTATGAACAACTGTAGGAAAGCCCACAGTGACCCAGTTGTGATAGATCCCACCGAGGATGACAACTGTCAGTATCCTTTGCATCAGCAGCTTCTGTTTTCTGAACAACCCTTCTGAAGAAAAAGTCAGCGCCAGCCCAGGACTTGTTATCTTCAAGCTTGATTATCACGGGGACCCAAGTCCTCAAAGTTCAGAATTCCTGATCTGACAAGGTCTTGAACCTTCATCTTCAACTGAAAGCAACTATCCACATCATGACCAGGAGCACCCGAGTGATACACACAATGCTGATCAGGCCTATACCACCATCGAGGGTTGACGGGTATAGCCGGCGGGTCTCTGGGAGTAATCAAGTTCCGCTCTAACAGAGAGGGATACAGTTCGGCGTAGGACATGGGGATTGGATCAAAAATGATCTTCTTCCTCTCATTACTCGTACTGGCTTGCTGGGAAACCTGCTGCTGAGGATGATGTTGCTAATGTTGATACTGCTGAGTTGACCTTCTCTACTGTTGTTGAGGTTGAGTTGCTGGAATAGTCACACCAACAGCCTGACGATACTGTCCTCTGTTCACACTCCTCTGCCGGTGCACAGCATTTGTTTCAATCTCTCCCCTTTTGGGTGCCCCAGAGTATGTCTTCTTAGAACCGGAAGAACTTGAAGAGCCAGGATGGCGAACCGGAGCACGGGTTGCTCTGACATTAACAGTCTCTGCAGCAAGAGGCTGTTCACTGATTCTGATCCCCCTCAATTCATCACCCACGGCATAATCATTGACGGGAATAGTGACAGTAGCATTCTCATGAACGGGTTCATCCACTGGTGGAGCACGGTGGACTGGTGGAATCACGGCTTCCAGTCTCTGGGCAAAGACACGCAGCTCCTCTTGCCCCTGAACAACTCTTTGCATCATTGTCATGAACTGGGCCATGTTTGCCCTCATCTCAGCCAACTCTGTCTGAACCTAGTCCATAATCCTCTGATGATTGAGTCTGGTTGAGTAGCGGTGCGGACGACGATCAGCAATCCTGTCTCAGTCAGGAACCAGAGTGAGAAGTCACGACCAAGAACACCTGTTATGCAAAATGATATGAGTATGGTGCTAATGATGCGTATAATGCACATGATATGTTCATTTCTCAGGCATTCAAAGAGCCTGAGTCATCCTCAAAAGATGGCAACCCGCAGCAAGAACAACACAGAAGCACAAAAACAACATACACAAGAGTGATGAATACAAGGTGAAACCAACAACCTCATCTATATGAGTAACAAGATCATACAACAAGGTCGACTAAAAAATCCAAGCAATCGGAGTACAACAATGAATCCCATCCAACAAGCCTGGAGGTGATTCTCAACATACATATCAAAGATACAAGCTAAGACAAACGGCCTCCAGGAATGAGGGTCTTCAAGTACTGACACTGGTCTATCAACAGGTCACATTCTGAACATTCTGGCAAAAGAGTGATCTTCTCCTTCAGTCGTCGTCTAAGCTCTACCACTTCTCCTCCAAGGTGGTTCTCTGATGCCTGTCTCAAGTCTACTTCCTTCTTCAACTGGATGTTTTTATCTCTGAGCTGCTTTTCCAAGTCTCTGATCTTCTTCTGATAGCTGGCCTCAACAGAAACTTCAAAGGCAATCCTACAACATCCCCACTGGACTTCCAACTATCACTGACTTCCTTGATACCCAAATGGAGAGCTCTGGCAACAACTCTGAAATCAATCTCCTTGGGCACATCCAAGAAAGGAACCTGATACCGGACCGGGACACTCAGCAGAATGGAGTACTCCTCAAGAGTAGGCGCCAACTGATAATCTTGAAAGGTGAAACAATGAAGCTCTGGGTCGTAGAACTGTAGAAGAGTCTGCAACGGCACCGGATCGACTACCATCTTCAACAGTGTCAGAATGTCTCCATACTGGTCAACAAACCCCTTCTGGTTACCACTGGTCATAAGGTTGCTCAACTCAATCAGAGGCGTCAAAGGTTCACGGTGAAAGCTGTAGGAACAAGTCTTCCGCTTCAACTCTGGGACTGTTGCCATCTCTATCAGTGAACAAGCTCTGGAATGTACCTGAGAAATGATATGCATGCAGGGATTAGTTTTTTTCTTTCCCTTTTCTTTTTTTTTTCTTTTTTTTTGTATCTTTTTTATTGCGTTTCTTTTGAAAAATAAATATGCTATGATGCAAATGATGCAGACACGACTGGTTGGCTGTGTCTCTCAGAACACAGGATCAAAGCTTCGGCTTGAACTCGGAACCACAAATTCATCTGAAACCCAAAGTCATCTGAGACCCCAAAATTCTGAACCAATAATCACCAACAGGATCACAAGTCACCAACAAGTCACCAACAAGTCACCAACTGTACCTGTAATAATGATCATTCCCTCCCCACTCACGGGTGTCATCTAGGCCAGGGTAAGGTCGAGAGAAACGCAGCATAAATAACCTTTCGCAGAACATCATCATATACACACCCGAAGTATGTAACGATAATGTCCCACCAGGGTCTGAACTGCTCGTGATATCAATGTTCCGCTAAGTGGCGCAATACCACCCGCTTCCCATGAATCACTCTATTCTTAAGTATCCTAGATTTCACTCATGGCCTGGGTATTGGGCCTTTTACCTCATGTAACTCCCACCCCAACAGAGAGAAACAGACAACCAGCCAGGTGAACAGATGAATATGAATGCAAACATTAATGCAAACAATAAATGCAAACAGTAAATGCAAATATATACAAATGAATGCAATAAATAACAGCACAAAGCAACCAAAACCTAACCTAGAGAGCGCTAGGAGAGACTCGCTTAGGGAAGACGGACCAGCACAGGTCAACTTCTCTAAATCCCCAGCAGAGTCGCCAGCTGTCGCATTACGCGAAAAACCGGCGGGAAAAGAAAGAAACAACAGAGCCGCCACCGTGCGTTATTTATCCCAAAAGAGGGAAAGGAAACGCTCGAAGTAAACCTGGGAAAGAACATGGTCTCGCGACCAAAGAGAATGGGTTCGGGAGTCGGTTATGCGAAGGGAAGGTATTAGCACCCCTACGCATCCGTAGTACCCTACGGGATCCACGCACAATAGAAAGGAAAATTGGTTGCTAAATACTGCTCAAACACACACACACACACTGGCTGAAAGAGACACGAGAAACTGACTGAACTGACTCGGCAGGATATCGCATCCTGGGCCTACTTAGTCTATCAGGCATAGACATCAGAGTCGAAGTAGTTCGGACTGGGGAAACGACACATGCTCGCTAGGATATCGCATCCTATGCATACGTATCTTCTCGGACGAGAGAAGAATCAGAGCATTCGTAGCTCGGCTGACACACACACAAACAAACGAGACACAGGCAAACGTGGAGCCCGAATGCCAATCACTGGACTTACATCAGCATCCGAACCTAAACACACACACACTGGAACCCAAATGCCACTCGATGGACTTACATCGGCTTCCAAGCATACAACAACACAACAAGTTGATAGGGAGTCGGGGACTCGAGCCTATAACTGTCAAGCACACACTCAAACAAACAGACAACAAATTGCCAAGGAGTCAGGCACTCGAGCCTAGCAACTGTCAGACAACACACACAAAAAGAAAAAAGGCGCCCGGAGAGATCAGCTCAATCTCCTGCCTACATACTTCATCTGGTATGAAGATCAGGGCGATGTAGTTCCCCTACAGAGGGATAAAGGACTAGCCTAACCAGATAACAGAGGGAGACACAACTAGGGAGACTACGACTCGAGCCTAGATGTTATCATGCAAAATCATCCCTAAGTTAAGGTTTCTAGCTAACTGGCACAGGGAGCCAGCCTATCCTAGACATGACTTGCACAGGAAGCAAGCCACACACACACTTAACTTGCACAGGAAGCAAGCCAAGCAAAACCTAACTTGCACAGGAAGCAAGTCTAAACTAACCCTAACTTGCACAGGAAGCAAGTCAAACAAACATACAAGCACAGATAGCACACACTATACACAAGCAAGTGGCTCAAACAAGGCTAGGTTTTAGTCGAGGGGTCATATCAACCTCAACAAACAAACCTCTGGAATGGGGTGAGTGTTGCTCTTAACCTTGCCATTGAGGGGCTAAGGTGAAGCAGATGAAAGGAGATGAGTGAAGATAAGACTTCACAGCTCTTATCCCTGGCCTGGGAGAGCTCAAGACAAGAATGTGTGGGTTCAGAAAGTGGGAACCCTTCTACACATTTAAAACTGACTCAACTGTGCAATTGCACAAGATCTTGGGTTTTTATCTGTAATGCATCAACACAGTGGTGTGAGCAAAACAGATGACACACTGAATAGCAGGGGATAGGTTGCATATCCCTTGGGTTCTGCCAATTGCCTCTTCACTTAGGAGGTCTTTGACTCTATGCAAGGACAAAATTAAACATCCACAAACATTGCCTCTTAAGGAGGACTTCAGACAGTTGCCTGGCCAAGTAACAGGCCAGGTCTTCCAGACTACATGAAGTTTAGAAGTATACCTCAATGCAAATTGCTTATACAAGCAAAGCAAAGCAAAGTTCACAAGGAACTAGAAGCAACTAAAGTACCTGAAATCAGTCCAGCACAGTCAGTATGCAAGTCAAAGTTAAATCAAAAGGAAACAGATGTCAACCAGTCAACACAAGCAAGTGAATGTGCAAGGCACTGGGCTTAAGGCATGTGAGCCAAGCCACCTACAAAACAAAACATGTTAGACAATGATATTTAGGCAAGCTCAATCAAAAAGAATTGGTCTCATTGGTCATTTGTTGGTCAACCTGAAAACACAAGCTCAAAAGTGAGTAGCAGGACCACTAGGACAAGCCTAGGGTCAAAAATGAATGGAAAAGTCAAAACAGCAAAGGGCAAGTATCCAAAATCATGTTTACACAATCAAGAATCAATGCCAATTGGGTTCACATTCATATCAATCATCATCATCATTTCATGAACAAATTAGGTCAAGGTATGACAAACAGAAGCTCATAGAAGTCAACAGCAAGAATTGCATCAAAACCAATCTCAAACATTTTTAAAAATCACCAAATAAATCATGATCAATCCTAACACATAGCATGGTAAGCATGTCAAATTTCATCTTATTTGGACAAGTGGAAAGCAGTCAATGAAAATCAGAAAGTCAAAGCAATTTTGAACATGCTCAAAGAAGTCAACCAAACATGCATCAACTTGAAAAATTCATAAATCAGAGATGGTGTATGATAAATGAATGGGACTAAAACCATGGCAAAGATGAGGATGTCTAGTTATTTCATGTAAAATTTCATGTCCATACAATAAAGTATGAGAATTTCACAAATGAAATGGGAACAAGTGTCACAAGAAGTCAACATATGACTAAACAGGGGAGAAAATCTCAAACAATTAGGAAATGCCACAAATAATTCCAAGAAAATTCACATGTAAACTAGACATACAAGAGTAGGTTCATGCAAAAACTCAGATCACTTGGAGGTCAAGAAGCATGGTAATGAAAATCATGAAGTTGGACATCAATGGTGTGACACAAATTGTCACACCCTAATTCAAAAAATCATAACTCACAAACCACAAATGATAAATTCACAAACTCTACACCAAAATCACCATGAGTGTGTCTAGTTTAAGCACAAAAAATTTGGGAGCCATTGGATAAAGTATCATCATTTCACAAATGTTTTGGCAAAGTGTACAAAAATTGGTCACATGTCACAAACCCTAACACCAATTAAAATCCATTGATCACAAAATTCTAGAAAAATTATGATAAAAAAGTAGAGACCATGATGAAGCTAATGCAAAAAATCCCATTTAATTTGGACCTAAAATGAACAAGTTATGATTTTTGGAAGATTGGATATCAAAGTGAAATAATTGTGAAAAAAAAACAACATCATTTAATGGGGCACATGCCACGCTGAGTGGCATTTTTGTAATTTAAACTCCCACTTAAGCAAACGACGCCGTTTAGGGCCAGAAAATGAAATAATTTGATTGGTCAGTATGGACCAAGGCCATGCAGCACGTGAAACATGAGGGAAATCTGGAAAATGCATTGAAGAACTAGGGTTTCTACTGTAGCAGCATCATCTCATCCCTTCCCCAAATCGAATTTCACAAATTTTTCCAGAAATCAAGATTGAGTACACCCAAATGATCAGCAAGCAATGACAAACATGAATCCATCATTGGTTTCCATTAAAACACCATACAAGTCAAGAATCGAGCAAAATAAATAAGCACCATCAAACTTGAAAACAGTATGACTTCACAAATACTCAACCATTTTTAAAACTGAAACCATCAATGAACTCAGCATTGAGAGACCTATCCAAAGCATGCACTAATTTAACAAAATAGGGAGATCGAATTTTTACCAAATTTGATGGACAGTTGTGGTTCTGATGTTGTTTGGTCTCCAATGGCTGAAACAGATGAACCTCAAGCTTCCTACAGTTGAATGATGCAAGGAACTTGGCTTGAGATGGTTTGGAATGGCCTCACACTTGGACTGTCATGGATGGAAGGTGAAGAAAAACAGTCATGCAAAGGCTGTTGCAGATGAAAAATGATGTTGCAAATCAGTTCAAAATGATGCTTGGATGGTGTTTTTGGCAAGGCAAGGCTTGGTCCTTTGGGAGTTTTTGACTGTCTTTGCAAAAGTGTGAAAAATGAAGCTTGAGAGAATGAGTGTTTTCTGTTCAGACCAAGTGGTTTGTGTGGCTGCTAGTGATTTCAAAATGATGAATGGATGATGTTTTAAGCCAGGCAGTGCTCAGTTCTTTGGAGCTCTTTTGACTGGTTTCTTGAAAATGCAAGCAAGATGGATTTTTTAAGAATGAATGAGTTCTTGTTTGATGGCTGCAACTAGTGGTTTCAATATTTGACAGAAAATAGGTTATACCTCTGCTGTTGGATGTTGCTTGTGGTAAGGCAATGCTTTTTCTCTTTGGAGTTTTGACAGATTTTAGAAATGCACAAAGATGAGGTTTTTTAGAATGAGCTTTTCTCTGAGTTAGATGTGTTTTATGGCTGCTCCTAGTGGTTTCCAAATGATGAATGGATGGTGAAACAACAATGCAAGGCTTGGTCCTCTTGGAGTTTTTGGACTGGTTTTTTTGAAAATGCACCAAAATGAAGTTTTTTAGAAAAATGAATCAAGTTCTGTTTGTGTGATCTCTTGTGGCTGCTATTACTGATCTCCTTTTACAAAAAAAATGATGTTAAAATCTGCTATGTGATGGTACAAAGCATGGTTCATGGATATGTGGGATATGGTGGTTGCAAATTGTACTTTCTTTCCAAGTTTCAAGCAAACTAGCATGGGCTACATGTACTGCATAGAAATGACTTTGCAACATGACCAAAACCAAATTTCTGAGCTATTTCAATTGGCCAAATGGTAAAAAAAATGATTATATCAAAAAGTCAACCCTTGGTCAAACTTGAATTTAAATGAGACAAGTCAAAAAATGCCATTTTGATTGGCAAGGTTTTGGCTCATGAAATTTATATTTTGGAAAGAGGAGATCAAATGTGACTTGTAGGAAAAAACCCCACCAAAATTGGCCAAATGGTTTGAGAGATATGGCCTTTTGAAGTTCAAGAATTTCTGAAAACGATTCGATCATAACTTGCCAACCACACATGGGAATTGAGAGTTCTTGGACTTTTTGGAAATGGGAGAACAAGATCTTCAACTTTCATGTTGGGCAAAAATTCATTTGAAGCTTGTATCATGATGTAAGTTTGAGGATCAAGACTTTCCATTTTTGGTAAGTTTCAGTTACAGGTCCAGTTTCCATTTTTGGAAATTTTGATCTGGCTTCAAATTCTTCCATGATGGTGTTTGACATGATATATGAGGACTATATGGACCTGAATGAGACCTCTCAAACCAATTTCCATCATCAAATCACTGATTAAATGGACAGTTGACCAACAGTTGACTTTTAGGGTTTCTGACTGATTGTGCATTGACTGATGACTTCTGAACATCCAATCCTTGACCAAAACACTTCAAATGGATCCCCAAGTCATGTGAACATGTTGGACCAACCCTAAGGCCTTGGCTCCTTGAGAATTGTGCTTGCTTGCTTGACTGACTGATCTCCTGATCAGTTTGACCTAATTTCTTGATTGGCTTGCACTTGAGGCAAATGGGACAATGCAATGCCATGCAGTGGACCATGATATGCTATGACCTAATATGAAAATGTATGTACAATGATGGGTGCAAATTTGAGGTGCTACACTTAGCTTTGGTCATCTTCTCCAGTGGACCTCACCAGACTGGTCCACCCTCAACCAATCATAAAATGAAAAGTAAGGACACTATTTTAAAGAGAAAACACTCAGGAGTTTGAATCTGACCTTTATTTTGTCCAATTCCAAATATATTGAGAGATGTGAGGAATTGAATTTTGAGGTATACGATCTGAGTTGCTTCGATTTGACCTCAAAGAAACTCAATCTTGTTGCATACATTGGTAGGACTTCATACAACCAATAAACAAAGAGAATGGTGGAGAATTGAGAGAGAATCGAAGGCTTGAAGTTTCTGAAAATTCACCTTCGGGTAGCAGTGATTTGGCTTGATCTCAATGTATATCCACTTGGCTTTTCCTCCTCTTGATTGTAGTGATCAATTGATATTAAACTGGCAATGAATCTTTGGAGTTTGAATCTCAAAACAAAAGGTGAAATTCAAACTCGGTTTCAAAGAAATCTTCAAGAACTTCTATGGAGTAGGGTTTTGGGATTGCTTCGCAAGGCTTGGGCAATGCGTGTGTCATTCTGAGGCCAATGCACTTGTATTTATAGGCTACATGATTTATTTATACACCAATCCAAAAAATGTCAAAAATAGAAATGTTGTGTATGGGTGCATGGGCATTGAATTAGGCCCAACCAATGATGCAATTCACTTCCACTTTGTTCACATTTGATAACGAAGTCATCACATGGAAGCATGCAAAAATAAATGATCATTTGAGTTCAAAAGTTTCCAAAACAGGCCCAACAAAGGAACCATGTGCAAGTCCATCAATTCTTGTCGAAATGAAGTAACCTTGGATGATTTAGAAAGGTGACATAAAGGGGAACAACATGATTGAAGATATGAGAAGAGAATATACAAGTTTGTTGCAAGGTTGTTGTTTTGTGAAAATTTTGTTTGTGCAAACATGATTGAAGAGATGAGAATAGAATATACAAGTTTATTTACATTTTGTGTTTGGATGGATAAACCCATTGCCTACGTACCATCTTAAAAAAGATTAGAATCAAAACCTCGTAGTTCGGGGTAAAAATCTCAAAAAATGAGTTGCTGAATTGATTGGTCCAAAAGCCTTAAGGTCTTTTGTTATCAAAGGGAGAAAACTCAACCTAAAACCACAAATCCACCATGTGAGGATAGCTTCAACATGCTAGTGAGGGGTTAACCCTATAATAAGCATGGAAGACTCATTGTCCATCACTAAGGATATAGGTGAGTATTACATCTACCACAAGGATAACTCAAACCTAATAGCTAAAGGTTATGAAAAAGTTTTGATTAAGAAAGTGGCCATTGAAACCACAAAAAAACATTTGAATGGGTTATATTTACCAATTAGAAGTATATACAAAATGGTCAAAGTTGTCTTAGAGATTCAATTGAAAATAAGTGTTATGAAAGGAAAGTTTGAAAATCAAAAGCATAAGGCTTAGGTTTCTAATGTTGAAAACAAGTGTCAAATGTTTGCACAAAAGTTTTGGCTTGGGTTAGAGTGGAGAGAAGAAGAAGAAAGGCTAAGGTCCTAAGCATACAAGAGGTGAGGGACAAGAAGCAAAACCACACATGGAGTTCCTTTCTTGAGATCATATTGATGATCCAAGTAGCTCCCATCCTTTGGAATAAGCAATCACATAAGCATAAACTCAAGCAGTCAACAATCAAAATGAACTCTTGGAAAGATTCCTCAATGTATCTTGGATCTCTCTCTCTTAGGAGCTCATGGCAATGGTTCCTCAATTTGGCTCAAGTGGGAATCCCTAGCACAAAGAAACACACACATCAAAAGGTTCTATTTACAAATCAAAGAATGGACAAGAGGGAGTTTAAAATATGTCCCTTTCAATGTTCATCTTCAATCTTTAAGCATTCTAAAGGCATGAGGCCTAGTTTCTCTTTGACATTTAAGCATTCTAAAGGCATGAGGCCTAGTTGCTCTTGAAACTCCATTAGCTTGGGTAAAGTCCTAAGATCTAAGTCCATTTTGTCCAATTCTTTGCATTTGGTCCACAACAATTAAAACAAAACACAAGCACAATAATATATACACAATTGTGTGCTCAAGTGAGCAAAAGGCAAATTGCATTAACATAAACATGTGCTCAAGTGAGCAAAGGGAAAAGCAAATGGATAATATGTACAAGAATAGTAAATTGCATAAAAGTAAAGAGCAAAAAGTAAATGTCAATTGTTAATGGTTAATGTTAGTAGTTAGTGTGCCATAAGGCAAATTTAGCGCTATGTTAAGCAATCGTAATTGGACTTATGTAGAAGTCACAACTATCTGAGGACGGTCAATAATAATGTAGGCAACAATACAAGTTAGAAGTCTTGATTAGTGAACCAAGTTCCAACAACTTGCCATGCCAAAAAGAAAAAAGAGAATTGATCTTGTATTGGTTTAAGTCCTTTACATGTTTAGGGAACAACCTATCCTTAATGCAAAGCCATTCACTTGATCAATTGATCAAGATGAATTAGATTTGAATCAAGGAAGATTAAGCCTCCCTAATCAATGTCAACTTATCAACCTTTAACTCATTGATCAAAAAGAAAGAAGGAGAAGAAGGAAATGAATAATGGATTATGAAATGGAAAGATTAAAATGTATAAGATGAAATAAAATGTACCAATCCATGTGTGTTGACCAAATGACATTGAAAGTCAAAGTCAAACAATGAAAAACCATAAATGGGATGAAGATTGGAGGTCAAATAATAAGCAAAATAGTTTTGGCATTTTTAATATTAAGATAAACTTGAATTAAAAATAAAAGAAAGGTCAAACTTCAAAATCACTTCCAATCAACCTTGAAAGGTCCAAGAAATTTATCCCAAGTTCAACAAGGTCAAACAAAGTTTGACAAAAAATTTCAGCATTTTTAAAAGTTAGAAACTTTTTTTTATCAATTAAAAATGAATAAAAATAACCTAATTGAACTAAAATCTCAAATAAATCTCAAATCAATTAAAAAATTGATGAGAATATTTTTCATAGATCCATCATCATTCAAATAGGTTAGGAAAATATTTTTGTATTTTTTGAATATCAAAAACTATTTAAAATGAATTAAAAACAACCAGAAAAGAGAAAATTCACAAAAAATACCAAATGACAAAATAAAAAATATTAAAAATCAAAATTAGAAACTAGAATTTATTTGGAGAAGAATGCAATTGGTCCCATATTTTTTGGATTAAAAATGAGGGAGATATGAAATTTTGAAAATAATG
The DNA here is from genome assembly GCF_024323335.1 of Lathyrus oleraceus. Classification (NCBI taxonomy): domain Eukaryota; kingdom Viridiplantae; phylum Streptophyta; class Magnoliopsida; order Fabales; family Fabaceae; genus Lathyrus; species Lathyrus oleraceus. The sequence goes on from NC_066581.1 coordinate 177,557,898, forward strand.
GAAATAAAAGAAATTAAATGGAAATTCAGAAAATCAGGAAAAAGGAGAGGCGTTGGATCCAGTTCATTAATTGACCTGGCAGATCTAATGGATCTTAAACGCGCGCTCACCATGGTCCTCAGTCAAACGCATCACATGGACACTTAATAAAAGTCATAAGATCAAACCGTTGTGATATAAACTGGAGAAAGCATCTAACGGTCCAGGATTGATCTGGCAATGGGACGGTGGCCAGCGATCCATAAATACAGGTTCAAAAACCTCAATCAAAATCCACGATCCATATATCAAAATGAAGCTGGGGTGATGTACATCACCCCTGTAACCTTGAATCACACTCAAAATTCCTATAGAGTAAGAAATCTGAGCTGGAAGATTCAGGTATAAAAATGCAGTTCAATAAAACACGAAATTGAAGCTACCACTAGCTTGCCTCTCAAGTGAGGACTTTAGAAAACACATTGGCCAGGAAAATAGATCAAAGAGTAATGAGTTTCGAAGAGAAAACCAGTTGATGATCACCTTTGAATTCTGGAGATTTGAGCTTGCTTCCTTGCTTCCTTTGGCCAAAAAGAAGATCAATGGAGTATGAGAGAGAGGTCTAGGAACTTTAGATCTATAAATTCAACCTGATTTAGTTGAATTTCAGATCTGAGAAATTGAAGAAAATTGAAATAATTCCTTTAGGTGTGGCTCGGTTTCGATTTCTGCAGCACTTCAGGTTGATTCATGGATCCCATTTGAATGGAGTGAGGCTCTTATTTATAGATGGAGAGGCAAGGCAAGTGTGATGAAAGCCGTGTGCATGGAATTGGATATTCATTGCATGGGCTTGCATGATCATGCAAAAGGCCCAAATTCAATGCCAAATGCAATATGAAGCATAATTGAGCTGAAATGGTCGTGGAATTGGCAATGTACAAGCTTGTATAATGAGTTTCAACATGTTATGCATAGTTATGCCTAAAACTTCTCCTCTTCGAAAATGCATTTGCCAAATCCAAACATGAGCATGTGAGCAATGGTTGGAAAGGTTTTCATGTAAGGAAAAATTGTTATGTTGGGCAAAAATCCATTTGAAGTGTGAAAATTGGTGAAATTTGAGTTTAAAGTGTAAGGTGCAAAACATGCAAAGGCAAAGTTTCCAAATTTGGCCAATGTTCAAGCCCTTCTGTTTTAATGATGCAAACCCCAAATGAAAAAACCTCCAACATCAACGTTGTAGATCGTTTCAAGAAAATCAAAATGGACTTACATTTTGCATCATTTGGATTTTTGATGAAAGAGTTATGGGCACTTGAAGTTGGACTTTTTGCCTTTCAATGCATTTGGTCCAAAGTGACCTATAATGTTTTGCATTATCACATGTATTTCCTTTGAGATTTTGGAATTTTGTTCAACATAACATTTTAGGTAGACATCTTAATCTTTCCAATGCATTTGATCCCACCTCAAAACCATAACAAAATGAATGAGTTATGTCCTTGGGAAGTTGACCCAAAATTAGGGTTTCAGTCAAAATGACCTATAATGTCTTGGAATGGGAGATGATCTTACAAGCTTCAAATCAATTTTTGATTAACATGAAAGTTGTTCATGTTGTCCTTAAGAACATTTTTTATTTTGGGATCATCTCCATTTGAACTGTTACACCCTTCTACCCAAACGACATATTTTATATAGATTATCAGAGTACAACATGTAGAAGAGTTTACATTTCTTTCAACTTAAAACATATTATTTATTAAAATTTAAAACTTCGCAGCGGACAACCACACAAATATTATCATTCATCATATAACAATTCATAATAATGTTTCAACATTATCTCAACATATTAGTCATCATAAACAACGTAATTAATAACCAATTATCTATCGAATCCCATAACCCCGGTGTCACATGACCAGAGCATTTGACTCGACTCTGTAGAATAACTCTACACTTATTCTTCAAACCTCAACAATAGCTACTCCTCTTTATCTGCACATTGCTCATCATAGATGAACATAAACACATGCAGAAGGGGTGAGAATTACATTATTAAATAATAATATAACGACAGAAACATAAACATAAATATATTTCACATATGCCAACACAGCTCATCATCACATCATAATCAACATACTCATGAACATCAACGAAACAACATATCAAATGCAATGTACACACCCATGCATGACTCAACACGACTCGGTATACCCATTTTGTGACCAACTACAGGATCACCACTCCCAGATTCATCACCATAGAATCCGAGTTCCCCGCAAGGAACTAAGCCTCTCAACAAGCCCGGAGTCAACAACATCATTGGAACTCAGTCCGTTCATCACTAGGCATCGGCCTTTCATGAATGCATGCACACCAAACATGCATCATAATCAACATAGCAACAACAGCATCATATAGTCATGTTATCATCATCATTAATACATTTTATCGCAAAAGCATATCACATCATGCCACAAAATCAAACACAGTATTAGCACACTCTACTAATACCTATACTATTCTAAACAACGGGAAATGAACCCTACAACATCATACCTCAGCTAAGTACATCACTCAGCCTAAACAACCAAAAACTGCACGACCACTGTTCAGGAAAATCACAATTCTGCCCATACGCGTACTGCCTATGCCCATACGCGTATTGCCCAAACCTGGACAAGTCCATACGCGTATTGCCCAAATCCATACGCGTATGCTACGCGTACCACACCTTCGTACGCGTACCAACAGAGACACTTTCACGTTCAAAACCTCATCTCTTTCGCTCATACGCGTATGACATACACCATACGCGTACCACATCCAGGGATACGCGTATCACACGCGTATGGCGCGTACCAGCGCCAAAACTCCCTTTCCTACGCCCTCTCATACGCGTATTGCCTAGTGCCATACGCGTATGACCAGAATCCAGTTTTCCAAATCTGCTATGGGTTTTCTCTGCTACGAACCTGTCCAATTCAACCGTTCACAGTCCCAATTTCACACAAAATCACTCATATCCTCTAACACGAATCATCCCCTATTTCGATTTCACAAATCCTAACATCATTACATATCATTTCTACGAATTCCTTCGATTAAAATTCCAACGTTTGTTCATCCAGTATTTCACCGTTTTCAGCATATTATTGTTTAATAAGTTTCAGACCCCTTACCTCTTTGGATTGAAGGAAGTTCTGAGCAATCTTTTGCCTTTTCCTCTTCCTTTTCTTTCTCTTCAGCGCTTTCCCTTTTACTCTGACTCTGAGGCAAAAGTACGTGAAAAACACCCTGAGTTCTCCCTTTGGCTTCTTTTATCAAATTCCCACTTTTACCCTTTCACTCTTCATATTCCATTTATCTTATTTATTTAATTATTATTAAAATAAATAACATTTATAATAATAATAATAATAATAATAATTCCCAATATTATTTAATAAATCATTTTACCTTCAAATAATTAAATTAAATAATATTTAATTTAATCTAATAATATTCGGGGTGTTACAACTCTCCCCCACTTTAGAAGTTTTCGTCCTCGAAAACATACCTCAAGCAAATAGAGTCGGATACGACTCCTTCATCTGATCTTCACGCTCCCAAGTCAAGCTCTCACCAGCGGGACCTCCCCAAACAACCTTCACTAGAGCAATCTTCTTACCCCTCAGGGTCTTCTCTTCTCGGTCACCTATTCGAACTGGCAACACCTCCACGGTCAAATTATCCCTCACCTGGATATCATCCAACTGAACAACATGCGAAGGATCCGCAATATACTTTCTCAACTGAGATACATGAAACACATCATGCAGATTAGAAAGCGACGGCGGTAAAGCTATCCGATACGCCACTTCCCCAACCCTCTTCAAAATCTGATACGGACCCACAAACCTCGGAGTAAGCTTTTTAGACTTTAAAGCTCTACCCACACCTGTCGTCGGAGTAACTCTCAAGAACACATGATCTCCCTCTTGGAACTCAAGTGCCTTTCTCCTCTTATCATGATAACTCTTCTGACGACTCTGAGAAATCTTCATTTTCTCCTGAATCATCTTAACCCTTTCTGTCGTCTGCTGCACAATCTCAGGTCCGAGTACAACACTCTCACCTGATTCATACCAACACAATGGAGTTCTACACCTCCTACCATACAATGCTTCATATGGAGCCATACCGATACTAGCATGAAAACTATTATTATAAGTAAACTCCACCAACGGCAAATAACTATCCCAAGAACCACTCTGCTCCAACACACAAGCTCTCAACAAATCTTCTAAGGATTGGATTGTTCTTTCAGTCTGACCATCAGTCTGAGGATGATAAGCTGAACTCAACCTCAACTTAGTCCCCAACGCTTTCTGCAAACTTTCCCAAAATCTAGAAGTAAACCTGGGATCTCTATCAGACACAATACTGGATGGAATACCATGCAGCCTCACTATCTCCTTAATATACAACTCTGCCAACTTCTCTAAAGAGTGATTAATCTTCATCGGCAAGAAATGCGCCGACTTAGTCAATCGATCCACAATCACCCAAATAGAATCATTACCTTTCACCGTCCTCGGCAACCCCGTCACAAAATCCATAGAAATGCTATCCCACTTCCATTCAGGAATCTTCAAAGGTTGCATCATACCTGCCGGCTTCTGATGTTCAATCTTTGACTTCTGACAAGTCAAACAGGCATACACGAACTTAGCAACATCTCTTTTCATACCAGCCCACCAAAACAACTTCTTCAAATCTTGATACATTTTAGTTGCACCTGGATGGATACTCAATCCACTCCTATGGCCCTCTTCAAGAATACTCTTTTTCAATTCAGACACCTCAGGAACACAAACTCTACCTTTAAATCGCAGGATGCCATTCTCATCAATCTCAAAATTACCACCATTACCCTGGTTAACCATAGTAATATGATCAACTAGAGCGACATCAACTTGCTGACCATTCCGAATGTCTTCCAGAATTCCACTAGTCAACTTCAGCATACCCAACTTTACACTATCAGCGGAAACTTCACAACCCAAACTCATATCACGGAACTGTTCAATTAATTCAAGCTCCCGAACCATCATCATAGACATATGTAGAGACTTTCTACTCAGCGCATCTGCAACTACATTAGCCTTACCGGGATGATAACTCAATTCGAATTCAAAATCCTTCAGTAATTCTAACCACCTTCTCTGCCTCATATTTAACTCTTTCTGATCAAACAGATACTTCAGACTCTTGTGATCACTGAACACTTCGAATCTGGAACCATACAGATAATGCCTCCACATTTTCAACACAAATACAACAGCTGCAAGCTCTAGATCATGCGTAGGATAATTCCTCTCATGAACTTTCAACTGTCTAGAAGCATAAGCTACAACTTTACCATTCTGCATCAAAACACCGCCAAGACCCATCAAAGAAGCATCACAATAAACAACGAAGGACTCACCAGGATTAGGCAAGATCAACACTGGAGCACTGGTCAACCGCCTCTTCAACTCAACAAAACTCGCTTCACAAGCTGCATCCCACACATATACTTGACCCTTCTTAGTCAACTGCGTCAACGGCAATGCCAACTTAGAGAAGCCTTCAATAAATCTGCGATAATAACCAGCTAACCCCAGAAAACTGCGTATCTCAGTAGCAGACTTCGGAGTCTCCCACTGTAATACGGCATCAACTTTAGCAGGATCAACGGAAATCCCACCACTCGAAATCACATGGCCAAGGAAACTCACTTCCTTCAACCAGAACTCACATTTAGATAACTTTGCATATAATTTCTTTTCTCTTAACACCCGCAAAACAATTCTCAGATGTCCTGCATGCTCTTCTTCCGTCTTAGAATATATCAATATATCATCTATGAACACCACAACAAAATTATCAAGGTACGGATGAAATATACGATTCATATATTCCATAAACACACCTGGAGCATTAGATACACCGAACGGCATCACAGTGTATTCATAATGACCATACCTCGTACGGAAAGCAGTCTTCGCAATATCATCTGACTTCACTCGGATCTGATGATAACCCGACCGCAAATCAATTTTACTGAAAACATGAGCTCCAACCAACTGGTCCATCAAATCATCGATCCTCGGCAATGGATACCGATTCTTGATAGTCACCTTATTCAACTGCCGATAATCGACACACAACCTCATCGTACCTTCTTTCTTCTTCACTAACAATACTGGTGCACCCCAAGGAGAAACACTTGGACGCACAAACTTCTTCTCAAGCAATTCTTCAAGTTGCTTCTTCAATTCAACTAATTCAGTTGCCGACATTCTATAAGGAGACATCGACACTGGACTCGTACCTGGTACTAAGTCAATGGCAAATTCGATTTCACGTTCTGGAGGTAAATCACTTACATCCTCCGGAAACACATCCTGAAATTCACAGACAACAGGCAAATCTACACTCACCACTTTCTTATCCGCTTGCAGAGACGCAAATAAAGCGAATATCTGAGCTTCATTCTTCCCAAAATCCCCCACCTGCCTAGCAGATAGAAATCTTGCCTCATCATTCTCACCAACTTCAGAAAACCGCACCGTCTTACTATAGCAGTTTATAAACACGCCATAGAATTCTAACCAATTCATTCCCAGGATAATATCAATTTGGTGCAAGGGTAAGCACACCAAATCAACTACGAACTCTCTCTCGAAGATCGTCAAATGACAACCTCGACAAACAACAGAAGTCTTCACAGAACCATTAGCAGGAGTATCTATCACCATACTTCCGCCTAGGGACGACATAATCACACCAATCCTGGTCGCACACTCATACGAAATGAACGAATGAGTAGCACCAGTGTCAACAATAGCAAGCAATTCAACATTATTAATCAAGCAAGTACCTTTAATCAGGTTATCTTCTTTAGGAGCTTCAGTCCCACTCAGAGCAAACACCCTACCAGTAGTATGAGCTGCAGTAGCCACCTTCTTCGGTTTCGAGCACTGCGAACTGATATGGCCTTTCTCGCCACAATTAAAACATGTCGGACCAGCATCCTTACATTCGGTAACTCTATGACCAGCCTGACCGCATCGGAAACATCTCAGCACTTTCTTGGTACAGCTATCAGCACGGTGGCCTGGCTCGCCACACTTGAAACATTTACCAGTTATGGAAGATCCTCCCCCACTTGGCTTCTTCTCATCTACCACTTTCTGCTTACCTTTACCATTCGGAGATGCATAAGGACTACCACGATCCTTATTCTTCTTCTCACTAAGACTCTTGTAATGAGCAGTCCTAGCCCTGCTATCTTCATCAAATATCCTGCACTTATTAACCAGTGTAGGAAACCTACGAATCTCCTGGTAACCAATGCCTTGTTTGATCTCGGGACGCAACCCGTTCTCAAACTTGACACACTTGGATTCCTCAGCATCAGCACCATTATAATGAGGGCAATACTGCACCAGCTCCTCAAACTTCGAAGCGTAATCAGCAACAGACATGTTACCCTGCTTCAGTTCTAGAAATTCCATCTCCTTCTTACATCGCACATCAGCAGGAAAATATTTCTCCAGAAAGACCGTCTTGAACCTTTCCCAAGTCACCTCAGTACCTGGTACTTCAATTCTCTGACGAGTGTTATCCCACCAGTTTTCAGCCTCTTCAGATAACATATGCGTACCAAACTGCACCTTCTGTGCTTCAGTACACGTCATCACCCGGAAAATCTTCTCAATTTCCCTCAGCCAATTCTGAGCACCATCTGGATCATAGCGCCCTTTGAATGTAGGAGGGTTATTCTTCAGAAACCTTCCCAAATTCCTAAACTCGTCGACCGGCGGATTCTGCTGCGCCTGCATAGCCTGCGCTATAGCAGCCAGAGCCTCAACAATCGCAAGGTCATTTTCTCCAGCCATACTCTCTGCACAACACAACCACAGCCGTTAAGTATTGACAGTGTCATCTACACTAATCGACCAACAGGGAAAACATCACATTATGACTCGACTCGACCGACAATGCTCTGATACCACTAATGTTACACCCTTCTACCCAAACGACATATTTTATATAGATTATCAGAGTACAACATGTAGAAGAGTTTACATTTCTTTCAACTTAAAACATATTATTTATTAAAATTTAAAACTTCGCAGTGGACAACCACACAAATATTATCATTCATCATATAACAATTCATAATAATGTTTCAACATTATCTCAACATATTAGTCATCATAAACAACGTAATTAATAACCAATTATCTATCGAATCCCATAACCCCGGTGTCACATGACCAGAGCATTTGACTCGACTCTGTAGAATAACTCTACACTTATTCTTCAAACCTCAACAATAGCTACTCCTCTTTATCTGCACATTGCTCATCATAGATGAACATAAACACATGCAGAAGGGGTGAGAATTACATTATTAAATAATAATATAACGACAGAAACATAAACATAAATATATTTCACATATGCCAACACAGCTCATCATCACATCATAATCAACATACTCATGAACATCAACGAAACAACATATCAAATGCAATGTACACACCCATGCATGACTCAACACGACTCGGTATACCCATTTTGTGACCAACTACAGGATCACCACTCCCAGATTCATCACCATAGAATCCGAGTTCCCCGCAAGGAACTAAGCCTCTCAACAAGCCCGGAGTCAACAACATCATTGGAACTCAGTCCGTTCATCACTAGGCATCGGCCTTTCATGAATGCATGCACACCAAACATGCATCATAATCAACATAGCAACAACAACATCATATAGTCATGTTATCATCATCATTAATACATTTTATCGCAAAAGCATATCACATCATGCCACAAAATCAAACACAGTATTAGCACACTCTACTAATACCTATACTATTCTAAACAACGGGAAATGAACCCTACAACATCATACCTCAGCTAAGTACATCACTCAGCCTAAACAACCAAAAACTGCACGACCACTGTTCAGGAAAATCACAATTCTGCCCATACGCGTACTGCCTATGCCCATACGCGTATTGCCCAAACCTGGACAAGTCCATACGCGTATTGCCCAAATCCATACGCGTATGCTACGCGTACCACACCTTCGTACGCGTACCAACAGAGACACTTTCACGTTCAAAACCTCATCTCTTTCGCTCATACGCGTATGACATACACCATACGCGTACCACATCCAGGGATACGCGTATCACACGCGTATGGCGCGTACCAGCGCCAAAACTCCCTTTCCTACGCCCTCTCATACGCGTATTGCCTAGTGCCATACGCGTATGACCAGAATCCAGTTTTCCAAATCTGCTATGGGTTTTCTCTGCTACGAACCTGTCCAATTCAACCGTTCACAGTCCCAATTTCACACAAAATCACTCATATCCTCTAACACGAATCATCCCCTATTTCGATTTCACAAATCCTAACATCATTACATATCATTTCTACGAATTCCTTCGATTAAAATTCCAACGTTTGTTCATCCAGTATTTCACCGTTTTCAGCATATTATTGTTTAATAAGTTTCAGACCCCTTACCTCTTTGGATTGAAGGAAGTTCTGAGCAATCTTTTGCCTTTTCCTCTTCCTTTTCTTTCTCTTCAGCGCTTTCCCTTTTACTCTGACTCTGAGGCAAAAGTACGTGAAAAACACCCTGAGTTCTCCCTTTGGCTTCTTTTATCAAATTCCCACTTTTACCCTTTCACTCTTCATATTCCATTTATCTTATTTATTTAATTATTATTAAAATAAATAACATTTATAATAATAATAATAATAATAATAATAATTCCCAATATTATTTAATAAATCATTTTACCTTCAAATAATTAAATTAAATAATATTTAATTTAATCTAATAATATTCGGGGTGTTACATGAACAACACATAAAAAGTTAGGTCTCAGTGCACTTCAAAATAGTCAGATGAATTGACTGATCAACTTCTCAAGTCCATGATTCATATCTTGATGAATTGATGATTGAGTAAACTTAAATAAGTTCAAATATGCATGAAATGATGAGTTAAAGAACTTCCCTTGATTGTATTTGATCATGGGCTGAGGTTACTTCAAGAGCAAGGCATTGTGGTACACAGATGAATTAAGGTTTCCTTGGGAAACAAACCTCAAACCCTTTGACTTGCTTTGATCAAAATGATGAATTGATATGCTAGGAGGCATATTTGATGGATGAGAGATTTGGGAACCATTACCATGCTTGCTTTTCTCTTCTTTTGACCATATCTTTGCACCAATGATCTCCTTGAAGCTTTTGACCTTGTGATTGCTCAAGCTACAAAAAAAAGATGTTAGTGACATATTTTTGTGCTTTTGATTAGTAAACAAAATAAGAAAAGAAATAATATACAATTAAAGCATGCTTGGTGATCTCAAACCACTCACAAGAGGTCCCACCCAAAGGCAAAGGGAACCAAGATGCTTATGATCCTTGAGGCTTTGCAAATGCAATGTTATGATGCCATGAGGGACCTTAGGGCCAAAATTGGGGTCTTACAGATGCCCTTATTTAAGGTCATTCTAGCCGGAGAAGTGAAGGTTAAAATCTTCGTTTCGACGAGGTAGAATGGGCTTAAATAATAACAAAGAGACGAATTTTGGTCCCTAAGAGACCTCATGATGCAGATGTATGCATGCAAATGGTAAAAACTCTGTGGGGATATGTGTCCACAAAGGCAAAGATCAGGAGGAAATTGACAATCCCTATGAATAATTCATTCTATGGGGTAGAGACTCTACTGGGGAGTAAAGGGATGAAAACACGTGAGCAGGTCACGACTTGAAACTTGCTGAGAGACACAGATGTTAGACTATGGCACGGATCTAGAAGGGGGGTTGAATAGATCCCAATTAAAAAATTGAATCGGCGCTACCAATTTAAAAGAAAAATTGGTTTTAAAAATGTTTTTAGGTGCGGAAGCGGCCGAGGAAAATTAGTCTAAAAACGAACCGTTATTGGAAAACCGGATATGCGTTAAGCTAATGGATATTTGATTGAAAGAGATACAATTCACTACACACAATGCACAATCAATTTTATAGTTCACTTATTTGCAAACCTAGTTCCAATGAATCAAAATACCAAATTGAAATACAATGCAAACTTAAGGCAACTTTAGCTTAGGCAATTTTACAAACACTTGGTGTGCACAAACACTCCAAGTGATTTTTGAGTTGAGTAAGTGATTCGATTTATCCTAGTACAATATGTTATTGTACTTAGTATTCCAACAACAGTTTGCAACACTTTCTCAACTTAAATCAATGTTTGTCAGAAAATTGCTTAAACTAAAATCACTTAAATTTTAAGCTGAAAATTAAATTGTGCAGAAAATTAAAGAAGACAAAGATTTGATGAGGCAGTTCCCCCGCCGTCCTCGCTTCGGGGTACGTCTGCCCTCAATTCTAAAAATAGAATTGAGATGATCAATAGATATAACCTGTGATGTTTAATCGTTTTTACAAGGAGTGCAGAGTATGTAAACAACAGAATTTCCAATATGTTGAATGATACTTCTTCTCCTTGCCCCTTGATTCAAGATGAATCAAGACCTTTGATTGTTGATGTTTGACCTCCGTTTCCTGCCACTCGTTGATGAACCTTCCGTTCTTCAACCCCTTGGCCCGGCTGATCACGAACACGAACGAATCAAACCCGGATTCTTCACTACTCAAACACCGACTCCGCTACTAAACTGATGAAGACTTTCTCTCATCAGTTACCTTCGCTCAGCTGAGAGATAATGAAGCAACCCGTCCAAAAACCCCCAAACGCAAACCGGTATTGGAGGATAAAACCCTAATGGTTTTATTCAAGAAAGAACCTGTCAAGACTTCAACTCGAACTCGATTCTTCAATCGCTACCTCGAACCTTATCACCCTCAAACTGTCACAAATCGCATCAAAAGTTGTTGTGTGCAGTTGATGAATTTCGGACTGTTGAAGATGAAGATGATGAATCTTTGACAACTATTTCACTCTTTCTTGTTTCCTTGAACACTTGTACTCAAAAATTCAAATGTTAGTTAATAGAAGTGTTTTTACTTCTATTTATAGTAACAGACAAAACCAAACAGACATAACAGAAATTTAAACTTTGAAATAACTCAGAAAACTGAGGTTGCGCGCGAACGGTCGACCATAGGGTCAGCGCACGCTGACCCGTGGGGCACGCGCCGACTGCATGCGTCGACGCAAGGGATTTTTGCGCCGACCCGTGAGTTAAGCGTCGACCCTATGCGTCGACGCAAAGGGTTCTTGCGCTGACTCCCTCCAATTTGGGCAGAGCCTTTGCGCCGACCCGTGAGCTTTGAGCTGACCCCTATGGTCGACTCAAAGCCTTTAAATCTGCAAAAAAGCTGTGGTTAGTGATTTTCATATATTTGGTCATGATCACGCTTTGTTTATATGTCTTTAATAATTATAGTAGCTTTAGGATAACGTGAAAAAGGATATGGTGGGTAATGTGATGCATTTGTTCGTAGACTTGCATGATGGTCTTTTGTCATCATCGAAACTTGACATCGTATGTTGTATGAGACTTTGTCTTTACAACAGAGAGAATCCGTGAAATAAATCAATGGAAGGACTCGAGCTGACTCGAAGATGCATGCATTTGGGAATATGCCAATACAGCAAAATTATCCGTAACGGGTACTTCGGATAAAAATCCGGACTCAGGTGGGGATGTCCACTAAGGACTCAGCTGAGGAAATAACAAATGAGGTATTACCGGTTACTGGGTAATAAACTCAAAAAGAGATCATGTGATCCCACTGGCATAAGGGTGAGGGAAAAACATTCTCCGGGAGAATGAATATCTAAGACCGGTACAAGGGTGAGAGATATCAAACATCCAAAACGTCTGAGGAAGACCTAAAAGGTACATTTCAACTCAAGGATTCTGACTTCACAGGGGACAAAAAGGCCATAATAGGGAGCAGAAGGAAGGAACACCAGGGATGCCGGTTACTGGGCATATAATAGGTGACCAACCAAAACGTGAGATGGGGAATATTCTCAAGACACTCATCATCCGAAAGAGGGCTAAAAGAAAACTCGATTATGGGATGGACATTCAATTCCAAAAAGGGATACGAATCTTACTCAACTGGGGAAGAACAAAAGGCTTCGACCAAAAAGTGCATGAGATATATTATCTATTACCGTCAGAATATATATAATATACTCGCATGGAAGATTATCCACAACCGGTTACTGGGTTAATAAAGGATAAATCGACCGACAAAGAAAGGCATCGGGATACCGAAACTAGGTATATAAAGATGACCATTCAGGGGAACAACAAACATTACCGGCAATCGGTATATGAAAGATGACTTGCTGGGGATAAAATGCCTGATCAGAGCAATTATCCAAAAGAATGAGGGAATATCAACACCAAATATTGGATAATGATAACCGTCAAGGAGGGGATTACATCTACCGGATACTGGGTAGAAAACCACGGAAGTGTAACCGTCATCGATTGCTACGAGAATAAATTTGTGTCCGTTGGACGCTTTCGGCTCTATCATGCCAATCATGTCAATTCCCCACATAGAGAAAGGCCATGGTGATGAAATCACATTCAGAAGTGTTGGGGGAATATGAATCTTATCCGTATAAATCTGACACTTATGGCATTTCTTCACGTATTTGCAACAGTCAGACTCCATTGTCAGCCAATAGTAGCTTGTTCTCAACATCTTTCTAGCCATGGCATGTCCATTGGAATGAGTACCAAATGAACCCTCATGGACCTTAGTCATCAATAGGTCTGATTCGTGTCTATCCACGCATCTGAGCAACACTATGCCAAAATTTCTCTTATAAAGCACATCACCATTGAGGTAGAAGCTTCCTGACAATCTCCTCAGAGTCTTCCTATCTTTCACAGATGCCCCAGGTGGGTAAACCTGGCTCTAAAGGAAACACTTGATATCATAATACCATGGCTTATCATCTTTCACCTCTTCTACTGCAAATACATGAGCTGGTCTGTCTAAGCGCATCACAGTGATATTGGGAACTTCATTCCAAAGTTTTACCACAATCATTGAAGCAAGTGTAGCAAGAGCATCTGCCATCCGATTCTCATCTCGAGGAATATGATGGAAGTCAACCTCAGTAAAGAAGGTTGAAATCCTCCTCGCATAATCTCTATATAGAATGAGGCCAGGCTGATTCGTTTCCCGTTCACCCTTAATCTGATTAACGATTCGTTTCTAGGTAATCAGTAACACCTTCCAGATGCCTAAGACTCCCGGTGACTTGCCGATCCAAATCTGCATACCGTTCATTTAGGCTTGTGGAGAGATTGTCGAGCCGCTCATTTTGGGTTTGAAGTTGACTGTTAATTTGAGCAAGTCGGTCATCTTGGGATTGCATGAATGTTTGTTGGGCAAGTTGCATGCTTCGCATCATCTCCAACAGTTCCGAAGAGTCAGCTTGATGTGGAGGAGATGGAGGAAGTTCTTCCTCAACTTGGTGATATGGCTGGTAAAATTCACGTTGAGTTGTCCAACCTGAATGTTGCCATTCACCCCATCCACCCCATTGTGGAGCATTTTCTTCATATGTATCCGGCTGCTGTACCCAAGCAGAGCCGGAGTAGTCATGCATGCCAACTGGTGAAGGACTTTCATCTCCACCAATGTAAGCATCATTGTGCCTTATTTCTTCTTCTTCTTCTTCGTCTTCTTGTTCTCTTTCCACTTCATCATCTTGTTCTTCACTTTCATCACTATCAACCCTTGGAGAAACATATCCTCTTCTAACAAACTTGTATTTCTTCTGCTCCTTGCACCATACATAGCCCATCATAGACATGGTTTTTGTGCTAAACTCTTTGTCAGGTGAGATTGATTTGAGCGGGAAGGATGGATGACTAACATTGGCAGATGTGAGGACTTCTTGGATGAAGGATCCGTAGGTAAGAGCGGTTCCTCGTCCGGAATCCCGAAGGCCATACATTCTACTGGCAATGTAGTATGGCTAGTTAATTTTTATCTTATTTTTCAGAATGTAAAGCAAATGAACTTCGGGTTGTTCGACTCTAGAGAGACCGCCCTTCTTGGGCCGCAGGATGCGTGAGACAATCCAGTGGAGAATCCTTTCCCCGGCGCCCAGTTTGCCTGCAGTGACGGTTCGTGGGAACAAGTCACTCTGCACAAAATCGTCAGGATATGGCTCTTCGAACATGTCATTTAATGCACTCTTAAACTCATAGCCATCAATGTGGTGAGAATCAGTCACTTCAGGCAGGGGGTTTCCAGCATCATCCACAGACAAATCAAAATATCTATTCCAAAAGTTTGATTTAACTGATACCTTAGCAGAGCCAACTTTGGAGGAGAGTTTGTGTCCGCGAAAATTCTCATGAAGACCGGAGTAGAAGACTCGGACAAGGTCTTCACTGTATTGAGAGTTGCACTCCAAGAAATTTATGAAGCCTTGATGCTGCAACAGGCCCACGATTCGAGCGAGTTGCATGCGTTCAGCGGTAAGCTTGTAGAACGCATGTTGTGGCACAACTCCTCGTTTACCTATGTCTTTGTTGAAGATTTCAACACGAGCAGGTGGAACGAGAGATACGGCAGATATGGGAAGAGATACACCGGATGATTCACGTGGTCTCTTGCCGGAAGGTCTGCGTGATGAAGAAGCCATTTGAGAGGGTTTTGAAGCCAAGTGTTTGGGTTTGGAGAGTGGTGTAAGGTTTAGAGAGTGATCCTTCTAGAGAGAGATTTTTCAATTAATAGTGGGAAGGTTAGGGTTTTGGGAAGATGGAAGAATATAGAGCACTGGCTAGTGGGTAGGTGCAGGTTACAATGTAGTGGGTAGTTGGAAGGGTGTGGAGTGTAAATGCACGGTTAATGATGGAATGCATGAGTGATGATTCAAATTTTTCTGCAGAAAAATGGAATTTTCGAGCGATGCGTCGACCATACCCCTGTATGCGTCGACGCATACTTTTTGATTTTTGAAAGTATGCAGAAATTAATTATCATGCGTCGACCATAACCCTGCTGCGGTCGACTCATACTGTACAAATTTTCATTTTCCACTATTTAGCACATGCAATGACCAGTTTGATGCATAAACAACAGTACATATAACAATACACAACCAAATGGATATATTAATAGTATACATATATAAAACACATCATTTTGAGATAAAATTTTGAAGTCATGATTTTTAGCAGAGATATAGAGAAAGAGGAACAATATCACCTTAATGCTGAAGTGACTTAGTGAACATTAGACATGTGCTTGCAACAACAGAAATTTGTTAGAAGTACAGTATTAAGGCTTAAGATGGAAGAATGTAAACAGCAGTTTAGAGTGCCCGTTCCGAAATATCGAGGATGCCAAGTTCTCGGCGAATATGAAAGAAAGGTTCATTTGCTAGCGGCTTTGTGAAAATGTCCGCTAGTTGATTTTCAGTGTTTACGTGTTCAAACACGATGTCACCTTTCTCTACATGATCCCGAAGAAAGTGGTGTCGAATTTCGATATGCTTAGTGCGAGAATGTAGCACAGGATTTTTGGTTAGGTTAATAGCACTCGTGTTGTCACAAAATATGGGAATACGTTTCAGTTTTAGGTTAAAATCCAATAGTTGTTGCTTAATCCATAAGATTTGGGCACAGCAACTACCGGCTGCAACGTATTCCGCTTCGGCGGTTGACAAAGCAACAGAAACTTGTTTCTTGCTATGCCAACTAACCAAAGAGTTTGAAAAAAGATGGCAAGTGCCACTTGTACTTTTCCTATCCGATTTGCAACCGGCAAAGTCGGAATCGGAAAAACCTACCAAAGAGCAATCATTACCTTTGGAATACCATAGTCCGTACTTCGGAGTACCTGATAAATATCGAAGTATCCGTTTAACGGCTTTTAAATGGAATTCCTTGGGACATGATTGGTATCTAGCACACATGCAAACGCTAAACATAATATCGGGACGAGAAGCAGTAAGATAAAGGAGTGAACCAATCATACCTCTATACCGTTTTACATCTACTTCCTTACCGTCTTCGTCTTTGTTCAAGTTGGTACACGTAGGCATGGGGGTGTCTATGGCCTTAGCTTTTGCCATGTCAAATCTCTTGATAAGGTCCAAACAATACTTTGTCTCGCTCACGAAAGTTCCTTCTTTGAGCTGTTTGATTTGTAGACCGAGGAAGTATGTGAGCTCCCCCATCATACTCATCTCGAACTCACCCTGCATAAGGTCAGAAAACTCTCTCACAAGTTTCATGTTAGTAGATCCAAAAATGATATCATCCACATAAATTTGCACTAGTATCAAGTGCTTTCCTTGACGTTTAATGAAGAGGGTTGTGTCAACCTTTCCTCTTGAGTAACCTTGATCTAATAGGAACTTGCTTAGTCTCTCATACCAAGCTCTAGGAGCTTGTTTGAGACCGTACAAAGCCCTTTTTAGCTTATAAACATGATCATGATACTCATGGGATTCGAAACCCGGAGGTTGTGCGACATACACTTCTTCATTTATGTGACCGTTAAGGAAGGCACTTTTTACATCCATTTGAAATAGCTTAAAATCCTTTGCACAAGCGAAGGCAAGGAGAAGGCGTATAGCCTCGAGTCGGGCAACCGGCGCATAAGTTTCCTCATAGTCGATGCCTTCCTCTTGGTTATACCCTTGCGCGACTAAACGCGCCTTATTACGGGTTATTACCCCGTTTTCGTCCAGCTTGTTCCTAAACACCCATCGGGTGCCGATTACTCGATGATCTCACGGAGGAGGGACAAGGTCCCAAACCTCATTTATGGTGAACTGGTTAAGTTCCTCCTGCATTGATAAAAACCAGTGTTCATCGAGTAGGGCTTCTTTAGGGTTTTTAGGCTCCATCTGCGAAACGAAAGCGAAGTGATAACAGAAATTACTTAGCTTGGATCGAGTTGTTACACCCTTTGTGATATCTCCGATAATGTTGTCGATTGGATGATCTTTAGAAGACTCCCAAGCTTGTGGAAGATCATCGTTTGAAGGCGGATGATCTACCTTGGTTTCATCATGGAGTACATCTTTGTCCTCCTCAATTTTGATTGTGTCGGGTTGATCAATCCCCGGCTCGCCATTATTGAGTATGTCTTTGGTAGATGTACCTGCACCATGAAAAACACTATCCTTTCCGACGTTTCTCGGATTGGATTCATCAAAGGTAACATGCACAGACTCTTCTACTGTAAGTAATCGCTTGTTGTAAATTCTATATGCTTTGCTAGATTGAGAGTATCCGAGGAAGATACCTTCGTCGGCCTTAGAATCGAATTTCCCTAAGTTTTCCTTTCCATTGTTTAACACAAAACATTTGCAACCAAAGACATGAAGGTGAGAAACATTTGGCTTTTGCCCTTTTAAAAGTTCATACGGTGTTTTGTTTAGAATGGGGCGAATGAGCACCCTATTCAAAACGTAACAAGCCGTACTAATGGCGTCGGCCCAAAAATATTTTGGTAAGCCACTTTCATTGATCATTGTTCTTCCCAATTCTTCCAAAATTCGATTTTTACGCTCCACAACCCCATTTTGTTGAGGAGTGCGTGGAGCGGAGAAGTTATGATCAATCCCATGGTTACCGCAATATTCTTCAAATAGGTGATTTTCAAATTCACCTCCATGATCGCTTCTAATTGCAACAATGTTTGTATTTAGTTTATTTTGAGAGAGTTTAGCAAATCGTTCAAAGGCGGCGAATGTGTCACTCTTACTTACTAAGAAAATAGTCCAACAAAATCGAGAAAAGTCGTCCACTATTACGAAACCGTAATAGTTTCCTCCTAGACTCTTAATCCTAGATGGCCCAAATAAATCCATATGGAGAAGCTCGAGAGGTCTCGTTGTTGAAACGATGTTTTTGGATTTAAAAGAGATCCTCGTTTGCTTCCCCTTTTGACAAGCATCACAAAGGTGATCCTTGGTGAACTTAATTTTGGGGAGACCTAGGACTAGATCTTTTGAGACTATTTTGTTAAGTAAGTCAAAATTAACATGTGCTAAACGTCTATGCCATAACCCTGAATCTTCATTCATTGTTACAAGACATTTGTCACTTGTTAACGATACTTCATTTAAGTCAAGCATATAGACATTGTTCACACGAAGACCATTAAACATGCTCTTCTTATCATCAGTATGCACAATTTTGCAACAATCTTTTGAAAACGATACATTGTATCCTTTGTCGCATAACTGACTGATGCTAAGTAGGTTATGTTTAAGACCTTCGACAAGCAATACGTCAGAAATAGTAGTGGAAGAGGGATTACCTACACTACCTTTACCAAGTATTGCTCCTCGGTTATTGTCACCATAAGTTACATATCCCTTCTTCTTAGCCACGAAGTCAATGAAGAGAGATATGTCTCCTGACATATGCCTTGAGCATCCACTATCGAGAACCCATCTTCTCTCGGTAGTCTCGAGGCATTGTACCTGTGATAAGATAATTAACAAAAGGAGGTACCCAATGGCTTATTGGGTCCTGAGTGGTGAGAAGCAAATTGGTTGCATTTGGGCATCCATTGATAAATGCCTTTAGGAACTAAAAATCTCCTAAATCTACACTTAGCAATGGAATGACCTTTCTTGCAACAATAAAGACAAGAGAACTTTTCATTTTGATTACTTTTGCTATCTTCATCCTTTATAACATATTTGTACTTTTGATATGGATTAACCATACTTGTTCGAAAATTAGATTTATCAATAGCAAAAGTAATCTTGGGCTCAAGAGCCTTGTTAAGTTTGGCTTTTAGGTTCCTTACTTCACTTTGCCAAATGTAACAAGTATCGCACCCAAAGTTCATCATTCTACTTTTAAGGTCCTCATAACTAGTTTTTGTGCTTTCCACTATAGAAGCCTTAAGTGCCTCAAGTTTCCTTTCGGATTCTTGAATTTTTTGTTCTAAATGAGAGAAAATTTTCTTATTTGATATGTTACTTTTTACTTTCGGATTAACCATACTTTTTATTCATCGGACAGTCCGGTTTGTAGTGACCCGGCTTTCCACACTTGTAGCACGACCCTCTAGTTGTTTTTCCTTTGGAGTCATCATTTTTGGAGAACCTAGATTGCTTCCGGAAGTTAACTAAGTTCTTCTCGGAATGTTGGATGCCGTTCTTTCTCACGTAACGGTTGTAGCGTTTGACGAACAGCCCCATATCTTCACTCTTGTCCTCTTCTTCTTCGTCACTCGTAGAATAATCACTTTGCTCTTTTGCTTGAGACTTTGAGGAGGAAGTCTTTAGAGCAATTGATTTCTTTTCGCTCACCTTGGCTTTGTCTTTCTTATCTTTCCTTTCATGTTGTTCCAAGCTTAATAGAACTTGTTCGTGCTCTTGTAGTTTGCCGAACAATGTTGTTAAGTCCAAAATGGTAAGATCGTTTGCCTCTTTGATGGCGGTCACTTTTGGCTGCCATTCCCTGTTAAGACATCTTAAGATTTTATTAGTAGCAACATCATTGGAAATAGGTTTACCTAGTGAATGTAATCGATTGATTAGATGAGTGAATCTCTTTTGCATGTCGGCAATGGTTTCCCCTTGCTCCATGAAAAAGAGATCAAACTCTTGCGTTAGTGTATTGATTCTAGCCAATTTAACATCGTTCGTCCCCTCATGGGCAATTTGAAGTGAATCCCACATGGCCTTAGCAGTAGGACAATGGGATACACGATAGTATTCGTCTACCCCTAATGAGGAGATTAAGATGTTTTTGGCTTTCCAATCATAGTTGTATTTCTTTTCATCATCATCGGTCCATTGTGCTTCAGGCTTAGGCACTATTTCATTATTCTCATTGGTCATGGTTATTTCAATTGGACCATTGAGAATAACATTCCATATTTTTCTATCTATGGAATTTATGTGCACCCGCATACAGTCTTTCCAATAACTATAATTTTCACCATTGAAAACGGGAGCTCTATTGTAAGCCCCTTTAGGTTCGTTAGCCATTTTCTATCAACGTTGTATTTTTGAAGCACGGAGTGAACCGGAGCTCCTGATACCACTTGTTAGACTATGGCACGGATCTAGAAGGGGGGGTTGAATAGATCCCAATTAAAAAATTGAATCGGCGCTACCAATTTAAAAGAAAAATTGGTTTTAAAAATGTTTTTAGGTGCGGAAGCGGCCGAGGAAAATTAGTCTAAAAACGAACCGTTATTGGAAAACCGGATATGCGTTAAGCTAATGGATATTTGATTGAAAGAGATACAATTCACTACACACAATGCACAATCAATTTTATAGTTCACTTATTTGCAAACCTAGTTCCAATGAATCAAAATACCAAATTGAAATACAATGCAAACTTAAGGCAACTTTAGCTTAGGCAATTTTACAAACACTTGGTGTGCACAAACACTCCAAGTGATTTTTGAGTTGAGTAAGTGATTCGATTTATCCTAGTACAATATGTTATTGTACTTAGTATTCCAACAACAGTTTGCAACACTTTCTCAACTTAAATCAATGTTTGTCAGAAAATTGCTTAAACTAAAATCACTTAAATTTTAAGCTGAAAATTAAATTGTGCAGAAAATTAAAGAAGACAGAGATTTGATGAGGCAGTTCCCCCGCCGTCCTCGCTTCGGGGTACGTCTGCCCTCAATTCTAAAAATAGAATTGAGATGATCAATAGATATAACCTGTGATGTTTAATCGTTTTTACAAGGAGTGCAGAGTATGTAAACAACAGAATTTCCAATATGTTGAATGATACTTCTTCTCCTTGCCCCTTGATTCAAGATGAATCAAGACCTTTGATTGTTGATGTTTGACCTCCGTTTCCTGCCACTCGTTGATGAACCTTCCGTTCTTCAACCCCTTGGCCCGGCTGATCACGAACACGAACGAATCAAACCCGGATTCTTCACTACTCAAACACCGACTCCGCTACTAAACTGATGAAGACTTTCTCTCATCAGTTACCTTCGCTCAGCTGAGAGATAATGAAGCAACCCATCCAAAAACCCCCAAACGCAAACCGGTATTGGAGGATAAAACCCTAATGGTTTTATTCAAGAAAGAACCTGTCAAGACTTCAACTCGAACTCGATTCTTCAATCGCTACCTCGAACCTTATCACCCTCAAACTGTCACAAATCGCATCAAAAGTTGTTGTGTGCAGTTGATGAATTTCGGACTGTTGAAGATGAAGATGATGAATCTTTGACAACTATTTCACTCTTTCTTGTTTCCTTGAACACTTGTACTCAAAAATTCAAATGTTAGTTAATAGAAGTGTTTTTACTTCTATTTATAGTAACAGACAAAACCAAACAGACATAACAGAAATTTAAACTTTGAAATAACTCAGAAAACTGAGGTTGCGCGCGAACGGTCGACCATAGGGTCAGCGCACGCTGACCCGTGGGGCACGCGCCGACTGCATGCGTCGACGCAAGGGATTTTTGCGCCGACCCGTGAGTTAAGCGTCGACCCTATGCGTCGACGCAAAGGGTTCTTGCGCTGACTCCCTCCAATTTGGGCAGAGCCTTTGCGCCGACCCGTGAGCTTTGAGCTGACCCCTATGGTCGACTCAAAGCCTTTAAATCTGCAAAAAAGCTGTGGTTAGTGATTTTCATATATTTGGTCATGATCACGCTTTGTTTATATGTCTTTAATAATTATAGTAGCTTTAGGATAACGTGAAAAAGGATATGGTGGGTAATGTGATGCATTTGTTCGTAGACTTGCATGATGGTCTTTTGTCATCATCGAAACTTGACATCGTATGTTGTATGAGACTTTGTCTTTACAACAGAGAGAATCCGTGAAATAAATCAATGGAAGGACTCGAGCTGACTCGAAGATGCATGCATTTGGGAATATGCCAATACAGCAAAATTATCCGTAACGGGTACTTCGGATAAAAATCCGGACTCAGGTGGGGATGTCCACTAAGGACTCAGCTGAGGAAATAACAAATGAGGTATTACCGGTTACTGGGTAATAAACTCAAAAAGAGATCATGTGATCCCACCGGCATAAGGGTGAGGGAAAAACATTCTCCGGGAGAATGAATATCTAAGACCGGTACAAGGGTGAGAGATATCAAACATCCAAAACGTCTGAGGAAGACCTAAAAGGTACATTTCAACTCAAGGATTCTGACTTCACAGGGGACAAAAAGGCCATAATAGGGAGCAGAAGGAAGGAACACCAGGGATGCCGGTTACTGGGCATATAATAGGTGACCAACCAAAACGTGAGATGGGGAATATTCTCAAGACACTCATCATCCGAAAGAGGGCTAAAAGAAAACTCGATTATGGGATGGACATTCAATTCCAAAAAGGGATACGAATCTTACTCAACTGGGGAAGAACAAAAGGCTTCGACCAAAAAGTGCATGAGATATATTATCTATTACCGTCAGAATATATATAATATACTCGCATGGAAGATTATCCACAACCGGTTACTGGGTTAATAAAGGATAAATCGACCGACAAAGAAAGGCATCGGGATACCGAAACTAGGTATATAAAGATGACCATTCAGGGGAACAACAAACATTACCGGCAATCGGTATATGAAAGATGACTTGCTGGGGATAAAATGCCTGATCAGAGCAATTATCCAAAAGAATGAGGGAATATCAACACCAAATATTGGATAATGATAACCGTCAAGGAGGGGATTACATCTACCGGATACTGGGTAGAAAACCACGGAAGTGTAACCGTCATCGATTGCTACGAGAATAAATTTGTGTCCGTTGGACGCTTTCGGCTCTATCATGCCAATCATGTCAATTCCCCACATAGAGAAAGGCCATGGTGATGAAATCACATTCAGAAGTGTTGGGGGAATATGAATCTTATCCGTATAAATCTGACACTTATGGCATTTCTTCACGTATTTGCAACAGTCAGACTCCATTGTCAGCCAATAGTAGCTTGTTCTCAACATCTTTCTAGCCATGGCATGTCCATTGGAATGAGTACCAAATGAACCCTCATGGACCTTAGTCATCAATAGGTCTGATTCGTGTCTATCCACGCATCTGAGCAACACTATGTCAAAATTTCTCTTATAAAGCACATCACCATTGAGGTAGAAGCTTCCTGACAATCTCCTCAGAGTCTTCCTATCTTTCACAGATGCCCCAGGTGGGTAAACCTGGCTCTAAAGGAAACACTTGATATCATAATACCATGGCTTATCATCTTTCACCTCTTCTACTGCAAATACATGAGCTGGTCTGTCTAAGCGCATCACAGTGATATTGGGAACTTCATTCCAAAGTTTTACCACAATCATTGAAGCAAGTGTAGCAAGAGCATCTGCCATCCGATTCTCATCTCGAGGAATATGATGGAAGTCAACCTCAGTAAAGAAGGTTGAAATCCTCCTCGCATAATCTCTATATAGAATGAGGCCAGGCTGATTCGTTTCCCGTTCACCCTTAATCTGATTAACGACGAGGGCCGAATCACCATACACATCAAGATGCTTGATCCTTAGATCAATGCATTCCTCCAATCCCATAATACAATCCTCATACTCAGCCATATTATTCGCGCATTTGAAAGTTAGCCTTGCTGTAAAAGGAATGTGTGTACCCTGAGGAGTAATAATCACTGCCCCAATACCATTTCCATATTGATTTACAGCGCCGTCAAACACCATACTCCATCTCGAACCAGGTTCTGGCCCTTCATCGAGCGTAGGCTCATCACAATCTTTCATTTTCAAATACAAAATTTCCTCATCTGGGAAGTCATACTGAACTGACTGATAATCCTCAATCGGCTGTTGTGCCAAGTTGTCAGCCAAGATACTACCTTTAATAGCCTTCTGAGCTCGATACTCAATATCATACTCAGACAACAACATCTGCCACTGGGCAATTCTCCCTGTTAAAGAAGGCTTCTCGAAGATATACTTGATTGGATCCATTCTAGATATCAACCAAATCGTATGGTTTAACATATACTGACGTAAGCGTTTAGCAGCCCAAGCCAAAGCACAACATGTCTTCTCAAGCATTGAGTATCGAGACTCACAATCGGTGAACTTCTTGATCAAGTAGTAAATAGCATATTCTTTCTTTCCTGATTCGTCTTGTTGACCAAGGACACAACCCATCGAATCTTCAAGAACAGTCAGATACATAATCAATGGTCTTCCTTCCACGGGCGGACACAGGATTGGAGGCTCAGACAGATATTCTTTAATACTGTCAAAAGCTTTCTGGCAATCCTCGGTCCAATCATGGGACTGATCTTTCCGGAGGAGCTTGAATATTGGCGCACATGTGGCAGTCATATGGGATATGAATCTGGAAATATAATTCAAGCGGCCAAGAAAACCTCAGACTTGCTTCTCAGTTTTGGGCGCAGGCATCTCTTGTATTGCTTTGACCTTTGCAGGATCAACCTCAATACCTCTTTCACTAACAATATAGCCCACTAACTTGCCGGAATGGACTCCAAATGTACACTTGTCGGGATTCAGACGAAGCTTATACTTTCTCAAACGCTGAAAAAGCTTCAACAGGTGCTCTACATGTTCAACTTCCATTCGCGACTTAGTGATCATATCATCAACATATACCTCGATCTCCTTATGCATCATATCATGAAATAAGGTGGTCATGGCTCGTTGATATGTGGCTCCGGCGTTCTTCAAACCGAAGGGCATCACTCGATAACAAAATGTTCCCCAAGGTGTGATGAATGTTGTCTTCTCCATATCCTCGGGTGCCATTTTAATCTGATTATATCCGGAAAATCCGTCCATAAATGAAAAGACATTGAATTTAGTTGTATTGTCTACTAACATATCAATATGTGGTAGAGGAAAATCATCTTTCGGACTAGCTTTATTCAAGTCTCTATAGTCCACACACATCCGGACTTTTCCGTCTTTCTTAGGCACGGGCACAATATTGGCCACCCATTGAGGATATGTAGAAGTCACCAGAAACCCCGCATCAATTTGCTTCTGAGCTTCCTCTTTGATCTTCACTGCCATATCGGGATGAGTTCTTCTGAGCTTCTGCTTTACAAGCACGCACTCAGGTTTCAAAGGCAGGAAATGTTGCACAATATCTGTATCTAGACCAGGCATGTCTTCATATGACCAGGCAAAGACGTCAACATATTCTCGTAGCAATTCAATCAACCCCTTCTTAACAGATTCTTCCAGGAGTGCCCCAATCTTCACTTCTCGCACACAATCCTCAGACCCCAAGTTGATTGTTTCCAGATTCTCAAGATGCGGCTGAATCATCTTCTCTTCATGCTCAAGTAGACGGGTAATCTCGTCAGGAATATCTTCAACATCATCTTCTTCCGCTTCAAATACAGGGAATTCCAAGTTGGGAGATGGTGTTGGATCATTATGTTCAATGGGTTTGATTAACCTGCATAATGATTTTGGATATAAAGCTTTAGAATTTAAACAAGGCAAATCATTATGCAGATGAAAAGATTGATTTTATTCTATTTTTGAGGATTTATGTGATCACCAATTTCATGCAAAAAAGCGAAAAGGGAAAATAATTGGAAAAACAAACACTTAACATGAATCTATTGAATGAAAATATCATTGTATTTATGCGTCAACAATGTTATCACTCCTCCTTTTGGCATGGGAGGAGGGTTTTTAAACACGATGAACATTACTTTGACTTATGGATAACTGTTGGAATATCCACAACGACCCAATTATTACAGATCCCCCCAGGGATGATGAAGTTGCCAGAATCCTCTTCGTCCTCTTCCAAGATGGCAACAGCCTCCTCGTCTTGACTGGTGTGGATGAAACCTCCACTCTTGAACAATCCTTGCGTATTGGAAACCCCGGAAGAATAACCTATGCCAGCCCGGGACTTGTTGTCTTTCAACTCAATCATTTTCCCTAATCCAGCAGTTGCACCACGCTCAATGGCCAACTTTGCATCTTTGTAGGAAGCAAATGAAGGAGTTTTCTTCTCAATAGGTTCAACAATAGATAAAGCTTGGAAAGGAGTTCCAACTTCATCCTCAGCATTTATATATGAGAAGGAAGACAAATGGCTAACCAGGAGAGCCTTTTCTCCCCCTACCACCACCAGCTTCTTATTCTTCACAAATTTCAGTTTTTGGTGTAGGGTGGATGTCACGGCGCCCGCTTCGTGAATCCATGGTCTGCCCAAAAGACAGCTATACGATGGGTGAATATCCATAACTTGGAAAGTAACCTGGAAATCACTTGGTCCAATTTTGACTGGGAGATCAACCTCACCAATCACAGTTTTGTGAGACCCATCGAAAGCCTACACAACTACTCCACTCTGCCTCATGGGAGGCCCTTGATATGACAACTTCGTAAGAGTGGTTTTTGGCAATACATTTAATGATGACCTAGTGTCCACCAGCACATTGGACATGGCGTCGTCTTTGCAACCCATAGATATATGCAATGCCAAGTTATGGTCTCTTCCCTCCTCGGGGAGATCAGAGTGACAAAAACTTAAATTGTTACAAGCAGTAATGTTTGCAACAATGCTATCGAATTGTTCTATCGTGACATCGTGATCCACATACGCCACATCCAACACCTTCTACAGAGCATCTCGGTATGTCTCGGAATTCAAAAGCAATGATAACACATATATTTTGGATGGCGTTTGTAGAAGCTGGTCTACAACGTAGTACTCGCTCCTTTTGATTAGTCTCAGCATCTCATCACAGTGTTCTTTTGCATTGCCACTTGGGCCAACAGAAGCAGGAGTTCTTAACATAGAGGAGGGCTTAACAACAAGTGTCGGATTCGGAATGCTCACAGCATTCCTAATCGGGCACTCAACAAAATCAGCATCAACACTTCCTCGAGCATCAGCCTGAGGTTTCGGCGGTGCTGAAAATACACGACCGCTGCGGGTCAAACCACTAACATCAGCGATGTTAACAACAGACGAAGAGGGCAATGACACCTCTTTCCCATTTTCCACTGCTACAACATTGTAGCGATAGGGAACCACTTTCTTGGAGGAGTACGGTACAGGTCCGGTTGGTTTGATGACGAGAGCAGGAGAAGCCTTCTGCTTGCTACCATCATACTTGATGACAACAGGCTCGGATATCCGGAACACTGGGGAAATCACGTTGACTTCGGGCTCGTCTTCGTCAACATTTCTATTTTGAAGGATCTCGATGACTCCTTCGTCCAACATTTCTTGCACATCTTTACGCACTTGGCGACAACCTCTCTGATTAATAGAGCATACTCGACATCTATCATGGTCATGCTCATAATGGCTATAGTCACACAGCAAGCGATGCATCTCAACCAGCGATTGCCGGATATGACTGAAATATTTAACCTTGTACTTGCCAGGGCAGCCCTGGACCATATTGACAGACTTCCCATGCTCGGGCAATGGGTTCTTCTTAACATTTGGACCTACGTCCTCGAAAAACAAAATCCCACTTCTCACAAGGTCTTGCACCTTGGTCTTTAGGGGATAACAATTCTCTACGTCGTGTCCGGGAGCACCGGAATGATATACACAATGAAGCTCGGGCTTGTACCACCACTGAGGGTTAGCAGGTACAGCGGGAGGGTCCCGCGGAGTAATCAATTTTCTATCGATCAGCGAAGGATAGAGTTCGACATAAGTCATCGGAATTGGATCAAAGGTGACCCTCTTCCTCTCATAGCTGGTGCTGGCATTGCTGTTGTTATTTCGAGGCTGGTAGGCATGCTGCTGTGGACACTGTTGTTGTTGATGATATTGCTGAGTTTGCGGTTGCTGATATTGTTGAGCTTCCTTGAAAACAGGTGCTATATGAGCCACCTGATGCTGATTGTTGACCGAGCGGGTAGTCTTCCTCTGCATAGAGGGTCTTCTCTTGACATGGGAAGACACGGCATGTGCCTCTCCCTCCTTCTTCTTTGCAAAGCTTCCATATCTCTTTGCCGAAGAGCCTTCATCTCGGGTTAAGCGTCCTTCACGGACCCCCTCTTCCAATCTCATCCCCATATTCACCATCTCGGTGAAGTCTGAGGGAGCACTGGCTATCATCCTTTCGTAGTAAAACGAGCTCAATGTCTTCAAGAAGATCTTGGTCATCTCTTTCTCCTCAAGGGGTGGCACTATCTGAGCTGCCAATTCGCGCCATCTCTGGGCGTACTCTTTGAAGGTCTCCTTATCCTTCTGCGACATTGTTCTCAATTGGTCCCTATCTGGGGCCATATCCATATTATATTTGTATTGCCTGACGAAAGCCTCGCCAAGATCGTTGAAAGATTGGATGTTCGAACTCTCCAAACCCATGTACCATCGGAGAGCGGCACCGGACAGACTGTCCTAGAAATAATGGAGGAGCAGTTGGTCGTTGTCAGTCTGCGATGACATCTTGCGAGCATACATCACAAGATGGCTGAGTGGGCATGTGTTTCCCTTATTCTTCTCAAAGTCAGGCACTTTGAATTTAATAGGGATCTTCACGTTGGGCACAAGGCACAACTCAGCAGCACTTTTACCAAAGAGGTCCTTCCCCCTCAAAGTTTTCAGTTCCTTGCGAAGCTCAAGGCATTGGTCCTTCATATCGTCCATCTTCTCATAAACGTCTAGGCCCTCAGATGGCTCAGAGTGGTAGATGGTATCTTCGACCCTTGGTAACGTGTGCACAATGGGAGGTGGCACTGAAAGGACCAGGCTAGATGCCGGCATAGAAGCAATAGTAGGGGCGAAACCCTCTTGTACAAAGTTTGGGAGCATTCCCCAAGGGAACCCGGCTGGCATAGATGGCGCAAAATGAGCCGTTGTGGCAGGCACAGTAGAGGTCACGATCTCAGAAATGACCGTCCTCTGGGGAGGAGTTGATGGCGTTGGAGAAGATTGACTCTGAGCGGCCAAGAATGACTCCATCAAGGTAATCAACCTGGCTACTTCCTCCTTCAGCTCGCGGTTTTCTTATTCTAGATGATCCATCAGTCTTGAGGAATTGGCTCTGGTGTAGTACCGGTGAGTCAGCTGTCTTTGAAATAAATGAAGAGCACAGAGTTAGACCATAGGACAAGAAGCCGGGAACAAAACCTTCTAATGCACATGATGCATGCAATGCTTGTGCACATGATTTGTTTTTATTTTAAAGGAACTTTAGAGTTCTATTTGCAGATATTTGGAAATATTAAACATTTATCATGCATGGAAATATCTTATCACTAATATCTGGAAAATAGTTTTAC
The DNA here is from genome assembly GCF_024323335.1 of Lathyrus oleraceus. Lineage (NCBI taxonomy): Eukaryota > Viridiplantae > Streptophyta > Magnoliopsida > Fabales > Fabaceae > Lathyrus > Lathyrus oleraceus. The sequence continues at coordinate 177,588,180 of NC_066581.1, forward strand.
ATCAAAGAAGTACAACATGAGTAACTATAAAAAATACATGAGAAAAGGAAAATGATCATCCTATGGATCCCTAGAAGCAATCATCTAAAGCTCGAGAAACTAGAAGATAAGATGCACGAAGCCTCTTCACTTCCTCCTTATAGGATGCCTCCATATCCGCCTTCTCCTTGGCGAGTCGATCGTACTTCCTCTTCCAGAACATGGAAGACTGAGGAAGTAGAGAAGTCCATGCATCATTAGGATCATCAATAACTTGATGCTCGAGGAACTCTATCAAAGCATCCTTTTCCTTGATTTGCTGAAGCAACTCTTCTCGTTCATGGATCCAAGCACGTGAACGGTCTTCGTCTCTCAACTCCTCTACTCCCTGATCAAGGAGGGTTGAAGGCCCAACCATAACCAAAGGTGTAGGTCTCGGATACTCGTATGGCATGAGATACTCACACGCTCTCTTCCTGACCCAAGCAGTGTAAGGCTCCATAGCAACACAATCCTTAGGACCCAACTCCGTCCTTCCTTTCCTATGAATCTTGTGCCAAGCGCGGACCATTCTGCCCTTCAAGTTTTGGGGATCTTTACCCTCCTGAAAGAACACACCCTCTAACAGAATGTTATTAGGTTTATTCTTTAGGGGGAACCCAAGCTGACGACGTGCCAAAACAGGGTTGTAGTTAATCCCACTGTAGCGGTGTATTCGTCGCTATATGATCCATTGATTAAATCATAAGCAAAGATATACAAAGATTTCGAGTCGCCACCGCACTTTTATTTATCCAAAGGACTGGCTAAAAAGCGAACAAAAGCCTAAGAAGTTTTACACGTAGAAAACTAATAAAAAGATCAGAGAGTCTGGGTAAGGGGTAAATTACGCAATGGGAAGGTGTTAGGCACCCACTACGTCCTAGGTACTCCTAGGGAGCCCTTTTCACACTTGTTGTATAAAAATGTTATTTGTTATGACATAAGTATTGTGCAAACATGATTGGGATGGTGAGAAAAGAATATACAATTTTATTATTGGGTTTGAACGGATGAACCCGTTGCCTACGTACCTTCCATCAAAGGTAAGGATCAAAACGCCGTAGTTCGGCTAAAAGATTTCCAAAAGGTTGGTGGATTCAATTTTAAACAATAGCACTGAGGCTTTTCATTATCAATGGGAGAAAACTCGACCAAGACCAACATCCACCATGTGAGGATAGCTTCGACGCACTAGAGGGGTTAACCCTGTTTTCAGTACGGAAGTCTTATAGTCGACTCACTAAGGACAGGTAAGATTTACATCAACCACAATGATAATTGAAACCTATGGCTAATGTGAAAAGATTAACAATGGACAAAGCCAAAACAAGTGTATGGGTGAAGTTAATTGATTATGATTATGAAAGTGGAGTCAAAGTATGATTAAGATTGATTCAAAAGAAGTATTATGAAATGGGGTTTGAAAAAGTCAAGGACTTGGGGTCCAGGTTTTTAATTGAAAAGCATGAAGATGTTTGCACAATATCTATGTCAAGTTTGAAAGTAAAGTGTGAAAAGGTTTAGGACATAATGGGGATGAATGGATGAAGATGGATTGTAAAACTTCTTAGAAGGTTCACCTCTTGAAATCATATAGAAGATGATTCAAGTGTGTCCTTTGGAATAGGCAATGAGCAATAATAATGTAAGCAAACAAATGATACCGGATGCCACTCAATGGTCTTACTCCAATCTCACAAACAAAGCGGATATCGGATACCAATAGATGGATTTACACCAATCTCCTAAAACAGAAATGGATATCATAGGCCACTCAATGGACTTATACTAATCTCCTAAAACAAAATGAAACTTGGATACCGGATGCCAATCTTTCTAGACTTATACCAATATCCAACATATGGTCCTAGGAAAGCAAATGCCAACTTACAGGGACTTACAATTGCATCCTCACACACAATAAACAAAAGCCAAACAATGGATGTCAGATGCCAATCTATCTGAGCTTACTCTAACATACACAGTATGATCCTAGGAAAACAAATGCCAACTTACAGGGACTTACAGTTGTATCCTCACATACAATCAAACAATGCAACAGGATCACAGGAAAGCAAATGCCAACTTACAGGGACTTATAATTGCATCCTCACAATCAAACAAATGCATCAATCAAAGATAAGATGAGTGGCCAAGGTGATGGTCTTATACTCACTTCCATATCATAGGAGCAATGGCCAAAGGATGGTCTTACAATTGTCCTCAATGGGAAAACAACAAGGATAATGTCACAGAGACAAATGGAATGATCATGCATTAATGAGCAATAAATGATGATAAATTCATAGAGCATGCAAGCAAACATGTGTATATGAGGTAAGCAAATCAATCAATGAAAGCATTCAGCACACACTATAACCAAACAAGGAGGCTCATACAAAAGGGTTAGGCATTGAAGCAAACTGGAATAGGGTCAAAGGTGCTCTTAACCTTGCCATTGAGGGGCTAAGGTGAAGCAGATGAAAGGATATGAGGGGTGTGCCTCATTGCTCTTATCCCTGGTCAGGGAGAGCATTTGAATATCAGAAGGTGTGGGAGTTCAGAAAGTAGGAACTCTTTCCACAAGTTAGACTCTATAGATCTTGGGCTTGGATCTCAATGCTACAACCATGTAATGGGAGCAAGGAGAAGACTCACAGAATAGTAGGAGATAGGCTACATATCTCTTTGATCTACCAATTGCCTTATTTGAAGGACTTTTCCTGCTTGGGACAAATGTAAACACACACAAGCATTGCCTCTTAAGGAGGACTTCAGACAGGTGCCTGGCCAAGTAACAGGCCATGTCTTCCAGACTACATGAAGAAAAGGGATTACCTCAATGCAAATTGCTATTAAGCAAAGCAAAGAAAGTTCAAAGAACTAAGCAACTAAAGGTACCTGAAATAGTCAAACAGAATCAGTACACAGCTCACAGATAAGCAAAATGAGATAAGAGTTAACTGTCAACACAAACAGACAAATGTGCAAAGCACAAAGCTCAAGGCATATGAGCCAAGCAACCTACAAGACAAAGAGGTTAGCTCATGATAATCAAATGAACTCAATCAACTTGTAAAAGTTTCTTTGAGGCAATTGCTTCTCAACCTGAAAACATGAACTCAAGCATAAGCAACAGGACCACTAGGACAAGCCTAGGGTCAAAAGGGGATGAGAAAGTCAAAACAGCAAGTGATATTCAATCAAAATCAATTTCAAACATTTAAGAAACAAACTCAATTGGTTTCATGCTCATATCATGCATCATCCTCATTTCATAAGCAAAAGAAGTCAAAGCATTTCAAATGAGAGCTCATAGAAGTCAACAGCAAGACTTAACTCAAAACCAATCATAAACAATTCAAAAAATCATCAAATAATTCATGATCAATCAAAATCCATAACATGACATGCATATCAAATTTCAGCTCAATTTGATCAAGGGAAGTTGGTCAATGAAAATCAGAAAGGCAAGGCAAGTTTAAGCATGCTCAAAGAAGTCAACCAAACATGTGTCAACTTCAAAAAATCATAAATCAGTGATAACATATGAGATATGAATGGGATCAACACCATGGAAAAGCTTAAGATGTCTACTAATCACATGTAAAATTTCATGATCATCCAATAAAGTATGAGAATTTCACAAATGAAATGGGAACATGTATCACAAAAAGTCAACATATGATCAAACAGGGGAGAAAAATCCCAAACAATTAGAAAATGCCACAAATAATTCCACAAAAAATCACATGTGAACAAGACATCCAGAAGTACATTAATGCAAAAATTCAAGCCAATTTGAGTTCAAGAAGCATGGTAATGAAAATCATCAAGTTGCACATCAATGGTGTGACACAAATTCTAACACCCTACTTCAAAAAATCATAACTCCACAACCAGAGATGATAAATTCATAAACTCTACACCAAAATCACCATGAATGTGTCTAGTTTATGCACAAAAAATTTCAAGGCCATTGGATAATGCATCATCATTTCACAAAGGTTTTGGCAAAAGGTACAAGAAATGGATACATGTCACAAACCCTAGCATCATTAAAAAACCAACCATCCAAAAATTCTGGAAAAAATCATGATAATAAACTAGAGATCCAGATGAACACAATGAAAAAATTCTCATCAAAATTGGATTTAAAATGAAGGAGCTATGATTTTTGTAAGTTGATGCATCCAAGTGAAATAAATATTCAAAACAAAATGAAACCAACATGATTTAATAGCCAATTTGGACACGGAGTGGCAATTTTGTAAATATTGGAGCCACTAATCAGAACGCGGCGTTTTGGCAAAGGAAACGGAATGTTTTGATTGGCTGTGGGCTAATGGAACAGTACCATCATGCACACACGTGAAAAATCTGGGAATGCAGATTAGGGTTTATGGGAATAGCGTTTCATCATCTTCATCAACCAACTCGAAAATTCAACTAGCCCAGAAATTCAAATTGAACACACTAATAGAACCATCAAGCATCCCACATCATGAATACAACAACCATTTTTAATAAATCAAGCTAACAAACGAGAAACAAGCAAAAACAATATTGAGCATCAAACTTTAAAACTAGATTTCTCTCAGCACAAGCAACCAAAATGCACGATTCAAAGCTTAATGAAACCAGCAAAGTGAGATCTATAAGAAGCATGTCATGGTTTAGCAAAATAAGGAGGTCGAAATCTTACTTGTTCTTGAAGAAAATGGAGGAACAGTGAGGATTTGGCTTAGTTTGCTCGAAATAGATGTAGCTTCCAGCTTGCAATGATGAATGGTTAGTGACTTGTAGCTCAACAACCCTTGGAATGTCTTCAAACCAGATCTGCCATGTGAGAGTGCTCTAATGGAACAGTGGTTTTCTTTGTTTACAATTGAAGAATGAGGCTTGCAATGGGCTCAACAGAGATGGTATATCATGAACCAAAGCACAGCAGCATGAGTTTTATGGAGATTTTCTAAAAAGAGTTTAGATGATGAAAAATGAAGTTTTAGAGAAATGAGCTTTTTCTGTTTTCAATTGGTGGCTGCTAGGGTTCTCTTCTGGCAGAAAATGAGCTATATATTTGCTGTTTAGTGAGCTGAGCATGATTAGTTTAAGTTGTAATTGGTATTTGGTTAAAATGACATGTTTTGACAAAATTGCTAAAAAAACAATTCAAGTTGGTATGGGGGTATGTGCTGCACGAAAATTGGGCTTCAAACATGACCAAAACATGATTTCAGAACTTATTCAATTGGCAAAAATGGCTGGAAGTGTTTAATTCAAAATTTCACTTTTGCACCACACTTGAAATTAATTCATGCAAGTCCAAAAAGGCCATTTTGATTGGTAATGTTTTGATGAATGATGGTTACATATTTGGAAAGAGGGGATCAAATGTGACTTGTAGGAAAAAACCCCACCCAATTTGGCCAAATGGTTTGAGAGATATGGCCTTTTGAAGTTCAAAAATTTTGGAGAATGAATTGATCATATCTTGCCAACCACACATGGGAATTGAGTGTTCTTGGACTTTTTCAAAATGGGAGAACAAGATCTTCAACTTTTATGTTGGGCAAAAATTCATTTGAAGCTTGTATCATGATGTAAGTTTAGGATCAAGAAGTTTCCATTTTTGGCAAATTCCAATTACAGGTCAACTTTCTATTTTGGGAAATTTTCTGTTTGACTTCAAATTCTTCCATGATGATGTTTGACATGATGTATGAGGCTTATATGGACATGAATGAGACCTCCCAAACCAATTTCCATCATCAAATCACTGATTAAATCCACAGTTGACCAACAGTTGACTTTCTAGGGTTTTGGATGACTGGGCCATGTTCTGATGAATTCCAAACCCTAATCCCTTGAGATTTTGATTCCAAATGATATCACAAGTCATATGAACTCTTGATGAATGATCATGGTGCCCAAATTCTTCAAGAATGGCCACCATCCACTGTTCAATGACTGATTTGACTGTTTGACTGTTGATTACTTCAGCTGCAAGTAACATGGTTAGATGACAATATTTTTGTACTTTTTGGTTAGTAAACACATGAAAAGCAATGATATACAAATGCAATACATGCTTGGTGATCAAGAACCATACTCACAAGGTAACCCACCTGTAGCGGTGTATTCGTCGCTATATGATCTATCGATTAAATCATAAGCTATGAGATACATTGAAATTTCGAGTCGCCACCGCACTTTTATTTATCCAAAGGACTGGCTAAAAAGCGAACAAAAGCCTAAGAAGTTTTACACGTAGAAAACTAATAAAAAGATCAGAGATTCTGGGTAAGGGGTAAATTACGCAATGGGAAGGTGTTAGGCACCCACTACGTCCTAGGTACTCCTAGGGAGCCCTTTTCACACTTGTTGTAAAATATTGTTATTTGTTATGACATAAAGATTGTGCAAACATGATTGGGATGATGAGAAAAGAATGTACAATTTTTATTAGGTTATTGGGTTCGAACGGATGAACCCGTTGCCTACGTACCTTCCATCAAAGGTAAGGATCAGAACGCCGTAGTTCGGCTAAAAGATTTCCAAAAGTTGGTGGACTCAGTTTTAAACACAAGCACTGAGGCTTTTCATTATCAATGGGAGAAAACTCGACCAAGAAACAACATCCACCATGCGAGGATAGCTTCGACGTACTAGAGGGGTTAGCCCTGTTTTCAGTACGGAAGTCTTACTGTCGACTCACTAAGGATAGGCAAGATTTACATCAACCACAAAGATAATTGAAACCTATGGCTAATGCATGAAAAGATTAATGGACAAAGCCAAAACAAGTGAATGAGTGGAGTTAATTGATTGTGATTATGAAAGTGAAGTCAAAGTATGATTAAGATTGATTCAAAAGAAGTATTATGAAAATGAGTTTGAAAAAAGGTCAAGGACTTGGGGTCCAGGTTTTTAGTTAGAAAAACATGAAAATGTTTGCACAACACTTATGTTAAGTTTGAAAAGTAAAGTGTGAAAAGGTTTAGGACATAATGAATGATGAATGGATGAAGGATGGATAGTAAAACTTCTTAGAAGGTTCACTTCTTGAAATCATATGGCAGATGATTCAAGTGTGTCCTTTGGAATAGCAATTAATAATGACAAACAAACAAAGCAAGCAAAAGCGGATATCGGATGCCAATCACTGGTCTTATACCAATCTCCTAAAACAAAATGGGATATCAGATGCCACTCAATGGACTTACACTAATCTCCACAGGCAAAGAAATAAAAAGCGGATACCGGATACCAATAAATGGATTTACACCAGTCTCCTAAAACAGAACAGGATCTCAGATGCCACTCAATGGACTTACGCTAAATCTCCACAGAAGAAAACAAGAATGAAACAGGGAAGTCAACTGCCAGTTTGTCTGGACTTAGGTTAACTCCACAGTATGATCCTAGGAAATCCAATGCCACATTACAGGGACTTACAATGGATCCTCACATACAAGAACAAAAGCAACAATATGATCACAGGAATGCAAATGCTAACTTACAGGGACTTATAATTGCAACCTCTCACACAAACAGATGAACAAACTATGATCACAGGAAAGCAGATGCCAACTTACAGGGACTTATAACTGCAACCTCACATACAAATCAAACAGATCAAATTATGATCACAGGACAACAGATGCCAACTTACAGGGACTTATAACTGTATCCTCACATACAAACAGATAAACAGAAGATATGAGTGACCAATGAGGTCTTACACTCTATCCTTCCATATCCTAGGAGCAAATGCCAAAGCAATGGACTTACAATTGTCCTCAATGGGCAAACAACAATGATAGCACACAAGCAAATGAGAGGATCATGCACTAATGGCAATTGATGATGATGATAAATGCATAGCATACAGGCAAACAAGTGCACATGAAGCAATCAATCAATCAATGAATAACAAACAGCACACTCTATAGCCAAACAAGGGGGCTCACACAAGAGGGTTTGACTTTGAAAGTCCACTGTAATAGGTAAGGGTCGCTCTTAACCTTGCCATTGAGAGGCTAAGGTGAAGCAGATGAAAGGAGATGAGGGGTGTGCCTCATTGCTTCTATCCCTGATCAGGGAGAGCATATAAGAAAGTGTGGGAGTTCAGAAAGTAGGAACTCTCTCCACATTATTGACTCGATTGATCTTGGGTTTTTTATCTCAATGCTTCAACCATGTAATGGGAGCAAGGAGAGGACACACTGAATAGTGGGGGATAGATTGCTTATCCCTACCTTCCACCAATTGCCTCAAATGAGGACTTTTCCTGCTTGGGACAATTTTACAAACACAGGCATTGCCTCTTAAGGAGGACTTCAGACAGTTTGCCCGGTCAAATAACAGACCGGGTCTCCAGACTACATGAAGAAGAAAGGTTTATACCTTAAAGCAAATGCTAAAAAGCAAAGCAAGCAAGCAAGTTCAAAGAACTTGAGCAACTAAAGTACCTGAAAAAGTCAAACTTATTAGCAAACAGTTCAACAGTCAAAATCAAAGGCAAATGGATAAACAAAAGTCAACCACAGAGGGATCAATTGTGCAAGGCACAAAGACTCAAGCATATGAGTCACCTACAAAACAAAAGTTAGCACATTAAACAATCAAACTAAAACACATTTGAATGATCCTCAAGGCATTGGTGCTTAACCTGAAACAGATGAACTCAACATAAGCTTAGAAGACCACTAGGACTAGCCCAGGGTCAAAGATGAAAGAAAAAGTCAAGGCAGCAAGGAAAAGTCAACCCAAACCAAGTCTAAACATTCAAGAAGCATTCTCAATTGGATTCATAACCAAATCATGCATCATGGTCATTTCATATGCAAAAGGATGCAAAGCATGGCAAGAGAAGCATACAAAAGTCAACAGCAAAGACTTCATCCAAAAGTCAACTCAAACAATCTCAAAATTTATGAAATAAATCACACTCAATCCTAACATCTAACATGGCAAGCATGTCAAATTTCATGGCATTTGGATGAGAGGAAGGCAGTCAAGTAAAATCATGAAGTCAAACCAAATTCAAGTAAGCATGGTGAAAGTCAACAAGCATAGGTCAACTTCAAAAAATCATATCAATTTGAAAACAGAAGAGAAATGAATGAGATTAACACCAATGCAAAGCTCAAGATGTCTAGTTATCACATATGAAATTTCATGGTCATACAATAAGATTTGAGAATTTCACAAAAGATATGGCAATGTGTATCACAAAAAGTCAACAAATGACTAAGCATGGAAGAAAATTCTCAAATAAATGGAAAACAGCATGATTAATTCCAAGAAAATTCATACATAAACTAGACATGTGATAGATGATTCATGCAAAACTTGGGGTCAATTGGATAAGAGGAAGCATGTGAACAAAAATTGGGAAAATACATGATCATGGTATAGCACCAAATGCAACACATAACTTCAAAAATTTGTAACTCACAAACCACAAATGGGAAATGCATAAACTCTATATGGAAACAAAGGTCAATGTGTCTAGTTTCACCACAAAAAATTTCAAAGGCATTGGATATAACATGAGTATTTCACAATTGGAATGGCACAATGTATCAATTTTGCATACATGTTGGAAAAACAATTATCATTAAAAATCCAGACAATGAAAAATTAATTAAAATTCACAATAAAATAGAGGACACATTCATGAGTTTAATGCAAAAAATCCCACAATTTTTGGAGTTAAAATGAATTAGAAATGAATTATGGAAGTTGAGTGACATTTGGATGAAACATGAGCAAATAAGCATGGCATATGGGGTCAACCAAGTCAACCGATGGCACAGATGTAATTATGCGCTCACTTATCAAAGCTGCGCGTTTGGCAAGGCAAAACGAAATGTTTTGATTGGCTCTCAGCCAATAAAACAGTAACCAGCCAATCCATTTCAAATTTCATGAGTTTCAAAACCCTAGGGTTTAAGCATGGCAAAGGCATTGGCAACAACAGCAGCACACAAACTCGACCAGCAACAACATCATGCAATCATCATGTAGGCATCAAGCAAACAGCATGGTAAAACAATGTTCTTCATGACATAACAACAACACAACATAAGCATGAAAATCTGGGCAGGGTTATGTTCATGTAACAGCAGCAACAACATTATACAACAGCACATAAACAGCAGGACATTGGTACAGGAGCATCAATCAATACCAACCAAAACACGAAATTCAAATTTCTGGAAATTAAAACATGTAAAGCTCATGAACAGCAGGGTTCTATGATTTTAGAAACAACAGCATACAACCATCATCATCATTCAAACAGCAACCAAACAAAAGCATTCAATATTTCACATGGATTTTCTGGTCATGATGTTTGGTTCAAATAACAGCAGCATTCATCATCCTTCATCATTTAAATCATCAATCATAAACAAATTTCCAGTAGACCTATTCACACAGCATGGCAACTAAACAAAGATGTTCATACTGCATCCTAGCAACAACCAAACAAACAACCAATCGAGCAAATGCTGGGCAGAGCTATGTTCAAACAACAGCAAAGCATCATGTAAGCATTATAAACAAACATCAAGCAACATCAACCAACGACCAAACCAACATTACTCATGGAAATTCTGAACAGGTCATAAATTTGCACAGCAGCAGCATAAATTCATCATCATGCATTCGGCCAAGAACAAAAATTCCAGAAACAGCAATCAAGCATATCATTAGCTTCAGCATGCATCAAACAACATAAATATGGTAGCCATTTCCATCAACTTCATGCAAACTAAACAAATCGAACCAAAATGCATTTGTACATGAAAATGAGATTTCAGATTTAAAGCAATATAGTCAACCATTTAACATGATTCAAGCTACAATGGAACAAGCATGGAAAGGACTACAAGACACATGGCATGTTTTGATGAAAAGAGAAGGTCGAGGGCTTACTTGTTTTTGAAGAAAAACTGGAAATAGTGATGGAATGATGTTGCTGTGCTTGAAAAGATGCAGGTCCAAGTTGGTAATGATGATTGTTTGAAGCAACTTGACTTAATCAGCTCAAATCCGGCTCGAGTTCACAATGCCATGGCTGATGCTTGGTACAAAACAGAGTGAGAAAATGAAGCTCCAGCTGGTGATTAAAGACCCAAAAGGTTTCCAAAGGTTGGCAGGATGTTGAAGGATGCAAGGGAACTCGTGGTCTTTGAGGGTTTCTTTCAAATCGAGCCAAAATGCAAAGTTGCAAGAGAGTAGAGAATGGAGTTTTTCTGTTTGGTGGCTGTGATTCCCTAGGGTTCAAATGACAGAAAACTTCCCTTATGTAGTCTGTTTAAAGCCCTTTAATCAAATGGTAAACTTGTTTATGCTTAATGACACATTTTGCAATTTTTCTAATTGGCATGTAAGTGGAGATTGGAGGGTGTAGGCTGCTCAAATGGGCCTTGGTACAGACAGCAAATGACCAAACAAAATGCTGTTTGTGGTCTGCACATCAATTGTTAACATGTCCTTGCTTATTGAAACCAAATGTACAAATTGCCAACTTTGAATAAGTGTAAAATGGAGGTGTGAATTTGGTCGAAATGGGCCTCACAACAGGCTGGAAATGATCATGTTTTTTGCTGTTTTGGTTGTACATGTGAAATGCTGTACTGATTTTACTTATGTGAAGCTTCTTGCAAAATTTTCAAGTTTTTGCATTTTGGTCAAAATGATGGTGTAATGGTGGTATGGTTATGATTTTAGGCTTGGAACAAATCACAAATGATATATGGAACATTTCCCCATTGGCCAAATCAAGAAAAAGTCCATAAATCAAAAAGTCAAAGTTTGGTCAAACTTTGAATTTAAATGAAAAGGTCCAAAAATGCCATTTTGAATGGTAAGGTTTTAGGTCATGAAATTTATATTTTTGGAAAGAGGATGAAAAATGTGGTTTGTAGGAAAAAACCCCACCAAATTTGGCCTTATGGTTTGAGAGATATGGCTTGTTGAAGTTCAAAAATTGATGAAAATGAATTGATCATATCTTGACAACCACACATGGGATTTGGGAGTTCTTGGACTTTTTGAAAATGGGAAGACAAGATCTTCAACTTTCATGTTGGGCAAAAATTCATTTGAAGCTTGTATCATGATGTAAGTTGAGGATCAAGAAGTTTCCATTTTTGGCAGTTGAAATTACAGGTCCACTTTCTATTTCTGGAAAATTTCTGATTCTACTTGAAATTCTTCCATGATGAGGTTTGACATGATAGATGAGACTTATACAAGCATGAATGAGCTCCTTCAAATCAATTCTATCCATTAAATCATTGATTAAATCAACTGTTGACCAAGTTTGACTTTTCTAGGGTTTTGGATGATTGGACCACTTCTGATGAAATCCAAACCCTAATTCCTTGAGAACTTGACTTCAAATGATGTCCCAAGTTGTATGAACTCTTGATTAATGATCATGGTGCCCAAATTCTGCAAGAATGGCCACCATCCATTGCTTTGACTGATCAATGACTGACTTTGACCTAATTTCTGATGATTGCTTCAACTGCAAGCAACAAGGTTAGACTGACAATATTTTTGTACTTTTTGGTTAATAAACATATGAAAGCAAAGATATACAAATGCAAAGTATGCTTGGTGATCAAGAAATCAACCCACAAGGCAACCTACCCACTAAGAGGGGACAAAGGCATGCAATGATCCTTGAGGCCATGATATGAATGATATGGGCCATGAGGGATCTTAGGGCCCAAAATTGGGGTCTTACAGATGCCCCTATTTAAGGTCATTCTAGCCGGAGAAGTGAAGTTTAGAAATCTTTATCTCGACGCGGTAGAATGGGCTTAAATAACAGTAATGAGACAAATTTTGGTCCCTAAGAGACCTCATGATGCAAATGTATGTATGCAAAAGACACAAATTCTGTGGGGAATATGATTCACACAGAAGAAAAGACGATCCATCGGAGTAATACACTCACCAGGAACAGAGACTCTAACAAGACTCTAATTGGGGATAATAAAAGAAAAAGAAATGTGTGAACAAAACACGCCTCCAAACTGGGGAAAAACAAAACTGACATAACGTGAACAAGACACGACTCTGATTAGGGAACAACAGAAAACAGACAGGAGAACTCACTGGGGAGTGAAGGACTCACACTGGGGAAAAGAATTCCAAAGGAAAATAAATCCATTGGAGAGACACAAGCTGACTCCTGAGGAGAAGCAACAAAAAGTTCCACTGAGGGAAGTAATAAAGCAAATGAGATGTTACCAGGCATACGGGTAACAAAACAGGAAAATCTGACTCCACAGGGGGACCGAGGTCATAATAGGGAGCAGAAAGGAGGGAACACCAAGGATACCGGTTACTGGGTATATAATAGGTGACCAACCAAAGCGTGAATTGGATTTCACTTCCAAAACACTCATCATCCTGAAGAAGGCTAGAAAAGCAAACTTGTTTATAGGATGGATATTCAATTCCACAAGGAAAATGAATCTTACTCAGAGGGGAAAATAATCAAAAGATTGACCCAAGAGTGAACGAGATATAATATCCATTACCGTCAGAACGTGGATAGAATACTCAGATGATATATATTATTCATTACCGGCAGACCGTGAATAATATACTCGAGAGGAAAATTATCCTGAACCGGTTACTGGGTTGTTTATAGGATAAAATCCGAAGACGTGGATTGGTTTTCACTTCCAAAACACTCATCATCCAAAAGGAGGGCTTGAAAAAGCAAATCGACTTAGGATGGGCATTCGAATCCACAACGGGAAAATGAATCTTACTCAACTGGGGACACAAACCCAAAGAGTGCATGAGATATAATATCCATTACCGGCAGACCGTGGATAAGAATACTCGCATGAGATATATTATCTATTACCGTCAGAACGTAGATAATAAACTCGCATGGTGAGAAACACCAGAGATACCGGTTACTGGGCATATAATAGGTGATCTACCGAAGCGTGAATTGGTTTTCACTTCCAAAACACTCATCATCCAAAACACGAACTGGTTAAAGGATGGCTATTCGATTCTACAAAGAATACGAATCTTGCTCAGTTGGGGAAAATCAACAAAGGATTCCAACTAAAGAGCGCATGAGATATATTATTCATTACCGGCAGACCGTGAATAACATACTCGAAAGGAAAAGACACCAGAGATACCGGTTACTGGGTATATAATAGGTGACTAACCAAAAAGAGAGACAATCGATACCAAGCATACGGGTAAACGAAAGACAACTCAAAGGGATAAATTGCAAGCATCCGGCAATTTATCCAACAACAAGAAAATATTCGACTCCGCAAAGGGAAAAAACGAATCTTACTCGACTGGGGAAACGCAAAAGGCTTCGACTGAAGAGTGCATGAGATATATTATTCATTACCGGCAGACCGTGAATAATATACTCGCATGGAAGACTATCCACAACCGGTTACTGGGTTAATAAAGGATAAATCAACCGAACAGAAAGGCATCGGGATACCAAATTAGGTATATAATGATAACCAATCAAAAGGAGCAACAGACATTACCAACAAAGGGGTAAATGAAAGGCGAACTGCTGAGGATAAATTGCAAGCATCCGGCAATTATCGACAGAAGACTAGCTGGGGATGCACTGGTAAACAACCAATGATCCGGGGAACAAATCACTAGCATACGGTGAAAAGACCCACTGGGGATAAAATTGCTAGCATACGGCAATTATCCACAAAAGACTTGCTAGGGATATAAGTGCTGATCTGAGCAACTTATACAAGCAAAGGAAAATCATCATCAAAGACTAGATGAAGATAACCACAAAATTAGGGTTTACATCTACCGGATACGGAGTAGAAGACCAACAACTCCACGCGGGGATAGAACAAATCACAAATCCGCACGGGAAACCAAAATAGGGTTTATAACAAACCACAAAACCGCTGGAGAGCTGGAAAATAGGATTTACAACTACCGGGTAGTAGGTAGAAAACCAAAACTCTGGCTGGAGAATAAAAGGTGTATAACCACAAATTCTGTTAAGAAAGCCAGGAAAAGATAGGACTTATAACTACCGGGTATGAGGGTAGAGGCCCAAAAACATTCCGCTGGGGAACAACCCACTGGGAAGCACAAGACATTTGACAAATAGCCAATTCGGGAATAATCCGAAAAGACAGACTGAATCAAGACACGTCCTAATGAGGATATAACTCAAATAGGAAAATCCATCCCAATATATGTGTTGGGAGGGAACAGAAGAAACCGTCATCCACGAGGATATATCTCAGTGGGGAACTGCAGAAGGAAAGACAACATTTTCTGCTTATGGGGTTGACTCTATATGGAGAGATTTATAACACCCGACATCTGCTTGGGGAGATCTGTAAAGAGATCTATATCACCGTAGCAGGAGACACGGCAAACAAAAGATATATGGCAAGAAATGCAACATGAATATCTGAATGTTTTATGAGTATGCATGAATATGCGTGATTTATGTTTGATGAATGCTGACAAAACAGACAATTCTAACACAAACAGGTTCAGGAACAAAACGTCCGGTATTATACTTCCAGGAGAAAAACCAGCTGGAGAGCCAATCTGCGGAGATCCACATGCTGAAGAGCAAAGATCTGCAGGTACTGCTGAAGAAGCAGAGAATCATAGATATCAGGAAACAACCCAATCCAGGGTACAGAAAGTCACAACGGGCAAAAACAGCCACCAAGACAAATCTGTAGGGGAACAAGAAAAATCCCAAAGTATATCTGCAGGGAATCCCAGTGTCAACTGAGAAACAACAAATGCATGAGCACGAACTGCTGTAGAAGCAAGTCCAAACAACTCCGTTGGGGGTCCACCCACTGAGGGAGAATGATATCATCCAAATAGAATCTGACTGCATAAGCAATTCTACTGGGGAAAACTGTCGGCTACTCTCTTGGGGATCAAACCGCTGAGGGAGGACAGATCAAACAAGTAGATTCTGCAACGAACCACTCCACTTGGGGAGAATACACATAGCAAACTGACCACAATAAGTAGATTCTGCGATATAAGCCACTCTACTGGGGATCACATACAGTCAGGAAATCAATCCGTTCACTGGAGGCAAAAGCCATCATCCGACCATATCGGGGATTGAAAGAGTATTCAACAGGCAAAACTGCCACAACAAACATCCTGCAGACGAAGCTGAGGAAAAGATGGATGCAATACTAGGATATCAACCCAAATCCAAACTGCTCAGGAAAATAAATCCTGCTCTGCTGAAGAGAATAACTCTGATGGAGAGATAGCAACAATTCCACAGACGACTTCGCCGGGGAAAAGGTAAAGTACCGGGTATCAAACCACTGACTTACCGAATCTTCAAAAAAGAAAGCAATCATGCTGAGGGAACAGACCAATCCTGCTAGCACACTGCATGGGGAAAAGAGATAACAACTCCACTTGCAACCCTGGTGGGGATATTAATAACAGCTCTACTCGCGACTCCGAGGGGAGTACCAATCAATCAGCTATACTCATGACTGTGCTGAGGAGACAAATAAAGTCTGGGGATACAACCCACTGGAGAAAGTGACGGGGTACCAGGATAACAAACCATCAACCACCGAAACTTCACAAGAAAACACCCATGCTAGGGAGAACTGCTGCTGGAGAGAGCGAAGTCTTCAACAACAAATCACTTGCGACTGTACCGGGGAACAACCCCAACAACGACTCTGTTTGAGGAACAGCCTCAACAAAGATCTGAAGAAAGAAGATACCACCAAACCAGGAATATGAACGAATGTCTTACCTGTTGGAAATCATGCCACCCTCGGGAGAGCACTGAGATATTCTTGAGTATCCTTTCAATCTTGTGGATGTTCACTTTGTTTAAAACAAAAATTTTGAAAAATTGATTTGTTTAAACAATGATATTTTATCAATTTAAAACATGCAAAACATTTGTTGAATTGAAACAAATAAGAGTGCAAATAAATGGATAAAAAGCTCAAATTGATTTGATAGAATGGTAGTCTGCAAATGGCAAGACTCCATAGATCTGTACAAAGTTGAAATCAGTGATATATATTGGAAGAGGGCTACATTGAACATAATGATCCTTTCTCTACCAATTTGAATCTCGATGTATCCGAAGCTTCAGTTGACGACGAATCGAGAATCTTCTGACGAAAAGACGGCTGATGAACCAGAAAGTCTTGTTAGGACGCAGTTACTTGCCAAAATCCCTAATTTTTGCCTAGATTGCCCCAGAGTGAGGTACTCAATCTAGCGGGATGCAAATATTCTTTTTTCCACAGTCTCTAATTTTTGCCTGGATTACCCTTGCGGGTTCTCCACTGAGACGCTCATTTTTGCCTAAGCCGCCCTTTCGGGTTTTCAACTTAGCGAGCTATTCTGTTTTTTCATTCTCTTTTTTTCATTTGCATATACTTTTTTCTAGGCAAAGTATCTCTTAACTACATCTGAATTCACAGGACGAGTGAAATCCTCCCCATCCATTGTTGTAAGCATCAAAGCACCGCCTGAGAAGGCTCTCCTAACAACATATGGACCCTCGTAGTTTGGAGTCCACTTGCCCTTGGAATCGGGCGCGAAAGACAAAACTTTCTTGAGCACAAGGTCACCTTCTCGGAACACACGAGGCTTGACCTTCTCGTCGAATGCTTTCTTCATTCTCTGCTGATATAGCTGACCATGACACATGGCAGTTAATCGCTTTTCTTCGATTAAATTCAGCTGGTCATAACGATTCTGAATCCATTCAGCATCAGTCAACTAGGGACTTGAGGGTATAATTTTCTTTTTTCTTTTGAAAAATCTTAAAAAAATTTTGCTGATTTTTGATTTTTCTTATTTTTCACCCTCTTTTTTTTCTTTTTTTTTTTTTTTTTTTTTTTTTTTTTTTTTTTTGCATTTGCAATGCCCCAGTTTGACTGTTCTGCTGATTCTCATGATACAGCTGAATGAGCTCCTTTTGTGCTCAAGAAGGCGGGTAATCTCGTCAGGAATCCCCTTCAACATCATCTTCCTCTGCCTCAGATACAAGGACTTCAAGATTGGGAGATAGCGTTGGATCATTATGTTCAATGGGTTTAGAAATCCCTGCATAATGATTCTGGATAATGAAAAGCTTTTTGAATTTAAACGAGCAAATCATTTATGCAGATGAAAAAGCTGTTTTCTTGTTTTTCAGGTTTTTTTGTGATCACTGATTTCATGCAAAAGCAAAAAGTGAAAACAAATGGAAAAACAAATGTTTAACAATGCATTAATTGAATGAAAACATCATTGTATTAAATGCTGCCAAAAATGTCATTACTTCTCCTTTTGGCATGGGAGAAGGGTTTTAAACAAAGGTGAACAATTCACGCTGATTTATGAATGACCATGGGAACATCCACAGCGACCCAATTGTGGCAGACACCACCAGGTATGATGAAATTGTTCAGATCTTCTGCATCTTCTTCAAAGATAGCAGCAGCTTCTTCTTCAGGTTGATCATCATGGATGAATCCTCCACTTGCGAACAAACCTTGCTCCTTAAAGTGCCCCAGAACAGTAGCCAATGCCAGCCCGGGATCGGTCAACCAGGAATAAATCCATCAACAGGAATAAATCCATCAACAGGAATAAATCCATCAACAGGAATAAATCCATTAAAAGCACTTAGGGCTGGCAAAATCCTCCTTGGAGTCCACAATTCTCTTGCTCAGGATGATCCATCAATCTGGCAGAGTGGGCTCTGGTATAATACCGGCGAGGTGCGTCTTCAAAATAAATGAAGATCGCAGGGTCAGACCACAGGACGGGAGACCGGAACAAAACACCTGTTTATGCAAATGATGCATGAAGTGTTTATGCATATGCTTGTTTTTTATATCAAAGGAACCCGAGGGTTTTATTTGCAAACTTTGAAATTTTTAAGCATTTTGATCATACATGAGGATATCTCATCAGATATATCAGGTGAAAAAATTTTCCCGGTTTTTTCATGTTTTGAAATTTTTTGCAAATAAACTCCTTTGAGTTCCTTGAAAATTTTCTTTTTCTGATGATATGGATGCAGATGAATGTATGAATGTATGAATGCAACAAACACACTCAAGGATCAAGCAAAGCACACCAAACAAAGGTCGTGGGAAAGCTCTTTGTATCCCTAATATCAATCATCCATTTTGGTGGATTTAGGTTTTCACCTTATCAACACCCAAGTTCCATTGATATTAACGGTACGTGAACCGGTTCAACATTCTTAATATCAACCAGCCGCTTTGGTGGATTTTAGGTTTTACACCTGATCCGGGATCCATTGATATTAACAATGTTTGAACGACTCAACCACGAATCACGGGTTTGTTGAGAGTCACGAGCATGGAGTCTCGGTTAAGAACCACCCAAAGGGAGTGTACTAGGGTTTAAACCTGCCAGACATGTTCTATCAGAGGTTCCCATAATCATCGTTCCATCCTTCGAATATTATCGGAGGAACGAATACTCGTAGTCCAAGAATATTCTCAAGAGAAACTCTTATGAGTGTAGTATCGCGTAACAATCGTATCAGAACTGACATCTGAACGACCTCCGCACTATGGTCCTAAAAATAGGCCAAGATGGGTTTGGTAAACTACGGTCCTTGGCTTCTGCGGAACATGATTGAAAGAATAATGCCTAACCACAAATAACTTGTGTGACATTATTAGTTCAACATGACCTCCACCAAGTGAATGGACTCGCAAGTCAACTGGCTAAGGACTACTCCACACCAGTCAACAAGACTATGCCATTCTCCTATCCTAGAGAGCACTCGAGTTCGGGTATAGAACTCATCTCACAGATCACCAAAGCAAACAGCAAATGTATATCAAGCAATTCACACATTACAATCAATACAGTGATCCCAAATTGTACAAAAATATGTCAGATAAAGAATAACAATATAGCACAACAAGGGTGAAAAGTAGGCAATACAACCAGAGACTCTGGGTTCGATCCCCAGCAGAGTCGCCACTTTTCTGTAGCGGTGTATTCGTCGCTATATGATCTATCGATTAAATCATAAGCTATGAGATACATTGAAATTTCGAGTCGCCACCGCACTTTTATTTATCCAAAGGACTGGCTAAAAAGCGAACAAAAGCCTAAGAAGTTTTACACGTAGAAAACTAATAAAAAGATCAGAGATTCTGGGTAAGGGGTAAATTACGCAATGGGAAGGTGTTAGGCACCCACTACGTCCTAGGTACTCCTAGGGAGCCCTTTTCACACTTGTTGTAAAATATTGTTATTTGTTATGACATAAAGATTGTGCAAACATGATTGGGATGATGAGAAAAGAATGTACAATTTTTATTAGGTTATTGGGTTCGAACGGATGAACCCGTTGCCTACGTACCTTCCATCAAAGGTAAGGATCAGAACGCCGTAGTTGGGCTAAAAGATTTCCAAAAGTTGGTGGACTCAGTTTTAAACACAAGCACTGAGGCTTTTCATTATCAATGGGAGAAAACTCGACCAAGAAACAACATCCACCATGCGAGGATAGCTTCGACGTACTAGAGGGGTTAGCCCTGTTTTCAGTACGGAAGTCTTACTGTCGACTCACTAAGGATAGGCAAGATTTACATCAACCACAAAGATAATTGAAACCTATGGCTAATGCATGAAAAGATTAATGGACAAAGCCAAAACAAGTGAATGAGTGGAGTTAATTGATTGTGATTATGAAAGTGAAGTCAAAGTATGATTAAGATTGATTCAAAAGAAGTATTATGAAAATGAGTTTGAAAAAAGGTCAAGGACTTGGGGTCCAGGTTTTTAGTTAGAAAAACATGAAAATGTTTGCACAACACTTATGTTAAGTTTGAAAAGTAAAGTGTGAAAAGGTTTAGGACATAATGAATGATGAATGGATGAAGGATGGATAGTAAAACTTCTTAGAAGGTTCACTTCTTGAAATCATATGGCAGATGATTCAAGTGTGTCCTTTGGAATAGCAATTAATAATGACAAACAAACAAAGCAAGCAAAAGCGGATATCGGATGCCAATCACTGGTCTTATACCAACCTCCTAAAACAAAATGGGATATCAGATGCCACTCAATGGACTTACACTAATCTCCACAGGCAAAGAAATAAAAAGCGGATACCGGATACCAATAAATGGATTTACACCAGTCTCCTAAAACAGAACAGGATCTCAGATGCCACTCAATGGACTTACGCTAAATCTCCACAGAAGAAAACAAGAATGAAACAGGGAAGTCAACTGCCAGTTTGTCTGGACTTAGGTTAACTCCACAGTATGATCCTAGGAAATCCAATGCCACATTACAGGGACTTACAATGGATCCTCACATACAAGAACAAAAGCAACAATATGATCACAGGAATGCAAATGCTAACTTACAGGGACTTATAATTGCAACCTCTCACACAAACAGATGAACAAACTATGATCACAGGAAAGCAGATGCCAACTTACAGGGACTTATAACTGCAACCTCACATACAAATCAAACAGATCAAATTATGATCACAGGACAACAGATGCCAACTTACAGGGACTTATAACTGTATCCTCACATACAAACAGATAAACAGAAGATATGAGTGACCAATGAGGTCTTACACTCTATCCTTCCATATCCTAGGAGCAAATGCCAAAGCAATGGACTTACAATTGTCCTCAATGGGCAAACAACAATGATAGCACACAAGCAAATGAGAGGATCATGCACTAATGGCAATTGATGATGATGATAAATGCATAGCATACAGGCAAACAAGTGCACATGAAGCAATCAATCAATCAATGAATAACAAACAGCACACTCTATAGCCAAACAAGGGGGCTCACACAAGAGGGTTTGACTTTGAAAGTCCACTGTAATAGGTAAGGGTCGCTCTTAACCTTGCCATTGAGAGGCTAAGGTGAAGCAGATGAAAGGAGATGAGGGGTGTGCCTCATTGCTTCTATCCCTGATCAGGGAGAGCATATAAGAAAGTGTGGGAGTTCAGAAAGTAGGAACTCTCTCCACATTATTGACTCGATTGATCTTGGGTTTTTATCTCAATGCTTCAACCATGTAATGGGAGCAAGGAGAGGACACACTGAATAGTGGGGGATAGATTGCTTATCCCTACCTTCCACCAATTGCCTCAAATGAGGACTTTTCCTGCTTGGGACAATTTTACAAACACAGGCATTGCCTCTTAAGGAGGACTTCAGACAGTTTGCCCGGTCAAATAACAGACCGGGTCTCCAGACTACATGAAGAAGAAAGGTTTATACCTTAAAGCAAATGCTAAAAAGCAAAGCAAGCAAGCAAGTTCAAAGAACTTGAGCAACTAAAGTACCTGAAAAAGTCAAACTTATTAGCAAACAGTTCAACAGTCAAAATCAAAGGCAAATGGATAAACAAAAGTCAACCACAGAGGGATCAATTGTGCAAGGCACAAAGACTCAAGCATATGAGTCACCTACAAAACAAAAGTTAGCACATTAAACAATCAAACTAAAATACATTTGAATGATCCTCAAGGCATTGGTGCTTAACCTGAAACAGATGAACTCAACATAAGCTTAGAAGACCACTAGGACTAGCCCAGGGTCAAAGATGAAAGAAAAAGTCAAGGCAGCAAGGAAAAGTCAACCCAAACCAAGTCTAAACATTCAAGAAGCATTCTCAATTGGATTCATAACCAAATCATGCATCATGGTCATTTCATATGCAAAAGGATGCAAAGCATGGCAAGAGAAGCATACAAAAGTCAACAGCAAAGACTTCATCCAAAAGTCAACTCAAACAATCTCAAAATTTATGAAATAAATCACACTCAATCCTAACATCTAACATGGCAAGCATGTCAAATTTCATGGCATTTGGATGAGAGGAAGGCAGTCAAGTAAAATCATGAAGTCAAACCAAATTCAAGTAAGCATGGTGAAAGTCAACAAGCATAGGTCAACTTCAAAAAATCATATCAATTTGAAAACAGAAGAGAAATGAATGAGATTAACACCAATGCAAAGCTCAAGATGTCTAGTTATCACATATGAAATTTCATGGTCATACAATAAGATTTGAGAATTTCACAAAAGATATGGCAATGTGTATCACAAAAAGTCAACAAATGACTAAGCATGGAAGAAAATTCTCAAATAAATGGAAAACAGCATGATTAATTCCAAGAAAATTCATACATAAACTAGACATGTGATAGATGATTCATGCAAAATTTGGGGTCAATTGGATAAGAGGAAGCATGTGAACAAAATTGGGAAAATACATGATCATGGTATAGCACCAAATGCAACACATAACTTCAAAAATTTGTAACTCACAAACCACAAATGGGAAATGCATAAACTCTATATGGAAACAAAGGTCAATGTGTCTAGTTTCACCACAAAAAATTTCAAAGGCATTGGATATAACATGAGTATTTCACAATTGGAATGGCACAATGTATCAATTTTGCATACATGTTGGAAAAACAATTATCATTAAAAATCCAGACAATGAAAAATTAATTAAAATTCACAATAAAATAGAGGACACATTCATGAGTTTAATGCAAAAAATCCCACAATTTTTGGAGTTAAAATGAATTAGAAATGAATTATGGAAGTTGAGTGACATTTGGATGAAACATGAGCAAATAAGCATGGCATATGGGGTCAACCAAGTCAACCGATGGCACAAATGTAATTATGCGCTCACTTATCAAAGCTGCGCGTTTTGGCAAGGCAAAACGAAATGTTTTGATTGGCTCTCAGCCAATAAAACAGTAACCAGCCAATCCATTTCAAATTTCATGAGTTTCAAAACCCTAGGGTTTAAGCATGGCAAAGGCATTGGCAACAACAGCAGCACACAAACTCGACCAGCAACAACATCATGCAATCATCATGTAGGCATCAAGCAAACAGCATGGTAAAACAATGTTCTTCATGACATAACAACAACACAACATAAGCATGAAAATCTGGGCAGGGTTATGTTCATGTAACAGCAGCAACAACATTATACAACAGCACATAAACAGCAGGACATTGGTACAGGAGCATCAATCAATACCAACCAAAACACGAAATTCAAATTTCTGGAAATTAAAACATGTAAAGCTCATGAACAGCAGGGTTCTATGATTTTAGAAACAACAGCATACAACCATCATCATCATTCAAACAGCAACCAAACAAAAGCATTCAATATTTCACATGGATTTTCTGGTCATGATGTTTGGTTCAAATAACAGCAGCATTCATCATCCTTCATCATTTAAATCATCAATCATAAACAAATTTCCAGTAGACCTATTCACACAGCATGGCAACTAAACAAAGATGTTCATACTGCATCCTAGCAACAACCAAACAAACAACCAATCGAGCAAATGCTGGGCAGAGCTATGTTCAAACAACAGCAAAGCATCATGTAAGCATTATAAACAAACATCAAGCAACATCAACCAACGACCAAACCAACATTACTCATGGAAATTCTGAACAGGTCATAAATTTGCACAGCAGCAGCATAAATTCATCATCATGCATTCGGCCAAGAACAAAAATTCCAGAAACAGCAATCAAGCATATCATTAGCTTCAGCATGCATCAAACAACATAAATATGGTAGCCATTTCCATCAACTTCATGCAAACTAAACAAATCGAACCAAAATGCATTTGTACATGAAAATGAGATTTCAGATTTAAAGCAATATAGTCAACCATTTAACATGATTCAAGCTACAATGGAACAAGCATGGAAAGGACTACAAGACACATGGCATGTTTTGATGAAAAGAGAAGGTCGAGGGCTTACTTGTTTTTGAAGAAAAACTGGAAATAGTGATGGAATGATGTTGCTGTGCTTGAAAAGATGCAGGTCCAAGTTGGTAATGATGATTGTTTGAAGCAACTTGACTTAATCAGCTCAAATCCGGCTCGAGTTCACAAATGCCATGGCTGATGCTTGGTACAAAACAGAGTGAGAAAATGAAGCTCCAGCTGGTGATTAAAGACCCAAAAGGTTTCCAAAGGTTGGCAGGATGTTGAAGGATGCAAGGGAACTCGTGGTCTTTGAGGGTTTCTTTCAAATCGAGCCAAAATGCAAAGTTGCAAGAGAGTAGAGAATGGAGTTTTTCTGTTTGGTGGCTGTGATTCCCTAGGGTTCAAATGACAGAAAACTTCCCTTATGTAGTCTGTTTAAAGCCCTTTAATCAAATGGTAAACTTGTTTATGCTTAATGACACATTTTGCAATTTTTCTAATTGGCATGTAAGTGGAGATTGGAGGGTGTAGGCTGCTCAAATGGGCCTTGGTACAGACAGCAAATGACCAAACAAAATGCTGTTTGTGGTCTGCACATCAATTGTTAACATGTCCTTGCTTATTGAAACCAAATGTACAAATTGCCAACTTTGAATAAGTGTAAAATGGAGGTGTGAATTTGGTCGAAATGGGCCTCACAACAGGCTGGAAATGATCATGTTTTTTGCTGTTTTGGTTGTACATGTGAAATGCTGTACTGATTTTACTTATGTGAAGCTTCTTGCAAAATTTTCAAGTTTTTGCATTTTGGTCAAAATGATGGTGTAATGGTGGTATGGTTATGATTTTAGGCTTGGAACAAATCACAAATGATATATGGAACATTTCCCCATTGGCCAAATCAAGAAAAAGTCCATAAATCAAAAAGTCAAAGTTTGGTCAAACTTTGAATTTAAATGAAAAGGTCCAAAAATGCCATTTTGAATGGTAAGGTTTTAGGTCATGAAATTTATATTTTTGGAAAGAGGATGAAAAATGTGGTTTGTAGGAAAAAACCCCACCAAATTTGGCCTTATGGTTTGAGAGATATGGCTTGTTGAAGTTCAAAAATGATGAAAATGAATTGATCATATCTTGACAACCACACATGGGATTTGGGAGTTCTTGGACTTTTTGAAAATGGGAAGACAAGATCTTCAACTTTCATGTTGGGCAAAAATTCATTTGAAGCTTGTATCATGATGTAAGTTGAGGATCAAGAAGTTTCCATTTTTGGCAGTTGAAATTACAGGTCCACTTTCTATTTCTGGAAAATTTCTGATTCTACTTGAAATTCTTCCATGATGAGGTTTGACATGATAGATGAGACTTATACAAGCATGAATGAGCTCCTTCAAATCAATTCTATCCATTAAATCATTGATTAAATCAACTGTTGACCAAGTTTGACTTTTCTAGGGTTTTGGATGATTGGACCACTTCTGATGAAATCCAAACCCTAATTCCTTGAGAACTTGACTTCAAATGATGTCCCAAGTTGTATGAACTCTTGATTAATGATCATGGTGCCCAAATTCTGCAAGAATGGCCACCATCCATTGCTTTGACTGATCAATGACTGACTTTGACCTAATTTCTGATGATTGCTTCAACTGCAAGCAACAAGGTTAGACTGACAATATTTTTGTACTTTTTGGTTAATAAACATATGAAAGCAAAGATATACAAATGCAAAGTATGCTTGGTGATCAAGAAATCAACCCACAAGGCAACCTACCCACTAAGAGGGGACAAAGGCATGCAATGATCCTTGAGGCCATGATATGAATGATATGGGCCATGAGGGATCTTAGGGCCCAACATTGGGGTCTTACACCACCCACTAGAAGGGAAGCTAGGGCATGCAATGATCCTTGAGGCCATGATATGATATGATATGGGCCATGAGGGATCTTAGGGCCAAAATTGGGGTCTTACAGATGCCCCTATTTAAGGTCATTCTAGCCGGAGAAGTGAAGTTTAGAAATCTTCATCTCGACGCGGTAGAATGGGCTTAAATAACAGTAATGAGACAAATTTTGGTCCCTAAGAGACCTCATGATGCAAATGTATGTATGCAAAAGACACAAACTCTGTGGGGAATATGGTTCACACAGAAGAAAAGACGATCCATCGGAGTAATACACTCACCAGGAATAGAGACTCTAACAAGATTCTAGTTGGGGATAGTAAAACTGACACAGCGTGAATAAGACACGACTCTGATTAGGGAAACAAAAATCAGACTGGAGACCTCACTGGGGAGTGAAGGACTCACACTGGGGAAAAGAATTCCAGAGGAAAATAAATCCATTGGAGAGACACAAGCTGACTCCTGGGGAGAAGCAACAGGAAACTTCACTGAGGAAGCACCAAAGAAATGAGGTGTTACCGGTATAAGGGTAACAAACTCAAGAAGAATGAATACCTAAGACCGGTATAAGGGTGAGAGATATCAATCAACCGAACATCTGAGAAAGACCTGGAAAAGGTACATAAACTCAGGAAAATCTGACTCCACAAGGGACCAAAGTCATAATAGGGAGCAGAAAGGAAGGAACACCAAGGATACCGGGTTGTAGGTATGAAACAGGTGACCGACCAGAGACGTGAATTGGTGTATGTGTCAAAACACTCATCATCCTAAAGAAAGCTAGAACAGCAGACTTGTTTATAGGATGGATATTTGATTCTGTAAAGAATGCAAATCTTACTCAACTGGGGACACAAACCCAAAGAGTGCATGAGATATAATATCCATTACCGGCAGACCGTGGATAAGAATACTCGCATGAGATATATTATCTATTACCGTCAGAACGTAGATAATAAACTCGCATGGTAAGAAACACCAGAGATACAGGTTACTGGGTATATAATAGGTGATCTACCGAAAACGTGAATTGGTATATATGCCAAAACACTCATCATCCTGAAGAAAGCTAGAACAACAGTCTTGTTTATAGGATGGATATTTGATTCTGTAAAGAATGCAAATCTTACTCAGTTGGGGAAACAAACAAAGTGTTCGACAAAAGAGTGCATGAGATATATTATTCATTACCGGCAGACCGTGAATAATAACCTCGCATGGAAAATTATCCTGAACCGGGTTGTAGGTTGTTTATAGGATAAAATCCGAAGACGTGAATTGGTTTGTGTTCCAAGACACTCATCATCCTGAAGAAAGCTAGAACAGCAGACTTGTTTATAGGATGGACATTCGATTCCACAAGGAATACGAATCTTACTCTGAGGGGAAAAACAACAAAGGATTCCAACTAAAGAGCGCATGAGACATATTATTCATTACCGGCAGACCGTGAATAATATACTCGCATGGAAAGTTATCCTGAACCGGGTTGTAGGTTGTTTATAGGATAAGATCCGAATACGTGAATTGGTTTGTGTTCCAAGACACTCATCACCCTGAAGAAAGCTAGAACAGCAGACTTGTTTGTAGGATGGACGTTTGATTCCACAAGGAATACGAACCTTACTCTGCGAAGAAAACAATCAAAAGATTGACTCGAGAGTGAACGAGATATAATATCCATTACCGTCAGAACGTGGATAGAATACTCACATGGAAGATTATCCTGAACCGGGTTGTAGGTTGTTTATAGGATAAAAATCCGAAGACGTGAATTGGTTTGTATTCCAAAACACTCATCATCCTGAAGAAAGCTAGAACAGCAGACTTGTTTGTAGGATGGACGATCGATTCCACAAGGAATACGACCCTTACTCGACTGGGGAAGATCAACAAAGGACTCCAACCAAAGAGCGCATGAGACATATTATTCATTACCGGCAGGCCGTGAATAATATACTCGAAAGGAAAAGACACCAGAGATACCGAAGTATATAATAGGTGACTAACCAAAAAAGAGAGACAATCGATACCAAGCATCCGGGTAAACGAAAGACAACTCAAAGGGATAGATTGCAAGCATCCGGCAATTATCCAACGACAAAGAATATTCGATTCCACAAAGGGGTAATAACGAATCTTACTCGACCAGAGAAACACAAAAGGCTTCGACTGAAGAGTGCATGAGATATATTATTCATAGCCGTCAAAACGTGAATAATAACCTCGCATGGAAGATTATCCTTAACCGGGTTGTAGGTTGTTTATAGGATAAAATCCGAAAAGAAAGGCATCGGGATACCAAACTAGGTATATAATGATGACCAGTCAAAGGGAGCAACAGACATTACCAACAAAAGGGTAAATGAAAGAAGACTCGCTGGAGATGCATTGATGAAAAATCAATGATCCGGGGAATACAATCACTGACAAAAGGTGAAAGGACCCGCTGGGGATAAAATTGCTATCATACGGCAATTATCCACAAAAGACTTGCTGGGGATATAAATGTTGATCTGAGCAACTTATCCAAGCAAAGGAAAATCAACATCAAGAACTAGATGAAGATAACCACAAAGAGGGAATTGTCATCGGTTGGGATGAACAACAAAGTTAACTCTGCAAGTGGAGAAAACGGGGTTTATAACTACCGGTTTGTAGGTAGAAAACCGCAAAGATAGGACTTACGACTGCCGGTTTGTAGGCAGAGGGCCAAAAAGGTAGGACTTACAACTGCTGGTTTGTAGGCAGAAGGCCAAAAGATAGGACTTACAACTGCTGGTTTGTAGGCAGAAGGCCAAAAGATAGGACTTACAACTGCTGGTTTGTAGGCAGAAGGCCAAAAGATAGTGGGGTTGACCACAAAATTAGGGTTTACATCTACCGAATACGGGGTAGAAAGCCAACAACTCCGCGTGGGGATAAAACAAATCACAAATCCGCACGGGAAACCAAAATAGGGTTTATAACAAACCACAAACTGCTGGAGAGCAGGAAAATAGGATTTACAACTATCGACTGTTAGGTAGAAAACCAACAACTCTGGCTGGGGAATAAAAGGTGTATAACCATAAATTCTGCCAAGAAAGCCAGGAGAAATAGGACTTATAACTACCGGTATGAGGGTAGAGGCCCGAAAAAAATCCGCTGGGGAACAACCCACTGGGAAGCACAAGACTTTTTGACAAATAGCCAATTCAGGAATAATCCGAAAAGACGGACTGAATCAAGACACGTCCTAATAAGGATATAACTCAAATAGGAAACTCCATCCCAATATATGCGTTGGGAGGAAACGGAAGAAACCGTCATCCACGAGGATATATCTCAGTGGGGAACTGCAGAAGGAAAGACAAACATTTTCTGCTTATGGGGCTGACTCTATATGGAGAGATTTATAACACCCAACATCTGCTAAGGGAAGATCTATAAAGAAGATCTACATCACCCGTTGCAGGAAATAACAAACAAAGGGATATATGGCAAGAAATGCAACATGAATATCTGAATGTTTATGAATATGCATGAATATGCGTGATTTATGTTTGATGAATGCTGACAAAACAGACAATTCTAACACAACAGGTCCAGGAATCAAACGCCCGGTATTATACTTCCAGGGGAAAACCAACTGGAAAGCCAATCTGCGGAGATCTACATGCTGTAAAGCAAAGATCTGCGGGTACTGCTGAAGAAGCAGAAGATCAGAGATATCAGGAAACAAACCAATCAGGGTACAGAAAGTCACAACGGGCAAAACATCCACCAAGACGAATCTGTAGGGGAACAAGAGAAGTCCCAAAGTGTCTGCAAGGGATCCCAGTGTCAACTGAGAAACAAAAAGTGCATAAGCAACGAACTGCTGTAGAAGCAAATCCAAATAACTCCGCTGGGGAACAACCCACTGAGGGAGAATGATATCATCCAAATAGAGTCTAACTGCATAAGCAACTCTACTGGGAAAAGACTGTCGGCTACTCTCTTGGGGAACAACCCACTGAGGGAGGACAGATCAAACAAGTAGATTCCGCAACAAACCACTCTCTAGGGAGAATACACATAGCAAACTGATCACAACAAGTAGATTCTGCACTAAGCCACTCTACTGGGGATCACAAACAGTCAGGAAATCAATCTGTTCTCTGAATGATAGAGCCATCATCTGACCATATTGGGGATTGAAGGAGTATTCAACAGGCGAAACTGCCACAACAAACACTCTGCAGACTATGCTGAGGAAAAGATGGTTGAAATACCGGGATATCAACCCAATCAACCACTGCATAGGAAAATAAATCCTACTCTGCTGAAGAGAAAAAAACTCTGATGGAGAACTAGCAACAATTCCGCAGACGACTTCGCCGGGGAAAGGGTAAAGTACCGGGTATCAAACCACTGACTTACCGAGTCTTCAAAAAGAAAACGATCGTGCTGAGGAAACAGACAACTCTGCTGGCAACTGCACTGGGAAGAGTGACAACTACTTTGCTCGCGAATCCGATGGGGATATCAACAACAGCTCTACTCGTGACTGTGCTGAGGAGACAAATAAAGTCTGGGGCAGGCGACCCACTGGAGAAAGTGACGGGGCACTAGGATGACAAACCATCGACCGCCGAAACTTCTATAAGAAAAGCAACCATGTTGGGGAAGATTGCTGCTGGAGAAAACGAAGTCTTCAACAACACTCTGCTTGCGACTATACTGGGGAACAACCCCACCATCAACTCTGTTTGAGGAACAACCTCAACAAAGATCTGAATAAAGAAGATACAACCAAACCAGGAATATGAACAAATGTCTTACCTGTTGGAGATCATGCCACCTCGGGAGAGCACTGAGATATTCTTGAGTATCCTTTCAACCTTGTGAATGTTCACTTTGTTTAAAACAATAATTTTTTGAAAATTTGATTTGTTTAAAACAATGATATTTTATCAATTTAAAACATGCAAAACATTTGTTGATTTGAAACAAATAAGAGTGCAAAATAATTGGATAAAAAGCTCAAATTGACTTGATGGAATGGTAGCCTGCAAATGGCAAGACTCCATAGATCTGTACAAATTTGAAATCAGTGATATATATTGGAAGAGGGCTACATTGAACATAATGATCCTTTCTCTACCAATTTGAATCTCGATGTATTCGAAGCTTCAGTTGACGACGAATCGAGAATCTTCTGACGAAATGACGACTGGTGAACAGAAAGTCTTGTCAGGATGCAGTTACTTGCCAAATCCCTAATTTTTGCCTAGATTGCCCCAGAGTGAGGTACTCAATCTAGCAGGATGCAAATATTCTCTTTTTTTCAAGTCTCTAATTTTTGCCTGGATTACCCTTGCGGGTTCTCCACCGAGACGCTCATTTTTGCCTAAGCCGCCCTTTCGGGTTTTCAACTTAGCGAGCTATTCTGTTTTTTTTCATTTGCATATACCTTTTTTTTAGGCAAAGTATCTCTTGACTGCATCTGAATTCCCAGGACGAGAGAAATCCTCCCCATCCATTGTTGTAAGCATTAAAGCACCGCCTGAAAAGGCTCTCTTAACAACATATGGACCCTCGTAGTTTGGAGTCCACTTTCCCCTGGAATCGGGCGCGAAAGACAAGACTTTCTTGAGCACGAGGTCACCTTCTCGGAACACACGAGGCTTGACCTTCTTATCGAATGCTTTCTTCATTCTCTGCTGATATAACTGACCATGGCACATGGCAGTTAATCGCTTCTCTTCGATCAAATTCAACTGGTCATAACGACTCTGAATCCATTCAGCTCAGTCAACTAGGGACTTGAGGGTATAATTTTTTTTTATTTTTTCTCTTTGAAAAAATTTTCCTGATTTTTTGCTTTCATCTGGATTTTTCCACCCTCTTCTCTCTCTCTTTTTTTTTTTTTTTTTTTTTTTTACATTACATTTGTAATGCCCCAGTTTGACTGTTGCTGGGTTCTTGAGACGCAGCTGAATGATCTGCTTTTCATTGCTCAAGTGTTTGGGTAATCTCATCAGGAATCCCCTTCAACATCATCTTCCTCTGCCTCGAATACAAGGATTTCAAATTTGGGAGATGGCATTGGATCATTATGTTCAATGGGTTTAGAAATCCCTGCATAATGATTTTGGTTAATGAAAAACTTCAGAATTTAAACAAGCAAACCATTATGCAGGTGAAAAGATTGTTTTTGTTTTTCAGGGTTTTTTGTGATCACTGATTTCATGAAGAAAAGCAAAAAGTGAAAACAAAGGAAAAACAAATGTTTAACAATGCAATAATTGAATGAAAACATCATTGTATATATGCTTTGCCAACAATGTCATCACTTCTCCTTTTGGCATGGGAGAAGGGTTTTAAACAGAATGAACAATTACTCTGATCTATGGATGACTGTAGGAACATCTACAGCAACCCAATTGTGGCAGACACCACCAGGAATAACAAAATTGTTCATGTCCTCTGCTTCCTCTTCAATGATGGCAGCAGCTTCCTCTTCAGGTTGATCGGCATGGATGAATCCTCCACTTGTGAACAAACCTTGCTCGTTGGATGCCCCAGAACAGTAGCCAACGCCAGCCCGGGATTTGTTGTCTTCAAGTTCAATTACTTTCCCCAAACCAGCAACTGCACCACATTCAATGGCCAGCTTAGCATCACGGTAGGAAGTGAATGAAGGGGACTTCTTCTCGATTGGTTCATCAATAGATAAAGCTTGGAACGGGGTTCCAACTTCATCCTCAGTGTCAATGTACGAGAAAGAAGACAGATGGCTAACCAGGAGAGCCTTTTCTCCCCATACTACAACCAATTTCTTGTTTTTGACAAACTTCAGCTTCTGGTGTAGGGTGGATGTCACGGCGCCAGCCTCGTGAATCCATGGTCTGCCTAAGAGACAGCTATAAGATGGGTGGATATCCATTACTTGAAAAGTAACCTGGAAATCACTTGGTCCTATCTTGATTGGGAGATCAACTTCCCCAATCACAGTCTTACGCGACCCATCAAATGCTTTCACAACAACCCCACTCTGCCTCATAGGAGGACCTTGATATGACAGACGAGAGAGTGTGGATTTTGGCAATACATTAAGGGATGATCCAGTGTCCACCAACACATTGGACATCGCATCAGATTTGCAATTCATAGAGATGTGTAAGGCCATGTTGTGGTCTCTTCCCTCCTCAGGGAGATCAGCGTCACAAAAGCTCAAAGTGTTGCAAGTGGTAATGTTTGCAACAATACTATCAAACTGCTCAAGGGTGACATCGTGATCAACGTACGCCAGATCCAAGACTTTCTGCAGAGACTCCCTATGGGGTTCTGAATTCAGCAGCAGAGAAAGAATAGAAATCTTGGAGGGCGTGTGTAGAAGCTGGTCTACAATGTTGTACTCACTCTTTCTGATGAGCTTCAGCATCTCATCAGATTCTTCATCAACAATGCCACTTGGGCCAACCGAAGAAACAGGAGTCTTTTGTACGGAGGAGGATGGTTGGGCAACATCAAGTGCCGGATTCTGAACATTCACAGCGGTCCCCACTGGGCGCTCAACAGATTCAGAAGCAACAGGGGCTTTAGCAGGTGCGGAAAACACACGACCACTTCGGGTCAACCCACTCACATCAGCAATATTAGTTACGGAAGTTGAAGGCAAAGGAACCTCTACCCCATCTTGAACAGCAACAGGGTTATATCTGAAAGGTACAGCTCGATCAGACGAGTAAGGCACAGGGCCTGCAGGTTTAATGACCAAAGAAGGGGAAGCCTTCGGCTTGTTGCTATTATAGCGAATAACAACTGGTTCTGGCAGCTTGAACACTGGTGAAATGACATTCACCTCAGGCTCGACTTCATCAACATTGCGATTCTGGAGAATCTCAATGGTACCTTCATTCAACATCTTCTGAAGTTCTTTGCGGACCTGGTCGCAACCCAAACGGTTAACCGAGCAGACGCGGCACTTGTCGTTGTTATGCTCCAAATAGCTGTACTGACACAGCATACGGTGTAAATCAACCAACGACTGCCTGATATGGCTCACATATCTAACCTTGTACTTCCCAAGGCATTCCTGAATCATATTGACAGACTTCCCATGCGCAGGCAATGGGTTCTTGGTGACGTTCGGGCTTGAGTCCTCGAAACTCAGGATTCCACTTCTCATAAGGTCTTGCACCTTAGTCTTCAGCTGGAAGCAATTCTCTATATCGTGGCCCGGAGCACCGGAATGGTAGACACAGTGCAGATCAGGCTTATACCACCACTGAGGGTTGACCGGTATAGCCGGAGGATCTCTCGGAGAAACCAATTTCCTTTCCAACAAGGAAGGATAAAGCTCTGCATATGACATCGGGATAGGATCGAAGCTAATCTTTTTCCGGTCATAGTTCACGTTAGCTTGATTGGTTGTACTTCCACGAGGTTGGTAAGCCTGTTGCTGTGGACGTTGCTATTGTTGTTGGTATTGTGGTTGTTGATATTGCTGTTGATGCTGATATTGTTGATGTTGATATGGCTGATGTTGAGGAGTATTGTCCTTGAAGACAGGTGCTACGTGAGCCACCTGGTGCTGATGAATGGCGTGTCGTGCAGGCTTCCTCTGAACAGAGGGTCTTCTATGCTTTGGCTGAGATTGCACAGCATGTGCTTCCCCTTCTTTCCTATTAAACGCCCCATACCGTTTAGAGGAAGAACCATCATCCTTAGCCAACCGTCCTTCACGGACACCTTCTTCGAGACGCATCCCCATGTTCACCATCTCGGTGAAATCAGAGGGAGCGCTTGCTACCATCCGCTCATAATAAAATGAGCCAAGAGTCTTCAGAAAGATCTTGGTCATTTCCTTCTCTTCCAGCGGTGGAGTAATTTGAGCTGCCAGCTCTCGCCATCTCTGGACATACTCCTTGAACGATTCTTTGTCTTTCTGCGACATGGACCTGAGTTGATCTCGGTCAGGCGCCATATCGACATTGTACTTGTACTGCTTGACGAAAGCTTCGCCAAGGTCATTGAAAGATCGGATGTTGGCACTGTCCAGGCTCATGTACCATCTGAGCGCGG
The DNA here is from genome assembly GCF_024323335.1 of Lathyrus oleraceus. Taxonomy (NCBI): domain Eukaryota; kingdom Viridiplantae; phylum Streptophyta; class Magnoliopsida; order Fabales; family Fabaceae; genus Lathyrus; species Lathyrus oleraceus. The sequence continues at coordinate 177,623,978 of NC_066581.1, forward strand.
CACCGGATAGACTGTCTTGGAAATAATGAATCAGGAGTTGATCATTATCAGTCTGTGTTGACATCTTCCTGGCGTACATGACCAGGTGAGCGAGTGGACAGGTGTTCCCCTTGTATTTTTCAAAGTCCGGGACCTTGAATTTGATCGGTATCTTGACACCGGGAACTAGGCAGAGTTCGGCTGCAGACTTGCCGAATAGGTCTTTACCTCGAAGGGTCCTCAATTCCTTTCTCAGCTCAAGGAATTGGTCGTTCATGGCATCCATCTTTTCATGAACATCCGTGCCCTCAGACGGCTCAGAGTGATAGATGGTGTCGTCTACCCTTGGCATGGTATGCACGACAAGAGGAGCGGCGATAGGGACCGGGCTAGATGCCGGCATTTGAGCAAATGTTGGCGCAGGAATATCTGGCATAAAACCTGGGGGCATGCCCCAAGGAAAACCGGGCGGCATGGCATTGGCGCATGGGCGCTGACTGGCACAGTCGAGGTGGCTACCTCTGATATGACCGTCCTCTGAACAGGAGTTGCAGGCGTCGGAGCAGGTTGATTCTGAGCAGCAAGGAGTTGCTCCATCAAGGCGCCAAGTCTGGCGACCTCTTCCTTCAGTTCTCTGTTCTCTTGTTCCAATTGCTCCATGACTCTTGCAGAGTTGACTCGTGTATAATACCGGTGAGTCAGCTTGTCTTCAAAATAAATGAAGAGCAGAGGGTTAGGACAAGAAGACCAGAAACAAAGGGTACCTGTTTATGCAAGAATGATGCATGCAATGCTTGTGCAAATGCTTTGTTTTCAAGGAACCCTTAGGGTATTATTGCAATATTTTGAATAGTTAAAGCATTTTTAATTCCTGGAAAATATTTCATTCAATACATCAAGACATAGAAGTACAACATTTTTAATTATTACAAAGAGAAAAGGTAAATGACATCCTATGGATCCCTAGAAGCTCGGGATGCTGGAAGACGAGAAGTGCACAACTTCTTGATCTCTCTCTCATAGGCCGCTTCCATGTCAGCTTTCTCCTTTGCGAGTCGATCATACTTCCTCTTCCAGAATTTGGAAGACTGAGGAAGCAGAGAGGTCCAAGCGTCGTTCGGATCTTCGATCACTTGGTGCTCGAGGAATTCAATCATAGCGTCCTTCTCCTTGAGCTGCTGCAGCAATTCCTCCCTCTCACGGATCCAAGCACGCGAAAGGTCTTCTTCTCTCAACTCCTCTACACGTTGGGTAGGGAGGGTTGAAGGCCCAGCCACATCCAACGGTGTAGGTCTCGGATAATCGTACGGCATCAAGTAGGTAGCAGCCCTCTGTCTGACCCAAGAGGTGTATGGCTCCAAAGCAATGCAGTTCTTCGGACCCAATTCATTCCTACTCTTCTTGCGGATACTGCGCCAAGCACGGACAAATCTGGCTTTCAGGCCTTGGGGATCTTTACCCTCCTGAAAGAATACGCCTTCTAACAGAATGTTATTAGGTTTATCCCTTAGGGGGAACCCAAGCTGGCGACGTGCAAGTATGGGATTGTAGCTGATCCCACCACATGTACCAAGAAGGGGCACATTAGGGAATTCACCACAATAGTCGATGATCTGGACGGTATCATACACACGATCATACCAGGCGATATCATCATTGGTGAGAGACATGAGTCTCTGAGACCACCGTAGACATCCCTTGTTCTCCTTGAAAGCAACTGTCTGCGGCAAGTGCGAAATAAACCACTTGTATAGCAGGGGTAGACAGCAGACAATGACTCCTCCATTCTTCATATTCCTCAGGTGCAAGGAGACATATGTATCGCCCAACAAAGTCGGAACTGGATTAAGGACTGAGAAGATCCTAATAGCGTTCATGTCCACGAACTTGTCGAAGTTGGGAAACAGCACTAATCCATAGATGAGTAATACAAAGAGAGCCTCAAAGGCATCCTCACTCATGGCCTTCCCATAGAAAGTGGCTTGGGCAATGAGGAACTCGGAAGGAAAACCCTGAATTCCGCCTTTGGTAGTCAGATTAGCTCTAATCAAATCTTCATCTATATGCAACAAGCTAGCAATCTCTCGAGCAGATGGAATATCCTCTAGGCCACTGAACGGCACTTGATCCAGAATTGGAATCCCAATGAGATGAGAATACTCCTCCAAAGTTGGCAATAGCTGGAAGTCTGGAAATAAGAAGCAGTGATGCAACGGATCGTAAAACTGAGCTAGAGTACTCATCAATCCTTCGTCAACCTGGGTGGTGAGCAGAGGTAGAAGCTTCCCATAGCGAGCTTTGAAACCCAAGGGATCTAATACATACGATGTCAAATTCCTTAACTCTTTTACATCGGGCTGTCTAAAGCTGTACTTCTCTGTATGCCTTTTTGGTCTTTCCATGTCTGAAAATTTTGCAAATAAACCCTTTAAGTTCCTTGAAAATTTCTTTTTCTGATGACATGAATGCGGATGAATGCGTGAATGCATGAATGCAACAAACACACTCAAGGATCAAGCAAAGCACACCAAACAAAGGTCGTGGGAAAGCTCTATGTATCCCTAATATCAATCATCCATTTTGGTGGATTTAGGTTTTCACCTTATCAACACCCAAGTTCCATTAATATTAACGGTACATGAACCGGTTCGAACCTCCTTAATATCAACCAGCCGCTTTGGTGGATTTAGGTTTTACACCTGATCCGGGATCCATTGATATTAAGGTTGTCTGAACGACTCAACCACGAATCACGGGTTTGTTGAGAGTCACAAGCATGGAGTCTCGGTTAAGAACCACCCAAAGGGAGTGTACTAGGGTTTAAACCTGCCAAACATGTTCTATCAGAGGTTCCCATAATCATCGTTCCATCTTTCGAATATTATCGGAGGAACGAATACTCGTATTCCAAGAATATTCTCAAGAGAAACTCTTATGAGTGTAGTATCGCGTAACAATCGCATCAGAACTGACATCTGAACGACCTTCGCACTACATCCTAAAAAATAGGCCAAGATGGGTTTGGTAAACTAAGGTCCTTGGCTTCTGCGGCACATGATTGAAAGGATAATGCCTAACCACAAATAACTTGTGTGACATTATTAATCCAACATGACCTCCACCAAGTGAATGGACTCGCAAGTCAACTGGCTAAGGAATACTCCACACCAGTCAACAAGACTATGCCATTCTCCTATCCTAGAGTGCACTCGAGTTCGGGTATAGAACTCATCTCACAGATCACCAAAGCAAGCAGCAATGTATATCAAGCAATTCAAACATCACAATCAATACAGTTATCCCAAATTGTAAAAAAATATGTCAAATAACAGATAAGAATATAGCACAACAAAGGGTGAAAAGTAGGCAATACCACCAAGGAACTTTTTCCCCAGCAGAGTCGCCACTTTTTTGTAGCGGTGTATTCGTCGCTATATGATCCATTGATTAAATCATAAGCAAAGATATACAAAGATTTCGAGTCGCCACCGCACTTTTATTTATCCAAAGGACTGGCTAAAAAGCGAACAAAAGCCTAAGAAGTTTTACACGTAGAAAACTAATAAAAAGATCAGAGAGTCTGGGTAAGGGGTAAATTACGCAATGGGAAGGTGTTAGGCACCCACTACGTCCTAGGTACTCCTAGGGAGCCCTTTTCACACTTGTTGTATAAAAATGTTATTTGTTATGACATAAGTATCGTGCAAACATGATTGGGATGGTGAGAAAAGAATATACAATTTTATTATTGGGTTTGAACGGATGAACCCGTTGCCTACGTACCTTCCATCAAAGGTAAGGATCAAAACACCGTAGTTCGGCTAAAAGATTTCCAAAAGGTTGGTGGATTCAATTTTAAACAATAGCACTGAGGCTTTTCATTATCAATGGGAGAAAACTCGACCAAGACCAACATCCACCATGTGAGGATAGCTTCGACGCACTAGAGGGGTTAACCCTGTTTTCAGTACGGAAGTCTTATAGTCGACTCACTAAGGACAGGTAAGATTTACATCAACCACAATGATAATTGAAACCTATGGCTAATGTGAAAAGATTAACAATGGACAAAGCCAAAACAAGTGTATGGGTGAAGTTAATTAATTATGATTATGAAAGTGGAGTCAAAGTATGATTAAGATTGATTCAAAAGAAGTATTATGAAATGGGGTTTGAAAAAGTCAAGGACTTGGGGTCCAGGTTTTTAATTGAAAAGCATGAAGATGTTTGCACAATATCTATGTCAAGTTTGAAAGTAAAGTGTGAAAAGGTTTAGGACATAATGGGGATGAATGGACGAAGATGGATTGTAAAACTTCTTAGAAGGTTCACCTCTTGAAATCATATAGAAGATGATTCAAGTGTGTCCTTTGGAATAGGCAATGAGCAATAATAATGTAAGCAAACAAATGATACCGGATGCCACTCAATGGTCTTACTCCAATCTCACAAACAAAGCGGATATCGGATACCAATAGATGGATTTACACCAATCTCCTAAAACAGAAATGGATATCAGAGGCCACTCAATGGACTTATACTAATCTCCTAAAAAAATGAAACTTGGATACCGGATGCCAATCTGTCTGGACTTATACCAATATCCAACATATGGTCATAGGAAAGCAAATGCCAACTTACAGGGACTTACAATTGCATCCTCACACACAATAAACAAAAGCCAAACAATGGATGTCAGATGCCAATCTATCTGGGCTTACTCTAACATACACAGTATGATCCTAGGAAAACAAATGCCAACTTACAGGGACTTACAGTTGTATCCTCACATACAATCAAACAATGCAACAGGATCACAGGAAAGCAAATGCCAACTTACAGGGACTTATAATTGCATCCTCACAATCAAACAAATGCATCAAGCAAAGATAAATGAGTGGCCAAGGTGATGGTCTTATACTCACTTCCATATCATAGGAGCAATGGCCAAAGGATGGTCTTACAATTGTCCTCAATGGGAAAACAACAAGGATAATGTCACAGAGACAAATGGAATGATCATGCATTAATGAGCAATAAATGATGATAAATTCATAGAGCATGCAAGCAAACATATGTATATGAGGTAAGCAAATCAATCAATGAAAGCATTCAGCACACACTATAACCAAACAAGGAGGCTCATACAAAAGGGTTGGGCATTGAAGCCAACTGGAATAGGGTCAAAGGTGCTCTTAACCTTGCCATTGAGGGGCTAAGGTGAAGCAGATGAAAGGATATGAGGGGTGTGCCTCATTGCTCTTATCCCTGGTCAGGGAGAGCATTTGAATATCAGAAGGTGTGGGAGTTCAGAAAGTAGGAACTCTTTCCACAAGTTAGACTCTATAGATCTTGGGCTTGGATCTCAATGCTACAACCATGTAATGGGAGCAAGGAGAAGACTCACAGAATAGTAGGAGATAGGCTACATATCTCCTTGATCTACCAATTGCCTTATTTTAAGGACTTTTCCTGCTTGGGACAAATGTAAACACACACAAGCATTGCCTCTTAAGGAGGACTTCAGACAGGTGCCTGGCCAAGTAACAGGCCAGGTCTTCCAGACTACATGAAGAAAAGGGATTACCTCAATGAAAATTGCTATTAAGCAAAGCAAAGCAAGTTCAAAGAACTAAGCAACTAAAGGTACCTGAAATAGTCAAACAGAATCAGTACACAACTCACAGATAAGCAAAATGAGATAAGAGTTAACTGTCAACACAAACAGACAAATGTGCAAAGCACAAAGCTCAAGGCATATGAGCCAAGCAACCTACAAGACAAAGAGGTTAGCTCATGATAATCAAATGAACTCAATCAACTTGTAAAAGTTTCTTTGAGGCAATTGCTTCTCAACCTGAAAACATGAACTCAAGCATAAGCAACAGGACCACTAGGACAAGCCTAGGGTCAAAAGGGGATGAGAAAGTCAAAACAGCAAGTGATATTCAATCAAAATCAATTTCAAACATTTAAGAAACAAACTCAATTGGTTTCATGTTCATATCATGCATCATCATCATTTCATAAGCAAAAGAAGTCAAAGCATTGCAAATGAGAGCTCATAGAAGTCAACAGCAAGACTTAACTCAAAACCAATCAAAAACAATTCAAAAAATCATCAAATAATTCATGATCAATCACAATCCATAACATGACATGCATATCACATTTCAGCTCAATTGGATCAAGGGAAGTTGGTCAATGAAAATCAGAAAGGCAAGGCAAGTTTAAGCATGCTCAAAGAAGTCAACCAAACATGTAACAACTTCAAAAAATCATAAATCAGTGATAACATATGAGAAATGAATGGGATCAACACCATGGAAAAGCTTAAGATGTCTACTAATCACATGTAAAATTTCATGATCATCCAATAAAGTATGAGAATTTCACAAATAAAATGGGAACATGTATCACAAAAAGTCAACATATGATCAAACAGGGGAGAAAAATCCCAAACAATTAGAAAATGCCACAAATAATTCCACAAAAAATCACATGTGAACAAGACATCCATAAGTACATTAATGCAAAAATTCAAGCCAATTTGAGTTCAAGAAGCATGGTAATGAAAATCATCAAGTTGCACATCAATGGTGTGACACAAATTGTCACACCCTACTTCAAAAAACCATAACTCAACAACCAGAGATGATAAATTCATAAAGTCTACACCAAAATCACCATGAATATGTCTAGTTTATGCACAAAAAATTTCAAGGCCATTGGATAATGCATCATCATTTCACAAAGGTTTTGGCAAAAGGTACAAGAAATGGATACATGTCACAAACCCTAGCATCATTAAGAAACCAACCATCCAAAAATTCTGGAAAAAATCATGATAATAAACTAGAGATCCAGATGAACACAATGAAAAAATTCTCATGAAAATTGGATTTAAAATGAAGGAGCTATGATTTTTGTAAGTTGATGCATCCAAGTGAAATAAATATTGAAAACAAAATGAAACCAACATGATTTAATAGCCAATTTGGACACGGAGTGGCAATTTTGTAAATATTGGAGCCACTAATCAGAACGTGGCGTTTTGGCAAAGGAAACAGAATGTTTTGATTGGCTGTGGGCTAATGGAACAGTACCATCATGCACACACGTGAAAAATCTGGGAATGCAGATTAGGGTTTATGGGAACAGTGTTTCATCATCTTCATCAACCAACTCGAAAATTCAACTAGCCCAGAAATTCAAATTGAACACACTAATAGAACCATCAAGCATCCCTCATCATGAATACAACAACCATTTTTAATAAATCAAGCTAACAAACGAGAAACAAGCAAAAACAATATTGAGCATCAAACTTTAAAACTAGATTTCTCTCAGCACAAGCAACCAAAATGCACGATTCAAAGCTTAATGAAACCAGCAAAGTGAGATCTATAAGAAGCATGTCATGGTTTAGCAAAATAAGGAGGTCGAAATCTTACTTGTTCTTGAAGAAAATGGAGGAACAGTGAGGATTTGGCTTAGTTTGCTCGAAATAGATGCAGCTTCCAGCTTGCAATGATGAATGGTTAGTGACTTGTAGCTCAACAACCCTTGGAATGTCTTCAAACCAGATCTGCCATGTGAGAGTGCTCTAATGGAACAGTGGTTTTCTTTGTTTACAGTTGAAGAATGAGGCTTGCAATGGGCTCAACAGAGATGGTATATCATGAACCAAAGCACAGCAGCATGAGTTTTATGGAGATTTTCGAAAAAGAGTTTAGATGATGAAAAATGAAGTTTTAGAGAAATGAGCTTTTTCTGTTTTCAATTGGTGGCTGCTAGGGTTCTCTTCTGGCAGAAAATGAGCTATATATTTGCTGTTTAGTGAGCTGAGCATGATTAGTTTAAGTTGTAATTGGTATTTGGTTAAAATGACATGTTTTGACAAAATTGCTAAAAAACAATTCAAGTTGGTATGGGGGTATGTGCTGCACGAAAATTGGGCTTCAAACATGACCAAAACATGATTTCAGAACTTATTCAATTGGCAAAAATGGCTAGAAGTGTTTAATTCAAAATTTCACTTTTGCACCACACTTGAAATTAATTCATGCAAGTCCAAAAAGGCCATTTTGATTGGTAATGTTTTGATGAATGATGGTTACATATTTGGAAAGAGGGGATCAAATGTGACTTGTAGGAAAAAACCCCACCCAATTTGGCCAAATGGTTTGAGAGATATGGCCTTTTGAAGTTCAAAAATTTTGGAGAATGAATTGATCATATCTTGCCAACCACACATGGGAATTGAGTGTTCTTCGACTTTTTGAAAATGGGAGAACAAGATCTTCAACTTTTATGTTGGGCAAAAATTCATTTGAAGCTTTTATCATGATGTAAGTTTAGGATCAAGAAGTTTCCATTTTTGGCAAATTCCAATTACAGGTCAACTTTCTATTTTGGGAAATTTTCTGTTTGACTTCAAATTCTTCCATGATGATGTTTGACATGATGTATGAGGCTTATATGGAAATGAATGAGACCTCCCAAACCAATTTCCATCATCAAATCACTGATTAAATCCACAGTTGACCAACAGTTGACTTTCTAGGGTTTTGGATGACTGGGCCATGTTCTGATGAATTCCAAACCCTAATCCCTTGAGATTTTGATTCCAAATGATATCACAAGTCATATGAACTCTTGATGAATGATCATGGTGCCCAAATTCTTCAAGAATGGCCACCATCCACTGTTCAATGACTGATTTGACTGTTTGACTATTGATTACTTCAGCTGCAAGTAACATGGTTAGATGACAATATTTTTGTACTTTTTGGTTAGTAAACACATGAAAAGCAATGATATACAAATGCAATACATGCTTGGTGATCAAGAACCATACTCACAAGGTAACCCACCCACTAGAAGGGAAGCTAGGGCATGCAATGATCCTTGAGGCCATGATATGATATGATATGGGCCATGAGGGATCTTAGGGCCAAAATTGGGGTCTTACACCCACCACATGTACCAAGAAGAGGCACATTGGAGAATTCACCACAAGAATCGATAATCTGCACGCCATCATACACACGATTGTACCAAGATATATCATCATTAGTGAGAGACATAAGTCTCGTGGACCACCGTAGACATCCCTTGTTTTCCTTGAAGACGACCGTCTGTGGTAAGTTAAAAAATAAACTACTTATACAACAGAGGCAAACAACACACAACGCAACCACCACCCTTTACATTCCTCATATGCAAAGAAAAATAAGCGTCACCCAACATAGTCGGAACGGGATTAAGAGTAGAGAAAATCCTGATAGCGTTCACATCCACAAACTTGTCGATGTTGGTGAACAATGCCAACCCATAGATGAGAAGTACAAATATGGCCTCAAAGGCGTCCTCACTCATGGCCTTCCCATACATAATAGCTTGATCAATGAGGAACTCAAAAGGAAGACCTTGAATTCCACCTTTGGTAGTCATATGAACACCGACCAGAGATTCATCTATATGCAACATGTCTGCTATATCTTGAGAAATAGGAATATTCTCCAAGCCACTGAACGACAACTGGTCTAGAATAGGTATACCCACGAGATAAGCATACTCCTCGAGCGTGTGCAAAAGCTAAAAATCTGGAAAAGTGAAGCAACGATATAAAGGATCATAAAACTAAACCAATACACTCATCAATCCTTCATCCACCCGAGTAGTCAGAAGAGGAAGAAGCTTCCCAAAACGAGCCTTGAAACCCAAGGGATCTAAAGTCTATATTGGAAATAGTAATGTCTAACCACAACTACTTGTGTGACATTATTGATCCCAACATGACCTCCACCAAGTGAATGGACTTGCAAGTCAACTTGCTAAGGAATAACTCCACACAAGTCAACAAGACTATGCCATTCTCTTATCCTAAGTGCACTCGAGTTCGGGTATAGAACTCATCTCACAAAGATCACCAAGCATAAAAGGAATTAATATTCAAGCAATTCAATCATTACATACAATACAGTAATCCCAAATTGCACAAAAATATGTCACAATACAATACAATACAATACAACACAAATGAAAAGTAGGCGAAACCCACCGGGCAAATGCATCCCTAGCAGAGTCACCACTTTTCTGTAGCGGGGTATTCGTTACCATTAGAGATATTGACTAAATCCAAGGTAAATCATACAAGTCGAGTCGCCGCCACACTTCTATTTATCCAAAGGAATGGTTAGAAAGCGAACAAAAACCTAAAAGTTTTATCGAATCAAAAACTAGTAAAAGAGAGTCAGAGATCTAGGTAAGGGGGTTGGTTATGCAATGGGAAGGTGTTAGGCACCCAAAACATCCTAGGTACTCCTAGGGAGCCCTTTTCACATTTGTTGTAAGGTTGTTGTTTTGTGAAAATTTTGTTTGTGCAAACATGATTGAAGAGATGAGAAGAGAATATACAAGTTTATTTACATTTTGTGTTTGGATGGATAAACCCATTGCCTATGTACCATCTTAAAAAAGATTAGGATCAAAACCTCTTAGTTCGGGGTAAAAATCTCAAAAAATGAGTTGGTGAATTGATTGGTCCAAAAGCCTTAAGGTCTTTTGTTATCAAAGGGAGAAAACTCAACCTAAAACCACAAATCCACCATGTGAGGATAGCTTCAACATGCTAGTGAGGGGTTAACCCTATAATAAGCATGGAAGACTCATTGTCCATCACTAAGGATATAGGTGAGTATTACATCTACCACAAGGATAACTCAAACCTAATAGCTAAAGGTTATGAAAAAGTTTTGATTAAGAAAGTGGCCATTGAAACCACAAAAAGACATTTGAATGGGTTATATTTATCAGTTAGAAGTATATACAAAATGGTCAAAGTTGTCTTAAAGATTCAATTCAAAATAAGTGTTATGAAAGGAAAGTTTGAAAATCAAAAGCATAAGGCTTAGGTTTCTAATGTTGAAAACAAGTGTCAAATGTTTGCACAAAAGTTTTGGCTTGGGTTAGAGTGGAGAGAAGAAGAAGAAAGGCTAAGGTCCTAAGCATACAAGAGGTGAGGGACAAGAAGCAAAACCACACATGGAGTTCCTTTCTTGAGATCATATTGATGATCCAAGTAGCTCCCATCCTTTGGAATAAACAATCACATAAGCATAAACTCAAACAATCCACAATCAAAATGAACTCTTGGAAAGATTCCTCAATGTATCTTGGATCTCTCTCTCTTAGGAGCTCATGGCAATGGTTCCTCAATGTGGCTCAAGTGGGAATCCCTAACACAAAGAAACACACACATCAAAAGGTTCTATTTACAAATCAAAGAATGGACAAGAGAGAGTTTAGAATATGGCCCTTTCAATGTTCATCTTCAATCTTTAAGCATTCTAAAGGCATGAGGCCTAGTTTCTCTTTGACATTTAAGCATTCTAAAGGCATGATGCCTAGTTTCTCTTCAAACTCCATTAGCTTGGGTAAAGTTCTAAGATCTAAGTCCATTTTGTCCATTTCTTTGCATTTGGTCCACAACAATCAAAACAAAACACAAGCACAATAGTATATACATAATTATGTGCTCAAGTGAGCAAAAGGCAAATTGCATTAACATAAACATGTGCTCAAGTGAGCAAAGGGAAAAACAAATGGATAATATGTACAAGAATAGTAAATTGCATAAAACTAAAGAGAAAAAAGTAAATGTCAATTGTTAATGGTTAATGTTAGTAGTTAGTGTGCCATAAGGCAAATTTAGTGCTATGTTAAGCAATCGTAATTGGACTTATGTAGAAGTCACAACTATCTGAGGCCGGTCAATAATAATGTAGGCAACAACATAAGTTAGAAGTCTTGATTAGTGAACCAAGTTCCAACAACTTGCCATGCCAAAAAGAAAAAAGAGAATTGATCTTGTATTGGTTTAAGTCTTTTGCATGTTTAGGAAACAACTTATCCTCAATGCAAAGCCATTCACTTGATCAATTGATCAAGATGAATTAGATTTGAGTCAAGGAAGATTAAGCCTCCCTAATCAATGCCAACTTATCAACCTTTAACTCATTGATCAAAAAGAAAGAAGGAGAAGAAGGAAATGAATAATGGATTATGAAATGGAAAGATTAAAATGTATAAGATGAAATAAAATGTACCAATCCATGTGTGTTGACCAAATGACATTGAAAGTCAAAGTCAAACAATGAAAAACCAGAAATGGGATGAAGATTGGAGGTCAAATAATAAGCAAAATATTGTTGGCATTTTTAATATTAAGATAAACTTGAATTAAAAATAAAAGAAAGGTCAAACTTCAAAATCACTTCCAATCAACCTTGAAAGGTCCAAGTGATTTATCCTAAGTTCAACAAGGTCAAACAAAGTTTGACAAAAAATTTCAGCATTTTTAAAAGTTAGAAACTATTTTTTATCAATTAAAAATGAATAAAAATAACCTAATTGAACTAAAATCTCAAATAAATCTCAAATCAATTAAAAAATTGATGAGAATATTTTTCATAGATCCATCATCATTCAAATAGGTTAGGAAAATATTTTTGTATTTTTTGAATATCAAAAACTATTTAAAATGAATTAAAAACAACCAGAAAAGAGAAAATTCATAAAAAATACCAAATGATAAAATAAAAAATATTAAAAATCAAAATTAGAAACTAGAATTTATTTGGAGAAGAATGCAATTGGTCCCATATTTTTTGGATTAAAAATGAGGGAGATGTGAATTTTTGAAAATAATGGAAATAAAAGAAATTAAATGGAAATTCAGAAAATCAGGAAAAAGGAGAGGCGTTGGATCCAGTTCATTAATTGACCTGGCAGATCTAATGGATCTTAAACGCGCGCTCACCATGGTCCTCAGTCAAACGCATCACATGGACACTTAATAAAAGTCATAAGATCAAACGGTTGTGATATAAACTAGAGAAAGCATCTAACGGTCCAGGATTGATCTGGTAATGGGACGGTGGCCAGCGCCACCGTCTTCTCCGGTGAGTACATGAACTCCGGCCAGAATTGCAGGTTCAAAAACCTCAATCAAAATCCACGATCCATATATCAAAATGAAGCTGGGGTGATGTACATCACCCCTGTAACCTTGAATCACACTCAAAATTCCTATAGAGTAAGAAATCTGAGCTGGAAGATTCATGTATAAAAAATGTAGTTCAATAAAACACGAAATTAAAGCTACCACTAGCTTGCCTCTCAAGTGAGGACTTCAGAAAACACATTGGCCAGGCAAATAGATCAAAGAGTAATGAGTTTCGAAGAGAAAACCAGTTGATGATCACCTTTGAATTCTGGAGATTTGAGCTTGCTTCCTTGCTTCCTTTGGCCAAACAGAAGATCAATGGAGTATGAGAGAGAGGTCTAGGAACTTTAGATCTAGAAATTCAACCTGATTTAGTTGAATTTCAGATTTGAGAAATTGAAGAAAATTGAAATAGTTCCTTTAGGTGTGGCTCGGTTTCGATTTCTGCAGCACTTCAGGTTGATTCATGGATCCCATTTGAATGGAGTGAGGCTCTTATTTATAGATGGAGAGGCAAGGCAAGTGTGATCAAAGCCGTGTGCATGGAATTGGATATTCATTGCATGGGCTTGCATGATCATGCTAAAGGCCCAAATTCAATGCCAAATGCAATCTGAAGCATAATTGAGCTGAAATGGTCGTGGAATTGGCAATGCACAAGCTTGTATAATGAGTTTCAACATGTTATGCATAATTATGCCTAAAACTTCTCCTCTTCGAAAATGCCATTTGCCAAATCCAAACATGAGCATGTGAGTAATGGTTGGAAAGGTTTTGATGTAAGGAACAATTGTTATGTTGGGCAAAAATCCATTTGAAGTGTGGAAATTGGTGAAATTTGAGTTTAAAGTGTAAGGTGCAAAACATGCAAAGGCAAAGTTTCCAAATTTGGCCAATGTTCAAGCCCTTCCGTTTTGATGATGCAAGACCCAAATGAAAAAACCTCCAACATAAAAGTTGTAGATATTTTTAAGACAATCAAAATGGACTTAAATGTTTCATCATTTGGATGTTTTATGAAAGAGTTATGGGCACTTGATGTTGGACTTTTTTGCCTTTCAATGCATTTGGTCCAAAGTGACCTCTAATGTTTTGCATTATCACATGTATTTCCTTTGAGATTTTGAAATTTTGTTCAACATAACATTTTAATTAGACATCATAAGCTTTCCAATTAATTTGATACCACCTAAAAATCATAAAAAATAAATGATTTATGTCCTTGGGAAGTTGACCCAAAATTAGGGTTTCAGTCAAAATGACCTATAATATCTTGGAATGGGAGATGATCTTCCAAGCTTCAAATAAATTTTTGATGAACATGAAAGTTGTTCACATTGTCCTTAAGAACATTTTTTATTTTGGGATTATCTCCATTTGACCAACACATAAAACGTTAGGTCTCAGTGCACTTCAAAATAGTCAGATGAATTGACTGATCAACTTCTCAAGTCCATGACTCATATCTTGATGAATTGATGATTGAGGACACTCAAATAAGTTCAAATATGCATGAAATGATGAGTTAAAGAACTTCCCTTGATTTTATTTGATCATGGGCTGAGGTTGCTTCAAGAGCAAGGCATTATGGTACACAGATGAATTAGGGTTTCCTTGGGAAACAAACCTCAAACCCTTTGACTTGCTTTGATCAAAATGATGAATTGAGATGCTAGGAGGCATATTTGATGTATGAGAGCTTTGGGAACCATTACCATGCTTGCTTTCCTCTTCTTTTGACCATATCTTTGCACCAATGATCTCCTTGAAGCTTTTGACCTTGTATTTGCTCAAGCTACAAACAAAAGATGTTAGTGACATATTTTTATGCTTTTGGTTAGTAAACAAAATAAGAAAAGCAATAATATACAATTCAAGCATGCTTGGTGATCTCAAACCACTCACAAGAGGTCCCACCCAAAGGCAAAGGGAACCAAGATGCTTATGATCCTTGAGGCTTTGCAAATGCAATGTTATGATGCCATGAGGGATCTTAGGGCCAAAATTGGGGTCTTACAGGTTCTTCTTGGAGATTGTGAAATACACCAATTACAAGACAAAGATAATTGAATCTGACTCACACAGGGGAGAAACTATCGCGGTCATGCAACACAAACAAATGCAATTGGGGATCTGGAGACCAAACAAAGTCATAAACTGAGGAATGCAAAACATGAACACCTCAGCTAAGGAAGATGAATTACAAAGGGAACAAATCATCAGCTCAATTGGGGATAATAGGTTGTATGGAGAGCCACTTATTAACCATGCTAGGAATGAACGACGACCTGTTGGGGAGGAGAAAGTTACCAAACCAACTGCTTGGGGAAGACCAACAATGCCTCACACCTCAAGGCTTACCTACTCTTAGATTTTTTTTCACATTCCTTACTAAAATCGATTATTCTTAATATGAATCTTTTTATTATTTTATGAAAAATGATTATTTATTGATTTATTTCAAAATTATCATCATAAAAATTCAATTTCAACAGAAACAAATAAGAATATCAAATAATTGGATAAAAGAGCTACATTGAGTACAATGGTCACTACTCTCCCTACCAACTTCAAAATCCACAGTGCTAGTCTTCGGTTGAGAATAATGAATCAGAATCGAATGACTTCTCGAAACTGCTTCAAAGATCAGGATCAACCAGATGTAGGTACTTGCCATAATCCCTAATTTTTGCTTATATTTTCCCAAGGTGGGGTACTCAATCTACTAGGGTGGATTTTTTGTTTTATGTCTCTAATTTTTGCCTGGATCGCTCTTTCGGGTTTTCAACTTAGCGAGTTGTCTCTAATTTTTGTCGTGTGAACTCTTCACCGTCCATAGTTGTAAGAATAAAAGCACCGCCTAAAAAGGCTCTCTTAACAACATATGGGCCTTCATAATTAGGAGTCCATTTGCCCTTAGTATAAGGTTTGAAAGATAGAATATTCACGAGCACGAGGTCACCTTTTCTGAACACACGAAGCTTGACCTTCTTATCAAAAGCTTTCTTTATTCTCTACTGATTTAACTGACCATGGCACATGGCAGTCAAACTCTTCTCTTCAATCAAATTGAGCTGATCAAACCTGCTGTGAAACCATTCAGCTTTTGTCAACTTGGCTTCCATCAAGATACGCATTGACGGGATCTCAACCTCTACGGGGAGCACAACTTCCATGCCATAAATGATAGAGAAAAGGGTTGCCCCTGTTGAAGTGAGGATGGATGTACGGTACCCATGCAAAGCATACGGGAGCATCTCATGCCAATCTTTATATGTCACAACCATCTTCTGGATAATCTTCTTGATATTCTAATTTGCTACTTCAACGGCCCCGTTCATCTTAGGTCTGTAGGGGGAATAATTATGATGTGCAATCTTGAAGTCTTTGCAAATAGCTTCCACCATATTATTATTCATGTTCGATCCATTATCAGTAATGATCTTGCTTGGCACACCAAAATGGCATATAATTTGATTCTTGATAAACCTTATAACAACTTGCTTGGTTTCTTTTGCATACGATTCCGCTTCAACCCACTTTGTGAAGTAGTCAATATCCACTAGAATGAAACGATGCCCGTTCGAAGATTTGGGTTCAATCATGCTAATCATATCAATTCCCCACATGGAGAAAGGCCATGGAGAGGAAATGACATTCAATAGTGTCGGAAGAACATGAATCTTATCTGCATAAATTTGACCCTTGTGGCATTTCTTCACAAACTTGCAACAATCAAATTCCATTGTCATCCAATGGTAACCTACCCTTAAAATCTTCTTTGATATATAATGTACGTTGGACTGAGTACCAAAGGAACCTGTATGGACTTCAGTCATCAACATGTTTGCTTCGTGTCTATCCACGCATCTGCGTAAAACCATATCAAAGTTTCTCTTATAAAGCACATCACCATTCAGGTAGAAATAGCCATCTAATCTTCTCAAACTTTTCTTATATTTCAAAGATTCCCCCAAAAGGGTAAATCTGACTTTGGCGGAAATATTTGATGTCAAAATACCATGGCTTTTCATCTTTGACTTCTTCAATAGTAAATACATGATTTGGCCTATAAAGATGCATCACAGTCAAATTAGGAACTTCATTCCAAAAATTCACCACAATCATGGAAGCTAGCCTTGCAAAGAGTATCTGTCATCCGGTTTTCATCTCGAGGGATATGATGAAACTCAACCTTTGTAAAGAAAGTTGATATTCTCCTCGCATAATCTCCATATGGTACCAAACCGGGTTGATTCGTCTCCCATTCACCTTTGATTTGATTCACAACCAAAGTTGAATCTCAATACACGTCAAGATATTTAATTATGATATTGTTAGCCTCTTCAAGCCCCATAATGCAAGCTTCGTACTCAGCCATATTATTTGTACATTTGAAGGCCAATCTAGCCGTATGGAAAATGAGTGCCTTGAGGGGTAATAATCACTGCCCCGATGCCATTACCATACGAATTAACATCTCCATCAAATACCATACCCCAACGGGAACCAGGCTCTGGCCGTTCTTCAAGCAATGGTTCATCACAATATTTCATCTTCAAGTACAAAATCTCTTCATCGGGAAAATCATATTGTAGTGACTGATAATCTTCAATAGGTTGGTGAACCAAATCATGATCCAAGACACTACCTTTAATAACTTTCTGAGATCGGTATTCACAATTATACTCAGATAACAACATCTGCCAACGGGCAATCCTCCCAGTTAGAGTAGGCTTCTCAAAAATGTACTTGATTGGATCCATTTTTTATATCAACCAAGTAGTATGATTCAACATATATTGGTGTAGACGCTTAGCAGCCCAAGCCAATGTGCAACATGTCTTTTCAAGCATAGAATACTGAGTCTCACAGTTGGTGAATTTCTTACTGAGGTAGTAAATGGCATATTCGTTCTTCCCATATTCATCTTGATGGACAAGAAGACAACCCATACTATCATCAAGCAAAGTCAAATACATGATCAAAGGTCTTCCTCAACAGGAGGAGACAGAATCGGAGGTTCGAGTAAGTACTCTTTGATACTATCATAATCTATTTGGAAATCTTTGGTCCAATCACAAGACTGATCTTTCGGAAAGGGCTTGAATATAGGTACACATGTGGCAGTCATAAGTGATATAAATCTTGATATATAGTTCAAGCAGCCGAGAAAACCTCTGACTTACTTCTCAGTTTTGGGCCCATGCATCTCTTGTATTGCTTTGACCGTGACAGGATCAACCCGGACACCCTTCTCGCTGATAATAAAGCCCAACAACTTACCATAATGAACACCAAAAGTACATTTATTGGGATTCAAACGGAGTTTATATTTCCTCAAACGCTGGAATAACTTCAACAAATGCTCAACATTCTCTTCTTCATCACTAGCTTTAGCAATCATATCTAAAAGACCCCAATTTTGACCCTAAGATTCCTCATGATATCTCATCATATGCACTAGCATTGGGATCACACCTTGGAATCCTCCTTACCCCTCATTCGTTGGGTTTACATTGGGAGAGATCACCAAGCACTCTTGATTGTATCATACTTTGTTTTTCATTATTTAGTAACCAAAATACAAAAGATATGTCAACGTATAGTTTTTACTTTTATAGTTAGTGTGTGTGCTTACCCATGTTATATCAAGCTCATATCTAGGGTTTAAGACCCTCAATGAAAGGAGTTCAATCAAGAATTGGTTAACATTGGTCCTAGGCATCATATATGGATCCCCATGGTCTTCACATGTCATTTTGATCAAGAAATCATCAAGAGTTTGAAGCTTGTTTGCCTTAGAAACCCTAGTTCACTGGGTATCTTGTGTAACTTCTTCAACAAGTTTCCTCATCAATTGATCAAACATTTCAAGGGATACTTCATATTACATCATCTTACACATATATTATCCTTCATGAGTCCCAAAAATCAAGAGAATATCAAGTTAGCAAGTTGGTTCATGGTGGTTGATCAGAGAAAGTCAACTAGTTAAAACTGGGGTTCCCTAGACCCTATCTCCTACCATTTTTATCATATGAAAACGATTCCAAGAGAAACTTTACTTAAAATTACATTCCAAACAACTTTCATGTTTACCGCAAGATCTAGTTTTTCTTGGAAAGTCATTTTTTATGGTGAACGATTATAGGTCATTTTGTCTGAACCCTACTTTGGAGATCAACTTCCCAACACCATAAATTGCTCAATTTTTATGATATGATATCTATTGAAATTCAATGCTCAAATTCAAGATGTGTAGTTCAACTTTTATGTTTGGAGGAAGTTCAAATTCAATTTGCAAATGCATGTGCCAAAAGGAAACATTATAGGTCATTTTGGGCCATTACCATTAAACAAGTGATTTTCCTCAACTTCTAAAATGAATAACTCCTTCATGCCAAATACAAATTAGGTCAAATTTGTGACCAAATTGAATAGGTTTGAAATAGCTACAACTTTGATGAAGGAACTATTTTCATTTGCAATCCATAGAATGAGTTATTCAAGGTGGAAGAAGTGAACATTTGACTTGGGACTTAGAAAATTTTCAAATATTATTTATTTCCCAAAGTTCCACCTCAATATTCATCATGATCCAAGCTTCAAATGAAAACATGTTCAACATGAAAGTTGTGCCTCTTGATCTCAACTTTCCAAAAAGTCTAAGATCACCTCATTTGGCCAAATAATAAAGGACTTGCGCATGGGTGCAATATGAGGTGCCATTTAGATGATTTTCACTTCCACATTTTAAACACAAATGCATGGTCACATAACATGATTTCATGATTCTCCCTCATTTTTGGACCTGAATACATCACTTGAAGGGCATATCACACGCCCATTCATGCATGCAAAGAGAATTACTAAAATTGGCAATTTTTGGAAGTGTGTAGAAATGAATATCATGGCCTATAAATAAGACCCTCATTACTAATAATTAGGGACCTCATGCCTAAGCATTGAACCTGCAATCCAAACCCTCGCCATTAAAGGATAATCTTGAAGGTTTTCATTTAAAAATTGAGCTTCAAATCTCATTCTGTTTTGAGATTGAAACTCCAGTAGTCCAGGTCATTTATTGATCCTAATCATTTCCTACAAGCTTCTGAAACAAGGCCAAGCACAGTTGGAATCAAGATCAAGCAAGGTTAAAGCTCACTCGAAGGTAATTTTCCAGAATTTTCATCTCTTCTATTCTCCCTTAATTCTTCATTGTTATTTGTGATTTTTGGTTGGCTGAAGTCCTACCAATGTAGCCAAGAAGATTGAGTTGCTTTGAGGTCAAATCGAAGCAGCGCAGTTCATGATCCTCATAATTCAAATCCATGTATATTTTTATATACTTGGAATTGAAGAAAATTGAGGCCAGATTCGAGCTCCTGAGCATTTTTTCTTTAAATCCATGCCTTTGTTTTTTATTTTGGTGATGGTTGATGGTGGAACAGTCCGGTGAGGTCCACCAGAGAAAAAGACCAGAGCCCTAGCTCCGGTGGTGTGTTGTCACACTTCTCAACCACAAGATCCATTCAAAATGTTTTAATCTTAACCATTGGTTCTGATTACCATTGTTACAGCGCATTTGACTTGGTGCATGGTGGAACGCACGCGTGTGGCCATCAGATCTGCCACCTTATTTAATGAGGGAGAACTGATGGCCCCCGATTTTCTATATTTTCTAATTTTTCATTTAATTGTGTTATTTTGTTTAATTCATATTAATTTCATTTTTAATCCAAAAAATATGGACTTTCAGCAAAAATCTTTAAATATTTTCCTCTTTCATTTTCTGAATTAAAAATATATTTTGGATTAGTTTTGATATTTTTCATGAATTAATTGTTTTTGTGCATATTTTTAATTGTTTAAAAATACTTCTGACTTTTCAAAAATCATGAAATTTTTTGTTTAAGGTCCTTCGACCTTGTTTGACCTAGGATAAATCTTTTGGCCATTTATTTGGTGTTTTGAAGAGGTTTTAGGTTTTTACCAAATTGAATTCAATTTAAATGCATTTTTAATTTGATTTTTAATTGATTAATTGTATAGAAATTATGTTGAGCCATTTTTATTGACTTGTGATGTTTGACTATGTGTTTAGGCCTTGGTCAAGGTTGATTTGACTTTTATTGAGTTAAAGTCATTGGATTTAGGGGATTGATGAAATATACATTTCATCTGCCAAAATGAAAGAATGATTTTAATTTGATAAAATTCCTCCCATGACCAATTTGTGTTTCTCTCATCCCCCTCCCTCTTCATCTTGAATCCCATTATTTCCCATCCCTTTCATTGACCAATGAAATCTCAAGATCTTAAGTCTAATTGGTTCATCAATAACTTTATGTTAGATGAACCAATACAAGTATGGATGAGATAGGTCCATCCTTTGATCTTTTTTTTTAGTGTGTGATATGTTTTAGGAGTTTGGTTCATTATACCAAATATCTAACATGCATTAGCACCTAAACTTTTATTGCCCGACCTCAGATAGTTGTGAATTCTACATAAGTCCAATTGCGATTGCTTAACATAGAGCTAAATTTGACCCTAAAGGTATAACATTCTAGTAAGTGAGATTGTAAGTCTCCCATCTTTCATGGTATTGTGTGGACACTTGTACTTTTTTCCTTCCTATGCAAGATGTCTTGGTTCAAGGATCCATGCTTGTAAATAAATGGTTGAGTGTTCTCCAAAGAATGACTTAATCAATTGAAAAGTAAAACATAACTAACATCTAATTAACTAATATTTGACTAACTTCTTATTAATATTGCTTTTACTTTCAAGTCATTTTACTTTTATGCAATTTAATTTCAAGTCATTTACCATTCATTTGTCATTTACATATCATTTAACTTGTTTATGTTTATGTCATTTTCACTTTGCTCATTTGAGCCATATATTGTGATTGTATATATTTGTTTGTGTATTTTGTTTGTGTTTGTGGTCTTAGGACCTTAAAATACCTAATAAACAACAAAAACCCTAAAAAATGTTTGTGTGGACTGTTGGTGTTGATCTGAACTCTTGGACTTGGAATTATGCAACACTCCCTATGGAAAAAGGACTTGGCCAATGCCAACTTTTCTGAGACCAAGTTATTATGATTTGAGCTTTCATCTAATGCAAGTTTTGGGATCCACTTGAATTCATCTGCTACGTGGTCTTGATGCAACTGTTATTTTGAACATGTGTCTAATACCTTATTCTGAGTTAATCAAGGAGTGTTTCATATGATGCATGAGAAGACAAAGAAGAATTTTAGATATGGGATTTTCTTGCTTGGATTTGGCCATATTTATTTGATTCCTTGATCTTCATATTGCTAATTGCTTGCTGATTATTAATTGATTCAAAGTCCAAAGGGAAAGTGGGTTTTCTATATGACATTCCTGTCTGTTGGATTGCATCCCATTGATAAGATCTTTTCAACTCTTAGCTTTTAATTTTATGCTTAGGATTAGTCTCTTCATCTTCTCCCACTCTTAAATTTCAAAACCTCTCCCATTTTTTTTTGAAAAAATCTTCTTTGCTTATGATTTCACACTTAGACTTTATTTCAAAATAGAAACTTTGGCCTTATGCCATTGCATTTTTAACTTTTTTCTTAAATCAAATTTGTAAAGGAATCTAATTATATTGACTTAGATTTCAAAAGACAAAAAGAACTAACACCCATTTAAACTTTTGGGCCCTTTGTGCCTCTTTTAAATTTAAACTTTTGCTAAAATTAATTCATTCATTTTGAAATTGATACCACAAACTACGAGGTTTTGATCCCTCATTTTTATGTTGGTACGTAGGCACAAGTCTGAAGGTCTTTTCATACACAAAAATATAATTAATGAACTTTTTTCACATCCCCACATTCTATTTTGTTTTAAACATCTTTTATATCAAAACACATACAAACATAAAAAAAGGGCTCCCTAAGAGTACATAGAACACTTTGGATGCTAACACCTTCCCTCTGTGTAACCAACCCCCTCACCTGTAATCTCTGGAATTTTATTAGTTTTAATTTGACAACTTCTTATCTTTGGGTTTCATTCGTACTTTTCCCTTTTCCTTCGGAAACAATAAAAGCGCGGTGGCGACTCTGGTTTTATTGACGTTGAGCTTATCCAAAGCTTGATGGTCGTGAATTTACCTCTATAATACCATCAACATAAACTTAAATTTCTTTATGCATGATATCATGAAATAGAGTGGTTATAGCTCTCTGGTACATTGCACCAGCATTCTTTAAACCGAAAGGCATCACTCTGTAACATAATGTTTCCCGGGGTGTAATGAATGTGGTCTTCTCCATATCTTCGGGTGCCATCTTGATCTGATTATAACCGTAAAATCCATCCATAAACGAAAATACTTTTAATTTAGATGTATTGTCTACCAACATATCAATGTGTGGTAGAGGAAAATCATCTTTCGAACTGGCTTTATTCAAATCTTTGTAATCAACACACATACGGATTTTTCCGTCCTTCTTAGGAACATGCACAATATTGGCCACCCACTATGGATACTCGGAGGTAACAAGAAAACCAGAATCAATCTGCTTCTGCACTTCATCTTTAATCTTTACTGCCATATCAGTATGATTTTTTTCTCAATTTCTACTTGACCGGCGGGCATTCTATTTTCAAAGGCAATCTATGCTCCACAATCTCAGAATCCTAACTAGGCATGTATTGATAGGACCAAGCAAACACATCAGAATATTCTTGAAGAAGATCAATCAACCACTTCTTAGTTTCTGGACATAGTTGAAACCCAATCTTGACTTCCTTCACATCATCATCGAAACCCATGTTGATTAATTCAATATGCTCTTCAAACGGCTGAATGGCTTTTTCCTCGTGCTCAAACAAACGGGATAACTCATAAGATACTTCTTCATCATCATTCTCTTACTCAACTTCAAATACAAGGAATCAAAGTTTGGAGATGGTGTGGGATCATTATATTCAATGGGTTTGAGAACCAACCTTCATAATAATTTGATATTTTGATTTTAGATAAGTGGAGTGCAAACAAACATTATGTAGATGGAAAGATTATTATTTATTTATGTTTTTTGTGATTACCATTTTTCAGAAAAAGTAAAAAAGTAAAAATAAAACATCATAGATGTGGATGAATAAAATTGTACTTTATTGATGATAATAATAAAAAGCCCGACAATGTTCACTTCTTCCTTAGGCATAGGAGAAGGATTTTTCTTAAAAACAATAAAAACAAATTACTTAGAATGGTGTATAACAGTAGGAACATCAACAACAACCCAGTTGTTAGAAGTCTTGCCATGTGTCACAAAGTTGGCGCAAGCCTCATCTTCATCATTGTCTTTGATGATGGCAGCTGAGTGTTGGTCATTCTCATGAATGAAGCCCCCACTATGGAAATTTGGTTGCATAACCTTGACATTGGCGTTGAATGGCCCTAGTTGAAATACCAGCCCTGCTCTATACTTGTTGTCCATAACTTCTACCACACGGCCCCAGTTATCAATACTGCCACCCTGAATAGCCTCTTGTGCATCTTTTAAAGAAGACATAGGTGCCCATGCTTTCTTTAATTCATCAGTAATGGACGAAGCTTGGAAAGGCGTTCCAACTTCCTCCTTAGCATCAACATGAGTAAAATATGACAAATGACTTAACAACAATGTCTTCTCTCCACCACCAACAACAAGATTATCGTTCTTCACAAATTTTAGCTTCTGGTGCAGAGTATACGTTACAGCTCCAGCTTCATAAATCCACAGCCTTCCCAACAAACAGCTGTAGGCCTGGTGAATATCCATTACTTGAAAAGTAATTTGAAAATCACTCGGACCTATCTTTACCGAAAGGTCCGCTTCTCTAATGACAATTTTATGAGAACCGTCAAATGCTTTAACAACTACACCATTGTGCCTCATCTAGACACCTTGATAGGAGAGTATTTATAGAGTTAAATTCGACAACATATTCAGTGATGAACCATTATCAAAAAAAACATAGGACAAAGCTTCCTCCTTGCAATTCATCGAAATATGGAGCGCCAAATTGTGATTCCTACCTTCCTCAAGAAGTTCTTCGTCACAGAAGCTTAAATTGTTACAAGAAGTGATATCGGCAACAATGTGGTCAAACTAATCCACAGTAACATCGTGTTCCACATAAGCTTATTCCAACACTTTCTGCAATGCTTCCTTGTGTTCCTCAGAATTTATTAGCAATGAAATCATAGAGATTTTTGGCGGTGTTTGAAGCAACTGCTCCACAATGTTAAATTCACTCGTCTTAATTAGGCATAACACCTCATCATCATCATTAGTCTTAAATTTGTTGGATTCACCATACTGACACATTGGAGAACTAATTGGATCAACTACGTGAATCTTTTCCTTCTTTCCCACTGAAACATATTCCATAGCCTTTGAAAATAATGGACTGAACACACGACCACTACATGTCACCTTTTCTATATCCGCAATATTCACCACTGAGTCAGCAATTGGAACATGAACCTCTTAACCATTCTCTATCATAGAGGCATTATACTGGTATGGTACAACTTTATCGAATGAGTACGCGATGGGGCTCGCTAACCTTATAACCAACGGAGGTACCGATATGTCGACATTATTGTTGTTGCTGCTATCAAATTGAATGACTACACGCTCAGGGGTCTTAAACATTGGCACTATCACATTCACCCCATTACCCCAATGCCGATACTGGTAAATCTGGATAAGACCTTCATCCATCAACCTCTGAATATCCCTCTTGACAATCACGCATCCGCGAGTGTTCACATTGCAGATCACACAACCATCATGATCATATTCACACTCACTGATCAAGGAAATATATTTATTAATCCCCACCAAAGATATTCTGATGTAGTAGACTTTATAAATTTTGAATTCTCCGGGACAACCGTCCACCATATTCACTAAGGCGTTGCCATGAGAAGGCAACAAATTTTCTTTGATGTTTGGCACTCTGTCTTCAAAGGACACCATACCACTCTTAACCAGCTTCTGAAATTCATACTTCAGTGGATAACAGTTCTTTATATCATGACCAGGAGCTCCCAGGTGAAAAGCATAATGCAGATCTGGTTTGAACCACCATGGTAGCGGCTCAGGAGTTTGGGAAGGGTTCCTCGGCGGGATAATATTCTTGATTACCAAGGATGGATACAAATCTGCATATGTCATAAGAATAAGGTCAAAAGAGACCTTCTTCCTCTTAAATTTTTACTGATGATTGTTGTTGTGGTTGTTGTTGGATCGTTGTTGCGGTTGTTGCGGTTGTTGTTGATGTTGTTGTTGTTGAATTGGAACTGATTGATTGGTTGAATTGTTGGAAAAAGTTGGAATCACTGATAATACTTAGTGTTGATCCTGACGAGATTGAGAACTCTTCCTATCATGAGGCCTCCTTTGCCTCCCTGCTGACCTTGCATTATTTTCTCCTTCCTTCTTCTTGGAGAAGCTACCACCATACTTCTTGCTTGTTGACGCTTCATCTTTAGACAAACGTCATTCACAGACTCCTTCCTCCAATATCATCCCCATGTTTACC
Organism: Lathyrus oleraceus; assembly: GCF_024323335.1. Classification (NCBI taxonomy): domain Eukaryota; kingdom Viridiplantae; phylum Streptophyta; class Magnoliopsida; order Fabales; family Fabaceae; genus Lathyrus; species Lathyrus oleraceus. The sequence goes on from NC_066581.1 coordinate 177,650,558, forward strand.
ATCTCGGTAAATTCATTAGGGGAACTTGCGATCATACGTTCATAATAAAATGAACTCAGCGTCTTCAACAAAATATTGGTCATCTCTTTTTCTTCCAAAGGTGGACTAATCTGAGCAGCCAACTCCCTCCATCTTTGAGCATATTCTTTGAATGTCTCCTTGTCCTTTTGAGACATCGACCTCAACTAATATCTATCCGGTGCCATATAAACATTGTAATCATACTTTTTGATGAAGGCCTCACCCAATTCATTGAAAGTACGGACACTAGCACTATCCAGGCCTATATACCATCTGAGGGTAGCTCCCATCAGACTATCCTGGAAGTAGTGAATAAGCAGTTGGCCATTATCAGTTTGCATAGACATCTTTCTGGCATACATGGCAAGATGACTCAACGGGCATGTATTCACTTTGTACTTTTCAAAGTCTGTGAATTTCACCGGAATTTTGACATTCGGAACTGCAGCGCTAAATTCATGACCATCAAGCTATGAATAAACTTGACGTCAATAAAACCAGAGTTGCCATCGCGCTTTTATTGTTTCCAAAGGATAAGAAAGTTTTCAAATCCAAAGATAAGAAGTTTTTCAATCAAAACTAAAAAAATGTCAGAGATTACAGATAAGGGGGTTGGTTACACAACGGGAAGGTGTTAGCACCCAAAGTGTCCTAGTTACTCCTATGGAGCCATTTTTTATGTGCATATGTTTTTGGTGTAAATGATGTTTCATAAAATATAGAGTGAGGGGCTGAGAAAAGAATTCATTAGTTATAATTTTATGTTTCACAAGACCTTTGGTCTCATGCCTACGTACCAACAGAGAAATGAGGGATCAAAACCCCGTAGTTCGTGATAAAAATTTCAAAGAAGTTGGTGAATTAATTTTAACAAATGTTTAACAAGAATATGGACAAAAGGGCAAAGTTTGGAATGGGGTTGTTAGTTATTTTTTTCTTTTGGAAATTAATGTCAATATGGTTAAGTTTATTCACAAGTTTGAGTTAAGATTTTTTACTAAAAATTCAATGGCATAAGGCCAAAGTTTCTAATCATTAAAACATGTCTAAGTTTGAAATCATAAGCAAATGAGGTTTTTAAAAAGAGGGAGCGATTTTGAAATTTAAGAAGTGGGAGGAGAAGAAGAGGCTAACCTAGACAAAAATTAAAAGTTAAGAGTTGAAAATATCTTACGAATGGGATGCAATCCAACCGACAAGAATGTCATATAGAAACCCATTTTCCTTTGGACTTTGGCAAGCAATAAGAAATAACCGATATCCAAGCAAACCATATGAAGACCAAGGCGTCAAATAAAGAAATCGATAATATTCAAGCATGCATTCCAATAGCTAGTAGTCTTCAATATCTTCCAATGTAGTAGATGAAATATTCCTTGATCGACTAAGAACAATCATCAAACATAAACAATAATAACAATATAAACATTAAGCACAGAGACATAGTAGCATATGAATCAAAGGGATCCAAGGTCTTGCATCAGATGAAGGCATAGTCAAAGGTAGCTCAGTCTCAGATGTTGGTTTTGGCCAAGTCCTTTAGCACAGAGAATGTTGCCTAATTCTAAGTCCAACAGTTCAGATCAAATCCAACAGTCCACCAAGATGTTTTTTAGAGTTTTTGTTGTTATTAGGTGTTTTAAGGTCCTAATTCCACAAAAAAAACAAAGACAAACAAGTAGTATATACAATCACAAGATATGGCTCAAATGAGCAAAGTGAAAAAGAACTTCAAACATAAACAAGTTGCATGAAATGTAAATGGAAATGAATGATAAATGTACTAAAATTTAAATTGCATAAAGTAAATGACTTGAAAATAAAACAACATTAATTAAGAAGTTAGTCAATTAGTTTTAATTGATTAAGTTATTCTTTGGAGAACACTCAACCATTCATTCATAAGTATAATTCCTTGAACCAAGACATCATCCATGAGAAGGGCTCCAACTTGGATAAATCAACAAGTATGCCACTAGGTTCCGTGAATGTAAAAAAGGTTAAGTTTTCACACAATTCCATGAAGAATGGGAGACTTACAATCTCACTTACTAGAATGATATGCCTTGAGGGACAAATTTAGCTCTATGTTAAGCAATCGTAATTGGACTTATGTAGAAGTCACAACTATCTGAGATCGGGCAATAAAATTACAGGTGTTAATGCATGTTACAAATTTAGTACAAAGAACCAAACTCCTAAAACATACCACACACTAAAAAAAGGGGAAGACATATCTCAGTCAGACTTGTGTTGATTCATCTGACACAAGGTCATTGATGAATCAACTAGCATATAGACATTAGAGAAATCATTGGGCAAATGAAGGATTGGGAAAGAATAAGGATGAAGATGAATAGGGAAGAGGAAAATAGAAACTCAAATTGATCATGAGAGGATATTCATCTGATCAATACCATCGATTCATTTTAGGAGATGAAATGTGCATTTCATCAATTCCCTAAATCCAATCGTATTGATCAAACAAAAGTCTAATCAACCATGACCAAGGCCCAAACAGAAAGTTAAACATCACAAGACCATCAAAATGGCTCAACATAATGTTTAAACATTTAATCAATTAAAAATCAAATTAAAAGTGAATTAAAATGCATTTAAAAATGGACAAAATCTCAAATCCCTTCAAAACACCAAATAAATAAGCAAGGGATTTATCCTAGGTCAAAGGACCTTAGAAAAAAAAATTCATGATTTTTGGAAAGTCAAAAGTATTTTAAAACAATTAAAAATATATCCAAAAACATTTAATTCATGAAAATATCAAAATTCATGATTTTTCAGATCTGAATTTTGATTTCATTGATCAATCTTCAGATCTCAAAGTTCCTAAACCTTATCTACTTGATCCATAATGCTTACTGTTTGCAAAAGAATCCAAAGATCTTGACTCACATCCTTGTAATTCAAAGGTTTTCTTCAACTGAATTTTGCTTCGAACCAGCTTGTATATTGTTCCATTTGCTTTGTTATTGTGTGATCTGAAGTCCTCTACATATAGGCAACATTATTGTGCTTTCAATTTTTGAAAATCATTGAGTTCACTTGAACACCACAGAATTTCCACCTCTGATTTCTGTCAATCTAGAGATCTAGAGTGGAATTAAGTGGTACAGGGGTGATGTACATCACCCCAGCTTTCGAATGATGCTTGGATCGTGCATTTTGGTTGCCTTTTGAATCTCTACAAATTTGGTACTTCGCCGGAGCTGGCCGAAGAAGACGGTGGCGTTGGCCACCGTCTGGTCTCCAGATTTTATCAGGAGCATCCATCTCCTTTTCCAGATTGAATCTCAACCATGCCTTGTTATGACTTTTTTTAGGTTCCATGTGATTCATTGACCTTGGTGTTTGGTGAGCGCGCGCGTGTGGACTCTCTGATCTGCCAGCTCAATTAATGAGCTCAGATACAACGCTCCACGCTTTTTCTTATTTTCTATTTTCTGATTTTAATTTCTTTTATTTCTTTTAATTCCATTTTATTTTAAAAATTCAAATCTCTCTCATTATTGGTCCAAAAATTATGGGACCAATTTCATTCTTCTCCTTTTAATTTCTACTTTCTAAAAATGATTTTTAATATTTTTTATTTTATCATTCAATATTTTTCATGAATTTTCTCTTTTTTGGTTATTTTTAATTCATTTTAAATAGTTTTTGATATTCAAAAAGTACAAAAATATTTTTCCAACCTCTTTGAATGATGATAGATCTACGAAAAATATTCTCATCAATTTATTAATTGATTTGAGATTTATTTGAGATTTTAGTTCAATTAGGTTATTTTTATGCATTTTTAATTGATTTAAAATAGTTTCTGACTTTTAAAAATGTTGAAATTTCTTGTCAAACTTTGTTTGACCATGTTGAACTTGGGATAATTCACTTGGACTTTTCAAAGTTGATTTGAAGTGAGTTTGAAGTTTGAACTTTCCAAAAATATTTTATTTGTTTCTTGACTTATAATCTTCATTTTTCTTCTGTTTTCTATTGTTTGACCTTGATCTCCTCTATCTTTGGTCAATGCTTGTTGATTAGTACATGCCATTTCCATTAATGCACTTTTAATTCTTCTTCTTCTTCTTCTTCTTTTTCTTTTTGATCAATGAGTTAAAGATTGATGGTTAGCATTGATACATGGAGGCTTAATCTTCCTTGATTCAAATCTAATTCATCTTGATCATAGATCAAGTGAATGACTTTGCATTAAGGATAGATTGCTTCCTAAATCATGCAAAGAACCTAAATCAATACAAGATCATTTCTCATCTTCTTTTTGGCATGGCAAGTTGTTGGAGTTTGATTCACTAATCAAGACCTCTAACTTATGATGTTGCCTACATTATTATTGACCGGCGTCAGATAGTTGTGACTTCTACATAAGTCTAATTACGATTGCTTAACATAGCGCTAAATTTGCCTTATGGCACACTAACTATTAACACTAACCATTACCTATTAACATTTAATTATTTCAATTTACATTTATGCAATTTACTATTCTTTTAAATATTATTCATTTGTTTTGCTCTTTGCTCACTTGAGCACATGTTTATGTTAATGCAATTTGCCTTTTGCTCACTTGAGCACATAATTGTGTATATATTATTGTGCTTGTGTTTTGTTTTGACTGTTGTGGACCAAATGCAAAGAAATGGACAAATGGACTTAGTTTCTAGGACATTCCCTATGCAAAATTGGAGTAAGAGGACCTTAATAAGGAAGATGGATTAGAAGGACCAAACCTCTAAACTCACTCTTGTCCATTCTTGATTTGCTTCATAAGACTCTTTGATGTGTGTGTGCTTTTGTGCTAGGGGATCCTATGAGAACTCAACATGAAGAATCATTGCCATGTTCATCCAAAGTGAAAGATACAAGAGGCATTGGGGATCTTCTAAGAAGCTTGTTTGATTATGTTGATTGCTTGAGCTTACAATTATTTTGCTTGCCAATTCCAAAGGATGGGAGCTACTTGGATCATCAATATGATCTCAAGAGAGGAACTCCATTTGTGGTCTTGTTTCTTATCCCTCGTCTCTTGTATGATTAGGACTTTAGCCATTCTTCTTCTTCCCCCCACTCTAACCCAAGCCAAAACTTTTTGTGCAAACATTAACACTTGTTTTCAAACATTAGAAACCTAAGTCTTATGCTTTTGATTTTTCAAACTTTCTTTTCATAACACTTATTTTGAATTGAATCTTTAAATCAACTTTGACCTTATTTTATAAATACTTTTCATTGGTAAATATAACCCATTCAAATGCCTTTTTGTGGTTTCAATGGCCACTTTCTTAATCAAAACTTTTCATAACCTTTAGCTATTAGGTTTGAGTTATCCTTGAGGTAGATGTAATACTCACCTATATCCTTAGTGATGGACATTGAGTCTTCCATGCTTATTATAGGGTTAACCCCTCACTAGCATGTTGAAGCTATACTCACATGGTGGATTTGTGGTTTTAGGTTGAGTTTTCTCCCTTGGATAACAAAAGACCTTAAGGCTTTTGGACCAATCAATTCATCAACTTGTTTTGAGATTTTTACCCTGAACTATGAGATTTTGATCCTAATCTTTTTTAAGATGGTACGTAGGCAATGGGTTTATCCATCCAAACACAAAATGTAAATAACTTGTATATTCTCTCCTCATCTCTTCAATCATGTTTGCACAAACAAATTTTCATAAAATACCAACCTTACAACAAATGTGAAAAGGGCTCCCTAGGAGTACCTAGGATGTTTTGGGTGCTTAAAACCTTCCCATTGCATAACCAACCCCCTTACCCCGATCTTTGACATTTTTACTAGTTTTTTATTCGATAAAACTTTTAGGTTTTTGTTCGCTTTCTTACCATTCCTTTGGATAAATAGAAGTACGGTGGCGACTCGACTTGTATAGTTTACCTTGGATTTAGTTAATATCTCTAATGGTAAGGAATATCCCGCTACAGAAAACTGGCGACTCTGTTGGGGACATTTGCCTAGTGGGTTTTGCCTACTTTTCATATTTGTTGTATTGTTGTGTATATTATTTTGTGACATATTTTTGTGCAATTTGGGATTACTGTATTGTATGTAATGATTGAATTGCTTGAATATTAATTCCTTGTATGCTTGGTGATCTTTGTGAGATGAGTTCTATACCCAAACTCGAGTGCACTAAGGATAGGAGAATGACATAGTTTTGTTGACTTGTGTGAAGTTATTCTTTAGCAAGTTGACTTGCAAGCCCATTCACTTGGTGGAGGTCATGTTGGGATCAATAATGTCACACAAGTAGTTGTGGTTAGACATTACTCTTTCCAATATAGACCATAGAAGCCAAGGACCTTAGTTTACCAAGGCCATCTTGGCCTATTCTTAGGATGTAGTGTGAAAGTTGTTCAAGTGTAAGATTTGATACGATTGTTACGCGATACTACACTCATAAGAGTCTCTCTTGAGAATATTTTTGGAATACGAGTAGTCGTTTATCCGATAATATCCGAAAGATGGGATGATGACTATGGGAACCTCTTGTAGAACATCCTTGGCAGGTTTAAACCCTAATACACTCCCTTTGGGTGGTCCTTAACCAAGACTCCATGCTCGTGACTTGCAACAAACCCTTGATTCATGGTTGATCCGTTCTTGTGTATCCTTAATATCAATGGAACTTGGGTGTTGATAAGGTGTAAACCATAATCCACCAAAATGGATGATTGATATTAAGGATGACATGATCCATCCCATGACCTTTGTTTGGTGTGCTTTGCTTGATCCTTGAGTGTGATTGTTGCATTCATGCATTCATGCACCCATTTGCATCCATACCATCAATAATGAGAAAATTTTCAAGGAACTTAAGAAGTCTATTTGCAAATTTTCAGACATGGAAAGACAAAGAAGGAATACAAAGAAGTACAGTTTCAGACAATCCAACCTGAAAGAGCTAAGGAATTTGACATCCTATGTATTAGATCCCTTGGGTTTCAAGGCTCGAATTGGGAAGCTTCTATCCGTTCTGACTACTCTAGTGGACGAAGGATTGATGAGTGTATTGGTGCAGTTTTATGATCCCTTGTATCGTTGTTTCATATTTCCGGATTTCCAGCTTTTGCCCACGCTTGAGGAGTATGCCTACCTTGTGGGTATACCTATTCTAGACCAGTTGCCATTCAGTGGCTTAGAGAGTATTCCTACTTCTCAAGAGATAGCTGACATGTTGCATATAGATGACTCTCTTGTTGGTGCTCATATGACTACCAAAGGGGGAATTCAAGGTCTCCCATATGAGTTCCTCATTGCTTAAGCTACTATGTATGGGAAGGCCATGAGTGAGGACGCCTTTGAGGCCATATTTGTACTTCTCATCTATGGGCTGGTGTTATTCCCCAACATCGACAAGTTCGTGGATGTGAACGCTATTAGGACCTTCTTTACTCTTAATCCCGTTCCAACTCTGTTGGGTGACACTTACTTTTCTTTGCATATGAGGAATGCAAAGGGTGGTGGTACCATTGTGTGTTGTCTGCCTCTGTTGTACAAGTGGTTTATTTCGCACTTGCCACAGACGGTCGCCTTCAAGGAGAACAAAGGATGTCTACGGTGGTCCACGAGACTTATGTCTCTCACTAATGATGATATCTTCTGGTACAACCGTGTATATGATGGTGTGCAGATTATCGACTCTTATGGTGAATTCTCCAATGTGCCTCTTCTTGGTACATGTGGTGGGATTAACTACAACCCTATTTTAGCACGTCGTCAGCTTGGGTTCCCCCTAAAGGATAAACCCAATAACATTCTGTTAGAGGGAGTATTCTTCCGGGAGGGTAAAGATCCCCAAGGCTTGAAGGGCAGAATGGTCCGCGCTTGACACAAGATCCATAGGAAAGGAAGGAAGGAGCTAGGTCCGAAGAACTGTATCGCTTTTGAGCCTTATACTTCTTGGGTAAGGAGGAGAGCTTCTGATTACCTCATGCCTTATGAATATCCAAGACCTACACCTTTGGTTGTGGCTGGGCCTTCAACCCTCCCTAACCAAGGAGTAGAGGAGTTGAGAGACGAAGACCGTTCGCGTGCCTGGATCTGTGAACGAGAGGAGTTGCTTCATCAGATCAAGGAGAAGGATGCTTTGATAGAGTTCCTCGAACACCAGGTTATTGATGATCCTGATGACGCATGGACTTCTCTACTTCCTCAGTCTTCCAAGTTTTGGAAGAGGAAGTACGATCAACTCGCTAAAGAGAAGGAAGACATGGAGGCAGCCTACGAGAGGGAAGTGAAGAGGCTTCGTGCATCCTATCTTGCAGTCTCCAGAGCTTTAGATTATTTCATCTAGGGTTCCATAGGATGTTCATTTTCTTTCTCTCTTTTATTGTATTTGGTTACCAAGACTGTACTTCTTTGGTGTAAAAATATTTCCAAATGGTATTGATATAATATTTCCATATGTGATAAATGCTCCAATGTTTGCAAATAGAACTCTAAAGTTCCTCAGGTAAATAAAAAAAACAAATCATATGCACAAGCATTGCATGCATCATGTGCATAAGCAGGTTTTGCTCCAGGCTTCTTGTTCTATGGTCTAACTCTGTGTTCTTCATTTATTTTGAAGACTAGCTGACTCACCGGTACTACACCTGAGCCAACGCATCAAGACTAATAGGTCATTTGGAACAAGAGAACCGCCAGCTTAAGGAGGAACTAGCCAGATTGACTGCCCTGATGGAGTCATTCATGGCTTCCCAGAGCCAATCGTCTCCGACACCTTCAACTCCTCCTCAGAGGACAATCATCTCTGAGATTGTCTCTTCAACTGTGCCTGTGGCCAGCGCCCATTTCGCACCAACAGCCATGCCACCCGGGTTTCCATGGGGGATGCCTCCCAACTTCATTCCTGAGGGTCCTGCACCCACCTTTGCTTCTCTGCGGGCATCTAGCCCGGTCCTAGCCGTTCCTCCTCCTGTCGTGCATACTATGCCTAGAGTAGACGACACCATCTACCATTCTGAGCCATTAAGAAGGGGTTGATTGAGTTGCTACGAGAATATGTCTACGTCTTTTCCTAGTCGTATGAAGACATGCCTGGTCTGGATACTGATATCGTGCAACATTTCCTGCCTTTGAAGCCTGAGTGCATGCCTGTGAAGTAGAAGCTTAAAAGAACTCATCCTGACATGGCAGTGGAGATCAAAGAAGAAGTTCAGAAGCAAATTGATGCGGGGTTTCTGGTGACTTCTACAAATCCTCAATGGGTGGCCAATATTATGCTTATGCCTAAGAAAGACGGAAAAGTCTGAATATGTGTGGACTATAGAGACTTGAATAAGGCTAGTCTGAACGATGATTTCCCTCTACCACATATTGATATGTTGGTAGATAATACAGCTAAATTGAATGTCTTCTCGTTTATGGACGGATTTTCCGGATATAACCAAATTAAAATGGCACCCGAGGATATGGAGAAGACAACATTCATCACACCTTGGGGAATATTCTGTTATCGAGTGATGCCCTTCAGTTTGAAGAACGCCGGAGCCACGTATCAACGAGCTATGACTACCTTGTTTCACGATATGATGCACAAGGAGATCAAGGTATATGTTGATGATATGATTGCAAAGTCAAGAACGGAAGTTGAGCATATAGAGCACTTGTTGAAGCTTTTTCAGCGTTTGAGGAAGTATAAGCTTCGTCTGAATCCTAACAAGTGTACATTTGGAGTCCGTTCCGGCAAGTTATTGGGCTTTATTGTTAGCGAAAGAGGTATTGAGGTTGATCCTGCAGAGGTCAATGCAATACAAGAGATGCCCGCTCCCAAAACTGAGAAGCAAGTCCAAGGTTTTCTTGGCCGCTTGAATTATATCTCCAGATTTTATCCCATATGACTGCCACATGTGCGCCGATATTCAAGCTCCTCCGGAAAGATCAGTCTTATTATTGGACCGAGGACTGCCAAAAGTCCTTTGACAGTATTAAAGAGTATTTGTCTGAGCCTCCGATTCTGTCCCCACCTGTGGAAGGGAGACCGTTGATTATGTATCTGACAGTTCTTGAAGACTCAATGGGTTGTGTCGTTGGTCAGCAAGATGAATCAGGGAAGAAAGAGTATGTTATCTACTACATGAGTAAGAAGTTCACTGAGTGTGAGTCGTGATACTCGATGCTTGAGAAGACATGCTGTGCTTTGGCTTGGGCAGCTAAGCGCTTACGCCAGTATATGTTAAATCATACGACTTTGTTGATATCCAAAATGAATCCGATCAAGTATATCTTTGAGAAACCTGTTTTAACTGGGAGGATTTCCCGTTGGCAGATGTTGTTATCTGAATATGATATTGAGTATCGAGCTCAGAAGGCGATTAAAGGTAGTATCTTGGCTGACCACTTGGCACATCAACCGATTGAGGATTATCAGTCAGTTCAGTATGACTTCCCAGACGAGGAGATTCTGTATTTGAAAATGAAAGATTGTGATGAGCCTACGCTCGATGAAGGACCAGAGCCTGGTTCCTGATGGAGCATGGTGTTTGATGGCGCTGTAAATCAATATGGAAATGGTATTGGGGCAGTGATTATTACTCCTCAGGGCACACATTTTCCTTTTACAGCAAAGCTAACTTTCAAGTGCACGAAAAATATGGCTGAGTATGAGGCCTGCATTATGGGATTGGAAGAATGTATTGATCTTAGGATCAAGCATCTTGATGTTTATGGTGATTCGGCCCTTGTTGTTAATCAGATTAAGGGAGAATGGGAGCTGAATTAGCCTGGCCTCATCCCATATAGAGATTATGCGAGGAGCATTTCAACATTCTTTACTGAGGTTGACTTCCATCATATTCCTCGAGAAGAGAATCGGATGGCGGATGCTCTTGCTACACTTGCTTCAATGATTGTGGTAAGACTTTGGAAGGAAGTTCCTAGTATCACTGTGATGCGCTTGGACAGACCAGCTCATGTGTTTGTAGTAGAGGAGGTGCAAGATGACAAGCCATGGTATTATGACATCAAGTGTTTTCTTCAAAGCCAGATTTACCCGTCTGGGGCATCTGTGAAAGATAGAAAGACTTTGAGAGGATTATCTGGCAGTCTCTACCTCAATGGCGATGTGCTTTATAAGAGAAATTTTGACATGGTTCTGCTCAGATGCGTGGATAGACACGAAGCAGACCTGTTGATGACTGAAGTCCATGAGGGTTCATTTGGTACTCATTCCAATGGACATGCTATGGCTAGAAAGATGTTAAGAGCAGGCTACTATTGGCTGACAATGGAGTCTGACTGCTGCAAATATGTGAAGAAATGCCACATGTGTTAGATTTATGCTGATAAGATTCATATTCCCCCGACACTTCTGAATGTGATTTCATCGCCATGGCCTTTCTCCATGTGGGGAATTGACATGATTGGCATGATAGAGCCAAAAACGTCTAACGGTCACAGATTTATTCTCGTAGCAATTGATTACTTCACCAAGTGGGTTGAAGTGGCGTCATATGCAAATGTGACCAGGCAGGTGGTTGTGAAGTTTATCAAGAATCAACTCATATGCCGTTATGGTGTGGCGGATAAGATCATTACTGACAATGGATCTAACTTGAACAACAAAATAATGAATGAGTTGCGTAGTGAGTTCAAGATAGCACATCATAATTCTTCTCCTTACAGGCCCAAGATGAATGGGGTTGTTGAAGCTGCTAACAAGAATATCAAGAAGATTATCCAGAAGATGGTCGTTACGTACAAGGATTGGCATGGGATGCTGCCATTTGCTTTGCATGGTTATCGTACATTGTAGCGGTGTATTCGTCGCTATATGATTTATCGATTAAACCATAAGCTAAGCATACAATGAAGTTTCGAGTCGCCACCGCACTTTTATTTATCCAAAGGACTGGCTAAAAAGCGAACAAAAGCCTAAGAAGTTTTACACGTAGAAAACTAATAAAAAGATCAGAGATTCTGGGTAAGGGGTAAGTTACGCAATGGGAAGGTGTTAGGCACCCACTACGTCCTAGGTACTCCTAGGGAGCCCTTTTCACACTTGTTGTACTAAATTGTTATTTGTTATGACATAAATATTGTGCAAACATGATTGGGATGGTGAAAAAAGAGTATACAATTTTATTATTGGGTTTGAACGGATGAACCCGTTGCCTACGTACCTTCCATCAAAGGTAAGGATCAAAACGCCGTAGTTCGGCTAAAAGATTTCGAAAAGTTGGTGGATTCAATTTTAAACACAAGCACTGAGGCTTTTCATTATCCATGGGAGAACACTCGACCAAAAACAACATCCACCATGTGAGGATAGCTTCGACGCACTAGAGGGGTTAACCCTATTTTCAGTACGGAAGTCTTACTGTCTACTCACTAAAGATAAGGTGAGGTTTACATCAACCACAATGATAATTGAAACCTATGGCTAATGTGAAAAGATTAATGGACAAAGCCAAAACAAGTGAATGAGTGAAGTTAATTGATTGTGATTATGGAAGTGAAGTCAAAGTATGATTAAGATTGATTCAAAAGAAGTATTATGAAATGGGGTTTGAAAAAAGAGTCAAGGACTTGGGTCCAGGTTTCTAGTTTGGAAAACATGAAGATGTTTGCACAATACCTATGTTAAGTTTGAAATCAAAGTGTGAAAAGGTTTAGGACACAATGAGAGATGAATGAATGAGGATGGATAGTAAAACTTCTCAGGAGGTTCACTTCTTGAAATCATATAGGAGATGATTCAAGTGTGTCCTTTGGAATGGAAGATAAGCAATAAAACAAACAAACAAATGATACCGGATGCCACTCAATGGTCTTACTCCAATCTCACAAACAAAGCGGATATCGGATACCAATGACTGGATTTACACCAATCTCCTAAAACAGAAATGGATATCAGAGGCCACTCAATGGTCTTACACTAATCTCCCCAAAAGGAAAAACAAGAATGAAATATGGAAGTCAACTGCCAATCTAGCTGGACTTAGGTTAACTCCACACATGATCATAGGAAAGCAAATGCCAGCTTGTGGGACTTACAATTGCATCCTCTCATAAACAAAGAAAGCAAAACAAAAGATGTCAGATGCCAATCTGTCTGGGCTTACTCTAACATACACAGTATGATCCTAGGAAAACAAATGCCAACTTGTGGGGCTTACAATTGTATCCTCACATACAAACAATGCAACAAACAAAGATAAGATGAGTGGCCAATGTGATGGTCTTATACTCACTTCCATATCATAGGAACAAATGCCAACTTGTGGGACTTACAATTGTCCTCAATGGGTAAACAAAAATGATAATGGCATACAGACAAAAGAGATGATCATGCCTTAATGGCAATTGATGATGATAAATGCATAACATACAAGCAAACAGATGCATATGAAGCAATCGATCAATCAATGAGAATCAAACAGCACACTCTATAGCCAAACAAGGGGGCTCACACAAGAGGGTTTGACTATGAAAGTCCACTGTAATAGGCAAATGTCGCTCTTAACCTTGCCATTGAGAGGCTAAGGTGAAGCAGATTAAAGGAGATGAGGGGTGTGCCTCATTGCTTCTATCCCTGATCAGGGAGAGCATTAGAAAGTGGGGGAGCTCAGAAAGATGGAGCTCTTTCCACATTATTGACTCGATAGATCTTGGGTTTTTATCTCAATGCTTCAACCATGTAATGGGAGCAAGGAGAGGACTCACTGAATAGTAGGGGATAGGCTACTTATCCCTTTGATCTACCAATTGCCTTACTTGAAGGACTTTTCCTGCTTGGGACAATTTTAAACACACACAAGCATGGCCTCTTAAGGAGGACTTCAGACAGTTTGCCCGGTCAAATAACAGACCGGGTCTCCAGACTACATGAAGTAAAAGAGATTATACCTCAAGCAATTTGCTAAAAAGCAAAGCAAAGCAAGTTCAGAGAACTTAAGCAACTAAGGGTACCTGAAAGAGTCAAACTAATCAGTAAACATTTCACAAGTCAAAGCAAAAGGAATTGAATCCACAGACAAAACAGATGATCAATTGTGCAAACCACAAGACTCAAACACATGAGTCAAACCTACAAAACAAAGGTTAGCATATGATATGTAACCACACTCAATCACATTTGTATGATCTTTGAAGCATTGGTGCTTAACCTGAAACAATGAGCTCAAACATAAGCCAGGAGACCCCTAGGACAAGCCTAGGGTCAAAGACAAATAAAAAAGTCAAAACAGCAAAGGAAAGTCAACCATAATCAAGTTCAAACATTTAGGAAGCAAACACAATTGGATTCATATTCATATCATGCATCATCATCATTTCACAAACCAAAGAAGGCAAGGCATGGCAAATGAAAGCACAAAGAAGTCAACAGAATGACTTGCATCAAAAGTCAACTCAAACAATTTCAAAAATCACCAAATAAATCATGTTCAATCCTAACATCTAGCATGGTAAGCATGTCAAATTTCAATGCATTTGGATAAGTGGAAGGCAGCCAATTAAAATCAAAAAGTCAAACAAGTTTCAAGTAAGCACAAAGAAGGTCAACAATCATGGGTCAACTTCAAAAAATCATAACAAAATGAAAACAGATGAGAAATGGATGGGATTAACACCAATGCAAAGCTCAAGATGTCTAGTATGCACATATGAAATTTCATGATCATACAATAAGATATGAGAATTTCCCAAATGATATGGCAAGGTGTGTCACACAAAGTCAACCATTGACTAGGCAGGGAAGAGAAATCTCAAACAAATGGAAAATAGTACAATTATCTCCAAGAAAAATCACAAGTCAACTAGACATATGAAATGAGGTTCATGCAAAATTTGGGGTCATTTGAAGGCCAGGAAGTAAGCTAACAAAATTCATGAAAATGCACATTCATTGTGTGACACCAAATGTAACACCTAACTTCAAAAAAATCATATCACACAAACCACAAATGAGAAATCCACAAACTTTATACCAAAATAAACATGAATGTGTGTAGAATGACCACAAAAAAATTCAGATCAAATGGGTGCAGCATGATCATTTCACAAAAGGATTGGCAACATGTACCATATTTGGTCACTTTACACAAACCCTAAGGCCACTTAAAATTCCCTGATCAAAAAAATCTGGAAAAATAATGATAAAAAACTAGACATTTTCATGATCAAGATGCAAAAAATTCCATGATTTTTGGAGTTGAATTGAAGGAGTAATGAATTTTGGAAGTGGAGTGAACAAAATGGGATAACATGAACAAAGAACATGGATGAATGGTCAAACATGGTTGACCGAGTGGCAATGCTGTAATTCTGGCCATCACTTATCTAAACTACTGCGTTTTAGGGCATGGAATGAAATGTTGTGATTGGCCAATTTCGATAAAACAGTAACTTAGCAGAAAATTCAAACAAAAGCCACCAATCACAGTTCATGTTTTCTGGGAAATGAATAACAGGGTTCATGCAACCTAGGGTTTATGCAACAGCAGCATTTCATCTTCAATATCATCAAAAACGAAATTCAACAACATCACACAAACAGCATGGCATTGGTATGGTGAACATTATGCAACATCATACAACAAAACAAACAACAGTTCAAATAAATTTCTGGGAATGCTAGGGTTTTAGAAGAGCAGCAAGGCATTTCATCTTCAAACAATCATCATCAATCAAAATTCGAATAGCATGGCAAACAGCATGTCCTTCATGCAACCACAACATGAACAACAAAACAACACAATCATGGGAATTTCTGGGCAGAGTTTAAGGTTTCAAAACTGCAGTAACCATCTTCATCATTCAAACATGAGCAAAAATCAAATCGCCCAGAAATCAAAATTAACCAAGGCAATAGCATCAGCAAACATCAGGCATCACAAATCCACAAGCCAATTGCATTGAAATACAGGGAACAGCATGCATCGAGCAAAGTTAACATTGAACATCAAAATTCATTTCCAAATATTTCATGCATTACTTAATCATTTTATGTGAATCAAAGCTCAAAATGCTCAGCATGTAAGGATCTATTGGACACATAGCATGGATTAGAGAAATAAGGTGGTCGAAACTTTACTTGATTTTGAAGAAACTTGAGATGTAGTGGTTGTTTGATGGATGCAAGCTGAAACAGAAGAAGATCTTGGTTGGTGTTGGTGTATACTTGGAGCCTTTAGCTTGAACACCTCAAATTCCACTTGAAACAAAATCTGCCATAGCTGAAGCTTGAAGGAAAACAGGGCACAAAAATGGACTTCCAGCTGATGATTGATGGTTCAAACAGCTCTCAAATGATGGTCAGAACATGGAACAACCAAGAGGGGCTCGTGTCTTTTGAGACTTTTGAGCAGAAATGGCAATCGAGCAAAAATGCAAGAAGGAGAGAATGAGAGTATCTGATGTGCAAAAGCTGTGGCTAGGGTTGGTTTGTGACAGAAAAATCCCTTATATTGGTCTGTTTAAACTTGGTAATGCAGGTGCTAAACTAGATTAGTTAAATGAAGCCAATTTGCAAACTTGCTAATTTTACACATAAGCACATGGAGGTGTGAAGGCTGCACGAATTGGGCCCTGAAACATGCTGTAAATGGACCTCATATTTGCTGTTTTAAATCTGCTGATAGAGTGCTAAGTGTGCTTAAGTGAAATGAAGTAAAAATCACAATTTGCTAACTTGGCCAAAAATGCAAGTGGAGGTGGTATGGTAGCAAGCTTGCCCGAGTTTGGGCCTTAGACAAGTCCCAAATGACATTCTAAACACTTCCCAATTGGCCAAATATGCTGAAAAGGTTTAAATCAAAAAGTCAACTATTGGTCAAACTTGATTTTTAAATGAAACAAGTCAAAAAATGCCATTTTGATTGGCAAGGTTTTGGTATATGATGTTTATATTTTTGGAAAGAGGAGGAAAAATGTGGTTTGTAGGAAAAAACCCCACCAATTTTGGCCAAAGGAATCATGAGATATGGCTTGTTGAAGTTCAAAAAATGGTGAAAATGAAATGATCATATCTTGCAAACCATTCATGGGATTTGAGAGTTCTTGGACTTTTTGAAAATGGGAGAACAAGATCTTCAACTTTCATGTTGGGCAAAAATTCATTTGAAGCTTGTATCATGATGCAAGTTGAGGATCAAGAAATTTCCATTTTTGGCAGTTAAAATTACAGGTCCACTTTCTATTTTGGGAAATTTACTGATTGGCTTCAAATTCTTCAATGATGTTGATTGCCATGTCACATAAGGCCTATTAGGACATGAATAAGCTCTCTCAAACCAAATCCATCCATCAAATCCACAAAAAATCAACCACAGTTGACCAACTTTGACTTTTCTAGGGTTTTGGATGACTGAAGCACTTCTGATGAATTCCAAACCCTAATTCCTTGAGACCTTGACTTCAAATGATGTCCCAAGTTGTATGGACTCTTGATTATTGATCATGGGGCCCAAATTCCACAAGAATGGCCACCATCCACTGCTTTGACTGACTGTTGACTGTCTTTGACCTTCTAGGGTTTTTGACTGACTGTGCATTGACTGATGACCTCTGAGCCTTCAACCCTTGACTTGAACACTTCAAATGGACCCTCTAGTCATGTGAACTTGATGTACAAAACCTAGGGCCCTGGCTCCTTGAGAAACACCCTTGCTTGATTGGTGGACTGATCTCCTGATCAGTTTGACCTAATTTCTTGCTTGCTTGCTCTTGAGGCAACTGGGGACAATGCAAATGCTATGCAATGGATCATGATATGATATGACTTAATATGGGATGATATGTACACTGATAGGTGCAAATTTGAGGTGCTACAGCTGCCCCTATTCAATCAGCTGGGAACCCGAACGGATGATAGCGATGGCTGTCAGACTTTCAGGGTAAACAGGGATTGAATACAAAAGAACCGTAGAAATTTGCACCGACCAAGTATAATACAAAGGAACCACGTCATTTACCGATGACAATCTGCATGACAGCTTCAGAAAAACAAAAACCATTTACCGATGGTTGAAGAACTGGAACCTTGATATTTACCGATATCAACTTCAGCACGACCATTTACCGATGGCGGCTGGGAAATAATTTGATGTAAACAGAACCATTTACCGATGGCTAAAAACTTGATATTTACCGATATCAACTTCAGCCAGACCCTTTACCGATGGCTGCTGGGAAAACAAACTTCTGAAAAATGAAACCATTTACCGATGGTTAAAACTTGATATTTACCGATATCAACTTCAGCAAGACCATTTACTGATAGTTGCTGGGAAACAAACTGATGTAGAGAGGAAGCAAGACCATTTACCGATGGTGGCTTCAAAGAAACTTGATATTTACCGATATCAAGGCCATTTAACGATGGCTGCTGCAACTGGGAATTCGATATTTACCGATATCGAAGAAAACTGGGCCATTTACCGATGGCATCTCCGCTTGGGGAAGAACAAAATCTTTGTAGTGATACCAGACAAGACGTTTACCGACGACTTCTGGGGATTTTGATTTTATTTACAAGAGAACCAAGAATGACCAGACATTTACCGATGACTGGGGTGAGACACGATGTTTACCGACATCGAAAGATGATGTTTACCGACATCAAAAAGAAACGACCAGACATTTACCGATGACTGGGGTGAGACACGATGTTTACCGACATCGAAAGATGATGTTTACCGACATCAAAAGAATGACCAGACATTTACCGATGACTGGGATGAGAAATTTATGGGTGAGAGACAAACAAATACTTGCAACTGAAAACCGGGTAAGACATTTACAGATGACTCTACTGGGGATTTCTAGCTGGGGATTAATCAGACATTTATCGATGACTGAAGGAACTCGATGTTTACCGACACCGAAGCAATGGCGTTTACCGACACCAAAAAAATGATGACCAGACATTTACCGATGACTGGGTGGAACTCGGTGTTTACCGACACCGAAACAATGGTGTTTACCGACACCAAAAAAATGATGACCAGACATTTACCGATGACTGGGTGGAACTCGATGTTTACCGACACCGAAACAATGGTGTTTACCGACACCAAAAAAATGACCAGACACACGCGGGTGCTGACATGACACTTACTGGTATCACAAGGAACAAAATCTGGGATATGTTGAAGCAAGGCTGATCACTTGCTGGGGGGTCTCACTGGGGAGAAACAAACTTTCTGTCACCATCGGGTGAGGAAATAAACCTCTGTCACCATCGGGTGAGGAAATAAACCTCTGTCACCATCGGGTGAGGAAATAAACCTCTGTCACCATCGGGTGAGGAAATAAACCTCGGTCACCATCGGGTGAGGAAATAAACCTCTGTCACCAACGGGTGAGGAAATAAACCTCTGTGGGGATAATCAATTCTGAATGCTGTCAAAGCAACTGTAGCTGACTTGCTGTGCTGATGTTGAAGAAAATGATCCGCCTCTGCCGGGGATAAAGTCTGATGTGGTTTCGAACGCATGAATGCATATGTTTGAATTTTTCTATGGCGTAATGCTCCATATGGGATGGAAATGCTACGCAATTTGAGGATACAATGATTACTATATGCAATGCAAAATGATGTAAGAACTCTGCGGGGAAGATACACAGGACGACTGTGCTGAGGAATCTTCAAGATAAATTCACTGGGGGAAACAACACGACTGCTGGGGAACCAACAACACAAATCCACTAGAGGAGGACAAGGCAACTTGCTGGGGAGTAATAAAGCAACTCTGCTAGGGGAAAACAAAGGGAAACCTGCTGGGGGTGGCCCAATCAAATCCACAAAAATTCCGCTTGGGGAAATAAAAGCTCCAATGGGGAGGCTAAACCAGGCAACTTTCTGGGGATAAGGTTCAGACACCTCAGATAAAGTAGACTGTGCTTTGGGGAATAACTACTACTCCGCCGGGGACGACCCACAATGTTCACAAGTAGAAACGACTCAGCTGGGGATGTAGGTATCCGTCTGCCATGGACACCTGTCCAATCCATTGGTAGGATGAACTCTGCTGGAGAGATAACTGCTTCGCTGGGGAAGGCTCAAACAAACCATAGTTAGGAGAATGATTCCGTCTGGGGAAAGCACTGCTGGGGAGTGCTCACAGGTGACGACCTTACTGGGGAAAATATTCACAGGTGACGACCTGCAAATTGGGACAACAGATGCCCCAGGGAGTACATGGACAAGATACGGTCAAGTGTCCTCAACATTCAAAATGATTTTCAAATGTTTTAATCTTTCTGCACGTCATTGTTTAGCCTTCATGTTTTTATATGCAATGTTTATCAAAAATTCGGACGTTTTTGCAAACAAAATAGTAAAAGTAAAAACAAGAGAGCAATTTATCTGAATAACGACTTTTATTGATTGAAAGTGTGCCTGAAGAGGCAAATACATTGGGAAGCAATTCCTAGGAAGAGGTAATTGCGCACAAAAGGAAAAATAAACTATCCTAATGGCAATGTGAACACGGCATCCACTGTTTCCCAACTCTGTTATAACTCATAGATCATCAGTTTCCTCCCAATTCCTTGCTTTCTGAGAAGAATGACTGGACCGATCACATCTGTCGAGATAGTAGCTGACGAAGCATGATGAAATACAGATGACTCAGACTGTAGCCTTCGCTTTAATCCCTCTTTTGGCTGGATCGTCCTTTCGGGTTTTCAATCCACCGGGATACCCATTTTTGCCTAAGCCGCCCTTGCGGGTTTTCGACTTACCGGGTGTACAATTTTTTTCATTTTTATCCCTAATTTTTGCCCGAACCTTTTCTTTCTGTTTTTGGTTCGCCGGGATGCCCATTTTTGCCTGGACTTTTTTATTCTTTTTGTCCAGCGGGTCAAATTATGCGAAGTATTTTTTGACTACGTCTGAGTTAACAGGGGAAGGAAAATCTTCACCATCCATTGTTGTAAGCATCAAGGCTCCACCGGAGAAAACCTTCTTCACAACATATGGACCTTCATAATTAGGAGTCCACTTGCCCCTGTTATCTGTACCGGGAGGGAGGATCCTCTTCAAAACTAGATCGCCAGTTTGAAATGTCCGAGGACGCACTTTCTGATCAAAGGCTCGCTTCATCCTTCTCTGATATAACTGCCCATGGCACACAGCTGCTAACCGTCTCTCTTCGATAAGGCTTAACTCATTAAACCTTGTACGAATCCACTCGGCTTCGTCCAACTTGACATCCAATAATACCCTCAGAGAAGGGATCTCCACCTCAACTGGTAGGACTGCTTCCATACCATACACAAGGGAGTAGGGGGTTGCCCCGGTCGACGTACGTACTGAGGTACGGTACCCATGTAAAGCGAAAGGCAACATCTCGTGCCAATCTTTGTACGTTACGACCATCTTCTGCACAATCTTCTTGATATTCTTGTTAGCTGCCTCCACAGCACCATTCATCTTCGGTCTGTAAGGAGAAGAATTGTGATGTTCGATCTTGAAATCTCTGCACAAGTCTTTCATCATTTTGTTATTGAGATTTGAACCATTGTCAGTGATGATTCTCTCGGGGACTCCATAACGACAGATGATTTCCTTCTTGATGAACCGGGCAACCACCTGTTTGGTGACGTTGGCATAAGAAGCTGCTTCCACCCACTTGGTGAAGTAATCAATCGCAACCAGGATGAAACGATGTCCATTTGAAGCAGTAGGTTCAATCTTCCCAATCATATCGATGCCCCACATGGCGAACGGCCAAGGTGAGTTCATGACATTCAATGGGCTTGGTGGTACATGCACCTTATCAGCATAGATTTGACACTTATGGCACTTCCGAGCGTATTTGAAGCAATCGGATTCCATAGTCATCCAGTAATATCCGGCTCTCAGCAATTTCTTCGACATTGCATGACCACCAGCATGGGTACCAAACGAACCCTCGTGCACTTCTTGCATTAACATGTCTGCTTCGTGTCTATCCACGCATCTGAGCAAGACCATGTCAAAGTTCTTCTTGTATAGCACATCATCCTGATTCAAATAAAAGCTTCCAGCCAGCCTTCTCAGGGTCTTCTTATCATTCCTCGACGCACCCTCAGGATACTCTTGAGTCTTGAGGAAGTTCTTGATGTCATAATACCACGGCTTATCATCAATAGCATTAACAGACTCGGCTGCAAACACATATGCAGGCCTCTCGAGTCGATTCACAGCAACATGTGGCACATGATTCCACCAATGAACCTTTATCATGGAAGATAAAGTAGCCAATGCATCAGCCATCTGATTCTCGTCCCGAGGGACATGATACAACTTCACCTTCTTGAAGAACGTCAGTATTCTTCTGGTGTAATCTCTATACGGAATCAAATGCGGCTGGTTTGTATTCCAATCTCCATTGACCTGATTGATCACTAGAGCAGAATCTCCAAAAATGTCGAGTGTTTTGATCCTCAGATCAATGGCTTCTTCTATCCCCATGATACAAGCCTCATACTCAGCTTCATTGTTGGTGACGTCGAATGTCAATCTGGCAGAAAAAGGTATATGAGCACCTTTGGGATTGATCAACACTGCCCCAACACCGTTACCATTCATATTCACAGCCCCATCAAACATCAGTGTCCACTTGTCATCAGGATCCGGTCCTTCCTCGACAAGCGGCTCTTCATAGTCTTTCATCTTTAGATACATGATGTCTTCATCAGGGAATTCAAACATCATAGGCTGATAGTCGTCAATTGGTTGTTCGGCGAGATAGTCGGACAAGATACTACCTTTGATGGCCTTCTGTGACGTGTACTGAATGTCGTATTCTGTTAAGATCATCTGCCAACGGGCAACACGTCCGGTGAGAGCCGGCTTCTCAAAGATGTATTTCACAGGATCCATCCTAGAAATCAACAGAGTAGTATGGTTCAACATATACTGCCTTAGTCGGCGAGCAGCCCAGGCCAAAGCACAGCAAGTTTTCTCGAGCAGTGAATATCTTGTTTCACAGTCGGTAAACTTTTTGCTTAGGTAGTATATGGCATGCTCTTTTCGACCAGACTCGTCATGCTGTCCCAATACACACCCCATCGAAGTCTCGGTGACTGAAAGGTACATGATCAGTGGTCTCCCAGGAACTGGAGGGATAAGGATTGGAGGTTTCTGTAAATACTCCTTTATCTTGTCAAAAGCTTTCTGACAGTCATCATTTCATTTGATCGCCTGATTCTTTCTGAGCAGTTTGAAAATTGGTTCACATGTGGCAGTTAAGTGAGATATGAACCTAGCAATGTAGTTCAACCTCCCTAAAAACCCACGGACTTGCTTTTCCGTCTTCGGTTCAGGCATCTCTTGAATAGCTTTGACTTTTGCTGGATTTACCTCAATCCCTTTCTCACTGACAATGAAGCCTAAGAGTTTTCCTGATCTCACTCCAAACGTACACTTGTTCGGATTCAGCCTCAGTTTGAACTTGACCAGTCTGTCAAACAACTTCTGCAAATTTACCAGGTGCTCCTCTTCTGTCTGCGACTTCGCAATCATATCATCCACGTACACTTCGATTTCGTTGTGCATCATGTCATGAAAGAGAGTCGTCATTGCCCTCTGATAGGTAGCACCGGCATTCTTCAGCCCAAATGGCATCACTTTGTAGCAGAACGTGCCCCAGGGTGTAATGAATGTTGTCTTTTCCATGTCCTCTGGCGCCATCTTGATCTGGTTGTAGCCTGAGAAACCGTCCATGAAAGAGAATACCGAGGATTGAGCCGTATTATCAACCAATACATCGATGTGAGGTAATGGGAAATCATCTTTCGGACTCGCCCTGTTCAAATCCCGGTAATCGACACACATTCTGACTTTGCCATCCTTCTTCGGCACGGGAACAATGTTGGCAACCCACGGCGGGTAACTGGTAACAGCCAGGAAACCTGCATCCCACTGCTTCTGAACCTCTTCTTTGATCTTGACTGCCATATCAGGACTTGTTCTGCGAAGCTTCTGCTTGACCGACGGGCATTCTTCTCGAAGAGGTAACCGATGCACCACAATGTCTGTATCCAGCCCAGGCATATCTTGGTATGACCAGGCGAAAATTTCCACATATTCTCTCAGCATCTCGATTAACCTCCTCTTGACAGAGTCTTCTAAAGCAGCCCCAATCTTGATCTCTCTTCTGGCGTCCTCGGTACCCAGATTAACAACTTCCAACTCCTCCTGATGAGGTTGGATGACCCTTTCCTCTTGCTTCAGCAATCTGACCAATTCTGCAGGGAGTTCACAGTCTTCCTCACTCTCCTCTTCAGCTTGGTGGATGGGATTGTTGAAATCATACTGAGCCATAACAGAGTCGTTCACAGTGGATGCCAAAAGATCTCTTCTGCATGTTTAATGTTTTGTTTTTAGAAAAAGATTTCAATAAAGTCACAAAAAAAAACAAAAAACATTGCCATTTTTATTTTTTGAAAAAAAGTGGAAAACAGAAAATAGAAAGACAAAGATCTCAAAATTTGATTGAAAAAACGTCCTTCATTTATAAACATTGTGAACATGATGTGGCCCTACAATGAACCACTACGCCTTGGGCAGAACGTAGAGTTTTCATGCAAAATGAAAAACAAAAGAAAATTACTCTGTCAGTAGAGTAACTTGGACCACTTCTTCTGCTGTCCAGTTGTTGATAGATTCGCCTGGTGCACAAGGGCGGACCCAGACGTCCAAATTATGATCACTGTCTTCACCATCAGTAGCAAAGACATCTCCGTGGTTCATCAGCCCAGCGCTGGTGAAGGTACTCGGACCTGCTTGTACGCTCTGCTCTGCTTGGAGAGGCTCGTACCCAATGCCGAATTTGTCTTCCTTGATAGGCAAGTCAACCATCTTGCCCCAGCCCTCAGCTTTGCCGGAGTCAACCACTTCCTTGGCCTGCTTGTACGACGAAATTGAAGCGCCTGGCTTCCTCTGCTCAGCACAAGCAACCCCTTCCAAAGCTACAGTCTCAAATGCCTGGCACAGGGTTTCGTGGATCTCGCCATCTACCTCAACATACTTGAATGAGGAGAGATGACTCACCAGAATCTCTTCTTCGCCACATACAGTCACAATCTGACCGTTCCAGACATACTTGAGTTTTTGGTGGAGAGTTGACGAAACTGCTCCAGCGGCGTGAATCCACGGACGCCCCAACAGACAGCTATAAGCAGGCTGAATGTCCATCACATAGAAAACGATGTCGAACACCTCCGGACCTATCTTAACCGGCAAAGTGACTTCACCAAACACAGACCGTTTGGATCCGTCAAAGGCACGCACAATCAGGTCACTGGGAGTGAGCACGACTCCCTCGACATCGATCTTCTTCAATATCTGCTTGGGTAGGACATTCAGGGACGACCCGGTGTCCACTAGCACGTGAGATAATACAGCACCTTTACACTCCATAGTGATGTGCAAGGCCTTGTTATGATTACGTCCTTCAGGCGTTAGGTCTAGGTCAGTGAAACCTACACCGTGCCTGGTACTCACATTGGCTAGTACACCTTCCAGCTGGTTGACTGATATTTCTTGCGGGACGTATGCCATATTCAGCATCTTCAGCAAAGCGTCCCGATGTGCCTCAGAACACATCAGCAAAGAGAGTATCGAAATCTTTGACGGAGTTTGATTGAGCTGATCTACAATCTTGTAGTCACTCTTTTTTATTATCTTCATGAACTCCTCAACATCTTTTTGAAAAGAACCCTCAGCCTCCTTCTGAGCCGGTTCTTCGTCAACCACTGCTTGTTTGCCCTTAGCCCTGGCAGATGCCTCAGCATTAGCATCTCTCAGAGGTTGAGGAGCAAACAGCCGTCCACTCCTGGTGAAACCTCCTGGCCCTCCAACATTGTCCACCACAGGACTTGCAACAGCAGGAGATCTTACCGGAGCACTGATTGTAACAGGTGCTTGCACAGCTGGTCTCATCTGGTTACCAGTCCTCCTATCACGGCGATAGGCGTTGTCATAACTCCAGGGTACAGCCCTACTATTTTCAACCGGTCCTCTGTCGGACGCCACAATAGTAACTGGTGCACGGATGGTTACCGGAGCTGGAATGGTAACCGGGGCATTGCTCGTTGTGGGTGCACTGACAGTCCCACGCCCTCGTCCTTCAGACGGCTTGTAAAATATGGTGACAGTAGACACTGCCCCATCATCCTTAACGGTCCGGCTGAACTGGAGACAGCCCTCATCAATTAATCTCTGAATACCAGCCCTCAGCTGGTCACAACCATTGTCGGCTTCTGAACAACCCAAACATTCCTCATTACAACCCGGGTCAACACCCCCCTTCAGCAAACGACCCTTGATTGTTAACAAAGAAGTCTGAACTTCATCAACATTCACAATCAAGTCTTCAGCCTCTCCATCTTCAACATTGTTAACCCTATGCCCGCCATGTTGAGGCATAGGATTGTTCACCACATTCGGAACTGGAGAGAAGTTGATCGCCTTAGCATCGATCAAGTCCTGAACCTTATGCTGAAAAGCCCGACATCTTTCAGTATGGTGGCCTGGTGCCCCAGAATGAAAGTCACATTTAACATTGGCGTCATAACCCGGAGGCAGCACTGTAGGAGTAGCCATTGTACGCAACTCCACAAACCCTAACCGGAGTAGTTCGGGTAACAATTCGGCGTACGTCATAGGCAATGGGTCAAATCTTCTATCAGGATTCAACCTCTGTCTCTGCTGAAAAGGACGTTGCTGTTGTTGTTGTTGTTGCGGTTGTTGTTGCTGAACCCTCTGTTGTTGTGGACGAGGTTGAGGTGCAGGAATGGTCACTGCGGCCACTGGACGATACTGGTCCCTACTCGTATTGGCTCTGTACACACCCCCTCTGTGCTGTACAGCATTGGTCTCTCCTTCTCTACGGCGAGGTGCCCCAGAGAAGGGTTTCTTGGAAGAAGATGAGGAACCTGCATCATGGATCCTCCCAGCCTTGATTAGACTCTCTGTTCTTTCGCCGCAGATAACGACGTCAGAAAAACTTCCGAATGGGCAGCTTCCCATCCGGTCCATGTATACACCTTGCAGAGTACTGATGAACATGTCAGTCAACTCCCTCTCCAGCATAGGGGGTTGAACTCTTGCAGCTAGTTCGCGCCACCTCTGGGCGTACTCCTTGAAGCTCTCGTTGTTCTTCTGACATAAGCTCTGCAACTGAGTCCTAGTCGGAGCCATGTCCATATTATGATTATACTGCCTGAGGAACGCCTCACCCAGGTCTCTCCAGCATCTGATGGAATCCCGCTTCAGCTCCATATACCAATCCAAAGACGCCCCAGATAGGCTGTCTTGGAAGAAATACATCCACATCTTCTCATCATCGGTGTATGCGGATATTTTTCTGTAGTATGCCTGCACATGGGTGCGAGGGCAGGAGGTACCATTGTATTTGTCGAATGACGGTGCCTTGAATTTATGCGGGATTCTCAGTCCTTCAACCAATCCCATATTTGTAACATCAAAACCGAGGGAGTTTTGACATTCCATTGCCCTGATCTTCTCAGCAAGGGCCTCAACTTTGCGATCTCTCGCGTCGTTTCTACCCAAGATGTCGTCGTCTTCACTGAGCATAGTAAACAAATCCTCTTGTCTGTCAACAATAGGGATTCTATTACGGGCCGGAGCATGGATGACTCTGGCACTAACAGCATCTGGAGCAATCGGTTGACCGTCAACTCGGATACCCCTCAACTCTTCACCCACAGCATAGTTGTTGACGGGAATAGCAGCAGCAGGACTGTCATGAACCGGGTTTCCTTCTTGCAGAGGCTGGTTGGGCGGTGGCAATGTAGCTTCTTGTCTCTGAACCAGTGCTCGGAGCTCTTCTTGACCTTGTGCAACCCCCTGCATCATGTGCATGAATTGGGCCATGTTAGCCCTCATCTCAGCTAACTCGGCTTGTACTTGATCCATGTTGCGTTGATGGTTGAGTCGCGTTGAGTAGCGGTGCGGCCTTTGATCAGCTATCCTGCCTCAACACAGGAACCCACAGTAAGAAGACGGCACAAGAACACCTGTTTATGCAAAGATGATGCATGCAATGCTTGTGCAAATGCTCTGTTTTCAAGGAACCCTTAGGGTATTATTTGCAGTATTTTGAATATTTAAACATTTTAACTGCTCATGGAAATATTTCATTCAAATATATTGAGACAAAGAAGTACAGCATTTTTGATTCATTACAAAGAGAAAAGGTAAATGACATCCTATGGATCCCTAGAAGCTCGGGATGCTGGAAGACGAGAAGTGCACAACTTCTTGATCTCCCTCTCATAGGCAGCCTCCATGTCAGCTTTCTGTTTTGCAAGTCGATCATACTTCCTCTTCCAGAATCTGGATGACTGAGGAAGCAGAGAAGTCCAAGTGTCGTTCGGATCGTCGATCACTCGGTGCTCGAGAAATTCAATCATAGCGTCCTTCTCCTTGAGCTGCTGCAGCAATTCCTCCCTTTCACGGATCCAGGCACGCGAAAGGTCTTCTTCTCTCAACTCCTCTACACGTTGGGTAGGGAGGGTTGAAGGCCCAGCCATATCCAACGGTGTAGGTCTTGGATGATCATACGGCATCAGGTAGGTGGTAGCTCTCTGTCTGACCCAGGAGGTATAGGGCTCCAAAGCAATGCAGTTCTTTGGGCCCAACTCATTCCTACTCTTTTTGTGAATACTGCGCCAAGCGCGGACAAATCTAGCTTTCAGGCCTTGGGGATCTTTACCCTCCTGAAAGAATACGCCTTCCAACAGAATGCTATTAGGCTTATCCTTTAGGGGGAACCCAAGCTGACGACGTGCAAGAATAGGATTGTAGGTAATCCCACCACATGTACCAAGAAGAGGCACATTCGGGAATTCACCACAATAATCGATGGTCTGAACGGTATCATACACGCGATCATACCAGGTGATATCATCATTGGTGAGAGACATGAGTCTCTGAGACCACCGTAGACATCCCTTGTTCTCCTTGAAAGCAACTGTCTGCGGCAAGTGCGAAATAAACCACTTGTACAGCAGGGGTAAACAACAGACAATAACTCCTCCTCCTTTCATATTCCTTAGGTGCAAGGAAACATAAGCATCGCCCAACAAGGTCGGAACTGGATTAAGGACTGAAAAGATCCTAATAGCGTTCATGTCCACGAACTTGTCGAAGTTGGGAAATAGCGCTAATCCATAGATGAGCAACGCAAACAGAGCCTCAAAGGCATCCTCACTCATGGCCTTCCCATAAAAGGTAGCTTGGGCAATGAGGAACTCGGAAGGAAAACCTTGAATTCCGCCTTTGGTAGTCAGATTAGCTCTAATCAGATCCTCATCTATATGCAACAGACTGGAAATCTCTCGAGCAGATGGAATACTCTCTAGGCCACTGAACGGCACTTGATCCAGAATCGGAATCCCAATAAGATGAGAGTATTCTTCCAAAGTTGGCAACAGCTGGAAGTCTGGGAATAAGAAGCAATGATGCAAGGGATCGTAGAACTGAGCCAAGGTACTCATCAACCCTTCGTCAACCTGAGTGGTGAGCAGAGGTAGGAGCTTCCCATAACGAGCTTTGAAACCCAAGGGATCTAATACATATGATGTCAGATTCCTTAACTCCTTTACGTCGGGCTGCTTAAAACTGTACTTCTTTGTATGCCTCTTTGGTCTTTCCATTGTCTGAAAATTTTGCAAAATAACCCTTTAAGTTCCTTGAATTTTTTTTTTTCTGATGATGACATGTATGCGGATGAATGCATGAATGCATGAATGCGACAAACACACTCAAGGAGCAAGCAAAGCACACCAAACAAAGGTCGTGGGAAAGCTCTATGTATCCCTAATATCAATCATCCATTTTGGTGGATTTAGGTTTTCACCTTATCGACACCCAAGTTCCATTGATATTAACGGTACATGAACCGGTTCAGACATTCTTAATATCAACCAGCCGCTTTGATGGATTTTAGGTTTTACACCTGATCCGGGATCCATTGATATTAACAATGCTTGAACGACTCAACCACGAATCATGGGTTTGTTGAGAGTCACGAGCATGGAGTCTTGGTTAAGAACCACCCAAAGGGAGTGTACTAGGGTTTAAACCTGCCAAACATGTTCTATCAGAGGTTCCCATAATCATCGTTCCATCTTTCGAATATTATCGGAGGAACGAATACTCGTATTCCAAGAATCTTCTCAAGAGAAACTCTTATGAGTGTAGTATCGCGTAACAATCGTATCAGAACTGACATCTGAACGACCTCCGCACTACGGTCCTAAAAATAGGCCAAGATGGGTTTGGTAAACTAAGGTCCTTGGCTTCTGCGGCACATGATTGAAAGAATAATGCCTAACCACAAATAACTTGTGTGACATTATTAGTTCAACATGACCTCCACCAAGTGAATGGACTCGCAAGTCAACTGGCTAAGGACTACTCCACACCAGTCAACGAGACTATGCCATTCTCCTATCCTAGAGTGCACTCGAGTTCGGGTACAGAACTCATCTCACAGATCACCAAAGCAAACAACAATGTATATCAAGCAATTCACACATTACAATCAATACAGTGATCCCAAATTGTACAAGAATAAGTCAAATAACAAATAACAATATAGCACAACAAAGGTGAAAAGTAGGCACTACCGCCAAGGATGTTGTCATCCCCAGCAGAGTCGCCACTTTTCTGTAGCGGTGTATTCGTCGCTATATGATTTATCGATTAAACCATAAGCTAAGCATACAATGAAGTTTCGAGTCGCCACCGCACTTTTATTTATCCAAAGGACTGGCTAAAAAGCGAACAAAAGCCTAAGAAGTTTTACACGTAGAAAACTAATAAAAAGATCAGAGATTCTGGGTAAGGGGTAAGTTACGCAATGGGAAGGTGTTAGGCACCCACTACGTCCTAGGTACTCCTAGGGAGCCCTTTTCACACTTGTTGTACTAAATTGTTATTTGTTATGACATAAATATTGTGCAAACATGATTGGGATGGTGAAAAAAGAGTATACAATTTTATTATTGGGTTTGAACGGATGAACCCGTTGCCTACGTACCTTCCATCAAAGGTAAGGATCAAAACGCCGTAGTTCGGCTAAAAGATTTCCAAAAGTTGGTGGATTCAATTTTAAACACAAGCACTGAGGCTTTTCATTATCAATGGGAGAACACTCGACCAAAAACAACATCCACCATGTGAGGATAGCTTCGACGCACTAGAGGGGTTAACCCTGTTTTCAGTACGGAAGTCTTACTGTCGACTCACTAAAGATAAGGTGAGGTTTACATCAACCACAATGATAATTGAAACCTATGGCTAATGTGAAAAGATTAATGGACAAAGCCAAAACAAGTGAATGAGTGAAGTTAATTGATTGTGATTATGGAAGTGAAGTCAAAGTATGATTAAGATTGATTCAAAAGAAGTATTATGAAATGGGGTTTGAAAAAAGAGTCAAGGACTTGGGTCCAGGTTTCTAGTTTGGAAAACATGAAGATGTTTGCACAATACCTATGTTAAGTTTGAAATCAAAGTGTGAAAAGGTTTAGGACACAATGAGAGATGAATGAATGAGGATGGATAGTAAAACTTCTCAGGAGGTTCACTTCTTGAAATCATATAGGAGATGATTCAAGTGTGTCCTTTGGAATGGAAGATAAGCAATAAAACAAACAAACAAATGATACCGGATGCCACTCAATGGTCTTACTCCAATCTCACAAACAAAGCGGATATCGGATACCAATGACTGGATTTACACCAATCTCCTAAAACAGAAATGGATATCAGAGGCCACTCAATGGTCTTACACTAATCTCCCCAAAAGGAAAAACAAGAATGAAATATGGAAGTCAACTGCCAATCTAGCTGGACTTAGGTTAACTCCACACATGATCATAGGAAAGCAAATGCCAGCTTGTGGGACTTACAATTGCATCCTCTCATAAACAAAGAAAGCAAAACAAAAGATGTCAGATGCCAATCTGTCTGGGCTTACTCTAACATACACAGTATGATCCTAGGAAAACAAATGCCAACTTGTGGGGCTTACAATTGTATCCTCACATACAAACAATGCAACAAACAAAGATAAGATGAGTGGCCAATGTGATGGTCTTATACTCACTTCCATATCATAGGAACAAATGCCAACTTGTGGGACTTACAATTGTCCTCAATGGGTAAACAAAAATGATAATGGCATACAGACAAAAGAGATGATCATGCCTTAATGGCAATTGATGATGATAAATGCATAACATACAAGCAAACAGATGCATATGAAGCAATCGATCAATCAATGAGAATCAAACAGCACACTCTATAGCCAAACAAGGGGGCTCACACAAGAGGGTTTGACTATGAAAGTCCACTGTAATAGGCAAATGTCGCTCTTAACCTTGCCATTGAGAGGCTAAGGTGAAGCAGATGAAAGGAGATGAGGGGTGTGCCTCATTGCTTCTATCCCTGATCAGGGAGAGCATTAGAAAGTGGGGGAGCTCAGAAAGATGGAGCTCTTTCCACATTATTGACTCGATAGATCTTGGGTTTTTATCTCAATGCTTCAACCATGTAATGGGAGCAAGGAGAGGACTCACTGAATAGTAGGGGATAGGCTACTTATCCCTTTGATCTACCAATTGCCTTACTTGAAGGACTTTTCCTGCTTGGGACAATTTTAAACACACACAAGCATGGCCTCTTAAGGAGGACTTCAGACAGTTTGCCCGGTCAAATAACAGACCGGGTCTCCAGACTACATGAAGTAAAAGAGATTATACCTCAAGCAATTTGCTAAAAAGCAAAGCAAAGCAAGTTCAGAGAACTTAAGCAACTAAGGGTACCTGAAAGAGTCAAACTAATCAGTAAACATTTCACAAGTCAAAGCAAAAGGAATTGAATCCACAGACAAAACAGATGATCAATTGTGCAAACCACAAGACTCAAACACATGAGTCAAACCTACAAAACAAAGGTTAGCATATGATATGTAACCACACTCAATCACATTTGTATGATCTTTGAAGCATTGGTGCTTAACCTGAAACAATGAGCTCAAACATAAGCCAGGAGACCCCTAGGACAAGCCTAGGGTCAAAGACAAATAAAAAAGTCAAAACAGCAAAGGAAAGTCAACCATAATCAAGTTCAAACATTTAGGAAGCAAACACAATTGGATTCATATTCATATCATGCATCATCATCATTTCACAAACCAAAGAAGGCAAGGCATGGCAAATGAAAGCACAAAGAAGTCAACAGAATGACTTGCATCAAAAGTCAACTCAAACAATTTCAAAAATCACCAAATAAATCATGTTCAATCCTAACATCTAGCATGGTAAGCATGTCAAATTTCAATGCATTTGGATAAGTGGAAGGCAGCCAATTAAAATCAAAAAGTCAAACAAGTTTCAAGTAAGCACAAAGAAGGTCAACAATCATGGGTCAACTTCAAAAAATCATAACAAAATGAAAACAGATGAGAAATGGATGGGATTAACACCAATGCAAAGCTCAAGATGTCTAGTATGCACATATGAAATTTCATGATCATACAATAAGATATGAGAATTTCCCAAATGATATGGCAAGGTGTGTCACACAAAGTCAACCATTGACTAGGCAGGGAAGAGAAATCTCAAACAAATGGAAAATAGTACAATTAATTCCAAGAAAAATCACAAGTCAACTAGACATATGAAATGAGGTTCATGCAAAATTTGGGGTCATTTGAAGGCCAGGAAGTAAGCTAACAAAATTCATGAAAATGCACATTCATTGTGTGACACCAAATGTAACACCTTACTTCAAAAAAATCATATCACACAAACCACAAATGAGAAATCCACAAACTTTATACCAAAATAAACATGAATGTGTGTAGAATGACCAAAAAAAAATTCAGATCAAATGGATGCAGCATGATCATTTCACAAAAGGATTGGCAACATGTACCATATTTGGTCACTTTACACAAACCCTAAGGCCACTTAAAATTCCCTGATCAAAAAAATCTGGAAAAATAATGATAAAAAACTAGACATTTTCATGATCAAGATGCAAAAAATTCCATGATTTTTGGAGTTGAATTGAAGGAGTAATGAATTTTGGAAGTGGAGTGAACAAAATGGGATAACATGAACAAAGAACATGGATGAATGGTCAAACATGGTTGACCGAGTGGCAATGCTATAATTCTGGCCATCACTTATCTAAACTACTGCGTTTTAGGGCATGGAATGAAATGTTGTGATTGGCCAATTTCGATAAAACAGTAACTTAGCAGAAAATTCAAACAAAAGCCACCAATCACAGTTCATGTTTTCTGGGAAATGAATAACAGGGTTCATGCAACCTAGGGTTTATGCAACAGCAGCATTTCATCTTCAATATCATCAAAAACGAAATTCAACAACATCACACAAACAACATGGCATTGGTATGGTGAACATTATGCAACATCATACAACAAAACAAACAACAGTTCAAATAAATTTCTGGGAATGCTAGGGTTTTAGAAGAGCAACAAGGCATTTCATCATCAAACAATCATCATCAATCAAAATTCGAATAGCATGGCAAACAGCATGTCCTTCATGCAACCACAACATGAACAACAAAACAACACAATCATGGGAATTTCTGGGCAGAGTTTAAGGTTTCAAAACTGCAGTAACCATCTTCATCATTCAAACATGAGCAAAAATCAAATCGCCCAGAAATCAAAATTAACCAAGGCAATAGCATCAACAAACATCAGGCATCACAAATCCACAAGCCAATTGCATTGAAATACAGGGAACAGCATGCATCGAGCAAAGTTAACATTGAATATCAAAATTCATTTCCAAATATTTCATGCATTACTTAATCATTTTATGTGAATCAAAGCTCAAAATGCTCAGCATGTAAGGATCTATTGGACACATAGCATGGATTAGAGAAATAAGGTGGTCGAAACTTTACTTGATTTTGAAGAAACTTGAGATGTAGTGGTTGTTTGATGGATGCAAGCTGAAACAGAAGAAGATCTTGGTTGGTGTTGGTGTATACTTGGAGCCTTTAGATTGAACACCTCAAATTCCACTTGAAACAAAATCTGCCATAGCTGAAGCTTGAAGGAAAACAGGGCACGAAAATGGACTTCCAGCTGATGATTGATGGTTCAAACAGCTCTCAAATGATGGTCAGAACATGGAACAACCAAGAGGGGCTCGTGTCTTTTGAGACTTTTGAGCAGAAATGGCAATCGAGCAAAAATGCAAGAAGGAGAGAATGAGAGTATCTGATGTGCAAAAGCTGTGGCTAGGGTTGGTTTGTGACAGAAAAATCCCTTATATTGGTCTGTTTAAACTTGGTAATGCAGGTGCTAAACTAGATTAGTTAAATGAAGCCAATTTGCAAACTTGCTAATTTTACACATAAGCACATGGAGGTGTGAAGGCTGCACGAATTGGGCCCTGAAACATGCTGTAAATGGACCTCATATTTGCTGTTTTAAATCTGCTGATAGAGTGCTAAGTGTGCTTAAGTGAAATGAAGTAAAAATCACAATTTGCTAACTTGGCCAAAAATGCAAGTGGAGGTGGTATGGTAGCAAGCTTGCCCGAGTTTGGGCCTTAGACAAGTCCCAAATGACATTCTAAACACTTCCCAATTGGCCAAATATGCTGAAAAGGTTTAAATCAAAAAGTCAACTATTGGTCAAACTTGATTTTTAAATGAAACAAATCAAAAAATGCCATTTTGATTGGCAAGGTTTTGGTATATGATGTTTATATTTTTGGAAAGAGGAGGAAAAATGTGGTTTGTAGGAAAAAACCCCACCAATTTTGGCCAAAGGAATCATGAGATATGGCTTGTTGAAGTTCAAAAAATGGTGAAAATGAAATGATCATATCTTGCAAACCATTCATGGGATTTGAGAGTTCTTGGACTTTTTGAAAATGGGAGAACAAGATCTTCAACTTTCATGTTGGGCAAAAATTCATTTGAAGCTTGTATCATGATGCAAGTTGAGGATCAAGAAATTTCCATTTTTGGCAGTTAAAATTACAGGTCCACTTTCTATTTTGGGAAATTTTCTGATTGGCTTCAAATTCTTCAATGATGTTGATTGCCATGTCACATAAGGCCTATTAGGACATGAATAAGCTCTCTCAAACCAAATCCATCCATCAAATCCACAAAAAATCAACCACAGTTGACCAACTTTGACTTTTCTAGGGTTTTGGATGACTGAAGCACTTCTGATGAATTCCAAACCCTAATTCCTTGAGACCTTGACTTCAAATGATGTCCCAAGTTGTATGGACTCTTGATTATTGATCATGGGGCCCAAATTCCACAAGAATGGCCACCATCCACTGCTTTGACTGACTGTTGACTGTCTTTGACCTTCTAGGGTTTTTGACTGACTGTGCATTGACTGATGACCTCTGAGCCTTCAACCCTTGACTTGAACACTTCAAATGGACCCTCTAGTCATGTGAACTTGATGTACAAAACCTAGGGCCCTGGCTCCTTGAGAAACACCCTTGCTTGATTGGTGGACTGATCTCCTGATCAGTTTGACCTAATTTCTTGCTTGCTTGCTCTTGAGGCAACTGGGGACAATGCAAATGCTATGCAATGGATCATGATATGATATGACTTAATATGGGATGATATGTACACTGATAGGTGCAAATTTGAGGTGCTACATACATCTGTCCGCACTTCAACAAGGGCAACCCCTTTCTCTCTTGTTTACGGCATGGAGGTTGTGGTCCTAGTAGAGGTGGAGATCCCATCAATGAGAGTCTTGATG
Organism: Lathyrus oleraceus; assembly: GCF_024323335.1. NCBI lineage: Eukaryota > Viridiplantae > Streptophyta > Magnoliopsida > Fabales > Fabaceae > Lathyrus > Lathyrus oleraceus. The sequence goes on from NC_066581.1 coordinate 177,687,394, forward strand.
GAAGCCAAGTTGACTGATGTTGAATGGGTTCAGAGTCGTTATGACCAGCTGAATTTGATAGAAGAGAAAAGATTGTCTGCCATGTGCCATGGTCAGTTATATCAACAAAGGATGAAGAAAGCCTTTGATAAGAAGGTCAAACCTCGTGTGTTTTGAGAAGGTGACCTTGTGCTCAAGAAAGTCTTGTCTTTCGCGCCCGATTCCAGGGGCAAGTGGACTCCAAACTATGAAGGTCCATATGTTGTCAAGAGAGCCTTTTCAGGCGGTGCTTTGATACTTACAACTATGGATGGGGAGGATTTCACTCGTCCTGTGAATTCAGATGTAGTCAAGAAATACTTCGCCTAAAAATAAAAATAGAATAGCCTGCTAAGTTGAAAACCCGAAAGGGCGACTTAGGCACAAATGAGCGTCTCGGTGGATTGAAAACCAGAAAGGGAGATCCAGGAAAAAGTTAGAGACATAAAAAATGAATATGTATCCCGTTAGATTGAGTACCTCATCCCGGGGCAATCTAGGCAAAAATTAGGGATTTGGCAAGTAATTGCACCCTGACAAGACTTTGTTCTACAAGCTGTCATCCGTACGAGATTCTCGCTCAGTCATTATCAACTGAAGCTTCGAATACATCGGATTCAGAGTTGGTGGAGAAATGATCATTATGTTCAATGTAGTCCTTTTCCAATATATATCACCAATTTCAAATTTGTAAAGATCCATGGAGTCTCTCCATTTGCAGACTACCATTCCATCAAATAAATTTGAGCCTTTATCCAATTATTTGCACTCTTATTTGGTTCTATTCAACAAATGTTTTGCATGTTTTAATTGAGAAAAGTCATTGTTTTAAATAAATAAATTTTTCATAATTTGTTTTTAAACAAAGTGAACATTCACAATGATAAAAGGATACTTGGGATGTCTTCAGTGCTCTCCCAAGGATTGTATAATTCCCAATAGGGTAAGACATTTGTTCATATTCCTGGCATGACGGTATCCTTTCCTTCAGAACCTTTGTGGTTTTTCCTCCCGAGCAGAGTGGTTGATGAAGAAGTTTATCTACCTTCAGCGGAGTTATGATCCTTCCTCCTCAGCAGATGTGATCTCGTCATAGTGGTGACCCTGGAGACTTCTGATTGGTGGTTGTTCCCCACAGAGTTCCATTATCCCCTCTGATAATTTCCCTAGTAGAGTTGCTTCTGCGGCGGATTTTATCTGTATGATGATCTTGTCCCCGGCTGGGATGACTGATGCTCATTCCCCTGCAGAGATCTTTGATTCCTGGTATCTCCGGTCCCCATCAGATGGGATGTTCCCTAGTGGACCTGGCTTTCTCTCTCGAGTTGTAGTACCGGATGTTTGTCCATCGATCTTTGGACCTGTTTGTGTTAGATATGTCTGTTTTGTCAGCATTCATCATACATAAACCATGCATATATACATATAATTTCAACATTCAAATATTCATGTCGCATTATTTGCCATAATCACCTTTGTTTGATTGTCCCCTGCTATTCGATGATACATATTTCACCAAGAAGATGTTTGTGTCTGATCTCCCCATGTAGAGTCAGCTCCATAAGCAGAAAGCGTCTATCCTTTCTTCCATACTCCCTACTGAGTTATGTCCTCGTGGATGATTGTTACTCCCGTTTCCTCCCAACACAAATATTGGTATGGAATTCCCTCTGAGTTATATCCTCATAGGGGATGAGTCTTGTTTCATCGTGCCTCTCTACTTTGTTCCTAGATTGGCTTCTCGTGATTTTCCCTGCGCTTCCCCGTAGTTTAGATGAATGATTGCTCATTAACTAGTAATCATCCAATCCTTTCCCCGACGAAGTCTGTGGTTTTCTACCCTCATACCGGTAGTTGTAAACCCTATTTCTATCCCCTTGCAGAGTTAACCTTATTTTTGTTCATCCTAACTGATGATGGTTACTCTTCCGTGGTTTTCTACCCAGTATCCGGTAGATGTAATCCTCTCTTTGACGGTTATCTTTATCCAATATTCGGTATTGATAGTCCTTCACCCTTTTTTTTAGTATATCTCCCTATAACCGATGACATATCTCCTAGAACATTGCTTTTGTCAGTGTCTCTCCTAGCGAGTCATCTTTCATTTGCCGATTGTCGGTAATGATTGTTTCTCCCCTTGATTTGGTCATCATTTTTTACCTAGTATTTGGTATCTCGATACCTTTTCTTTCGGTCGATTTATCCTTCATTCACCCAGTAACCAGTTGTGGATAATCTTCCATGTGAGTATATTATCTACGTTCTGACGTTAATAGATAATATACATCATGCACTCTTCGGTCGAAGTATTTTGCTCTTCCCTAGTCGAGTAAGATTCGTATCCCCTATTTGCGGAGTCGAATGCCCATCCCTGTAATCGAGTTTGCTTTTAGCCCTCTTTTGGATGATGAGTGTCTTGGAAATATTCCCCAATTCACGCTTGGTTGGTCACCTATTATATGCCTAGTAACCAGTATCCCTGGTGTTCCTTCCCTTCTGCTCCCTATTATGACCTTTTGTCCCCTGTGGAGTCAGATTTCCTGAGTCGAGACATACCTTCCTAGGTCCTCCTCATATGATTTTGGATGTTTGGTATCTCTCACCCTTATACCGGTCTTAGATACTCATTCTCCCTGAGCGTGTTGTTCTCTCACCCTTATACCGGTGTTTCGATCACATGTCTCCTTGAGCTTATTACCCAATAACCGGTAATACCTCATCCTATTGTTTCCTCAGATGAGTCATGTTTGGACCTTCCCCTGTGAAATCCCTTAGTGGATGTTCCCCATCTGAGTCCGGATTTTCATCCGAAGTATCCTTCGTGGATAACTTTGTTGTATTGGCATATTCCCCAATACACGCATCATTGAGTCAGCTCGAGTCTTTCCATTGATTTATTTTCATGGAATTCCTCTCGTGTCCCTCAGCAAGTCTTAAGTCGTGACCTGCTCACGCATTTTATTCCCTTTCTTATCCCCATTAGAATCCCCAGAGTCTCTTTCCCATTGAGCGTATTTACTCATATGGATTGTCAGTTTCTCCTAATTTCTTTTCTCTTTGTGGACATATATCTTCACAGATTATTACCTTTTGCATACATTCATTTGCATTATGAGGTCTCTTAGGGACCGAAATTCGTCTCTTTGTTATTATTTAAGCCCATTATACCTCGTCGAGACGAAGATTTTAACCTTCACTTCTCCGGCTAGAATGACCTTAAATAGGGGCATTTGTAAGACCCCAATTTTGACCCTAAGATCTCTCATGGCATCATAACATTTGCATTTGCATTGCCTCAAGGATCATAAGCATCTTGGCTCCTTACCTTTGGGGTGGGGTCTCTTGTGAGTGGTTTGAGATCACCAAGCAGGCTTGAATTGTATATCATTGCTTTTCTCATTTGATTTACTAACCAAAAGCACAAAAATATGTCACTAACATCTTTTGTTTATAGCTTGAGCAGTCACAAGGTCTAAAGCTTCTAGGAGATCCTATGTGCATTGATATGGTCAAGAGAAGATGAAAGCAAGCATGGATATGGTTCTCAAAGCTCTCATCCATCAAATATGCCTCCCAAATATCTTATTCACCATTTTGATCAAAGCAAATCAAAGGGTTTGAGGGTTGTTTCCCAAGGAAACCCTAATTCATATGTTCATCAACTGTGCCTTGCTCATGAAGCAACCTCAACCCATGGTCAAATACAATCAAGGGAAGTTCTTTAATTCATCATTTCATGCATATTTTAACTTATTTGAGTGTCCTCAATCATCAATTCATGAAGATATGAGTTTTGAACTTGAGAAGTTGATCAGTCAATTCATCTGGCTATTTTGAAATGCACTGAGACCTAACTTTTTATGTGTTGGTCAAATGGAGATGATCCCAAGAGAAATACGGTTCTTAATAACCATATGAACAACTTTTATGTTCATAAAAATTTGATTTGAAGCTTGGAAGGTCATCATCCATTCCAAGACATTATAGGTCATTTTGACCAAACCCTAATTTAGGGTCAACTTCCCAAGGACATAACTCATTCATTTTTCATGATCTGGAGGTGAGACCAGGTGCATTGGAAAGATTAAGATGTCTACCTCAAATGTTATGTTGAGAAAAATTGCAAAATCTCAAAATAAATACATGTGATAATGCAAAACATTATAGGTCACTTTGGACCAAATGCATTGAAATGTGAAAAATCCAACTTCAAGTGCCCATAACTTCTTCATAAAAAATGCAAATGATGAAAAATTTAAGTCTGAATTTATTTCCTTTCAAAGATCTACAACTTTCATGTTGAAGATTTTGTCATTTGGAGCTTGCATCATTAAGACAGAAGGGCTTGAACTTTGGCCAAATTTGAAAATTCCACATATGCATGTTTTGCACCCTACACTTCAAGTTCAATTTTCACTAATTTCCAAGGACCAAATGGAGTTTTGATCAACATGACATTTGTTCCTTATGCAATAAGCTTTCCAACCACTACTCATAAGGTTGCATTTTAATTTTGGACATGGCATTTTCGAAGACTTCAATGTAATAGTGCATTTTGTAAAAATCATTTCAATTGCCATGCATGAGCTCATACAGTCCAATCTGCATGTCCATTCTCATTCCCTTTGACATAATCTTGCAATTCCAAGTGGAATTGGGCCCTCCATGTGCCTGTACAGGCCCATGCATGGAGACCCTCTTCACCTATGCACAAGATTTGATCATGCTTGCAACTCCCTTCATCTATAAATACAAGGCCTTGGCTTCATAATTTCTCAACCTAAAGGCGCCCCAATTGCTGCTGAACTCAAAACTCAACCCTCACTAAAGGAACTATTGTATTTCTCTTCAAATTTTTCAGATCTGAATTTTGATTTCATTGATCAATCTTCATATCTCAAAGTTCCTAAACCTTCTCTACTTGATCCATAGTGCTTACTGTTTGCAAAAGAATCCAAAGATCTTGACTCACATCCTTGCAATTCAAAGGATTTCTTCAACTAAATTTTGCTTCGAACCAGCTTCTATATTGTTCCATATGCTTTGTTATTGTGTGATCTGAAGTCCTCTGCATAGAGGCAACATTATTGTGCTTTCAATTTTTGAAAATCATTAAGTTCACTTGAACACCACAAAATTTCCACCTCTGATTTCTCTCAATCTAGAGATCTAGAGTGGAATTGAGTGGTACTGGGGTGATGTACATCACCCCAGCTTTCGAATGAAGCCTGGATCGTGCATTTTGGTTGCCTTTTGAATCTCTGCAAATTTTGGACTTCGCCAGAGCTGGCTGGAGAAGACGGTGGCGCTGGCCACCATCTGGTCTCCAGATTCAATCAGGAGCGTCCCTCTCCTTTTCCAGATTGAATCTCAAAAATGCCTTGTTATGACTTTTTTTGAGGTTCCATGTGATTCATTGACCTTGGTGTTTGGTGAGCGCGCGCGTGTGGACTTTTTGATCTGCCAGCTCAATTAATGAGCTCAGATCCAACGCTCCACGCTTTTTCTTATTTTCTATTTTCTGATTTTAATTTCTTTTATTTATTTTAATTCCATTTTACTTTAAAAATTCATATCTCTGTCATTATTGGTCCAAAAATTATGGGACCAATTTCATTCTTCTCCTTTTAATTTCTACTTTCTTAAAATGATTTTTAGTATTTTTTATTTTATCATTTGATATTTTTCATGAATTTTCTCTTTTCTGGTTATTTTTAATTCATTTTAAATAGTTTTTGATATTCAAAAAATACAAAAATATTTTTCCAACCTCTTTGAATGATGATAGATCTATGAAAAATACTTTCATTAATTTATTAATTGATTTGAGATTTATTTGAGATTTTAGTTCAATTAGGTTATTTTTATGCATTTTTAATTGATTTAAAATAGTTTCTGACTTTTAAAAATGTTGAAATTTCTTGTCAAACTTTGTTTGACCATGTTGAACTTGGGATAATTCACTTGGACTTTTAAAAGTTGATTTGAAGTGAGTTTGAAGTTTGACCTTACTTTATTATTTTAATTCAAGTTTTATTTTAAATATTAAAAATGCCAAAAATATTTTATTTGTTTCTTGACTTCTAATCTTCATTTTGCTTCTGTTTTCTATTGTTTGACCTTGATATCCTCTATCTTTGGTCAATGCTTGTTGATTAGTACATACCATTTCCATTAATGCACTTTTAATTCTTCTTCTTCTTCTTTTTCTTTTTGATCAATTAGTTAAAGATTGGTGGTTAGCATTGATACATGGAGGTTTAATCTTCCTTGATTCAAATCTAATTCATCTTGATCATAGATCAAGTGAATGACTTTGCATTAAGGATAGATTGCTTCCTAAATCATGCAAAGAACCTAAATCAATTCAAGATCATTTCTCATCTTCTTTTTGGCATGGCAAGTTGTTGGAGTTTGATTCACTAATCAAGACCTCTAACTTGTGTTGTTGCCTACATTATTATTGATCGACCTCAGATAAATGTGACTTCTACATAAGTCCAATTACGATTGCTTAACATAGCGCTAAATTTTCCTTATGGCACACTAACTATTAACACTAACCATTAACTATTAACATTTAATTCTTGCACTTTACATTTATGCAATTTTCTATTCTTTTACATATTATTCATTTGTTTTGCTCTTTGCTCACATGAGCACATGTTTATGTTAATGCAATTTGCCTTTTGCTCACTTGAGCACATAATTGTGTATATATTATTGTGCTTGTGTTTTGTTTTGATTGTTGTGGACCAAATGCAAAGAAATGGACAAATGGACTTAGTTTCTAGGATATTCCCTATGCAAAATTGGAGTAAGAGGACCTTAATGTGGAAGATGGATTAGAAGGACCAAACCTCTAAACTCACTCTTGTCCATTCTTGATTTGCTTCATAAGACTCTTTGATGTGTGTGTGATTTTGTGCTAGGGGATCCTATGAGAACTCAACTTGAAGAATCATTGCCATGTTCATCTAAAGTGAAAGATACAAGAGGCATTGGGGATCTTCTAAGAAGCTTGTTTGATTATGTTGATTGCTTGAGCTTACAATTATTTTGCTTGCATATTCCAAAGGATGGGAGCTACTTGGATCATCAATATGATCTCAAGAGGGGAACTCCATTTGTGGTCTTGTTTCTTATCCCTCGTCTCTTGTATGATTAGGACATTAGCCATTCTTCTTCTTCCCCCCACTCTAACCCAAGCCAAAACTTTTTGTGCAAACATTAACACTTGTTTTCAAACATTAGAAACCTAAGCATTATGCTTTTGATTTTTCAAACTTTCTTTTCATCACACTTATTTTGAATTGAATCTTTAAATCAACTTTGACCATATTTTGTAAATACTTTTCATTGGTAAATATAACCCATTCAAATGCCTTTTTATGGTTTCAATGTCCACTTTCTTAATCAAAACTTTTCATAACCTTTAGCTATTAGGTTTGAGTTATCCGTGAGGTAGATGTAATACTCACCTATATCCTTAGTGATGGACATTGAGTCTTCCATGCTTATTATAGAGTTAACCCCTCACTAGCATGTTGAAGTTATCCTCACATGGTGGATTTGTGGTTTTAGGTCGAGTTTTCTCCCTTGGATAAAAAAAGACCTTAAGGTTTTTGGACCAATCAATTCATCAACTTGTTTTGAGATTTTTACCCCGAACTACGAGGTTTTGATCCTAATCTTTTTAAGATGGTACGTAGGCAATGGGTTTATCCATCCAAACACAAAATGTAAATAACTTGTATATTCTCTCCTCATCTCTTCAATCATGTTTGCACAAACAAATTTTCACAAAATACCAACCTTACAACAAATGTGAAAAGGGCTCCCTAGGAGTCCCTAGGATGTTTTGGGTGCTTAAAACCTTCCTGTAGCGGTGTATTCGTCACTTTATGATTTATTGATTAAACCAAAAGAAAAGCATACAAAGAAATCGAGTCGCCACCGCACTTTTATTTATCCAAAGGATTGGCTAAAAAGCGAACAAAAGCCTAAGAAGTTTTACACATAGAAAACTAATGAAAAGATCAAAGAATCTGGGTAAGGGGTAAATTACGCAATGGGAAGGTGTTAGGCACCCAAAACGTCCTAGGTACTCGGGAGCCCTTTTCACACTTGTTGTATAAAAAGTTAATTTGTTTATGACATATTGTGCAAACATGATTGGGAAGATGAGAAAAGAATATACAATTTTATTATTTTTGTGTTTGAACGGATGAACCCGTTGCCTACGTACCTTTCCATAAAAGGTAAAGGATCAAAAGGCCGTAGTTCGGCTAAAAAATTTCCAAAATATGAGTGGGTTCATTTTAAAACAAGAGCACTAAGGCTTTTCATTATCATCGGGAGAAAACTCAACCAAGACCAACAATCCACCATGCAAGGATAGCTTCAACATACTAGTGAGGGGTTAACCCTATAATAAGTATGGAAGACTTACAATCAACTCACTAAGGATGTGGTGAGATTTACATCAACCACTATGAGAATTAAAACCTATGGCTAATGTATGAAAACATATCAACAATGGACAAAGCCACAAAACAATTGAATGGGTGTGATTAATTGATTATGAGTATTCACAAAAGGATGGTCAAAGTATGATTAGATTCAATTCAGAAAGAAGTATTATCAAAAGTGAAGTTTGAAAAGTCAAGGACTTAGAGTCCAGGTTTCTAATTTGAAAAGACATGAAAATGTTTGCACAACATGTATTTACAAGTTTCAAAAATCAACAAGTGAAAAGGGGGTTTTGAAACAGAAAGGGTGTGGACGAAGGAGTGTAAAACTTCCAGAAGTTCACCTCTTGAAATCATATAGAAGATGATTCAATTGTGTCCTTTGGAAAGAAGCAACAAAGTAAGTAAGCAAATAAAAAGCAAGGTGATACTGGATGCCAATCAATGGACTTATACCAATCTCACAAACAAAAGTGGATACCGGATACCAATCAATGGATTTACACCAATCTCCTAAAACAAAACAATGATACCGGATGCCAATCAATGGACTTATACCAATCTCACAAAACAAAGGTGGATACCGGATACCAATCAATGGATTTACACCAATCTCCTAAAACAAACAAGGATATCAGATGCCAATAAATGGACTTATTCCAATCTCCTAAGATGAAACAAAACATGGATGTCAGATGCCAATCTATCTGGGCTTACTCTAATCTCCCAAAACAAAACAAAACATGGATGTCAGATGCCAATCTATCTGGGCTTACTCTAATCTCCCAAAACAAAACAAAACATGGATGTCAGATGCCAATCTATCTGGGCTTATACCAATCTCCAAAGACAAAACAAAATATGGATGTCATATGCCAATCTATCTGGACTTACTCTAATCTCCAAAGACAAAACAAAATATGGATGTCAGATGCCAATCTATCTGGACTTACTCTAATCTCCAAAGGATGATCATAGGAGTACAAATGCCAACAACATGGACTTACAATTGTATCCTCACACACAACAAACAAACAGAAACACTAACCAAAGAGGACATAAGTGGCCAATGAAATGGTCTTACACTTAATCCCTTCCAAATCATAGGAACAATGGCCAATGAATGGACTTGTAGTTGATTCCTCAATGGACAACAAAGATGTGTCACAAAGATATGAAATGATGATCATGCAATAATGAACAATTAATGAGGATAAATGCACAAAGCACACAAGCAAGCATGCACATATGAATCAAGTAATCAATCAAATAAAGTCAATTAGCACTCACTATATACAAGCAATTTGGCTCAAGCAAGGGTTAGACTTGAAAGTCAACTGGAATGGGGTTAGTGGTGCTCTTAACCTTAACATTAAGAGTTAAGGTGAAGCAGATGAAAGGATATGAAGGGTGTGCCTCATTGCTCTTATCCCTGGTCAGGGAGAGGTTTGAATATCAGAAGGTGTGGGAGTTGAGAAAGTTGGAACTCTCTCAACAAGTTAAAGACTCTATAGATCTTGGGTTAAGATCCACAATGCTACAACATGTAATGTGAGAAAAGGGATGACACACAGACTAGTAGGAGATGGACTACACATCTCTTTTATCTACCAATTGCCTTATCAAAGGACTTTTCCTGCTTGGGGACAAAGATAAACAATCACAAGCATTGCCTCTTAAGGAGGACTTCAGATAGGTGCCTGGCCAAGTAATAGGCCAGGTCTTCCAGACTACATGAAGAAGAGAGGTTATACCTAATTGGTTAAGCAACCAAGCAAGTTCAAAATGAACTTAAGCAACTAATGTACCTATGGAAACATCAAACAAATCAGTATACAACTCAGATAAACAACCAACAGTTAATGCAACAGACAACCAATATAGGCAAAGGCATAAGCCACAAGTCAATCCCAATTGAATCAACATCAACCTACAAAACACACATTAGTAATCAAAAGCAAATATCAAATGCTCTCAAGATGAGGCATCATCAATTGTATAACTTGTATGTGCAACCTGAAATAAAGCTTCAAACATGAGAAGCAAACCACTAGGACAAGGCCTAGGGTCAAAGGGGGAGAAATAATTCAAAATAGAACATGAAAATTTACAAGAATCAAGATTAATCAAATTAGAAACTATTCCAAAAGGTCTCATGTCAATAGCAATTACCAAAAGAATTTCATAATCAAAAGATGTCAAGATAGGCAAGTTGAAACCATATTGAAGCAACAGAATGATCAAAGGCACATTAATTCCAGAATGACTCAATAAATCTCAAGAAAAATCATGGCTAAACAGCATAAATCAAATGATCTACACACCAAAAATCATGGCATTTGGACAAGTATAAGCATGGCAATTAAATTCATCAAGTCATGGTAAGCATAAACAAACTCAAAGGAAGCACAAATTGATACATCAACTTAAGGCAACCCTAAAACAGAGATGACATGTGATAAATGACTCAAACCAAAGCCAAGACAAACTTCAATGTGTCTAGAAAGTTCAACACTCATCAAAAGTCCAAACATGACAATCCAGAAAAGAAAATCTCAAACAAATTGTTAATGGATCCAAAAATTCTACAAATATTCACAAGCAATCCTAACATCCATAAGGAGCATCATGCAAAATTTCAGATCATTTGGCATTTATTTGGCATAGTAAAGAAAATCGGCAAATCAAGCAAGCAAAGGTGTGACACACATTGTCACACCTACATTAATCATAGCATATCTCAACATCCAAAAATGAGAAAAATGCAAACTATATACCAAAATGACCATTAGGATGTCTATTTTAATCATGCAAAATTTCACAATCATTGGAGCAATATCCATCATTTCACAATCAAAATGGTAACCAAGGTACAAGATAGCACATGTATGAACATTCCCTAAGCAAAATAAAAATCCAACCGAGCACAAATTCTGGAAAAATAACCAAAAAATAGTAGACATCATGAGGATCAATGTGAAAAAAATATCATGTCAATTGGATGCATATTTTTGGAGTTATGAATTTTTGAATGAATGAGAAAAATAAAAAAATATGAAAGCAAGGCATGAACATATGAGTACAAGATGGAAAAAATAAGGCAAGGCAATTTTGGAAAATGATGGAGCGGGGAATCGAAGAGAGAATTCATTTGAATATGAAAGCGCGCGCTACAAAACACGGTCGTTTAGACCGAAACCCTAGCCACATGCATGCATGCTGGGAGCGAAAATCTGCAGGAAAAGCTCATGAATCCGCAGGAAAGTTCACAAGTAAGCTATGAAGGTTATAACAAATTCCGCAGGAAATTTCCAACAAATGAAGAACACGATGAAGATCTTCATGATCTTCATCATCCAATTTTCCAGAAAAATTCAAAGTCACCAGAAACACAAATTGAGCATATATTCATGAAGATCTAACATCACACAACATGAATCAACATGCATTTCATCAAATAACAACATCATAAGCAATGGATCGAGCAAATCAACTTTGGACATGAAACTTTAAATCCACGAAACTCTCTCAATATAACATGGAATCAAATGATTTTTGGCTCAGAATCACCACACAAGCAAGCTCTACAAATATCACATGATGAATTTAAGAAAAGAGAGGATCGAATTCACACCTCTTGTAGAGCAGCTTTCGATTTCAAGTGTTCTAGATCCTGGCAATGCTCCAATCGTATCCTAGCAACCTTGTATGAGTGAATGGAAGGATCTTTGATGCTTAATTGGCTTTGAATCCACGGATTTGATATTTCACCATTGATGAACTCTTGCTTGGAATAGCTTTAAATGGCACGAATTCAAGTAGATCCTGCTTGAATGTTGCTCAGTGATGATGCTTGATGATGAACAGAGCAAGAACAATGCAAGTTGCTTCAAGAATTGAGAGAAAAAAATGAGAGAAAAGTGAGAGCAAAAATTTGAGATCTGAATTTGTGAAGTGTGGTTACTGAATTTCTGTTAGGATTTGGCTTAAATACCCCCTCTTAATCCAATCCTTAATCATGCTTATCAAGTGGTAATGAGAATTAGCTCAAATGAAGTGCAAATGCAAAATGGCCATTTTACCCTATGCATGGTGTGCATGATGAACAGTGCACGTGGCTGCATGATTTTCACTCAAAAACACATTTTAAAACCATTGGCAATTGTAAAATACTCAAATGAATTACCAATTTTGAATTTTAGAAATTCCCTCCAAAAATCAAGATTTTTGCAAATGTTCATGAAATGAGAAATGATGCAATGTCATGCGAGATTATGATAGTAGGGATCAAGAGAGAAATGTTCCAAAAAGAACCACTTCAATTGGCCTTTTGGTTCAAAAGTTATGCAAGCTTGAAGTTCAAATTCCATTGACAAAGATTGATCCATAATTTCTTAACCACACATGAGAATTTCATGTTCTTGGACGTTTTGGAAAGGTGAGAGCAAGATCTTCAACTTTCATGTTGGACAAAATTTCATTTGAAGCTTGCTTGATGATGTAATCTTGAGGAGAAGACCTTTCCATTTTTGGCAATTTGAAATTACAGGTCACTTACTATTTTTGGAAACTTTTCATATGACCTCAAATTCTTCCATGTTGATGTTTGACATGTTAAATGAGACTTGTATGGACATGAATGAGACCTCTCTAACCATCTCCCACCTTCAAATCCATGATTGAATGCGCAGTTGACTTGTGTTGACTTTTCTAGGGTTTCAGCTGACCTAGCTATGCTCAGATGAAATTCAAGCCTCTTCCACTTGAGATCTTGATCCAAAATGATGTCATGGTTCATATGAACTCTTGTGAATGATCATGGTGCCCAAATTCTTCAGAATGGCCACCATCTATTGCTTAATGAATTGCCTTTGACTGGCTTGACCTAATGTTGCTTTATCTGCAAGTAACAAGGTTAGATGACATATTTTTGTACATTTGGTTAGTAAACAAATGAAAAGCAATGATATACAAATGCTAAACATGCTTGGTGATCAAAAATCACTCTCAAAAGATGACCCACCCACAGGGGAGGAAGCAAAGGTGCACAATGATCCTTGAGGCAATGATATGATATGATATGATATGATGCCATGAGGGATCTTAGGGACAAAATTGGGGTCTTACAGATGCCCCTATTTAAGGTCATTCTAGCCGGAGAAGGGAAGTTTAGAAATCTTCATCTCGACGCGGTAGAATGGGCTTAAATAACAGTAATAAGACAAATTTTGGTCCCTAAGAGACCTCATGATGCAGATGTATGCATGTAGAAGACGCAAACTCTGTGGGGATATGGTTCACACAGAAGAAAAGACGATCCATCGGAATAATACACTCACCAGGAACAGAGACTCTAACAAGACTCTTGTGGGGACTCTTATTGGGGATAAAAAAGAAAAAGAATGCGTGAGCAGGACACGACTCTGAATTAGGAAAAACAAAACTGACACAACGTGAACAAGACACGACTGGACTGGAGACCTCACTTGGGAGTGAAGGACTCAAACTGGGGAAAAGAAATCCAAAGGAAGACACATCCATTGGAAAGATTCAAGCTGACTCAAACTATCCACAAGGGATACTTCGGATGAAAATCCGGACTCGGACCAGGAAAAGATTCACAAAGAACCTCCCTGCCGGGAAGATGCATATATTGGGGAAAACGCCAATACAGCAAAAAGGGTAAAATCACAGCAAGAATTCCACCGGGAAAGGTCTATCAAAGAGACTCTCACGGGGAAGCAACAAAGAATTGAGGTGTTACCGGTGTAAGGGTAACAAACTCAAGAAGAATGAATATCTAAGACCGGTATAAGGGTGAGAGATATCAATCAACCAACATCTGAGAAAGACCTGAAAAAGGTACATCAACTCAGGAACATCTGACTCCACAAGGGACCAAGGTCATAATAGGGAGTAGAAAGGAGGGAACACCAGGGATACCGAAGTATATAATAGGCGACCGACTGAAGCGTGAATTGGTTTTTACTGCCAAGACACTCATCATCCGAAAGGGGGGCTTGAAAAAGCAAATCGACTTACAGGATGGACATTCGAATCCACAAAGGGAAAACGAATCTTACTCAACTGGGGACACAAACCCAAAGAGTGCATGAGATATAATATCCATTACCATCAGAACGTGGATAGAATATTCGCATGAGATATATTATCTATTACCGTCAGAACGTAGATAATACACTCGCATGGAAGAGACACCAGAGATACCGAGGTATATAATAGGTGACCTACCGAAAACATGAATTGGTATATATGCCAAAACACTCATCATCCAAAACACAAACTGGTTAAAGGATGGATATTCGATTCTACAAAGAATACGAATCTTACTCTACTGGGGAAGATCAACAAAGGATTCCAACCCAAGAGTGAAAGAGATATATTATTCATTACCGTCAGAACGTGAATAATATACTCGAAAAGGAAGAGACACCAGAGATACCGGTTACTGGGTATATAATAGGTGGTCAACCAAAAAGAGAGACAATCGATACCAACAACAACAAGGTAAACGAAAGACAACTCACAGGGGATAAATTGCAAGCATCCGGCAATTATCCGAGAAACAACAAATATTCGACTCCGCAAAGGGAAATAACGAATCTTACTCGACCGGGGAAACACAAACGGCTTCGACTGAAGAGTGCATGAGATATATTATCCACTACCGTCAGAACGTGGATAACATATTCGCATGGAAGATTATCCACAACCGGTTACTGGGTTAACAAAGGATAAATCGACCGAAAAGAAAGGCATCGGGTTACCAAAACTAGGTATATAAAGATGACCAATCAAAGGTGAAGGTGAGAAAAACAAGAAAGGGGGGTTTGAATTGTTGGAAAATAAGCGCTTTTTCAAAATAAAGACCACACAAGGAATTTATACTGGTTCGCTTATAACACAAGGCTACTCCAGTCCACCCGGCCAATGTGATTTCGCCTTCAACAAGGACTTAATCCACTAATCTTGAAAGATTGTTTACAACCAACGTCTAAGAGAAAGATCTCTTAGTCCTCTCAAGTATACAGACTGCGCAGAGTCACTTGAGGAAATAAAACACTAGATAAAAAGACTATGTAATCTAGAGTGCTTCTAAGATAAGCAAATATTACAACAGTAGGAAAAAGAGTGTTTCACGTTCTAAGCAAAAGCTTTGTGAAAGATTGAGAGAGAGAGAATGTTTCAGTGTATGCTTACGCACGTCTCAATGTTGATTGTTGTCCTTTATATAGGAGTGAAAGGACCGTTGAAATTGATGGCAGATAATTTTTCTTGAATAGGAATTAATGCCATAACTTCTGTTGTTTCTTGCCAAAACAACTTTGCCTCCCCGAATAACTTCTTTCCAAATATAGTTCCTTTCCATTTGAGTTTGAAGTTAACGTTACTCTTTCTGTATTAGGAAATCCATTATCAAGGTCTGCGTGACTCTGGGAATCTTGGAATCTTGCTGTGTTGATTCGGAGCTTCTGATGTTTATCTTAAGGAGTTCTGATGATGTCTTCAGATGACGCTGAGAGCTTCTGGAATGATATACCGTTGTTCAGATTCAGAACTTCTAGAGTGCACTTCTTCTTCAGATGCTTCTGATATTCTGTTGTTTTATTCAGAGTTAGAACTTCTTGAGCGTGTTTCTACTTCAGATGCTTCTGATCTTCTGATAATTTGTATCTGATATGATTTTGTATCTGATGACGTCATCAGATCTCTTCCTTTTTTCCTTAGAACCCTGCACACTTAGAAACTTTTCGTTAGGGTGCCATTTTTGGTTTCATCCTTTGTTATCATCAAAATCATGGAATCTGTTGTAGAACAATTTTTGTTCTTACAATCTCCCCCTTTTTGATGATGACAAAACAAACTTAAATAGCAGATGAAACAGGAAATATCAGATCAGGAGCTCCCCCTGAGATGAGCTAGGGAGTTCAAAAGTTCTTACCAGAGCTTCCAAGCAATGAAGTTTCGATACTATCTGCAATTTCTTAAGTCCAATGTTAGATGAATTTATTTTTAAGAAAAGCATGTTGCAGAGTGCTTAGGGTATTAGGCAATTTTCATCAGAGCTATATTGATTTCTCCCCCTTTTTGTCAGAATCAAAAAGACTTAAACAAAATAATCAAAAAGATATTATATTCAGATAATAGAGCAACAGAGACAATGGCAAGAAAGCAAACAAGCAAACATCAGAACAAGGAAAACAAGGCAACAAACAAAAAATCCTAAGTGCCTAAGGGTTGGGAGGCGGAGGCATTCTCTGAAGCAGTTGAGCCAGCATGTTCTGAATGTTGTCGTTGACGGTGTCCTATTTGTCCATTCTGGCTCTGAGTTCCTTCTGGTCTTTCTTAAGTTCTTCAAGTGTCTGGAGAACCATAGGGACAACAGTGGAGGACTCCCCCTAAGTCAGAGCACTCTGTGCTTCAGCAGCGGCCTTCGCTTCAGCTTCAGCAGCAGCTTGTGCTTCAGCTTCAGCAGCAGCAGCAGCATCGGCCAGAGCTTTGGCTTCAGCTTCCTTTGCCCTTTGGATTTCTGCTTGTCGAGCTCTTTCTTCTTCTTGTCTTCTTGCTTCTTCTTCAGCTTCTCTGGAAAGTCTTTCCTGTAGTCTTGCCTTAGCATCTTTGATGAAGTCGTTTCTGACTTGCTCAGAGATGTGCTTTAGTTTGAAAGCTTCATAAGTCATCCAGCCAATGACTCTGTTCCAGTGTGTCCTTACAGAGTCAGGATCATCACTGATGCCAGAGTTAATGGTCAGAGACTTGACCTTCTGTACTGAAGCCCCTGCGAACAACATTATGGCTTCCTCAAGGGTAGGCATGGAATGTTCAGGTTCAGGTTCAGATGTTTGGGGTGGAGAGTTTGGAGGGCTTAAGTTTAGTGTTTGAGGCTCAGGTTCAGGTTCAGCGGAAGTGTTTGGACGGATAGTTTCAGAGGTATGAAGGTCAGAGGGCTGGAGTTCAGATGGAATGAGGGTTGGTTGTTCTGTGGATGGTGAAGTTACTTCAGGTGGAGGTTGTGTTGGTTGTTGAGTGTTTTGGTTTAGAGAATAAAGGTGGGCTAGAGTGGGAGAAGCGGGATCAGAAGGTTCTGGGTCAGAGGAGAGGATAAGGTAAGGGGGTGATTCTGGGTTTGAAGATGAAGAGGTGGTTTGATTGAGTTCTTCAGCTTCGGATAGAGGTAGTGATGTATGGGCAAGATTAAATTTAGGTCGAGGTTGTGAGGTTCTGGTTGTAGAAGTTGGGGTTTCAGAGGTGGTGTAGATAGGTGCTGGGAGAGGATTAGAGGAAGCCACAGGAGGTTCAGAGGGAATAGAGGGAGCAGACTTACCAGTAGATAGTTGTAGAGGCGCTGGAGATCTTGTTTCAGAAGTTTCTCCTAGCCTTGCTTTCTTTGCCTTTGAAGACTTCTTTTCAAAGGGACCTCTTTTGAACTTGACGAAGTCAGATTCTGAATCCAGCATATCATCTAGTCTGAAGTCAGAGATGTCAACTCCTTCATCCTTCAGACGCTGCATATAGTGAAGGATTTCTTCTCTGGGTTCATTCTTGTAGAACCTTGCAAGACCATGTGGCAGCTTCCTCTGATCTTTCAAGGCGTCCCAAGAGGTGTCCAACATGGGTTTGACTTGAATCTTCTTCAAAATTCCCATAGACTTCAGATTTCTGGCGTTCAGAGGCCTTCCAGTATCTATCGCCAGATCTTCCATAAGTTTGTTCTTCTCCAGATGATCTACAAGCCCATTTTCGATCAGAACATCAGACAAAAGTCTTCACATAGGGATGTAGGTTATGGGTTTCATGTTGTTTCTGGTCTCCCGTACAGAATCTCTGAGATACTTGAAGAGTAGTGCTGGGAGGCAGAGCTTCAAACCTTTGTGAATGCAATACAGAATGCACTTCTGATCTGTATTGATGTAGTCAGAGGAGTTTGATGCTGGGCGGTGATGAATGGTTCCCAGAATGATCTTGAGCCATACTCTGAGGTTCTGATGAAGTTCTTTGTTCTTTGACGGATTGCCTTCAGTGTTAGGTTTGAAGATGGTGGGATTAATTACTTGAGCAATGTACCTTGATCTAGGGTTGATGTCGTAGATCCTTCTTCCTTCAGTTTTCTCCATGTTCAGTAAAGAAGCAATTGACTTTTCAGTAATCACTATCTTGACCCCCAACACGTAGGAGACGATGAAATGGTCATCAGCGTCAGCAAATCTCCAGAATTCTTTGATGAGGTATGGGTAAACAGGGCCATAGAGCCGTTGAAAGTAGTTTTCCCAACCTTGTTGACGAAGTTCTTCAGTAAGATCTACTCCATTCCTTTTCATGTTATTGAAGTCTACCAGTGATTCACATAAAACTTCCAGTCCCTCAAAGGGAGTTGCCAGGTTGATATGAGGCTCACGATCAAGAACATGGGGTTCCTTGTACACTGGAGTAATGGATACGCCTGTAACTGTTGGAGTGGGAATGCTTGTGCTTTGGGTTGTGGTGCTTGATTCCATTTGTTGAGAAAAGTTGAAAACTTGTTGTTGTTGAGCATCCATTGTTGATGAAGATGAGTTGAAGATGAACTGCTTGCAGAAATGCTTCAGAGAATAGGTTTGAGAATGAGTGAGAGTGAAAAGTGTGTGAAGTGTGAGAGGAGTGTTTAAATACCCTAAACAAAAACACATGCAAAACGACACACAAAACAGCGTTAGCACAAAAACCAAGTTAGCACGCTTGGGGGAAAAATGATTATGGCTCGTTAATGAATGTCTAATCCCAACAGTATGCACACTGCTCGAGGAGATCTCAAACGTCTGGCCTTTGAATTTCTTCTGGACAGCTGTCTAGAAGTTCCAAGGTTAGAAGCTAAGTGCTCCACGTGGTTTGATGTATCTGATCTTCAGGAATACCAAAGGATTGGTTCCTGGAGATTTCTAACTCAGATATCTTCTTAACTTGGTAGAAGTATCAGAGTCAGAGACAGAAGCTCATTTGTTTATGTCAGAGTCTCATTTTACATCTTCAGAGGCACAATTTATTCAGGGCAATTTTGAATGTTCAGATTTTTTAAGATAAAAAGAAATCTATCTTCAGCTAAAGGCTTAGTAAATATATCTGCCCATTGATGATCTGTATCAATGAACTTCAATGTTACTATCCCTTTCTGAACATAGTCTCTGATAAAATGATGTTTTATTTCAATGTGCTTAGCTCTGGAGTGTAGAATGGGATTCTTACTTAGACAAATGGCAGCAGTGTTATCACAGAAGATAGGAATGTTACTCTCGAAGATTTGCAGATCTTCTAACTGATTCTTCATCCAGAGCATCTGAGTTGTGCACAGTGATGCTGAGATGTATTCTGCTTTTGCAGTAGATAAAGCGATAGTTGACTGTCTCTTGCTGGCCCAGGATATCAGATTGTTTCCTAGGAGCTGGCAATTTCCAGATGTGCTTTTTCGTTCTAGTCTATCTCCTGCATAATCTGCATCACAGTAACCCGAAAGTCTATACTCTGATGTTTTCTTATACATCCGGCCCAGGTTAGGAATTCCTTTCAGATATTTGAGAATTCTCTTAACTGCTGTTAAGTGAGTTTCTCTAGGATCTGATTGGAATCTGGCACAGAGACAGACACTAAAGAGAATATCAGGTCGAGTAGCAGTTAGATAGAGAAGAGAGCCTATCATACCTCGATAGAGCTTCTGACAAACCTTTTTGCTTACTTCTTCCTTTTCAAGAATGCATGTTGGATGCATGGGAGTTTTTGCAGAGTTGCAGTCAGCCATGTCAAATTTCTTCAGAACATCTTTAATGTATTTGCTTTGATGAACGTACGTGACTTCTGAAGTTTGATTAATTTGAATTCCCAGAAAGAACTTTAGTTCTTGCATTAAGCTCATTTCAAATTCTGCCTGCATTAACTCAGAGAATTCTTGACAAACAGAGGCGTTAGCTGAACCAAAAATAATATCATCAACATATATCTGGCATATCATGAGATCATTGTTAAGGTTCTTACAGAAGAGTGTGGAGTCAACTTTTCCTCTGATAAAATTGTGTTCCAGAAGAAAATTGCTTAAACGTTCATACCAAGCTCTGGGAGCTTGTTTAAGTCCATATAAAGATTTTTTAAGTTTAAAGACATGTTCTGGAAATTTTGGATTTTCAAAACCTGGAGGTTGGTTGACATACACTTCTTCTCATATATAACCATTAAGGAATGCGCTCTTGACATCCATTTGATATAATTTGATAGAGTGGTTTATAGCAAAAGATACAAGAAGACGAATAGATTCTAACCTTGCGACTGGAGCAAAGGTTTCATTGTAGTCAATACCTTCTTGTTGACTGTAACCTTGAGCTACCAGTCGAGCTTTGTTTCTGACGACTTCTCCTTTCTCATTCAGCTTGTTTCTGAATACCCATCTGGTTCCAATAACGTGAATGCCTCTGGGCTTAGGAACAAGATCCCAGACATCATTCTTTGTGAATTGATCTAATTCTTCTTGCATGGCTGAAACCCGATCGTTATCTTGAAGTGCTTCATCATAGGACGTAGGCTCGATCAGAGACACTAGTCCCAGAGGAGTATCTTCAGAGGTCCTGAAGGTAGATCTGGTTCTGACAGGTTCGTCCTTGTTGCCCAGAATCAAATCTTCAGATACGTTGATACGACTTTTAACTTTCTTTGGGATTACTGGGGAAATAATTTCCTCAGAGTTCTGAGTGGCAGTTGCTTCTGGAGCTTTATCAGATCCTGCAAGAGTGATTTCTAAATCTGCAAAGTTTTCAACTAGCTTTGACTTTTCAGGGTCAAGCTTATCGTCAAATTTGACATGAATTGATTCTTCCACAATTTTGGTTTCTGTGTTGAATACTCTGTAGCCTTTAGAGCGTTCTGAGTATCCTAACATAATACCTTTCTGTGCTTTGGAATCAAACTTGTTCAGATGTTCTTTAGTGTTTAAAATAAAGCAAGAACATCCAAATGGATGAAAATATGAAATGTTTGGTTTCCTTCCTTTACACAGTTCATAGGGAGTCTTATCCAGAATAGGTCTTATGAAGATTCTATTCTGAATGTAACACGATGTATTTACAGCTTCGGCCCAAAAGTGCTTTGCCACATTAGTTTCATTGATCATAGTTCTGGCCATCTCTTGGAGTGTCCTATTCTTCCTCTCTACAACTCCATTTTATTGTGGAGTTCTAGGGCAGGAGAAATCATGGGATATTCCATTAGAGTCAAATAATTCCTCAAAGGGTTTATTTTCAAATTCCCCACCATGATCACTTCTGACTCTGGTAATCTTAGAGTCAAATTCTTTTTGCACTTTGGAGCAGAAACTAGTGAATACAGAGTGACACTCACTCTTGTGCTTTAGGAATTTCACCCATGTCCAGCGACTGTAATCATCAACAATGACTAGTCCATACTTCTTTCCATTGACTGATGCTGTTTTCACAGGACCAAATAGGTCAATGTGGAGAAGTTCCAGAGGCTTAGAGGTAGTAACAATAGTTTTCTTTTTAAAAGATGTTTTTGAAAAATTTCCTTTCCGACATGCTTCACATAGAGCATCTGAAGAAAACTTCAGTTTAGGTAGGCCTCTGACTAACTCGAGTTTATTTAGCTAAGATAGTTTTCTCATGCTAATGTGGCCCAAGCGTCTATGCCATACCCATTGCTCTTCGTGAACAGACATCAGACATTTAACATTTTGTTCTTTTAAATCAGAAAGATTAATTTTATAAATATTGTTTTTCCTCTTGCCTGTGAATAGGACTGACCCATTGTTTTGATTTATGGCTTTACATGTTTTTTGATTAAATATCACGTCATAACCGTTATCACTTAATTGACTTATGGATAACAAATTATGCATTAATCCTTCTACGTAAAGAACATCAGATATAGAGGGAAGAGTACCATTACCAATAGTTCCGGAGCCTCTGATCCTTCCTTTCTGATCTCCTCCGAAGCCTACGAATCTAGCGTCTTTAAGTTCCAGGCTTTGGAACATAGACTTTCTTCCCGTCATGTGTCGCGAGCATCCAGAGTCCAGGTACCATGACTGGTGTCTGAACTTTGCTGCATAGGATATCTGCAACATAAACAATCTTATCTTTTGGTACCCAGAGTCTCTTGGGTCCTTTCTGATTAGTTTTCCCAGAGTTTCTTATAACTTTGGGTTTTCTAGCATTTTCAAATTTTTGTTCTTGTGTGTGTGTATAGTGATATGAAAATGGAGATTTAAGTTGATCACCAGTAGAAGTTTTATCTTCCTTAGGATCATACCCAATTCCCTTTTTATTGTTCTGACTGACTCCATAAATCATGGATGCCATAGCACTCCTTCCTATCCCATTTTTCAGAAATTCTTGAAAGGCTTCTTCGTATTTATAAATTATTGTATTTGAAGTTTGTGGTGCTTGAGACAACGCTTCTTCCAATTCTAAACATTTTCTATTTGCTCCATCTCTTTCTAATGTTAAAGATCTGATTTTATCTTCTCGTGCTAGAATTGTCATCTCAAGTTTGCCACATTCTTCAAATTTTGCTTCAAGACAGCCTTTTATATTTTTAAACTTTTGTTTTAATTTCTGATATGAGCTAAGAGTTTCTGACAAGCATGATTCTAGATCAGATCAAGAGAGTTCAGAAAATACCTCTTCAGATTCTTCATCTGAGCTGCTTCTGGATGTGGTAGCCGTAAATGCCACATTGGCCTGTTCATCAGAGTCAAATTCTGATGAACCAGATTCACTATCATCCCAGGTAGCCATTAGTCCTTTCTTTGTCCTGAAGGTAATTTTCTTGAAACTTTCTTTTCTGGGATTGTCTTTCTTTAGCTTGGGGCATTCATTCCTATAGTGACCTGTTTCTTTACATTCATAACAAGTAATATCTTTGTTAGTTTTACCTTTTGAGGTTGATTCTGATCGATCCCCTCTGGGTCTTGGTCTTCTGAAGTTGTTGTTCCTCTTTTTCCAGAGTTGTTTAACTCTTCTGGTCAGGAGGGACAATTCTTCTTCATCATCAGAATCTTCTGGTTCAGAGTCATCAGCATCTTTAGTTTCTGCCTGGAAAGCTTTGGTTCTGTCAGATTTGCGTCTTTCAGATCTGGACTTTAAAGCTACAGACTTGTTCTTTTTCTGAGGCTCATCTTCCTCTAGTTCTATCTCATGGCTTCTGAGGGAACTGACAAGTTCTTCAAGACTGATATTGTTCATATCCTTTGACAGCTTCAGGGCAGTAACCATGGGTCTCCACTTCTTTGGCAAACTTCTGACTATCTTTTTGACGTGGTCTGCAGTTGTGTATCCTTTGTCTAGAACTTTGAGACCTGCAATTAGAGTTTGGAATCTAGAGAACATTACCTCTATGGCTTCGTCATCCTCCATTTTGAAAGCTTCATATTTCTGGATAAGCGCCAGAGCCTTTGTCTCTTTGACCTGAGAGTTTCCTTCATGAGTCATCCTCAGAGAGTCAAGGATGTCTTTGGTTGTTTCTCTGTTGGTGATCTTTTCATACTCGTTGTAAGATATAGCATTGAGAAGTATGGTTCTGGCCTTGTGGTGATTTTTGAAGACACGCTTCTGATCTTCTGACATCTTACTTCTGGGAACTTCAACTCCATTTTCTGAGACTGGAGGTGTGTATCCATCTGTGACAATGTCCCAGAGGTCAGCATCATAACCCAGAAAGAAACTTTCAATTCTATCTTTCCAGTAGTCGAATTTCTCTCCATCGAAGACAGGAGGCTTAGCATTGTAACTGTCTCTTTCATTTGTGTGGGCCATAGTTTTTCTCGTTCTGGATCTCTCTACACTATTAAATGTTTGATTAGAAAATCAATAACAGAGCCGAAGCTCTGATACCAATTGAAGGTGAGAAAAACAAGAAAGGGGGGTTTGAATTGTTGGAAAATAAGCGCTTTTTCAAAATAAAGACTACACAAGGAATTTATACTGGTTCGCTTATAACACAAGGCTACTCCAGTCCACCCGGCCAAGGTGATTTCTCCTTCAACAAGGACTTAATCCACTAATCTTGAAAGATTGTTTACAACCAACGTCTAAGAGAAAGATCTCTTAGTCCTCTCAAGTATACAGACTGCGCAGAGTCACTTGAGGAAATAAAACACTAGATAAAAAGACTATGTAATCTAGAGTGCTTCTAAGATAAGCAAATATTACAACAGTAGGAAAAAGAGTGTTTCACGTTCTAAGCAAAAGCTTTGTGAAAGATTGAGAGAGAGAGAGAATGTTTCAGTGTATGCTTGCGCACGTCTCAATGTTGATTGTTGTCCTTTATATAGGAGTGAAAGGACCGTTGAATTTGATGGCAGATAATTTTTCTTGAATAGGAATTAATGCCATAACTTCTGTTGTTTCTTGCCAAAACAACTTTGTCTCCCCAAATAACTTCTTTCCAAATATAGTTCCTTTCCATTTGAGTTTGAAGTTAACGTTACTCTTTCTGTATTAGGAAATCCATTATCAAGGTCTGCGTGACTCTGGGAATCTTGGAATCTTGTTGTGTTGATTCGGAGCTTCTGATGTTTATCTTAAGGAGTTCTGATGATGTCTTCAGATGACGCTGAGAGCTTCTGGAATGATATACCGTTGTTCAGATTCAGAACTTCTAGAGTGCACTTCTTCTTCAGATGCTTCTGATATTCTGTTGTTTTATTCAGAGTTAGAACTTCTTGAGCGTGTTTCTACTTCAGATGCTTCTGATCTTCTGATAATTTGTATCTGATATGGTTCTATATCTGATGACGTCATCAGATCTCTTCCTTCTTTCCTTAGAACCCTGCACACTTAGAAACTTTTCGTTAGGGTGCCATTTTTGGTTTCATCCTTTGTTATCATCAAAATCATGGAATCTGTTGTAGAACAATTTTTGTTCTTACAAAAGGGAGCAACAATCATTACCAAGCAAACGGGTAAATGAAAGAGGACTCGCTGGGGATGAATTGTATAAACAGCAATTATCCACAAGGGTTTGCTGGCGACTTCAAAAGGATAACATTGCAAGCATACGGCAATGATCCGGAAGACTACTGGGGATACAATTGCTAGCAACCGACAATTATCCACAAGCAAGGGAGGAATATCAACATCGAATATCGAATGAAGACAACCACAAAGAGTAACCATCATCGATTAGGATGAACAACAAGGTTAACTCTGCAAAGGGGCAAAATTAGGATTTACAACTACCGAATACGGGGTAGAAAACCAAAACTCTGGCTGGGGATAAAATTGCTAGCAACCGGCAATCATCCACAAAAAGCACAGACTCCGTTGGGAATAAAACCACAACAGCACAAAATCCACCATCAGCCAGAATGAACCACATAGGTTACATCTGCTAGGGGGAAAAGAGATAGGACTTACAACTATCGAATACGGGGTAGTAGCCATCAACTCTGATGAGGATAAAAGATATTAGGGTTTACATCCACCGAATACTGGGTAGAAGACCACAACTCCGTGTGGGAATGAAAGAATCACAATTCCGCATGGGAAACAAAATAGGGTTTATAAAAAACCACAAACTGCTGAAGAGCAGAAAAACTAGGATTTACAACTACCGAATACTGGGTAGAAAACCAAATCAACTCTTGTTGAGGAATAAAAGGTATATAACCACAAATTCCACCAAGAAGAGAGAACATAGGACTTACAACTACCAGTATAAGGGCAGAGGCCCAAAAAGATTCCGTTGGGGATAAAAGAATTAATGCCGGTTACTGGGAAAATTATTCATTTATTCCACAGGGAAGCACGAGAAACAGCTGACAAATAGCCAATTCGGGATCAAACCGAAAAGACAGACTGAATCAAGACACGCCCTAATGAGGATATAACTCAATAGGAAAATCTATCCCAATATATGTGTTGAGAGGAAACGGAAGAAACCGTCATCCACGAGGATAATCTCAGTGGGGAGCTGCAGAAGGAAAGACAAACACTTTCTGCCTATGGGGCTGACTCTATATGGAGAGATTTAAACGCCCGACATCTGCCTGGGAAGATCTATTGAAGAGATCTATGAAACGCATAGCAGGAGACAACAAACAAAAGATATATGGAAAAAATGCAACATGCATATCTGAATGTTTATGATTATGCATGAATATGCGTGATTTATGTTTGATGAATGCTGACAAAACAGACATATCTAACACAAACAGGCCCAGGAATCAAACGCCCGGTACTATACTTCCAGGGAAAAAACCAACTGGAAAGCCAATCTGCTGGAGATCCACATGTTGTAAAGCAAAGATCTGCGGGGAGGCAAAAGATCAGAGATATGAGAGAATCCCTGAGTGATGGATCAACAATCAACCCAACTGGAGTACAGAAAGTCACAACAGGCATAAACAGCCACAAAGACAAATCTGTTGGGGAGAAGGAGAAATCCCGAAATATCTGCAGGGGAATCTTCAGCATCAAAAGTTCATTGCACAAGCGAGGAATGCTATGAAAGCAAATCCCACGCAACTCCACTGGGGAACAACCCACTGAGGGAGAACAGATCATCCACGTAGAATCTACTGCACAAACAACTCTACCTGGGGAGAACACACATAGCCATTCTATCGGGAATACACCCGCTGAAGGAAAAAACAGATCACACAAGTAGATTCTACATCAAGCCACTCTACTGAGGATCAAAAGCAATCAAGAAATCAACCCAATCTCTGGATGCTAGACCACCAACCAACCTTACTGGGGAAACAGAGATTCCAACAAGCAGAAACTACTACAAAAGCAACTATGTCGAGGATATCAGCTATGGCAGAGACTCTGAGGGGAATTATCACAGATGCAATCCTGACTCTGTTGGGCATACCAACTCTTTTGGGGATTTTGCATAAATACAATCCACCAAACTACAAATCTGTTGATGGCTCCACTGGGGAAATCCACTAAGGGATCCACTAGGGATATGGAAGAGAGCTGGGGAATCAACCACTAAATGTTGACTCTTCTGAGGAGGAACATCCACAACTGCTGAGGAGGAACATAATCACTACTCTGCTGAAGGAATAAGCGCACTAATGGGGAGATAGCAACTCCTCTGGCGACTGGGCCGAGAAAGAGGGTACTGCTGGAGCAAACGAAGTCTTCCACAAGCACTCTGCCCTGGGGATATATCACAAATTCCACTAGCGATTGTGCTGAGGAAAGATAGCAACAACCCTGCTTGCGACAATGTTGGGGAAAGCGGTAAAGTACCGAGATATCAATCCACCAACCACTGAATCTTCAAAAAGAAAGCCACCATGCTGAGGAGAGAAACAACAACTCTGCTAGCGACTGCACTGGGGGGAGACTACTGCTGGAGAAGAAAACGAAGTCTTCAACAACATCTGCTTGGGGAACAACCCCTCACAACAACCCTGTTTGGGGAACAACCCCTACAATAAAGCAGGATAAAGAGGATACAACCATGCCAGGAATATGAACAAATGTCTTACCTATTGGAAATCATGCCACCCTTGGGAGAGCACTGAGAAATTCTTGAGTATCCTTTCATCATTGTGAATGTTCACTTTGTTTAAAACAACAAACTTTGAAAAATTTATTTGTTTAAAACAATGACATTTTATCAATTAAAACATGCAAACATTTGTTGAATTGAAACAAATAAGAATGCAAATAATTGGATAAAAAGCTCAAATTGATTTGATGGAATGGTAGCCTGCAAATGGCAAGACTCCATAGATCTGTACAAATTTGAAATCAGTGATATATATTGGAAGAGGGCTACATTGAACATAATGATCCTTTCGCTACCAATTTGAATCTCGATGTATTCGAAGCTTCAGTTGATGACGAATCGAGAACCTCTGACGAAAAGACAGCTGCGGAACAGAAAGTCTGTTGGTGATCTTTTCATACTCGTTGTAAGATATAGCATTGAGAAGTATGGTTCTGGCCTTGTGGTGATTTTTGAAGACACGCTTCTGATCTTCTGACATCTTACTTCTGGGAACTTCAACTCCATTTTCTGAGACTGGAGGTGTGTATCCATCTGTGACAATGTCCCAGAGGTCAGCATCATAACCCAGAAAGAAACTTTCAATTCTATCTTTCCAGTAGTCGAATTTCTCTCCATTGAAGACAGGAGGCTTAGCATTGTAACTGTCTCTTTCATTTGTGTGGGCCATAGTTTTTCTCGTTCTGGATCTCTCTACACTATTAAATGTTTTATTAGAAAATCAATAACAGAGCCGAAGCTCTGATACCAATTGAAGGTGAGAAAAACAAGAAAGGGGGGTTTGAATTGTTGGAAAATAAGCGCTTTTTCAAAATAAAGACTACACAAGGAATTTATACTGGTTCGCTTATAACACAAGGCTACTCCAGTCCACCCTGCCAAGGTGATTTCGCCTTCAACAAGGACTTAATCCACTAATCTTGAAAGATTGTTTACAACCAACGTCTAAGAGAAAGATCTCTTAGTCCTCTCAAGTATACAGACTGCGCAGAGTCACTTGAGGAAATAAAACACTAGATAAAAAGACTATGTAATCTAGAGTGCTTCTAAGATAAGCAAATATTACAACAGTAGGAAAAAAAGTGTTTCACGTTCTAAGCAAAAGCTTTGTGAAAGATTGAGAGAGAGAGAGAATGTTTCAGTGTATGCTTGCGCACGTCTCAATGTTGATTGTTGTCCTTTATATAGGAGTGAAAGGACCGTTGAAATTGATGGCAGATAATTTTTCTTGAATAGGAATTAATGCCATAACTTCTGTTGTTTCTTGCCAAAACAACTTTGTCTCCCCGAATAACTTATTTCCAAATATAGTTCCTTTCCATTTGAGTTTGAAGTTAACGTTACTCTTTCTGTATTAGGAAATCCATTATCAAGGTCTGCGTGACTCTGGGAATCTTGGAATCTTGTTGTGTTGATTCGGAGCTTCTGATGTTTATCTTAAGGAGTTCTGATGATGTCTTCAGATGACGCTTAGAGCTTCTGGAATGATATACCGTTGTTCAGAGTCAGAACTTCTAGAGTGCACTTCTTCTTCAGATGCTTCTGATATTCTGTTGTTTTGCTCAGAGTTAGAACTTCTTGAGCGTGTTTCTACTTCAGATGCTTCTGATCTTCTGATAATTTGTATCTGATATGGTTCTATATCTGATGACGTCATCAGATCTCTTCCTTCTTTCCTTAGAACCCTGCACACTTAGAAACTTTTCGTTAGGGTACCATTTTTGGTTTCATCCTTTGTTATCATCAAAATCATGGAATCTGTTGTAGAACAATTTTTGTTCTTACAAAAGGGAGCAACAATCATTACCAAGCAAACGGGTAAATGAAAGAGGACTCGCTGGGGATGAATTGTATAAACAGCAATTATCCATAAGGGTTTGCTGGCGACTTCAAAAGGATAACATTGCAAGCATACGGCAATGATCCGGAAGACTACTGGGGATACAATTGCTAGCAACCGACAATTATCCACAAGCAAGGGAGGAATATCAACATCGAATATCGAATGAAGACAACCACAAAGAGTAACCATCATCGATTAGGATGAACAACAAGGTTAACTCTGCAAAGGGGCAAAATTAGGATTTACAACTACCGAATACGGGGTAGAAAACCAAAACTCTGGCTGGGGATAAAATTGCTAGCAACCGGCAATCATCCACAAAAAGCACAGACTCCGTTGGGAATAAAACCACAACAGCACAAAATCCACCATCAGCCAGAATGAACCACAAAGGTTACATCTGCTAGGGGGAAAAGAGATAGGACTTACAACTACCGAATACAGGGTAGTAGCCATCAACTTTGATGAGGATAAAAGATATTAGGGTTTACATCCATCGAATACTGGGTAGAAGACCACAACTCCGTGTGGGAATGAAAGAATCACAATTCCGCACGGGAAACAAAATAGGGTTTATAAAAAACCACAAACTGCTGAAGAGCAGAAAAACTAGGATTTACAACTACCGAATACTGGGTAGAAAACCAAATCAACTCTTGCTGAGGAATAAAAGGTATATAACCACAAATTCCACCAAGAAGAGAGAACATAGGACTTACAACTACCGGTATAAGGGTAGAGGCCCAAAAAGATTCCGCTGGGGATAAAAGAATTAATGCCGGTTACTGGACAAATTATTCATTTATTCCATAGGGAAGCACGAGAAACAGCTGACAAATAGCCAATTCGGGATCAAACCGAAAAGACAGACTGAATCAAGACACGCCCTAATGAGGATATAACTCAATAGGAAAATCTCAGTGGGGAGCTGCAGAAGGAAAGACAAACACTTTCTGCCTATGGGGCTGACTCTATATGGAGAGATTTAAACGCCCGACATCTGCCTGGGAAGATCTATTGAAGAGATCTATGAAACCCATAGCAGGAGACAACAAACAAAAGATATATGGCAAAAATGCAACATGCATATCTGAATGTTTATGATTATGCATGAATATGCGTGATTTATGTTTGATGAATGCTGACAAAACAGACATATCTAACACAAACAGGCCCAGGAATCAAACGCCCGGTACTATACTTCCAGGGAAAAAACCAACTGGAAAGCCAATCTGCTGGAGATCCACATGTTGTAAAGCAAAGATCTGCAGGGAGGCAAAAGATCAGAGATATGAGAGAATCCCTGAGTGATGGATCAACAATCAACCCAACTGGAGTACAGAAAGTCACAACAGGCATAAACAGCCACAAAGACAAATCTGTTGGGGAGAAGGAGAAATCCCGAAATATCTGCAGGGGAATCTTCAGCATCAAAAGTTCATTGCACAAGCGAGGAATGCTATGAAAGCAAATCCCACGCAACTCCACTGGGGAACAACCCACTGAGGGAGAACAGATCATCCACGTAGAATCTACTGCACAAACAACTCTACCTGGGGAGAACACACATAGCCATTCTATCGGGAATACACCCGCTGAAGGAAAAAACAGATCATACAAGTAGATTCTACATCAAGCCACTCTACTGAGGATCAAAAGCAATCAGGAAATCAACCCAATCTCTGGATGCTAGACCACCAACCAACCTTACTGGGGAAACAGAGATTCCAACAAGCAGAAACTACTACAAAAGCAACTCTGACGAGGATATCAGCTATGGCAGAGACTCTGAGGGGAATTATCACAGATGCAATCCTGACTCTGTTGGGCATACCAACTCTTTTGGGGATTTTGCATAAATACAATCCACCAAACTACAAATCTGTTGATGGCTCCACTGGGGAAATCCACTAAAGGATCCACTAGGGATATGGAAGAGAGCTGGGGAATCAACCACTAAATGTTGACTCTTCTGAGGAGGAACATCCACAACTGCTGAGGAGGAACATAATCACTACTCTGCTGAAGGAATAAGCGCACTAATGGGGAGATAGCAACTCCTCTGGCGACTTGGCCGGGAAAGAGGGTACTGCTGGAGCAAACGAAGTCTTCCACAAGCACTCTGCCCTGGGGATATATCACAAATTCCACTAGCGATTGTGCTGAGGAAAGATAGCAACAACCCTGCTTGCGACAATGTTGGGGAAAGCGGTAAAGTACCGAGATATCAATCCACCAACCACTAAATCTTCAAAAAGAAAGCCACCATGCTGAGGAGAGAAACAACAACTCTGCTAGCGACTGCACTGGGGGAGACTACTGCTGGAGAAGAAAACGAAGTCTTCAACAACATCTGCTTGGGGAACAACCCCTCACAACAACCCTGTTTGGGGAACAACCCCTACAATAAAGCAGGATAAAGAGGATACAACCATGCCAGGAATATGAACAAATGTCTTACCTGTTGGAAATCATGCCACCCTTGGGAGAGCACTGAGAAATTCTTGAGTATCCTTTCATCATTGTGAATGTTCACTTTGTTTAAAACAACAAATTTTGAAAAATTTATTTGTTTAAAACAATGACATTTTATCAATTAAAACATGCAAAACATTTGTTGAATTGAAACAAATAAGAATGCAAATAATTGGATAAAAAGCTCAAATTGATTTGATGGAATGGTAGCCTGCAAATGGCAAGACTCCATAGATCTGTACAAATTTGAAATCAGTGATATATATTGGAAGAGGGCTACATTGAACATAATGATCCTTTCTCTACCAATTTGAATCTCGATGTATTCGAAGCTTCAATTGATGACGAATCGAGAACCTCTGACGAAAAGACAGCTGCGGAACAGAAAGTCTTGTCAGGATGCAGTTACTTGCCAAATCCCTAATTTTTGCCTAGATTGCCCCAGGGTGAGGTACTCAACCTAGCGAGATGAAAATATACTCTTTTTTCAAGTCTCTAACTTTTGCCTGGATCGCCCTTTCGGGTTCTCCACCGAGACGCTCATTTTTGCCTAAGCCGCCCTTTCAGGTTTTCAACTTAGCGAACTATTCTGTTTTTCATTTGCATATACTTTTTTTTAGGCAAAGTATTTCTTGACTGCATCTGAATTCACAGGACGAGTGAAATCCTCCCCATCCATTGTTGTAAGCATCAAAGCACCGCCTGAAAAGGCTCTCTTAACAACATATAGACCCTCGTAGTTTGGAGTCCACTTGCCCCTGGAATCGGGCGCGAAAGACAAGACTTTCTTGAACACAAGGTCACCTTCTCGGAACACACGAGGCTTGACCTTCTTATCAAATGCTTTTTTCATTCTCTGCTGATATAACTGACCATGACACATGGCAGTCAATCGCTTCTCTTCAATCAAATTCAACTGGTCATAACGACTCTGAATCCATTCAGCATCAGTCAACTTGGGGTTTGAGGGTATACTTTTCTTTTATTTATTTATTTATTTATTTATTTTTTAAATTTTTTTTTTGATTTTTGATTTTTTGATCTTGTTTTTTTTATTTTCACCCTCCTTCTTTTTTTTTTTTTTTTACATTTGTAATGCCCCAGTTTGACTATTTTTGCTGATTCTTAAGATGCAGCTGAATGATCTTCTTTTTATGCTCAAGAAGTCGGGTAATCTCGTCAGGAATCCCCTTCAACATCATCTTCCTTTGCCTCGAATACAGGGAATTCAAGATTGGGAGATGGCGTTGGATCATTATGTTCAATGGGTTTAGAAATCCCTGCATAATGATTTTGGATAATGATTATGCAGATGAAAAATGTTGCTTTTATTCTTGTTTTTATGGGTTTTTTGTGATCACTGATTTCATGCAAAAAAGCAAAAAGTGAAAACAAAAGGAAAAACAAATGTTTAACAATGCATTAATTGAATGAAATATCATTGTATAAATGCTGCCAACAATGTCATCACTTCTCCTTTTGGCATGGGAGAAGGGTTTTGAACAAAGCGAACCATTACTCTGATCTATGAATGACTGTAGGAACATCTACAGCGACCCAATTGCGGCAGACACCACCAGGGATGACAAAGTTGTCAGTATCCTCTGCATCTTCTTCCAAGATAGCAGCAGCTTCCTCAGCTTGATCAGCATGGCTGAAACCTCCACTCGTGAACAAACCTTGCTCGTTGAACGCCCCAGACGAATAGCCAATGCCAGCCCGTGATCTATTGTCTTCAAGCTCAATCATCTTCCCCAAACCAGCAACTGCGCCACATTCAATGGCCAGTTTCGCATCACGATAGGAAGCAAATGAAGGAGACTTTTTCTCAATTGGTTCATTAATAGACAAAGCTTGGAAAGGCGTTCCAACTTCATCTTCAGCATCAATGTATGAGAAAGAAGACAAGTGGCTAACCAGGAATAAATCCATCAAAAGCACTTAGTTTGGCGAATTCCTCTTTGAGCTCACAGTTCTCTTGCTCAAGATGATCCATCAAATCTAGAAGAGTTGGCTCTAGTGTAATACCGACGAAGTGCGTCTTCAAAATAAATGAAGAGCAACAGGGATCAGACCACAGGACAGGAGACCGAGAACAACACCTGCTTATGCAAATGATGCATGAAGTGTTTGTGCATATGATTTGTTTTTATTTCAAAGGAACTCGAGGGTTTTATTCGCAAACTTTGAAATATTAAGCATTTTATCGCATATGGAAATTATTTCGTCAAATATTCTTTGTCTTTCCATGTTTGAAAATTTTTGCAAAGAAACCCCTTATGTTCCTTGAAAAAAAAAATCTCATTTTTTGATGATATGGATGCAGATGAATGCATGAATGCATGAATGCAACAATCACACTCAAGGATCAAGCAAATCACACCAGACAAAGGTCATGGGAAAGCTCATTGTATCCCTAATATAAATCATCCATTTTGGTGGATTATGGTTTTCACCTTATTGACACCCAAGTTCCATTGATATTAACAATACATGAACTGGCTCGAACATCCTTAATATCAATCATCCATTTTGGCGGATTATGGTTTTCACCTTATCGACACCCAAGTTCCATTGATATTAAGGATATTTGAACGACTCAACCACGAATCACGGGTTTGCTGAGAGTCACGAGCATGGAGTCTCGGTTAAGAACCACCCAAAGGGAGTGTACTAGGGTTTAAACCTGCCGAACATGTTCTACCAGAGGTTCCCATGATCATCGTCCCATCTTTCGGATATTATCGGAGGAACGAATACTCGTATTCCAAAAATATTCTCAAGAGAGACTCTTATGAGTGTAGTATCGCGTAACAATCGCATCAGAACTGACATCTGAACGACCTCCGCACTACGTCCTAAAAATAGGCCAAGATGGGCTTGGTAAACTAAGGTCCTTGGCTTCTAAGGCACATGATTGAAAGAATAATGCCTAACCACAAATAACTTGTGTGACATTATTAATCCAACATGACCTCCACCAAGTGAATGGACTCGCAAGTCAACTGGTTAAGGAATACTCCACACCAGTCAACAAGACTATGCCATTCTCCTATCCTAGAGTGCACTCGAGTTCGGGTATAGAACTCATCTCACAGAGACCACCAAAGCAAACAGCAATTGTATATCAAGCAATTCAAACATTACAATCAATACAGTTATCCCAAATTGTACAAAAATATGTCACATAACAGATAAACAAATATCATACAACAAGGGTGAAAAGTAGGCAAAACCACCAAGGAAGGTCTAATGTTGTCCCCAGCAGAGTCGCCACTTTTCTGTAGCGGTGTATTTGTCACTTTATGATTTATTGATTAAACCAAAAGCAAAGCATACAAAGAAATCGAGTCGCCACCGCACTTTTATTTATCCAAAGGATTGGCTAAAAAGCGAACAAAAGCCTAAGAAGTTTTACACATAGAAAACTAATGAAAAGATCAGAGATTCTGGGTAAGGGGTAAATTACGCAATGGGAAGGTGTTAGGCACCCAAAACATCCTAGGTACTCCTAGGGATCCCTTTTCACACTTGTTGTATAAAAAGTTTATTTGTTTATGACATATTGTGCAAACATGATTGGGAAGATGAGAAAAGAATATACAATTTTATTATTTTTGTGTTTGAACGGATGAACCCGTTGCCTACGTACCTTTCCATAAAAGGTAAAGGATCAAAATGCCGTAGTTCGGCTAAAAAATTTTCAAAATATGAGTGGGTTCATTTTAAAACAAGAGCACTAAGGCTTTTCATTATCATCGGGAGAAAACTCAACCAAGACCAATAATCCACCATGCAAGGATAGCTTCAACATACTAGTGAGGGGTTAACCCTATAATAAGTATGGAAGACTTACAATCAACTCACTAAGGATGTAGTGAGATTTACATCAACCACTATGAGAATTGAAACCTATGGCTAATGTATGAAAACATATCAACAATGGACAAAGCCACAAAACAATTGAATGGGTGTGATTAATTGATTATGAGTATTCACAAAAGGATGGTCAAAGTATGATTAGATTCAATTCAGAAAGAAGTATTATCAAAAGTGAAGTTTGAAAAGTCAAGGACTTAGGGTCCAGGTTTCTAATTTGAAAAGACATGAAAATGTTTGCACAACATGTATTTACAAGTTTCAAAAATCAACAAGTGAAAAGGGGGTTTGAAACAGAAAGGGTGTGGACGAAGGAGTGTAAAACTTCCAGAAGTTAACCTCTTGAAATCATATAGAAGATGATTCAAGTGTGTCCTTTGGAAAGAAGCAACAAAGCAAGTAAGCAAATAAAAAGTAAGGTGATACTGGATGCCAATCAATGGACTTATACCAATCTCACAAACAAAAGTGGATACCGGATACCAATAAATGGATTTACACCAATCTCCTAAAACAAAACAATGATACCGGATGCCAATCAATGGACTTATACCAATCTCTCAAAACAAAGGTGGATACCGGATACCAATCAATGGATTTACACCAATCTCCTAAAACAAACAAGGATATCAGATGCCAATAAATGGACTTATTCCAATCTCCTAAGATGAAACAAAACATGGATGTCAGATGCCAATTTATCTGGGCTTACTCTAATCTCCCAAAACAAAACAAAACATGGATGTTAGATCCCTATCTATCTGGGCTTACTCTAATCTCCCAAAACAAAACAAAACATGGATGTCAGATGCCAATCTATCTGGGATTATACCAATCTCCAAAGACAAAACAAAATATGGATGTCAGATGCCAATCTATCTGGACTTACTCTAATCTCCAAAGACAAAACAAAATATGGATGTCAGATGCCAATCTATCTGGACTTACTCTAATCTCCAAAGGATGATCATAGGAGTACAAATGCCAACAACATGGACTTACAATTGTATCCTCACACACAACAAACAAACAGAAACACTAAGCAAAGAGGACATAAGTGGCCAATGAAATGGTCTTACACTTAATCCCTTCCAAATCATAGGAACAATGGCCAATGAATGGACTTACAATTGATTCCTCAATGGACAACAAAGATGTGTCACAAAGATATGAAATGATGATCATGCAATAATGAACAATTAATGAGGATAAATGCACAAAGCACACAAGCAAGCATGCACATATGAATCAAGTAATCAATCAAATAAAGTCAATTAGCACTCACTATATACAAGCAATTTGGCTCAAGCAAGGGTTAGACTTGAAAGTCAACTGGAATGGGGTAAGTGGTGCTCTTAACCTTAACATTGAGAGTTAAGGTGAAGCAGATGAAAGGATATGAGGGGTGTGCCTCATTGCTCTTATCCCTGGTCAGGGAGAGCTTTGAATATCAGAAGGTGTGGGAGTTCAGAAAGTTGGGACTCTCTCCACAAGTTAAAGACTCTATAGATCTTGGGTTAAGATCCACAATGCTACAACATGTAATGTGAGCAAAGGGATGACACACAGACTAGTAGGAGATGGACTACACATCTCTTTTATCTACCAATTGCCTTATCAAAGGACTTTTCCTGCTTGGGGACAAAGATAAACAATCACAAGCATTGCGTCTTAAGGAGGACTTCAGACAGGTGCCTGGCCAAGTAACAGGCCAGGTCTTCCAGACTACATGAAGAAGAGAGGTTATACCTAATTGGTTAAGCAACCAAGCAAGTTCAAAATGAACTTAAGCAACTAATGTACCTGTGGAAACATCAAACAAATCAGTATACAACTCAGATAAACAACCAACAGTTAATGCAACAGACAACCAATATAGGCAAAGGCATAAGCCACAAGTCAATCCCAATTGAATCAACATCAACCTACAAAACACACATTAGTAATCAAAAGCAAATATCAAATGCTCTCAAGATGAGGCATCATCAATTGTATAACTTGTATGTGCAACCTGAAACAAAGCTTCAAACATGAGAAGCAAACCACTAGGACAAGGCCTAGGGTCAAAGGGGGAGAAATAATTCAAAACAGAACATCAAAATTGACAAGAATCAAGATTAATCAAATTAGAAACTATTCCAAAAGGTCTCATGTCAATAGCAATTACCAAAAGAATTTCATAATCAAAACATGTCAAGATAGGCAAGTTGAAACCATATTGAAGCAACAGAATGATCAAAGGCATATTAATTCCAGAATGACTCAATAAATCTCAAGAAAAATCATGGCTAAAAAGCACAAATCAAATGATCTACACACCAAAAATCATGGCATTTGGACAAGTATAAGCATGGCAATTAAATTCATCAAGTCATGGTAAGCATAAACAAGCTCAAAGGAAGCACAAATTGATACATCAAATTAAGGCAATCCTAAAACAAATATGACATGTGATAAATGACTCAAACCAAAGCCAAGACAAACTTCAATGTGTCTAGAAAGCATGTGCAAAATTTCAAGTCCATATGATAACGCATACGCATTTCACAAATCATGAAAGTTCAACACTCATCAAAAGTCCAAACATGACAATCCAGAAAAGAAAATCTCAAACAAATTGGAAATGGATCCAAAAATTCTACAAGTATTCACAAGCAATCCTAACATCCAGAAGGAGCATCATGCAAAAATTCAGATCATTTGGCATTTATTTGGCATAGTAAAGAAAATCAGCAAATCAAGCAAGCAAAGGTGTGACACACATTGTCACACCTACATTAATCATAGCATGTCTCAACATCCAAAAATGAGAAAAATGCAAACTATATACCAAAATGACCATTAGGATGCCTATTTTAATCATGCAAAATTTCACAATCATTGGAGTAATATCCATCATTTCACAATCAAAATGGTAACCAAGGTACAAGATAACACATGTATGAACATTCCCTAAGCAAAATAAAAATCCAACCGAGCACAAATTCTGGAAAAATAACCAAAAAATAGTAGACATCATGAGGATCAATGTGAAAAAAATCTCATGTCAATTGGATGCATATTTTTGGAGTTATGAATTTTTGAATGAATGAGAAAAATAAAAAAATATGAAAGCAAGGCATGAACATATGAGTACAAGATGGAAAAAATAAGGCAAGGCAATTTTGGAAAATGATGGAGCGGGGAATCGAAGAGAGAATTCATTTGAATATGAAAGCGCGCGCTACAAAACACGGTCGTTTAGACCGAAACCCTAGCCACATGCATGCATGCTGGGAGCGAAAATCCGCAGGAAAAGCTCATGAATCCGCAGGAAAATTCACAAGTAAGCTATGAAGGTTATAACAAATTCCGCAGGAAATTTCCAGCAAATGAAGAACACGATGAAGATCTTCATGATCTTCATCATCCAATTTTCCAGAAAAATTCAAAGTCACCAAAAACACAAATTGAGCATATATTCATGAAGATCTAACATCACACAACACGAATCAACATGCATTTCATCAAATAACAACATCATAAGCAATGGATCGAGCAAATCAACTTTGGACATGAAACTTTAAATCCACGAAACTCTCTCAATATAGCATGGAATCAAATGATTTTTGGCTCAGAATCACCACACAAGCAAGCTCTACAAATATCACATGATGAATTTAAGAAAAGAGAGGATCGAATTCACACCTCTTGTAGAGCAGCTTTCGATTTCAAGTGTTCTAGATCCTGGCAATGCTCCAATCGTATCCTAGCAACCTTGTATGAGTGAATGGAAGGATCTTTGATGCTTAATTGGCTTTGAATCCACGGATTTGATATTTCACCATTGATGAACTCTTGCTTGGAACAGCTTTAAATGGCACGAATTCAAGTAGATCCTGCTTGAATGTTGCTCAGTGATGATGCTTGATGATGAACAGAGCAAGAACAATGCAAGTTGCTTCAAGAATTGAGAGAAAAAAATGAGAGAAAAGTGAGAGCAAAAATTTGAGATCTGAATTTGTGAAGTGTGGTTACTGAATTTCTGTTAGGATTTGGCTTAAATACCCCCTCTTAATCCAATCCTTAATCATGCTTATCAAGTGGTAATGAGAATTAGCTCAAATGAAGTGCAAATGCAAAATGGCCATTTTACCCTATGCATGGTGTGCATGATGAACAGTGCACGTGGCTGCATGATTTTCACTCAAAAACACATTTTAAAACCATTGGCAATTGTAAAATACTCAAATGAATTACCAATTTTGAATTTTAGAAATTCCCTCCAAAAATCGAGATTTTTGCAAATGTTCATGAAATGAGAAATGATGCAATGTCATGCGAGATTATGATAGTAGGGATCAAGAGAGAAATGTTCCAAAAAGAACCACTTCAATTGGCCTTTTGGTTCAAAAGTTATGCAAGCTTGAAGTTCAAATTCCATTGACAAAGATTGATCCATAATTGCTTGATGATGTAATCTTGAGGAGAAGACCTTTCCATTTTTGGCAATTTGAAATTACAGGTCACTTACTATTTTTGGAAACTTTTCATATGACCTCAAATTCTTCCATGTTGATGTTTGACATGTTAAATGAGACTTGTATGGACATGAATGAGACCTCTCTAACCATCTCCCACCTTCAAATCCATGATTGAATGCACAGTTGACTTGTGTTGACTTTTCTAGGGTTTCAGCTGACCTAGCTATGCTCAGATGAAATTCAAGCCTCTTCCACTTGAGATCTTGATCCAAAATGATGTCATGGTTCATATGAACTCTTGTGAATGATCATGGTGCCCAAATTCTTCAGAATGGCCACCATCTATTGCTTAATGAATTGCCTTTGACTGGCTTGACCTAATGTTGCTTTATCTGCAAGTAACAAGGTTAGATGACATATTTTTGTACATTTGGTTAGTAAACAAATGAAAAGCAATGATATACAAATGCTAAACATGCTTGGTGATCAAAAA
Source organism: Lathyrus oleraceus (assembly GCF_024323335.1). Classification (NCBI taxonomy): domain Eukaryota; kingdom Viridiplantae; phylum Streptophyta; class Magnoliopsida; order Fabales; family Fabaceae; genus Lathyrus; species Lathyrus oleraceus. The sequence continues at coordinate 177,728,560 of NC_066581.1, forward strand.
TCACTCTCAAAAGATGACCCACCCACAGGGGAGGAAGCAAAGGTGCACAATGATCCTTGAGGCAATGATATGATATGATATGATGCCATGAGGGATCTTAGGGACAAAATTGGGGTCTTACACTTCCCATTGCATAACCAACCCCCTTACCCCGATCTCTGACATTTTTACTAGTTTTTGATTCGATAAAACTTTTAGGTTTTTGATCGCTTTCTAACCATTCCTTTGGATAAATAGAAGTGCGGTGGCGACTCGGCTTGTATGGTTTACCTTGGATTTAGTCAATATCTCTAATGGTAACGAGTACCCCGCTACAGAAATTAAAATCAATATGGTTAAGTTTATTTACAAGTTTGATTTAAGAAAAGAAGTTTTAAAATTCAATGACATAAGGCCAAAGTTTCTAATCATTAAAACATGACTAAGTTTAAAATCACAAGAAAAGAAAGTTTTTGAAAAGAGGGAGAGATTTTGAAATTAAATAAGTGGTAGGAGATGAAGAGACTCCCCTAAGCAAAAATTAAAAGTTCAGAGTTGAAAAGATCTGACCAATGGGATGCAATCCAATAGACAAGAATCTCATATAGAAACCCACTTTCCTTTGGACTTTAATCAAGCAATAAGAATTAAGCAATATCCAGACATTATGAAGATCAAGGCATCAAATAAAGATAGCCATATCCAAGCAAGCACTCAAATATATTAGTCTTCAGAGGTCTTCCAAATTATCAGATGAAATATTCCTTGATCAACTCAATACAAAACATCAGATATAGACAATAATAACAAAATAACAATTAAGCATGAAGACAGAGTAGCAAATCCAAGGGATCCAACGACTTGCATTAGATGAAGGCACAATCAAAGATATCTCAATCTCAGATGTTGGCATTGGCCAAGTCCTTTAGCATAGGGAATGTTGCCTAATTCTATGTCCAAAAGTTTAGATCAAATCCCAACAGACCACCAAATGTTTTTTAGGTTTTTTGTTGTTATTATGTGTTTTAAGGTCCTAAGGCCACAAACAAAACAAAAGACAAACAAACAATATATACAAGCACAAGATATGGCTCAAATGAGCAAAGTGAAAAGGACTTGAACCATAAACAGGTTGCATGAAATGTAAGTGGAAATCAATGATAAAGGTACTTGAAATTTAAAGTGCATAAAGTAAATGACTTGAAAGTAAAAGCAACCTTAATAGAAGTTAGTCAATGGTTAGTTCAGGTAGTGGTGAGTTTTAATTGATTAACTCATTTTTGGAGAACACTCAAGCATTCGTTCATAAGTATGAATCCTTAAACCAAGACATCTTCCATGAGAGGGGCTTTAACTTGGATAATTCAACAAGTATTCCACTAGCTCCCATGAACGGAAAAAAAGGTCAAGTTCCGACACAATGCCATGAAGAATGGGAGACTTATAATCTCACTTATTAGAAGTCACAACTATCTGAGGTCGGGCAATACAAATATAGGTGTTAATGCATTTTAGAGATTTTGTACAAAGAACCAAACTCCTAAAACATACCACACACTAAAAAAATGGGAAGACCTATGTCCGTCAGACTCATGTTGATTCATCTGACACAAGGTCGTTGATGAATCAACTAGCATTTAGACATTAGAGAAATCATTGGTCAATGATGGATTAAGGAAGAATAAGGATGAAGATGAAGAGGGGAGGGGAAATAGAAACCAAAATTGGTCATGAGAGAAATTTCATATGATCAATATTATCCATTCTTTTTGGGGGATGAAATGTACATTTCATCAAGCCCCTAAATCTAATGGTATTGATCAAACAAAAGGCAAATCAATCATGACCAAGGCCCAAACAGAAAGTCAAACATCACAAGACCATAAAAATGGCTCAACACAATTTTTGGACATTTAATCAATTAAAAATCAATTTAAAAATGAATTAAAATGCATTTTAATTTGGACAAAACCACAAATCCCTTGAAAACACCAAATAAACAGCAGAGGGATTTATCCTAGGTTAAACAAGGTCAAAGGACCATAGACAAAAAATTTCACAATTTTTAGAAAGTCATAAGTATTTTTACATAATTAAAATTATGCACAAAAACATTTAATTCATGAAAAATACCAAAATTAATCCCAAAAAAAATTCAAAATACGAAAGAGGAAAAGATTTAAAGATTTTTGGTGAAAGTCCCGTATTTTTTGGATTAAAAATGGATTTATTATGAAGTAAACAAAATAAGACTATTAAATGAAAATTTAGAAAATAAAGTATAATTCAAAAAAACAAGGGCTATTTGATCTCCCCCATTAATTGAGGTGGCAGATCTGATGGACAAGTGTGCGCGTCCCACCAAAGACCCGAGTCAATGCGCCACACCAATGTTAAGCAGAATCAAGGGCCAAGATTAAAACATTTTAAACAGATCTGATGGTTTAGAAGGCGCCAACGCACCACCAGAGTCAGGGCTCCGATCATCTTCTCCGGTGGACCTCACCGGACTGGTCCACCACAAACCATCACTAAAATGAAAAGTAAGGACATGGTTTTATAGGAAAAATGCTCAGGAGCTTGAATTTGACCTCCATTTCTTCCAATTCCAAGTATATTAAAAGATACATGTATTTGAAATTTGAGGTTCATGATCTGAGTTGCTTCGATTTGACCTCAAAGCAACTCAATCTTGTTGCCTACATTTGTAGGACTTCAGCCAACCAAAAATTAAAGAGAATGGTGAAGAATTGAGAGAGAATCAAAGGCTCAAAGTTTCTGAAAAGTTACCTCCGGGTAGCTTGAATATGGCTTGATCTTGATCTAAATTCACTTGGTTCTTCATCTTCTTTCTTCCAGTGACCAATTGAGATGAAAAAGGCAATGAATCCTTGGAGTTTGAATCTCAAAACAGAAGGTGAAGTTCTAACTCGGTTTCAAAGAAACCTTCAATGAATTCTTTAGGGCGAGGTTCTGAGCTAGCTTGGCGAGGCTTGGGAAAGGTGTGTGTGTAGTTCTGATGTAATTCACTTGTTTATATAGGCAAGGAAAGTGTTTTCTACACCATTTGAAATTTTACCAAAATTAGCAAGTTTGGTGCATGGATGCATGGGAATTAATTTAGGACCAATTCATGATGTGATCTTGCTCCAATTCGTGCCTAATGAGTACTCAAACATTAACATGTAAGCATGTAATAGGAAATAGTTATTTGAATTCAAATCTTGCAAAAATAAACCAATGAAAGGAACCATGCACAAGTCCCATCATCTTTGTCCAAATGAAGTGATCTTGGACTTTTTGGAAAGTTAACGTAAAGGGGAGCAACTTTGATGTTGAACACGTTTTCATTTGGATCTTGGATCATGATGAATTTTGAGGTGGAAGTTTGAGAAATCAGACATATTTGAAAATTTTCTAAGTACCAAGACAAATGACCACTTATTCCACCTTGAATAACTTTTGCTATGAGCTTCAAATGGAAACATTTGCTTAACCAAAGTTGTAGCTCTTGAATCCATCATAAGTTTGGTCCCAAATTTGACATCATTTGGATTTAACATTAGGGAGTTATGCATTTTAGAAGTTGAGGAAATATGCTTCTTCAATGATGATGGCCCAAAATGACCTATAATTTTTCCTCTTGGCACACGCCCTTGAAAGTTGAATTTGACATTTCTCAAAGAATAAAAGTTGGATAAGACATATTGAAATTGATCATGAAACTTGGATGACATTCATATCATAAAAATTGAGCAAGTTATGGTCCTTCGGAGTTAACATCCTAAATAGGACACAGACAAAATGACCTACAATCTCTCACCATAAAAACTGACTTTCCAAGATAAATTAGCTCTTGATGTCAACATGAAAGTTGTTTCGCATGTCATAAAGAGTAAATTTTATCTTAGAATGATTTTCATATGAAAAAAAATTTAGGAGATAGGGTCTAGGGAACCTCATTTTTGACTAATTGACTTTCTCTGGTCAACTTCTTTGAACCAACTCGCAAACTTGAACTCCTATTGATCTTTGAGACTCATGGAAGATCATATATGCATAAGATGATGTATAATGAAGTATTCCTTGATATATTTGATCAATTGTTGAAGAAACATTTTGAGGAAGTTACACAAGATACCCAGATGAATTAGGGCTTCCAAGGCAAACAAGATTTAAACTCTTGATGAATTCTTGATCAAAATGATAAATGAAGATCATGGGGATCCATATATGATGTTTAGAACCAATCTGACCATTCCCTGATTGATCTCTTGTCATGAGGATCTCAAACCATAGTTGTGAGATTGATAAGGCATAGGTGGATGCACACACTACCTACAAAAGAAACAAAGTTATACATAGACATATTTTTGGTATTTTGGTTAGTAAATAAAGAAAAATAAAATATGATACAATCAAAGGTGTCGGTGATGTTCCCCAATGCAAACCAATTGAATAAAGGGTAAGGAGGATGCCAAGGTGTGATCCCAAAGCCAATGCAAATGATGAGATATCATGAGGGATCTTAGGGTCAAAATTGGGGTCTTACAGCTGCACCTATTTAAGGACATTCTAGCTGAGGATGTGAAGGTTAAATCTTTGTATCAACTTAGTAGAATGGAATTAAATAACAACATTGAGAAATAAATTTTGGTCTCTAAGAGACCTCATGATGCATATGATGTGAATGTTAAAATAATCTTTATGGGGAACATATTGCCACAAAAGAAAAGAATCCGGAGAGACAAAAAGTCCACAGTAGCATAATGCATTCCGCAAGGAAAAATCATTGGGGAGACAGAGACTCTGGGGATGAAAGTTGTGTGTAGGCCAAGTTACAACCTGAAAACTGCTGGGAGACACAAGGGTATTTCCATGAAAATAAATCAATGGAAAGACTCGATCCGGGGATAAGGTTATCTGTAGGAGATTAGAGTGGATCAGAAAGAAGTTGAAATACTCAAACCAAACGAAATTCTATTTTACCAAGAAATGTGAATCCAAACTCAACTGGGAAGAGAAAAAACTTCAACACATAAGTAAAATAGATATTTTATCTATTACCGGTTACTGGGTAAGAAGATAATACACTAGGACAGAGGGACATCCGTTAGCAGTTAGGGAAAACCTATCAAGGATGACTCGCTAAGGAAAAAAAGGCATATCATTACCGGTTACTAGGGACGAATGACCTATTGGGGAAAGAAATCAAATAGGACTTACAACAACCAGTTATTGGGCAGAAGACCAAAGAGAGAATATCTATCACTAATTATAGTGAACATATCAAGGATAAGCTCAAAGGAAGAATATCCGTCATTGGTTAAGATGAACATCAAGGATATACCTCTTGGGGAATGAGGAAGAATATCCGTTACCGGTTATGGTAAACATATCAAGGATAGAATTCTAGGAAAAATAGGAATTACAACTACCGATTATTAGGTAAAATACCAAAGAGAGAGTATATGTCACTGGTTAAAGTGAACATATCAAGGATGAACTCTTCTGGGGAAAGCAGGAATTACAACTATCGGTTACTGGGTAGAATACCAAAACGAGAGAATATATGTCTCCGGTTAGGATGAACATGTCAAGGATAGACTTCGTGGAGGAAGTGGGATTTACAACTACCAGTTACTGGGAAGAAGACAACAAATAGAGAGAATATGTCACTAGTTAAAGTAAACATATCAAGGATAAACTCTGAGGGTAAAATAGGATTTATATCTACCATTTACTGGGTAAAAGACCGCAAAGAGGAGAAAATCCATCACCGGTTAAAGTGAACATATCAAGGATTGACTCTCTAGGGAATAAAATAGGGATCATAACTACCTTTTTACTGGGTAGAAAACCAAACAGGAAGAATATCCATCACCAGTTAGGATGAACATATCAAGAATAGACTTATCGGGGAAACATGAAAATGAATCCACTAGGGAAAACAAAGGAAGTGGATTACCTTTTACCGGGTATTGGGAAAAGTTAAAGTAGACAACACCAAGAAGAATATTACCAGTTACTGGGTAATAGAATCCTAGGGACCCAAAAGATCTATTTAGGCAACAACTAGAAAGAGACGATCAACCAAAGTCTCGACCCAATGAGGATATAACTCAAGGGGAGTGGTTCCATCCAGATAGTAAACTAGGGGGGGAAGCTTAAATAATAATCATCCACGAGGAAATAACTCAGAGGGGAATGAGAAAGGATAGGCTCTTTCTGCTTAAGGGGATGACACTCTACAATTGGAGGAGGAAAAACACACCAAATCTGCATGGGGAAATAATATCACCAAATCAGGGGATCAGAAGAAAAATCAATGTGATAAAATGCATAATGAAATATCTAATGTTGCGATATATGCATGTGTATGATTATGATTATGCAGACAAAAACAACACAAAGGATACAAATAACAAAGATTTGAATCATCACTACAAAACACTCAGCTAATCTCAACAAGATGGAAACACAAACTAGAGAATCTTCCAAGGATGAAAATAAATTATCTAGCTCCGAATATATCAACTATGGCTGGGGAAATACATGGAGAACATGCTTTTAATCAATGATGGCAAACTTTGCAGGGGGAGAGCATACCGTGGAAGGATAATCAACCAAACATGTCAATAAGTGAGAAGGATCTACTGAGGATCCAAATAAGTCAATGTTGCGGGGAATTTTAAGTCAACACCATATCCAATGGGGAGACAACCTCGCAGGGGACAAAAATTAATATTTCTCAGAACCAAACACTTCTGGGAATGAGGGAACATCCATCAGAAAACGAATTCCTCTAGTGATATAAGATGTAAAACTCTGAGTGGGGAATTGAGCAAACTGTTGGGGATGCAGTGATTTGTTGGAACAAACCAAAGATCATCAAATTCCTAAACAATCAGAAAAAATCTTCTTGGAAATTGTGAAATAAACCAATTCCAAGGCCAAGATAACCGGATCTGACTCACACAAGGGAGACACTACCGAGGTTATGCAACAAAAACATATGCAAATGGGGATCCAGAGACCATATAAAGGTCCATAGATATCCAGGGTCCAATCAATAAGTCACAATTAGGGATGCAAAACATGAACACCTCAAATGGGGAAGATGAACTCATTGAATTCACTCCTCTTAATCAACTTTAGCACCTCATCATCATCGTTAGCCTTCAACTTGCTGGACTCACCAGACTGACATGTTGGAGCACTCCCCGGATTCACCACCTGAATCTCTGTCTTCTTACTTGCTGCAACATCTTCTACAATCTTTGGAAATACTGGACTGAACACACAACCGCTACGGGTCACCTTCGCAATATCCGCAATGTTTACCACTGAGACTACAACTGGTAGAGGAACCTCTTGACCATTTTCAATCATAATGGCATTGTATTTATATGGCACAGATTTATCAGATGCATGCGGTAAAGGGCGCACTAATCGTATAACAACGGTGATACCGATCTATTGACATTATTGATGTTGTTGCTATCAAACTGAATAATTACCCGTTCAGAGGTCTTGAACACGGGTACTATCACATTTACATCATCTCCCAAATGACAGGACTTGAAATTCTGAATGAGTCCTTCATCCATTAGCCTTTGAATATCCCTCTTGACAATAACACATCCACGAGGGTTCACACTACATATCACACAATCGTCATGGTCATGCTCACATTCACTGACTCAAGAGATACCTTTATGTATTATCACTAAATATATTCTGATATAACGGACATCATAAATCTTGAACTCATTAGGACAACCATTCACCATATTTACAAATGTGTTACCATGAGGAGGCAACGGATTTACTTTCACATTCGGTGCTCTGTCTTTAAATGACACCATACCACTTTTCACAAGCTTTCGAACTTCATATTCAAAAAATATCAATCATCTATGTCATGGCCAGGGGCTCCCTGGTGAAAAGCACAATGAAGGTCAGGTTTGAACCACCATGGTAGTGGCTCAGGAATTTGCGGAGGATTTCTTGGTTGGATTAGATTTTTGAGAACCAATGACGGGTATAATTCTGCATAAGTCATAGGAATAGGGTCAAAGGAGACCTTCTTCCTCTCAAAGTTTTATTGATGATTATTTTTGTTGTTGTAGTTGGTTCTTTGTTGCGGTTGTTCTTGATGTTGTTGTTGCTGAATTGGAACCTATTGATTATTGTTATTGGAAAAAAACCAGAATTAACGGGGAAACTTGACGTTGATGCTGACGGGGTTGAGAACTCTTTATAACATGAGGCCTCTTCTGCCTCCCTATTGAAACTGAATTAGTTTCTCCCTCCTTCCTCTTGGAGAAATTCCCAACATATTTTTTACTGGATGATGCTTCGTCTTTAGACAAACGTCCTTCACGGACTCCTTCTTCTAGCCTCATCCCCATGTTTACCATTTCGGTAAAATCATTAGGGGCACTTGCAATCATACGTTCGTAATAAAACGAACTCACTGTTTTCAAGAATATATTTGTCATTTCCTTCTCTTCAAGAGGTGGACTTATCTAGGCAGCCAATTCCCTTCATCTATGGGCATACTCTTTGAATGTCTCCTTATCCTTCTGAGACATAGTCCTCAACTGGTCTCTATCATGGGCCATATCCATGTTGTATTTATACTGCTTGACAAAGGCCTCGCCTAAGTCATTGAAAGTATGGAGGCTTGCACTGTCCAGACCCATGTACCACCTCAAGGCAGCTCCAGACCAACTATCTTAGAAATAGTGAATCAACAACTGATCATTATCAATTTGATTAGACATTTTTTTGGCGTACAACACAAGATGGATTAGTGGGCAAGTATCCCCTCTGTACTTTTTGTAAGACCCTAATTTTGACCCTAAGATCCCTCATGGCATCATATCACTGCTCAATGCATTGCCTCAAGGATCATAGCATGATTGGCTCCTTAACCCTTGAGTGGGACTTGTGTGAGTGGTTTGAGACCACCAAGCGTGATTGTATTGTACATTATTGCTTTTATTATTTTTATTACTAACCAAAAGCACAAAAATATGTAACTAACTCTTTTTTGTTTTGAAGCTCAAGTGATCATGTGCTCTCATGCTCCTATGAGGCTCCTAAGCTCAATGAAGTGGCTAGATGAAGATGAGAAAAGGCATGACAATGGTCCACAAAGCTCCTAATCATCATATATGTCTCCCAAGTATCTCAATTTGTCAATTTGATCAAGATAACCCAAAGGGCTTGAGGATTGTTTCCCAAGGAAACCCTAATTCAACTTTGCTTTGATTGTGCCTTGCTCATGAAGCAACCTCAACCTATGATCAAATTCAATCAAGTGAAGTTATTTAATTAATTTTTTTATGCATATTTGATCCTATGTGAGGATCCTAAATCATTCATTCATCAGGATTTGAAGTTTGGCCTTGAGAAGTTGACCAGTCAAGTCATCTGACTAAATTAAGGATCACTGAGATACAACTTTTGATGTGTTTGTCAATTGAATACGACCCCAAGAGAAACAATGTTCTTAATAACCATATCAACATATTTCATGTTCATCGAAAAACCATTTGAAACTTGTAAGGTCATCATTCATTTCAAAACATTATAGGTCATTTTGATTGAAACCTTAATTTTGGGTCAACTTCCCAAGGACCTAACTTCCTTAATTTTTATGATTTTTATGTGAGACAAAATGCATTAGAAATATTAAGACGTCTAATTAAAATGTTATGTTGGACAAAATTTCATAATCTTAACAGAAATACATGTGATAATACAAAACATTATAGGTCACTTTTCACCTAAGTCATTGAGTTTGAAAAATGCCCTACTTCAAGTGCCCATAACTTTCTCATGGAAAATCCAAATGATGCAAAATAAAAGTCTAAATTGATCACATTGAAAAAATATACAACTTTTATGTTGAATATTTTTCTATTTAAGACTTGCATCATTGAAACATAAGGGTTTGAAGAGGCTTGGTTTTGGTGAAAATTTTCAAAGGTGACTTAAACATGTTTTGTGCCCAATCTTTCACAGCCAATTTTCATTAAGTTCCAAACTCCAAATGATTTTTTCCCAAATTTACTTTTGTTCCTTATTTCAAGAGCTTTCTAGCCATTACTCACATTAACTTTTTGGACTTTCCATGTGGGTGTTTCAAAGAGCTTTATGTTTATGTTCATTTTTGCATTTTCACATTAAAACTTGATGTGCAAGCTTGTGCAGTCCATTATGCACGTCCAATTCAATTCCATTTGATCTCAGCATGGATTTCCATTCATTCTTGGGCCTCACACGGGCTTGCACATGCCCATGCAAGGAGGATTCAAACTTCATGCACATGAGGGAACCATGCTTCTCATCATATTTCAACTATAAATAAGTGTGCATTCTCATTCAAATGAAAACCAAGTGGAGATCTGAATTGCTGCTGAATTGAAATCCAAACCCTCACTAAAGGAATTTTTAGTTTTCTATTTCTCTTTCAAGTTTGAATTTCAACATCATTAGTTGATCTTCAAAGCTCAATTCCTTAACCTAGCATCACCATCACACTTCTAGGGCAAAAGTAGATCAAGAGCTTGGAGAATTCGTCTTGTTTGAAGCTTCATTTCAGAGGTAGAACCTCCAACTTTTTTGATTCAGATCTTGCAATACAATGTGAATTCCTTTGGTTTATGCTGTTTTCTGAAGTCCTCATGCTTGAGGCAGGCCAGTGGTGGTCTTAATTTTGCAAATCGTGCCATTCCAGTTCATGCACCATGATCTTCAAGCTCATGTTTCTATCTAAATGGGAACTATGAGGATGATCTATGGTTACAGAGGTGATGTACATCACCTCAGCTTAATTTTGATGCCTTCATTTTTTATTTTCATTGCCATTTAATTTCCTGCGCGTGGTGGCCGGATCTTGTTGGATCGCCAGAGAAGATGGTGGTTTCCACCACCATCCCCACGTGGTAGCCTCCCAGCCTTTGGATCATGCTGAAATGTTTTAATCTTGGCCATTGCATATGTTGACTTGTTTTAATACAATGTGTTGCACGCTTGACTTGAGAGCATCGTGTATCCGCGTCTTAGAGCCATATGATCATTGCCACGTCAATTAATGAGATGATCTAATGGAGCTGGATTTTCCTAGTTTTCTTATTTTCTTTTAATTTCAGTTAAATCCTTTTATTTTCATAAACTCATAAATATTTTATTTGAAGTCACAAAAATATGAGACCAATGCCAAAAAAATTCTTGAAAAATCTAGTTTCATATTTTGATTTTTAATTATTTTTGTAACTTCATTTAATATTTTTTGTGAATTATTTGGTTTTTAATAGTTTTAATTCATTTTAAAATACTTTTTTATACTTGAAAAATCCAGAAATATTTTCCTAACACATATGGATGATGATAAGTCAATGAAAAATAGTCTCATCAATTTCTTATTTGATTGGATATTTATTTGAGATTTTAATTCATATTGTGTTATTTTTCATTGTTTTTAATTGTTTTTAAATAGTTCCTGATTTCAAAAATTGTTGAAAAAATTTGTCAAAGTTTGTTTGACCATGTTAGCCCTATGAGAATTTAATTGGACTTGTTGAAGTTAATTTGAATTAAATTTGAGGTTTGATCATATTTTGTTTAGTTTATTTTGCATTTATTTTTAATTCAAAAATACCCAACAAATATGTTTGACTTGTGGACTTGTAATCTTCATTTCTCTTCTATTTAGCATTGGTTGGTGATGACTTGGTTCACATTTGATCAATTGAGTTTGATACTTTATTTCTCTTTCCATCCATTTCATCTTCATCCCATTTCTTTTTATTTTTAGCCTATGAGTTAATGTCTTATCGTTAGTCTTGACAAATGAGAGGTTTAACATTCTTTGATCCAAACCAAACTCAACTTGATCAAAGATCAAGTGAGTTGTTTTGTGTCCAAGATAGGTTGCTTCTTGGTCAAGCAAAAAACCTAAAGTCCATACAAGGCCCTTTCTCTTTTCTTTTGGCATGGCAAGTTTGTGGAGCCTGGCTTACTAGTCATGATCTCTAACTTGTGTTTATTTTCCTATAGTTTTATTGACCGGCCTCAGATAGGTGTGACTACTATATTAGTCCACTTACGATTGCTTAACATAGCGCTACATTGTCTTATGACAAACTAACATAACCATACTAATTACTAACTTTAATTTGAGCATTTAATTTCTTGCCCTTTACTTTAATGCAATTTACTCCTTGCTCGTTTATTCATATTGCTTTTTATTTTGCTCTCCTGAGTACATATTTTATGTTTATGTCATTTTCCTTTTTCTCATTTGAGCTCATTATTGTATATAAATATATTGTTATCTTGTGTTGGTTTTGCTTTTGTTTTGTGTCAACCTAATGCAAAAAGGAGAAAGGACTTAGAATTAGGACTTACCCATGCTTAAAGGAGTTCAAGAGCAACTAGGCTTCATGCCTTTAGAATGCTAAATTTATTGAAGAGTAACTATGCCTCATGCCTTTAGAATGCTAAATCTCAAAGTTGACTTTAAAGGAATTCCCATCTAAACTCTTTCTTTGTCCGTTCCCCTTATTGTATTGTCAACTTTTTGATATTTTCTCTTGTGTGATAGGGATTCCATCTTGAGATAGTAAGGAGGACCATTGTCATGAATAACCAAGTTAGTAGAGACAAGCCAAATGGAGATCCTAGGAGCTTGAATCCAAATTATTGTGATTGTTTGTGTGTTTTCTAAGTCCAAAGGAAAGGATCATCTTGAATCATCTTTATGATTTCAAGAAAAGGAACTCCAAGGGTTTTATCTTCTCTCTTATCTTTGTATGCTTTAGGACTAGCCCTTCTTCTTCTCCCCACTCTCACCCAAGCCAAAAAATTTTTTTTCAAACTTTGACATTGTTTCAATTTAGAAACTGTAAGACCCTAATTTTGACCCTAAGATCCCTCATGGCATCATATCATTGCTCATTACATTGCCTCAAGGATCATAGCATGTTTGGCTCCTTAACCCTAAGGTTGGGACTTGTGTGAGTGGTATGAAACCACCAAGCATGCTTGTATTGTATATTATTGCTTTTCTTATTTTGTTTACTAACCAAAAGCACAAAAATATGTCACTAACTCTTTTTGTTTTGAAGCTCAAGTGATCATGTGCTCCCTTGCTCCTTAGAGGCTCCTAAGCTCAATGAAATGGCTAGATGAAGATGAAAGCAAGCATGACAATGGTCCACAAAGCTCTTAATCACCATATATTCCTCCCAAGTATCTCAACTTTCCAATTTGATCAAGATAGCGCAAAGGGCTTAAAGATTGTTTCCCAAGGAAACCCTACTTCAACTTTGCTTTGACTGTGCCTTGCTCATGAAGCAACCTCAACCTATGATCCAATTCAATCAAGTGAAGTTCTTTAATTCATTATTTTATACATATATGAGCCTGTTTGAGGATCCTCAATCATTCATTCATCAAGATTTGAAGTTTGGCCTTGAGAAGTTTGTAACACCCCAAAATTGGACTTGGACCTTTCTCAAAAGCCCACTAAGCTACCAATATTAGCCTATAAATACTAGAGTTTCATTGAAACAAAAGCCACACAGAAGAGGAGAAGAAGGAAGTGATGCAAAATACTCTGAGGTTTCCTTGGAACAAAACCCTGGAGGAAAAAGAAAGTGAGAGAAGAGTCAACAGAGTTCAGAGAAACCTCCGGACACTGAAGGGAACTCATTGGCAAAGAACCAGTTCTACCTCATATAAACCCTGAGATTGTTCTGCAAACCCCGGTGCAATCCAATTTCAATCAAGCTCTCCAATCAGGTTTGCCCTATATCCATCATCTCTATGCTTTCAAATTGAATTTTCTGAATGTATGAGGTATTATGGGTGAATTTGATACCCTTTTGATGCATATGTTTAACAAGAGGTTTAGGCCTTATACCCTTGGTTTTTTTTCTTTGTGAATTGAAAGGGCATGATTCATGTGGTTACATTTTGATTTGGGGGCAACTCTTGGTTACCCTATCTTGTTTCACTAACCCTTTTGTTGAGTTTTTGTGAAGGCACATGACTTTTGCAGGGATAACTTGCGTGGTTTCCCACTTTATTTGTGGGATAACCCCTGGAGGTTCATTCCGATTACCTGTACTGACTCACTTTTCTTTGATGGCATTAGCTTGGAAGGATCTCAGGGTTTCCCATTCCTCTAATTGCTGTTACTTCAGATCATTATCCGCGTGGTACTTTTACATTTTTCCCGCATTTTACTGCTTTCCTAGCTGGAAGACCTCGATAGGAGGCAACGTTCGAGCCCCTTGGTGGCATTTTACTTTGAGATACATGTTTTGTGTTTTGTATTCATATCCCTGCAGGTAGCGCGGTTCCTTCATCAAGGACTGCCCTTTTGCCCTTGAGCATCCCAAACCCTAAAACCCAAAGCAACACGCTAACTCCTTCTACTACAGGCGAGTAAGTCTCCAAAGGTCGAGCATCCGGTAGATTGCGTAGTAACGTCGTTCATCCAAAACCCAATCCATAACCCCGTAGTTAGCCGAACTACGTTTTGCTCTGATTCTCAGGCCAGATGAGATACGTAGGCATAAGACGCGATGTCTTAGCGAGCACACATCCCCTAACCCATAGGTCAGCCCGAGCTACGAAGACTCTGATTCTCATATTCAGATGAGATACGTATGCAGTGAATGCGACATCCACGCGAGTCATTTTCTTTTAACCCTTTTTTTTTGGCAAACAGCACAAGATAAACCCACACCCTTTAGACGAAAACTACAAAAGTGAATCCCGTAGAGTACTACGGATGCGTAGGGGTGCTAATACCTTCCCTTCGCATAACCGACTCCCGAACCCAAGATTTGGTTGCGAGACCCCGTCTTGTCCTTTCCTTTTTCAGGTTTACTCCGAGCGTTTCCTTTCCCTCCTTTGGGATGAATAACGCACGGTGGCGACTCTTCTGTCTTTTTCTTTCGCCGATTGTTTTTTTTTCGCACTGTATTTTTCAGGTTGCTACAGCTGGCGACTCTGCTGGGGACACTAAGAAGTTGACCTCTTGCTGGTCCATCTTCCCTAAGCGAGTCCCTCCTAGCTTTTGTAGTTTGTTTATTGGGTGCTCATGCTTTTGTACAGTTATTTATTTACTTGCTTTACCTTATTGCATTGTGTACATATCATTGTTGTATCTGTTGGCTGGCTGGTTGGTGATCTTTGTGAGATGAGTTCTATACCCGAACTCGAGTGCACTTAGGATAGGAGAATGGCATAGTCCTGTCAACTTGTGTGGAGTATTCCTTAGCGAGTTGACTTGCAAGCCCATTCACTTGGTGGAGGTCATGTTGAGATCAATAATGTCACATAAGTAAGTTGTGGTTAGACATTACTTGTTCCAATATAGACCTAAGAAGCCAAGGACCTTAGTTTACCAAACCCATCTTGGCCTATTCGTAGGACGTAGTGCGAAAGTCGTTCAAATGTAAGATTTGATACGATTGTTACGCGATACTACACTCATAAGAGTCTCTCTTGAGAATATTGTTGGAATACGAGTAGTCGTTCCTCTGATAATATCCAAAAGATGGGATTATGACTATGGGAACCTTTTGTAGAACATGTTTGGCAGGTTTAAACCTTAGTACACTCCTTTTGGGTGGTTCTTAACCTAAACTCCATGCTCGTGACTTGCAACAAACCCTTGATTCATGGTTAATCCGATCAGGTATCCTTAATATCAATGGAACTCGGGTGTTGATAAGATGTAAACCATAATCCACCAAAATGGGTGGTTGATATTAAGGATAATATGATCCATCCCATGACCTTTGTTTGGTGTGC
This sequence comes from Lathyrus oleraceus, assembly GCF_024323335.1. Taxonomy (NCBI): domain Eukaryota; kingdom Viridiplantae; phylum Streptophyta; class Magnoliopsida; order Fabales; family Fabaceae; genus Lathyrus; species Lathyrus oleraceus. The sequence goes on from NC_066581.1 coordinate 177,744,382, forward strand.
TCTTAATTTCTCTCCAGACAGTGCAACCTGACAGATGTTCAAGCAGATACATCAATTCTGATTGACATGCCTTTGCATTGCATAACATCATCTGCATATTTGCATCCAACATCTCATGCTTATTCATTTGCAGGGTATTCCCTTTCAAAACGGGGGTGCCTTAAAACTGAACAAGCAGTGCATCGCATACCATGCATATTAACCCTTGTCTGTTTTGCAGGTGTCACCGCAGTGTCTAATGTTTGTTCCCTGTATCAGGCAGTTATTGGTCCCAAGCGAGTCCACAGGTACCCGACAAAGGAAAATCGTCCACAACTACCGATGGACCAAGTACAGAAAGAGCTGGCTGATATGCGTGAAAGGATGGATCAGTTCATGACATTGATGATTGGTATGGCAGCAGGCCAAGAAAAGCTGAGGGAATTGGTTGAGCAACCGAGGCCCAATCCAGATTCGGAGATACCAAATGCTGAGGGAAACCCTGGTAACCCTGGGAACGCTGATAACCCTGTGAACACTGGTAACGCGGGTAACGCAAATGCTGATGGAAATCCGGGTAATGTTGGCAACACAAGGAATGTTGGAAATGGTATTGACGGAAGGTACAATGTGAATCAAGGAATTCGGATTAACGGGCACCCCGTTACTGAAGATTATCAGTGTGATCAATTTTCTTTGCACGACGAGGCCCTCGAGACCACTCGCCGTATGGATGAGCTTGCTGAGAAGCTCAAATCTTTGGAGTCTCAAAATTCCTTAGGCTTTGATGTCACAAATCTTGGTCTGGTTCAGGGAGTAAGGATTCCTCACAAGTTCAAACCCCCTACTTTTGAGAAATACAACGGGGCTTCTTGCCCACGCACTCATCTCCAATCTTATCTGGGAAGGTTGGGAGCTCACACGGAAGATGAAAGGCTGTGGATGTACTATTTTGAAGACAGTCTAACTGGAGCTTCTCGTGAATGGTATTCTCATTTGTCTCGTACTACCATCAAGAGCTGGAAAGACTTGGCAGAGGCTTTTGTCAAGCAATATCAATACAACTTGGACATGGCTCCAAATCGGACCTTGTTGCAAGGTATGTCTCAGACTACCAAGGAAACCTTTAGAGAATATGCTCAGCGTTGGAGACAGATTGCTGCGTCCGTCCAACCCCCTATGTCTAAAAGGGAGATGGCGGACATGTTCATGAACACTCTTCAAGGCAATTATATTGAGAGATTGGCTGCTTGCCCGTCAATCAGCTTTGCAGAGATAGTAATTGCTGGAGAAAGAATCGAGAGTCTGTTGAAGATGGGCCGAATTTAAGACAATAGTGCTTTCAACTCATCAGGTCCCAAGAGACCGTTTGCTGGTAACGGTCAGCGAAGAAAAGAAGGCGAGACAAGCGTTGTGTATGCCTGCAGAGGCAGGGGTAGAGGATGCCCTAATTATTACCAAGATCAAGTGGCCGCAGTCACTATTCCAACACCTGTTCCTCAACCGCAATATCATCCGCAACAACAACCCAGGTACAACAATCAAGGAGGTAATCCGGGTCAGCAGAGACACTATCAACAACGTCCAAGGCAGACGGACCGGGTCATCGAGCCAATCCCAATGCCTTATTGAGTATTACTTCCCAAGCTGATTGACATGAATCTGGTTACACTGAGAACTCTGGCCCCACCAATCGATCCCAATAATTTGCCCAGAGGTTATGATGTCAACGCCAGATGTGCTTTTCACTCCAACGCACCTGGCCATACTACAGATAATTGCAAGGCTCTCTAGTTAAAGGTACAAGATTTGAGAGATGCCCAGGCTATCAATTTTGCTCCGGTGCCTAATGTTATCCAGAACTCGATGCCGGCTCACGGCGGACAGGGGATTAATGCTGTCAAAGTGGTTGAAGCTGGTAATGCCCAAGGCTGGGGCAAATTTGTGGAGCCAGTCATCAAAGAAGACAAGTTTGGATTGGGGTATGCTCCGGGATCTCAGAAGAATGAAACCGGTACTTTCTCCAGCGGGGGTTTGGTTTCTCCCCACGTCGTCAATGCCGCGGATGAAGACAGGGCTGACGGCGACTGTGACTTAGATAGCTGGATTCGCCCGTGTGTCCCGGGAGAAAAGCTCGACAATTGGTCGTCTGAAAAAACCGTTCGGGTTACTCTACTGAAAGAGTGATTTTTATTGTTTTCCTTTATTACATGCATAATAAAGTCTTACACTTTGCCCAAGGTGTAATGGCTCATTTGTAGGGCCATCCATTTAGTTACGTTTCGCAATTATTTTCATCATCAATAAAGGACGGCTTTTGCAAACAATTTTGTGTTCTCTTTCTTTCAGTTTTTTTACTTTTACAAAAAAAAATGGCAGTATTTCTTTTTTCGTTTTTCCTTTCTTTCAAAAAAAAAAATCTCTCATTCTAAGGTAAAGCATGATCCTCCATCATGCAGAGCCGACCACTCGGATCTCACTGCTAACGACACTGCTATGGCCAAGTATGACTTCGACAATCCTATATATCAAGCCGAAGAAGGGGCTGAGGAAGATTGTGAATTGCCTGAAGGGTTAGCCAGATTGTTGAAACAGGAGGACCGAGTTATTACACCTTATCAGGAGGTGGTTGAGACCATCAACGTTGGTACCAAAGACGACAAGAAAGAGATCAAGATCGGGGTCAGTCTATAGGCCGAGAGGAAAGATCGTTGATCATGTACTTGACTGTGTTAGAAAGGTCAATGGATTGTGTGCTCGGTCAGCATGACGAGTCAGGTCGAAAAGAGCATGCAATATACTACCTTAGCAAAAGTTTACCGACTATGAACAAAGATACTCATTGCTCGAGAAAACTTGTCGCGCTTTGGCATGGGCTGCTCGCCGACTAAGACAGTATATGTTGACTCACACGACTCTATTGATATCAAAAATGGATCCAGTCAAGTATATTTTTGAAAAGCCAGCACTTACCGGAAAAGTTACTAGGTGACAAATGATACTGACAGAGTATGACATCCAATACACTTCACAAAAAGCCATCAAGGGAAGTGTCTTGTCAGACTATCTTGCAGAGCAACTGATTGATGATTACCAACCTATGAGGTTTGACTTTCCTGATGAGGACATCATGTTTCTCAAATCGAAAGATTGAGAGGAACCACTCCCGGAGGAGGGGCCTGACCCTGAATCCAAATGGGTTATGATGTTTGATGGGGCGGTCCACGTCAATGGTCGCGGAGTTGGTGTAGTGTTGATCACACCGGAAGGGGGTTCATATGCCATTTGGTGCCAGAATAACTTTTCCCTGCACCAACAATGAAGCCGAATACGAAGCTTGTATCCTAAGACTTGAGGAAGCCGTCAAAATACAGATTAAATCCCTGGATGTATACGGGGACTCAGCTTTGGTCATCAATCAAACCAACGGGAAATGGTGCCATGCTGGAACTACGTACCCAGAATTGACGTATCTCGGTCAGAGACGAATGAAGAAAGCATTTGGTCAGAAAGTGCGCCCTCGGGGGTATCAAGTCGGTGAATTGGTACTCAAAATATTTCTTCCTCCCAACACAGATCACAGGGGCAAATGGACACCGAACTATGAGGGTCCGTATGTGGTTAAAAGGATTTTCTATGGCGGAGTTTTGATGCTAACAACCATGAATGGCGAAGACTTCCCATCCCCTGTCAACTCAGACGCAGTTAAAAAAAATACTTCGCATAAAATAGACCCGCTGGACGATAAAAAGAATAGTCCAAGCAAAAAAGGGCATCCCAACGAACCAAAAAAAAAAAGAATAAAGAGGTTCGGGCAAAAATTAGGGATATATAAAAAAAAAGAGTACACCCGGTGAGTCGAAAACCCAAAAGGACGGCTCAGGCAAAAATGGGTATCCCGGTGGATTGAAAACCCGAAAAGGGGGCGATCCAGGCAAAAGTTAGGGAATAAGCAAATGACTGTGATCTGAGTTCATCAGTGTTATATCACCGTTTCATTCAATCCGGCAATCTTCGAAGGTTAAAGATCGACTAATCATCCACTTCATAAAGCAAGATGAGCAGAGCGTCTTGAGGACATACGAGTCATAGCAGAGTCGAAACTCAGTGGGACCCCGTATCCCCATTGCCATTAGGATAGTTCTTTTTTTTATAGCGATCACCTCTTTTCAGGGATCAGCTTCCTGATACCCTCGCCTATTCCTGGCACAAATTTTCTCCCCAGTAAGAGTCGAATAATTCAGTTAAAGAGCCTCTTTATTTTTCATTTATCAGTTTGTTTGCAAAAATGTCCGAATTTTTGATAAAACATATTGCATATGAACATAATGGTGGCTTTTGCAGATGATTTGCACAGGAAAACATTTAAAATTGCTTTGAATGTGCTTAATCCCGGACGGTGAATTCAAACCGAGTAATTCCCCCGAGGCATACGTGTATTTTTGGTTGCAGGTCACAGGAACCGGATGCCAAGTCATGAATCCTCATCCCTAAGCGATTGACAAAGTCTCTCCTCAGCAGGGCATGTTCCCCAACAGAGTTGACAGTATCCAGACTGTCTATCCCCAGTAGAGTTGACAGTATCCAGACTATATATCCCTAGCGAAGTTGACAGTGTCAGACTGTACCTTCCTAGCAACAGTGGAGTGGTTGCATAACCAACGGACAAGAGGGTAGTGTTCCCAGTGTTCATCTCATTCCCCAACAGATTATTTTTAGCAGATTTGTTCTAATCCCCAGCTTGAGGACGACTAGCAAGTTCATATCCCCAGCAAAAGTCGTTTCCTACGACATTTCCCCAGGAAGTGTTTTCCCCACAGACTCTCCTCACAGAGCCTCGCCGAACCAAGTTTCCATAGTTGATACTCCCCCCGCAAGGTCAACTTTTCAAGCAGCCAATTTATTTTTGGTGGCTCATTGGTCCCGGCAGACGGATCATTCCCCACAGAGCATTCAAGGATTGATACAGCGATCTGTTCCCTACCGGAGTTTGCTTCCCCTAGCAGATTTCTTTTTTTATTTTACACCATGCATAGCATTTGCATTCGCATGCATATCATATCAAGCATACATATAAGCTGATAAACAGGTTCTTTCAAGCAGACTGAAGAATTACTTTACAACCAAGGTCATGAGATCCAGCCAGAGGATCAAGCGTGAGTGATCCAGCCTGAGGGTCATTTTGAAGATTCAGCCTGAGAATCGTTTTCCTGTGATCCAGCCCGAGGGTCACTTTTTGAAGATTCAGCCTGAGAATCGTTTTCCCGTGATCCAGCATGAGGGTCATTTTTGAAGATTCAGCCTGAGAATCGTTTTCCCAAGAGTCAGCCTGAGGCTCAATTTGAAGATTCCCCAGTGAAGTCGCCTACAAGCTTTATTTCCCCAGCAAGTCTAATTGAGGAGTCGTTACAACATGTTCTAGCCCGAAGAATATGTACGAAGCCCAAAAGTGGAATATGCTCGAAGCTGCATATCTAATATGAAGGTTGGGTGTAGATTTCAAAAAAGGGTCAACCAGCACATGCCTCAGATGCGGGATCCTAATGATGGGAATTTATCATCAAAACAATCCAGACCTAGCCAGAAGATCGAAATAGATTCAGCCAGAGAATCGAAACAATCCAGATCTAGCCAGAAGATTGAAGTCAGGTCTAGCCCGAAGACCGGAAATAGATTCAGCCAGAGAATCGAAACATCGAAGTAGATTCAGCCAGAGAATCAAATTAAGTTCAGATTCAGCCAGAGGATCGACACTCCAGATCTAGCCAGAAGATCAAAGTCAGGTCTAGCCCGAAGACCGAAAATAGATTCAGCCAGAGAATCAAAGGAAATAGATTCAGCCAGAGAATCGAAACGAAGGAGATCTAGCCAGAAGATCAAAGAAGATCTAGCCAGAAGATCAAAATCGTATCCAGCCCGAGGATCAAAATTAATATCCAACCAGAGGACTAAATTGAGTATAGGTTCATCCAGAGGATCGAAACTCCAGATTAAGCCAGAGGATCGGAAGAAAGATAAACAACGCGGTGTATTTCCGCGTTTTTGTGGTGTTCTCGGAGCGCAAATTTTCGGTCTATCTTTGGTATTCAATCACAGCTCACCCCGTTTGTCTGATAAGCTGTTCGCTTTCATCCTACTCGGTTTAGCTGATGATTGAATAGGGGCAGCTGTAACACCCCAAAATTTGCCCTCCTCATTCATGCATTCATTTAGCATTTCATATTGCATTTCATCATGTCAATCAGAATTAGATCCAAAAAAAAAAATTTAATTAATTAATTAAATAAATAATTAAATAAATAAATAAATAATAAAAAATCTTGGACTTGGACCTTTCTCAAAAGCCCACTAAGCTACCAATATTAGCCTATAAATACTAGAGTTTCATTGAAACAAAAGCCACACAGAAGAGGAGAAGAAGGAAGAGATGCAAAATACTCTGAGGTTTCCTTGGAACAAAACCCTGGAGGAAAAAGAAAGTGAGAGAAGAGTCAACAGAGTTCAGAGCAACCTCCGGACACTGAAGGGAACTCATTGGCAAAGAACCAGTTCTACCTCATATAAACCCTGAGATTGTTCTGCAAACCCCGGTGCAATCCAATTTCAATCAAGCTCTCCAATCAGGTTTGCCCTATATCCATCATCTCTATGCATTCAAATTGAATTTTCTGAATGTATGAGGTATTATGGGTGAATTTGATACCCTTTTGATGCATATGTTTAACAAGAGGTTTAGGCCTCCTACCCTTGGTTTTTTTTCTTTGTGAATTGAAAGGGCATGATTCATGTGGTTACATTTTGATTTGGGGGCAACTCTTGGTTACCCTATCTTGTTTCACTAACCCTTTTGTTGAGTTTTTGTGAAGGCACATGACTTTTGCAGGGATAACTTGCGTGGTTTCCCACTTTATTTGTGGGATAACCCCTGGAGGTTCATTCCGATTACCTGTACTGACTCACTTTTCTTTGATGGCATTAGCTTGGAAGGATCTCAGGGTTTCCCATTCCTCTAATTGCTGTTATTCGGATCTTTATCCGCGTGGTACTTTTACATTTTTCCCGCATTTTACTGCTTTCCTAGCTGGAAGACCTCGATAGGAGGCAACGTTCGAGCCCCTTGGTGGCATTTTACTTTGAGATACATGTTTTGTGTTTTGTACTCATATCCCTGCAGGTAGTGCGGTTCCTTCATCAAGGACTGCCCTTTTGCCCTTGAGCATCCCAAACCCTAAAACCCAAAGCAACACGCTAACTCCTTCTACTACAGGCGAGTAAGTCTCCAAAGGTCGAGCATCCGGTAGATTGCGTAGTAACGTCGTTCGTCCAAAACCCAATCCATAACCCTGTAGTTAGCCGAACTACGTTTTGCTCTGATTCTCAGGCCAGATGAGATACGTAGGCATAAGATGCGATGTCTTAGCGAGCACACATCCCCTAACCCATAGGTCATCCGAGCTACGAAGACTCTGATTCTCATATTCAGATGAGATACGTATGCAGTGGATGCGACATCCGCGCGAGTCATTTTCATTTAACCCTTTTTTTTGGCAAACAGCACAAGATAAACCCACACCCTTTAGACGAAAACTACAAAAGTGGATCCCGTAGAGTACTACGGATGCGTAGGGGTGCTAATACCTTCCCTTCGCATAACCGACTCCCGAACCCAAGATTTGGTTGCGAGACCCCGTCTTGTCCTTTCCTTTTTCAGGTTTACTCCGAGCGTTTCCTTTCCCTCCTTTGGGATGAATAACGCACGGTGGCGACTCTTCTGTCTTTTTCTTTCGCAGGTTATTTTTTTTTTCGCACTGTATTTTTCAGGTTGCGACAAAGTTGACCAGTCAAGTCATTTGACTAAGCTAAGGATCACTGAGATACAATGTTTGATGTGTTTGTCAAATGAAGATGATACGAAGAGAAACAATGTTCTTAGTAACCATATGAACAACTTTCATGTTCATTAAAAATCCATTTGAAACTTGGAGGGTCATCATTCATTTCAAAACAATATAGGTCATTTTGACTAAAACCCTAATTTTGGGTCAATTTCCCAAGGACCTAACTCCCTTAATTTTTATGATTTTGAGCTGAGACAAAATGAATTGGAAAGCTTAAGATGTATAATTCAAATGTTATGTTGGACAAAAGTTCATAATCCCAAATGAAACACATGTGATAATACAAAACATTATAGGTCACTTTGGACCTAAGTCATTGAATTTTAAAAATGCCCAACTTCAAGTGCCCATAACTTTCTCATGAAAAATCCAATTGATGCAAACTTTGAGTCTAAATTTATCATCTTGAAAAGATATACAACATTTATGTTGGAGGTTTTTCCATTTGAAGCTTGCATCACTGAAACAGAGGGGCTTGAAGATGCTTACTTTTGGTGAAAATTTTCAAAGGGAACCTAGACATGTTTTGTACCCAAACCTTCACAGCCAGTTTTCATAAATTCCCAATTGCCAAATGAATTTTTTCCCAACATGACTTTTGTTCCTTATTTCAAGGGCTTTCCAACCATTAGTCACGTTAATTTGTTGGACTTTCCATGTGTGAGTTTGAAAGAGCTTTTTGCTTATGTTCATTTTTGCATTTCACATTATAACTTTGTGTGCAAGCTTGTGTAATCCCTTGTGCATGTCCAATTTACTTCCATTTAATCTCAGCATGGATTTCCATTCATTATTGGGCCTCACATGCGTCTGTACAGGCCCATGCAAGGAGGATTCAAACTTCATGCACACGAAGGAAGCATTGCCTTGCATCACATTTCAGCTATAAATAAGAGTGCATTCTCATTCAAATGGCAACCAAGTGGAGATCTGAATTGCTGCTGAATTGAAATCCAAACCCCCATTTAAGGAATTTTCAGTTTTCATTCTCTTTTTCAAGCTTGAATTTCAACATCATTAGTTGATTTTCAAAGCTCAATTCCTTAACCTAGTATCACTATCACACTTCCAAATCAAAAGTTGGAGAATTCGCGTTGTTTAAAACTGCATTTCAGACGTAGAACACCAAACTTTCTTGATCTAGATCTTGCAATATGATATGAATCTTTTTGCTTTGTGTGGTTTTCTGAAGTCCTCATACTTGAGGCAGGCCAATGGTTGTCTTAATTTTGCAAATCGTGCCATTTCAGTTCATGCACCATGATCTTCAAGCTCATGTTTCTCTCTAAATCGGAACAGGGGTGATGTACATCACTTCAACTGCATTTTTATTTTCATTGCCATTTGATTTCCTGTGCATGGTGGCCGGATCTTGTTGGATCGCCGGAGAAGATGGTGGTTTCCACCACCATCCCCACCTGGTAGCCTCCCAGCCATTGGATCATGCATAAACGTTTTAATCTTGGCCTTTCATTATGTTGACTCATTTAAATGCAAAGTGTAGCGCGCTTGACTTAGGTCTATCATGTGACTGCACCTCTGAGCCCTTGATGCCTTGCCACGTCAATTATTGAAACCATCTGAGAGCGCTGGTTTTTTCTATTTTTCTTATTTTTGTTTCAATTTCAGTTAATTTCTTTTATTTTCAAAAATTCATAAATATTTTATTTGAAGTCACAAAAATACTAGACCAATGCCAAAAAATTTCTTGAAAAATCTAGTTTCATATTTTGATTTTTAATTATTTTTGTGACTTCATTTAATATTTTTTGTGAATTATTTGGTTTTTAATAGTTTTAATTCATTTTAAAATACTTTTTGATATTTGAAAAATCCAAAAATATTTTCCTAACACATATGGATCATGATAAGTCAATGAAAAATAGTCTCATCAATTTCTTATTTGATTTGAGATTTATTGGAGATTTTAATTCATAGTGTTATTTTTCATTGTTTTTAATTGTTTTAAAATAGTTTCTGATTTCAAAAATTATTGAAGAAATTTGTCAAAGCTTGTTTGACCATGTTAGACCTAGTAGAATTTAATTGGACTTGTTGAAGTTAATTTGAATTAAATTTGAGGTTTTACCATATTTTGTTTATTTTATTTTGCATTTATTTTTAATTCAAAAATACCAAAAAAAATATGTTTGACTTGTTGACTTGTAATCTTCATTTCTCTTCTGTTTAGCATTGGTTGATGATGACTTGGTTCACATTTGATCAATTGAGTTTGATACTTTATTTTTCTTTCCATCCATTTCTTCTTCATCTCATTCATTTTATTTTTGGCCAATGAGTTAATGTCTTGTGGTTAGTCTTGAAAAATGAGAGGTTTAACCTTCTTTGATCCAAACCAAACTCTACTTGATCCAAGATCAAGAGAGTTGTTTTGTGTCCAAGATAGGTTGCTTCTTGGTCAAGCAAAAAACCTAAAGTCCATACAAGGCCTTTCTCTTTTCTTTTGATATGACAAGTTTTTGGAGCTTGGCTTACTAGTCATGATCTCTAACTTATGTTTATTTTCCTATAGTTTTATTGACCGCCTCAGATAGGTGTGACTACTACATTAGTCCACTTACGATTGCTTAACATAGCGCTACATTGTCTTATGACAAACTAACATAACCACACTAATTAATAACTTTAATTTGAGCATTTAATTTCTTGCCCTTTACTTTTAATGCAATTATTTTCTTGCTCATTTATTCATATTGCCTTTTCAGTTTGCTCACTTGAACATATTTTATGTTTAGGCCATTTTCCTTTTGCTCATTTGAGCTCATTATTATATATAAATATATTGTTGTCTTGTGGTTGTATTGTCTTTGTTTTGTGTGAACCCAATGAAAAAAGGAAAAAAGACTTAGAATTAGGACATACCTATGCTTAAAGGAGTTCAAGAGCAATTAGGGATCATGCCTTTAGAATGCTAAACTTGTTGAAGAGCAACTAGGCCGCATGCCTTTAGAATGCTAAATCTCAAAGTTGTCTTCAAAGAACTTCCTTCCCAAAACTTATTCTTTGTTCATTCCTCTTATTGTGTTGTGAACTTTTTGATATTTTTTCTTGTGTGATCGGGATTCCATCTTGAGATAGTAAGGAGGACCATTGTCATGAATAGCCAAGTTAAGAAAGACAAGCCAAATGGAGATCCTAGGAGCTTGAATCTACATATTTGTGATTGCTTGTTTGTTTGCTAAGTCCAAAGGAAAGGAGCATCTTGAATCATCTCTATGATTTCAAGAAAAGGAACTCCAAGGGTTTTATCTTCTCCCTTATCTTTGTATGCTTTAGGACTAGCCCTTCTCTTCTTCTCCTCACTCTAACCCAAGCCAAAAACTTTTCTTTCAAACTTTGACATTGTTTCAAACTAGAAACCTAGGCCTTATGCCTTTGACATTTCAAAATCTTTTCACTAATACTCATTGTGAATAAATCTTAATCCAACTTTGACTTCACTTTGTAAATGCCTCTAACTTGTAAATGTAACTCACTTCAAGTTGGTTTTTATGGTTCCAATGGCAACCTTTGTTTAAACCTTTTTCGTTAAACATTAGTCATAGGTTTGAGTTATCATAGTGGTTGATGTAAATCTCACCTTATCCTTAGTGATTGGATTATAAGTCTTCCATACTTATTATAGGGTTAACCCTCACTAGTATGTTGAAGCCTTCCTCACATGGTGTATTGTTGGTTTAGGTTGAGTTTTCTCCCTTTGATAACAAAAGACCTTAACGCTTTTGGTCAAATCAATTCACCAATCTTTGAGATTTTTACCCCGAACTACGAGGTTTTGATCCTACCTTTTGTGATGGTACGTAGGCAATGGGTTCATCCATTCAAACAACAAATTTGTAAATAGAATTTATTCTTTTCTCATCTCCCCAATCATTTGCACATATTTTCATAAATACCAACCTACAACACATATTTGCAAAAAGAGGTTCCCTTATAGTACTAAGGATGTTTTGGGTGCGTAAAACCTTCCCATTTCATAACCAACCCCCTTACCCAGTTATCTGACATTTTTATTAGTTTTTGATTTGATAAAACTTCTTACTCGACTTTTATTCGCTTTTTAGCCTTTCCTTTGGACAAATAAGAGTGCGGTGGCGACTTGAATTGTATGTTTACTTTTGTTTTAGTCAATAAACCTAAAGGTAACAAAAACCCGGCTACAGAAAAGTGGCGACTCCACTGGGAACCTAAATGTTTCCTAGTGGGTTCAGCCTACTTTTTGCCTGTATATGTTGTATGTTTATATCTATTTGTGACATATTTTTGTGCAAAATTGGGATGACTATATTGTTTGTAATGTATGAATTGCTTGAAATATTAATTGCTTGTATGCTTGGTGGTTTCTTGTGAGATGAGTTCTATACCCGAACTCGAGTGCACTTATGATAGAAGAATGGGATAGTCTTGTTGACTTGTGTGGGGTTATTCCTTAGCAAGTTGACTTGCAAGCCTATTCACTTGGTGGAGGTCTTGTTGGGATCAATAATGTCACACGAGTAGTCGTGGTTAGGCATTACTCTTTCCAATATAAACCTTAGAAGCCAAGGACCTTAGATACCTAGCCCATCTTGGCCTATTTTAGGACGTAGTGCGAAGGTCGTTCAAGTGTAAGATTTGATACGATTGTTACACGATACTACACTAATAAGAGTCTATCTTGAGAATATTTTTGGAGGACGAGTAGTCTTTTTATCTGATAATATCCGAAAGATGAGATGATGACTATGGGGACCCTTTTTAGAACATAATTGTCAGGTTTAACCATAGTACACTCCCTTTAGGTGGTTCTTAACCGAGACTTCATGCTCGTGACTTACAACAAACCCTTGATTCGCGGTTGATCTGTTCTCGTACATTCTCAATATCAATGGAACTTGGGTGTTGATAAGGTGTAAACCATAATCCACCAAAATGGATGATTGATATTGACAATGATGTGAGCCATCCCATGACCTTTGTATGGTGTGACTTGCTTGATCCTTGAGTGTGATTGTTGCATCCATGCATTCATTCGCACCCATATCATCAAAAACAAAATTTTTAAGGAACTTAAGAGGTCTATTTGCAAATTTTTAGACATGGATAAGCAAAGAAGGAATACGAAGAAATACAGTTTCAGACAACCCAACTTGAAAGAGTTAAGGAGTTTGACATCTTATGTATTAGAGCCCTTGGAGTTCAAAGCTCGCCATGGGAAGCTTTTGTCTATTCTTTCTACCAATGTGGATGAGGGTCTGATGAGTGTGTTGGTGCAGTTCTATGATCCCTTGTATCGGTGCTTCACTTTTCCGGATTTCCAGCTTTTTCCTACACTTGAGGATTATGCCTATCATGTGGGTATGCCTATCCTGGATCAGTTGCCGTTTAGTGGTTTGGAGAAGATTCCATCTTCTCAAGAGATTGCTGATATGCTTCACGAAGATGTATTTGACATTGTTGCTCATATGACTACCAAAGGTGGAATTCAAGGTCTCCCTTCTAATTTTCTGATTGCCTAGGCTATTTTCTGAGGACGCTTTTGAAGCCATATTTGTACTACTCATCTATGGGTTAGTGTTATTTCCCAACATCGACAATTTCGTTGATGTGAACGCTATTAGGATTTTCTCTTCTCTTAATCCCGTTTCGACTTTGTTGGGTGACACTTATTTCTCTTTGTATATGAGGAATGCAAAGGGTGGTGGTTCCATTGTGTGTTGTCTGCCTCTGTTGTACAAGTGGTTTATTTTTCGCACTTACCTCATACGCTCGCCTTCAAGGAGAACAAGGGATGTCTACGGTGGTCTGCGAGACTCATGTCTCTCACTAACGATGATATCTCTTGGTATAACCGTGTTTATGATGGTGTTCAGATTATCGACTCTTGTGGTGAATTCTCCAATGTGCCTCTTCTTGGTACATGTGGTGGAATTAACTACAACCCTGTTTTGGCTCGCCGTCAGCTTGGGTTCATCTTAAAGGATAAACCTAACAACATTTTGTTGGAAGGCTTATTCTCTAAAAGGGGTAAAGATCCCCAGAACTTGAAGGCTAGGATGGTCCGCGCCTGGCGCAAGACTCATAAGAAAGGGAAGAATGAGCTTGGTCCGAAGAATTATGTGGCTTTGGAACCTTACACCGCTTGGGTGAGGAAGAGAGCTCTTGAATATCACATGTCGTATGATTATTCGAGACCTACCTCTATGGTTATGGTTGGGCCTTCAACCCTCCCTAACCAAGGAGTAGAGGAGTTGAGAGATGAAGACCGTTCGCGTGCATGGGTTCGTGAGCGAGAGGAACTTCTTCAGAAGCTCAAAGATAAGGATGCAGTGATAGAGTTTCCAGAGCATCAGGTTATTGATGAGCCTGATGATGTGGTTACTTCTCTTCTTCCTCACTCATCTAGGTTTTGGAAGAGGAAGTATGATCAGCTTGCTAAGGAGAAGGCCGATATGGAAGCAACTTATGAGAGAGAGGTGAAGAGGCTTCGTGCAACTTATCTTCCGATCTCGAAGGCTTTGGACGATTGTTTCTAGGGCTACGTAGGATGTTCATTCTCCTTTTCTCTTATATTGTATTTGGTTATCAAAATTGTATTACTTCATTGGTGTAAAAAGTTTCCAAATATTATTGCTATGAGTATTCCATATATGTCTTAAAAGTTAAATATTTTCAAATATTTACAAATAGATCTCTATTAAGTTCCTCTAATAAAAATAAACCATATGCACAAACATTGCATGCATCATATGCATAAGTAGGTTTTGTTCTGAGCTCTTGATCAATGGTCTAACTCTTTGCTCTTCATTTATTTTGAAGACAAGCTGACGCACCGGTATAACACCAGAGCCAATCATCCAAAGATATTGGAGCACTTAGAGCAAGAGAACAGGGACTTTAAAAAAGAGATTTCTAGGTTTACAGCCATGATGGAGTCAGTCCTGGCCGCCCAAAGCCAAGCATCACCAACTCCTGCAAGTCCTCCCGTGAAGACGGTTATATCTGAGATAGCGACTTCAACGGTGTCTGCTGCAACATCCCACTTTGCTCTATCTATGCCAGATGGGTTCCCTTGGAGAATGCCTGCTAATTTCATACCAAAGGGTTTTTCTCCTACTCTCGCTTCTTTGCCGGCATCTAGTCCGGTTCTGTCTATGCCACCTCCCGTTGTGCACACCCTTCCCTGCGTTGAAGACATCATATATCATTCCGAGCCATCTGAGGGCCCGAACGTATATGAGAAGATGGACGAGATGAAAGACCAATTCCATGAGCTACACAAGGAACTGAAGACTTTGACGGGTAAGGACCTCTTTGGTAAAAGTGCTGCTGAGTTGTGCTTAGTGCCCAGCGTGAAGATCCCTATTAAATTCAAAGTGCTTGACTTTGAGAAGTATAAGGGAAATACATGCCCGCTCAACCATCTTATGATGTATGCTCACAAGATGTCAACTCAGACTGATAATGACCAACTGTTAATCCACTACTTTTAGGATAGCCTGACAGGTGCTGCGCTCCGGTGGTATATCAGGCTGAAGAGTGAAAGCATCCACTCTTTCAACGATTTAGGCGAGGCCTTCGTCAAGCAGTATAAGTATAATGTGGATATTGCTCCGGACAGGGACCAGTTGAGAGAAATGTCGCAAAAGGACAAAGATACCTTCAAGGAGTACGCCCAGAGATGGAGAGAATTGGCAACTCAGATAGTGCCACCCCTGGAAGAGAAGGAGATGACAAAGATCTTCTTGAAGACTTTGAGCTGTTTCTATTATGAAAGAATGATTGACAGTGCTCCCTCAGACTTCACCGAAATGGTGAATATGGGGATAAGATTAGAGGAAGGGGTCCGTGAAGGACGGTTATCCAGAGATGACAGTTCCTCAACAAAGAAGTATGGAGGCTTTGCTAGGAAAAAGGAGGGAGAGACTCATGATGTGTCCTCCCATATCAAAAGAAGGCCCTTTGTAAGGAGGAAGGATGTGCGTCCATCCATAAACCAACACCAGGTGGCTCACATAGCACCTACTTTTAGAGAAGTCCATCATCAACAACAACAACAACATCGTCAACAACAACAGGCCTACCAGCCTCGCAACAATAACAACACCAGCACCAGCAACTACGAGAGGAAGAGGGTAACTTTTAACCCGATTCCAATGACATATGCTAAGCTGTATCCTTCCTTGATTGATAGGAAGTTGATAACTCCACGAGATCCTCCTACTGTACCGACCAACCCTTAGTGGTGGTATAAGCCAGAGCTTCATTGTGTGTATCATTCCGGTGCTCCCGGACATGATGTGGAGAACTGTTACCCGTTGAAGACCAAGGTGAAAGACCTTGTGAGAAGTGGGATATTGTTTTTTGAGGACGTAGGTCCAAACGTGAAGAAGAACCCATTGCCCGAGCATGGGAAAGAAATTATTAACATGGTTCAGGGATGCCCTGGCAAGTACAAAGTCTTGTATGTAAATGACATAAGGCAATCTTTGGTCGAGATGCGTAACTTGTTGTGTGAACACAGCCACTACGAGCATGACCATGATAGTTGTCGGGTGTGCACTGTCAATGAGAGAGGATACCGTCAAGTAAGAAAGGACATTCAAGAGATGCTTGATCAGGGAATGATTGAGATACTTCAGAATTGTTATGAGGACAAAGTTGATGTTATCTCCCCTGTATTTAGAATCCTGAGCCTGTTGTCGTCAAGTATGATGGCAGCAAGAAGAAGGTATCTCCAGCTCTTGTGATCAAGCCAGCGGGCCCTGTCCCGTATGTATTAGACAAGGTTGTTCCCTACCGATATAACGCATTGCCCTTAACTTCTGTGGTGGGCATTTCAGACGTCAGTGGTGTGACCCATAGTGGTCGTGTTTTTCTCGGTGCAACCGAAATCCCATGAAAACGTTGTGAAGAGAACTGTTGTTAATCCTGCCGGTCCCGTGGGGACTTCTTCTTCAAATAATCCTGTTGTGAAGGGTGTTGACCCTGTTTTTGTCAAGAATAATAACACTCATATCCTAGTTGGCCAGTCTGGCATGTTGAAAAAGGATGGTGATGAGATGCTGAGGCTCATCAAAAGGAGGGAATATAATATTGTTGATCAGCTGCTACAAACTCCATTAAAGACATTTGTCTTATCTTTGTTGATGAATTTTGAGCCATACCGCGAAGCTTTGCAGAGGGTGTTGGACGTGGCATACGTGGACCACGATGTCACCATAGAGCAGTTTGATAGCATTGTTGCAAATATAACCGCTTGCAACAATTTGAGCTTCTGTGATGATGATCTTCCTGAGGAGGGAAAAGACCGCAATTTGGCTTTACACATATCAATGAACTATAAGGAGGATGCCTTGTCTAATGTGTTGGTGGACATAGGATCATCACTTAACGTGTTGCCAAAATCCACTCTTGCTAAATTTTCGTACAAAGGGCCTCCCATGAGGCAGAGTGGAGTGGTTGTGAAGGCGTTTGATGGATCGCGTAAAACCGTGATCAGAGAATTAGAACTCCCAATCAAGATTGGACCTAGTGATTTCCAAATCACTTTCCAGGTCATGGACATTCATCCGTCTTATAGCTGCTTGCTTGGCAGACCATGGATTCACAAGGCATGTCTCGTGACATCCACCCTACACCAAAAATTGAAGTTTGTAAAGAATAAGAAGTTGGTGGTGATAGGGGGAGAGAAGGCTCTCTTGGTCAGTCATTTATCTTCCTTCTCCTATATCGATGCTGAAGATGATGTTGAGACTCCGTTCCAAGCCTTATCTATTGAGGAGCCTTCGAGGAAAGGACTTTCTTCATTTGTCTCCTATAATAATGCGAAGTTGGCCATTGAGCATGGTGCAACTACTGGTTTGGGGCAAATGATCAAGTTGGAAGATAACAAGTCCCGTGCTGGAATAGGGTATTCTTCTGGTGTTTCGAATGATCGTGGGTTGTTCCAGAGTGGAGGTTTCATCCATACCGTTGAAGATCGGGAAGCTGCTTCCATTGTTGAAGATGATGAAGAGGAAGACCTTGGCAACTTTGTCATACCCGGAGGAATCCGTAATAATTGGGTCGTTGTTGATGTTCCGACAGTTATCCACAAGTCAACGTAATATGTTCATTTTGTTTGAAAAACCCTTCTCCCATGCCAAAAGGAGAAGTGAGGATATTGTTGGCACACTTTGATTAATACAATGATATTCATTCAGTAATCACATGTTAAATGTTTGTTTTTCCAAATTATTTTTGCTTTTTGCTTTTTGCATGAAATTGGTGATCACCATAAAACCCTAAAAAGAGAATAAAATCAATCTTTTCATATGCATAATGGTTTGCCTTCTTTAAATTCTGAAATCTCTTTTATACTCAAAAACATTATGCAGGTTGATCAAACCCATTGAACATAATGATCCAACACCATCTCCCAACTTTGAGTTCCCTGTATTTGAGGCAGAAGAAGATGATGTTGAAGAGATTCCTGATGAGATTACCCGCCTGCTTGAACACGAGGAGAAGATCATTCAGCCGCATCTTGAGCATCTGGAAATAGTCAACTTGGGATATGAAGATTGCATTCGTGAAATAAAGATTAGGGCACTCCTAGAAGAGTCTGTGAAGAAGGGGTTGATAGAGTTACTACGAGAATATGTTGACGTCTTTGCTTGGTCATATGAGGACATGCCTGGTCTGGATACTGATATTGTGCAACATTTCTTGCCGTTGAAGCCTGAGTGTGTACCTGTGAAGCAGAAGCTCAGAAGAACTCATCCCAATATGGCAGTGAAGATTAAAGAAGAAGTTCAGAAGCAAATTAATGCGGGGTTTCTGGTGACTTCTACATATCCTCAGTGGGTGGCCAATATTGTGCTTGTGCCTAAGAAAGATGGAAAAGTTCAAATGTGTATGGATTACCGTGACTTGAACAAAGCTAGTCTGAAAGATGATTTTCCTCTACCACACATTGATATGTTGGTAGACAATACAACTAAATTCAATGTCTTCTCATTTATGGACGGATTTTCTGGTTATAACCAGATTAAAATGGCACCCGAGGATATGGAGAAGACAACATTCATCACACCTTAGGGAACATTCTGTTATTGAGTGATGCCTTTCGGTTTGAAGAACGCTGGAGCCACGTATCAACGTGATATGACTACCTTGTTTCATGATATGATGCACAAGGAGATTGAGGTGTATGTTGATGATATGATTGCAAAGTCGAAAACGGAAGTTGAACATGTAGAACACTTGTTGAAGCTTTTTCAGCATTTGAGGAAGTACAAACTCCGCTTGAATCCGAACAAGTGTACATTTGGAGTCCGTTCCGGCAAGTTATTGGGCTTCATTGTCAGCGAGAGAGGTATTGAAGTTGATCCTGCCAAGGTCAAAGCAATACAAGAGATGCCTGCGCCCAAAACTGAGAAGCAAGTCCGAGGTTTTCTTGGCCGCTTGAATTACATTTCGAGATTTATATCCCACATGACTGCCACATGTGTGCCTATATTCAAGATCCTCCGGAAAGAATATTTGTCAGTATCAAAGAATATTTGTCTGAGCCTCCGGTTCTATCTCCACCTGTTGAAGGGAGACCGTTGATTATGTACTTAGTTGTGCTTGATGATTCCATGGGATGTGTATTGGGTCAGCAAGATGAATCAGGGAAGAAAGAGTATGCCATATACTACTTGAGTATGAAATTTACTGATTACGAGTCCCGGTACTCAATGCTTGAGAAGACATGTTGAGCTTTGGCTTGGGCTGCTAAGCGCTTACGCCAATATATGTTAAATCATATGACTTGGTTGATATCTAAAATGGATCCAATCAAGTATATCTTTGAGAAGCCTGCTTTTACTGGGAGGATTACCCATTGGCAGATGTTGTTATCTGAGTATGATATTGAGTATCGAGCTCAAAAATCTATTAAAGGCAATATCTTGGATGATCATTTGGCACATCAACCAATTGAGGATTACTAGTCTGTGCAATACGACTTCCCTGATGAGGAGATTATGTATTTGAAAATGAAAGATTGTGATGAGCCTACACTCGATGAAGGACCAGAGCCTGGTTCCCGGTGGGGTATGGTGTTCGATGATGTTGTTAATCAGTATGGAAATGGTATTGGGGAATTGATTATTCTTCCTCAAGGGACATATTTTCCTTTTACAGCAAGGCTAACTTTCAAATGCACGAATAATATGGCGAAATATGAGGCTTTTATTATGGGTTTGGAAGAATGTATTGATCTTAGGATCAAACATCTTGATGTTTATGGTGATTCGGCCCTTGTTGTTAATCAGATTAAGGGTGAATGAGAGACGAATCATCCTGGCCTTATCCCATATAGAGATTATGCGAGAAGGATTTCAACTTTCTTTATTGAGGTTGACTTTCATCATATTCCTTAAGATGAGAATCGGATGGCGAATGCTCTTGCTACGCTTGCTTCAAATGATTATGGTAAAGTATTGGAATGAAGTCCCTAATATTACCGTGATGCGCTTGGATAGACCAGCTCATGTGTTTGCAGTTGAAGAAGTAAAAGATGATAAGCTGTGGTATTATGACATCAGGTGTTTTCTTCAGAGTCAGACTTACCCTCCTGGGGCATCTGTTAAAGATAAGAAGACTTTGAGGAGATTATCTGGCAGTTTCTACCTCAATGGTGATGTGCTTTACAAGAGAAATTTTGACATGGTTCTGCTCAGATGCATGGATAGACACGAAGCATACCTGTTAATGGCTAATGTCCATGAGGGTTCATTCGATACTCATTCCAATGGACATGCTATGGCAAAGAAGATAGAGAGCAGGCTACTATTGGCTGACAATGGAGTCTGACTGCTGCAAATATGTGAAGAAGTGTCATATTTATGTGGATAAGATTCATATTCCCCCGACACTTCTGAATGTTATTTCCTCGCCATGGCCCTTCTCCATGTGGGGAATTGACATGATTGGCATGATTGAACCTAAGGCGTCGAACGGTCGCCGTTTTATTCTCGTAGCTATTGATTACTTCACCATGTGGGTTGAAGCGGCGTCGTATGCGAATGTGACCAAGCAGGTGGTCGTGAAGTTTATTAAGAACCAAATTATATGCCGATATGGTGTGCTAGACAAGATCATTACTGATAACAGATCTAACTTAAATAACAAGATGATGAAAGAGCTGTGTAGCGAGTTCAAGATTACACATCATAATTCTTCTCCCTATAGACCCAAGATGAATGGGGTTGTTGAAGCTGCTAACAAGAACATCAAGAAGATTATTCAGAAGATGGTTGTTACGTACAAAGATTGGCATGAGATGCTCCCATTTGCTTTGCATGGCTATCTTACATCTGTTCGCACTTCAACAAGGGCAACCCCTTTCTCCCTTGTATATGGCATGGAGGTTGTGCTCCCCGTAGAGGTTGAGATCCCATCAATGAGAGTTTTGATGGAAGCCAAGTTGACTGAGGTTGAATGGGTTCAGAGTCGTTATGATCAACTGAACTTGATTGAAGAGAAGAGATTAACTGCCATGTGCCATGGTCAGTTGTATCAACAAAGGATGAAGAAAGCCTTTGGTAAGAAGGTCAAGCCTCGTGTATTCCGAGAAGGTGACCTCGTGCTCAAGAAAGTCTTGTCTTTCGCTCCCGATTCCAGGGGCAAGTGGACTCCAAATTATGAAGGTTCATATGTTGTTAAGAGAGCCTTTGCAGGCGGTGCTTTGTTGCTTACAACTATGGATGGGGAGGATTTCACTCGTCTTGCGAATATAGATGCAGTCATGAAATACTTCACCTAAAATTAAAAAAACAGAATAGCTCGCTAAGTTGAAAATCCGAAAGGGCGACTTAGGCAAAAATGAGCGTCTCGGTGGAGTGAAAACCCGAAAGGGCGGTCCAGGCAAAAGTTAGAGACATGAAAAAAATGAATATATGTATATCTCGCTAGATTGGGTACCTCACCCTGGGGCAATCTAGGCAAAAATTAGGGATTTGGCAAGTAACTACTTCCTAACAAGACTTTGCTCTACAGCAGTCATCTGTCAAAGATTCTATTTCAGTCATCATCAACTGAAGCTTCAAATACAGTGGATTCAGAGTTGGTGGAGAAACGGTCATTATGTTCAATGTAGCCCATTTTCCAATACATATCACCAATTTCAAATTTGTAAGGATCCATGGAGTCTCTCCATTTGCGGACTACCTGATCAGTCACCATTTACATTGAGTTTTCATTACTGATCCGACGCGCAACAGAGGCATTTGACACACTGTGCAAGCATTTATGGTACATTTCGACTTAGTTTTACTTCCGTTATTTTATTTAAGAATTTTTAATCTTTGTTATGTTTTACTTTTTATTTTCGTGATTTTATGCATGGGATAGTTGTGTTTTTGTCCAACAGGTCCAGGTAGAAGAACCAGAGAACTCAGAACGAGACAATGCGAGATTCCGGCAAGCAAAGGAGCAAAAAACCCCGGTACAGGAGGCCTGACATGGCCACCCGTGTCACCTGACACGGGCCGTATCACCTGACACGGGCCGTGTCAGGAAGTATCCTCAACAGTGTCACCCCCTGCCAGGGGCGTGTCAGCCAGAACAGTAGGCTGACACGGGCTGTGTCAGCCCAAGCCCAAAAATCCAGTTTTTCTCGGGCTTTTTGTTCGTCGGGCTTTTTAGAGATATCTTTGGACCTGTCCAACTGCTGTAGGGAATTTTCATTATAAAAGAAGATCTTATACCAAAGGAAAAATCATCTTGGAATACGGAAAACATAGTATTGTGAAGCAATCATGTATTACAGAGATCAAGGCATTCAGAGAGCTGAAGGTGTTCATGAGCGGGAGAGATTGAAGATCAAAGTCATCCAATTACTTGTAATGTGTAATTTTTATCTTGAATTTGTTTTGAACAATATGAGTAGCTAAACCCCCCAATTCTAGGGGGTGTCCCTGATTTAGAATTGTAATGAATTTGAGTTTACATTTGCATTTATAATATTGTTTTTACGGTGACCATTTGATGTGTTTGTTGCTTTCTCTTTTGGACCAATTGAGGTTGATTTGTGGTTATCAAGTAGGTTGGACCACCATTGATAAGGTTTTCATAAGGTTACTCTACAATAGATATCACCTAGGACTAGGGATACCCTGTATGAACCAGAGTATTCTTGATATTATACAGCTTAACTTCACCCTAATTGACTATGGACATGGATATTATGGTAGATTGATTAAAGGTTTTCTCACCAAGGACTTGGAAGAAAATACCCTTGAGAACTAGTAGTAATTGATATTTGTTGATGCAATAGTGACTCAGAGTTATTACAGCGATAAATCATACACCTTCTCTGGCATTGTTCCTTTTTCTCTATAAACCCTTAGTTTCATCCTTCTTTACCTTTACTTTTATTATTATACTTTTACACATAAAAATCAAATTAATACTTTTTTTAATTGAATGATAAGTTAAACTCAATATTAACTTGCAGTCCTTGAGATCGACATTCGGGGAATTTCCCCATCATTATTATAAAAGGCAAAATAGCACACTTGTTATTTTCCAGATCAAGTTTTTCGCACCGTTGCCGGGGACTGCCAAAAATATGGAGTTTAATTTTAATTTTAATCAAAATTTTGTTGCTCTGCAATAAAATTATTTTTCTGTCATTTATAATTTACTAATTTGTGTATGCGAGGAGAACCCTCAACTGAATTTCTTTTTGACGCAGAGATCGAGAGAACTCTTCACCGAAGACGCAGAGAACAAAGAGTGGATTCTACAGAAGAGAGTACCTCTGATCACTCAGAAGTCAAGGAACCAATGGCTGAAGTTCCTCCAATTCCACCTCATCCACCTCCGGAAAGACTCCTGGGTGACTATGGAGGTGCAAATGCACCGGGTGATCGACTAACCATTGTTAACCAACCGGTGAATGTGACAAATTTTCAACTACATCCTAGCACGATCAATCAATTGGAAAGAAAAAAATTCACCGGAAAGGTTAATGAAGATGCCAACAAACACCTGCAAAGATTTCTTACCATGAGCACCACCCTGAAAATTGATGGTCATACTGATGAAGCAAAAAAATTAAGAATGTTCCTGTTCACTTTAGCTGAAGACGCGGAAGAATGGTTCTATTCTCTTCCTGCCGGTAGTATCACATCCTGGGAGGAGATGGAAACTGCATTCTTAAATGAGTATTTTCCAGCATCAGTATTCCTGAGAAAAAGGTATGAAATCCTTAATTTCAAACAGAAGGACGGTGAATCATTAGGAGACACTTACAAAAGATTCAAAAGGATCTTAGTAGCGTGTCCAACTCATAATATGGATCGGACCGAGCAAATGAAGATGTTCGTTAATGGGCTGAAAATAAAAATAAAATAGTTGATTGATACAGCAGCCGGTGGCTCAACAAATTTCTCAACAGCCACTGGTATCAAAAGGATTATTGAAGCAATAGCTGCCAATGAGCATCTAGATCTATATGACAGATGTACCAGTCAGCCAGATGGGGTGATTGATCTAAAATTAGAGACAAATAAAATCCGTCTGGAAGACACTGTTGCTGCTGAAGTAGATAAAAAGTTGAAAGCTATGAATATAGGTACTCAACAGATAGCACAGGTTCAGCCAGCTCAGGCAAGGACTTGTAAAATCTGTAATGGACCTCATCACATGGTCTATTGCTTTGCGACTCCCCAACAAATTGAAGAGATCAAATTCTTGAAGCAGAATAATCCCTATTCTAACACTTACAATCCAGGTTGGAAGAATCATCCAAACTTCTTCTAGAAACATCAGAGAGGAAATGTTCCGCAAAAAGGTACAGTGCAATATCAGACTCAATATCAACAACAACAGCAACAACAGGCACCTAAAAAGGCTGAATGGGAAATTGCCATTGAAAAGTTAGCCGCCCACAACATACAGTTTCAAGAAGAAACACGGACTAATCAGAAAAACACCACAACCTCCATTTAAAATCTTGAAGTACAAATAGGACAAATAGCACAACAGTTAGCTTCAAACTCTCAAGCCCCGGGTACCCTACCTAGTGGTACAATGACAAGTCCACGGGAACATAACACTGTTTACACTATCACAACCCGAAGTGGAAAGTCAACAGAGGAAAATGATATAGAAAAAAATGGATTGATAGAGGTGGATTTAGAAATCACGGAAACAAAAAACCAAGATGAAGAAGCAATACTACCTCCTGTCAAGGAGAAGGAGAAGGTTCCTAAACCCATAATCAAACTCCCTTACCCTCCAAGACAGAAAAAGAAAAATCAACATGAAAAGAATTTTGAGAAGTTCCTAGATATGTTCAAAAAACTCGAAATCAATATTCCTTTTTCTGAAGAATTGGAACAAATGCCAATATATGCCAAGTTCATGAAAGACATAATTTCCAAGAAGCGTTCCACTGATACGGAACCGATCATCCTAACTGAAACATGTAGTGCCATTCTCCAAGGCATGAAAATCCCAGTGAAAAAAAAAGACAGGGGATCAGTTACTATTCCTTGCACTATTGGTGATAGAAAATTCAAGAAGGCTCTGATTGACTTAGGAGCAAGTGTAAGCTTGATGCCACTATCCATCTATAAGAAATTAGGCATTGGCTCTGTTCAAGATACTCGAATGACACTTCAGTTTGCGGATCACTCTGTTCGGCGACCCTATGGTATTGTGGAAGATGTTCTTGTAAAAATTGACAAGTTTGTCTTCCCAGTTGACTTCGTCATTCTGGAAATGGCGGAAGATGAGGAGATTCCTCTCATATTGGGAAGACCTTTCTTGGAAACAGGACGGTGTATGATAGATATTGAGGAAGGAACTATGACCCTCAAGGTCTATGATGAAGAGTTAAAAATAGATGTGAGGAATACAATGCAATACAAAGATGATATCGGCAAGAGCAACACTATAGAGATAATCGACCAAGTAATTGCTCAAGAAAATGAACAAAATAAACCCCAGTCACCACTAAACCGGGTCTTAAGCTTATCCATTTTTGAAAGTAATGAAGATGAAGGATACTATGAGGTGCTTGCTATGATGGAAAAATAACCTGAATGGATTAGATCTAGACCACAACAGTGGGAAGATCTAAGACCACCACCATCTGATGTCACTGAAGAACCAAAAAAAAGGGTGAGTCTGAAGCAATTACCAACAAATCTGAAGTATGTATTTATAGACACTGAGAAAAAATGCCCAGCTATCATTAATGCTAGTGTACAGAGTGTCCAAGAGGCAGAACTCATTCAAGTGCTAAAAAAATACAAGGGTGCAATCGGATGGGCGATTGAGGACTTAAAATGTATAAGCCCGACTATTTGCATGCACAAGATCTTAATGGAAGATGATCACAAACCGGTAGTGCAACCACAACGAAGACTTAACCCAACCATGAAAGAAGTGGTGCAAAGAAGTTGTAAAACTCTTGGATGCGGGCCTAATATACCCTATCTCCGATAGCTCTTGGGTAAGTCCAGTCCACGTGGTACCAAAAACGGGGGCACAACGGTAATAAAAAATGAAAAGAATGAGTTGATTCCAACCCGAACTGTTACAGGTTGGAGAGTGTGCATCGATTACAGAATACTAAACGTGGCAACAAGGAAGGATCACTTCCCGTTACCATTCATTGATAAAATGCTGGAAAGGTTAACAGGACACGATTACTATTGTTTCCTAGACGGTTACTCGGGGTACAGCCAGATTGCGGTTGCCCCTGAAGACTAGGAGAAGATTGCATTCACATTCCCCTATGGTATCTTTGCTTATAGAAGAATGCCATTTAGATTATGCAACGCACCGGCCACCTTTCAAAGGTGTATGACTTCAATCTTTGTTGACATGCTCGAGAAGCATATGGAAGTATTTATGGATGACTTTTCAGTATCCGGTTCTTCATTTGATAATTGTTTGACTAACTTGTCACTTGTGTTAGAAAGATGCCAGCAAACAAATTTGATCCTGAATTGGGAAAAATCTCACTTCATGGTCCGGGAAGGAATAGTCTTGGGACACAAGATCTCCAATAAAGGTATCAAAGTGGACATAGAAAAAGTGGAGGTAATAGCAAATTTACCACCACCGGTAAATGAAAAAGGCATCTGAAGCTTCTTAGGACATGCGGGTTTCTACTGCAGGTTCATAAAAGATTTCTCCAAGATTTCCAAACCGCTGACTAGTCTTCTAGTAAAAAATACCCCGTTCTTATTAGACAAGGAATGTAGGCAAGCCTTCGAGGCCTTGAAGAAGGAGCTGGTGTCAGCCCCCATAGTTATTGCCCCAGATTGGTCTCTTCCTTTTGAGATAATGTGTGATGCGAGTGATAACGCAGTAGGGGCAGTACTAGGGCAACGCAAGGAGAAGCTCTTGCATGTGATCTATTATGCAAGCCACGTACTAAACGCTGCTCAAATGAACTATGCAACTATAGAAAAAGAACTCCTGGCGGTGGTATACGCGTTTGATAAGTTTAGATCCTATCTGTTGGGATCAAAGGTAATTGTATATACTGACCATGCTTCTTTAAAATATCTTTTTTCCAAACAAGAATCAAAGCCAAGGCTGCTGCGATGGATCCTACTACTACAAGAATTCGACCTGGAAATCAGAGACAAAAAGGGTAGTGAAAACACTGTTGCTGATCACTTGTGTCGGATGACTCCAATTCAAGAAATAGAAGAAACGCACCCCATCAGAGATGAGTTCATGGACGAACGTATTCTAGCCGTTACGCATATCCCATGGTTCGTCGACTACGCGAACTTTGTGGTAGGTGGATTGATACCAGATGACTTTGACTCTAAGAGAAGAAAAAAGTTTTTGCATGATTGCAGGTTCTATTTGTGGGACGATCCATTCCTTCACAAAAAGGGACTAGATGGTCTGCTCAGGAGATGTGTTCCAGAGGAAGAGTAGAGGGACATCTTAAAAGCCTGTCATAACTCAGAATATGGAGGACATTTCAGCGGAGACAGAACCGCAGCCAAAGTCCTCCAGTATGGATTGTACTGGCCTACATTGTTCAAAGATGCACAAGTAGTGGTAAAAGAGTGTGACAAATGTCAGAGAACAGGAAACATAATCAAAAGAAATTAGATGCCTTAGAATGCCATGTTAGAGGTCGAACTGTTCGATGTGTGGGGGATAGATTTTATGGGACCCTTCCCACCTTCCTTTGGAAATAAATACATTTTGGTTGCGGTTGACTATGTGTCGAAATGGATGGAAGCAGTTGCACTGCCCACAAATGATGCAAAGGTGGTAATAAATTTCCTCAAGAATTGTATCTTCGCACGGTTTGGGGTACCAAGAGCACTGATTAGTGACCAAGGTACCCACTTCCTAAATAAGTTGATGGAGAACCTACTGTGGAAATACAATGTCAAGCATAGAATCGCCACACCATACCATCCCTAGACTAGTGGACAGGTTGAGGTATCCTATCGGCAAATCAAGCAAATCCTAGAAAAGACCGTCAGTTCCTCACGAAAATATTGGTAAATCAAGCTCGATGACGCATTTTGGGCATACCGAACAACGTTCAAAACACCAATATGTATGTTCCCAATTTCAGTTGGTCTATGGTAAAGCTTATCACCAACCACTCGAATTTGAGCATAGGGCGTTTTGGGCTACCAAATTCCTCAACTATGATCTTTCCAAAGCGGGGAAATCTCAGATCCTCCAATTACAAGAGCTGGAAGAATTCAGAAATCGAGCGTATGAGAACGCCAAGATATACAAAGAGCAAACCAAAACCTGGCATGACATGTGCATTCAGAAGAAAGACCTTCAAGAAGGACAATTGGTGTTATTATTCAACTCAAGGTTGAAGCTCTTCCCAGGGAAACTAAGGTAACGATGGTCGGGACCCTTTGAGATACAGAAAGTATTTGCGCATGGAGCCATTGAACTAAGAAATCTAGCAAACGGAGAAACGTTCAAGTGAATGGGCAGAGAGTTAAACCGTACATACAAGACCAGGAGGGTGGTCCAATCAAAAAAATCCGTCTCACCTAAGCAGACGGAGAACCGTCGAGCCATGCGACGTTAAACAAAGCGCTTCGTGGGAGGCAACCCACGCTTTTTATTTCTAATTAGTTGTGTGTGTCTGTAGGTTTATACAAGAGCTCTACAAGGAGGGAACATCACGTAGCCAGAGGAACACGCAGTTCAACCGACGAGAAAACCAATAAACAGCCAAAAGGACAGCCTGACATGGCCATCCGTGTCAGCTGACACGGGCCGTGTCAGGAGCACTAAAAGAAAAAGGAACTTTGGATGTGGTAAACAGTAGCCTGACACGGCCCGTGTCAAGAGCACTGAAGGAAAATGCTGAAATTGGTGAATCCAGTAACCTGACACGGCCACCCGTGTCACGCATGCGGAATTTTGAATTTTTTTTGGAAAATTTGAATTTTCGTGGGACCCACCCACTTAATCCACCATTAACCACACCTTTTCCCCATTTACCTTATCATTATCTGATTTTCCTCCCACACCTCATTACTCTCTCTCATCATTCTTCATCTCTTTCTCTCACACTCTTTCAAATTCCATTAAAACTCATAAATCTCACCACACAAAACCTTCCATAACCCCCATCTCGACTCACCTATCGCCAAAACACCCTTCACAAATATTACTCCACTCATCGTCCCGGTCTTAACCATGGTTTAGGAATTTCCTAACTAGAAAGTTCAAATTATTTCTTTTTTTTTCAGGTCCAAAATGGCCACGCGGAGAATCCTTACCGGAAACCAACAACTTGCGGAAATGGCAAAGTCACGGAAGCGCCCGAGTCGGAATCCAAATCCACACAACATCGTGTTTGACAATCCGGAACAAGAACGGCGATACCAAATTCACCAGAAGCACAAACTCACCCCGAAAAGGTATATCTGTGAGCATACTCTAAATGCTCTGGGGCTGAAAATGGAGGTATACCGGATGTTCCATATTTTGGGAATGCTCGAGTTCATGAGTTTGGAAGCACCAACATACGAGCGCATTACTCTCGAGTTCCTTAGCACGTTGGAATTTCAGCTGGAAAAAAGGTGGATTGACACGACCAGGTATTATTTCGGCACCTTACGTTTCCGGTTATTTAATAATTATCATGAACTATCTGTTTAGGAGTTAGCTGCAATACTCCGACTCCCTCTGAACGGACCAGGAGCGGTCCCAGACGGGTTCTCACCTAAGGATTTCTGGATCGCCATCACCGGGAGGACGGATTACTCCTCCAAAGGTGCGAAAGCCTCAGGCATCCAGAATCCATGTTTCAGGTATGCCCATAAGGGTTTAGCCTATACCCTGCTTGGAAGAGGCGATAGCACATGGGTAGCTACTCAAAGAGAGTTATTCTTTATGTACTCGATGGCTCAAACCAAAGCCATCAATGTAGTTGCCTTTGCAGTAGACTATCTGGGCAGAGTCGGTCGAGCAAACTCCGGAGGCATATCCGTAGGGGGAATGCTCACCCAAATCGCTGAGCATTTCGGGTATCAAGTTGTTTTACTCGAAGACACGCCAATTGCAGGTAACACAAAAATTGACATGTCCGCTCTAATTTCACAAGGTATGATTGTTGTTGCCCCTACTTACTATTCCGTACTTATCCATAAGAGGTTTATCATCGCTCTGCCGGATCCAGAAAGAATTGTTATTACTGACTGTGCTAATTGGTTGTATGTGAGCGCAGACCCCGATGCGGATGAAGGCCACGAAACTGACCATTTTACTGCAGGTGAGCAAATTGTGGATGACCAGGCAGAAGGAACGAAAATAGAAAAGGAAAATCCTCAAGCACCTCCTGAGCAGTTTGTCCCACCGCATCAGGAACCCACCCAACATGCGGCGGGTTCATCATCTTGGTCAACTGACCAATGGAGCTGGGTACAAACCAAGATAGGCGACTTGAGAACTGAACAACAATAGCAAGGCATCGAGCAAGCCCGACAGGGAGCGATGTTGGATGAGATGAGCAGCATGATGTGAAAGTTGATGTTGCATTTCCCGCAACCACATCCTCACTAGGACCCTATGAGTACCCTACTCCACTCTTGTTCAAAAACATTGTGGACAATCTTGAGCTCAAGTGTGGGGGAGATTTTATGACTTTTATTAGTATTTGGTTATTGTGTTATTTTTACTTTTGTATTCTACATTTATATTGTCTGTCAAAGGTACATTATGCTGCGAGTGTGTCAAGTATGTGTTGACAGGTTGGAAATAGTAATGATCACGATTGAGAATGGATGAAAGGATCACACCACTCATTATGGCTTGTTGTGAAGGATCTCCCCAGAAAGTGACACTGCTGAAAGTGAAGATCGGACGCAACGTATACAGCTTAACCGACACGAGTACCCTGTACATTCCAAAGTAAGAAAGAAATCGCACCAAATTAATGAGCACTGTGGATCTTGTCAAAGCGGAACCAAACCAAGTGAGTTATAAAAAGCCAAACACATTGATCATCATAAGCATCATTCAGGTTTGTCTTTGCCACTCTAAACTTGCGTAGACTCTCTGGGACTATCACTGCATGATACACACACTAGGGCAAGTTATTTGTAATTAACCCTGAGCCTTTCTAGCCATCCCGAATAATTATATCCCTCGTTAGCCCCATTTGAGCCTATATCCATTTGTTTTGTTTAAACACCATAAATGCAACCGTTGGCCAAAAAAACTTCCTCACCCTGTTCAGAGTCATGATAATGCATTCAAAGTTGTGTTGAAAAGCTAAGTTTGGGGAAAAAACCCCAAAAGCTCCCAAAGCCCAAGAAAGTGCAAAAACAAAAGAAAAAGAAAAAAATGATGAATCGAGAAAAAGAAAGAGAAATAAAAAGAGAAAAATGATAACGCGAAGATTCAAAAGAAAGAAGCACGGAAAAGGGTTGTCAGTGAAAAGAAATAAAAAAAATAAAACCGAGGAAATAAAAGAAACAAACACATGATGTAACATCGACTCTGAACCAAAAGCCACTTGTTTTCCTTTTAATAATCCATACCCTAATCCAAGCTAAGCTACAACCCGAAAGACGTCAAAAGTGTATGTGTTGTGTGTAGGTGATGAGAAAAGAGAGACTATTCAAACTTGTGAGTGATATTACATACTTTGAATTATGAGTGTAAACAGCTTACCCCGAGAGAATAGGTGAGAATGTGATATAAGCTGACAGGTGAAACGGTGCTTTGAAGTGAAAGTGTGAATAATGACTTACAAGGATAGGCAGGACTTGTGGAAGGAAAAAGGAAGACGTTAGCGAATGATCTCAGTAGTGGTGGAAAACATGAAGCATTCGGGGAGTGATAATGAAACATTACTTGGGACAAGCAATGAGCTAAGTTTGGGGTTGTGATCAGTCACCCTTTACATTGAGTTTTCATTACTGATTCGACGCGAAATAGAGGCATTTGACACACTGTGCAAGCATTTATGGTACATTTCGAGTTAGTTTTACTTTCGTTATTTTATTTAAGCATTTCTAATCTTTGTTATGTTTTACTTTTTATTTTTGTGATTTTATGCATGGGATAGATATGTTTTTGTCCAACATATCCAGGAAGAAGAACCAGATAACTCAGAATGAGACAGTGTCAGATTCCAGCAAGCAAAGGAGCAGAAAACCCCAGTACAGGAGGCCTGACGCGGCCACCCGTGTCACCTGACACGGGCCGTGTCAGGGCAAGGGAAGACAAGTGAAGAAAACAGTAGCCTGACACGGCCACCCGTGTCAGGAAGTATCCTCAACCGTGTCACCCCCTGCCATGGGCGTGTTAGCCAGAACAGTAGGCTAGCACGGCCACCCGTGTCAGCTAACACGGGTCGTGTCAGCCCAAGCCCAAAAATCCAGTTTTTCTCAGGCTTTTTGTTCGTCGGGCTTTTTAGAGATATCTTTGGACCTGTCCAACTGCTGCTGGGAATTTTCACTATAAAAGAAGGTCTACTACAAAAGGAAAATTCATCTTGGAATACGGAAAAACATAGTATTATGAAGCAATCAAGTATTACCGATATTAAGGCATTCAGAGAGTTGAAGGTGTTCATGAGCGGGAGAGATTGAAGATCAAAGTCATCCAATTACTTGTAATGTGTAATTTTTTTCTTGAATTTGTTTTGAACAATTTGAGTAGCTAAACCCCCCAATGCTATGGGGTGTCCCTGATTTAGAATTGTAATGAATTTAAGTTTACATTTGCATTTATAATATTGTTTTTACGGTGACCTTGTGATGTGTTTATTGCTTTCTCTTTCGGACCAATTGAGATTGATTTGTGGTTATCAATTAGGCTGCACCGCCATTGATAAGGTTTTCATAAGGTTACTCTACAGTAGATATCACCTAGGACTAGGGATACCCTGTATGAACCATAGTATTCTTGATATTATATAGCTTAACTTCACCCTAATTGACTATGGACATAGGAATTAGGGTAGATTGATTAAAGGTTTTCTCACCAAGGACTTGGGAGAAAATACCCTTGAGAACTGGTAGTAATTGATATTTGTTAATGCAATAGTGACTCAGAGTTATTATAGGGATAAATCATACACCTTCCCTGGCATTGTTCCTTTTTCTCTATAAACCCTTAGTTTCATCCTTCTTTACCTTTACTTTTATTATTATATTTTTACACTTAAAAACCAAATTAGTACTTTTGGTTTAATTGAATGATAAGATAAACTCAATATTAACTTGCAATCCTTGAGATTAACATTCGGGGAATTTCCCCATTATTACTATAAAAGGCAAAATAGTACACTTGCTATTTTCCCGATCACTACCATTCCATTAAATAAACTTGAGATTTTATCCAATTCTTGGCACTCTTATTTGTTTCTGTTTAACAAATGTTTGCATGTTTTTATTGATAAATACCATTGTTTTAAACAGATAAGATTTTATAACACTGTTTTTAAACAAAATGAACATTCACAATGAATGAAAGGATAGTCGAAACGTCTTCAGTGCTCTCCCAAGGATAGTATGACTTCCAAAAGGTAAGACATTTGTTCATATTTGGGCATGTTTATGTCCTCTTCATCAACTTTCAGTTGTTTCCTCAGCAAGAAGTTGTCTAGAGCGGTTGGTGAAGGGCTTGTTCCCCTTTTTCATCCTCAGCATGTCACGTGTTGACAAAGGATTCATTTTTAGTTTCCCTGAGCAGAGGTGCTTTCCTTTGAGGTTTGCATACGGTTCATCCCTAGTAGGGTTTCCTGATCCGAGCTTGATAACTTGTATCCCCTCCATGGTTGAAGATTTCTTCTAAGTATTAAGAGGTGATGAGGAAGATATGTTGGTTATCCCCAGCGGAGAAAATTGTTCTTTTCTCCCCTTGGAAGAGATGTCTCTCCAGTAGTTAGAAGGGAGTGTCTTAATTGGTGTGTATCTGTTTGGCGTTTGTTCCCCACAGGATTTCACATCATTCTTTGATAAGTTCCCCAATAGAGTTTCTTCTACGACATATCTTATCGATTTTCAGCAACTTATCCCCGAGAATTGTTGGAAAATCCCCGACAGTCGGAAGCTGTGACTTTACATATCCCTAGCTATGATCGGTGTCTTCCAGTGTTTGATCACCCCCACCATAGCTAAAGTCTCCTGTAGGCCTTGCCCTTTTACTGAGATGTTATACTGGATGTCCGCTCGTGACTCTTGAACCTATTTGTGTTAGATATGTTTACCTGTCAGCATTAGTCATACATAAATCATGCATATACATGCATAATCATACAATTCAGATATTCATGATGCATTCTTTGCCATATATCCTTGCTTATTATTCCCTCCTATTGGTGAAATGTTCTTCCCCAAGCAGATGTATGTGTCTGGGCTCTCCATATAGAGTCAGCCCCATAGGTAGAAAGTGTCTATCTTTCCTTCTTTCTTCCCCACTGAGTTATGTCCTCGTGGATGATTATTGTTTCAGTTTCATCCCCAAGCGGTGTATCGGGATGGAATTACTCCCCTGAGTTATATCCTCATTGGGTTGAGTCTTGTTTAATTGTGCCTTTCTAGTTTGTTCCTAGATTGACTCCTTTCTTGTTGTCCCCTACAGTTCCCTGTGGTTCGGTTGTTCAATTGCTCAGTAACCATTAATTGTTCAGCCTTTTCCCCAATGAACTTTGTGGCCTTCTACCCAGTAACCGGTAGTTGTAAGTCCTATTTCTGTGGTTTTCTACCCAGTACCCGGTGGATGTAATCCCCTCTTTGTTGGTTATCTTTACCCAGTAACCGATATTGATATTCCTTCACCTTTGAGTATACCACCTAGTAACCGGTGATATATCTCTTGGATAATTGCTTTTGTTAGGAAATTTATCCCCCGCGAGTCATCTTTCATTTACCCTTGTTTGGTAATGATTGTTTCTCCTTCTGATTGGTCATCATTTTATACCTAGTAACCGGTATCCCGATGTCCTTTCTTTTCGGTCGATTTATCCTTTATTAACCCAGTAACCGGTTGTGGATAATCTTCCATGCGAGTATGTTATCTACGTTATGCCGGTAATAGATGATATATCTCATGCACTCTTCATTTGAGTCTTGTTCTTCCCTAGTTGAGTAAGATTCGTATTTCTTTGTGGAATCGAATGTCCATCCTGTAAGTCGAGTTTGCTTTTTTCATCCCTCCTTTCGGATGATGAGTGTTTTGGATATGTTCCCAATTCACGCCTGGTTGGTTACCTATTATATGCCCAGTAACCGGTATCCCTGGTGTTCCTCCCTTCTGCTCCCTATTATGGCTTTTGTCCCCTGTGGAGTCAGGTTTTCTTGAGTTGAGATGTGCCTTTCGGGTCCTCCTCAGATGTTTCGGATGATTGATATCTATCACCCTTATACCGGTCTTAGGTATTATATCTCCCTGAGCATGTTCTTCTCTCACCCAGTAACCGGTGTTTTGTTAACATGTATCTCTTTGAGTTTATTACCCAATAACTGGTAATATCTCGTTGTTTCTTTCTCAACTGAGTCCTTTGTGGGCGTCCCCGTCTGAGTCCGGATTTTTATCTAAAGTATCCTTTATGGATAGTTTTACGGTATTGGCATATTGCCCAATACATGCATCTTTGCGTCAGCTCGAGTCTTTCCACCAATTTATTTTCGTGGAATCCCTTCGTGTCTCCCCGCAAGTTTTCAAGTCGTGACCTGCTCACGCATTTTCATGTTTTCCCAGAGTCTCTGTCTCCTTAGTGAGTGTGTTACTCCTTTGGATTTTCAATTTCCCCTGAATTCTTTTCCTTCGTGGCAATTATTCACCAGGAAAATTTTATTTTGCATACATACATTATGCTTCATGAGGTCTCTTAGGGAACAAAATTTGTCTCTTTGTTATTATTTAAGCTTATTCTACCTCATCAAGACGAAGATTTTAACCTTCATATCTCCGGCTAGAATGACATTAAATAGGGGCATTTGTAAGACCCTAATTTTGACCCTAAGATCCCTCATGGCATCATATCATTGCTCAATGCATTGCCTCAAGGATCATAGCATGATTGGCTCCTTAACACTTGGATGGGACTTGTGTCAGTGGTTTGAGACCACCAAGCATGCTTGTATTGTATATTATTCTTTTTCTTATTTTGATTACTAACCAAAAGCACAAAAATATGTCACTAACTCTTTTTTGTTTTGAAGCTCAAGTGAGCATGTGCTCCCATGCTCCTAGGAGGCTCCTAAGCTCAAGTTGGGTCAACTTCATAAGGACCTAACTTCCTTAATTTTTATGATTTTGAGGTGAGACCAAATGAATTGGAAATATTATTATGTCTAATTAAAATGTTATGTTGGACAAAATTTCATAATCCTAAAAGAAATACATGTGATAATACAAAATATTATAGGTCACTTTTGACATAAGTCATTGACTTTGAAAAATGCCCAACTTTAAGTACCCATATATTTCTCATGGAAAATCCAAATGATGCAATATTTAAGTCTAAATTGATCATCTTGAACATATCTCCAACTTTTATGTTTGAGGTTTTTCCATTTGATGCTTGCATCATCGAGACAGAAGGGGTTGAAGAGGCTTGGTTTTGGTGAAAATTTTCAAAGGTGACTTAAACATGTTTTGTGCCCAAACTTTCACAGCCAGTTTCCATTAAGTTCCAAACTCCAAATGAATTTTTTCCCAACATGACTTTTGTTCCTTGTTCCAAGAGCTTTCCAACCATTACTCACATTAATTATTTGGACTTTCCATGTGGGAGTTTCGAAAAGCTTTATGTTTATGTTCATTTTTGCATTTTCACATTAAAACTTGATGTGCAAGCTTGTGCAGTCCATTATGCACATCCAATTCAATTCCATTTGATCTCAGCATGGACTTCCATTCATTCTTAGGCCTCACATGCACCTGTACAGGCCCATGCAAGGAGGATTCAAACTTCATGCACACGAGGGAACAATGCTTCTCATCACATTTCAACTATAAATAAGTGTGCATTCTCATTCAAATGAAAACCAAGTGGAGATCTGAATTGCTGCTGAATTGAAATCGAAACCCTCACTAAAGGAATTTTCAATTTTCAATTTCTCTTTCATGCTTGAATTTCAACATCATTAGTTGATCTTCAAAGCTCAATTCCTTAACCTAGCATCACCATCACACTTCTATGGCAAAAGTAGATCAAGAACTTGGAGAATTCGTGTTGTTTGAAGCTTAATATCAGAGGTAGAACCTCCAACTTTTTTGATTCATATCTTACAATACAATATGAATTTCTTTGGTTTATGATGTTTTCTAAAGTCCTCATGCTTGAGGCAGGCCAGTGGTGGTCTTAATTTTGCAAATCGTGCCATTTCAGTTCATGCACCACGATCTTCAAGCTAAT
This sequence comes from Lathyrus oleraceus, assembly GCF_024323335.1. Lineage (NCBI taxonomy): Eukaryota > Viridiplantae > Streptophyta > Magnoliopsida > Fabales > Fabaceae > Lathyrus > Lathyrus oleraceus. The sequence continues at coordinate 177,782,140 of NC_066581.1, forward strand.
GTTTGTCTCTAAATAGGAACTATGAGGATGATCCGTGGTTATAGAGGTGATGTACATCACCCCAGCTTCACTTTGATGCCTTCATTTTTCATTTTCATTGCCATTTAATTTCCTGCGCGTGGTGGTCGGATCTTGTTGGATCGCCGGAGAAGATGGTGGTTTCCACCACCATCCCCACGTGGTAGCCTCCCAGCCTTTGGATCATGCTGAAACGTTTTAATCTTGGCCATTGCATATGTTGACTTGTTTTAATACAATGTGTTGCGCGCTTGACTTAAGAGCATCTTGTATCCGCGCCTTAGAGCCATATGATCATTGCCATGTCAATTAATGAGATGATCTGATGGTGCTGGATTTTCCTATTTTTCTTATTTTCTTTTAATTTCAGTTAAATCCTTTTATTTTCAAAAACTCATAAATATTTTATTTGAAGTCACAAAAATATGAGACCAATGCCAAAAAAATTCTTGAAAAATCTAGTTTCATATTTTGATTTTTAATTATTTTTGTGACTTCATTTAATATTTTTTGTGAATTGTTTGGTTTTTAATAGTTTTAGTTCATTTTAAAATACTTTTTGATACTTGAAAAATCCAAAAATATTTTTCTAACACCGATGGATGATGATAAGTCAATGAAAAATAGTCTCATCAATATCTTATTTGATTTGAGATTTATTTGAGATTTTAATTCATATTGTGTTATTTTCCATTGTTTTTAATTGTTTTGAAATAGTTTCTGATTTCAAAAATTGTTGAAAAAATTTGTCAAAGTTTGTTTGACCATGTTAGACCTATGAGAATTTAATTGGACTTGTTGAAGTTGATTTGAATTAAATTTGAGGTTTGACCATATTTTGTTTATTTTATTTTGCATTTATTTTTTAATTCAAAAATACCAAAAATATATGTTTGACTTGTTGACTTGTAATCTTCATTTCTCTTCTGTTTAGCATTGGTTGATGATGACTTGGTTCATATTTGATCAGTTGAGTTTGATACTTTATTTCTCTTTCCACCCATTTCATCTTCATCCCATTTATTTTTATTTTAGGCAAATGAGTTAATGTCTTATGGTTAGTCTTGACAAATGAGAGGTTTAACCTTCTTTGATCCAAACCAAACTCAACTTGATCAAAGATCAAGTGAGTTATTTTGTGTCCAAGATAGGTTGCTTCTTGGTCAAGCAAAAAACCTAAAGTCCATACAAGGCCCTTTCTCTTTTCTTTTGGCATGGCAAGTTTGTGGAGCTTGGCTTACTAGTCAAGGTCTCTAACTTGTGTTTATTTGCCTATAGTTTTATTAACCAACCTCAAATAGGTCTGACTACTATATTAGTCCACTTACGATTGCTTAACATAGCGCTACATTGTCTTATGACAAACTAACATAACCATACTAAATACTAACTTTAATTTGAGAATTTAATTTCTTACCCTTTACTTTAATGCAATTTACTTTTTGCTCATTTATTCATATTGCTTTTTATTTTGCTCACTTGAGTACATATTTTATGTTTATGTCATTTTCCTTTTGCTCATTTAAGCTCATTATTGTATATAAATATATTGTTATCTTGTGTTGGTTTTGCTTTTGTTTTGTGTGAACCTAATGCAAAAAGGAGAAAGGACTTAGAATTAGGAATTACCCATGCTTAAAGGAGTTCAAGAGCAACTAGGACTCATGCCTTTAGAATGCTAAATTTGTTGAAGAGTAACTAGGCCTCATGCCTTTAGAATGCTAAATCTCAAAGTTGACTTTAAAGGACTTCTCATCTAAACTCTTTCTTTGTCCATTCCCCTTATTATGTTGTGAACTTTTTTATGTTTGCTCTTGTGTGATAGGGATTCCATCTTGGGATAGTAAGGAGGACCATTGTCATGAGTAACCAAGTTAAGAGATACAAGCCAAATGGAGATCCTATGAGCTTGAATCCAAATTATTGTGATTGCTTGTGTGTTTGCTAAGTCCAAAGGAAAGGAGAATCTTGAATCATCTTTATGATTTCAAGAAAAGGAACTCCAAGGGTTTTATCTTCTCTCTTATCTTTGTATGCTTTAGGACTAGCCCTTCTTCTTCTCCCCACTCTCACCCAAGCCAAAATCTTGTTTTTCAACCTTTGACATTGTTTCAAATTAGAAACCTAGGCCTTATGCCTTTGACTTTTTAAAACCATTTTCATCAATACTCGCTGTGAATACATCTTAATCCAACTTTGACTTTATTTTGTAAATAAATTAACTTGTAAATACAACTCACTTAAAGTTGTTTTTGTGGTTCCAATGGCCACCCTTGTTTAAACTTTTTTTCATAAACATTAGTCATAGGTTTGAGTTATCATAGTGGTTGATGTAAATCTCACCTTATCCTTAGTGATTGGATTATAAGCCTTCCATACTTATTATAGGGTTAACCCTTCACTAGTATGTTGAAGCTCCCCTCACATGGTGGATTGTTGGTTTAGGATTGAGTTTTCTCCCTTTGATAACAAAAGACCTTAAGGCTTTTGATCAAATCAATTCACCAATCTTTGTGAATTTTACCCCAAACTACGAGGTTTTGATCCTACCTTTGTGATGGTACGTAGGCAAAGGGTTCATCCCTTCAAACAACAAAATTTGTAAATATAATCTATTCTCTTCTCATCCCTCCAATCTTTGCACATATTTTCACAAATACCAACCTACAACACATATTTGCAAAAAGGGTTCCCTTAGAGTACTAAGGATGTTTTGGGTGCGTAAAACCTTCCCATTTCATAACCAACCCCCTTACCCGGATCTCTGACATTTTTATTAGTTTTTTATTTGATAAAACTTCTAACTTGGCTTTTGTTCGCTTTTTAGCCTTTCCTTTGGACAAATAAAAGTGCTGTGGCGACTCAAATTGTATGTTTAGTTTTGGTTTAGTAAATAAACCTAAAGGTAACGAAAACCCCGCTACACTTTTCAAAGTCGGGGACCTTGAATTTTACCAGGATCTTAACATTGGGGACCAAGCAGAGTTCAGCAACACTTTTCCCAAACAAGTATTTCCCTCTCAAAGTCTTCAACTCTTTGCGCAGCTCGAGGAACTGATCTTTCATCTCATCCATTTTCTCATATACATCAAGGCCCTCAGACGGCTCAGAATGGTAAATAGTATCCTCAACACGAGGACGAGTGTGAACAACCGAAGGCGACATTGACATGACCAGGCTAGATGTTGGCCGAGAAACAAACATAAGTGCATACCCTTCTGGCATAAAATTTGATGGCATTTCCCAAGCGAACCCAACATGCATAGAAGGAATAGATTGACTAGCAACAGCGATAGAAACAGTTGATGTAGCAACCTCAAAAATGACAGTCCTCTGGGGAGGAGTTGCAGGAGTTGGTGATGACTGATTTTGGGCAGCAATCACAGATTCCATCAGCGTCCTTAATCTGGCGATCTCTTCCTTTAGTTATGGGTTCTCTTGTTCTAGATTCTCCATGATCTTCGGTTGGTTGGCAGAGGTGTTATAGCGGTAAGTCATCTTGGCTGATGCGCAGAAGAAGAACTGATAAGACATCTAGCGGAAGAAAACCTGTTATGCACATGATTTTGATTATTTTTTTAATTTCAAGGAACATATGAAGTCCTATTTGCAAATATATATTAAAATAAGAATGATAATAACAATTTGATTGACCATATAATCTCTTTTTATTCATAAAATTTGGAAGGATTACACTCAATACAATTTCAGATACCAAAGTACAAATACAAGAGAAAAGAAAACTATCATCCTAAGAATCCCTAACAATTGTATCATATGATCTGGATATGGGTGCATACTTCCTTCGGATGCATTGAATCTCGGACTCAAAGGATCTCTTCATTTCAGCCTTCTTAAGAACTAACTAATCAACAATCTTCTTCCAAGCACCGAAAGGTTGAGGCATGCTAGAGGAAGATAGACCCTTTGGCTCTCTCTGGCTCTTCACTGCTCGATCCTCAAGAATCTCAATAAGCGCATTCTTGTCTTTCGACTCGAGCTGTAACTCTTCATGCTTTCGGCTTAAAGCATGGAACCACTCTTCCTACATATCCCTCTCTTGCTTCATCTTGATGAGTGCGTCTTCCAACTCCTCTACATCTTGGTTAGGGATAGTTGATAGCTCATCCATAACCATAGATATAGGTCTTTCACAAGCGTACGACATCTTCATCTCCAAAGCTCTCTTCTTCACCCAAATAGTGTAAGCTTCCAAAGCTACACAGTTGCATGGACCAAGCTCGGACCTTCCTTTCCTATGCACACTATGCCAAGCATATATCATCCTCTACTTCAAATGTTGGGGATATTTACCCTCTTGATAGAATAAACCTTCTAACTGAGTGTTATTAGGTTTATCTCTCATGGGGAACCCAAGTTGACGATGAGCCAAAGCAGGGTTATAATCGATTCCTCCTTGTGTACAAATGAGAGATACATTAGAGAACTCACCACAACTCTCAATAATGTCCAAGCAACTCAATGCAAAATCATACAAAACAATATCATCATTAGTGAGAGACATAAGTCTTTGGGACCTGTAGTAGTAAATTCATGATCATCAAGCTATAGATAAGCTAGACATCAAATAAACAAGAGTCGCCACCGCGCTTTTATTGCTTCCAAGGGAAAAGGGAAAAGTACGAACAAAACCCAAAAATAATAAGTTTTCAAATCAAAACTAATAAAACGCCAGAGATTACAGGTAAGGGGGTTGGTTACACAGAGGGAAGGTGTTAGCACCCAAAGTGTCATAGGTACTCCTGGGGAGCCCTTTCTTCTGTGCATATGTGTTTTTGTACAAATTATGTTGCAAACAAATGGAATGGGGGGATGAGAAAAGAATGCATTCATTATATTTTTGTGTTTGACAAGACCTTCGGAGTTGTGCCTACGTACCAACATAAAAATGAGGGATCAAAACCTCGTAGTTCGTGGTATCAATCTCAAAGTGGATGCATTGCTTTTAACAAAATTTTAAGTTTGAAAGGCACAAAGGCCTAAAAAAGGTTTGAATGAGTTAGTTCTTTTGGGCTTTTGAAATTTTAAGTCAAGTAAAGTTAAGTTTATTTATAAGTTTGATTAAGAAAATGAGTTTGAAAATGCAATGGCATAATGCCAAAGTTTCTAATTTGCAAAAGTGGTCAAAGTTTAGAAATCAACAAAACACAAGCAAAGAAGATTTTTAAAAAAAAGGAGGGAGAGATTTTGAAATTAAAGAAGTGGGGAGGAGATGAAGAGACTGATCCTAAGCACAAAACTAAAAGTTGAGATTTGAAAAGATCTAACCAATGAGCTGCAATCTAATAGACAAGAATGTCATATAGAAACCCAAATTTCCCTTGGACTTTAGAATCAAGCAACAAACAATGCACAAAATATGAACTTGAAGAGCAAGGCATCAAATAATGATAGCCACATCCAAGCTTAGCAACTCCATGATCTTCTTCAAATTTGCCCATGTAGAAGATGGATTCCATAATGCATAAATCACAGGTTCAAAATAACAGCTTCACAATGATCTTGTTGTAGATGAACTCAAATGGATATTCAATAATGTATCAGATGAAGTTTCAAATTACAAGCACTTGGTTACATGAAAGTTTGCATTGGCCATGTCCTTTGCAAAGGGAATATATCCTAAATTCTAAGTCCAATTGTCTCAAATAAAACCAACAGTCCACACAAGATATTTTTTAGGGTTTTTGTTCTTATTATGTACATTAATAGTCAAAGACCACACAAACAAAGACAATATACACAAACAAAATATATCACAAAATATGGTCCAAGTGGACAAAGTGAAAATGACATTAACATAAATAATTAGAATGGTATGAATAATGGCAAATGAATAAAGCTCAAAAATTAAATTGCATTAAAAGTAAATGACTTGAAATTAAATGTTAGTTGTTAATGAGTTAGAAGTTAGTATCACTTTGTCTTTTCTTTTGTTTAAGTCATTTTTTGGAAAACACTCTACCCACTTATCACAAGCATAGATCCTTAAACCAAGATATCTTCCAAAGGAAGGCAAAATAGCCAAGTTTCCACACAATACCATGAAAGAGGGGAGACTTACAATCTCACTAACAAGAATGCTACGCCTTTTGTGTCAAAAATTTAGCGTTATTTTAAGCAATCATAATTGGACTTATGTAGAAGTCACAACTATTTAAGGTCGGACAATAGAATTTTGGTGTTAATGCAAGTTAGAGACATAGTATGATGAACTATTCTCATGAAACATACCACACAGAAAAAGAATATCCAAATTGGGGTAGACCTAATCTCATCCATACTTATGTTGATTTTTCAATCAACTAGCATTAGAATATAGAGATATTATAGGTTCATGACATGAATGCATAAAGAAGGGGAATGAGATAAAGAGGGAGGGAAAATGGATCAAACTCAAATTGGACAAAGGAGGACTTTTACCAAGTTAAGATCATTCATTCATTTTGTGAGATGGAATGTACATTCCATCAATCCCTTAAATCCAATTATCTTAACCTAACAAAGTCAAATCAACCTTGACCAAGGCCAAAAAACACAAGTTAAATTCACAAAGTCAATTAAAATGGCTCTACATAATTGATTTGACATTTAAATAATTAAAAATATTAAAAATAATGCATTAAATTAAATATGGTTGGTCAATTTCCTAAAACCTCATTAAAACACCAAAGAAATGGCCATGAGATTTATCATAGGTCAAACAAGGTCAAAAGACCTTGGAGAAAATTTTTCAGAATTTTTGGAAACTTAAAATTATTTTTAAACAATTAAAAATAATCACAAAATCAATTAAATTATGAAAAATACTAATAACGATCCAAAAAAATAATTTTAATTCAGAACATGAAAGAGGATTTTTTTTTAAAAAAAATTGGTGAAACTCTCATATATTTTTTGGATCAATATTAAAATTAATATGAATTAATGAAAATCAAAGGAATAAAAATAAAAATCAAATAATCAAAAAAAATGCGGACCACTTGATCTCCCTCATTAATTGAGGTGGAATATCAAGTGGTGGAGAGCGCGCGTTCCATGATGCACTTGAGTCAACTGATCACACGATGGGTAATCACAATGTACGCTCCAGATTAAAACATTTTAAACTCATTTAATGGCTCTGAACACTTCCAGCGCATCGCCGGAGCCAAACGCCGGTCATCTTCTCCGATGACCTTGGTAGGACTAGTTCAATCATCACCATATCATAAATGAAAAAAGAGGACATGATCTTAAAGAAAACATGGCGTAGATCACGAATATCACCTCAATTTTAACTAACTCCAAATATATAGAGAGATACCTGGAGTTGAATTTTGAGGTGTGTCAACTAAGTTGCTTCGATTTGACCTCAAAACAACTCCATCTTCTTGCCTACATTGGTAGGACTTCAGACAACCAAGGACCCAAGAGAATTGATGAGAATTATTAGAGAATCGAATAGAAGAAAAATCTGGAAGAATACCTTCGATGTTGTGCAGAACTGGATCTCTCTTGCTTCAATTCGTGCTTGATCTTGCTTATGGAGCTTATGGAAGTGGCTTAAGAGTAATGCAAAGCTTTGGATCCTGGAGTTTTTAAATCTCCAAACAGTGAAATTCAAACTCAAATTTCAATTGAAATTTCTCAGGTTTTCCTTTGAATTGAGAAGGTTTGAAGGACTGGGGGCAAAGCTGGCGTGCAAGGTCCATTGAACTGAGGCATTGGACCTCTATTTATAGCAATTAGAAGTGTTATTTGCACACTTGAAAAATTCTCCAAAGTTGGAAATGCAATGCACATGAATGCATGGGCATGTGTAGGCCCATGAAGCATTCCAATTAGGCCCACAATCAACTGAAATGAGGTCTACATGAAGCTTGGATGGCAAGGCAAAGTTATTTGAACATTTGAAGCATGAGTGAATTAGGACTCTTTGGAAATCTTAGATCAAGAGGAACAACTCTTATGTTGAACACTTTTCCATTTGGAACTTTTATCATGGTGAATTTTGATGTGGAAGTTTGGAAATTTCAACATGTCACAATATTTTCTAAGTGTCAAGTCACATATTCAATTATTCCACCTTGCCTAACTTTTTATGTGAGCTCCAAATGAGAAAAGTGTTTTCCTCAAAGTTGTATATCTTTCACAAACATTCAAAATGGGCACCAATTTAACATCATTTGTATTTAGGATGAGTGAGTTATGCATTTTTAAAGTTGAGGAAAATCACTTGTTCAATGGCATTGGTCCAAAATGACCTATAATGTATCCTCATATCACATGCTTATAAAAGTTGATTTAGCTCTCACTACAAAAATCAAAGTTGAAGTAGACATCATTAATTTAATTTTTCAACTTGGAAATACTTCATCTCATAAAAATTGAGCAAGTTATGGCCTTGGGAAGTTGACTTTCAAATAAGGGTTTAGACAAAATGACCTATAATGTTTCAACATAGAAAATGACTTGCCAAGCAAAATTAGCTCTAGACCTCAACATGAAATTTGTTTGGAATTTCATTTAGAGTAATGTTTCTCTTGTAATCATTTTCATATGACGAAAAGTGTAGGAGATAGGGTCTAGAGAGACCCAGTTTTGATCAGATGAATCCATCTGGCCAACCACCATCTACCAACTTGCTAACTTAGAATTATCTTGACTTTTTAGGCTCATGGTAAATCATATATGCATAAGATGATGAAATTTTAAGTTCCCCTTGAGAAGTTTGATCAATTGGTGAAGAAGCTTGTTAAAGAAGTTACTCAAGATACCCGGATGAGCTAGGGTTTTCAAGACAAATCAATTCTAAACTCTTGAAGAATGCTTGACCAAAATAACATGTAGAGATCATTGGGACTCGTATATGATGCTTAGGGAAATTGTGGATTATTCCTTGGTTATGCTCTTAGTAATGAGGGTCTTAAACCCTAGATGTGAATTTGATAGATCTATGGTGATCATGCCTTACATACAAAAGAGTTAGGCAAATGCAAAGACATTATTTGGTATTTTGGTTAGTAAAATGATAATATACAAGTATTGTACAATCACATTATGCTTGATGATCTCTCCAAATACAAACCTAATGAAAGAGGGGTAAGGAGAATGCCATGGTATGATCCCAATGCTAATGCATATGATGAGATTGCATGAGGAATCTTAGGGTTAAAATTAGGGTCTTACAGGACCACCATAGACATTGTCGGTTCTCCATGAAAGTTGGCGTATGAGGCAAGTGTGGAATAAACCACTTGTACAAAAGAGGAACACTGCATACAATAGTCCCACCACCTTTAGAATTCCTCAAATGCAAAGAGAAATATATGTTGCCCAACAGAGTAGGAACATGATTCCCAATCAAGAAGATTCTAATTGCATTAACATCAATAAAACCGTCAATCTTAGGAAACAAAGCTAGACCATAGATAAGAAATACAAAGATGGCTTCAAAAGCATCCATACTACCGACTTGAGCTAAGACAATAGCTTCACCAATGAGGAACTCATAAGTCAACCCAAGAATACCTCCTTTCTTCACCAAATGAGCACCAATCTCATATTTCTTTAGATAAAGAGCTTCAGCTATGACATGAGATCTACGAATTTCCTCTAATCCATTAAAAGATACCTTATTAGATATAGGTATTCCCAAAAGATGAGCATTCTCGTCTAACATGGGCACAAGCTGATAATCTGGAAAAGTGAAACATCGGTAGATAGGCTCATAAAACAAAACCAAAACACTCATGAGTCCTTCAACCACATCAGCAAAAAATATAGACAAAAGTTTCTGATGACGTTGCTTAAAATCCAAGGGATCTAATATAAAGGATGACAACTTCCTTAACTCTTTCAAATCAGGACATCTGAAACTGTACTTCTTAGTGTTCCTTCGTCCATAATCCATGGTCTGAAAATATTTGCAAATAAGACATTAGTTCCTCGAAATTTATTTTCCGCGATGAATATTATGATGCACATGTATGCATGAATGCAACAATCACAAACAAGGGATCACACACAAGGAAAACACAAACAAAGGTCAAGGGGTGGATCAAGTCATCATCAAGATCAATCATCCATTTTGGTGGATTATGGTTTTCACCTTATTAACACCCAAGTTCCATTGATATTGATGAGACTTGATCGGATCAACCTAGAATCAAAAGGTTTGCTGTGAGTCACAAGCATGGATTCAGGTTAAGGATTATCCCAAAGGAGTGTACTAAGGATAAAAACCTGTAGATCATGTTCTAAATAGTTCCCAGAGTCTTAATCCCATCTATCAGATATTATAGGTTAGGATGACTAACTTATCAACCCATAATATTCTCTAGAGAAACTCGTCTGAGTGTAGTATCGCGTAACAACTGTTATCGGGTCTACACCTGAACAGTCTCCGCACTACATCCTAAATAGACCAAGTTGGGTTAATGTTCTACAGTCCTTAGCTTCTCGGACCCCAAATCAGAGAAAGTAATGCATATCCACAAATAACTTGTGTGACATCAATAACTCCAAAAGAGTCTCCATTGAGAAATACATATCACCCAATAAAGTAGGCACATGATTCCCAATCAAGAAAAGTCTAATGGTGTTAACATCAACAAAACCGTCAATGTTAGGGAACAAAGCAAATCCATAGATGAGCAACACAAAGATAGCTTCAAAAGCGTCCACACTACCGGCTTGAGCAAAAGCAGTAGCTTCTTTGATGCGGAAATCAGATGGCAACCCAAATAACCTTCCTTTCTTCACCCAATGAGCCTCTATCTCAGACTTCTTCAAGTGAAGAGCTTCAATAATAAGATTAGATCGGGGAATCTCATCCAATCCACTAAAAGGTACTCTACTAGAAATAGGTAACCCCAAAAGATGAGAATACTCCTCCAAGGTAGGCACAAGTTGATAATCTGGGAAAGTAAAACAGTGGTAGAGAGGATCATAGAACTGCACTAGTACACTCAATAGTCCTTCAACCATATCAACAGACAAGATAGATAGAAGCCTCCCATGACGTTGTTTGAAGTCCATGGGATCTAATACAAAAGATGCTAGCTTCCTTAACTCTTTCAAGTCGGGGCATCTGAAACTGTACTTCTTAGTGTTCCTTCGTCCATAATCCATGGTCTGAAAATATTTGCAAATAATACCTCAGTTCCTTGATATTTTCGTGTGATGAATGTTATGATGTGCATGAATGCATGAATGCAACAATCACAAATAAGGGATCACACACAAGACAAGAAAACAAAGGTCAAGGGATGAATCAAGTCATTGTCAAGATCAATCAGCCATTTTGGTGGATTATGGTTTACACCTTATCAACACCCAAGTTCCATTGATATTGACAAGACTTGATTGGATAAACCAAGAATCATGGGTATGTTGTGAGTCACGAGCATAGAGTCTGGGTAAGAACCATCCCAAAGGAGTGAACTAAGGATAAAACCTGTAGATCATGTTCTAAAAAGTTCCCAGAGTCTTGATTCCATCTATCGGATATTACAGGTTAAGATGAATGACTCATCGACCCATAATATTCTCAAGAGAAACTCGTCTGAGTGTAGTATCGCGTAACAACTGTTATCAAGTCTACACTTGAACAGTCTCCGCACTACGTCCTAAATAGGCCAAGAGCGGGTAAATGTTCTACGGTCCTCAGCTTCTCAGACCCAAATTAGAGATAGTAATGGCTAACTACAAATACTTGTTTGACATTTCCATATCCAAAAGTGTCTCCACTGAGCAGATGGATCTCAAGCCAGCTTGTTAAGGACTACTCCACACAAGTCGAACATGACTATACAATCCTCCTATCTTAATTGCATTTAAGTTCGGGTTAGAACTTATCTAACCACTCAGAGATCACCAAGCACAAAAAGCAGATTTTATCACACATACATACATACAAACATCACATATATACAATTATATACACATAAAAAAGTAGGCTAAACCCACTGGGGACTACTCCCCAACAGAGTCGCCACTTAATTTCTGTAACGGTAAATTCATGATCATCAAGTTATGGATAAGCAAGACATCAATGAAAACAGAGTTGCCACCGTGCTTTTATTGTTTCCAAGGGAAAAGGGAAAAGTACGGACAAAACCCAAAAGTAAGAAGTTTTCAAATCAAAACTAATAAAATGTCAAAGATTACAGGTAAGGGGGTTGGTTACACAGAGGGAAGGTGTTAGCACCCAAAGTGTCCTAGGTACTCCTAGGGAGCCCTTTTTTGCGTGCATATGTATTTTGTACAAATGGATGCTTACAAACAAATAGAATGGGGGGATGAGAAAAGAATTCATTAATTATACTTTTCTGTTTGACAAGACCTTCGGACTTATGCCTACGTACCAACATAAAAATGAGGGATCAAAACCTCGTAGTTCGTGGTATGAATTTCAAAGTGGATGCATAGGTGTTTAACAAAATTTAAGTTTGAAAGGCACAAAGGCCAAAAAATGGTTTGAATGGGTTAGTTATTTTTGGCTTTTTTGAAAGTTTAAATCAAGTATAATTAAGTATATTTACGAGTTTGATTAAGAAAAGAAGTTTGAAAATGCAATGGCATAAGCCCAGAGTTTATATCTTTTTGCAATGTGATAAAAGTTTAGAACAAAAATAGTTCAAAGAAAGAATACTTTTAAAAGGAGGGAGAGATTTTGGAAATTAAAGAAATGTGGAGAAGATGAAGAGACTAATCCTATGCACAAAATTAAAAGTTAAGATTGGAAAAGATCTTACCAATGGGTAGCAATCCAATAGTCAGGAATGTCAACAGAAACCCAAATTCCCTTAGACATTAGAATCAAACAACACAAAAAGCACAATTATATCAACTTGAAGAGCAAGGAATCAAATAAAGATAGCCACATCCAAGCTTAGCCACTCCATGATCTTCTTCAGAATAGCCCATGTAACAAATGAATTCCACAAGTCACAAGTTCAAAATAACAGCTTCAAAATGATCATGTTGCAAATGAACTCAAAAGGATCTTCAAAGATGTATCAGATGAAGTTTCAAATTGCAAGCACTTGGTTTCATAAAAGTTGGCATTGGCCAAGTCCATTAGCATAAGAATGTTGCCTAAATTCAAAGTTCATTTGTCTAAGATCAAACCAACAGTCCACATAAAAGTTTTTTTAGGGTTTTTGTTTCTTATTATGTACATTAATGGTCAAAGACCACACAAGCAAACAAGATATATCACACAATATGGTCCAAGTGGACAAAGTGAAAATGACATTAACATAAACAATTAGAATGGTATGAATAATGGCAAATGAATAAAGACTAAAGTTAAATTGCATTAAAGTAAATGACTTGAAATTAAATGTTAGTTGTTAATGAGTTAGAAGTTAGTATTGTTTTGTTTTTGCTTTTTTTTAAGTCATTCTTTGGAGAACACTCAACCCACTTATCACAAGCATGAATCCTTGAATCAAGACATCTTCCAAAGGAAGGAAAAAAGGCTAAGTTTCCACACAATACCAGGAAAAAGGGGAGACTTACAATATCACTAACTAGAATGCTACGCTTTTTGTGTCACAAATTTAGCGCTATGTTAAGCAATCGTAATTGGACTTATGTAGAAGTCACAACTATTTAAGGTCGGGCAATAGAATTTTGGTGTTAATGCAAGTTAGAGACATAGTATAATGGACTATTCTCATGAAACATATCACACACAAAAATAACATGCCAAAGAGGTGGCCTAATCTCATCCATACTTATGCTGATTTTTCAATCAACTAGCCTTAGGACTTTGAGATATCATAGGCCAAACGAGATGAATGCATAAAGAAGGGGAATGAGATGAAGAGGGGGGGAAATGGATCAAAACTCAAATTGGTCAAAGGAGGACTTTTACCAAATTAATATCATCCATTGATTTTGGGAGATGGAATGTACATTCCATCAATCCCTTAAATCCAATGATATTAACTTGACAAAGTCAAATCAACATTGACCAAGGCCCAACAACAAGAGTCAAACTCATACAAGTCATCACAATTGGTCAACTCATTATTTTTGGCATTATTCAAATTAAAAATACTAAAATAATGCATTTAAATTAAATATGGTTTGTCAAATTCCTAAAACCTCATCAAAACACCAAAGAAATGGCCATGAATTTATCATAGGTCAAACAAGGTCAAAGGACCTTGGAGAAAAAAATTCAGAATTTTGAAAGACTTAAAAGTATTTTTAAACAATTAAAAGCAATTACAAAACCAATTAAATCATGAAAATTTTTAATAATGATCCAAAAAATAATTTTAATTCAAAATATGAAAGAGGAAATTTTTTGAAATTTTTTGGTGAAACTCTCACATTTTTTGGATCAATATTATTATTAATATGAATTAATGAAAATAAAAGGATTAAAACAAAAATATGAAAATATGAAAAAACGTGAGCCACTTGATCTCCCTCATTAATTGAGGTGGCAGATCAAGTGGCCTAAAACGCGCGTTCCACCAAAAACACGAGTTAGCACTCTGCAGGGATGGTAATCACAATGGGCGCTCAGGATTAAAACATTTTGGACGGATCATGTGGCTAGGAGACGTGCCAACGCACCGTCGGAGCCAGAGCTCTGGTCTTCTTCTCCAGTGGACCTCACCGGACTGGTCCACCCTGAACCATCCCCAAAATAAAAAAGGAGGACATGATCTGAAAGAAAAAATGGCGTAGAGCACGAATCTGACCTCAATTTTAACTAACTCCAAATATATAAAAAGATATGAGGATTTGAATTTTGAGGTGTGTCAACTGAGTTGCTCCGATTTGACCTCTAAGCAACTCAATCTTCTTGCCTGCATTGGAAGGACTTCAGACAACCAAAGATCCAAGAGAATTGAGTAGAATTTAATGAGAATCAACGAGATGAAGTTTTCTGAAAATTACCTTCAATGCTATGCAAAACTTGATGTTGCTTGCTTCAAATACGATCTATCACACTTGAGAAGCTAGCAGGAAGTAATTGGCAAGGTTGTAAGGTTGTGGATCCTAGAGTTCTTCAATCTCCAACAGTTGAGATTCAAACTCAAATTTCAAATTGAAATTTCTCAAGTTTTCCATTAGAATGAGAGGGTTTGAATTGGGGGCAAAGTTGGTGTGCAAGGTGTGCTTCAAATGAGCTCAGAAGCCTTCTATTTATAGCCAATTGAAGTGTTATTTGCACACTTGAAAATCTGTCCAAAATTGGCAATGTGAATGGCACGAGTGCATGGCCATGTACAAGCCCATGAGTCAATTCATTAAGGTACAAAATCACTCATGTTGAAGTCTGAATGAAGCTTGAATGGCAAGGCAATGTGAACTGATGTTATGTATATTTGATTCTTTCCAATGATGCAACTCTGTTAAAGCCATGCGCAAACCTAGCAAACTTCATCCAAAGTGCATGAACTTGGGTTCTTTGGAAAGCTTGGATCAAGGGGAACAAGTTTCATGTTGAACACTTTTTCATTAGGAGCTTGGAACATGGAGAAATTTGAGGTGGAAGTTTGGAAATTTCGACATCTTGAAAAATTTTCTAAGCATCTATCTAGGCAAGATCTAGAAAGAGACAGTCAATTAAGACTCAACCTAATGAGGATATAACTCAGGGAAGTGATTCCATTCAGATAATCAATTGGGGAGGAAACTAAAATAATAATCATCCACGAGGAAACAACTGTTGGTGTAAGCCCTAGAGGCCAATACTTTTGGTACTTGTATCGAATTATTTAAAGGCATTTTCTTTATTATGGTTGATTAATAAAGTCCCTGGAATAGATAGTCCGTTTAATGTATTAAGTGTGACTTAATCATGAGAACACATTAAACATAAGGACACTATTCTTAAACTATCCGTAGTCGAGCTTTAATGTGAAGTGGGATAACATTAAAGCATTAAGACTATTATGTTTGTAGACTGATGATCACATCTCATGGATCATGGATAAAGAGTTATCAAGTCTTAAACATAGGTATGAATATTAGGAGTAATATTTATACCGGATTGACCCGCTATGAGAATACTATATAGAAAGTTATGCAAATTGTCATAAGTTATTCTCATGGTGATAATAGTGTATACCACTCTTCGACCTGAAACCACTATGGATCCTAGATGTAGAGTCGAGTGCTTTGTTGCTGAGCCAACATTGTCCGTAACTGGATAACCATAAAGACAGTTGATGGGTACTCCACGAAGCATGCTGAGGGACATGAGTGTCCTAGATGGAATTTGCCAATCCTGCGTAACAGGATAAATGTCTATGGGCCCAATATTGAACTGGACAAGGGTGACACGGTCTATACCTTGTGTTCAATATAGACATAAGGGCAAAGGGGTAATTATACACATAATTATTATCACAGGAGGTTTTGTCAGATCACATGACATTTTCGTGACTTGGGTAGCAGTGATGTGTTGCTAGATACCGCTCACTGTTTATTATGTTAAATGCGTGATTTAATATAATTGCCAACGCCGCGAAAACCTATAGGGTCACACACAAAGGACGGATTGATGAGAGATAGAGTAACTAAGGAACACCGTAAGGTACGGTGCACTTAATTGGGAGACGAAATATGGTAAGGTACCAAATACATAAGTGATTTTGGGCATATTATAAGATATGGGCCAAAATACACTTAAGTGGGCTTTTTAGCTTGAAGCCCACACAAGTGGTTCTATAAATAGAACCCCTTGGGTAGAAGCATTGTCACTCCAACCCACTCAGACAGAAATTCAATTAGAGACTTGGAATTTTGTTTCCCTCTTTCTCTCACTCAAAGCCTTCATTCATAACAGCTAGCACTGCGATTGAAGGAATCCGTTTGTGTGGACTGAGTAGAGACATTGTCATCGTTCAACGTTCGTGATCGCCCCGTGGATCTGTATCAAAGGTTTTGATCATTATCAGAGATCTGCACCAAAGGTTTGAATCGCCACAAGAGGTAACGATTCTATCACTGATCATGCCCATTCGTAAGGATCACTAAATGGAGAAATTTTTAAATTCCGCTGCGCCTTGGGTGGCCATTCTCCAACAACAACTCAGTGGGGAAAAGGAGAAAGGTTAAAGTTTTTTTGTCTAAGGGGCTGACACTCTACAATTGAGGGAGGACAGACACCGAACTCGTATATGGATAAAGTACCGCCATAACAGAGAATAAGAATATCAAACAATGAATTAGTCAGATATGATGATGCAAATATGTAATTATATATGATGATGATTATGCTGACAAAACGATCACAAAGGATACAATGGTGTCGCAAAGAATTTGAATTATCGGTACAATCCTCGGTCAATCCACAAAATATGGAGACAACTGCTGGAGAACAGAGAGATCAACAACCCAAAGGGTCAAATCTAGTTGAGGAAGGATGAGATCTGCTGAGGAGAAGGAAACGTTATCAAGTCTGCAGGGAATTTTAGGTCAACACCATATCAAAATTGGAGACAACCGTGCAAAGAATAAACACAAAATAGTTGCTCAAGGACTAGGTGGAAACTCTGACTGGGAGCGAGTCGGATGGCGACTGGTGAGGAAACCAATGCGATCTACTAGGGAAAAACATCGTACTCTGGTGAAGATTAACCCTCCTGAAGAAACACAAACTCTGTTGAGGAACACAGAAACTCTTCCAGGAAATAACACGCCGGAAGGTACTGAATCCACCAACTCAGTTGGGGAAAAGAATCGAAACTCCGCTAGGGAACAAACACTTCGAAGGATAACCGGATCAATACAATCGACTAGGGATACCCGAAGGGTTAACTTCATGGGGAACCTCTAATGTTTCGCATTTAAGGACTTGCTGTTCGTCGAAATGTTGTTGATACTTCTTTTTAATTGCTTTGGAAAATTCTTGCTTTTATATGTTTAACAAAAGTGATTTTGATTAAAAAAAATTAATTTCTAAAATGATCATACTAAAATTTAAACTATTGGCTGAAGTAAATAAGAGTAGAAACAATTGGATAAAAGCTCAACTTTATTTAATGGGATGGTAATCTGTAAATGACAAGACTCCATGGATTTTTGCAAAGTTGAAAATGGAAATTTACATGGAAAAGGGTTACATTGAATACAAATGATCATTAATCCTCCTACCAACTCTTGATATCCATTATGATTTTGACCGCTACTTGGGATGATGAATCAACGTCAACCCTTTTGCTCAAAGTCTCTCCAAAATTGAAGATTAGCAGAATGCAGTTACTCTCCAGAATCCCTAATTTTTGCATAAGTTGCCCCAAGGTGGGGTACTCAACTTATCGGGAAATTCTTTCTATTTTTTATGTCTCTAATTTTTGCCTGGACCGCCCTTTCGGATTTTCAATCCCCCGAGATGCTCATTTTTTCCTAAGCCTCCCTTTCGGGTTTTCAACATAGCGAGCTGTTTTTGTTTTAGGCGAAGTATTTCTTGACTGCATCTGCATTCACAGGACGAGTGAACTCTTCACCATCCATAGTTATAAGAATCAATGCGCCACCTGAAAAGGCTCTCTTAACAACATATATGCCTTCATAATTAGGAGTCCATTTTCCCCTAGAGTCTGGTTTAAATGACAAGATTTTCTTGAGCACAAGGTCACCTTTTCTGAATACCTGAGGTTTGACCTTCTTGTCAAAAACTTTCTTCATCCTTTTCTGATATAACTAACCATGGCACATGGCAGTTAATCTCTTTTCTTCTATCAAATTCAACTGATCAAACCTGGTCTGACACCATTCAGCCTCAGTCAGCTTGGCTTCCATGAGCACTCGTAATGAAGGAATCTCAACCTCAAGGGGAAGCACTGCTTCCATACCATAAACATGTGAGAAAGGGGTTGCCCCTGTTGAAGTGTGGATGGATGTGCGATACTCATGAAAGCAAATGAGAGCATCTCATGCCAATCCTTATACGTCACAACCATTTTCTGAATAATCTTCTTGATGTTCTTATTCGTAGCTTCAACAACCTCATTCATCTTGGGTCTGTAGGGAGAAGAATTATGATGTGCAATTTTGAAGTATTTACAAAGAGCTTCCACCATATTTCTCTTCAAGTTCGATCCATTATCAGTAATGATCTTACTTGGCACACCATAACGACATATGATCTGATTCTTGATAAACCTTACAATAACTTGCTTGGTTACATTTGCATACGATGTTGCTTCAACCCATTTTGTGAAGTAGTCAATTGCCACCAAAATGAAGCGATGTTCATTCGAAGCTTTGGGCTCAATCATCCCAATCATATCAATTCCCCACATGGAGAAGGTCCATGGGGAGGAAATAACATTCAATAGTGTCGGAGGAACATGAATCTTATCCGCATATATTTGACACTTGTGGAATTTCTTCACCAACATGCAATAGTCTGATTCCATTGTCAGCCAATAGTAACCTGCTCACAACATTTTCTTTTCCATTACATGTCCATTGGAATGAGTCCCAAAGGAACCTTCATGCACTTCGGTCATCAACAAGTCTGCTTCGTGTCTATCCACGCATCTGAGCAAAACCATGTCGAAGTTTCTCTTGTACAATATATCACCATTCAAGTAGAAATTGCCGGTTAATCTTCTCAAAGTCTTCTTATCTTTGAAAGATGCCCCAGGCGGGTAAATCTGACTTTGGAGGAAACATTTGATGTCATAATACCATGGCTTCTCGTCTTAGACCTCTTCAACAGCAAACACATGAGCTGGTCTATCAAGACGCATCACAGACAAATTGGGAACTTCATTCCAATACTTCACTACAATCATTGACGCCAACGTTGCAAGAGCAGCTTCCATCCGGTTCTCATCTCGAGGGATATGATGGAACTCAACCTTCGTAAAGAAAGTTGAAATCCTCCTCACATAATCTCTATACGGTACCAAACCGGGTTGATTCATCTCCCAATCACCTTTGATTTGGTTCACAACCAAAGCGGAATCTCCGAAGACGTCTAAATACTTGATTCTGAGATTCATGGCCTCTTCAAGCCCCATAATGCAAGCTTCATATTCTTCCATGTTATTTGTACATTTGAAAGTCAATCTAGCCGTAAATGGTAGATGCGTGCCTTGAGGAGTAATGATTATTGCCCCAATGCCATTACCATATTGGTTAACAGCTCCATTAAATACCATACCCCACGGGAACACGGTTTTGGCCCTTCTTCAAGCAATGGTTCATCACAATCTTTCATTTTCAAGTATAAGATCTCTTCATCAGGAAAATCATATTGTACTGAATGGTAATCTTCAATCGGTTGGTGAGCCAAATGGTCAGCCAAGATACTACCTTTGATCGCTTTCTGAGATCAGTATTCGATATCATACTCTGATAGCAACATCTGCCAACGGGAAATCATCCGAGTTAAAGCAGGCTTCTCAAATATATACTTGATTGGATCCATTTTAGATATCAACCAAGTGGTATGATTCAACATATACTGACGCAGACGCTTAGCAGCCCAAGCCAATACGCAATAAGTCTTCTCAATCATAGAATACCGAGTCTCACAGTCGGTGAACTTCTTACTGAGGTAGTAAATTGCAAATTCTTTCTTTCTAGTCTCATCTTGCTGAGAAAGAACACAACCCATACTATCTTCAAGCACAGTCAAATACATGATCAACGGTCTTCCTTCAACAAGCGGAGACAAAATCGAAGGTTCAAGCAGATATTCCTTGATACTGTCAAAAGCTTTCTGGCATTCTTCGGTCCAATCACAAGACTGATCTTTCCAAAGAAGCTTGAATATAGGCGCACATGTGGCAGTCTTGTGTGAAATGAATCTTGAGATATAATTCAAGCGGACGAGAAAACCTATGACTTACTTCTCAGTTTTGGGCGCAGGCATCTCTTGTATTGCTTTGACCTTGGCAGGATCAACTTCAATACCCTTCTCGCTGACAATAAATCCCAACAACTTACCAGAACGAACACCAAAAGTACACTTATTGGGATTCAAGCGGAGTTTATACTTCCTTAAACGCTGGAATAGCTTCAACAAATACTCAACATGTTCCTCTTCATCAATCGATTTAGCAATCATGTCTTCGACATAAACTTCAATCTCTTTATGCATCATATCATGAAAAAGAGTAGTCAATGCTCTTTGGTAAGTTGCACTAGCATTCTTTAAACTGAAAGGCATCACTCTATAACAGAATATTCCCCAAGGTGTAATGAATGTGGTCTTATCCATATCTTTGGGTGCCATCTTGATCTGATTATATCCAGAAAATCTATCCATAAACGAAAAGACTTTGAATTTAGCAGTATTGTCTACCAACATATCAATGTGTGGCAGAGGGAAATCATCTTTCAGACTGGCTTTATTCAAATCTCTATAATCGATACACATGCGGACTTTTCCATCTTTATTTAGCACATGCACAACATTGGCCACCCACTGCGGATACTCAGCGGTCACAAGGAAACCGACATCAATATGCTTTTGCACTTCTTTTTTAATCTTCACTACCATATCAGGATGCGTTCTTCTCAACTTCTGCTTGACTGACGGGCATTCTGGCTTCAACGGCAATCTATGCTCCACAATCTCAGAATCCAAACTATCCATGTCTTGATAAGGCCAAGCAAACACATCTCAATACTCTTGAAGAAGATTAATCAACCCCTTCTTGACATCTGGACACAGGCGAGACCCAATCTTGACTTCCTTCACATCATCCTCGGAACCCAAGTTGACTAGCTCAATCTGCTCTTTGTCGCATTACGCGAAAAACCGACGGGAAAATGAAACAACAGAGCCGCCACCGTGCGTTATTTATTCCAAAGAGGGAAAGGAAACGCTCGAAGTAAACCTGGAAAAGACATGGTTTCGCGACCAAAGAGAGATGGGATCGGGAGTCGGTTATACTAAGGGAAGGTATTAGCACCCCTACGCATCCGTCGTACTCGACGGGATCCACGCACAAAAGGAAGGATAAAGGTTGCTAAAAACTGCTCAAACATCACACACAGGCTGAAAGGAGACACAGAAAGACAAAAGAAACTAACTCGGCAGGATATCGCATCCTGGGCCTACGTAGTCTGTCAGGCACAGACATCAGAGTCGACGTAGTTCGGGACAGGGGAAACGTGCTCGCTAGGATGTCGCATCCTATGCATACGTATCTTCTCGGACCAAAGAAGAATCAGAGCACTTGTAGCTCGGCTAACGCACGCCAAACAAAACAAAGACAGGAAACCGATTGCCAATCGCTGGACTTACGTCAGACTCCACACAAAACAGGCAAACATGGAAACCGAATGCCAATCGTTGGGCTTACATCAGACTCCGAACCAACAAACACACAGGAAACCAACTGCCAATCGCTGGACTTATGTCAGACTCCAAACACACACAAAGGGGTGAAAAAGAAAAAGGGTGCCCGGAGAGATCAACTCATCTCCTGCCTACGTACCTCATCTGGTATGAGGATCAGGGCGACATAGTTCCCCTACGCATGGAAAGAACTTCTAACCTAACCAGAGACTGGGAAATGACAAACTAGAAGGGAGACTAACTCGAGCCTAATAGTTATCATGTAAATTCACCATGGTCCTAGGTTGAAGTTTCTATCTAACTTGCACAGGGAGCAAGCTATCCTAACAGCACAGGCAAATACATACAAGGACAAAAAGCAAGCACACACACTATATGCAAACAATTGGGCTCAAACAAGGCTAGACTTTAGTCAAGGGGTCATGTCAACCTCGACAAACAAGCCACTGTAATAGGGTGATGTTAGCTCTTAACACTAACATTGAGAGTTAGGGTGAAGCAGATGAAATGGGAAGTGAGGGTAAGACCTCACAGCTCTTATCCCTGGCCTGGGAGAGCTTCAGACAAATGAAAGTGTGGGAGTCCAGAATGTGGGACTCTACTCCACATGACTGACACGACAAATATCTTGGGCTATTATCCATAATGCATCAACACAAGGTGTGTGAGCAAAGTGGATGACACACTGAATAGCAGGAGATGGACTACACGTCTCTTCTATCTGCCAATGCCTCTTCACTTAGGAGGTCTTTGATATGTACAGGGGACAAAGATAAACAATCACAAGCATTGCCTCTTAAGGAGGACTTCAGACAGGTGCCTGCCCACATAACAGGACAGGTCTTCCAGACTACATAAATTCAGAGAGTTATACCTCAAATGGTTAAGCAACCAATCAAAGCAAAAGCAAATTCAAAAGAACTTAAGCAACTTATGTACCTGAAAACAATCTAACTCAATCAGTATACAAGTCAAACAATCAAACAGACAGTCAATCACAATCAGACAAGCAAGCAAGCAATGCCACAATGTGCAAGGCAAAAGCTCAAATACAAATGTCTTGGCATCAACCTACAAAACAACTCAAAGTTAGTCAACATCAACCAATTTAGTCAACTCAAGCAAGTGAATCAATCCCAATATTTCCATGTGCTTCTTTACCTGAAATCAAAACTCAAACATAAGCAACAAACCACTAGGGCAAGGCCTAGGGTCAAAGAGGGAGAAAAAATTCAAAACAGAACATGAAATTCAACATGAATCAACCTCAATTAATTAAGAACATCATCCAAAAGGTCTCATCTCAATATCATTCACCAAATTCGTTTCATAAACCAAACATGGCAAGGTATGCAAGTTGAAAGCACATTGTGACAACAGAATGAACAAATGCACATTAATTCAAAAATGATTCAATTAATCTCAACAAAATTTATGCTTAAACAGAACACACAACATGATCATCACACAAAAAATTAAGGCAATTGGGCAACATTAGGCATGGTAATCAAATTGCATAAGGCAAGGCAATCAAAACAAGCTCAAATATGACACCAAATGTTACACCAACTTAGCACAAGCCTAAAACAGAAATGGATCAAGGTAAAAACCTCAAATCAAAACCAAAACAACCTTTAACATGTCTATAAACAATGTGCAAAATTTCACATTCATAGGATAAACCACAAGCATTTCACAAACAATTGAAGTTCAAAGCAATTCAAAAGCTCACAAATGACCATCCAGCAAGAAAAATCTCAATCAAATCAGAAATCAATCCAAAAATTCCACAAAAAATCATGAGCATTCACATCATCCACAAGAAGCATCATACAAAATATCACATCAATTGGAATTCATTTGGCATGGCAGACAAATTAATCAAATTGGACAAGCAAAGGTGTGACACACATTATCACACCTACTTTCACATGATCATAAATCAGAAACCACAAATGATAAAAATGCAAACTCAACACCGAAATGTCCATCCAAGAGTCTAGTTTAACCATGTCAAATTTCATAGGCATTGGATAAACAAACGTCATTTCACAAATGGAAAAGCAAGGCAAGGTACAAATAACACGCATGTGCACAAACCCTAGGCAAAATAAATTATCAGCCGAGCACAATTTCTGGAAAAATAATCAAAAGAAACTAGACACAAAATGTGACCTAATGCAAAAATTCCCATATTTTTTGGATCATTATTCAATTATTTGTGAATTTTTAAAGTGAAAGAAAAAATAAAAAAAAAACATGAAGAAGCATGTATGAATGTGTGTGAAGAAAAAGAAAATAATGAAATGCATTTTGAATAATTGTGAGAGCCAGGAATCGAATTGAGTTGACATTTGAACTGAAGTGCGCCTTGCTGCAAAACACAGCGCTTCATTAAACTGACGTGGCCAGGCGAATCAATAATAACCAATCAACATGCCATGTGAGCGCCAACTGGACCATTACATGTTCAGATATCCACAAACACATGCAAACACGCTGGGAAACGATTGGAAAGATCAAATGCACATTTCTGGAAATTTTTCTATCATCTTCATCCAGTTCATTGTGTTCATGCATGCTCAAGAACAAAAGTTGCCCGAAATTAAAACAAGCATAGCATCGTGTTCATATCTCATCACTCATCACTAATCCAAGCATGGTTTAACCTAATTCTCACTAACATGAACAAATCGAAGCACACAAGTTTCACATGTGAATCTTCAAATCAGCATAACTAACTCAATTCTACATGGTTTTCTATGAAACAAAGCTCAGATTAACCAGTGCTCAAAGATCTACAAAACTAGCATAAGCAATTTAAGAATGGAGAGATGCGATTTCCGACCTTGATGAAGATGCAGAACTGGAATAGCTTGATTCAGGCCTTGCTAAGCTCAAACAGTTCCTCTTCAGCGCTTGTATGGATGAATGGATGAAGGTTTGAAGCTTAGATGTGCACGATTCTTCCAGAATTTGCAACTGCCATGGATGACCTTCAAGCTTTAAGCTGCTTCCAGCTGCACGATTTCTACTGGATCTTGCTTCAAAAATGCTCAAATATGCTTCCAAGTGAAGAATGGATCAAGAAATATGCAGTGTATTTGCAGAATTTCAAAGAAAATTGAGAGAGAAAATTTGGAGAAATTTTTTAGATCTGAAAATGTGGTGGTGTTCATCCTGAAATCTGTTAGGGTTTGTACTTTATACTCCCTCTTAATCAAGTCCTTAATCACACTTAAGCAAATGGCAAATGGATTAGTGAAAACAAGGTGTAAGTACAAAATTAGATAATGCACCTCTATGCATGAAAATGAATGGAACAGTGCACGTGAAATAGCTTGAATTCACTCAAAATATCCTTTTGGATCCAATGGAAGTGTTGCCATGTGTAAACAATGCATCATTTTAAAATTTGAAAATTCCTTCCAAAATTCAAATGAAAAACCAAATTATTATGTGATGAGAATGCATGGCTTGTGATGTATGATTTGGAAATTAGAGGTCAAAATAAGAATGTTGCAAAAAGAACCACTCCATTTGGCCATTTGGTTTGAAAGTTATGCATGTTTGAAGTTCCATGTTCACTTGGCCATGATTGATCCATATCTTTTCAACCATACATGAGAAATTCATGATCTTGGACTTTTTGGAAAGGGGAGAGAAAGATCTTAAACTTTCATGGTGGAAAAAATTTCATTTGAATCTTTCTTGATGATGTAACCTTGAGGAGAAAACCTTTCCATTTTTGGCAATTTCAAATTACAGGTCACTTACTATTTTTGGAAAGTTTTCATCTGACCTCAAATCCTTCATTATTGATGTTTGAAATTTCAAATTAGACTTGTATGTACATGAATGAGGCATCTCTAACCATCTCCCACCTCCAAATCCATGATTGAGTTGACAGTTGACCTCTGTTGACTTTCTAGGGTTTCAGATGAATTGATCCTTGACTGATGAGCTTTGAACATCCAATGCTTGACCAAACTACTTCATAATGATCCTTGGGTCACATGAACTCATTGTACAAACCCTAGGGCTTTGTTCTCAAGGAAAATGCACTTGCTTGCTTGTACAACTGAATCTCCTGACCAGTCTGACTGATGACATGATGGACTATGCAAATGAAATGCAATATTAATGACCTAAAATGAAAATGTATGTACAAATGGGAGGTGCAAATTTGAGGTGCTACACTCTTCAAACAACTGAATAATTCTTTCATCATGCTCAAGAAGACGAGACAATTCATCACTTTCCTCCTCGGCCTCAAACACAGGGAATTCAAAATTTTGAGAAGGAGAAGGATCATTGTATTCAATGGGGTTAGAAACCAACCTGCATAATGATTTGATATTTTGATTTTAGAGAAGTGAATTTGTGACCAAATATTATGCAGATGGATAATTATATTGTTTATTTATGTTTTTTGTGATTACCATTTTTAGAATAAAGCAAAAAGTAAAAAGAAAACATCATAGATGTGGATGAATTGAATTAATTTTATTGATGATCAATTTCAAAATGCCCAAACAATGCTTACTTCTTCCTTAGGAATAGGAGAAGGATTTTAAAACATATAAAAGTAATTACTTAGATCGATGCAAAATAACAGGAATATCAACAGCAGTCCAATTGTTGCACGTCTTTCCATGCGTCACAAAATTGGTGCAGTCTTCCCCTTCGTCATCCTCTAGCACAACAGCTAAGTGTTATTCATTGCCATGAATGAACCCTCCGCTACGGAAGCTAAGTTACATGTCTTCAGACCTTGAAGTTGATGAACCTCTTTGGAACCCCAAATCGGTTCTGCCTTTGTTATCGGAGACCTCTACCATGCGCCCCCACTAATCAACATCGCCTTCTTCCATAATCTTCTTAGCATCTTTCAATGAGGACATGGGTGCCCCAACTCTCTTTTCAACAGCAATAGACAAGGCTTGGAATGGAGGTAACAGCTCCCACCTCATGGATCCATGGCCTTCCCAATAAGCAACTGTAGGTCGGGTGGATGTCCATTACTTGAAAAGTAATTTGAAAATCACTCGGACCTATCTTAACTGGAAGGTCCATTTCACCAATAACTGTTTTACGTGAACCGTCAAAAGCTTTGACGATTACACCAATATACCTCATAGGCGCTCCTTGATATGATAACTTTGACTGAGTTAACTTCGGCAGCAAATTCAGTGATGACCCGGTGTCAACAAGCACATTTGACAAAGCATCCTCTTTGCAATTCATAGAAATGTGCAAAGCCAGATTATGATTTCTACCCTCCTCAGGGAGTTCTTTACCACAAAAGCTAAGGTTATTGCAAGAAGTGATGTTAGCCACAATATGATCGAACTGATCCACCGTAACATCATGTTCTATAAACGCTTGTTCTAGAACCCTCTGCAGTGCTTCTCTACGCGCTTCAGAATTCATCAGCAGAGACTACACTGAGATCTTTGAGGGGGTTTGGAGCAGTTGCTCCACCACATTAAACTCGCTCTTCTTAATCATACGAAGTACCTCATCATCATCATTAGCTTTCAAATCACTGGATTCACCAAACTTACCCTTTGAAGCACCAATTGGATCTACCACAGGCACTTCCACCTTCTTACTAACAATTGATTCCTCTTTATCCTTTGGGAACACTGTCCCAAACACACGACCATTATGGGTCACCTTGGTAATATCAACAATGCTCACCACCGAGTTAGTCGTAGGCAATGGGATCTCTTGACCATCTTATAAAATCGTAGCATTATACTGATATGACACAACTTTATCAGATGAATACGGGACTGGGCCCGCTAACCGTATTACCAAAGGCGATACTGATTTGTTGTTATTGTTGTTACTGTTGTCATACTGGATTACCAATCTCTCTGGTTGCTTGAAAACAGGCACTATGAAATTTACATCGTCACCTAAGTGACAGAATTGAAAATTTTGAATCATGCCTTCATCCATCAACCGTTGGATGTCCCTTTTCACAACAAAACAACCCATTGGGTTAACACTACAGATAACACAACCGTCATGGTCATGTTTACAATCACTCACTAGACAAATATCCTTATGCGTCTACACCAAGGATCTTCAGGTGAGGCGCACATCATAGATCTTATACTCATCAGGACAATCGTCCACCACATTCATAGAAGAGTTCCCATAAGCGGGCAATGGATTTTCTTTCACATTCGGCGCACGGTCCTCAAAGGACACCATTCCACTTTTCATCAGCTTTTGAACCTCATACTTGAGTGAATAGCAATTTTCAATGTCGTGTCCAGGTGCTCCTTGATGAAAAGCACAACGGAGTTCAGGTTTATACCACGAAGGAAGTGGTTCCGGAATTTGTGGAGGGTTTCTTACTTGAAGTAGGTTCTTGAGAACCAAAGATGGATACAATTCTACATAAGACATAGGAATCGGGTCGAAAGAGACCTTCTTCCTCTTGAGGTTTTGTTGATTATATTGTTGTTGTTGTAGGTGTTTGTTCGTTGTTGTGGTTGTTGTTGTTGACGTTGTTGTTGTTGAACTGGTGTTGATTGATGATTAGAAAATACAGGGATAACTGAAGATACTTGATGATGATGTTGACGGGGTGGTTGATTCCTTCTGATCTGAGGCCTCCTCTTCCTCCTGCTGGTTACTGCATTAGCTTCATTTTCCTTTTTCTTCCCAAAATTGCTGCCATATCTCTTACTCGACGATGCTTCATCTTTTGACAAACGTCCTTCTCGGACTCCTTCTTCAAGCCTCATCCACATATTTACCATTTTGGTAAAGTCACTGGGGGCACTAGCAATTATTCGTTCATAATAAAATGAACTCAGGGTTTTCAGAAAGATTTTTGTCATCTCTTTTTCCTCCAAGGGAGGAGTGATTTGGGCAGCCAATTCCCTCAATCTTTGCGCATACTCTTTAAATGTCTCCTTGTCTTTCTGAGACATAGACTTCAGCTGGTCTCTATCAGGCGCCATGTCCACATTATACTTTTACTGTTTGACAAAAGCCTCTCCCAAGTCATTCAAAGTGCGAATGCTCGCACTGTCCAATCCCATATACCATCTTAGCGCAACACCGGTCAGTCTGTCTTGGAAATAGTGAATCAGCAGTTGATCATTGTCAGTCTGAAGAGACATCTTGCGAGCATACATCACTAGATGACTAAGAGGACAAGTGTTCCCTTTGTACTTTTCAAAGCCAGGCACTTTGAACATCACGGGATCTTGACGTTAGGCACTACACACAACTCAGCAGCACTCTTCCCAAACAAATCCTTACCCCTTAGCATTTTCAATTCCTTGCGCAGCTCAAGAAACTTATCCTTCATCTCGTCCATTTTCTCATAAACATCCTGACCCTCAGACGCCTCAGAGTGATAAAAGGTGTCTTCTACACGAGGTAAGGTGTGCATAACGGGAGGTGGCACAAACATGACCGGGCTAGATGCCGGCATGGAAGCAAAGGTAGGCGTAAAGCCTTCGAGCATTAAGTTGGACAGAATTTCCCACTGGAAACCGGAAGGCATAGTGGGCTAGAAATGAGCGGTAGCATCAGACATGGTAGAGGTAGCCACCTCTGAAATAACAGTCCTCGGAGGAGGAGTTGCAGGTGTTGGAGAAGCTTGACTATGAGCAGCCAACACTGACTCCATCATGGCAGTCAGG
Organism: Lathyrus oleraceus; assembly: GCF_024323335.1. Classification (NCBI taxonomy): domain Eukaryota; kingdom Viridiplantae; phylum Streptophyta; class Magnoliopsida; order Fabales; family Fabaceae; genus Lathyrus; species Lathyrus oleraceus. Next base: position 177,812,131 of record NC_066581.1, read on the forward strand.
CGGGCGTTCTCGTCCTTCAGCTCTCTGTTCTCTTGCTCCAAATGCTCCATAATCTTTAGACGATTGGTTCGGGTATTATACCGATGAGTCAACTTGGCTGAAGCACAAAAGAAACACCAATGAGACATCTGGCGATAAGGAAACCTGCTTATGCAAATGGTGCATGAAATGCAATGCTTGTTTTATTTTTATTTTAAAGGAACTTACTATATCATTTGCAAATATGTATATATTTAACAATAATTGCAATAATTTGATATGACCATAAAAAACTCTTTTTATTTATATAATTGGAAGGATTACACTGAGTATAATTTCAGAAACCAAATAAAAAAACAAGAGAAAAAGAGACTAGTCATCCTAAGGATCCCTAACAACAATGTCAGAAGATCTGGCTGAAGGCGTGTACTTCCTTCGGATGCGTCGAATCTCGGTCTCAAAAGAAGCCTTCATCTGAGTCTTCTCGTGGACAAGCTAATCAACAATCTTCTTCCAAGCAACAAAAGGCTGAGGTATGCTAGAGAAAGATGAAACATTCGGCTCTCTCTGTCTTTTTGTCACTCAGTCTTCAAGTAGCTCAATAAGTGCATCTTTTTCCTTAGACTCCAACTGTAACTCTTCATGCTTCTTGCTTAAAGCACGGAAACGCTCTTCCCACATATCTTTCTCTTGCTTCATCTTGGCGAGTGCGTCTTCCAACTCCTCTACATCTTGGTTAGGGAGAGTTAATGGCTCAACCACAATCATAGACATAGGTCTTTCACAAGGATAAGGCATATTAAACTACATAGCTCTCTTCTTCACCCAAAGTGTGTAAGCTTCCAAAGCTACACAATTGCACGGACCAAGCTCGGATCTTCCTTTCCTATGCATATTATGCCAAGCACGCACAATATTCTGCTTCAAATGTTGGGGATCTTTACCTTCTTGATAGAAAATACCTTCTAACAACATTTTATTAGGTTTGTCTCTCAAGGGGAACCCAAGTTGACGACGAGCCAAAGCAGGGTTGTAGTTAATTCCTCCTTGTGTACCAATGAGAGGCACATTAGATAATTCACCATAACTATCAATAATCTCCAAACAGCTCAAAGAAGGATCATACCAAACTATATCATCATTAGTGAGAGACATAAGTTTCTGAGACCACCGTAGACATTGTTTGTTCTCCACAAAAGCAGGTGTCTGAGGCAAGTGCAAAATAAACCACTTTGACATAAGAGGAATGCAACAGACAATAGTTCCACCACCCTTAGAATTCCTTAGATGCAAAGAGAAATACATATCACCCAAAAAAGTAGGCACAGGATTCCCAATCAAGAAAAGTATAATGGCGTTAACATCAACAAAACCGTCAATGTTAGGGAACAAAGTTAATCCATAGATGAGCAACACAAAGATAGCTTCAAAAGTGTCCACATTGCTGGCTTAAGAAAAAGCAGTAGCTTCCTTGATGAGGAAATCATATGGAAACCCAAAAAACCCTCCTATCTTCACCCAATGAGGCTCTATCTCATACTTTTTCAAGTGAAGAGCTTCAGCAATAAGATTAGATTGGGGAATCTCCTCCAATCCACTAAAAGGTACTCTACTAAAAATAGGTATCCCCAAAATATGAGAATACTCCTCAAAGGTAGGCACAAGCTGATAATCTGGGAAAGTAAACCAATGGTAGAGAGGATCATAGAACTGCACTAGTACACTCAAGAGTCCTTCAACCATATTAGCAGACAATATAGATAGAAGTTTCCCATGACGTTGTTTGAAGTCCAAGGGATCTAATACAAAAGATGCTAGATTCCTTAACTCTTTCAAGTTGAGACATCTTAAACTGTACTTTTTAGTGTTCCTTCGTCCATAATCCATGGTCTGAAAATATTTGCAAATAATACCTCAGTTCCATGAAATTTTCGTGTGATGAATGTTATGATGCGCATGAATGCGTGAATGCAACAATCACAAATAAGGGATCACACACAAGGAAAGCAAACACAGGTCAAGGGATGAATCAAGTCATTGTCAAGATCAATCATCCATTTTGGTGGATTATGGTTTACACCTTATCAACACCCAAGTTCCATTGATATTGACAAGACTTGATTGGATCAACCAAGAATCATGGGTTTGTTGTGAGTCACGAGCATGGAGCCTGGGTAAGAACCATCCCAAAGGAGTGAACTAAGCATAAAAACCTATAGATCATGTTCTAAAAAGTTCCCAGAGTATTGATTCCATCTATCGAATATTACAGGTTAAGATGACTGATTCATCGACCCATAATATTCTCAAGAGAAACTCGTCTGACTGTAGTATCACGTAACAACTGTTATCAAGTATACACTTGAACAGTCTCGACACTACGTCCTAAATAGGCCAAGAGGGGGTAAATGTTCTACGGTGGTCAGCTTCTCGGACCCAAATTAGAGATAGTAATGCCTAACCATAAATCCTTGTGTGACATTTCCAAATCCAAACGAGTCTCCGCTGAGCAGGTGGATCTCAAGCCAACTTGTTAAGGACTACTCCACACAAGTCGAACATGACTATACCATCCTCCTATCTTAATTGCACTCAAGTTCGGGTTAGAACTTATCTCACCACTCAAAGATCACCAAGCACAACAAGCAGATTATATCACACATACATATGTACAAACATCACATATATACAATTATATACACACAAAAAAGTAGGCTAAACCCACTTGTGACTACTCCCAAGCAAAGTCGCCACTTAATTTCTAGTGATAAATTCATGATCATCAAGCTATGGATCAACAAGACATCGATAAAACCAGAGTCGCTACCGCGTTTTTATTGTTTCCAAGGGAAAAGGGAAAAGTACGAACAAAACTCAAAAGTAAGAAGTTTTCAAATCAAAACTAATAAAATGTCAGAGATTACAGGTAAGGGGATTGGTTACACAGAGGGAAGGTGTTAGCACCCAAAGTATCCTAGGTACTCCTAGGGAGCCCTTTTTTGTGTGCATATGTACATTAATGGTCAAAGACCACACAAGAAAACAAAATATACACAAGCAAGATATATCATACAATATGGTCCAAGTGGACAAAGTGAAAATGACATTAACATAAACAATTAGAATGGTATGAATAATGGCAAATGAATAAAGACTAAAGTTAAATTTCATTAAAGTAAATGGCTTGAAATTAAATGTTAGTTGTTAATGAGTTAGAAGTTAGTATTGTTTTGCTTTTGCTTTTTTCTAAGTCATTCTTTGGAGAACACTCAACCCACTTATCACAAGCATGAATCCTTGAACCAAGACATCTTCCAAAGGAAGGAAAAAAGACCAAGTTTACACACAATACCATGAAAGAGGGGAGACTTACAATCTCACTAACTAGAATGATATTCCTTTTGTGTCACAATTTTAACACTATGTTAAACAATCGTAATTGGACTTATGTAGAAGTCACAACTATTTGAGGTCGAGAAATAGAATTTTGGTGTTAATGCATGTTAGAGACATAGTATAATGGACTATGCTCATGAAACATACCACACACAAAAAGAATATGCCAAAGAGGTGGCCTAATCTCATCCATAATTATGTTTGTTTTTCAATCAACTAGCCTTAGGACTTTGAGATATCATAGGCCAAATGAGATGAATGCATAAAGAAGGGGAATGAGATGAAGAGGGAGGGGAATGGATCAAATCTCAAATTGGTCAAAGGAGGACTTTTACCAAATTAATATCATCCATTCATTTTGGGAGATGGAATGTACATTCCATCAATCCCCTAAATCCAATGATATTAACTTGACAAAGTCAAATCAACCTTGACCAAGGCCCAACAACAAGAGTCTAACTCATACAAGTCATCCGAATTGGTCAACTCAGTTAATTGGAATTTATTCAAATTAAAAATACCAGAATAATGCATTTAAATTAAATATGGTTTGTCAAATTCCTAAAACCTCATCAAAACACCAAAAAATGGCCATGAGATTTATCATAGGTCAAACAAGGTCAAAGGACCTTGGAGAAAAAAATTCAGAATTTTTAACGACTTAAAAGTACTTTTAAACAATTAAAAACAATCACAAAATCAATTAAATCATGAAAAGTATTAATAATGATCCAAAAGAAATTTAATTCAAAATATAAAAGAGGAAATTTTTTGAAATTTTTTGGTGAAACTCTCACATTTTTTGGATCAATATTAAAATTAATATGAATTAATGAAAATAAAAGGATTAAAACAAAAATATGAAAATATGAAAATACGTGAGCCACTTGATCTTCCTCATTAATTGAGGTGGCAGATCAAGTGGCTTAAATCGTGCATTCCACCAAACACACGAGTCAGCACGTTGCAAGGATGGTAATCACAATGGGCGCTCAGGATTAAAACATTTTGGACGGATCATGTGGTTGGGAGACGTACCAATGCACCGTCGGAGCCAAAGCTTCGGTCTTCTTCTTCGGTGGACCTCATCGGACTGGTCCACCCTCAACCATCACCAAAATAAAAAAGGAGGATATGATCTGAAAGAAAAAATGGCGTAGATCACAAATCTGACCTCAATTTTAACTAACTCCAAATAAATAAAAAGATATGAGGAGTTGAATTTTGAGGTGTGTCAACTAGGTTTCTTCGATTTGACCTCTAAGCAACTCAATCTTCTTGCCTACATTGGTAGGACTTCAGACAACCAAAGATTCAAGAGAATTGAGTAGAATTGAGTGAGAATCAAAGAGATGAAGTTTTCTAAAAATTACCTTCAATGTTATGCAGAACTTGATGTTGCTTGCTTCAAACACGATCTGATCACGCTTCAGAAGCTAGCATGAAGTGATTGGCAAGTTTGCAAGGTTGTGGATCCTAGAGTTCTTGAATCTCCAACAGTTGAGATTCAAACTCAAATTTCAAATTGAAATTTATCAGGTTTTCCTTTAGAATGAGAGGGTTTAAATTGGGGGGCAAAGATGGCGCGCAAGGTGTGGTTCAAATGAGCTCAGAAGCCTTCTATTTATAGCCAATTGAAGTGTTATTTGCACACTTGAAAATCTGTCCAAAATTGGCAATGTGAATGGCACGAGTGCATGGGCATGTACACGCCTATGAGGCAATGCATTAAGGTCCAAAATCACTCATGTTGAAGTTTGAATGAAGCTTGAATGGCAAGGCAATGTGAACTGAAGTTTTGTACATTTTATTCTTTCCAATGATGCAACTCTGTTAAAGTCATGCGTAGACCTATAAAACTTCATCCAAAATGCATGAACTTGGGTTCTTTGGAAAGCTTTGATCAAGGGGAACAAGTTTGATGTTGAAGACTTTTTTATTTGGAGCTTGGAACATGGAGAATTTTGAGGTGGAAGTTTGGAAATTTCAACATGTTGAAAACTTTTCTAAGTGTCAAGCCATATATCTCAATATTCCACCTTACTTAACTTTTTATGTGAGCTTCAAATGAGAAAAGTGTCTTTATCAAAGTTGTATCTATTTCAAAATCCTTCAAAATGGTCACCAATTTCATGTCAGTTGGATTTAGAATGATAGAGTTAGGCATTTTTGAAGTTGGGAAAATCACTTGTTCAATGGTATAGGTCAAAAATGACCTATAATGTAACCTCATATTACATGCTCATAAAAGTTGAATTAGCTCCCACTCCAAACAAAGTTGAAGTAGACATGTTGAATTTGATTGTGAAACTTGGAAATATTTCATATCATAAGAAATGAGCAAGTTATGGCCTTGGGGAGTTGACTTTCAAATTAGGGTTTAGACAAAATGACCTATAATGTTTCAACATAGAAAATGATTTTCCAAGCCAAACTAGCTCTATGTCTAAACATGAAAGTTTTTTGGAATGTCATTTAGAGTAACTTTTCTCTTGGAATAATTTTCATGTGGTGAAAATTGTAGGAGATAGGGTCTAGGGAAACCCAGTTTTGATTAGATGAATTCATCTGGCCAACCACCATCAACCGACTTGCTAACCTTGAATTCTCTTGACTTTCTTGGCTCATGGTAGATCATATATGCATAAAATTATGAATTTTGAAGTGTACCTTGATAAATTTGATCAATTGGTGAGATAGTTTATTGGAGAACTTACTTAAGATACCCAGTCAAACTAGGGTTTCCAAGGCAAATCACCCTCAAACTCTTGAAGGATGCTTGATCAATATGACATGTAGAGGTCATTGGTACTCATGTATTATGCTTGTAACCATTCTTGGATCAATCCATGGTTGTGCTCTTTGGTCGTGAGAGTCTCAAACCCTAGATGTGAACTTGATAGATCAATGGAGATCATGCCCTACCTACAAAAGAGTTAGGCAAATGCAAAGACATATTTTTGTATTTTGGTTAGTAAAATAATGATATACAAGTATGATATAATCACATAGTGCTTGGTGATCTCTCCCAAACAAACCCAATGAAAAATGGGTAAGGAGGATGCCAAGGTATGATCCCAATGCTAATGCTTATGATGAAATTGCATGAGGGATCTTAGGGTCAAAATTGGGGTCTTACAAGGGGGTTGGTTACACAGAGGGAAGGTGTTAGCACCCAAAGTGTCATAGGTACTCCTAGGGAGCCATTTTTTATAGGTGCATGTGTTTTTGGTATAAAAGATGTTTGATGAAAATAGAGAGTGGGGATGAGAAAAGAATTCATTGATTATATTTTTGTGTTTGACAAGACCTTCGGTCTTATGCATACGTACCAACATAAAAATGAGGGATCAAAACCTCGTAGTTTGTGGTAAAAATTTCAAAGTTGGTGAATTGCTTTTAACAAAAGTTTAAATGAAAAGGCACAAAGAGCCAAAATTTTGAATGAGGTTGTTAGTTCATTTTGTCTTTTGAAATTTAAGTCAATATGGTTAAGTTTATTTAAAAATTTGATTTAAGAAAAAGTTTCAAAATTCAATGGCATAAAGTCAAAGTTTCTAATCATTAAAACAAAGTCTAAGTTTGAAATCACAAGCCAAGAAAGTTTTGAAAAGGGGGATAGATTTTGAAATTTAAGAAGTGGGAGGAGATGAAGAGGTTATCCTAAGCACAAATTTAAAAGTTAAGAGTTGAAAAGATCTGACAAATGGGATGCAATCCAACAGATAAGAATGTCATATAGAAACCCATTTTCCCTTGGACTTTAATCAAGCAATGATCAATAAACAATGAGCAATATCTAGACATCATGAAGATCAAGGCATCAAATAAATATATCCACATCCAAGCAAGCAATTCCCATAGTTAGCAGTCTTCTTTATCTTCTCATGTATCAAATGAAATATTCCTTGATACACTCAGAACAAAGCATCATACACAAGATGAAAATAACAATTAAGCACAAAGACAGAGTAGCCGATGAATTCAAACAATATCCAGGGCTTGTATTAGATGAAGGCTTAGTTGAAGATAGCTCAGTCTCAAGATGTTAGCATTGGCCAAGTCCTTATTGCACAGCGAATGTTGCCTAATCCTAAGTCCAAAAAGTTCAAATCAAGATCAACAGTCCACCAGATGTTTTTTAGTGTTTTTGTTTTTATTAAGTATTTTAAGGTCCTAAGGCCACAAACAAAATCAAAACACACAAACTAATATGTATAATCACAAAATATGGCTCAAGTGAGCAAAGTGAAAATGACATAAACATAAATAACTTATATGAAATGTAAATGGCAATGAATGATAAATGACTAAAATTTAAATTGCATCAAGTAAATGACTTGAAAGTAAAGCAATGTTAACAAGAGTTAGTCAAATGTTAGTCAAAAGTTAGGCAAGTGTTAGTGGTAATTTTTAATTGATTAAGTCATTCTTTGGAGATCACTCAACCATTCATTCACAAGTATGAATCCTTACACCAAAACATCTTCCATGAGGAGGGCTCCAACTTAGATAATTCAACAAGTATGCCACTAGCTCTCGTGAAAGGAAAAAAGGTCAAGTGTCTACACAATACCATGAACAATTGGAGATTTACAATCTCACTTACTAGAATGCTATGCCTTGAGGGTCAAATTTATCTGAGATTGGAAAATATAAATTTCGGTGTTAATCCATGTTAGAGATTTGGTATGAAGAACCAAACTCCTAAAACATACCACACACTAAAAGAAAAGATCAAGAGGGATGGACCTATCTCAATCATACTTGTATTGATTCATCTGACACAAGCTCATTGATGAACCAATTAGCCTTTAGACATTAGAGATTTCATTGAGGGAATGAGGAAGAATAGGGATGACGATGAAGAGGGAGGGGAAGATAGTAACACAAATTGACCAAGGGAGTAATTTCATCAAACCAAAACCATTCATTCATTTTGGGAGATGAAATGTACATTTCATCAATCCCCTAAATCCAATGGTTTTGATCCAACAAAAGTCAAATCAACCTTGACCAAGGCCCAAACAGAAAGTCAAACATCACAAGATCATAAAAATGGCTCAACAACATTTTTAAACATTTAATCAATTAAAAATCAATTAAAAGATGAATTAAAATGCATTTTTATTTGGTCAAAACCTAAAATCCCTTCAAACCACCAAATAAATGGCCAAGGGATTTATCCTAGGTTAAACAAGGTCAAAGGACCTTAGAAAAAATATTTCATGAGTTTTGAAAAGTCAGAGGTATTTTTAAACAATTAAAAATATGCATAAAAACATTTAATTTATGAAAAATATCAAAATTAATCCAAAAAATAATTTTAATTGAAAATAAGAAAGAAAAAATATTTAACGATTTTTGGTGAAAGTCCCATGTTTTTTGGATTAAAAATGAAATTTCTATGAATTAAACAAAATAAAGGGATTAAATGAAAATTCATAAAATAAAATTTAATTCAAAAAAACGAGGGCATCAGATCTCCCTCATTAATTGAGGTGAAAGGTCTGATGGCCACACGCATGCTATCTATGGTGGACTTCAGTCAATGCAACACATGTGTGGTATTTAAAAGGAATGGCTCAAATTAAAACAAATTAACATGATCAGGGTCAAGACGCATGCCAACACATCACCGGAGCTAGGGCTCCGGTCTTCTTCTCCGATGGACCTCACCGGACTAGTCCACCATCATCTATCACTAAAATGAAAAACAAGGACATGGATCCAAAGGAAAAATGCCCAGGAGCTCGAATATGGCCTCAATTTTCTTCAATTCCAAGTATATTGAAAGATACAGGGATTTGAATTTTGAGGATCATGAATTGAGTTTCTTCGATTTGACCTCAAAGCAACTCAATCTTGTTGCCTACATTGGTAGGAGTTCAGCCAACCAAAAATCAAAGAGAATGGTGAAGAATTGAGAGAGAATCGAAGAGAGAAAGTTTCTGAAAAATCACCTTTGATGAGCTTGAATCTTGCTTGATATTGCTTCCAATTGGCCTTGGCTTGACTTCAGAAGCTTGCTGGAAGCGAATTGGATCAAAGAATGGCTTGGATTCTTAGAGTTTCAACTTCAAAACAGAAGTGAAATTGAAACTCGATTTTCAATTGAAAACTTTCAAGTTTATCCTCTAATTGTGAAGGGTGGGGTTGCATGATCAAAGTTTGGGCACGGTGTCCCTAATTATAAGCAGAAGGGGTTGCATTTATAGGATATGCAATTGATTTCCACACACTTCCATTCAAATGCCAAAAATAGTAATTCTCACTTGCATGGATGCATGGGTGTGTGATATGCCCATGAAATGATGTCAAAAGGTCCAAAGTTGATCATGAGTGATGATGAAAGTGTGTCATGAAGCCATGCAATTGGAATTGAGAAATGGCAATGAGATTCATCTAAATGGGACCTTAAAGAAAAGCCATGCGTAAGTCATTCAATCCTTGGCGAAATGAAGTGATTTTGGACTTTTTAGAAAGGTATGATCAAGGGGAACAACTTTAATGTTTAAAACGTTTCCATTTGAAGCTTGGATCATGATGAATTTTGAGGTAGAAGTTTGGAAAATCAAACATAATTGAAATTTTTCTAAGTACCAAGTCAAATGTTCACTTCTTCCACCTTAAATAATGTTTGTTATGGGCTTCAAATGTAAAACGTTCCTTCACTAAATTTGTAGTTCAAAACTATTAAATTTGGTCACAAATGTGACCTGATTTCGATTTGTCATGAAGGAGTTATGCATTTTAGAAGTTGAAGAAAATTGCTTGTTCAGTGGTAATGGCCCAAAATGACCTATAATGTTTCCTATTGGCACATGCCCTTTCAAGTTGAATTCTAAGTTTCTCAAAGAATAAAAGTTGTATAGGACATCTTGAAATTGATCATGAAAATTGGATAGCCTTCTGTAAGACCCCAATTTTGGCATTAAGATCCCTCATGGCATCATAATATTGCATTTGCAAAGCCTCAAGGATCATAAGCATCTTGGTTCCTTTTGCCTTTAGGTGGAACTTCTTGTGAGTGGTTTGAGATCACCAAGCATGCTTGAATTGTATATTATTGCTTTTCTTATTTTGTTTACTAACCAAAAGCACAAAAATCTGTCACTAACATCTTTTGTTTGTAGCTTGAGCAATCATAAGGTCAAAAGCTTCAAGGAGATCATTGGTGCAAAGATATGGTCAAAAGAAGAGGAAAGCAAGCATGGTAATGGTTCCCAAAGCTCTCCTCCATCAAATATGCCTTCCTAGCATCTCAATTCATCATTTTGATCAAAGCAAATCAAAGGGTTTGAGGTTTGTTTCCCAAGGAAACCCTAGTTCATCTGATCATCCATAATGTCTTGCTCTTGAAGCAACCTCAGCCCATGGTCAAATACAATCAAGGGAAGTTCTTTAACTCATCATTTTATGCATATTTGAACTTATTTAAGTGTCCTCAATCATCAATTCATCAAGATATGAGTTGTGGACTTGAGAAGTTGATCAGTCAATTCATCTGACTATTTTGAAATGTACTGAGACCTAACGTTTTATGTGTTGGTCAAATGGAGATGATCCAAAAAGAAAAAATGTTCTTAAGGACAATATGAACAACTTTCATGTTCATCGAAAATTTATTTGAAGCTTGGAAGATCATCTCCCATTCCAAAACATTATAGGTCATTTTGACTGAAACCCTAATTTTGGGTCAACTTCCCAAGAACATAACTCATTCATTTTTTATGATTTTGAGATGGGATCAAATTAATTGGAAATCTTAAGATGTCTACTTTAAATGTTATTTTGAACAAAATTTCAAAATCTCAAAGGAAATACATGTGATAATGCAAAACATTATAGGTCACTTTGGACCAAATGCATTGAAAGGCAAAAAAGTCCAACTTCAAGTGCCCATAACTCTTTCATCAAAAATTCAAATTATGAAAAATGTAATTCCATTATTACTGTCTTGATAATATCTACAACTTTGATGTTGAAGGTTTTTTCATTTGAGGCTTGCATCATCAAAACAGAGGGGCTTGAACATTGGCCAAATTTGGAAACTTTGCCTTTGCATGTTTTGCACCTTACACTTTAAACTCAAATTTCACTAATTTCCACACTTCAAATGGATTTTTTCTCAACATAACATTTGTTCCTTACATCAATACTTTTCCAACCATTACTCACATGCTCATGTTTGGATTTGACAAATGGCATTTTCGAAGAGAAGAAGTTTTAGGCATAATTGTGCATAACATGTTGAAACTCATTATACAAGCTTGTGCATTGCCATTTACACGACCATTTCAGCTCAATTATGCTTCAGAATGCATTTGGCATTGAATTTGGGCCTTTTGAATCATCATGCAAGCCCATGCAAGGAGTATCCATTTGCCATGCACACGGATTGATCACACTTCCCTTGCCTCTCCATCTATAAATAGAAGCCTCACTCCATTCAAATTGGATCCATGAATCAACCTGAAGTGCTGCAGAAATCGAAACCGAGCCACACCTAAAGGAACTATTTCAATTTTCTTCAATTTCTCAAATCTGAAATTCAACTAAATCAGGTTGAATTTCTAGATCTAAAGTTCCTAGACCTCTCTCTCATACTCCATTGATCTTCTGTTTGGCCAAAGGAAGCAAGGAAGCAAGCTCAAATCTCCATAATTCAAAGGTGATCATCAACTGCATTTTTGGCCCTAAGATCCCTCATGGCATCATAATATTGCATTTGCAAAGCCTCAAGGATCATAAGCATCTTGGTTCCTTTTGCCATTGGGTGGGACTTCTTATGAGTGGTTTGAGATCACCAAGAATGCTTGAATTGTATATTATTGCTTTTCTTATTTTGTTTACTAACCAAAAGCACAAAAATATGTCACTAACATCTTTTGTTTGTAGCTTGAGCAATCACAAGGTCAACAGCTTCAAGGAGATCATTGGTGCAAAGATATGGTCAAAAGAAGAGGAAAGGAAGCATGGTAATGGTTCCCAAAGCTCTCCTCCATCAAATATTCTTTCCTAGCATCTCAATTCATCATTTTTATCAAAGCAAATCAAAGGGTTTGAGGTTAGTTTCCCAAGGAAACCCTAGTTCATCTGATCATCCAAAATGCCTTGCTCTTGAAGCAACCTCAGCCCATGGTCAAATACAATCAAGGGAAGTTCTTTAACTCATCATTTCAGGCATATTTGAACTTATTTGAGTGTCCTCAATCATCAATTCATCAAGATATGAGTTGTGGACTTGAGAAGTTGATCAGTCAATTCATCTGACTATTTTGAAATGTACTGAGACCTAAAGTTTTATGTGTTGGTCAAATGGAGATGATCCCAAAAGAAAAAATGTTATTAAGGACAATATGAACAACTTTCATGTTCATCAAAAATTGTTTTGAAGCTTGGAAGATCATCTCCCATTTCAAAACATTATAGGTCATTTTGACTGAAACCCTAATTTTGGGTCAACTTACCAAGAACATAACTCATTCATTTTTTATGATTTTTAGGTGGGATAAATGGAATTGGAAAGCTTAAGATGTATAAGCCAAATGTTATGTTTAACAAAATTTCAAAATCTCAAAGGAAATACATGTGATAATGCAAAACATTATAGGTCACTTTGGACCAAATGCATTGAAAGGCAAAAAAGTCCAACTTCAAGTTCCCATAACTCTTTAATAAAAAAATCCAAATGATGCATAATTTAAGTCCATTTTGATTGACTTGAGAATATCTACAACTTTGATGTTGGAGGTGTTTTCATTTGAGGCTTGCATCATCAAATCAGAGGGGCTTGAACATTGGCCAAATTTTGAAACTTTTCCTTTGCATGTTTTGTACCTTACACTTTAAACTCAAATTTCACTAATTTTCACACTTCAAATGGATTTTTTCCCAACATAACATTTGTTCCTTACATCAAGACCTTTCCGACCATTACTCACATGCTCATGTTTGGATTTGACAAATGGCATTTTCGAAGAGAAGAAGTTTTAGGCATAATTATGCATAACATGTTGAAACTCATTATACAAGCTTGTGCATTGCCATTTACACGACCATTTCAGCTCAATTATGCTTCAGAATGCATTTGGCATTGAATTTGGGCCTTTTGAATCATCATGCAAGCCCATGCAAGGAGTATCCATTTGCCATGCACACGGATTGATCACACTTCCCTTGCCTCTCCATCTATAAATAGAAGCCTCACTCCATTCAAATTGGATCCATGAATCAACCTGAAGTGCTGTAGAAATCGAAACCGAGCCTCACCTAAAGGAACTGTTATAATTTTCTTCAATTTCTCAGATCTAAAATTCAACTAAATCAGGTTGAATTTCTAGATCTAAAGTTCCTAGACCTCTCTCTCACACTCCATTGATCTTCTGTTTGGCCAAAGGAAGCAAGGAAGCAAGCTCAAATCTCCAGAATTCAAAGGTGATCATCAACTGGTTTTCTCTTCGAAACTCATTACTCTTTGATCTATTTTCCTGGCCAATGTGTTTTCTGAAGTCCTCACTTGAGAGGCAAGCTAGTGGTAGCTTCAATTTCATGTTTTATTGAACTGCATTTTTTATACTTGAATCTTCCAGCTCAGATTTCTCACTCTATAGGAATTTTGAGTGTGATTCAAGGTTACAGGGGTGACGTACATCACCCCTGCTTCATTTTGATATATGGATCGTGGATTTTGATTGAGGTTTTTGAACCTGCAATTCTGGCCAGAGTTCATGTACTCACCGGAGAAGAAGGTGGCGCTGGCCACCGTCCCATTGCCAGATCAATCCTGGACCGTTGGATGCTTTCTACAGTTTATATCACAACCGTTTGATCTTATGACTTTTATTAAGTGTCCATGTGATGCGTTTGACTGAGGACCATGGTGAGCGCGCGTTTAAGATCCATTAGATCTGCCAGGTCAATTAATGAATTGGATCCAACGCCTCTCCTTTTTCCTGATTTTCTGAATTTCCATTTAATTTCTTTTATTTCCATTATTTTCAAAATTTCATATCTCTCTCATTTTTAATCCAAAAAATATGGGACCAATTGCATTCTTCTTCAAATAAATTCTAGTTTCTAATTTTTATTTTTATTTTTTTTTTATTTTGTCATTTGGTATTTTTTTTGTGAATTTTCTCTTTTCTGGTTGTTTTTAATTCATTTTAAATAGTTTTTCTTATTCAAAAAATACAAAAATATTTTCCTAACCTATTTGAATGATGATGGATCTATGAAAAATATTCTCATCAATTTTTTAATTGATTTGAGATTTATTTGATATTTTAGTTCAATTAGGTTATTTTTATTCATTTTTTAATTGATTAAAAATAGTTTCTGACTTTTAAAAATGCTGAATTTTTTTTTCAAACTTTGTTTGACCTTGTTGAACTTGGGATAAATCACTTGGACCATTCAAGGTTGATTGGAAGTGATTTTGAAGTTTGACCTTTCTTTTATTTTTAATTCAAGTTTATCTTAATATTAATAATGCCAAAAATATTTTGCTTATTATTTGACCTCCAATCTTCATCCCATTTCTGGTTTTTCATTGTTTGACTTAGACTTTCAATGTCATTTGGTCAACACACATGGATTGGTACATTTTATTTCATCTTATGCATTTCAATCTTTCCATTTCATAATCCAGTATTCATCTCCTTCTTCTCCTTCTTTCTTTTTGATCAATGAGTTAAAGGTTGATAAGTTGGCATTGATTAGGGAGGCTTAATCTTCCTTGATTTAAATCTAATTCATCTTGATCAATTGATCAAGTGAATGGATTTGCATTAAGGATATGTTGTTTCCTAAACATGCAAAGGACTTAAACCAATACAAGATCAATTCTCTTTTTTTCTTTTTGGCATGGCAAGTTGTTGGAACTTGGTTCACTAATCAAGACTTCTAACTTGTGTTGTTGCCTACATTATTATTGTCCGGCCTCAGATAGTTGTGACTTCTACATAAGTCCAATTACGATTGCTTAACATAGCGCTAAATATGCCTTATGGCACACTAACTACTAACATTAACCATTAACAATTGACATTTACTTTTTGCTCTTTACTTTTATGCAATTTACTATTCTTGTACATATTATCCATTTGCTTATCCATTTGCTTACTTGAGCACATGTTTATGTTAATGCAATTTGCCTTTTGCTCACTTGAGCACATAATTGTGTATATACTATTGTGCTTGTGTTTTGTTTTGATTGTTGTGGACCAAATGCAAAGAATTGGACAAAATGGACTTAGATCTTAGGACTTTACCCAAGCTAATGGAGTTTGAAGAGCAACTAGGCCTAATGCCTTTAGAATGCTTAAATGTCAAAGAGCAACTAGGCCTCATGCCTTTAGAATGCTTAAAGCTTGAAGATGAACATTGAAAGGACCATATTCTGAACTCCCTCTTGTCCATTCTTTGATTTGTAAATAGAACCTTTTGATGTGTGTGTTTCTTTGTGCTAGGGATTCCCACTTGAGCCAAATTGAGGAACCATTGCCATGAGCTCCTAAGAGAGAGAGATCCAAGATACATTGAGAAATCTTTCCAAGAGTTCATTTTGATCGTTGATTGCTTGAGTTTATGCTTATGTGATTGCTTATTCCAAAGGATAGGAGCTACTTGGATCATCAATATGATCTCAAGAAAGGAACTCCATGTGTGGTTTTGCTTCTTGTCCCTCACCTCTTGTATGCTTAGGACCTTAGCCTTTCTTCTTCTTCTCTCCATTCTAACCCAAGCCAAAACTTTTGTGCAGACATTTGACACTTGTTTTCAACATTAGAAACCTAAGCCTTATGCTTTTGATTTTCAAACTTTCTTTTCATAACACTTATTTTGAATTGAATCTTTAAGACAACTTTGACCATTTTGTATATACTTCTAATTGGTAAATATAACCCATTCAAATGTCTTTTTGTGGTTTCAATGGCCACTTTCTTAATCAAAACTTTTTCATAACCTTTAGCTATTAGGTTTGAGTTATCCTTGTGGTAGATGTAATACTCACCTATATCCTTAGTGATGGACAATGAGTCTTCCATGCTTATTATAGGGTTAACCCCTCACTAGCATGTTGAAGTTGTCCTCACATGGTGGATTTGTGGTTTTAGGTTGAGTTTTCTCCCTTTGATAACAAAAGACCTTAAAGCTTTTGGACCAATCAATTCACCAACTCATTTTTTGAGATTTTTACCCCGAACTACGAGGTTTTGATCCTAATCTTTTTTAAGATGGTACGTAGGCAATGGGTTTATCCATCCAAACACAAAATGTAAATAAACTTGTATATTCTCTTCTCATCTCTTCAATCATGTTTGCACAAACAAATTTTCACAAAAACAACAACCTTACAACAAGTATGAAAAGGGATCCCTAGGAGTACCTAGGATGTTTTGGGTGCCTAACACCTTCCTATTGCATAACCAACCCCCTTACCCAGATCTCTGACTCTCTTTTACTAGTTTTAGATTCGATAAAACTATTAGGTTTTTGTTCGCTTTCTAACCATTCCTTTGGATAAATAGAAGTGCGGTGGCGACTCGACTTGTATGATTTACCTTGGATTTAACCAATATCTCTAATGGTAACGAATACCCCGCTACACATCATCTTATAAAAATGAGCAACTTATGTCCTTTGGAAGTTGACCTCATAACCAGGGCACAAACAAAATGACATATAATCTTTCACCATAAAAAATGACATTACAAGCAAAACTATCTCTTGACCTAAACATGAAAGTTGTTTGGAATGTCATAAGGAGTAAATTTTCTCTTGGAAGCATTTTCAATATGACAAAAATTGTAGGAGATAGGGTCTAGTGAACCCCGATTTTGACCAGTTGACTTTTTTTGGTCAACCACCAGAACCAACTTGCAAACTTAAAGTTATATTGATCTTTTGGACTCATGGAGGATCATATATGTATAATATTATGTAATGTGAAGTATACCTTTAAATATTTGATCCAATGTTGAAGAAACTTGTTAAGGAAGTCACACAAGATACCCAGATGAACTAGGGCTTCCAAGGCAAGCAGGCTTAGAACTCTTGATGAATTCTTGATAAAAATGATAAATGAAGATCATAGGATCCATATATGATGTATAGAATCAATTTTAACCAATCCTTAATTAATCTCCTTGCATTGAGGGTTGCAAACCCTATATATGAGCTTAATGAGGCATTGGTGGATGTATACACTACCTACAAAAGAAACAAAGTTATACATAGACATACTTTGGGCATTTTGGTTAGTAAATAAAAGAAAATTAAGTATGATACAATCATATGTGCTTGGTGATCTCTCCCAATGTAAACCCAATGAAAGAGGGGTAAGCAGGATGCCAAGGTGTGATCCTAAAGCCAATGCAAATGATGAGATAGCATGAGGGATCTTAAGGTCAAAATTGGGGTCTTACAAAATCGAGCCTGCTAGATTTCCCTACGGTCGTAAACATGACCCCCATGCCACGTGTGGATACCATGTTGGATACGTAGGGAACTCTATAGAAACTTGTCATGTTCTCAAGGCTAGAGTTCAAGAACTCATCGATCAGAAGTTGTTGAGCTTTACACATGTGATTGCTGAAGTGCCTGTTGAGAAGACGTTTGAATACGAGGGTCCTCCGATTCATGTGCAAGTTCATTCACCTGTGATCCATCCTACTATACAGTATCTGAATACCATATTGTTGGCCTATCTTGGGGAATCATATCTTGTTGTTGCTACGCCTCATTACGCATACACTGGGGCACCCTACACCCCACTTGGAGTTCATTATGGTCAGACATATCATCAGATAGTCAACCCTGACTTGGTGCACTCTGCTCATATGTTCGTACCAATGGCTATTCCTCAAATCCATTCTCAGTCGCAGATACTTTTATTTTAAGTTTTATCTATGTGGCAAGGCCAGTAGTCTTAACGGTGTCAAACTTTATGTAAAACATATTTGAAGCATATATATGTGAAGTAGTATATTTTAATTAATTCAATCTTGTAGTTAAAAAACAATAATTTTCTGTATTTTATTTTAGAATTTCACTAATGGGACATAGGCTGTCTCATTTAATGGTATCAGAGTTGGTCGATTCAGCTCGGACCGTAAGTGTCTAGAGGTATACTGACTGTATCAAGTTGGATTCCAAACCGGATGATAACTTTTCTTTTGTGTGTTGAGTCTTCCTCTTGATAGCCTTCTAATATACTGATCTAGCAAGCGTCTTTAACACACTTAACTTATTCTTCTTTCTTTTTCCTCCAACGGTCACAAACCCAACGGTAACGTAACGGACACTTCACAAAGTTCACTATATAAATACTTCACACCTATTCATTATTTTCATATAAATTTTAAAGTACTTATCCATACCTTACAAATGGCTAAATGTTTTCTTTTATTCATCACTCTTCTTGTCATTATCTTGTTTCTTATTGGTATTATCAAGCATGAAGAATTAGGTAAAGATTTCTTAGCAATAATGATAATTATAGTTTTACCGTTACTAGTCTTAGCTTGGTTTATTAATAGAGGTTTTTAAATGAAACATGGTCATGGTTTTTGTAATCGTTGTTATTGAATAAATTGATATGCTTTTGTTTATACACTAAATATTGATTATCTTTGCCAAAATTCTAGATATAATCATAACTAACGTTAAGCATTAATTCAACATATTAAACATAACATTGCATGTGAAAGAATTTACAAAATCCTTATCGATGAATCATTCATTGGGATATAAATATACATATTTATTATGTTCTTTATGTCTTGTGGATGATTGAACCTAATAACTTATCCTTTTCAAAAAGTTATGGTTTAGAACGCCAGAAACGTGAGGCGTGGTAGGAGTGCTGGTAGAGGCGCTAGTAGAGGTGTAGGTAGGAATGTGAGTGGTGAAGCTACTCCCAAAGGGGTAGCTAACATCCCCATGGGATGAGAAGATCATTCCCAAACTGGAACAAACTCTCAAGCTGACACTCGAGATGTTCGTGAACTTGGTGCAGCTATGTTAGTTCAAACACAACAAAATGCTTAAATCCTACAAATCACTCGTGATCATCAACTTTTTTAGCAACAGCAAAGAGAAACTATGCATGAAGATACGGGATTGAACTCGTTTCTGAAAGGTAAACAACCATAGTTTGGTGGTGACTTTAATCCGGAGGGTGGTGAGAAATGGTTGCAAGAGATAGAGAAGATATTTTCTTTAACTCACTATAGAGAGAATAGAAGAGTCAGTTATGTAACATTCATGCTGACAGGCGATGTTGAAGCCTGGTGGAGAGGAAAACATAGATTATTGGAAGAGGAAGGAAGAGAGATCAACTGGATCTTGTTCAAAGAAGAATTTTTAGGGAAGTATTTTCCAAAGCTATGTAGGAAAGAGAAGGAGAGAGAAATCTAGAACCTGCATCAAGGTATGATGACGGTGGCAGAGTATAATAGGAAGTTTGAATCCTTGCTAAAGTATTCTGAATTTTACCGCTTGCATCCAAGGGAAGAATGGATGTGTGAAAAGTATCAAGATGGATTGAAATATGATATCCAGAGGGCAGTTCTACCTCTGCATATTATGTGCTTTGTTGAGCTGATAGAAAGATGTTTGGAGTTGGAAGGAATTGACAATAGGAAGAATCAATATGGATCAGGAGTACCAACCCGAAACAACAATCACAAGGGCCATTTTAACCGAGGCCACGGAGGAAGTACCCAACAAGGGGGTAGGCCATATCAAAGGCCTACACCATATCATAACCAGGATTCTAAGAGGTTAATGTTCAAGTGTTACAGTTGTGGAGGGGCACATCTTAACAAAGATTGTCCAAGTAGAAATATTGGAGCTTGTTTTCGTTATGGTCAAAAGGGCCATTTTCTCAAAGATTGTCCCCAAGGACAAAATCAACCAACAAGCTAGAAGATCGTCCTAATAAACAATAACAATGTAGGGAGAGCAAGGAACAGAGGCCCAAATGTTGGTCAAGGACCTCAGAATCAGAACAAGCCAACCACAGGAAGAGTATTTGCAATTAGAGGAGCTGAGATCTCAAAGTCAGATGGGTTAATCCATGGTATGTGTCTAATTGGAGATAAGTTGGTATTAGTATTATACGATTCAGGAGCTACACATTCATTTATATCTACATCTTGTGCGGAAACTTTGGGATTTGAAATTGTTGATCTCAACTATAAGTTGACCATTACAACTCCCTCGGGAGAAAGAATGGTAACTTGTTCAGTCTGTGCAGACTGCCCTGTAATTTTAGAAAATAGAAGATTCTTAGTAGATCTTGTAGTACTCCCGCTAAAAGACCTAGATGTCATCTTAGGAATGGATTGGTTATCAGCCAACGATGTAAACTTGGGGTGCAAGAAGAAAATTTTAACGTTTGGAGAAGATAGTGGAGAAGTCATAAAGGTGGAAACTCTCACCCAAAAATTTATGATGTTATTCTCTATATCATAAGGAGAAACCCCTAGTGTTGAAAATTTTCCAGTGGTCTGTGAATTCCCGGAAGTTTTTCTAGAAGAGGTTCCAGGTTTACCACCAGTTAGGGAAGTGGAGTTTTCTATAGACTTGGTTCCGGGCACTGGACCAATTTCTATATCTCCTTATCGAATGTCACCCTCAGAGATGGCTGAGTTAAAGAAACAATTAGATAATATGTTAGAGAAGGAATTTATTAGACCGAGTGTATCGCCATAGGGAGCTCCAATCTTGTTTGTTAAGAAGAAGGATGGTTCTTCTAGACTTTGTGTAGACTACAAACAACTTAATAAAGCTGCTGTAAAAAACAAGTACCCTTTGCCTAGAATCGATGACTTAATGAACTAGTTAAAGGGAGCATTGGTATTCTCGAATATTGAATTGAAGTCTAGATATCATCAGATCAGGGTGAAGAAGGATGATATTCCAAAAAACAGCTTTCAGATCTCGTTATGGACACTATGAGTACTTAGTAATGCCATTTGGTTTGACTAATGCTCCAGCAGTATTCATGGATTACATGAATAGGATCTTTAGGTTGTACTTAGATGAATTTGTTGTAGTTTTCATCGATGACATTTTGATTTATTCCAAGAATGAGGTAGATCATGAAGAACATTTGAGAATTGTGCTACATATATTAAAGGACCGCAAATTGTACGCGAAATTCTAGAAATGTGAAATTTGGTTGAAGGAGGTACAATTTCTTGGTCATGTTATCAGTAAAGAAGGTATTGCAGTAGACCCGAGTAAAGTCGAAGCAGTAACAAAGTGGGAAATTCCAAAGAATGTTAGTGAGATTCAAAGTTTTCTTGGACTAGCTGGATATTATCGGAGGTTCATCGAAGGATTCTCAAAGATCGCTTTGCCTATTACTCAGTTAACGAGGAAGGGTAAGAACTTTGAAGGGACAAAAGAGTGTGAAGAAAGTTTTCAGAAGTTGAAGGAAAGATTGACTTCATCACCAATACTCATCTTACCAGACCCGTTAGGACGGTTCGATGTGTATTGTGATGCGTCATACCAAGGTCTTGGTTGTGTGTTAATGCAAGAAAGGAAAGTGATAGCTTATGCATCAAGAAAGTTGAAGGTGCACGAGAGAAACTACCCAACTCACGACTTAGAGTTAGCAGCAATTGTGTTTGCCTTAAAAATTTGGAGGCATTATCTTTATGGATCAAAGTTCACTGTGTTAAGTGATCACAAAAGCCTGAAGTATTTATTTGATCAGAAAGATCTAAACATGAGACAAAGGCGCTGGATGGATTTTTTAAAGGACTATGATTTTGAGTTACAATATCATCCAGGAAAGGCCAATGTTGTAGCAGACGCCTTGAGTCAAAAGACACTTCATTCATCTGCAATGATGTTGAAGGAAGTAGAGTTGATTAACCAATTCGTGGATTTAAACTTAGGAGTACATCACAGTGAAGGAAGTATGTTCATAGGCATTATTGTCGTGTATAATGAATATCTAAAATGGATCAAAGATGAACAACAACTTGATGACCAATTAATGAATATAAAGGAAACTATCAAAGATGGTCAAAATGGGGATTTTAACATAAGGAGTGATGGAATCCTAAGGTTTGGAGAAAGGTTGTGTATACCTCAAAACCAGGATATTCGAAAGTTGATCTTGGAAGAAGGCCACAAAAGTAAGATAAGTTTTCATCCAGGAGACACAAAGATGTATCAAGATTTGAAGAAAATGTTTTGGTAGTTTGGAATGAAGAAGGATATAGCAGCGTATGTTCAAAGTTGTTTGATATGAGGCTTTACCTGTCAAAATTTTAGATCATCGAATTAAGGAACTTCGTGGAAAGCAAATCCCATTGGTTAGAGTTGTGTGGGATGATGTAACTAGTGATTCTACCTAGGAAAGAGAAGAGGACATGCGTCAAAAGTATCCACATATGTTTTAGGTACGTTAAATTTCGAGGACGAAATTTCTTTTAAGGGGGTGGTAATGTAACATCCTAATTTTCCATACCTTAAATAATATATATGATTATAATGAGACTTTAACATCGCTAATTATTACAAACTAAACATTGAAACTAGCAGCTATAATAATTTACTTATCAACTAATTAATCTTTATTTTATTATTAATATTATTATTCAATTTGAATATCATCATTTTATTTTACAAACTAAACTTTGAAATTAGTCATTTAAATACTTAATTTTAAGTTAATTAATTATCCATATTATTTTTATTATTATTACTTTTATTGTTTTGTTATTATATTATTTGATGTTATTTGATTTGAATATCACTATTTTACTCTACAAACTAATCTTAAAAAAAGAAATAGTAAATAAATTACCTTAAGTTAATAAATGTATTAAATAATTATCCTTGTTATTATTATTATTATTCTTATCATTTCATTTTATAAAAGGAATATATTTTATTTTTATATTAATATTCTACATGATCATATGTCATGAAATAGTAGAAATTCAAACTTTCATACATTTCTCACCAATTATTTTCACAAAGTCATATTAGAACATTTATAAAACTATTCATACAAGACTTGTAAATATTTGATAAAGACATATTTACTAGCAAGAGTTGAAAAGTTAGAAAGCATTGGCAAAAGGAGATAAATTTACATTATTTTAATATCTTACAACTAATATAAATAGGGGTCTTTATCACCCCATTTTCATTCATTCATTCACAAATCATCTTTCTTACCTCTTTATTTCCTTCTTTCTCTAGTTTCTTCATATAAAAATATTAGTTTTAGTTGTCGAAGTTTTCACGGTGTCGGTTTGTAGTTTTTAGAGTTACTTTAGGGTCAAAGTTCTTCTAAAGTTTTAAAGGAGTTTGATACGTCAAAGTTCTGCTCAAATCATTTTCATAAGTAACCAGTAAGCCGTTATAATTTAATTATTTTATTTATGTTATTTATATAAAGGTTATTTTAAGATTTTGATTTAAATTTTCGTTCAGACGTCGATATATTGAACTTATAAAGTCCAAGATAAATTTTACCATAAGTTGTTATAATGCCCAAATATTATTATAAAATTAAAATGTTATTACGAATACACTCTTGATAATTTTCTAAAACAAACAAATCCAAACGGGAGTATAGTCTAATTTATACTTGAATTTAATAACGATTTAAATATAGTGGAGGTTATTACTAAATATTTTAAATAAATAAATATTTTAATTTGTAACGGGATTATGTTTATTTAACCGTAAATTATATTCTAATTATTTTATAAATTTCGTACAATTCAACGGTTATCGTAAATTAGGTTTTGGGCAAACATCAGTGAAAACAATCGTGGACTATCAACAACGATCAACAACAAAAGGTGGGGGCAAGGTCTCGTATACACTGGGACGGTTAGCGTAAAATAGTTTAATATATATATGTGTGTGTAGTGGTGACCCAAGCCCTACCAGCGATAAATTAGTAAGGAGAGCCTATTCTCGAATAATGATTTTCCGAGATCACTAAGTGAGGTTATGCCGACCTTAATTATTTATCATAAGAATGATCTATTTGTGCTTACATTGTTTGATTAGGTTCCTAATTGTTTATTTTATTTATGCTTGAATGATTGTGATTGATAGACTAAGAAAATGATCTATTAAAGAGAGAAACAACAACATTGATTAGATATTAAGTGTTAGATCCCCAATGAAATAAGGGAAGTTGGATACATTGAGTAGTTGTATTCGGTTTGGTTCTAGTTAAGGAAAAGACTTGGTCGACCATTTCCTTTACGGTCCACCTCTCTTACCTGGGAAGTGAACCATACATTATTCATTGTATAAACAGTACTAGTTATATAGAGATAAGGATCACGCCAAGGAGAAATAGACAAGACATTTAATGGATTTGGCACTCAACCGAAGTAATTAGATAATAACTATGACATGAAAGGTTGATATGATATTTCCCAAATATTAACTAAATACTTATGGTTGAGAGTTGCTACAAGATGGTTGAGTGATCATATAGACCTGCATTGGGGAATGTGTAAGTCCATTGTCGTGCGGTAAGGGACGTACGAGGTTGATCAGTCGCCTACAATCCCGACGGGGATTATTATTTATGCATGCTAGGCAAGAAATTGTTCAACATGAAATTTCTTCCCCTCAATCTCACCTTTCGAAAAAGTCTAAGATCATCTCATTTGGCCAAATAACGAAGGACTTGCGCATGGGTGTGTAAGACCCCAATTTTGACCCTAAGATCCCTCATGCAAATTCATCATAAACATTAGCATTGGGATCATACCTTGGCATCCTCCTTACCCCTCTTTCATTGGGTTTATTTTGGGAGAGATCACCAAGTACTTTATGATTGTATCATACTTGTATATTATCATTTTACTAACCAAAATACCAAAAACATGTTTTTGCATTTGCCTAACTCTTTTATAGGTAGGGCATGATCTCCATTGATCTATCAAGTTCATATCTAGGGTTTGAGACCCTCATGACAAAGAGCACAACCATGAATTGATACAAGAATGGTTATGACCATCATATATGAGTTCCAATGGTTTACACATATTATATTGATCAAGTTTTCTTCAAGAGTTTGAGGGTGATTTGCCTTGGAAACCCTAGTTTGACTGGGTATCTTGAGTAACTTCTCCAACAAGCTATCTCAACAATTGATCAAATTTCTCAAGGGAAACTTCCTAATTCATCATCTTATGCATATATGATCTACCATGAGCCTAGAAAGTCAAGAGAATTGGAAGTTAGCAAGTTGGTTGATGGTGGTTGACTAGATGAATTCATCTGATAAAAATTGGGTCTCCCTAGACCCTATATCCTACGATTTTCACCATATGAAACTGATTCCAAGAGGAAACTTACTAAAAATTACATCCCAAACAACTTTCATGTTGATACCTAGAGCTAGTTTTGCTTGAAAAATCATTTTCTATGTTGAAACATTATAGGTCATTTTGTCTAAACCCTAATTTGAAAGTCAACTTCCCAAGGCCATAACTTGCTCAATTTTTATGAGATGAAATATTTCCAAGTTTCACAATCAAATACAAGATGTCTACTTCAACTTTTAAGTTTGGAGTGAGAGCTAATTCAACTTTTATGAGCATGTGATATGAGGCTACATTATAGGTCACTTTTGACCTATACCATTGATCAAGTGATTTTTTCAAAATTCAAAAATGTATAACTCTATCATTTCAAATCCAAATTACATGAAACTTGTGACCATTTTGAAGGTATTTAAGAGAGCTATAAATTTTATGAAGACACTTTTCTCATTTGAAGCTCACATAAAGAGTTAAGCAAGGTGGAATATTGAGACATCTGGCTTGACACTTAGAAAAAATTTCAATATGTTAAAATTTCCAAACTTCCACCTCAAAAGTCTTCAAGTACCAAGCTTCAAATGGAAAGTGTTGAACATGAAAGTTGATCCTCTTGATCTAACCTTTCCAAAAATCCAAAATTCATCCATTTTGGACAAGAAATGAATAGGCTGCACATGACTTGAACATGGTATCATCATTTGGCAAGATTGAACTTCAAACATCCATGCACAATTGCCTAGCATTCCAACAGGACTCCAGCCTTGCTTACACTTAATTATGGATCAGATGGAGTGATTTCATGGGCCTGTACACGCCCATGCACTCATGCATCACACATTGCTAATTTTGGAAGTTCACTTCAAGTGTCCAAATATCGATTGAATTGGCTATAAATAGAGCTCCATATGCTCAGAATTTCACACACATTCGCGCCAGCTTTGATCCCAGACCTCTAACCCTCTCATTCCAAAGGATAATCCTGGGAATTTCACTTGGAAATTGAGTTTGAATTCTCACTGTTTTGAGATTCAAAACTCCAGGGATCCAAGACCTTTTGAGCATTCATTTCTTCTTCTGCAAGCATTTGGGGTGAGATCAAGCACGAGCCAAGGCAAGAAAAGCTGAATCCAAACCTACATTGAAGGTATTTTCCAGAAATTTTAATCTCTTCTATTCTCCCTAAATATTGCTCAATTCTCTTGTTTCCTTGGTTGTCTGAAGTCCTACCAATATAGGCAAGAAGATTGAGTTGCTTTGAGGCCAGATCGAAGCAAATCAATTCATGTACCTCAAATTTCAACTCCATGTATCTCTCAATATACTTGGAGTTAGGATAAATTGAGGTCAGATTCGTGCTTAGTGCCATTTTTACTTTGAAATCATGTCCTTCTTTTTAATTTTGGTGATGGTTATGACTGAACCAGTCCAGGGAGGCTCGCCTGAGAAGGAGATCGGAGTTGTAGCTCCGGTGGTGAGTTGGCATGTTCAGAATTAAAATTATTTTTTGGATCATTATTAATATTTTTCATGATTTAATTGAAATTTCATTTGTTTTTAATTGTTTAAAAATACTTCTAAATGTCCAAAATTTATGAAATTTGTTCTCCAAGGTACTTTGACCTTGTTTGACCTATGATAAATCTCATGGCCATTTCTTTGGTGTTTTGATGAGGTTTTAGGAATTGGACAAACCATATTTAATTTAAATGCCTTATTTTAGTATTTTTAATTTGATTAAATGCCAAAGAATTTTGTTGACCAATTGTGATGACTTGTTTGTGTTTGACTATTGTTGTTGGGCCTTGGTCAAGGTTGATTTGACTTTGTTGAGTTAGTATCATTGGATTTAGGGGATTGATGGAATGTACGTTCCATCTCCCAAAATGAATGGATGATATTAATTTGGTAAAAGTCCTTCTTTGACCAATTTGTGTTTTGATCCATTCCCCTCCCACTTCATCTTATTCGCCTTCTTCATTCATTCATTCCATTTGACCTATGATATCTCAAATCCTAAGGCTAGTTGATTGAAAAGTTAACATGATTATGGATGAGATTAGGCCACACCTTTTGCATACTCTTTTTGTGTGTGGTATGTTTCATGAGCATAGTTCATAATACTATGTCTCTAACATGCATTAACACCAAAATTCTATTGCTCGGCCTCAAATAGTTGGGACTTCTACATAAGTCCAATTGTGATTGCTTAACATAGCGCTAAACTTGTGACATAAAAGGCATAAGAATTATAGTTAGTGAGATTGTAAGTCTCCCTTCTTTCATTTTATTGTGTGGAAACATGGCCTTTTTTCCTTCCATTGGAAGATGTCTTGGTTCAAGGATCCATGCTTGTGATAAGTGGGTTGAGTATTCTCCAAAGAATGTCTTAAAATGAAAAGCAAAAGCAAAAAAATACTAACTTCTAACCTATTAACTACTAACTTTTAATTTCAAGTCCTTTACTTTAATGTCATTTAATTCTAGCTTTTATACATTTGCCATTGTTCATATCATTCTAATTGTTTATGTTAATGCAATTTTCACTTTATCCATTTAGACCATATTCTGTGATATATTTTGTTTGTGTATGCTTTGCTTGTTTGTGTGGTCTTTGACCATTAATGTACCTAATAATAACAAAAACCCTAAAAACACTTTTGTGTGGACTGTTGGCTTGATCTTGGACAAATGGACTTAGAACTTAGGCAACATTCCTATGCTAAAGGATTTGGCAATGCCAACTTATTGAGAAACCAAGTGCTTGTAATTTGAAACTTCATCTGATACATCATTCAAGATCTCTCTAAGTTCATCTACAACATGATCATTGTGAAGCTGTTATTTTGAACCTGTGACTTGTGAAAATCATCGGTTACATGGGCTACTTTGAGGAAGACCGTGGAATGGATAAGCATTGGATGTGACCATCGTTATTTGATGCCTTGCTCTTCAATATAATATAATTGTGCATTTGTGTGTTGCTTGATTCTAAAAAGTCCAAGGAAATTATGGGTTTCTATTGACATTTTTGTCTATTGGATAGTCTCTTTTCAACTCTAAACTTTTAATTTTGTACATAGGATAGTCTCTTCATCTTCTTCTCATTTCTTTAATTTCAAAAATCTCTCCCTCCTTTTTCAAAACCTTCTTTGATTGAACTTATTTTGTTCTAAACTTTGACCACTTTTGCAAAAATATAGAAACTTCGGCCTTATGCCATTGCATTTTCAAACTTATTTTCTTAAATCAAACTTGTAAATAGACTTAACTATACTAGACTTAAACTTTCAAAAAGCCAAAAAGAACTAACTCATGCAAACCATTTTTAGGCCTTTGTGCCTTTCAAACTTAATTTTTGTTAAAAGCAATGCATCCACTTTGAAATTTGTATCACGAACTACGAGGTTTTGATCCCTCATTTTTATACTGGTACGTAGGCACAAGATCGAAGGTCTTATCAAACACAAGAATATAATTAATGAATTCTTTTCTCATCCCCCCCATTCTATTTGTTTGTAAACATCACTTTATACCAAGTACATATGCACACAAAAAGGGCTCCCTAGGAGTACCTATGACACTTTGGGTGCTATCTATGACTTTTTATTAGTTTTTATTTGAAAACTTCTTACTTTTTGGGTTTTGTTCGTAGTTTTTCCCTTTTCCCTTGGAAACAATAAAAGTGTGGTGGCGACTCTTGTTATTTGATCTTTAGCTTATCCATAGCTTGATGATCATGAATTTACCGCTACAGGGTGTAAGTTGAAAAACCATTTGGATGTGTTTCCACTTCCACTTTTCATACACGATTGTATGGATTTGTAACATGGTTTCAGCATGATTCACATTTAATTACGGACCTAATTGCATCACTTGATGGGCCTATCACACCCCCATGAAAGCATGCAAAGAGAATTTCTCAAAATTGTCAAATTTGGAAGTGTGTGGAAATCAATCTCATGGCCTATAAATAAGACCCTCATTGCTCATAATTAAGGACCTCATGCCCAAGCTTTGAACCTGCAACCCCAAACCCTCATCGTTGAAGGATAAGCTTGAAGATTTTCTTAGAAAATCGAGTTTCAATTCTCCATCTGTTTTGAGATTAAAACTCCAAGAGTCCATATTTTTCATTGATCCTAATCACTTCCAACAAACATCTGAAGCAAGGTCAATCATAATTAAAAGCAAGCCAATCTGAAGCTCTATTGAAGGTGAATTTTCAGAATTTTCATCTCTTTGATTCTCCCTCAATTCTTCACCATTCTTGTTGATTTTTGGTTGTCTGAAGTCCTATCAATGTAGGCAAGAAGATTGATTTGCTTTAAGGTCAAATCGAAGCAACTCAGTTCATGATCCTCACCATTCAAATCCCTGTATCTTTTTATATACTTATAATTGGAGAAAATTGAGGCCAAATTCGTGATCCTGAGCATTTTTCCTTCAAATTAGTGTATCCACTTTTAATTTTACATTGAGTTGAGCCTGAACCAAACCGGTGGCTCTCACCGAAGAAGATGACCGGAGCTAGGGCTCTAGTGATGCGCTGGATCAATCCAGGCCATCTGATTTGGTTCTCATGTTCTAATCTCACGTGTCCATTGTGATTACTCAACGTGTGGCACATTTGACTCAGGCGTTTGTGGAATGCACCCTCCTGGCCATCTGTTCTGCCACCTCGAATAATGAGGGAGATCAGATGGCCCTTGTTTTTTTATTTTCTGATTTTTCCATTTAATCCATTTATTTTGATTAATTCTATTAATTTCATTTTCAATCCAAAAAATATGGGACTTTCAGCAAAAAAAATCAAATATTTTCCTCTTTCATTTTATGAATTAAAATTATTTTTTGGATTAATTTTGATATTTTCATGATTTAATTATTTTTGTGCATATTATTAATTATTTAAAAATACTTTTGACTTTTCAAAAATAATGAATTTTTTTTGCCTAAGGTCCTTTGACCATGTTTGACCTAGGATAAATCTCTTGGCCATTTATTTGGTGTTTTGAAGAGGTTTTAGGTTTTTGATCAAACATAATTTATTTTAAATTCATTTTAATTTTATTTTTAATTGATTAATTGTGTATAAATTATGTTGAGTCATTTTTATTGACTTGTGAAGTTTGACTATGTGTTTGGGCCTTGGTCAAGGTTGATTTTGACTTTTGTTGGATTAAAATCATTGGATTTAGGGGATTGATGAAATGTACATTTCTTCTCCCAAAATGAATGAATGATTTTAATTTGAAATGTACGAAAGTTTAAATGAAAATGCACAAAGAGCCAAAAATTTGAATGGGGTTGTTAGTTCTTTTTGTCTTTTGGAATTTAAGTCAATATGGTTAAGTTTATTTAAAAATTTGATTTAAGAAAATGTTTGAAAATTCAATGGCATAAAGTCAAAGTTTCTAATCATTAAAACAAAGTCTACGTGTGAAATCACAAGCCAAGAAAGTTTTTGAAAAGGGGGATAGATTTTGAAATTTAAGAAGTGAGAGGAGATGAAGAGGTTATCCTAAGCACAAATTTAATAGTTAAGAGTTGAAAAGATCTGACAAATGGGATGCAATCCAACAGACAAGAATGTCATATAGAAACCCATTTTCCCTTGGACTTTAATCAAGCAATGATCAATAAGCAATGAGCAATATCCAGACATCATGAAGATCAAGGCATCAAATAAATATATCCACATCCAAGCAAGCAATCCCCATAGCTAGCAGTCTTCTTTGTCTTCTCATATATCAAATGAAATATTCCTTGATACACTCAAAGCAAAGCATCATACACAAGATGAAAATAACAATTAAGCACAAAGACAGAGTAGCCGATGAATTCAAACAATATCCAGGGCTTGTATTAGATGAAGGCTTAGTTGAAGATAGCTCAGTCTCAAGATGTTAGCATTGGCCAAGTCCTTATTGCACAGCGAATGTTGCCTAATCCTAAGTCCAAAAAGTTCAAATCAAGATCAACAGTCCACCAGATGTTTTTTAGTGTTTTTGTTTTTATTAAGTATTTTAAGGTTCTAAGGCCACAAACAAAATCAAAACACACAAACTAATATGTATAATCACAAAGTATGGCTCAAGTGAGCAAAGTGAAAATGACATAAACATAAATAAGTTATATGAAATGTAAATGGCAATGAATGATAAATGACTAAAATTTAAATTGCATCAAGTAAATGACTTGAAAGTAAAGCAATGTTAACAAGAGTTAGTCAAATGTTAGTCAAAAGTTAGTCAAGTGTTAGTGGTAATTTTTAATTGATTAAGTCATTCTTTGGAGAACACTCAACCATTCATTCACAAGTATGAATCCTTACACCAAGACATCTTCCATGAAGAGGGCTCCAACTTAGATAATTCAACAAGTATGCCACTAACTCTCGTGAAAGGAAAAAAGGTCAAGTGTCTACACAATACCATGAACAATAGGAGACTTACAATCTCACTTACTAGAATGCTATGCCTTGAGGGTCAAATTTATCTGAGATTGGAAAATATAAATTTAGGTGTTAATCCATGTTAGAGATTTGGTATGATGAACCAAACTCCTAAAACATACCACACACTAAAAGAAAAGATCAAGAGGGATGGACCTATCTCAATCATACTTGTATTGATTCATCTGACACAAGCTCATTGATGAACCAATTAGACTTTAGACATTAGAGATTTCATTGGTCAAATGAGGGAATGGGGAAGAATAGGGATGAAGATGAAGAGGGAGGGGAAGATAGAAACACAAATTGACCAAGGGAGTAATTTCATCAAATCAAAACCATTCATTCATTTTGGGAGATGAAATGTACATTTCATCAATCCCCTAAATCCAATGGTTTTGATCCAACAAAAGTCAAATCAACCTTGACCAAGGCCCAAACAGAAAGTCAAACATCACAAGATCATAAAAATATCTCAACAACATTTTTAAACATTTAATCAATTAAAAATCTATTAAAAGATGAATTAAAATGCATTTTTATTTGGTCAAAACCTAAAATCCCTTCAAAACACCAAATAAATGGCCAAGGGATTTATCCTAGGTTAAACAAGGTCAAAGGACCATAGAAAAAACATTTCATGAGTTTTAAAAAGTCAGAAGAATTTTTAAAAAATTAAAAATATGCACAAAAACATTTAATTTATGAAAAATATCAAAATTAATCCAAAAAATAATTTTAATTCAAAATATGAAAGAAAAAATATTTAACGATTTTTGGTGAAAGTCCCATGTTTTTTGTATTAAAAATAAAATTTCTATGAATTAAACAAAATAAAGGGATTAAATGAAAATTCATAAAATAAAATATAATTCAAAAAAATGAGGGCCATCAGATCTCCCTCATTAATTGAGGTGAAATACCTAATGGCCACACGCATCCTATCTATGGTGGACTTCAGTCAATGCAACACATGTGTGGTATTTAAAAGGAATGGCTCAGATTAAAACAAATTAACATGATCAGATGGTCAAGACGCATGCCAACACATCACCGGAGCTAGGGCTCCGGTCTTCTTCTCCGGTGGACCTCATCTGACTGGTTCACCACCATCTATCACTAAAATGAAAAACAAGGACATGGATCCAAAGGAAAATTGCCCAGGAGCTCGAATATGGCCTCAATTTTCTTCAATTCCAAGTATATTGAAAGATACAGGGATTTGAATTTTGAGGATCATGAATTGAGTTTCTTCGATTTGACCTCAAAGCAATTCAATCTTGTTGCCTACATTGGTAGGAGTTCAGCCAACCAAAAATCAAAGAGAATGGTAAAGAATTGAGAGAATCGAAGACAAAAAGTTTCTGAAAAATCACATTTGATGAGCTTGAATCTTGCTTGATATTTCTTCCAATTGGCCTTGGCTTGACTTCAGAAGCTTGCTGGAAGCGAATTGGATCAAAGAATGGCTTGGATTCTTGGAGTTTCAACTTCAAAACAGAAGTGAAGTTGAAACTCGATTTTCAATTGAAAACTTTCAAGTTTATCCTCTAATTGTGAAGGGCGGGGTTGCAGAATCAAAGTTTGGGCACGTTGTCCCTAATTATAAGCAGAAGGGGTTGTATTTATAGGATATGCAATTGATTTCCACACACTTCCATTCAAATGCCAAAAATAGTAATTCTCACTTGCATGGATGCATGGGTGGGTGATAGGCCCATGAAATGATGTCAAAAGTTCCAAAGTTGATCATGAGTGATGATGAAGGTGTGTCATGAAGCCATGCAATTGGAATTGAGAAATGGCAATGAGATTCATCTAAATGGGACCTTAAAGAAAAGCCATGCGCAAGTCATTCAATCCTTGGCCAAATGAAGTGATTTTGGACTTTTTAGAAAGGTATGATCAAGGGGAACAACTTTAATGTTTAAAACGTTTCCATTTGAAGCTTCGATCGTGATGAATTTTGAGGTAGAAGTTTGGAAAATCAAACATAATTGAACTTTTTCTAAGTACCAAGTCAAATGTTCACTTCTTCCACCTTAAATAATGTTTGCTATGGGCTTCAAATGTAAAACGTTCCTTCACTAAAGTTGTAGTTCAAAACTATTAAATTTGGTCACAAATGTGACCTGATTTGGATTTGTCATGAAGGAGTTATGCATTTTAGAAGTTGAAGAAAATTGCTTGTTCAATGGTAATGGCCCAAAATGACCTATAATGTTTCCTATTGGCACATTCCCTTTCAAGTTGAATTCTAAGTTTCTCAAAGAATAAAAGTTTTATAGGACATCTTGAAATTGATCATGAAAATTAGATAGCCTTCATCTTATAAAAATGAGCAACTTATGTCCTTTGGAAGTTGACCTCCTAACCAGGGGACAAACAAAATGACATTACAAGAAAAACTATCTCTTGACCTAAACATGAAAGTTGTTTAGAATGTCATAAGGAGTAAATTTTTTCTTGGAAGCATTTTCATATGACAAAAATTGTAGGAGATAGGGTCTAGTGAACCCCAATTTTGACCAGTTGACTTTTTTTTGTCAACCACCATGAACCAACTTACAAACTTAAAGATATATTGATCTTTTGGACTCATGGAGGATCATATATGTTTAATATGACGTAATGTGAAGTATACCTTTAAATATTTGATCCAATGTTGAAGAAACTTGTTAAGGAAGTCATACAAGATACCCAGATGAACTAGGGCTTCCAAGGCAAGCAGGCTTCGAACTCTTGATTAATTCTTGATCAAAATGATAAATGAAGATCATGGGATCCATATATGATGTATAGAATCAATTTTAACCAATCCTTGATTAATCTCCTTGCATTGAGGGTTGCAAAACCTATATGTGAGCTTAATGAGGCATTGGTGGATGTACACACTACCTACAAAAGAAACAAAGTTATACATAGACATACTTTGGGCATTTTGGTTAGTAAACAAAAGAAAATAAAGTATGATACAATAAAATGTGCTTGGTGATCTCTCCCAATGTAAACCCAATGAAAGAGGGGTAAGCAGGATGCCAAGGTGTGATCCTAAAGCCAATGCAAATGATGAGATAGCATGAGGGATCTTAAGGTCAAAATTGGAGTCTTACAAAATCGAGCCTGCTAGATTTCCCTACGGTCGTAAACATGACCCCCATGCCACGTGTGGATACCATGTTGGATACGTAGGGAACTCTATAGAAACTTGTCATGTTCTCAAGGCTAGAGTTCAAGAACTCATCGATCAGAAGTTGTTGAGTTTTACACATGTGATTGCTGATGTTCCTGTTGAGAAGACGTTTGAATACGAGGGTCCTCCGATTCATGTGCAAGTTGATTCACCTGTGATCCATCCTACTATGCAGTATCTGAATACCATATTGTTGGCCTATCCTGGGGAATCATATCTTGTTGTTGCTACGCCTCATTAAGCCTACACTGGGGCACCCTACACACCACTTGGAGTTCATTATGGTCAGACATATCATCAGATAGTCAACCCTGACTTGGTGCACTCTGCTCAAATGTTCCAACCAATGGTTATTCCTCAAATCCATTCTCAGTCACAGATACCTTTAGTGCCTAGGCCATGCTACTCATACCCACATGTTGTTACGTCCCAGTATCAGCAACCTCCATGGACTCAATTTCTCAAAAATCAAGAAACTGTTCCATGTAACCATCAAAGGCGGAGATAGACCAGACGGTTTGATAGAAAGCGTCCTCAACGTGACCATATCCCTATGACATATGCTCAGCTGCTACCTTACCTTTTCCAACAAGGACTCATTGAGACAAAGGAAATCCCACCTGCCACTTTTCCATATCATGCCAGGCACAATCCTGATGCCTCATGTGCTTATGATACAGGGCATAAGGGGCATCCCATTGAGGATTGATGGGTTTTCTAATCAAGGGTACAAGAACTTATAGATCAGAAGCTTCTAACTTTCACCAAATAAGGGCCTAATGCCAAGACCGAAACTGGTGAGTGCAGTCATTGATGAAAGATGATCAAGAACTGAGGTGACATCTACAGAAGAATAATCATGTTGTTTTTCAATCTTTTCATTTGTAATATTTTCTTGTATGTCAATGTATCGTTCAATTGTGAACCTGGTTGTTTTGAATAATGATCATAATGAAATAAATGTGCATGTTTTGATTAAATCCATTCGTGTTCACTCATACTTTGTTTATCAGTATCAAACTGTTTGTCAAATAAAATCAAAAGAGAACGATGCAATCAAAATACGCAAGATCATTATCTGTATGCTTTCGAATAAGATTGTGTTGGTGATGTAAGGCATTCTTCAAATCCCTAAACATCGGAGATATAAGGAAGTTAATCCCTAGTCAACCCCTTTGGGCCTTGAGGTAGTGTAAGACCCCAATTTTTACCCTAAGATCCCTCATGTTATCTCATCATATGCATTAGCATTGGGATGACACCTTGGCATCCTCCTTACCCCTCTTCCATTGGGTTTGTATTGGGAGAGATCACCAAGCACATTTTGATTTCATCATACTTTGTTTTTCTTTATCCACTAACCAAAATTCCAAAAATATTTTGATGTATAGTCTGTTGCTTTTTTACTTAATGTACATGCTCATATATGCTCTATCAAGCTCATATCTAGGGTTTGAGACCCTCAATGAAAGGAGCACAATCAAAAAATGGTTCACATTGGCTCTAACCATCATATATGGATACCCATTTTCTTCACATGTTATTTTTATCAAGAAATCATCAAGACTTTGGAGTTTGTTTGCCTTGGAAACCCTAATTCATCTGGGTATTTTGTGTGACTTCTTCAACAAGTTTCTTCAACAATTGATCAAATTTTTCAAGGGATACTTCATATTACATCATGTTAGGCCTATATGATCCTCCATGAGTCCAAAAAGTCAAGAGAATGTCAAGCTAGCAAGATGGTTCATAGTGGTTGACCAGAGAAAGTCAATTAGTCAAAATCAGGGTTCCCTAGACCCTATCTCCTACAATTGTTGTCATATGAAAATTATTCTTAGATCAAATTTACTCAAAATGGAATTCCAAAAAAAATTCATGTTGAAGTCAAGAGCTAATTTTGCTTGGAAAGTCATTTTTTATGGTGAAAGATTATAGGTCATTTTCTCGAACCCTAGTTTGGAGGTCAACTTCCCAAGACCATAACTTGATAACTTTTTATGATATGAAATCCATTCAAATTCCATGATCAAATTCCATATGTCTACTTAAACGTTTATGTTTGGAGGAAGTTGAAATTCAATTTGCAAATACATGTTCGAAGAGAAAACATTATAGGTCATTTTGGGCCAATACCATTGAACAAGTGATTTTCCTCAACTTATAAAATGCATAACTCATTCATGTCAAATCCAAATGAGGTCCAATTTTTGACCAAATTGAAGAGATTTTAAATAGCTAGTACTTTTATGAGGGAACATTTCTCATTTGAAGTCCATAGGAAAAGTTATTCAAGGGGGAAGAAGTGAACATTTGACTTGGGACTTAGAAAATTTGCAAATATGTTTGATTTCCCAAACTTCCACCTCAAAATTAATCATCATCCAAGATTAAAATTGTAACATCCTAATTTTCCATACCTTAAATAATATATATGATTATAATTGAGATTTTAACATCGCTAATTATTACAAACTAAACATTGAAACTAACAGCTATAATAATTTATTTATCAACTAATTACTCTTTATTTTATTATTAATATTATTATTCAATTTGAATATCATCGTTTTATTTTACAAACTAAACTTTGAAATTAGTCATTTAAATACTTAATTTTAAGTTAATTAATTATCCATATTATTTTTATTATTATTACTTTTATTGTTTTGTTATTATATTATTTGATGTTATTTGATTTGAATATCACTATTTTACTCTACAAACTAATCTTCAAAAAAAAAATAGTAAATAAAATAACCTTAAGTTAATAAATGTATTAAATAATTATCCTTGTTATTATTATTATTATTATTATACTTATCATTTCATTTTATAAAAGAAATATATTTTATTTTTCTATTAATATTCTACATGATCATATGTCATGAAATAGTAGAAATTCAAACTTTCATACATTTCTCACCAATTATTTTCACAAAGTCATATTAGAACATCTATAAAACTATTCATGCAAGACTTGGAAATATTTGATAAAGACATATTTACTAGCGAGAGTTGAAAAGTTAGAAAGCATTGGCAAAAGGAGATAAATTTACATATCAAAGGCCTACACCATATCATAACCAGGATTCTAAGAGGTTAATGCTCAAGTGTTACAGTTGTGGAGGGGCACATCTTAAGAAAGATTGTCCAAATAGAAATATTGGAGCTTGTTTTCGTTGTGGTCAGAAGGGCCATTTTCTCAAAGATTGTCCCCAAGGACAAAATCAACCAACAAGCTAGAAGATCGTCCTAATAAACAATAACAATGTAGGGAGAGCAAGGAACGGAGGCCTAAATGTTGGTCAAGGACCTCAGAATCAGAACAAGCCAACCACAGGAAGAGTATTTGCAATTAGAGGAGCTGAGATCTCAAAGTCAGAAGGGTTAATCCAAGGTATATGTCTAATTGGAGATAAGTTAGTATTAGTATTATACAATTTAGGAGCTACACATTCATTTATATCTACATCTTGTGCGGAAATTTTGGGATTTGAAATTGTTGATCTCAACTATAAGTTGACCATTACAACTTCCTCGGGAAAAAGAATGGTAACTTGTTCAGTCTGTGCAGATTGCCCTGTAATTTTAGAAAATAGAAGATTCTTAGTAGATCTTGTAGTACTCCCACTAAAAGACCTAGATGTCATCTTAGGAATGGATTGGTTATCTGCCAACGATGTAAACTTGGGGTGCAAGAAGAAAATTTTAACGTTTAGAGAAGATAGTGGAGAAGTCATAAAGGTGGAAACTCTCACCCAAAAATTTATGATGTTATTCTCTATGTCATAAGGAGAAACCCCTAGTGTTGAAAATCTTCCAGTGGTCTGTGAATTCCCGGATGTTTTTCCAGAAGAGGTTCCAGGTTTACCACCAGTTAGGGAAGTGGAGTTTTCTATAGACTTGGTTCCAGGCACTAGACCAATTTCTATATCTCCTTATCGAATGTCACCCTCAGAGATGGCTGAGTTAAAGAAACAGTTAAACGAGATGTTAGAGAAGGAATTTATTAGACCGAGTGTATCGCCATGGGGAGCTCCAATCTTGTTTGTTAAGAAGAAGGATGGTTCTTCTAGACTTTGTGTAGACTACAAACAACTTAGATGAATTTGTTGTAGTTTTCATCAATGACATTTTGATTTATTCCAAGAATGAGGTAGAGCATGAAGAACATTTGAGAATTGTGCTACATATATTAAAGGACCGCCAATTGTACGCGAAATTCTAGAAATGTGAAATTTGGTTGAAGGAGGTACAATTTCTTGGTCATGTTATCAGTAAAGAAGGTATTGCAGTAGACCCGAGTAGAGTCGAAGCAGTAACAAAGTGGGAAAGTCCAAAGAATGTTAGTGAGATTCGAAGTTTTCTTGGACTAGCTGGATATTATCGGAGGTTCATCGAAGGATTCTCAAAGATCGCTTTGCCTATGACTCAGTTAACGAGGAAGGGTAAGAACTTTGAAGGGACAAAAGAGTGTGAAGAAAGTTTTCAGAAGTTGAAGGAAAGATTGACTTCATCACCAATACTCATCTTACCAGACCCGTTAGGACGGTTCGATGTGTATTGTGATGCGTCATACCAAGGTCTTGGTTGTGTGTTAATGCAAGAAAGGAAAGTGATAGCTTATGCATCAAGACAGTTGAAGGTGCACGAGAGAAACTACCCAACTCACGACTTAGAGTTAGCAGCAATTGTGTTTGCCTTAAAAATTTGGAGGCATTATCTTTATGGATCAAAGTTCACTGTGTTAAGTGATCACAAAAGCCTGAAGTATTTATTTGATCAGAAAGATCTAAACATGAGACAAAGGCGCTGGATGGATTTTTTAAAGGACTATGATTTTGAGTTACAATATCATCCAGGAAAGGCCAATGTTGTAGCAGACGCCTTGAGTCGAAAGACACTTCATGCATCTGCAATGATGTTGAAGGAAGTAGAGTTGATTAACCAATTCGTGGATTTAAACTTAGGAGTACATCATAGTGAAGGAAGTATGTTCTTAGGCATTATTGTCGTGTCTAATGAATATCTAAAATGGATCAAAGATGAACAACAACTTGATGACCAATTAATGAATATAAAGGAAACTATCAAAGATGGTCAAAATGGGGATTTTAACATAAGGAGTGATGGAATCCTAAGGTTTGGAGAAAGGTTGTGTATACCTCAAAACCAGGATATTCGAAAGTTGATCTTGGAAGAAGGCCACAAAAGTAAGATAAGTTTTCATCCAGGAGCCACAAAGATGTATCAAGATTTGAAGAAAATGTTTTGGTAGTTTGGAATGAAGAAGGATATAGCAGCGTATGTTCAAAGTTGTTTGATATGTCAGAAGGCAAAGATTGAACATCAAAGGCCACCTGGACTGTTACAACCTTTAGACATTCCGGAGTGGAAATGGGATGGAATATCTATGGATTTTGTATTTGCTTTGCCTAAAACTCAGAAGAAGCATGATGCAATTTGGGTAATCATTGATAGGTTGATAAAGAGTGCACATTTCATTCCCATCAATCAAACGTTTAGCTTAGAGAGACTAGCTCAGATATATGTAAAGGAAATTGTTAGATTACATGGGATACCTACAAGAATAGTCAGTGATAGAGATCCCAGATTCACATCAAAGTTTTGGCGTCAGTTGCATTTAGAGCTAGGAACCAATCTAAGGTTAAGTTCATCTTATCATCCCCAAATAGATGGCCAATCAGAAAGGACAATTCAGTCGTTAGAAGATCTGCTAAGAGCTTGTACTCTTGAACACAAAGGAAGTTGGGATGAGTTCTTACCATCGATTGAGTTTACTTACAACAATAGCTTTCACTCAAGTATTGGCATGGCTCCATATGAAGCATTGTATGGATGAAGGGGTCGAACGCCTTTTTGTTGGTATGAAGTTGGAGAAAATAAAATATTGGGTTCCGAATTTGTGCAACAAACAACAGACCAGGTTAAGCTTATTAGAGAAAAGATAAAAGTTGCACAGGATCGTCAAAAGAGTTATAGTGATAAAAGGAGAAGACCTTTGGAATTTGAGGCAGGAGATCACGTGTTCATTAGGGTAACTCCTAGAGCGAGAATTGCACGAGCAATCAAAACTAGGAAGTTAACACCAAGGTTTATCGGGCCTTTTCAAATTCTACGACGGATTGGACCTGTAGCATACCACATTGCTTTGCCGCCAAACCTGTCTAATATTCATGACGTATTCCATGTATCACAACTAAGGAAGTATTATCCTGACCCTTCACATGTCATTGAGCCTGAAAGTGTGGAACTTAGAGATAACCTAAAATATGAGGTTTTACCTGTCAAAATTTTAGATCATCGAATTAAGGAACTTCGTGGAAAGCAAATACCATTGGTTAGAGTTGTGTGGGATGATGTAACTAGTGATTCTACCTAGGAAAGAGAAGAGGACATGCGTCAAAAGTATCCACATATGTTTTAGGTACGTTAAATTTCCAGGACGAAATTTCTTTTAAGGGGGGTGGTAATGTAACATCCTAATTTTCCATACCTTAAATAATATATATGATTATAATGAGATTTTAACATCCCTAATTATTACAAACTAAACATTAAAACTAGCAGCTATAATAATTTATTTATCAACTAATTACTCTTTATTTTATTATTAATATTATTATTCAATTTGAATATCATCGTTTTATTTTACAAACTAAACTTTGAAATTAGTCATTTAAATACTTAATTTTAAGTTAATTAATTATCCATATTATTTTTATTATTATTACTTTTATTGTTTTGTTATTATATTATTTGATGTTATTTGATTTGAATA
Organism: Lathyrus oleraceus; assembly: GCF_024323335.1. Taxonomy (NCBI): domain Eukaryota; kingdom Viridiplantae; phylum Streptophyta; class Magnoliopsida; order Fabales; family Fabaceae; genus Lathyrus; species Lathyrus oleraceus. The sequence goes on from NC_066581.1 coordinate 177,854,292, forward strand.
TCACTATTTTACTCTACAAACTAATCTTAAAAAAAATAGTAAATAAAATAACCTTAAGTTAATAAATGTATTAAATAATTATCCTTGTTATTATTATTATTATACTTATCCTTTCATTTTATAAAAGGAATATATTTTATTTTTCTATTAATATTCTACATGATCATATGTCATGAAATAGTAGAAAATCAAACTTCCATATATTTCTCACCAACTATTTTCACAAAAACATATTAGAACATCTATAAAACTATTCATGCAAGACTTGTAAATATTTGATAAAGACATATTTACTAGCAAGAGTTGAAAAGTTAGAAAGCATTGGCAAAAGGAGATAAATTTACATTATTTTAATATTTTACAACTAGTATAAATAGGGGTCTTTCTCACCCCATTTTCATTCATTCACAAATCATCTTTCTTACCTCTTTATTTCCTTCTTTCTCTAGTTTCTTCATATAAAAGTATTAGTTTTAGTTGTCGAAGTTTTCACGGTGTCGATTTGTAGTTTTTAGAGTTACTTTGGGGTCAAAGTTCTTCTAAAGTTTTAAAGGAGTTTGATACGTCAAAGTTCTGCTCAAATCATTTTCATAAGTAACCAGTAAGCCGTTATAATTTAATTATTTTATTTATGTTATTTATATAAAGGTTATTTAATGATTTTGATTTAAATTTTCGTTCAGACGTCGAGATATTGAACTTATAAAGTCCAAGATAAATTTTACCATAAGTTGTTATAATGCCCAAGTATTATTATAAAATTAAAATGTTATTAGGAATACACTCTTGATAATTTTCTAAAACAAACAAATCCAAACGGGAGTATAGTCTAATTTATACTTGAATTTAATAACGATTTAAATATAGTGGAGGTTATTACTAAATATTTTAAATAAATAAATATTTTAATTTGTAACGGGATTATGTTTATTTAACCGTAAATTATATTCTAATTATTTTATAAATTTCGTACAATTCAACGGTTATCGTAAATTAGGTTTTGGGCAAACATCAGAGAAAACGCTCGTGGACTATCAACTACGATCAACAACAAAAAGTGGGGGCAATGTCTTGTATACGTTGGGACGGTTAGCGTAAAATAGTTTAATATATATATATATATATATATATATATATATATATATATATATATATATATATATATATATATATATATATATATATATATATATATATATATATATATATATATATATATATATATATATATATATATATATATATATATATATATATATATATATATATATATGTGTGTGTGTGTGTAGTGGTGACCCAAGCCCTACCAGCGCTAAATAAGTAAGGAGAGCCTATTCTCGAATAATGATTTTCCCAGATCACTAAGCGAGGTTATGCCGACCTTAATTATTTATCATAAGAATGATCTATTTGTGCTTACATTGTTTGATTAATTTTCTAATTGTTTATTTTATTTATACTTGAATGATTGTGATTGATAGACTAAGAAAATGATCTATTAAGGAGAGAAACAACAATATTGATTAGATATTAAGTGTTAGATCCCCAATGAAATAAGGGAAGTTGGATACATTGAGTAGTTGTATTCGGTTGGGTTCTAGCTAAGGAAAAGACTTGGTCGACCATTTCCTTTACGGTCCACCTCTCTTACCTGGGAAGTCAACCATACATTATTCACTGTATAAACTGAACTAGTTATATAGAGATAAGGAACACGCCAAGGAGAAATAGACAAGACATTTAATGGATTTGGCACTCAACCGAAGTAATTAGGTAATAACTATGACCTGAAAGGTTGATATGATATTTCCCAAATATTAACTAAATACTTATGGTTGAGAGTTGCTATAAGATGGTTGAGTGATCATATAGACCTGCATTGGGGAATGTGTAAGTCCATTGCCATGCGGTATGGGACGTACGAGGTTGATTAGTCGCTACAATCCCGGCGGGGATTATTATTTATGCATGATAGGCAAGATGAGGGTCTTGGCCTGAATCCTCAGGGACGATCGACTTGTAACACCTGGACTCCATGTGAAGTTAGGTGGCGTAGCTCTTGGTAATTGGGAGTATGTTGGTGGCATGTGGTCTTGTGATATCTAATCTTGGTAAATGGGAAAGGTATCCTTGACAGTGTTTAGTGGCCTGAGTCAGCATATAGTTCAGGGATGCATTAGAATAAACACTTATAGAGTATAGGTAAATATGGGATAAAGATACGCTTGTTCGAATAATTGTGGTTGTCATATATATATATATATATATATATATATATATATATATATATATATATATATATATTCCTATTTTACATCCTATTCCCACTTTTAAACTTGTACGTAAATCTTAGCCCTGTATTCTTTTTGTCTTGCATCTTCGGATTGATCTATGACGATCAGGCGATGAACTAGACCATTTAGGAAGGAAGGCTATGGAGTGACAGATTACGATAATGTCAAGGCTGAAGGTTGATAGCGTTTTGTCAAACGCTTATCACATCGTTAGTACTACGTAATATTATATACAGTCAGTATAAGTGTCAGTCCTGTTGAACTTAGGAGGTCCTTCTGTTAAGCTTTCTTTTGATTTTCTTCATGTACTTTTATTTTAAGTTTTATCTATGTGGCAAGGCCACTAGTCTTAACGGTGTCAAATAATGAAATTTCTTCCCCTCGATCTCACCTTTCGAAAAAGTCTAAGATCATCTCATTTGGCCAAATAATGAAGGACTTGCGCATGGGTGTGTAAGACCCCAATTTTGACCCTAAGATCCCTCATGCAAATTCATCATAAGCATTAGCATTGGGATCATACCTTGGCATCCTCCTTACCCCTCTTTCATTGGGTTTGTTTTGGGAGAGATCACCAAGTACTTTATGATTGTATCATACTTGTATATTATCATTTTACTAACCAAAACACCAAAAATATGTCTTTGCATTTGCCTAACTCTTTTGTAGGTAGGGCATGATCTCCATTGATCTGTCAAGTTCATATCTAGGGTTTGAGACCCTCATGACAAAGAGCACAACCATGAAGTGATACAATAATGGTTATCAACATCATATATGACTTCCAATGGTTTACACATATTATATTGATCAAGTTTTCTTCAAGAGTTTGAGGGTGATTCGCCATGGAAACCCTAGTTTGACTGGGTATCTTGAGTAACTTCTCCAACAAGCTATCTCAAAAATTGAGCAAATTTATCAAGGGAAACTTCCAAATTCATCATCTTATGCATATATGATCTACCATGAGCCTAGAAAGTCAAGAGAATTGGAAGTTAGCAAGTTGGTTGATGGTGGTTGACCAGATGAATTCATCTGATAAAAACTGGGTCTCCCTAGACCCTATCTCCTACGATTTTCACCATATGAAACTGATTCCAAGAGGAAACTTACTAAAAATGACATCCCAAACAACTTTCATGTTGAGACCTAGAGCTAGTTTTGCTTGGAAAATCATTTTCTATGTTGAAACATTATAGGTCACTTTGTCTAAACCCTAATTTGAAAGTCAACTTCCCAAGGCCATAACTTGCTCAATTTTTATGAGATGAAATATTTCCAAGTTTCACAATCAAATTCAAGATGTCTACTTCAACTTTTATGTTTGGAGTGAGAGCTAATTCAACTTTTATGAGCATGTGATATGAGGCTACAATATAGGTCACTTTTGACTTATACCATTGATCAAGTGAAATTTTCAAAATTCAAAAATGTATAACTCTATCATTTCAAATCCAAATTACATGAAACTTATGAGAATTTTGAAGGTCTTTAAGAGAGCTACAACTTTTCTGAAGACACTTTTCTCATTTGAAGCTCACATAAAAAGTTAAGCAAGGTGGAATATTGAGACATATTGCTTGACACTTAGAAAAAATTTCAATATGTTAAAATATCCAAACTTCCACCTCAAAATTCTTCAAGTACCAAGCTTCAAATGGAAAAGTGTTGAACATGAAAGTTGATCCTCTTGATCTAACCTTTTCAAAAAGCCAAAATTCATCCATTTTGGACAATAAATGAATAGGTTGCGCATGACGTGAACATGGTATCATCATTTGGCAAGATTGAACTTCAAACATCCATGCACAATTGCCTAGCATTCCAACAGAACTCCAGCCTTGCTTACACTTAATTATGGATTAGATAGAGTGATTTCATGGGCCTGTACACACCCATGCACTCATGCATCACACATTGCTAATTTTGGAAGTTCACTTCAAGTGTGCAAATATCAATTGAATTGGCTATAAATAGAGCTTCATATGCTCAGAATTTCACACACATTCGCGCCAGCTTTGATCCCAGACCTCTAACCCTCTCATTCCAAAGGATAATCCTGAGAATTTCACTTAAAAATTGAGTTTGAATTCTCACTATTTTGAGATTCAAAACTCCAGGGATCCAAGACCTTTTGAGCATTCATTTCTTCTTCTGCAAGCATTTGGAGTGAGATCAAGCACGAGCCAAGGCAAGAACAGCTGAATCCAGACCTACATTGAATGTATTTTCCAGAAATTTTAATCTCTTCTATTCTCCCTAAATATTGCTCAATTCTCTTATTTCCTTGGTTGTCTAAAGTCGTACCAATGTAGGCAAGAAAATTGAGTTGCTTTGAGGCCAAATCGAAGCAAATCAATTCATGTACCTCAAATTTCAACTCCATGTATCTCTCAATATACTTGGAGTTAGGATAAATTGAGGTCAGATTCATGCTCAGTTCCATTTTTACTTTGAAATCATGTCCTTCTTTTTAATTTTGGTGATGGTTATGACTGAACCAGTCCGGCGAGGCTAGCCTGAGAAGGAGACGGGAGTTGTAGCTCTGGTGGTGAGTTGGCATGTTCAGAGCCGCATGATCCTTTTGAAATGAAATAATCTCGTGCGTTGGTTTGAATTACCTTTTCTGTGGCGCGCTGACTCAGGCGTATCGTGGATTGCGCGCTTGTGACCACTTGATCAGCCACCTCAATTAATGAGGGAGATCAAGTGGTCCACGTTTTTTCTAATTATTTAATTTTCATTTTAATTCTTTTATTTTCATTAATTCATATTAATTTTAATATTGATCCAAAAAATATGAGAGTTTCACCAAAAAATTTCAAACATTTTCCTCTTTCATATTCTGAATTAAAATTATTTTTTGGATAATTATTAATATTTTTCATGATTTAATTGATTTTTCATTTGTTTTTAATTGTTTAAAAATACTTTTAAATGTCCAAAATTTATGAAATTTTTTCTCCAAGGTACTTTGACCTTGTTTGACCTATGATGAATCTCATGGCCATTTCTTTTGTGTTTTGATGGGGTTTTAGGAATTGGACAAACCATATTTAATTTAAATGCCTTATTTTAGTATTTTTAATTTGATTAAATGCCAAATAATTTTGTTGACCAATTGTGATGACTTGTTTGTGTTTGACTATTGTTGTTGGGCCTTGGTCAAGGTTGATTTAACTTTGTTAAGTTAGTATCATTGGATTTAGGGGATTGATGGAATGTACATTCCATCTCCCAAAATGAATGGATGATATTAATTTGGTAAAAGACCTCTTTTGACCAATTTGTGTTTTGATCCATTCCCCTCCCACTTCATCTTATTCCCCTTCTTCATTCATTCATTCCATTTGTCCTATGATATCTCAAATCCTAAGGCTAGTTGATTGAAAAGTTAACATGATTATGGATGAGATTAGGCCACACCTTTTGCATACTCTTTTTGTGTGTGGTATGTTTCATGAGCATAGTTCATAATACTATGTCTCTAACATGCATTAACACCAAAATTCTATTGCTCGGCCTCAAATAGTTGTGACTTCTACATAAGTCCAATTGCGATTGCTTAACATAGCGCTAAATTTGTGACATAAAAGGCATAAGAATTATAGTTAGTGAGATTGTAAGTCTCCCCTCTTTCATTGTATTGTGTGGAAACATGGCCTTTTTTCCTTCCATTGGAAGATGTCTTGGTTCAAGGATCCATGCTTGTGATAAGTGGGTTGAGTGTTCTCCAAAGAATGTCTTAAAATGAAAAGCAAAAGCAAAACAATACTAACTTCTAACCTATTAACTACTAACTTTTAATTTCAAGTCCTTTACTTTAATGCCATTTAATTCTAGCTTTTATACATTTGCCATTGTTCATATCATTCTAATTGTTTATGTTAATGCAATTTTCACTTTGTCCATTTAGACCATATTCTGTGATATATTTTGTTTGTGTATGCTTTGCTTGTTTGTGTGGTCTTTGACCGTTAATGTACCTAATAATAACAAAAACCCTAAAAACACTTTTGTGTGGACTGTTGGCTTGATCTTGGACAAATGCACTTAGAACTTAGGCAACATTCCTATGCTAAAGGATTTGGCCAATGCCAACTTATTGAGAAACCAAGTGCTTCCAATTTGAAACTTCATCTGATACATCATTCAAGATCTCTCTAAGTTCATCTGCAACATGATCATTGTGAAGCTGTTATTTTGAACCTGTGACTTGTGAAAATCATCGGTTACATGGGCTACTTTGAGGAAGATCGTGGAATGGATAAGCATTGGATGTGACCATCTTTATTTGATGCCTTGCTCTTCAATATAATATAATTGTGCATTTGTGTGTTGCTTGATTCTAAAAAGTCCAAGGAAATTATGGGTTTCTATTGACATTTTTGTCTATTGGATAGTCTCTTTTCAACTCTAAACTTTTAATTTTGTACATAGGATAGTCTTTTCATCTTCTCCTCATTTCTTTAATTTCAAAAATCTCTCCCTCCTTTTTCAAAACCTTCTTTGATTGAACTTATTTTGTTCTAAACTTTGACCACTTTTGCAAAAAAAAATATGGGACTTTCACCAAAAAAATTCAAATATTTTCCTCTTTCATTTTATGAATTAAGATTATTTTTTGGATTAATTTTGATATTTTCATGATTTAATTTTTTTTGTGAATACTTTTAATTGTTTAAAAATACTTTTGACTTTTCAAAGTAATGATTTTTTTTCGCCTAAGGTCCTTTGACCTTGTTTGACCTAGGATAAATCTCTTGGCCATTTATTTGGTGTTTTGAAGAGGTTTTAGGTTTTTGATCAAACATAATTTATTTTAAATTCATTTTAATTTGATTTTTAACTGATTAATTATGTATAAATTATGTTGAGCCATTTTTATTGACTTGTGAAGTTTGCCTATGTCTTTGGGCCTTGGTCAAGGTTGATTTGACTTTTGTTGGATTAAAATCATTGGATTTAGGGGATTGATGAAATGTACATTTCGTCTCCCAAAATGAATGAATGATTTTAATTTGATAAAATTCCTCCCATGACCAATTTGTGTTTGTCTCATCTTCCCTCCCTCTTCATCTTCAATCCCATTATTTCCCATCCTCTCCATTGACCAATGAAGTCTCAATATCCTAAGACTAATTGGTTCATTAATGACTTTATGTTAGATTGAACCAATACAAGTTGTAAGACCCCAATTTTGGCCCTAATATCCCCCATGTCATCTCATCATATGCATTAGCATTGGGATGATACCTTGGCATCCTCCTTAGCCCTCTTTCATTGGGTTTATTTTGGGAGAGATCACCAAGCACCATGTGGTTGTATCATACTTTGTATTTTGTCCTTTCCTAACCAAAATACCAAAAATATGTCTTTGTATTTGTCTAACTCTTTTGTAGGTAGGGCATGATCACCATTGATCTATCAAGTTCACATCTAGGGTTTAAGACCTTCATTGCTAAAAGCTCAACCAATAAATGATCCACAATGGTTATAGGCATAATATATGAGTCCCAATGATCTCTACATGTTATTTTGATTAAGAACTCTTCAAGAGTTTGGAGTTGGTTTGCCTTGGAAACCCTAGTTCATCTGGGTATCTTGAGTAACTTCTTCAACAAGCTTCTTCACCCATTGATTAAATACTTCATGGGACACTTCAAATTTCATTATAGTATGCATATATTATCTCCCATGATCCTAAAAAGTCAATATATGTGCAAGTTAGCAAGGTGGTTGATGGTGGTTGACCAGATGAATTCATCTGATCAAAACTGGGTCCCCTTAGACCCTATCTCCTACAATTTTCATCATATGAAAATGATTCTAAGATAAACGTTACTCTAAATGACATTACAAACAACTTTAATGTTTAGGTAAAAAGCTATTTTTTCTTAGAAAGTCATTTTTTATGTTAAAAGATTATAGGTCATTATGTCTAAACCCTAATTTGAAAGTCAACATTCCAAGGCCATAACTTGATCATGCTTAATGAGATGAAAGATTTCCAAGCTTCCCAATCAAATTCAAGGTGTATAATTCAACTTTGATGTTTGGAGGGATATCTAAGTTAAATTTTATGAGCATGTGATATGAGGATACATTATAGGTCATTTTGGACCAATACCATTGAACAAGTGATTTTCCTCAACTTCAAAAATGCATAACTCATTCATCCCAAACCCAAATGATGTCAAATTGGTGACCATTTTGACGGTTTTTAAAAGAGCTACAACTTTGTTGAAGACACTTTTCTCACTTGTAGCTCACATAAAAAGTTAGCCAAGGTGGAATGATTGAACATATGGCTTGACACTTAGAAAATATTTTGGCATGTTGAAATTTCCAAACTTCCACCTCAAAATTCACCATGATACAAGATTCAAATGGAAAAGTGTTCAACATAAGAGTTGTTCCTCTTGATCTAACCTTTCCAAAAAGTTCAAATTTTTTCATTTTCGACAAGGTTTGAGGGGTCTGCGCATGGCTTGATTAGGGTTGTATCAGTTGGCAAGAATCATGCTTCAAACATCAAAACATTCTTGCCTTGCAATCCAATTCTCATTCAGACTTCATTTCACTTACATTTGGACATAATTGAGGTGCTTCATGGGCCTGTACATGTCCATGCAAGCGTGCACTTCACATTTCCAATTTTGGAAGCATTTTCAAGTGCGCAAATATCACTTACATTTTGTTATAAATAGAGGTCCATTGCATTAGTTTGAAGGACCTTGCGCGCCAGCTTTGCCTCCAACCATTGAAACCCTCACAATTCAAAGGAAAACCTGATAAATTTCACTTGAAATTTGGGTTTGAATCTCACTGTTTGGAGATTCAAGAATTCCAGGATCCAAAGCCTTGTACCATTCATAATTTACTTCTGTAAGCATCATAAGCAAGATCAAGCACGAATTGAAGCAAAAGAGAACCAGTTCTGCACAACACTGAAGGTATTTTTCCAGATTTTTCTTTTCTTCGGTCCTCCCTCAATTCTCATCAATTCTCTTGGATCCTTGGTTGTCTGAAGTCCTATTAATGTAGGCAAGAAGATTGAGTTGCTTTGAGGTCAACTCGAAGCAACTCAGTTGACACACCTCAAAATTCAACTTCATGTAACTCTTAATATACTTTGAATTAGGTTAAATTGAGGTGATATTTGTGATCTACGCCATTTTTTCTTTAAGATCATGTCCTCCTTTTTCATTTATGTGATGGTAGTGAGAGAACCAGTCCGACCAGGGTCATCGAAGAAGATGACTGACACTTTGCTCTGGCGATGTGTTGGATGGGTTCTGAGCCATTGGATCAATTCAAATCGTTTTACTCTTGAACGTTGCTTTTGAAGACCAGGCATGTGGCATGATGACTCAAGCGTGTCATGGAACGCGCGTTCTCCACCACCTGATCTGCCACCTCAATTAATGAGGGAGATCAAGTGTCTGTTTTTTTGATTTAATTGATTTTCATTTTATTCCTTTTATTTTCATTAATTCATATTAAATTTAATATTGATCTAAAAAATATGAGAGTTTCACCAAAAAAAATTTAATAAAATCCTCTTTCATTTTTTGAATTAAAATTATTTTTTGGATCATTATTAATATTTTTCATGATTTAATTGATTTTGTGAATACTTTTAATTGTTTAAAAATGCTTTTAAGTTTCCAAAAATTATGGAAAATTTTCTCCAAGGTCCTTTGACCTTGTTTGACCTATAATAAATCTTATGGCCATTTCTTTGGTGTTTTGATACAGTTTTAGGAATTTGACAAACCATATTTAATTTAATACATTATTTTTATTATTTTTAATTTATTAATGCCAAATAAATTGTATAGAGCCATTTTAATTGACTTTGAGAGTTTGACTTGTGTTGTTGGGCCTTGGTCAAGGTTGATTTGACTTTGTTAAGTTAAGATCATTGGATTTAGGGGATTGATGGAATGTACATTCCATCTCCCAAAATGAATGAATGATCTTAACTTGGTAAAGGTCCTCCTTTGTCCAATTTGTGTTTGATCCATTCCCTTTCCCTCTTCATCTCAATCCATTTCTTTATGCATTCATGTCATGGACCTATGATATCTCAATATCCTAAGGCTAGTTGGTTGCAAAATCAACATAAGTATGGATGAGATTAGGTCCCCCACTTTGCATATTCTTTTTGTGTGTGGTATGTTTCATGAGCATAGTTCATCACACTATGTCTCTAACACACATTAACACCAACATTATATTGCCTGGCCTCAAATAGTTGTGACTTCTATATAAGTCCAATTATGATTGCTTAACATAGAGCTAAATTTGTGACATAAAAGGCTTCGCATTCTAGTTAGTGAGATTGTAAGTCTCCCCTCTTTCATGGTATTGTGTGGAAACTTGGCCTTTTTTCCTTCCTTTGGAAGATGTCTTGGTTCAATGATCCATGCTTGTGATAAGTGGGTTGAGTGTTCTCCAAAGAATGACTTAAACAAAAGCAAAACAAAAACAATACTAACTTCTAACTCATTAACAACTAACATTTAATTTCAAGCCATTTACTTTTAATGCACTTTAATTTTTAAGCTTCTATTCATTTGCCATTATTCATACCATTCAAGTTGTTTATGTTAATGTCATTTTCACTTTATCCACTTGGACCATATTTTGTGATATTGTGATTATATATATCGTGATTTGTTTGTGTGGTCTTTTGACCTTAATGTACATAATAAGAACAAAAACCCTAAAAAACATGTTGTGTGGACTGTGGGTGTGATCTGAGACTATTGGACTTAGAATTTAGGCAACAATCCCTATCCAAAGGACTTGGCCAATGCCAACTTTCATGAGACCAAATGCTTGTGAATTGAAACTGCATCTGATACATCATTGAAGATCCATTTGAGTTGATTTGCAACATGATCATTGTGAAGCTGTTATTTTGAACCTACGACTTATGCCATCTTGGAAGTCATCTAATACATGGGAAATCTTGAAGAAGATCATGGAGTTCCTAATCTTGGATGTGGCTATCTTTATTTGATGCCTTACTCTTCAACTTGCTATTTGTGTATTGATTGTTGTGTGATTCTAAAGTCCAAGGGAAATTTGGGTTTCTATTTGACATTGTTGTTTATTGGATTACAGCCCATTGGTCAGATCTTTTCAACTCTCAACTTTTAAATTTATGCTTAGGATTAGTCACTTCATCTCCTCCACATTTCTTTAATTTCCAAATTTCTCCCTCCTTTTAAAATCTTCTTTGCTTGTGTTTGTTTTCTAAACTTTGACCTTATTGCAAACTAGAAACTTTGGCCTTATGCCATTGCATTTTTAAAAATCTTTTCTTAATCAAACTTGTAAATAAATTTAATTATACTTGACTTAAAATTTCAAAAACCAAAAAGAACTAACACTCATTCAAACCATTTTAGACCCCTGTGCCTTTCAAACTTAAATTCTTGTTAAAAGAAATGCATCCACTTTGAAATTGATACCACGAACTACGAGGTTTTGATCCCTCATTTTTATGTTGGTACGTAGGCACAAGTCTGAAGGTCTTATCAAACACAAAAATATAATTAATGAATTCTTTTCTCATCCCCCCATTCTATTTATTGCAAACATCATTTTGTACAAAAACACATGCATACAATAAAGGGCTCCCTAGGAGTAACTAGGAGACTTTGGGTGCTAACACCTTCCGTCTGTGTAACGAACCCCCTTACCTGTAATCTCTGGCATTTTATTAGTTTTGATTTGAAATCTTCTTAATTTTTTGGGTTTTTTTCGTACTTTTCCCTTTTCCCTTGGAAACAACAAAAGGGCGGTGGCGACTCTGGTTTTATTGACGTCTAGCTTATCCATAGCTTGATGGTCATGAATTTACCGCTACACAAGTATGGGTGAGATAGGTCCATCCCTTGATCTTTTTTTTCTTTTGTGTGTGGTATGTTTTAGTAGTATGGTTCATTATAGCATATCTCTAACATGCATTAACGCCAAAAATTTCTATTGCCTGACCTAAGATAGTTGTGACTTCTACATAAGTCCAATTACGATTTGAAATTCTGGCGTAGTCAGAATTCAGATGTTCTATTCCAAGTCATGACATCTGATCCAACATTGTAACTAATACAGCAAGACAGTTATACAAATTAAAACCCTGTACTCAAGCACGCTTTCACAGTTGTCACGACATCTGCTACTGAATTACCTTAGTGTAGCACCTCAAATTTGCACCTACCATTTTGTATATACATTTTCATGTTTAGGTCATTAACATTGCATTGTCCATTGCATAGTCCATCAGTCATCAGTCAAGACTGGTCAGGAGATTCTGTTGTGCAAGCAAGCAAGTGCATTTTCCATGGAATCAAAACCCTAGGGTTGGTACAATGATTTCATGTGACCCAAGGATCATTTTGAAGTGGTTTGGCCAAGCATTGGAGGCTCAAAGCTCATCAGTCAATGATCAGTTCATCTGAAACCCTAGAAAGTCAACAGAAGTTAACTGTCAATTCAACCATGGATTTGGAGGTGGGAGATGGTTAGAGATGCCTCATTCATGTCCAAACAAGTCTCATTTGACATTTCAAACATCAACAATGAAGAATTTGAGGTCAGATCAAAACTTTCCAAATATAGTAAGTGACCTGTAATTTGAATTTGCCAAAACTGGAAAGGTTTTCAACTCAAGATTACATCATCAAGAAAGCTTCAAATGAAATTTTGTCCAACATGAAAGTTGAATATCTTTCTCTTCCATTTCCAAAACGTCCAAGATCATGAATTTCTCATGTATGGTTGAAGAGATATGGATCAATCTTGGCCAAGTGTGACTTGAACTTCAAATGTGCATAACTTTCAATCCAAATGTCCAAATTAAGTGGTTCTTTTTGCAGTGTTCATATTTTGACCTCTACTTTCCAAAACATAAATCACATGCCATGAATTCTCATCACATAATCATTTGCATTTTCACTTGATTTTGGAGGGAAAAATTATAGTTTGAATTTGGTGCATGGCTTGATCATTCTAACACTTCCATTGGCTCTGAAATGAAATTTTGAGTGAAATTCACATGCATTTCGTGTACTGTTCATTATAATTTCCATGCATAAGGTGAATTATCAAATTTGGCATGTGCACCTCATTTCCCTAATTACACTTAACCAATGGCTTAAACATGATTAGCAACATGATTAGGAGGGAGTATAAAGGACTAAACCTAACCGTTTTTGCAAAAACAGATTCACTTTTTCAGATTTAGATCAAAACCTAACAAATTTTCTCTCAAAAATTTCTCTCAATTTCTTCACATAGCATCCATTTCCATTGCTTGATCTTTGTTTATAGTGTTCGTGAGTGAATTGGCACGTGGATTTGAATGAAACGGTGCAGTTTTGCTCATGCTTGAAGCTTTGAAGCTACAATGGTGGATTCATATTTGGATGAGATCAAGCACGATTAAGCCTCATGTCTTCATCCATTCATCCATACAAGTGATCTAGAGGAGCTTTTGAGCATTGCCAAGCCTGGATAACACGATTTGACAAAGCTGCTCTCCAAGAGGTTCCAAATCGAATCTCTCCTTTCTCAAATTGCTTATACTAGTTTTGTTCATCTTTCAATGCTGATTAATCTGAGCTAAATTTCATGAAAATCCATGCCAAATTGAGTTAGTTATGTTGAGTTAAAGGTTCATGCATGAAAATGTATTTGCTCGATTCTTCTTGTACATGTTGATTTAACCTTAGCCATGCATGGATTCATGTTGTGTGTTAAAAGATCTATCCATTGGTGTGCTCATTATTGAAATCTGAGAAAAAAGTTCTTCAGCCATGATGAACACGATGAAGCTGATGAAAATCGTTTCCAGAATCGCGTTTGATCCTCCAAAACCCTTGCCCTGCGTTTTGCATGTGTTTATGAAATGCTCGCTTCTGATTGGCTCGCCTTGCCAGCGCATAAATGAAACGGCTGCGTTTCATGCAGCCTGGCACGCTCCAATTCAAAATTGGCTTGTGTTCGAATCCGGCTTGCCACAAATATTCAAATGCATTTCACTTTATTTTTTTTCCCTCCATCCATGTTCATATGCCTTTGCTTCATGATTTTTTATTTTTTCTTTAACTTCTAAAATTCATAAATAATTAAATGTTGATCCAAAAAATATGAGGATTTTTGCATTAGGTCACATTTTTTATCTAGTATTTTATGGACATTTTTCCCTAAATTGTGCTTGGCTGGAAAATTATTTTGCCTAGGGTTTGTGTACACATGTCCATTTTGAACATTGCCTTGCTTCTTCATTTGTGAAATGCTCAATTTTAATCCAATGCTCATGAAATTTTACATGTTGAAACTAGACTCCTGGCTGGACATTTTGGTGTTGAGTTGGTATTCTTACCATTTGTGGTTTCTGTTTTATGATCATGTGAATGTAGGTGTGACAATTTGTGTCACACCTTGTGATGACCAACTTGATTGATTAATTTGTCATGCCAAATGAATTCCAATTGATGTGATTTCTTGTATGATGCTTGATATGGATGTTGTGATTGAGCATGAATTTTGGTAGAATTTTTGGATTGATTTCTGATTTAATTGAGATTTTTCATTCTGGATGGTCATTTGTGAGCTTTTGGATTGTCTTGAACTTCATTTGTTTGTGAAATGCTTGTTATTTATCCTATGGATGTGAAACTTTGCACACTATTTCTAGACATGTTGAGTGTTGTTTTGGCTTTGGTTTGAGGTTTTTACCAATTACCATTTCTGTTTTAGGCCTACGCTAAGTTGTTGTGCCATTTGGTGTCACACTTGTGCTTGTTGTGTTTGCTTTGATTTATGCAATTTGATTACCATGCCAAATGTTGTCCAATGCCTCTAATTTTTTGTGTGATAATCATGTTGTATGTCCTGTTTACTCATGAATTTTGCCAAGATTATTTGAATCATTTTTTATTTAAGGTGCATTTGTTCATTCTGATGTCACAATGTGGTTACCCCTTGCATACCTTGCCATATTTGGTTCATGAAATGATATTGGTGCATGATATGGACATGGGACTTTTTGGAGTGTGTTCTTAATTGATTGAGGTTGATTCATGTTAAATTCCACGTTCTGTTTTGGATTTTTTCTCCCTCTTTGACCCTAGGCCTTGACCTAGTGGTTGGTGACTCACAGTTGAGCTATGATTTCAGGTTAAGAAGCACATTGCCATAAGTGAAGTGGTTCACTCATTTGGATGGATTAATTGGTTGATGTTGACTAACCTTGATTTGTTTTGTAGGTTGATGCCAAGTCATTTGAGTTTGAGCTTGTGCCTTGCACATTGTTGCATTGCTTGTTTGACTGTGTCTGTTGACTGTTGACTATTGGTTGTCTGTTTGACTTTTTGAATTGTAGACTGATTGGTTTAGATTTTTTCAGGTACCTAAGTTGCTTAGAATTCTTTTGAACTTGCTTTGCTAGCTTGTGGGTTGCTTAACCTAGGTATAATTCTCTGACTTCATGTAGTTTGGAAGACCTGTCCTGTTATATGGGCAGGCACCTGTCTGAAGTCCTCCTTAAGAGGCAATGTTTGTGTTTGTTTATCTTTGTCCCTGTACATATCAAAGACCTCCTAAGTGAAGAGGCATTGTCAGATACAAGGGATGTGCAATCCATCCCCCGCTATTCAGTGTGTCATTCACCTTGCTCACACCATTGTGTTGATGCATTGTGGATAGTAACCCAATATCCAGTTGTGTCAGTCATGTGGAGTAGAGTCCCACATTCTGGACTCCCACACTTTCATTTGTCTGAAGCTCTCCCAGGCCAGGGATAAGAGATGTGAGGTCTTACCCTCACATCCCATTTCATCTACTTCACCCTAACTCTCAATGTTAGGGTTAAGAGCTAACATCACCCTGATACAGTGGCTTGTTTGTCGAGGTTGATATGACCCCTTGACTAAAGCTTATCCTTGTTTGAGCCCATCTGTTTGTATATAGTGGGTGTGCTTGCTTTTGTGCTTTTGACTGTTTGTGCTGTTAGGATGGCTTGCTCCCTGTGCAAGTTAGATAGCAACCTTAACTTAGGGATCGTATGCATGACAACTTCTAGGCTCGAGTCGTAGTCTCCCTAGTAGTTTGTGTCTCCCTTTGTATCTGGTTAGGCTAGTCCTTTTTCCCTGCGTAGGGGAACTACGTCGCCCTGATCCTCATACCAGATGAGGTACGTAGGCAGGAGATGAGCTGATCTCTCCGGGCGCCCTTTTTATTTTTGTGTGTGTTGGGAGTTCGACGTAAGTCCAGCGATTGGCAGTTGGTTTCCTTTGTTGTGTGTTTGTTGGTTCGGAGTCTGATGTAAGTCCAGCGATTGGCAGTTGGTTTCCTTTGTTGTGTGTTTCTTGGTTCGGAGTCTGATGTAAGTTCAGCGATTGGCATTCGGTTTCCATGTTTGCCTGTTTGTGTGGAGTCTGACGTAAGTCTAGCGATTGGCAGTCGGTTTCCAATGTGGTTTTGTTTGGCGTGCGTTAGCCGAGCTACGAGTGCTCTGATTCTTCTTTAGTCCGAGAAGATACGTATGCATAGGATGCGACATCCTAGCGAGCACGTTTCCCCTGTCCCGAACTACGTCGACTCTGATGTCTGTGCCTGACAGACTACGTAGGCCCAGGATGCGATATCCTGCCGAGTTAGTTTCTTTTGTCGTTTCTGTGTCTCTTTCCAGCCTGTGTGTGCAGTTTGTCATCAGTGTTTTAGCAACCTTTATCCTTCCTTTTATGCGTGGATCCCGTCGAGTACGACGGATGCGTAGGGGTGCTAATACCTTCCCTTCGCATAACCGTCTCCCGATCCCATCTCTTTGGTCGCGAGACCATGTCTTTTCCAGGTTTACTTCGAGCGTTTCCTTTCCCTCTTTTGGGATAAATAACGCACGGTGGCGGCTCTGTTGTTTTATTTTCCCGCCGGTTTTTCGCGTAATGCGACACTTAGAATGGAAGAACACCTAGTTGTGTCCTTCTTGTACAAAGACACAGCAGAGATCAAACACTACACTTACTTCTGTTGTGTTTGCACAGTTATCAGCATGATATATCAATATTGATTTTAACATCACCTGTTACTGTTTAACCTAATTTCCACACATTAGGGAGCTGACAAATAGGCTATTTGTTAGGTTCACTAATTGTAGGTTAGTTGTTATTTTCCTAGATTTTAGCTCAGCTGTTGGATTCCTAAAATTAGCCTGAGAGAAATGCTGAAACAGAAAAACTAATTATCCTACAATTTAGCACACACAGTCAGGTGTGAATGTCACAACATTCAGTTTGACATCCAGAACATATACCTCATGCTGATTCTGTTATGTTCCTGAAAACAGACTGTGCTAACTTTGTTATACTGTGAAAGACTAACCAGTCTCTACTTCAGTATCAGCCTAGACGAACAATTGTCAAGACATCCAGTTTGACTGTTTCACTATGATCCTTTGGCCAGGTCTGTTATCCTCTTGAAGACCAGACTTAACTAAATATTGAACTGAGATCAACATGCCTATTATTCAGTATATGTTGTTAATGATGAATGTCAAAACATTCTGATTGACATTTAAACAGAAGGCTGTGTATCAGGTATGTTATTAACTTGATAAACAGACTGAAATACAACCTGAGTTATGGCAGACAGGATTATAACATGCAGAAGGTAAACAAACACAGGAAATTGTTAACCCAGTTCAGTGCAACATCACCTACTCTGGGGGCATACCAAGCCAGGAAGAAGATCCACTATCAGCAGTATTAATTCAGAGCTAAACTCCCCCGTTTATAACTCTTCACTTAATCCCTACCCAATGCAATCTATACCTAGGAACTTCTAGATAGAAACCTCCAGTTTCCATTCCTATCACTACAAATACAATGTAATGTTAAACAACTTGAACTTGCTTCACAACTTCACTCAAGAACAAACAACTCTTACCTACAGGCTTTGAGTTACAAATACTCTCAGCTTTGAACACTGAGAAACACATGGTAACCTTCCCATAGGTTGGGAGGTTTACCTCACACACACCCCTAATTTTGCATTCTAAGAGGCTTACAAAAACTAGGTTACATTGTGCTATTTATAACCTAATCACCCAACTGGATTTGGGCCTTTAGAAATCGCAGCAAACTTCTTCTTTGCTGTTACAAATACAGCAGAAAATTTCTGCTACAAATAAGGTCTTCAATCCTAAAATCTCTCCATATATATCTCCATATTTGGAGCCTATATATATTCTGATTGAGTCTTTAAGACCTCCACATGGGAGTTAGGATATTCACCAAATATCCTCACTAATCCCAGAATATATACTGAATTAATTAATTCAGTTTTCTACACATGTACGATGTCACAGGCATGATGTTGTGACATCGTACATGACATGTTGGTCCAGATGTTGAACTTCTTCAACCCAACATATTAAAACAACAGAGATGATTACATTATTTGTTTTACAAAATTAATGCCAATCCTAAGGTATTAACAATCTCCCCCATTGGCAAATTTTAGCTAAAACAAATAAGCCTCTGTCATTATCTCCACCACCACAAACACCAAAGTTGGTGTACATGAGGAAGTAGAGGTACAGGAATCAGTTGCATCAGAACCCTTCCCCTCAACGGTAGAGCTTCCAGAAGAATATGTAATGCTGAGTGCATAGATAATGTAACTCAGATCACAAGACACAACTGTCCTCTTAACTCAGATCACAAGACACAAGTGATATGCCCAGTTAGTGACTTCTGTGCCTGAAGCCAACTTCTGCTTGCTACCACATTTTACTTGCTTCTGGTACATTCTCAGGACTATATTTCTCTCCCCCTTTTTAGCTAAACATTTGTAAATGAACCCCCTCACAAAACCAGATCCAGGCGCAGTTTGCCCAAACCTTAACATACCCCATGGTTTAGAGGGAATGGAGTGTTTCTCTTGTGAGAAGAAGAGGGCTATTACATCCTTTAAATAGTCCAGCCCGTGCTTAGGAATTAACGGTAGGAATAAATGCTTGGTCAAGATTCATTAATATTTGCTGAGAAACAGTCAGAGAATCACCAACAAAATCTCAGACTATCTTTGAATGCCTTTTATAGCTCTTGACTGTTTCTTTTCCAAAACAGCAGTTCGAGTGCATGGAGACTATTCCCTATATGAAGTCAGACACGTTGCACGCGATGTCTTAACATTCAACGTGGCTTTTCCCTGCATTCTTCAAGTATTCTTCCTATCAACATTTCCTAAGACCACTTTCGTACCTCCAGTAGAAACTTGACATCTGGCACCACTAAAGCCAAAATCACAAACACCAATAGATGGTTACTCCCCCTGTACCACACAACTGTAACAATCAGACTTATTCTAATTTATCATAATTAGACACACCACATCCATATTTCCTCATGACTTTAAGGTTCAGAAGGAAACAACAATATTATCCAAGGCAATGTCATGACATCCGGTCAGACATTCTTCTGCTCCCTCAGCCTTGACACACATCACATCAACCCAATAACTAACAAGGTGCCATACCTTGTCATTTGAGAACACATAGACCACAAGCTTGATGATTACTTGCAGCACAAAGACAGAACTCCCCCTGTCATGAACAACCAACTCTCGTCTTGAAACTTGGAGATCACACATGAACATATCCAACACCCCAAGGTTGGACCTTCACATATTTCCTGATTCAAAGAGAACCCAGACCACTTGATGAATGGAAAACATAAGACGCATCTTCATGTCTTCAAGAGCACACCCTCTGTTCAACCCTCTTGGCTGAACACATCCACACTCTATGTCAATCTCTCTTCTAACCAGAACAGAAAACCACTTCACAAAATGTTCTAACATTAGTTAGGACATCCTTACAACATAACAAAGAACACCATCTGATAATATTCAGATATCACTGAGTCACCAGCTTGATCCCAAAGAAACCAGACACAAATTGGGACATATACATTCTCATCCCATTACAAGAGATAATCTTCCATAGATAGCTTAGAACTCCTACCACAAGCTCCAAGGGATGAATAGAAAACACCTCCTTTTGTCTTCAACTTACTACTTTTCTGCTCAAAAGTAATTTGTCTCAGACTTTCCTCAAGAATAATCAGCTGCCATATGTTGATTATCTTGATTCTTCGAACTCACTTCTGAGATAGACCAAATACCACTGGTTGATTACCTCCTTCATGAATCCTCATATGAAAAAGTCAAATGCCACTTTTTGACCTCTCCAAGTTTATCAGACTTCTCCCAAAGATATTCTGACCTTCCAAGTGAGACTTGAACTTCAAGCTACATGTTAAACAGAACTTAGATTCTCTAAGACATAAACATGTAACATCTTCTCCATCCAGCAACTCCAAAGAACTGCAATGAGAACGATCTTTATGAAGCACCCAATCAACAACTCTGTAGACCCTTCTATCTTAAGTTGATGTGCCACTTCACCAACTAAGATTCTGATGTTGAACCAAATGTCACAACATTGTGTTTTAACATCTAGTTGTTGAATTCAGCTCCTTCTTCTGCCACTTGAAAGAACTTCCTCCCTACACAGAACAAGAGTTCAACGCTCTCATAGACTTGATTGTTAACCAAGTTTGAGTAAACAACCTCCATCCTGCAGGTTTGCAGTTAAGTTATCCAAGCTTACACCTTGATGAATCCCTGCTTCTTCTCCAAAGACATCAGACACTCTGATGCATGAGTCTTCAGAAGGACCAGTTAGAGACTAACCCTTCAGCTATACCAAGGATTCCACTTCCTAAAGCAAGGCTGTTTCCATGGTGTCAAGAATGCTGCCACTTGTTCTTAACTCCATAGTGTGCATTAGCCAATGCACTTCCTTACCTAGATCAGAAATAAATTGATCCAAGTAACCACCATCAGGACTATGATGTCTTCTTCTTCTTGTACACACCAAGGCTGAACATGTTTCTTGCCAGGAAACCTTTTCAGAGATCATATGCTTTTGCTGCCACCAAGGAGATAGATCATAAACCAATGTACTATCCTTCCTGTGATTCTGCACAGGGTCTTGAAGAAGAGATGTTCCAACATCTTTAAGAACATCAGTTATCTGGAGCTCCAAGGATAATCAATTAAATACTTGTACTTGGCACAAGTAGACATTGATCTTAAATCCTTTCCCAATTAACATTTCAGATACTTCCACCATAAGAATACTTTGAAAATACTCTTCTTGTGTCAATATCTTTTGCTTGCAAGCACCTCAATAGTTTTGAGAATCTTTCCAGATTATATCTGTAGCACCTCAAATTTGCACCTATCATTATGCATACATTTTCATATTAGGTCATAGCATGTCATGGCCCATTGCATAGCATTGCATTGTTCCCAGTTGCCTCAAGTGCAAGCAATCAAGAATTAGGTCAGACTAATCTCCTGATCAGTCAATCAAGCAAGCAAAGGAATTTCTCATTGAACCAAGGCCTTGGGGATTGTCCAACAAGTTCTCATGGTTTGGAGGTCTATTTGAAGTATTTTTGGTCAAGGGTTGAGGGCTCAGAGGTCAGCAGTTCATACACAGACAGTCAAAAGCCCTAGAAAGTCAACTGTCAGTCAAAGTAGTGGATGATGGTCATTCTTGTGGAATTTGGGCACCATGACCAATAATCAAGAGTTCATACAACTTGGGACATCATTTGAAGTCAAATTCTCAAGGAATTAGGGTTTGGAATTCATCAGTCAATGCATAATCAGTCAGAAACCCTAAAAGTCAACTGTTGGTTGGAATTGGTTTGTGGGAGTTCATTCATGTCCAAATAGTCATCATATATCATGCCAAACACAATCATGGAAGAATTTGAAGCCAGATCAAAAATTTCCCAAAACGGAAACTGGGCCTGTAACTGAAACCTGCCATAAATGGAAAGTCTTGATCCTCAAACCTACATTTTGATACAAGCCTCAAATGAATTTTTGCCCAACATGAAAGTTGAAGATCTTGTTCTCCCATTTCCAAAAAGTCCTAGAACTCTCAATTCCCATGTGTGGTTGGCAAGTTATGATCGAATCGATTTCAGAAAATCTTGAACTTCAAAGGGCCATATCTCCCAAACCGTTTGGCCAATTTTGGTGGGGTTTTTTCCTACAAGTCACATTTGATCCCCTCTTTCCAAAAATATAAATTTCATGAGCCAAAACTTCACCAATCAAAATGGCATATTTTGACCTTTTTCATTTAAATATAAGTTTGACCAAGAGTTGACTTTTTGACTCAAACATTTTTTCAACATTTGGCCAATTGGAACAGCTCATAAATGTCATTTAGAATGTGTTTGTAAAGTCAAAATATGCAGCACATGTGAATCATACTTGGTTGCTTGAATTATAAGAAAGGTACAAATGCATCATGCTTGTCCATACTTGTCCATGCCTTGCCTTGTACCTCAAAAGGACAGCAATTATGCAGCATTTCTTCTGTCATTAAAGCCTCATTATGCAGCCAAACAATCAATTGTACATATGGCCATGTCCTAATTGCTTAAAATTTGGAAAGTGAAGGTACTTGGCAACCATTCCACACCATACTTCCACAACCATGCTTTTACCACATCACAAAGCAGATTTTGTGGATCACATTTTCCTGTCATTCTGAGGACTACTGGCTGCACAATGCCACAGCTCCATACCATGCCTTGCCACCAAAAACAACAGTTAATAGCAGGTTTTAAAAACAGGTTTTTCTGTCATTAGAAAACATAGCAGCAGCAGCAGCAGTTTATACATGGGGGACACTACATTCATCATAACCCTGCAATTTCTGCATACTATCCTGTATATCCTTCACAGCAACAGCCCCATCATCAGGTTTACTATGTTCCTGCAAGACAGCCACAAGCTTACAATCTTCCTGTGCAGCAGGCTAATATAGGGGATTCTGCCACGACCATGTCTTCGAGTAGACCCCAAAATCCTCCAAACCCTATTACACTGGTTCAACCAAATGCAGCTTACAACCCCATTAGAAATGCCCCTACCAAAAACAGAAATGACAGCAGCTGCTTACAGAGCTGCAACTTCAGGCAACCCTCAATTTGTACAAGTTCCTACAGCCCAGCATTAGCAGCATACCACAACACCTTCACTTATTTTTCCAACCAAAACTCTTGATCACTTGCATTTGATTCATCTGTCTAAACTCCCAGCAGACCAACCTTGCCTTGCTAGCATGGCATAAAACCTGCAACCAACAAACCAACATTGGCTCTCTCACACTCTATCCAAACTCAAAAAAAAACCTCTCACTTTGTTTGTGCATTTTTCTGTCCAAACCTTGTCCACAATAGACCAACTTTACTTTGCTTAATAACAGGACTGCCTCACCAAAAAAACCTGTCCAATTCCAACATTGCCTTGCCAACTTCTAAACCTAGCAACTTTGCTTTGGCCCCTGTGGAAATTTTCCTGTCAAACCCTGCTACTATCATCCAACACAACAAAACCTTGTACTCTAAAAATCCATCTTTGCATTTTTCAACTGGCTGTCAAAAACAAAACCTGTCAAGTCCTAAATCAACAAACTAAGCCTGGCTTGAACACCTTGGCATCACTATTTTTCTGCCAACACAACCAACTGCTAGCAGCCACACAAACCACTTGGCCTGAACAAAACCTCACTCTCTCTCAAATCCATTTTTTGGCCATTTTCCAAAGTTCTTCCCAAACTCCATAGAACATGACCTGCCTTTGTTTGCAATACCATATACCATCATTATAGAGTTCACTGCAAGCTTGTTTTGACCACTGTGAAGCTTTTCGAATTTGTCTTCATCAAAACTCATACATGACAATTCATGATTAGAAGAAGTTGGAATACCATTGAGCCATCTTCTTTCATCCACTCTTCAACTGGAGCTCTTTGGAACTGCTGTTTATGCTTTTCATAGCTAAAAAACCATCGTCCCAGTTCTGCCATGGATTGAAGGTTAGAAACTTATTTTCAAAATTCATGAAATGATGTTTTGTTTTATGTATATCTCACTGCCATGAACACTCTGGACCTTTTGTTTTCGATTTTTATTAAGATTTGGTTGAGTTAGCTTTGATTTATGTTTGTGACATCAAGTTTGTTTGCTTCGATTCATGCTGACCATGGCGCTTTGTTGCAATTGATTCTTGAGTCCATAAAGTATGAAGTAGGAACTAGGGTTTGGTGTGTTTGTTTCTGATTTTCACGAATGTTGTTCATGACCTGAGATTCATCGTGTTTGAGTTTGAGCTGCCCAGAATTTCCTTTTCCCTGCGTGTTACTGTAGCTTATTTAGGGTTTAGTTAATGAATGAAGGCCATTTACTGTGCATTCCCGTAACAGCCAATGAAAATATTTGGATGCCGTGCCTTATGCTGTGTCGTTTTGATAAGTGAAGGCAATATTTACATTTGTGCCATCGGTCAACTTATGTTGACTTGCCATGCCCTGTTATTTGTTCATGTTGTATCCAATTAATCACTCATCTTCAACAATTAATTTCTCTCTCCATTTTCACCCAAAAATCATGAGATTTTTTCCATCATCTTCACAAGAGTGTCCTCTATTTTATTGTGATTTTTAATTAAATTTTAACTGGCTGGATTTTAAATAATAATTGGTTTCCTAACATGTATGCCAAATTGATACATTGTGCCATTTCAATTGTGAGATACTCATGTTGCATCCTTTGACTTTGAAACTTTTTGTGGTGAAACTAGACTCATTGACCTTCATTTCCATATAAGGTTTGTGCATTTATCATTTGTGGATTGAGAGTTATGATTTTCTGAAGTTATGTGTTACATTTGGTTCTATGCCATGATCATGCATTTTCCCAATTTTTGTTCACATGCTTCCTCTTCTCCAAATCACTTGAAATTTTGCATGGATGTTCTTTCACATGTCTAGTTTGTGTATGAATTTTCTTGGAATTAATCTTCCTGTTTTCCATTTGATTGAGAATTTTCTTCCATATTTGGTCATTTGTTGACTTTTTGTGCTATGCCTTGCCAAATCTTTTGTGAAATTCTCAAATCTTATTGTATGATCATGAAATTTCATATGTGATAACTAGACATCTCAAGCTTTGCATTGGTGTTAATCTCATTCATTTCTCTTCTGTTTTCAAATTGATATGATTTTTTGAAGTTGACCCATGCTTGTTGACTTTCACCATGCTTACTTGAATGTACTTTGACTTTCTGATTTTCATTGACTGCCTTCCACTTGTCCAAATGGGGTGAAATTTGACATGCTTACCATGCTATGTGTTAGGTTTGATCATGATTTATTTGGTGATTTTTGGAAAAGGTTTAGATTGCTTTTGATGCAAGTCTTGCTGTTGACTTCTATGAACTTCTGTTTGCCATGTTTTGACCTAAATGGTTCATGAAATGATGATGATGATTAATATGAATGTGAACCCAATTGGTTTTGTTTCCTAATTGTTTGAACATGATTTTGGATACTTACCCCTTGCTGTTTGGACTTTCTCATTCACTTTTGACCCTAGGTTAGCCCTAGTGGTCCTGTTACTCACCTTTGAGTTTGTGATTTCAGGTTGACCATCAAATGGCCATTGAGACCAATTCTTTTGACTGAGCTTGCTTGAATATTGTGTCTAACCTCTTTGTTTTGTAGGTGGCTTGGCTCACATGCCTTAAGCCTTGTGCCTTGCACATCCATGTGCCTCTAATGGACTGTTGGTGTCTGTTTCTGTCTGTCTTGTTTGAAGTTGCATACTAACATCTGCTTGACTGTTTCAGGTGCTTTAGTTGCTTAGTTCCTTGTGAACTTTTTGCTTTGCTTTGCTTGTATAAGCAATTTGCATTGAGGTATGTCTCTTTTACTTCATGTAGTCTGGAAGACCTGGCCTGTTACTTGGCCAGGCACCTGTCTGAAGTCCTCCTTAAGAGGCAATGTTTGTGGATGTTTACTTTTGTCCCTGCATAGAGTCAAAGTCCTCCTAAGAGAAGAGGCAATTGGTGGAAGGTAGGGATATGCAATCTATCCCCCACTATTCAGTGTGTCATCCGCTTTGCTCACACCACTGTGTTGATGCATTGCAGATACAAACCCAAGATCTTGTACAATTGTACAGTTGAGTCAGTTAATGTGTAGAAGGGTTCCCACTTTCTGAACCCACACATTCTTGTCTTGAGCTCTCCCAGGCCAGGGATAAGAGCTGTGAGGTCTCATCCTCACTTCATCCTTTCATCTGCTTCACCTTAGTCTCTCAATGGCAAGGTTAAGAGCACATTCACCCCATTCCAGAGGTTTGTTTGTTGAGGTTGATATGACCCCTTGACTAAAACCTAACCCTTGTTTGAGCCACTTGTTTGTGTATAGCGTGTGCTATCTGTGCTTGTAGGATTGTTTGACTTGCTTCCTGTGCAAGTTAGGATAGTTTGACTTGCTTCCTGTGCAAGTTAGGATTAGTTTAGACTTGCTTCCTGTGCAAGTTAAGTGTGTGTGGCTTGCTCCCTGTGTGAGCCATACTTAGGATAGGTTGGCCCTTGTGCCAGTTAGCTAGAAACCTTAACTTAGGGATGATTTGCATGATAACATCTAGGCTCGAGTCGTAGTCTCCCTAGTTGTGTCTCCCTCTGTTATCTGGTTAGGCTAGTCCTTTATCCCTGCGTAGGGGAACTACATCGCCCTGATCTTCACACCAGATGAAGTATGTAGGCAGGAGATTGAGCTGATCTCTCCGGGCGCCCTTTTTCTTTTTGTGTGTGTTGTCTGACAGTTGCTAGGCTCGAGTGCCTGACTCCTTAGCAATCTGTTGTCTGTTTGTTTGAGTGTGTGCTTGACAGTTATAGGCTGAGTCCCCGACTCCCTATTAACTTATTATGTTGTCGTGTGCTTGGAAGCCGATGTAAGTCCATCGAGTGGCATTTGGGTTCCAGTGTGTGTGTGTTTTGGTTCGGATGCTGATGTAAGTCCAGCAATTGGCATTCAGGCTCCACGTTTGCCTTTTTGTGTGTTTTGGTTCGGATGCTGACATAAGTCCAGTGATTGGCAGTCGGGCTCCACGTTTGCCTGTGTTTTGTTTGTTCGTGTGCGTGTTAGCCGAGCTACGAATGCTCTGATTCTTCTCTCGTCCGAGAAGATACGTATGCATAGGATGCGATATCCTAGCGAGCATGTGTTGTTTCCCCAGTCCGAACTACTTGGACTCTGATGTCTATACCTGATAGACTAAGTAGGCCCAGGATGCGACATCCTGCCGAGTCCAGTTTCAGTCAGTCTCTTTCGTTTCTTTCAGCCAGTGTGTGTGAATATTTGAGCAGTGTTTAGCAACCAATTTCCTTTCTAGCGTGCGTGGATCCCGTAGAGTACTATGGATGCGTAGGGGTGCTAATACCTTCCCTTCGCATAACCGACTCCCGAACCCATTCTCTTTGGTCGCGAGACCATGTCTTTTCCCAGGTTTACTCTGAGCGTTTCCTTTCCCTCTTTTGGGATAAATAACGCACGGTGGCGGCTCTGTTGTTCTTTCTTTTCCCGCCGGTTTTTCGCGCGATGCGACAGCTGGCGACTCTGCTGGGGACATAGAGAAGTTGACCTATGCTGGTCCATCTTCCCTGAGCGAGTCTCTCCTAGCGCTCTCTAGGTTAGGGTTTGGTTGCTTTGTGCTGTGTTTATTTATTGCATTCATTATTTACTGTTTGCATTCATTATCTATTGTTTGCATTTATGTTTGCATTAATGTTTGCATTTATTCATCTGTTCACCTGGCTGGTTGTTTGTTTCTCTCTGTGTGGGGGGAAGAGTCAGTTGAGGTAAAAGGTCCAATACCCAGACCATGAGTGCAATCTAGGATACCTAGGAATAGAGTGATTCATGGGAAGCGGGTGGTATGGCGCCACTTAGCGGAACATTGATATCACGAGCAGTTCAGACCCTGGTAGGGTACTGTCGTTACATACTTCCGGTGTGTATATGACAGTATTCTGCGAAAGGTTATTTATGCTGCGTTTCTCTCAAGCTTTACCCTGGCCTAGACTACACCCGTGAGTGGGGAAGGGTTATTTTATTACAGGTACCGTTGGTGACTCGGTTATGTTGGTGACTTGGTTCTGATGGTGACTTTGTGTTCAGACAGTGTTCGGTTGACCTTAAGTGGGATTTATGTTCTGATTTTGACTAAAGCTTCGGCCTAGTATCAGAGTTTGCACAACCAGCCAGTCGTGTCTGCATCATTTGCATCATAGCATATTTATTTTTCAAAAGAAACGCATTGAAAAAAAAAAGAGAAAATGAAAAAAAAAAAAAAAAATCAAAAGAAAAAAAAAGAAGAAAAAAATTAATCTCTGCATGCATATCATTTCTCAGGTACATTCCCGAGCTTGTCTACTGATAGAGATGGCAACAGTCCCAGAGCCGAAGCGGAAGACCTGTTCCTACAGCTTTCATCGTGAGCCGTTGACTTCACTGATTGAGTTGGGTAGCTTTGTGACAGATGATCGTCTGAAGAGTTTCGTTGGACAGTATGGAGATATCCTGACAGTGTTGAAGACAGTAGTAGATCCGGTGCCTCTGCAGACGCTTCTTCAGTTCTACGATCCAGAGCTCAGATGCTTCACTTTCCAAGATTACCAGTTAGCACCTACTCTCGAGGAGTATTCTATACTGTTGAGCATCCCGATTCAGCATCAGGTTCCTTTTTTGGATGTGCCCAAGGAGGTTGATTTCAGAGTTGTTGCCAGAGCTCTCCATTTAGGTATCAAGGAAGTCAGTGATAGTTGGAAGTCTAGTGGGGATGTTGTAGGATTGCCTTTGAAGTTTTTGTTGAGGGTAGCTAGAGAAGAAGCGGAGAAGGGAAGTTGGGAAGCCTTTCATGCTCAGTTGGCCGTCATGATCTATGGGATCGTCTTGTTTCCGAGTATGCCGAATTTTGTTGACTATGCTGCAGTCAGTATTTTCATTGGAGGAAATCCAGTCCCTACTCTATTGGCTGACACTTACTATGCTATTCACAGTAGGCATGGTAAGGGTGGGGCTATCAGGTGTTGTCTCCCACTTTTGCTCAGATGGTTCTTGTCTCTTCTGCCAGTCAGTGGACCTTTTGTGGATGCTCAGAGCACGCATAAATGGACTCAGAGGGTTATGTCTCTTACCTCCTATGATATCAGGTGGCAATCTTACCGGATGGATGTGCGTAACGTCATTGTGAGCTGTGGAGGATTCCGTAATGTGCCACTCATAGGGACTAGGGGTTGCATCAATTACAACCCGGTTCTTTCTCTTCGCCAGTTGGGGTTTGTGATGAAAGGAAGACCACTTGAGGCTGAAGTAGCTGAGAGTGTGTATTTTGAGAAGAAGAGTGACCCTGTTAGATTGGAGCGGATAGGGAGAGCTTGGAAGTCTATTGGTGTGAAGGATGGATCTGTCTTAGGGAAGAAGTTTGCCGTTGCTATGCCTGATTACACTGATTGGGTGAAGAAGAGAGTGGAAACTTTGTTGCTACCCTATGATAGGATGGAGCCGTTGCAAGAGCAACCACCTTTGATTCTTGCTGATAGTGTGCCTGCTGAGCACTATAAGCAAGCCCTGATGGAGAGTCGTCGTCTGAGAGAGAAGGAGCAAGACACTCAGATGGAGCTATACAAAGCCAAAGCTGATAAGCTGCACTTGGCCCATCAACTCAGGGAAGTGCAAGGAGAAGATGCTAGCAGACTGAGAAGTAAGAAAAGGTCATATGAGGAGATGGAGAGTATGTTAGATGCAGAACACCGGGAGCGCTTGAGACTGCAGAAAGCAGAAGCCAGTTATCAGAAGAAGATCAGAGACTTGGGGAAGCAACTCAAAGATAAAGACAGTCAGTTGAAGAAAGAGATGGAGTTGAGACAGAAATCAGAGGACCACCTTGGAGGAGAAGTCTTGGAGCTCAGAAGACAGCTGAAGGAGAAGATCACCCCTCTACCAGATTGTTCAGAATGCTCACTGTTGATCGACCAGTGCCATTACCTGAAGACCCTCATTCCTGAAGACCGTCTGTCTTAGTTTGTATCTCTGATTGTATTCTGTTGAGAATCACCTCCAGGCTTGTTGGATGGGATTCATTTGCGTGTAAGCCATCTCTTGGATCTTTTGTTAAGAATCACCTCCAGGTCTGTTGGATGGGATTCTTTTTCTTTGTACGTTGTTTTTTCAGATATTCTGTTGACATTGGTTGTATGCCTTTTCACCCTTATGTATGTATAAGGATGTCAGCATTTCCTTGTATCTGTTTTGTTCTCTTGTTGCTGCGGGTTGCCATCTTTTCAGGATGGGTCAGGCTCTTTGAATGCCTGAGAAATGAGCATATCATGTGCATCATACGCATCATTAGCATCATACTCATATCATTTTGCATAACAGGTGTTCTTGATCGTGACTTCTCACTCTTGGTTCCTGTTCAGGCAGGATAGCTGATCAACGTCCGCACCGCTACTCAACAAGACTGAATCAACAGAGAAGTATGGATCAATTTCAAGCTGAGTTGGCTGAGATGAAGGCTAGCATGGCCCAGTTTATGAATATGATGCAAGGGGTTGCGCAAGGTCAAGAAGAACTCCGAGCTATGGTTCAGAGACAAGAGGCTGCAAATCCACCGATCAACCATGCTCCGCCAGAGGGAGGCCCAGTCGATGATAACAATATTGCTGCTGCTGTACCCGTCAACAACTATGCTGTAGGTGATGAGTTAGGGGGTATTCGAATCAACGGTCAACCTATTGTTCCAGATGCCGCTAATGCCAGAGTAGTCCGTGCTCCGACCCGTAATCCTGTTCCAATTGTTGACAGACAAGAGGATATGTTCTCTCTGCTCAGTGAAGACGAAGACGTTCTGGGAAGGGTTAATGAAAGAGATCGTAAAGTTGAGGCGCTTGCTGAGAAGATCCGTGCTATGGAAAGTCAGAATTCTCTTGGTTTTGATGTTACCAATATGGGATTGGTTGAAGGTCTGAGAATCCCTCACAAGTTCAAAGCACCATCCTTCGACAAATACAACGGTACTTCTTGCCCTCGCACCCATGTGCAGGCTTATTATCGAAAGATCTCTGCGTATACCGATGATGAAAAGATGTGGATGTATTTCTTCCAAGATAGTCTATCTGGGGCTTCTCTGGACTGGTACATGGAATTAAAGAGAGATTCTATCCGCTGTTGGAGGGATCTGGGTGAGGCCTTCTTGAGGCAATACAAACACAACATGGACATGGCGCCTAGCCGGACTCAGCTGCAGAGTCTATGTCAGAAATCCAATGAAAGTTTCAAGGAGTATGCCCAGAGGTGGCGTGAATTGGCTGCTAGAGTTCAACCCCCTATGCTGGAGAGGGAATTGACAGATATGTTTATTGGTACTCTTCAAGGTGTGTTTATGGACCGGATGGGGAGTTGCCCGTTCGGTAGTTTTTCTGATGTTGTCATTTGTGGAGAGAGGACTGAGAGTCTAATCAAAGCTGGTAGGATCCATGATGCTGGTTCCTCGTCTTCATTAAAGAAACCCTTCTCTGGGGCACCTCGCCGTAGAGAAGGAGAGACCAGTGCTGTACAGCACAGAGGGGGTGTGTACAGAACAGATACTAACAGAGATCAATATCGTCCAGTGGCTGCAGTGACTATTCCGGCACCTCAACCTCGTCAACAACAACAAAGAGTTCAACAACCGCAACAGCAACAACAACAACAGCAACGTCCTTATCAGCCAAGACAGAAATTACAGGCTGATAGAAGATTTGATCCTCTGCCCATGTCTTACACAGAGTTATTACCCGAACTACTCAAGTTGGGGATGATTGAGTTGCGTACAATGGCTCCGCCTACGGTGCTGCCGCCCGGCTATGATGCTAATGTTAGATGTGACTTTCACTCTGGGGCACCGGGCCACCATACTGAGAAGTGTCGAGCTCTCCAGCACAAGGTTCAAGATTTGATCGATGCCAAGGCAATCAACTTCGCTCCGGTGCCTAATGTCGTAAACAACCCTATGCCTCAGCATGGTGGGCATAGAGTGAACAATATTGAAGGGAAAGAAGCTGAAGATCTGGTTGTTAATGTTGATGATGTTCAGACTTCTCTGCTAGTTGTGAAGGATCGTCTGCTGAAGGGGGGTGTCTACCCGGGCTGTGATGAAGATTGTTTGGGCTGTGCAGAATCTGAGAATGGCTGCGACCAGTTGAGGACCGGTATCCAGGGTATGATGGATGAGGGTTGTTTGCAATTCAGTAGGGCTGTAAAAGATCGTGGAACAGCGTCAACTATCACCATTTACTTTAAACCGTCTGAAGAACGTGGACAAAGGGTCGTTAGCGCACCTGCAGCAAATGGTACCCCAGTTACCATTCCAGTGCCTGTAACCATCAGTGTTCCAACTACTATCGTCGCGTCTGGAAGAAGGGCTGTTGAGAATAGTAGAGCTGTGCCGTGGAAGTATGATAATGCTCACCGCAGTTACAGAAGGGCTGAAAGTCAGACAAGACCAGCGAATCAAACTCCAGTGACAATTGGTGTACCGAATAGAGTTCCTACAAGTGTTGGTCCGGCTGTGGATAATGTAGGGGGTCCAGGAGGTTTTACCAGAAGCGGTCGTCTGTTCGCACCGCAGCCTTTGAGGGACAATAATGCCGAAGCTCTCGCCAAAGCAAAGGGTAAGCAAGCTGTGGTTGAGGAAGAGCCTGTTCAGAAAGAAGCGCCTGAGGGATCATTTGAGAAAGATGTGGAGGAGTTTATGAAGATAATCAAGAAGAGTGACTACAAGATTGTAGACCAGTTGAATCAAACTCCGTCCAAGATTTCTATACTTTCACTGTTGATGTGCTCTGAGGCACACCGTAATGCCTTGCTGAAGATGTTGAATCTGGCTTACGTGCCTCAAGAGATTTCTGTCAATCAACTGGAGGGTGTGATGGCCAATGTGAGCACCAGACATGGTGTAGGTTTCACCAACCTGGACTTACCACCTGAAGGGCGAAACCATAACAAAGCCTTGCACATCACCATGGAGTGCAAGGGGGCAGTGTTATCTCACGTATTGGTAGACACCGGGTCGTCGTTGAATGTGTTGCCTAAGCAGATTCTGAGGAAGATTGATGCGGAAGGGTTTGTGCTTAATCCCAGTGACCTGATCGTTCGTGCTTTCGACGGATCCAAACGTTCTGTGTGTGGGGAAGTTACCTTGCCTGTGAAGATAGGTCCGGAGGTATTCGATATCATCTTCTATGTTATGGACATCCAGCCCGCCTATAGTTGTTTGTTGGGGCGTCCATGGATTCATGCAGCAGGGGCAGTCTCGTCGACTCTCCATCAGAAGCTCAAGTATGTCTGGAACGGTCAGATTGTGACTGTGTGCGGTGAAGAAGAGATTCTGGTGAGTCATCTATCCTCGTTCAAATATGTTGAGGTGGATGGCGAGATCCACGAAACCTTATGCCAAGCGTTTGAGACTGTGGCTCTTGAGAAAGTGGCGTACGCTGAGCAGAGAAAGCCGGGTGTTTCAATCACTTCTTACAAGCAGGCTAAGGAGGTTGTTGATTCTGGCAAAACTGAAGGCTGGGGCAAGATGGTGGATTTGCCGGTTAAAGAAGACAAATTTGGTGTTGGTTATGAGCCTCTCCGAGTAGAGCAGAATGGTCAAGCGGGTCCGAGTACTTTTACCAGCGCTGGGCTGATGAATCATGGCGACGTTTCTGCAACCGGTAGTGAAGACTGTGACAGTGACTGTAATCTGGACAACTGGGTTCGCCCGTGTGCACCAGGGGGGTCTATCAACAACTGGACGGCTGAAGAAGTGGTTCAAGTTACTCTTCTGACAGAGTAATTTTCTGTTGTTTTGTCATTTTGCATGAAAATCCTACGTTCTGCCCAAGGCGTAGTGATTCATTTTTGTAGGGCCTCATCATGTTTTAATGATTATCATTAATGAAGGACATTTTTTTGAACAAATTTTGTGATCCCTGTCTTTCTGTTTTCTGTTTTCACTTTTTTTCAAAACAATAAAAATGGCAATGTTTTTTGTTTTTGTGACTTTATTGAACTCTTTTTCTAAAACAAAGCATCAAACATGCAGAAGCGACCTTATGGCATTCACTATGAACAGTTCTGTTATGGCTCAGTATGATTTCGATAATCCCATCTACCAAGCTGAAGAGGAGAGTGAGGAAGGCTGTGAACTCCCTGCAGAATTGGCCAGACTACTGAAGCAAGAGGAAAGGGTCATCCAACCTCATCAGGAGGAGTTGGAAACTATTAATTTGGGTACCGAGGACGACAAAAGAGAAATCAAGATTGGGGCTGTTTTAGAGGACTCTGTCAAGAGGAGGCTGATTGAGATGCTGAGAGAATATGTGGAAGTGTTCGCCTGGTCGTATCAAGATATGCCTGGGTTAGATACAGATATTGTGATGCACCGATTACCTCTTAGGGAAGGATGTCCTTCGGTCAAGCAGAAGCTTCGTAGAACGAGTCCTGACATGGCAACTAAGATCAAGGAAGAGGTTCAGAAGCAGTGGGATGCAGGTTTTCTGGCTGTTACCAATTATCCACCGTGGGTGGCCAACATCGTTCCTGTGCCGAAGAAGGATGGTAAAGTCAGAATGTGTGTTGATTACCGGGATTTGAATAGAGCGAGTCCGAAAGATGATTTCCCATTACCTCACATTGATGTATTGGTTGATAATACGGCTCAATCCTCGGTATTCTCTTTCATGGATGGTTTCTCTGGATATAATCAGATCAAGATGGCGCCAGAAGACATGGAAAAGACAACATTCATTACACCTTGGGGCACGTTCTGCTATAAAGTGATGCCGTTTGGGCTAAAGAATGCTGGTGCTACCTATCAGAGGGCAATGACGACTCTTTTTCATGACATGATGCACAAAGAAATTGAAGTGTACGTAGATGATATGATTGCGAAGTCGCAGACAGAAGAGGAGCACCTGGTTAATTTGCAGAAGCTGTTTGACCGGTTGAGAAAGTTCAAGCTGAGGTTGAATCCGAACAAGTGTACGTTTGGGGTGAGATCAGGGAAGCTTTTAGGTTTCATTGTCAGTGAGAAAGGGATTGAGGTTGATCCAGCTAAAGTCAAAGCTATTCAGGAGATGCCTGAACCGAAAACGGAGAAGCAAGTCCGTGGGTTTTTAGGGAGGTTGAACTACATTGCAAGGTTCATATCTCATCTAACTGCTACATGTGAACCAATTTTCAAACTGCTTAGAAAGAATCAAGCGATCAAGTGGAATGATGATTGTCAGAAAGCTTTTAACAAGATTAAGGAGTATTTACAGAAACCTCCAATCCTTATACCTCCAGTTCCAGGGAGACCTCTGATAATGTACCTGTCGGTGACTGAGAACTCAATGGGGTGTGTATTGGGACAGCATGACGAGTCTGGTCGAAAAGAGCATGCCATATACTACCTTAGCAAAAAGTTTACCGACTGTGAAACAAGATATTCACTGCTCGAGAAAACTTGCTGTGCTTTGGCCTGGGCTGCTCGCCGACTAAGACAGTATATGTTGAACCATACTACCTTGTTGATTTCTAAGATGGATCCAGTGAAGTACATCTTTGAGAAACCAGCTCTCACCGGACGCGTTGCCCGTTGGCAGATGATCTTAACAGAATATGACATTCAGTACACGTCACAGAAGGCCATCAAAGGTAGTATTCTGTCAGACTACCTCGCCGAACAACCGATTGAAGATTACCAGCCTATGATGTTTGAATTCCCAGATGAGGACATCATGTATCTCAAGATGAAAGACGGCGAAGAACCTCTTGTCGAGGAAGGACCGGATCCTGATGACAAGTGGACACTGATGTTTGATGGGGCTGTGAATATGAACGGTAACGGTGTTGGGGCAGTGTTGATCAATCCTAAAGGTGCTCATATACCTTTTTCTGCCAGATTGACGTTTGACGTCACCAACAACGAAGCTGAGTATGAGGCTTGTATCATGGGGATAGAAGAAGCCATTGATCTGAGGATCAAAACTCTTGATATATTTGGAGATTCCGCTCTAGTGGTCAATCAAGTCAATGGAGATTGGAATACGAACCAGCCGCATTTGATTCCGTATAGAGATTACACCAGAAGAATACTGACATTCTTCAAGAAGGTGAAGTTGTATCATGTCCCCCGGGATGAGAATCAAATGGCGGATGCTTTAGCAACTTTGTCGTCCATGATCAAAGTTCATTGGTGGAATCATGTGCCACATGTTGCGGTGAATCGACTTGAGAGGCCTGCGTATGTGTTTGCAGCCGAGTCTGTCATGATTGATGAGAAGCCGTGGTATTATGACATCAAGAATTTCCTCAAGACTCAGGAGTATCCTGAAGGTGCGTCTAAGAATGACAAGAAAACCCTGAGGAGGCTAGCTGGAAGCTTCTATTTGAATCAGGATGATGTGCTGTATAAGAGAAACTTTGACATGGTCTTGCTCAGATGCGTGGACGGACCCGAGGCAGACATGTTAATGCAGGAAGTTCATGAAGGTTCCTTCGGTACTCATGCCGGTGGTCATGCAATGTCGAAGAAATTGCTGAGAGCTGGTTATTACTGGATGACTATGGAATCCGACTGTTTCAAGTATGCTCGGAAGTGCCATAAGTGTCAAATCTATGCTGATAAGGTGCACGTACCACCAAGCCCTCTGAACATCATGAATTCGCCTTGGCCGTTTGCCATGTGGGGCATTGATATGATTGGGAAGATTGAGCCTACTGCTTCGAATGGACATCGCTTCATCTTGGTTGCGATTGACTATTTCACCAAGTGGGTGGAAGCAGCTTCCTATGCTAACGTTACCAAACAAGTGGTTACCCGGTTCATCAAGAAAGAAATCATCTGTCGTTATGGAGTTCCTGAGAGAATCATTACTGACAATGGTTCGAATCTCAATAACAAGATGATGAAAGAGCTTTGTAAAGATTTCAAGATTGAACATCACAATTCTTCTCCTTACAGACCGAAGATGAATGGTGCTGTAGAAGCGGCAAACAAGAATATCAAGAAGATTGTGCAGAAGATGGTCGTTACGTACAAGGATTGGCATGAGATGCTGCCTTTCGCTTTGCATGGGTACCGTACCTCAGTACGTACGTCGACCGGGGCAACCCCTTACTCCCTTGTGTATGGTATGGAAGCTGTCCTACCTGTTGAAGTGGAGATTCCTTCTCTGAGAGTTTTATTGGATGTCAAGCTGGACGAAGCCGAGTGGATTCGAACAAGGTTTAACGAATTGAGCCTTATCGAGGAGAGACGGTTAGCAGCTGTATGCCATGGACAGTTGTATCAGAGAAGGATGAAGCGAGCCTTTGATCAGAAAGTGCGTCCTCGAAGCTATCAGATTGGTGATCTAGTTTTGAAGAGGATCCTCCCTCCCGGTACAGATAACAGGGGCAAGTGGACTCCTAACTATGAAGGTCCGTATGTTGTGAAGAAGGTCTTTTCCGGTGGAGCCTTGATGCTTACAACTATGGATGGTGAAGATTTTCCGTCTCCTGTCAACTCAGATGTAGTCAAAAAATACTTCGCATAAACTGACCCGCTGGACGAAAAGAATAAAAGAGTCCAGGCAAAAAATGGGCATCCCGGCGAACCAAAAAAAAAAACAAAAAGAAAAGGTTCGGGCAAAAATTAGGGATAAAATGAAAAATTTGTACACCCGGTAAGTCGAAAACCCGCGAGGGCGGCTTAGGCAAAAATGGGTATCCCGTTGGATTGAAAACCCGAAAGGGCGATCCAGGCAAAAGTTAGGGATTAAAGCGAAGACTACAGTCTGAGTTGTCTGTACTTCATCAAGCTTTATCGTCTGCCATCTCGAAAGATGTGATCCGTCCAGTCATTCTTCTCAGAAAGCAAGGAATTGGGAGGAAAACTGATGATCTGTGAGTTATAACAGAATTGGGGAAATAGTGGATGCCGTGTTCACATTGCCATTAGGATAGATTTTTCCTTTTGTACGCAATTAACTCTTTCTAGGAATTGCTTCTTAATGTATTTGCCTTTTCAGGCACATTTTCAATCAATAAAAAGTTGTTATTCAGATAAATAGCTCTTGTTTTTATTTTTACTGTTTTGTTTGCAAAATGTCCGAATTTTTGATAAGCATTGCATATAAAGAACATGAAGGCTACACAACAATGTGCAGAATGATAAAACATTTGAAAATCATTTTGAATGTTGAGGACACTTGAGCGTATCTTGTCCATGTATCCCCTGGGGGCATTTTATTGTGCTGTTTTTCAGGTTGGCATCTATGAGGACGTTTCCTCAATAGATATTCTCCCCAAGCAAGTTTGGAAGCTATCAGAGCTATTTTTCCCCTGCGAAGACGTCTGTGGATAGTGCCTTCTATTCCCCAACAGATCTAAGGATTGCCTATCCCCAGCAGGCCTGTACTTGCCGATTTCCTCCCCGAGTGAGGCAGTTCACTGAAATTTATCTCCAGCATTTATCCTATCTGTGGACTGAAAGGGTATCCCCAACGGAGTTTACTTTTTCCCAGCAGCAGTGTTATTCTTCAACATGAGTATGAAGTCGCTTTGCCATTCCCCAAGCAAAATTCCCCGCAGAGTATTTCCTCAGTCAGAGCTTCCCCACAGAGTCAGAGTATCTGATCATTTCGGCTCCCTAACCAGGGTTCATTTGCATTTTGCATGTAGTAATCATTGCATCCTCAAAAATTGCGTAGCATTCCCATTCAATATGGAGCATTACGCCATAGAAAAATTCAAAAATATGCATTCATATGTTAACTTCACCAGACCGTATCCCCGGCAGAGGCGGATCATTTCATTCGACATCAGCACAGCAAGACTGCTACAGTTGCTCTTGACAGCATTCAGAATTGTTTATTCCCCCACAGAGGTTTATTTCCTCACCCGATGGCCACAGAGGTTTATTTCCTCACCCGATGGTGATAGAGGTTTATTTCCTCACCCGATGGTGACAGAAAGTTGTTTCTCCCCAGTGAGACCCTCCAGCAAGTGATCAGCCTTGCATCAGCATATCCCAGATATTGTACTTTGTGATACCAGTAAGTGTCATGTCAGTACCCACGTGTGTTTCTTTTGGTGTCGGTAAACGCCATTGTTTCGGTGTCGGTAAACATCGAGTTTCACCCAGTCATCGGTAAATGTCTGGTCATTTTTTTGGTGTCGGTAAACGCCATTGCTTCGGTGTCGGTAAACATCGAGTCTCATCCAGTCATCGGTAAATGTCTGGTCATTTTTTGGTGTCGGTAAACGCCATTGTTTCGGTGTCGGTAAACATCGAGTCTCACCCAGTCATCAGTAAATGTCTGGTCATCATTTTCGGTGTCGGTAAACATCGAGTCTTTTCCTCAGTCATCGGTAAATGTCTGATAATTCCCCAGCTAGAAATCCCCAGTAGAGTCATCTGTAAATGTCCTATCTGGTTTCCAGTTGCAAATATTTGTATCTCCCCAATAAATTTCTCATTCCCAGTCATCAGTAAATGTCTGGTCATTTCTTTGGATGTCGGTAAACATCATCTTTCGATGTCGGTAAACATCGAGTCTCATCCCAGTCATCGGTAAAGGTCTGGTCATTCTTTTGATGTCGGTAAACATCAGTTTTCGGCGAACAAGAAACGTCGGTAAACGTCTTATCT
This sequence comes from Lathyrus oleraceus, assembly GCF_024323335.1. Taxonomy (NCBI): domain Eukaryota; kingdom Viridiplantae; phylum Streptophyta; class Magnoliopsida; order Fabales; family Fabaceae; genus Lathyrus; species Lathyrus oleraceus. Next base: position 177,894,250 of record NC_066581.1, read on the forward strand.
GGTATCACCACAAGGATTTTATTCCTCCCCAAGTGGAGATGCCATCGGTAAATGGCCCCGTTTTTCTTCGATATCGGTAAATATCGAATTCCCAGTTGCATCAGCCATCGGTAAATGGTCTTGCCAAGTTGACATCGGTAAATGTCAAGATTCTTTGAAGCCACCATCGGTAAATGGTCTTGCTTCCTTTCTGCATCAAATTTCGTTTCCCAGCAGTCATCGGTAAATGGCCTGGCTGAAGTTGATATCGGTAAATATCAAGGTCCCAGTTTTAACCATCGGTAAATGGTTTTGCTTTTCAGAAGTTTGTTTTCCCCAGCCGCCATCGGTAAATGGTCGTGCTGACGTTGATATCGGTAAATATCAAATTTCCAGTTTCTAACCATCGGTAAATGGTTTTGCTTTTTCTGAAGCTGTCATGCAGTTTGTCATCGGTAAGTGACGTGGTTCTTTGGTATCATATCCAGTCTGTGCAAATTCTACGGTTCTTTGGTATTCAATCCCTGTTTACCCTGAAAGTCTGACAGCCGTTGCTATCATCCGTTCGGGTTCCCAGCTGATTGAATAGGGGCAGCTGTAGCACCTCAAATTTGCACCTATCATTATGCATACATTTTCATATTAGGTCATAGCATGTCATGGCCCATTGCATAGCATTGCATTGTTCCCAGTTGCCTCAAGTGCAAGCAATCAAGAATTAGGTCAGACTAATCTCCTGATCAGTCAATCAAGCAAGCAAAGGAATTTCTCATTGAACCAAGGCCTTGGGGATTGTCCAACAAGTTCTCATGGTTTGGAGGTCTATTTGAAGTATTTTTGGTCAAGGGTTGAGGGCTCAGAGGTCAGCAGTTCATACACAGACAGTCAAAAGCCCTAGAAAGTCAACTGTCAGTCAAAGCAGTGGATGATGGTCATTCTTGTGGAATTTGGGCACCATGACCAATAATCAAGAGTTCATACAACTTGGGACATCATTTGAAGTCAAATTCTCAAGGAATTAGGGTTTGGAATTCATCAGTCAATGCATAATCAGTCAGAAACCCTAAAAGTCAACTGTTGGTTGGAATTGGTTTGTGGGAGTTCATTCATGTCCAAATAGTCATCATATATCATGCCAAACACAATCATGGAAGAATTTGAAGCCAGATCAAAAATTTCCCAAAACGGAAACTGGGCCTGTAACTGAAACCTGCCATAAATGGAAAGTCTTGATCCTCAAACCTACATTTTGATACAAGCCTCAAATGAATTTTTGCCCAACATGAAAGTTGAAGATCTTGTTCTCCCATTTCCAAAAAGTCCTAGAACTCTCAATTCCCATGTGTGGTTGGCAAGTTATGATCGAATCGATTTCAGAAAATCTTGAACTTCAAAGGGCCATATCTCCCAAACCGTTTGGCCAATTTTGGTGGGGTTTTTTCCTACAAGTCACATTTGATCCCCTCTTTCCAAAAATATAAATTTCATGAGCCAAAACTTCACCAATCAAAATGGCATATTTTGACCTTTTTCATTTAAATATAAGTTTGACCAAGAGTTGACTTTTTGACTCAAACATTTTTTCAACATTTGGCCAATTGGAACAGCTCATAAATGTCATTTAGAATGTGTTTGTAAAGTCAAAATATGCAGCACATGTGAATCATACTTGGTTGCTTGAATTATAAGAAAGGTACAAATGCATCATGCTTGTCCATACTTGTCCATGCCTTGCCTTGTACCTCAAAAGGACAGCAATTATGCAGCATTTCTTCTGTCATTAAAGCCTCATTATGCAGCCAAACAATCAATTGTACATATGGCCATGTCCTAATTGCTTAAAATTTGGAAAGTGAAGGTACTTGGCAACCATTCCACACCATACTTCCACAACCATGCTTTTACCACATCACAAAGCAGATTTTGTGGATCACATTTTCCTGTCATTCTGAGGACTACTGGCTGCACAATGCCACAGCTCCATACCATGCCTTGCCACCAAAAACAACAGTTAATAGCAGGTTTTAAAAACAGGTTTTTCTGTCATTAGAAAACATAGCAGCAGCAGCAGCAGTTTATACATGGGGGACACTACATTCATCATAACCCTGCAATTTCTGCATACTATCCTGTATATCCTTCACAGCAACAGCCCCATCATCAGGTTTACTATGTTCCTGCAAGACAGCCACAAGCTTACAATCTTCCTGTGCAGCAGGCTAATATAGGGGATTCTGCCACGACCATGTCTTCGAGTAGACCCCAAAATCCTCCAAACCCTATTACACTGGTTCAACCAAATGCAGCTTACAACCCCATTAGAAATGCCCCTACCAAAAACAGAAATGACAGCAGCTGCTTACAGAGCTGCAACTTCAGGCAACCCTCAATTTGTACAAGTTCCTACAGCCCAGCATTAGCAGCATACCACAACACCTTCACTTATTTTTCCAACCAAAACTCTTGATCACTTGCATTTGATTCATCTGTCTAAACTCCCAGCAGACCAACCTTGCCTTGCTAGCATGGCATAAAACCTGCAACCAACAAACCAACATTGGCTCTCTCACACTCTATCCAAACTCAAAAAAAAACCTCTCACTTTGTTTGTGCATTTTTCTGTCCAAACCTTGTCCACAATAGACCAACTTTACTTTGCTTAATAACAGGACTGCCTCACCAAAAAAACCTGTCCAATTCCAACATTGCCTTGCCAACTTCTAAACCTAGCAACTTTGCTTTGGCCCCTGTGGAAATTTTCCTGTCAAACCCTGCTACTATCATCCAACACAACAAAACCTTGTACTCTAAAAATCCATCTTTGCATTTTTCAACTGGCTGTCAAAAACAAAACCTGTCAAGTCCTAAATCAACAAACTAAGGCTGGCTTGAACACCTTGGCATCACTATTTTTCTGCCAACACAACCAACTGCTAGCAGCCACACAAACCACTTGGCCTGAACAAAACCTCACTCTCTCTCAAATCCATTTTTTGGCCATTTTCCAAAGTTCTTCCCAAACTCCATAGAACATGACCTGCCTTTGTTTGCAATACCATATACCATCATTATAGAGTTCACTGCAAGCTTGTTTTGACCACTGTGAAGCTTTTCGAATTTGTCTTCATCAAAACTCATACATGACAATTCATGATTAGAAGAAGTTGGAATACCATTGAGCCATCTTCTTTCATCCACTCTTCAACTGGAGCTCTTTGGAACTGCTGTTTATGCTTTTCATAGCTAAAAAACCATCGTCCCAGTTCTGCCATGGATTGAAGGTTAGAAACTTATTTTCAAAATTCATGAAATGATGTTTTGTTTTATGTATATCTCACTGCCATGAACACTCTGGACCTTTTGTTTTCGATTTTTATTAAGATTTGGTTGAGTTAGCTTTGATTTATGTTTGTGACATCAAGTTTGTTTGCTTCGATTCATGCTGACCATGGCGCTTTGTTGCAATTGATTCTTGAGTCCATAAAGTATGAAGTAGGAACTAGGGTTTGGTGTGTTTGTTTCTGATTTTCACGAATGTTGTTCATGACCTGAGATTCATCGTGTTTGAGTTTGAGCTGCCCAGAATTTCCTTTTCCCTGCGTGTTACTGTAGCTTATTTAGGGTTTAGTTAATGAATGAAGGCCATTTACTGTGCATTCCCGTAACAGCCAATGAAAATATTTGGATGCCGTGCCTTATGCTGTGTCGTTTTGATAAGTGAAGGCAATATTTACATTTGTGCCATCGGTCAACTTATGTTGACTTGCCATGCCCTGTTATTTGTTCATGTTGTATCCAATTAATCACTCATCTTCAACAATTAATTTCTCTCTCCATTTTCACCCAAAATCATGAGATTTTTTCCATCATCTTCACAAGAGTGTCCTCTATTTTATTGTGATTTTTAATTAAATTTTAACTGGCTGGATTTTAAATAATAATTGGTTTCCTAACATGTATGCCAAATTGATACATTGTGCCATTTCAATTGTGAGATACTCATGTTGCATCCTTTGACTTTGAAACTTTTTGTGGTGAAACTAGACTCATTGACCTTCATTTCCATATAAGGTTTGTGCATTTATCATTTGTGGATTGAGAGTTATGATTTTCTGAAGTTATGTGTTACATTTGGTTCTATGCCATGATCATGCATTTTCCCAATTTTTGTTCACATGCTTCCTCTTCTCCAAATCACTTGAAATTTTGCATGGATGTTCTTTCACATGTCTAGTTTGTGTATGAATTTTCTTGGAATTAATCTTGCTGTTTTCCATTTGATTGAGAATTTTCTTCCATATTTGGTCATTTGTTGACTTTTTGTGCTATGCCTTGCCAAATCTTTTGTGAAATTCTCAAATCTTATTGTATGATCATGAAATTTCATATGTGATAACTAGACATCTCAAGCTTTGCATTGGTGTTAATCTCATTCATTTCTCTTCTGTTTTCAAATTGATATGATTTTTTGAAGTTGACCCATGCTTGTTGACTTTCACCATGCTTACTTGAATGTACTTTGACTTTCTGATTTTCATTGACTGCCTTCCACTTGTCCAAATGGGGTGAAATTTGACATGCTTACCATGCTATGTGTTAGGTTTGATCATGATTTATTTGGTGATTTTTGGAAAAGGTTTAGATTGCTTTTGATGCAAGTCTTGCTGTTGACTTCTATGAGCTTCTGTTTGCCATGTTTTGACCTAAATGGTTCATGAAATGATGATGATGATTAATATGAATGTGAACCCAATTGGTTTTGTTTCCTAATTGTTTGAACATGATTTTGGATACTTACCCCTTGCTGTTTGGACTTTCTCATTCACTTTTGACCCTAGGTTAGCCCTAGTGGTCCTGTTACTCACCTTTGAGTTTGTGATTTCAGGTTGACCATCAAATGGCCATTGAGACCAATTCTTTTGACTGAGCTTGCTTGAATATTGTGTCTAACCTCTTTGTTTTGTAGGTGGCTTGGCTCACATGCCTTAAGCCTTGTGCCTTGCACATCCATGTGCCTCTAATGGACTGTTGGTGTCTGTTTCTGTCTGTCTTGTTTGAAGTTGCATACTAACATCTGCTTGACTGTTTCAGGTGCTTTAGTTGCTTAGTTCCTTGTGAACTTTTTGCTTTGCTTTGCTTGTATAAGCAATTTGCATTGAGGTATGTCTCTTTTACTTCATGTAGTCTGGAAGACCTGGCCTGTTACTTGGCCAGGCACCTGTCTGAAGTCCTCCTTAAGAGGCAATGTTTGTGGATGTTTACTTTTGTCCCTGCATAGAGTCAAAGTCCTCCTAAGAGAAGAGGCAATTGGTGGAAGGTAGGGATATGCAATCTATCCCCCACTATTCAGTGTGTCATCCGCTTTGCTCACACCACTGTGTTGATGCATTGCAGATACAAACCCAAGATCTTGTACAATTGTACAGTTGAGTCAGTTAATGTGTAGAAGGGTTCCCACTTTCTGAACCCACACATTCTTGTCTTGAGCTCTCCCAGGCCAGGGATAAGAGCTGTGAGGTCTCATCCTCACTTCATCCTTTCATCTGCTTCACCTTAGTCTCTCAATGGCAAGGTTAAGAGCACATTCACCCCATTCCAGAGGTTTGTTTGTTGAGGTTGATATGACCCCTTGACTAAAACCTAACCCTTGTTTGAGCCACTTGTTTGTGTATAGCGTGTGCTATCTGTGCTTGTAGGATTGTTTGACTTGCTTCCTGTGCAAGTTAGGATAGTTTGACTTGCTTCCTGTGCAAGTTAGGATTAGTTTAGACTTGCTTCCTGTGCAAGTTAAGTGTGTGTGGCTTGCTCCCTGTGTGAGCCATACTTAGGATAGGTTGGCCCTTGTGCCAGTTAGCTAGAAACCTTAACTTAGGGATGATTTGCATGATAACATCTAGGCTCGAGTCGTAGTCTCCCTAGTTGTGTCTCCCTCTGTTATCTGGTTAGGCTAGTCCTTTATCCCTGCGTAGGGGAACTACATCGCCCTGATCTTCACACCAGATGAAGTATGTAGGCAGGAGATTGAGCTGATCTCTCCGGGCGCCCTTTTTCTTTTTGTGTGTGTTGTCTGACAGTTGCTAGGCTCGAGTGCCTGACTCCTTAGCAATCTGTTGTCTGTTTGTTTGAGTGTGTGCTTGACAGTTATAGGCTGAGTCCCCGACTCCCTATTAACTTATTATGTTGTCGTGTGCTTGGAAGCCGATGTAAGTCCATCGAGTGGCATTTGGGTTCCAGTGTGTGTGTGTTTTGGTTCGGATGCTGATGTAAGTCCAGCAATTGGCATTCAGGCTCCACGTTTGCCTTTTTGTGTGTTTTGGTTCGGATGCTGACATAAGTCCAGTGATTGGCAGTCGGGCTCCACGTTTGCCTGTGTTTTGTTTGTTCGTGTGCGTGTTAGCCGAGCTACGAATGCTCTGATTCTTCTCTCGTCCGAGAAGATACGTATGCATAGGATGCGATATCCTAGCGAGCATGTGTTGTTTCCCCAGTCCGAACTACTTGGACTCTGATGTCTATACCTGATAGACTAAGTAGGCCCAGGATGCGACATCCTGCCGAGTCCAGTTTCAGTCAGTCTCTTTCGTTTCTTTCAGCCAGTGTGTGTGAATATTTGAGCAGTGTTTAGCAACCAATTTCCTTTCTAGCGTGCGTGGATCCCGTAGAGTACTATGGATGCGTAGGGGTGCTAATACCTTCCCTTCGCATAACCGACTCCCGAACCCATTCTCTTTGGTCGCGAGACCATGTCTTTTCCCAGGTTTACTCTGAGCGTTTCCTTTCCCTCTTTTGGGATAAATAACGCACGGTGGCGGCTCTGTTGTTCTTTCTTTTCCCGCCGGTTTTTCGCGCGATGCGACAATATCCACCCTTAGGAATGAGTGAGATGAATCCTTCCTTGCAAATGTGACACACAACAACCAGAACCCATGTGACACCGGTCAACAGCCAACCAGACCCTAGGCTGACCAAACGTGTGGAGGTTAATCAAATCTCCCCCTCAAATTAACAATCATGGAAACTCCACACCAATATCCATGCATTGTACCCAAATGTCTCAACATGACATACACCATCCCTACCAGTGGCAACTAACTCTATGAGTTATGCCTATACATACTTCAATCACACCAATCAGACTCCAGCTGACCATAAGTACTAGTGACACCAAAGCAACACCTGTTGATAGTAGATATGCATTTCCAGAGCATACTACCTCAACCAACCTCTGAATCTTCATATTCTCACTCCTTGAAAGAACTGCCACTTCTGAGCGTGGTGTTTGAATAACAAGATTCATGGTCCCAATCCTCTTAAATGAAATAGCAATCAGGTTACTGATGCGTGTTTTTCGCAAGTGTACGAATCACGTCAAAGTAATATAAAAGATTATCGAATCCACAGAGACCAAGTGTCAATCTATCAAACCTGTTGTTATGGTGTGTATCTAAGGCAACTATTTTTAAGGGTTTTAATAAGGGTGCAATGGTAAATAAAATTATAATTTTAAATAATAAATAAAGACAGGCTCGAATGTAATTCACGCAATCAATGATAATCCAGTACTTGTTAGTGGAACTACTTATGGGCAATGTTTTCTCCTTTGAAAAGAACTAATTTAACAGGAACTGTCGCTTTCGCGTATTCAGAACCGAGTTGTACTCTCTAATCAACCCCTCCTATTGTCACGGATAAAAAGGTGCGTACTGCGTTAGAGTAGTAAACCTATTTTTAAGAAATATAGTATCTTAACTAAGTTGAAAAGTATTTTAACCTGGACTTCTTAGCAAAAAGAGGTTCTTACGAACCAGAGTTTAAACTTCCTAACGCGTCCGAAAATCGTTTTAAAATCTCTTTTCTTTTTAATCTAAAATCTCCTAATAAACTAGACAAAGCGCTTTTGGCTGTTTTTGAAATAGTTAAAAACAATTACTTGAATTGAAAGATAAAATAGCCCTTAGGTGTTTCCACGAACAATTATACTGATTACTGGTTTAATTACGATCCTTACATTCTAACCTTTATAGAATTAGTTAGACATGATAAAGTAAATATTCTTTTTATAGTTTTTCATAAAAGTTTAAAGCGAGTGCGGATAATAAACAAAGTAAAGTGCGAGTGCAGGAAATAAACAACGTAAATGTGCGAGTGCAGGAAATAAACAACGTAAATGTGCGAGTGCAGGAAATAAACAACGTAAATGTGCGAGTGCAGGAAATAAACAACGTAAATGTGCGAGTGCAGGAAATAAATAAAAGTAAAATACGAACTTGAATTAAAATGGCGGCAGGATTAACTTCCTCCAGAGTGCTCCAAAACTCGAACCACAGACAGATTACAGACTCGATCACTCGATTGCAGAGGCACCCCGATGTGGAATGGCAACTGCTTTATAACTGATATATGCCTAGAGAATTCTAATTCTGGATGAAGAAAAACGAAAATCTAAGGTCCTATTTATAGTAAAAACTGAAAGCATGAAATGACAGGGACGCCCCTCCACTAAAAAGTGGAGGTTACTGATTTTGGCCTTGTGGCGCCCGCCACAGGCCTATGGCGCCCGCCATGGTCCCTACAGGGGATGATGGAGTGGGGATCGTGGGTCTTGGCGGTTGAGGAGTGGTCTTGAGACGTGGCCACGTCATGGCTAACCCCATGGCGCCCGCCACGGTGGGTGCCGTAAGTGCAAAACGCTGAATTTCTAGGTTTTCGCCCGTTTTCACTCCTTTTTCGCTCCTTTTCCCGATTCAAGCTCCGATTATTATAAAACCTGAAAACATAAGAAAACAAAGAAATAACAAAGCAAAACAACAATAAAAGCTAAGAATGCATGCGAAATCGGAGTCAAAAATACGGTGAATTTTAGTGTGATCAAATTCTCCCACACTTAAACCTTTGCTTGTCCTCAAGCAAACATTAAAGCTTAAGAAAATATGGTGTCAACACTTGTCTTTGGGCTAAAGGGATTCTAAGTTCAAGTCAGGATGCAGTGACAGATACTAACTAAGTGAACCAAGGGTACCATAGTAACACAAACACAAACTTCAATCCTATATTAACCACTCCATATCATCCCACAATACCTAGGCCTATCTTCTCATCTTTTTTGTGTCCTTTTCATTCAGGCGCAATCACATTAAGCCCGTTATCTGTACATGCTTCATAGTAGAGTGACCGGTTAGTGATTCTGATCCATAACATAAGGTTTCTGGCACATAAGCATGTGTAAACCTGTTTTATTTCGCCTAAATGTAGCTGCGGGGGGATCGGATCATAATCCGCCCTACCAAGTTCAGTGCCAGATACCTCTGAACCAACTAACAATAGGTGACTTGCAAAAAATTTTTTTTTTTTTTTTTTTTTTTTTTTTTTTTTTATAGCACTGGATCATTCACTTATGTTCATCGGCCCCCTACGTAGAGCATGCTTAAGCCGGAGCTGACTGCTAAGATAAACTACTTAGGACAATTTTTAAAATGATAGTAAAGGCCAAGGTGGTGAGGTTTAGGAGTGATTCCTATATTCAAGAGGTCTATGGTGCTAAAATGGTTCTGATGTTTCAAAAAGTTGACCTAGGTCACTACATCCTAATCTAAACCTGTCCCAAAGCCCAAAAAACATGTGAAACAACATCATTTTCTTTTTTTAAAAATTTTCTGGTAAGGCTAAGGAAATGGGAAAAAATGAAGATGAACTAAAAAGACACTATACTGGTGACTCGTCAGACTCATGCATTATCTAAGAAAATTAAATTACTGAAAGGAAATAACTGAAAGGAAATAATTAACTAAAAAGGGAAATGACAGAAAGCAATAAAATCCCCTCCCACACTTAGATCGAACATTGTCCCCAATGTTTCGAAATAAGATAAGGGGGGTAACCTGAAAAAGACTACTGAGGAGGGGCACTGGTGCCTTCGCCGTCCTGATGTGATGGTCTGGAACGACGGGATCTACTACGATGCTGGTCCCTCCGGTCGAGTCGTGCTGATAAAGCAGCCTGAGCACTCCGAACCTCTCGAAGGTTACCTAAGATGGAACCCTGAGTGGCCTCGACAAGCTGGTAGTGTTGGCTGTTGAACTCTCTCTGACGGTTCTGCTCTAATGAGATATCGTTCAAGGTACGGCAAACGTTGCTATAGGCACTATCCGAAACCAATCGCGATTGTTGCATGAAGCTCATATTGTCCGTCAGCTGCTGTGAAATAGTAGAGAGAAGGCCATCACGCCTTTCTTCTCTAGCTGTCATATCACGCCACATCTCCTCGGTGACATGGAATCCAGGAGCAGTACCTGCAACAGGGTTAGAGGAAGATGGTGCGGTGTGTGACTGTGAAGGACGATGGGGGGACATGTGAGGGATGGGAGACTGCTCTCTCCGATCATACTCATCATCAGTGTCATGTGCCTCCCCATCGGGAATATTAGGAGGAAGTGGACCCAAAACACGTGGAGCATTAAGATCATAGGTCCAGTTCCTTTCATCACGTACATCAGTACGTCTACTGCATGGTAAAGCAACAGATGGGATAGCTACCCCATGAACCATCAACTCATAACCACCTTCTCTCCTTGCTCGGCACAATTTCATGTCTTTCAGAAATTTTAAATTAATTGTGCGAGGAGGTAGTGGTTCAAGTGTAGCTATCTCATCGTTCAGGCCAAGAGCCCGAGCAATATACGTAACAAGCCCTCCAAAAACAATCGGTCCTGTTTTGTTAGTAAATAAAGTCATATGAGCAAGCATAAACGGGACCGGATTGATGTGGGTTCTAGTGAGGCATCCTTGCAAAAATAGGAGTTCACGAGCATTTACCTTGTTTGGACTTTCCCGGCCAAAAATAGTACATGCCAAAAGAAGTCTAAAAACTCTTACGGCCGGGTTGTGAATGGTCGACGCAAGTATCCCTTCGAAAGAATTAATTGAAGAACTTGAAAGCCTTTGCCAGAAGGTAAATACCTCGGCCGACCACTCCGCATCCAAAGGTGCCTCACAAATTGCACCTTCCCTATGAGGGATTCCTAACAAACCTGCTAGATTGTCGGTACTGAATTCATACTCAATTCCGAACAGTCTAAAAATAACAGTACCAACAGTGCTAGCAGTGTTAGGACTGACAGTGTATATTAAAGAACTCAAAAACTCGGTTGTCAGTCGCTCATAGGTAGGTTCCTGATTAATGAAAATATTATGCAAGCCTAGAAATTCTAATAAATTAAAAACACTATGATAAATACCCAAAGCATACAGACAGTTATCGTCGACGTACCTAGTCGAGAGAATTTCTCGACTTTGAAGCCTCTGAATAATTTTCCGTTGCCTTTCGCCCGGTCTTCCATCACGAAGAAGAAATCCGTTGAACTCCATTGTTGAATGCTCCTTAGGTAGTGAAAATGGTAGAAAAAGTGGTTTATGAGGGAATGATAAAGTTTTGATTTTTTTGGTTTTTTTGATGGATGAAAATGGAAATGGATGTTGGATATGTTTTATGGATGGTGGGTATTTTGGAAATGAGGGAGCTTTAATGGGGTTCAAGGAGGATTTGGAAGGTTGGAAAAATGGGTTTTTGGTGAAGAAAGGGATGAAAATGGTGGAAATGGGGATTCAGCCCCGTACTTGTTGTTGGTACGGTGTGGCGCCCGCCACAGGGCCTATGGCGCCCGCCACAAGGCCAATTCCTGGGCCTTGTGGTTTGGATCCTCCTTTTGGGCCTTCTTGCACCTTTGTCTTCCGGGGGGTCTGAATAGCGTTTTTCTTCTTCTTTTCAAGGCTTGAGGCTTGCATATTTTTTTGTAAAGACAAAAATGAAAATATTTTTGTCTTATGTTTTTTTTTCTTTGCACGACAAAAAAAATAATAAAATAATTAAAGAAACAAAAGAAAAAGAAAAAGTTAACATTAGTGCATAATATGTATATATATAAGAAATTCAGAGTGCATGAAAATATAAAAGCTGCAGTAAAGTAAAATATGTCTGGAAATGCGATAAATAAAATACTAGGGTAATGCTGTCAGGGTAGAATGAGTCATGTGGTAGGCGTCTTTTCCTGGCTTGATCCACGAAACTCAGCTATCTCCCTCCGAAGCTCTTCAATCGCCTGATGTAGAGCATCGGTCTCTGAGGCATGAGTGAGATCAGAAACCTGCATCTGTAACTCTAAGTCTGCCACTTCCTGCTTGAGCAGGGCAGTCTCCTTACGGAGCTCATAAATCTGTGTTTGTAGGTCAGGTGGCTGCAGAGACAAATTGTTAGACATAACAGTGATCTGGGGAGTAAGAGGTGTAGGAGTGTACTCAGCGGCGGGAGGCGATTTCGGCTCTTCGACAGTCTCTCCATAACCCTCTAGAGCATAACTCCAATTTTCAGGATCATGGACACTGGTCATCAGCTGATCTGGTAATGTGAAATAGTGTATCGCTTCGCCGTCGATCAGCAGTCTAAACATGTTGGGCTCAAAAAAAACCCTCCTCATCAGTCCTCTATCAAGACAAAAATCAATATCCAGGGTGGTGTAGAAGCAGAAGGTCCTGAGGTGCAATAACTTGCGAGACAGACCCAATGCAGTAGCAATCTGTGTAACAATCCCACCGACATGGATGATGCCTACGGATGATCTGGCAACACTAGCCAAGCCCTTTAACAGAAAGTTGCCACAAGCAACAGGGCGAGACTGAGTCGCACAAAACAGTAGGAAAATCTCCTCTTCACTTAGCAGTGTCTCTGTATCTGGAAAACCTAGGAAAGAATGTGCTAGAATCATCTGGAAGTACCTCAATGCAGGGTTGTGGATTACCTGAGAAAACTGGGTAGAAGGATCTTGGCTCCCTCCGCCGGATATTTTAGTCCAAAACTTTTCCACTTCTCTGCTCATAAAATACCCCATCGGTGTATCTGGAATAGCATCAGGAGTAGTCTGGAAACCTAGCAAATCACCAAACTCCTTGTGAGAGAATGAGTAGTCAATCCCGAACAACCTGAAAACAGCGAGTCCATCGGGTCCAGCCCAGGGGTCATAATGAAACGAGCTGAGGAACTCAAGAGTCAAGTTCCTATAAGTGTTGTTCCTGTAGTCAAACTGTTCCCACTGGAGTTGATGGCATAAAAATCTGACGCTTGGCTCTATCCCCAAGGCATCCATGCAGTCATGGTCAGGGTACCTGGTAGGAGCCATAGGGCGTCTCATGTGAACATAGTAACGCTCTCTCTGTGCATCATCTCTAAAGGCCACGTGCATGTCATCAGGGTTCTGCATTCTGTACAAGGTTAGCAAACAAGTCCTGTAAGCACATAAAACATTCAATCGTTAGTCCTGACATAATAATAATAATATAAACAAAATAAAGTAAAAGTAAAAAATAAAAAGTACAAAAATAAGAAAAACCATGGGTTGCCTCCCATGCAGCGCTTGTTTAACGTCATTAGCTCGACGACCGATATTTAAACATCATTGGAAGGATATGGTGGATCACTCAGAGTATGGCAGGTGTATGTTGTCGGGATGTCACCTCCTTCGTAGGGCTTCAACCTCTGTCCATTGACGATGAACGGTTTACATGTCTGGTTCTTGATTTCAATAGCACCGGATCTCAGGATCTTAGATACTTCGAAAGGGCCAGTCCATCTCGAACGGAGTTTACCTGGAAAAAGTCGTAACCTAGAATCGAACAGGAGAACAGGATCGCCTATTTTGAAGTCTCTTCTTATGATTCTTTTGTCATGCCAAGCTTTTGTTCTTTCTTTGTATATGATGGCATTTTCGTAGGCAGATTGTCTGAGCTCTTCTAATTTGTGGATGTCAAGGATACGTTTCTCACCAGCTGTCAAGTAATCCAAATTCAAAGTTTTGATGGCCCAATAGGCCTTATGTTCCAATTCAAAAGGTAAGTGACATGATTTTCCATAGACCAGTTGATAAGGGGTTGTTCCTATAGGAGTTTTGAAAGCGGTTCTATAGGCCCATAATGCTTCTTGAAGTTTCTGTGACCAATCCTTTCTAGATATAGAGACAGTCTTCTCGAGGATTTGTTTTATCTCCCTATTAGATACTTCCACTTGTCCATTGGTCTGTGGGTGGTATGGTGTTGCTACTCTATGCTTAACTCCATACTTGCTTAAAAGTTTATCAAATATTCTCGATATGAAGTGCGATCCTCCATCGCTTATGACTAAACGGGGTGTTCCAAACCTGGGAAATATATAATTTTTGAATAATTTGATGACTACTCTGGTGTCGTTTGTGGGTGCGGCGATAGCTTCAATCCATTTAGACACGTAGTCAACAGCTACTAAGATGTACTGATTTCCAAAAGATGGTGGGAACGGTCCCATAAAGTCTATACCCCATACGTCGAAGAGTTCTACTTCTTGGATATTTCTTAACGGCATTTCATTACGTCTTGAAATATTTCCTGTGCGTTGGCATCTATCACACTTGACAATGAAAGCATGGACATCACGCCACATAGTAGGCCAGAATAGGCCAGCTTGAAGAATCTTGGCGTAGGTCTTAGATGTGCTTGCATGTCCACCATAGGGTGCAGAGTGACAATGCTCAATTATATTATTTACCTCTTCTTCTGGAACACAACGGCGGAAAATGCCATCTTTACCTCTCTTGAAAAGAAATGGTTCGTCCCAATAGAAGTTTCTCACATCACTATAGAACTTCTTCTTCCGGTGGTAGTTTAGATCAGGGGGTATGATGTCAGCGGCTAGATAATTAACAAAGTCTGCATACCAAGGTACATCACTTATGGCTAAGGATTTTTGAAAATGCTCATGAGGGTCTGGGTTATCTTCTTCAATGGTTTCTAGTTGGGCTATCAGTCTATCATAGGCAAAATCGTCATTTATGGGAACTGGATCAGGTTTCAGGTATTCTAGCCTAGATAGGTGATCAGCTACCACATTATCAGTGCCTTTCTTATCACGGATATCCAAATCAAACTCTTGCAGTAATAGAATCCATCGAAGTAACCTAGGCTTGGCATCCTTTTTGCTTAGTAAGTAACGAATGGCAGCATGGTCGGTATAAACTATAATCTTGGCTCCTACTAGATAAGATCTAAATTTGTCTATTGCAAAAACTACAGCTAGGAGCTCTTTTTCGGTTGTTGCGTAATTGAGCTGTGCAGCGTCTAGGGTTCTACTGGCATAATAAATCACATGTAACTTCTTATCTTTTCTCTGACCTAGAACGGCTCCAACAGCGTAATCACTGGCGTCACACATTATCTCAAACGGTTCTGACCAATCAGGGGGTTTCATTATAGGTGCTGAAGTCAGAGCTTCCTTCAGAAGATTAAATGCTTCAGTACATTTTTCATCGAAGATAAATTCAGCATCTTTCATTAAAAGACCAGTTAAGGGCTTTGTTATTTTGGAGAAATCTTTGATGAAACGTCGGTAAAATCCGGCATGTCCAAGAAAACTTCTTATCTCCCTGATAGTCTTCGGCGGTTTTAGATTCTCTATGACTTCTATTTTTGCTTTATCTACCTCTATACCTTTTTCGGAAACTATATGTCCTAAAACAATCCCTTCGGTGACCATGAAATGACATTTTTCCCAATTTAGCACAAGGTTTACCTCCACACATCTCTCCAGGATTTTCTCAAGGTTGACAAGACAATTTTTGAAATCTGATCCACAAACTGAGAAATCGTCCATAAATACTTCCATAATTCCATCTAAATAATCAGCAAAGATAGACATCATGCAGCGTTGGAAAGTTGCAGGAGCATTACAAAGTCCAAAAGGCATTCTTCTATAGGCAAAAGTTCCAACTGGGCATGTAAAGGTAGTTTTTTCTTGATCTTCGGGGTGAATAGGTATTTGGAAGAATCCTGAATATCCATCTAAATAACAAAAGTAAGAGTATCTGGCTAGGCGCTCCAACATTTGATCTATGAATGGTAATGGGAAATGGTCCTTCCTAGTTGCTTTATTTAATTTTCTATAATCTATGCACATACGCCAACCTCCATCGGTTCTTTTTGCTACAGGTTCGCCCTTCTCGTTTTGCACGACTGCGATGCCTCCCTTTTTGGGTACTACATGCACAGGACTTACCCATTTACTGTCCGAGATCTGATATATTATACCTGCCTCTAGTAACTTAAGAACTTCAGTCTTAACTACCGCACTCATTATAGGATTTATTCTACGTTGGTGTTCTCTGGAAGGTTTTGAATCTTCTTCAAGCAAAATCCGATGCATGCATACGGATGGGCTTATTCCTTTTAGATCAGAGATCTTATATCCTAAGGCTGAGGGGTACCTACGTAAAACTTCTAATAATTGATCGGTTTCTTTTTGGTTTAAGGTAGCACTGACTATAACTGGACGATTCATATCTTCATCCAGAAATTCATATCTCAGGTTTTTAGGCAGTTCCTTAAGTTTTACGGTCGGTTTCATAGGGCAAGGCATAGGATCTGGGGTAAGAGATAAACATTCGTGAAGGTTATCATCAATGTAGGGTGTTTTATAATTGTCATCTTCCAAAATAAGGGTTGATGGCAATTTTATAGATTTATTTTCTTCTTCTTGTTCTAATTCCCTAATGCATTCTTCGATGATATCTAAGGCATAACAAGAATCTCCTATCACAGGTGCCATAAGAAATTTTGACAATATAAATTCTATCTTCTCTTCACCTACCTCAAAAGTTAGTTTTCCTTTTTTAACATCTATTACGGCTCCAGCAGTCGATAAGAACGGTCTACCTAGGAGGATTGGTATGTCGTCATCTTCTTTAATGTCCATGACAACAAAATCAGTAGGTATAAACAACTGACCCACCCTAACAGGGACGTCTTCAAGTATGCCTATAGGGTATTTAACGGATCTATCGGCTAATTGAAGCGACATCTTAGTAGGTTGTAATTCTCCTAAGTTTAATCTCTCACAAACTGCTAAAGGCATTAAGCTCACACTAGCTCCTAAGTCTAGAAAAGCTTTTTCGATGACATGATTCCCTAAAATACAAGGAATGGAAAAATTTCCGGGATCTTTATCTTTCTTTGCTAACCTATCTTCGGAAATAGAATTACATTCCACGGGTTTCGGATCTTCAAGTCTACGTTTATTCGTAAGTATGTCTTTGAGAAACTTAGCATAAGAAGGTATTTGGGTGATGGCTTCTGTAAAGGGGATTTCTACGTGAAGTTTTTCTATAACCTTAACGAATTTTTGATATTGATTATCGATTTGGGTTTTCTTTAATCTTTGAGGGTATGGTATTGGTGGTTTGTATGGCGGTGGTGGTACATAGGTTTTATTTTTAGGTTCTTCTCCTTTTTCTTGACTTTCCGGGGTTTCAGGCTTCTCTGGTTCCTTTTCCTCACTCCTCTCAGAAGTTTCAGGCTCACTTAATCTAGGGTTTAAAGGCTCCTTATAAGCGGTTCCACTTCGTAGAGTAATGGCATTAGCTTGCCCTTTCGGGTTTTGTTGAGGTTGTCCAGGGAACTGTCCTCCAGGGGTAGTCTGTGGGGCTTGGTTTAACGCTACCTGAGAGATCTGGGTTTCAAGCATCTTATTATGAGTAATGATTTGATCAACCTTGGTTCCTAACTGGGTAATTAGTTCGTTAACATGGACGCTTTGGTTCATGAACTCTTTGTTTTTCTGTTTTTGAGCAACGATGAAATCTTTTACAATTTCTTCAAAGCTCGGGTTTGGCGGTACAGGTTGCATAGGTTGATTTGTTCTAGGGGCTTGGTAACCTTGTTGTCTCGGAGGTGCGGTATTTTGAATAGGGTTATTATTTTTGTAGGAGAAGTTTGGGTGATTCCTCCATCCAGGGTTATATGTGTTAGAAAATGGGTTCCCTTGGGTATAGTTCACTTGCTCAGTGTTGGTTTCATTTAACAGATTGCATTCGGCGGATTGGTGTCCTTGCGTTCCACATATCTCACAATTCGGCGAAACTGCGGCTACAGTATTCGGAGTTGTACACATATGTTCGACTCTAAGGGCCAACGCGTCCATTTTAGCCTGCATCATGTCTATAGAGCTTAGCTCATGTATTCCTCCTTGGGCTTCCTTCTTTTCCACTGTCGCTCGTTCTACTCCCCATGATTGATGGTTTTGGGCCATATCCTCGATAAGGGCACTAGCTTCAGGGTAAGGTTTATTCATCAGTGCGCCACCAGCGGCAGCGTCGATGGTCATCTTAGTGTTATAATGAAGTCCATTATAGAAGGTTTGGATGATTAGCCAATTCTCTAAGCCATGGTGTGGGCATGCTCTTAATAGTTCTTTATATCTCTCCCAGGCTTCGAACAACGACTCTCCTTGGAGTTGGGTAAATCTAGTTATAAGGTTTCGAAGAAGAGCGGTCTTACTTGGGGGAAAATATCTAGCAAGAAAAACTTTCCTAAGGTCATCCCAAGTTGTTATTGAATTGGGTGGAAGGGAATCTAACCATGATAGAGCTTTATCTCTGAGGGAAAAGGGAAATAATCTTAAGCGTATCGCCTCAGGAGAAGCTCCATTGGTTTTAAAGGTGTCTGCTAACTGAAGAAAGTTTTTTAAATGTTGGTTTGGGTTATCAGTAGCGAGACCTGAGAATTGTCTCTGTTGCACTAATTGCAGCAGGGATGGTTTAAGTTCAAAATTATTGGCTGGGATAACGGGGTTTACTATACTGGAACTAGGTTCCTCGTTTGATGGTTGGGCGAAGTCCTTAAGAGGTCTTCGGTTTTGTTCTTCGGCCATAGCTATCCTATTCCTATGGAAAAATAAACGTGCGCGAGCGTAACGTTCAGGTTCAGCTAGAGGGTCTACTAAACTTCCGGCACTGCGAGTCTTTCGCATTGACCGGTGGGTAACAACCTTAGTCTAAACGGTATAACTACAGGGTAATGAAATTTGACGAAATTGGTCCCCGGCAACGGCGCCAAAAACTTGATGCGTGTTTTTCGCAAGTGTACGAATCACGTCAAAGTAATATAAAAGATTATCGAATCCACAGAGACCAAGTGTCAATCTATCAAACCTGTTGTTATGGTGTGTATCTAAGGCAACTATTTTTAAGGGTTTTAATAAGGGTGCAATGGTAAATAAAATTATAATTTTAAATAATAAATAAAGACAGGCTCGAATGTAATTCACGCAATCAATGATAATCCAGTACTTGTTAGTGGAACTACTTATGGGCAATGTTTTCTCCTTTGAAAAGAACTAATTTAACAGGAACTGTCGCTTTCGCGTATTCAGAACCGAGTTGTACTCTCTAATCAACCCCTCCTATTGTCACGGATAAAAAGGTGCGTACTGCGTTAGAGTAGTAAACCTATTTTTAAGAAATATAGTATCTTAACTAAGTTGAAAAGTATTTTAACCTGGACTTCTTAGCAAAAAGAGGTTCTTACGAACCAGAGTTTAAACTTCCTAACGCGTCCGAAAATCGTTTTAAAATCTCTTTTCTTTTTAATCTAAAATCTCCTAATAAACTAGACAAAGCGCTTTTGGCTGTTTTTGAAATAGTTAAAAACAATTACTTGAATTGAAAGATAAAATAGCCCTTAGGTGTTTCCACGAACAATTATACTGATTACTGGTTTAATTACGATCCTTACATTCTAACCTTTATAGAATTAGTTAGACATGATAAAGTAAATATTCTTTTTATAGTTTTTCATAAAAGTAATTTAAAGCGAGTGCGGATAATAAACAAAGTAAAGTGCGAGTGCAGGAAATAAACAACGTAAATGTGCGAGTGCAGGAAATAAACAACGTAAATGTGCGAGTGCAGGAAATAAACAACGTAAATGTGCGAGTGCAGGAAATAAACAACGTAAATGTGCGAGTGCAGGAAATAAATAAAAGTACGAACTTGAATTAAAATGGCGGCAGGATTAACTTCCTCCAGAGTGCTCCAAAACTCGAACCACAGACAGATTACAGACTCGATCACTCGATTGCAGAGGCACCCCGATGTGGAATGGCAACTGCTTTATAACTGATATATGCCTAGAGAATTCTAATTCTGGATGAAGAAAAACGAAAATCTAAGGTCCTATTTATAGTAAAAACTGAAAGCATGAAATGACAGGGACGCCCCTCCACTAAAAAGTGGAGGTTACTGATTTTGGCCTTGTGGCGCCCGCCACAGGCCTATGGCGCCCGCCATGGTCCCTACAGGGGATGATGGAGTGGGGATCGTGGGTCTTGGCGGTTGAGGAGTGGTCTTGAGACGTGGCCACGTCATGGCTAACCCCATGGCGCCCGCCACGGTGGGTGCCGTAAGTGCAAAACGCTGAATTTCTAGGTTTTCGCCCGTTTTCACTCCTTTTTCGCTCCTTTTCCCGATTCAAGCTCCGATTATTATAAAAACCTGAAAACATAAGAAAACAAAGAAATAACAAAGCAAAACAACAATAAAAGCTAAGAATGCATGCGAAATCGGAGTCAGAAATACGGTGAATTTTAGTGTGATCAGTTACCTCATTATTGACTTCTAACATCCAGGGGACTTGTCTTCCAACACAACATAGTACTTCAGGGAACAACTATCCAACCCTGATCAATCTACAGGAATAGGACAGACAGCAGGAAGTTGCACAATATCACATCTCAACCAGCTCCACTTCTAGAGATCAGACGTCTAGAAGTGACCTTCTTGAGCACACACACAGTTGACCCTACCCGTGTCAACTTAGCACACACATATGTCTCCTCTTCCAGGTCAGGAGTAGGTTCCAAACCAAAGTATCCCTTTGTTTGACACCTAAAAACATCTGCTCTTCAACCAGTAGCTGCATACTTGTTGAACAACATGTTCTAACATCACATAGAACATTAGTTTAACCTCCTTGGAACAAACCCTCCTTGAAAGTCTTCAAGGTCTTCATATACACTACCCAAGAGAGTAAAAGAATCAGTGATCGGGTGATTCTTACCATGAAGAGTGGACTTGATGAGCCTCAAGTATCTTTGACATCTTCAGTAGATTATGATGAAATCTTGAATACAACAGCCTTTCATCCACATGAGGGGAAACTACATCAGAGTTTGAGTTTTGCCAGGTATTATGCAGCGGAGATCATAATACAACTCAACCAATGAACACACACTTCACCAGATCAGCCTCCAAGAACATACCAAGTTTGAATATGATTCAATACTAGCACAGCTGTCCCACCCAAAGGCCAATTGCCAACCTCCAGAGACAGGTACACACAGTTCCTGTCATGAATAGTCCATCCACCTCCTTCAAGGGACCATTCAGGTAAATCACAGAACCTTCCACAGGTTCCAACATCAGTACTAACATAACTCCTTGCAAGATACTTGAAAGTATCACCCATGGATCTCATCCAGAACCAGAACAGGATGCCTGCTCTGATACCATTTGAAATTCTGGCGTAGTCAAAATTCAGATGTTCTACTCCAAGTCATGACATCTGATCCAATATTGTAACTAATACAGCAAGACAGTTATACAAATTAAAACCCTGTACTCAAGCACGCTTTCACAGTTGTCACGACATCTGCTACTGAATTACCTTAGAATGGAAGAACACCTAGTTCTGTCCTTCTTGTACAAAGACACAGCAGAGATCAAACACTACACTTACTTCTGTTGTGTTTGCACAGTTATCAGCATGATATATCAATATTGATTTGAACATCACCTGTTACTGTTAAACCTAATTTCCACACATTAGGGAGCTGACAAATAGGCTATTTGTTAGGTTCACTAATTGTAGGTTAGTTGTTATTTTCCTAGATTTTAGCTCAGCTGTTGGATTCCTAAAATTAGCCTGAGAAAAATGCTGAAACAGAAAAACTAATTATCCTACAATTTAGCACACACAGTCAGGTGTGAATGTCACAACATTCAGTTTGTAATCCAGAACATATACCTCATGCTGATTCTGTTATGTTCCTGAAAACAGACTGTGCTAACTTTGCTATACTATGAAAGACTAACCAGTCTCTACTTCAGTATCAGCCTAGACGAACAACTGTCAAGACATCCAGTTTGACAGTTTCACTATGATCCTTTGGCCAGGTCTGTTATCCTCTTGAAGACCAAACTTAACTAAATATTGAACTGAGATCAACATGCCTATTATTCAGTATATGTTGTTAATGATGAATGTCAAAACATTCTGATTGACATTCAAACAGAAGGCTGTGTATCAGGTCTGTTATTAACTTGATAAACAGACTGAAATACAACCTGAGTTATGGCAGACATGATTATAACATGCAGAAGGTAAACAAACACAGGAAATTGTTAACCCAATTCGGTGCAACATCACCTACTCTGGGGGCATACCAAGCCAGGAAGAAGATCCACTATCAGCAGTATTAATTCAGAGCTAAACTCCCCCGTTTATAACTCTTCACTTAATCCCTACCCAATGCAATCTATACCTAGGAACTCCTAGACAGAAACCTCCAGTTTCCATTCCTATCACTACAAATACAATGTAATGTTAAACAACTTGAACTTGCTTCACAACTTCATTCAAGAACAAACAACTCTTACCTACAGGCTTTGAGTTACAAATACTCTCAGCTTTGAACACTGAGAAACACATGGTAACCTTCCCACAGGTTGGGAGGTTTACCTTACACACACCCCTAATTTTTCATTCTAAGAGGCTTACAAAAACTAGGTTACATTGTGCTATTTATAACCTAATCACCCAACTGGATTTGGGCCTTCAGAAATCGCAGCAAACTTCTTCTTTGCTGTTACAAATACAGCAGAAAATTTCTGCTACAAATAAGGTCTTAAATCCTAAAATCTCTCCATATATATCTCCATATTTGGAGCCTATATATATTCTGATTGAGTCTTTAAGACCTCCACATGGGAGTTAGGATATTCACCAAATATCCTCACTAATCCCAGAATATATACTGAATTAATTAATTCAGTTTTCTACACATGTATGATGTCACAGGCATGATGTCGTGACATCGTACATGACATGTTGGTCCAGATGTTGAACTTCTTCAACCCAACATATTAAAACAACAGAGATGATTACATTATTTGTTTTACAAAATTAATGCCAATCCTAAGGTATTAACACGATTGCTTAACATAGCGCTGAATTTTGACCCTAAAGGCATAGCATTCTAGTAAGTGAGATTTTAAGTCTCCCCCCTTTCATGGTATTGTTTGGAAACTTGGCCTTTTTTCCTTCCTTTGGAAGATGTCTTGGTTCAAGGATCCATGCTTGTGAATAGAGGGTTAAGTGTTCTCCAAAGAATGACTTAATCAATTGAAAAGCAAAACATCACTAACATCTAATCAACTAACGTTGGACTGACTTTTATTAATATTGATTTTATTTATAAGTCATTTAATTTTATGGAATTTAAATTCAAGCCATTTACCATTTCATTTGTCATTTCACATATCATTTAACTTGTTTATATTTATGTCATTCTCACTTTGCTCATTTGAGCCATATCTTGTGATTGTATATATTTGTTTGTATATCTTGTTTGTGTTTCTGGTCTTAGGACCTTAAAATACTTAATAAACAACAAAAACCCTAGAAAATGTTTGTGTGGACTGTTGGATTTGATTTGAGCTTTGGACTTAGAACTAGCAACATTCCCTATTCAAAAAGGACTTGGTCAATGTCAACATTTCTGAAACCAAGTTATTGTGATTTGAGCTTCCATCTGATGCAAGTATTGGGATCCACATGAATTCATCTTCTATATGGTATTAATGTAAATGTTACTTTGAACCTGTGTCTAATGCCTTATTCTGAGCTAATCAAGGATTATGTCATCTGATACATGGGAAGATTAAGAAGAATATTGTGAAGTTGCTTGCTTGGATGTGGCTATCTTTATTTGATGTGTTGCTCTTCATATTGCTACTTGCTTATTGATATTGTTTGATTTAAAGTCCAAAGGAAAAGTGGGTTTCTATATGATATTCTTGTCTATTGGATTGCATCCCACTGGTCATATCTTTTCAACTCTTAACTTTTAAATTTTTGCTTAGGACTAGTCTTTTCATCTCGTCCCACTTCTTAAATTTTAAATCTCTCCCCCTTTTTAAAAAAACTTCTTTGCTTGTGATTTCTAAACTTAGACTTCATTGTAAATTAGAAACTTTGGCCTTATGCCATTAATTTTTAAACTCTTTTCAGAAATCAAACTTGTGAATAAATCTAATCATATTGACTTGAAAGTTCAAAAGACAAAAACAACTAACACTCATTCAAACTCTTTTAGGCCCTTTGTGCCTCTTTTAAATTTAATTTTTTGTTAAAAGCAATTCACTCACTTTTAAATTGATACAAAAAACTATGACATTTTAATCCCTCATTTTTATGTTGGTACGTAGGCACAAGTCCGAAGGTCTTGTCAAACACAAAAATATAATTAATGAATTCTTGTCTCATCCTCACACTCTATTTATTGCAAACATCTTTTATACCAAAACACATACACACATGAAAAAGGGCTCCCTAGTAGTACCTAGGACACTTTGGGTGCTAACACCTTCCTTCTGTGTAACCAACGCCCTTACCTATAATCTTTGGCATTTTATTAGTTTTGATTTGAAAACTTCTTATCTTTGGGTTTTGTTCATAATTTTCCATTTTCCTTTGTAAATAATAAAAGCGCAGTGGTGACTCTGGTTTTATTGATGTTAAGTTTATCTTTTGCTTAATGGTCATGAATTTACCGCTACAAAAATTAAGTGGCGATTCTGCTGGGGAGTAGTCCTTAGTGGGTTAAGTCTTCTTTTTTATGTATATATAATTGTATATTTGATGTTTGTATATTAGTTTAGTGTGATATAATCTTCTTGTTGTGCTTGGTGATCTCTGAGCGGTGAGATAAGTTCTAACCCGAACTTGAGTGCAATTAAGATAGGAGGATGGTATAGTCATGTTCGACTTGTGTGGAGTAGTCCTTAACAAGTTGGCTTGAGACCCATCTACTCAGTGGAGACCCTTTTGGAGTTAATGATGTGACACCAGTTACTTGTGGTTAGGCATTACTTTCTATAATTTGGGGTCCGAGAAGTTGAGGTCCGTAGAACATTTAACCCCAACTTGGCCTATTTAGGACGTAGTGCGGAGACTGTTCAAGTGTAGACTTTATAACAGTTGTTATGCGATACTACACTCAGACAAGTTTCTCTTGAGAATATTATGGGTTGATGAGTCAGCCATCCTAACTTATAATATCCGATAGATGGAATTAAGACTCTGGGAACTTTTTAGAACATTATCTACAGGTTTTTATCCTTAGTACACTCCTTTAGGATGGTTCTTAACCTGACTCCATGCACGTGACTCACAACAAACCCTTGATTCTTGGTTGATCCAATCGAGTTTGATCAATATCAATGGAACTTGGGTGTTGATAAGGTGAAAACCATAATCCACCAAAATGGATGATTTAATTTGACAATGACTTGATTCATCCCTTGACCTTTGTTTGTTTGCCTTGTGTGTGATCCTTTATTTGTGATTGTTGCATTCATGCATTCATGCACATCATGACCTTCATCACACAAAAAATAACTTCAAGTAACTGAGGTTTTATTTGCAAATATTTTCAGACCATGGATTATGGACGAAGGAACACTAAGAAGTACAGTTTCAGATGTCCTGATTTGAAAGAGTTAAGGAAGTTGTCAGCCTTTGTATTAGATCCCTTGGACTTAAAGCAACATAATAGGAAGCTTCTATATGTGTTATCTACTGATGTGGTTGAAAGAATCTTGAGTGTGTTGGTTCAGTTTTATGACCCTCTCTACCGTTGCTTCACTTTTCCCGATTATCAGCTTGGGAATACCCGTTTCTAACAAGGTACCTGTTAGACCCTAATTTTGTCCCTAAGATCCCTCATGGCATCATAACATTGCATTTGCATTGCCTCAAGGATCATTAGCACCTTGGTTCCCTTTGCCTTTGGGTGGGACCTCTTGTGAGTGGTTTGATATCACCAAGCATGCTTGAATTGTATATCATTGCTTTTCTCATTTTGTTTACTAACCAAAAGCACAAAGAAATATGTCACTAACATATTTTGTTTGTAGCTTGAGCAATCACAAGGTCAAGAGCTTCAAGGAGATCATGGGTGCAAAGATATGGCCAAGAGAAGATGAAGGCAAGCATGGCAATGATTCCCAAAGCTCTCATCCATCAAACATGTCTCCCTAGCATCTCAATTCATCATTTTGATCAAAGGAAGTCAAAGGGTTTGAGGTTTGTTCCTCAAGGAAACCCTAATTCATCTGTGCACCACAATGCCTTGCTCTTAAAGCAACCTCAGCCCATGGTCACATAAAATCAAGGGAAGTTCTTTAATTCATAATTTCAAGCATATTTGAACTTATTTGAGTGTCCTCAATCATTAATTCATCAAGATATGAGTCATGGACTTTAGGAGTTGATCAGTCAATTCATCTAACTATTTTGAAATGCACTGAGACCTAACGTTTTATGTGTTGGTCAAATGGAGATGGTTCCAAAAGAAAAATTGTTCTTAAGGACAATATGAACAACTTTCATGTTCATAAAAAATTGATTTGAAGCTTGGAAGGTCATCTCCCATTCCAAGACATTATAGGTCATTTTGACTGAAACCCTAATCTTGGGTCAACTTCCCAAGGACATAACTCATTCATTTTTTATGATTTTGAGGTGGGATCAAATTCATTGGAAATCTTAATATTTCTAATTCAAATGTTATGTTGAAAAAAATTTCAAAATCTCAAAGGAAATACATGTGATAATGCAAGACATTATAGGTCCTTTTGGACCAAATGCATTAAAAGGCAAAAAAGTCCTACTTCAAGTGCCCATAACTCTTTCATCAAAATTTCAAATGATGCAAAATTTAAGTCCATTTTGATTTTCATGAAGAGATCTACAACTTTTATGTTGGAGATTTTTTCATTTAAGGCTTGCATCATCGAAACAGAAGGGCTTGAACATTGGCCAAATTTAGAAACTTTGCCTTGACATGTTTTGCACATTACACTTTAAACTCAAAATTCACTAATTTCCACACCTCAATTGGATTTTTGCCCAACATAAAAATTGTTCCTTACTGTAAGACCCCAATTTTGGGCCCTAAGATCCCTCATGGCCCATATCACATCATATCATGGCCTCAAGGATCACTGCATGCCTTTGCTTCCCTCCTAGTGGTTAGGTTGCCTTGTGAGTTGGTTCTTGATCACCAAGCATGCTTTGCCTTTGTATATCTTTGCTTTTCATATGCTTACTAACCAAAAAGTACAAAGATATTGTCAATTAACCATGTTACTTGCAGCTGAAGCAATCATCAGCCAATTAGGTCAAAATCAGTCAAAGTCAGTCATTGCAGTGGATGGTGGCCATTCTTGCAGAATTTGGGCACCATGATCAATAATCAAGAGTTCATATATGTTATGACATCATCTGGAATCAAGGTCTCAAAGAATTAGGGTTTGGAATTCATCAGGAGTGGTTCAATCATGCAAAACCCTAGGAAAGTCAACTGAAGTCAAACTTGGTCAACTATGGATTTAATCAGTGATTTGATGGTGGGAATTGGTTTGAAGGAGCTCATTCATGTCCATATAAGCCTCATACATCATGCCAAACCTCATCATGGAAGAATTTGAGGTCAAACAGAAAATTTCCCAAAATAGAAAGTTGACCTGTAATTCAAATTTGCCAAAAATGGAAACTTCTTGATCTTAAACTTACATCATGATACAAGCTTCAAATGAATTTTTGCCCAACATGAAAGTTGAAGATCTTGTTCTCCCATTTCCAAAAAGTCCAAGAACACTCAATTCCCATGTATGGTTGGCAAGTTATGATCAAATCAATCTCAAAAATTTTTGAACTTCAAAAGGCCATATCTCTCAAACCATTTGGCCAAATTTGGTGGGGTTTTTTCCTACAAGTCACATTTGATCCCCTCTTTCCAAAAATGTCATCCTCATGCACCAAAACATTGCCAATCAAAATGGCACTTTTGAACCTACATGGATTTATTTTCAAGTATAGTTGAATTTTGACTTTTCCAAATAACCAATTTTACTAATTTTGGCCAATTGGGAAAGTTTGGAAATGTTGTTTGGAGCATGTTTGAAGCCCATTTCGTGCAGAATTGTACACCCTCCTTGCCACTTGGTGAAAATTAGCAAAATGAGCAAAATGGTTCATTTGTGATAATCATGATTAACACTTGCTTAGCCATTGCAAAACAGATGTATATAAACTCATTTTCTGCACAATTAAACCCTAGCAGCAGTCATCAATCACACAGGAAACTCATTCTCTCAACAAATCTCATTTTCTCATTTTGCATTTTTCTGGCCAAAACTTCCAAAGAACCACGAGCTATCTTGTTTGTTTTATCATCTACCATCAATCTTGAGACCATGGCAAGCTTCATTTTCCTGCTGTAACGGCATCTTCATGTTCTGTTTTCTTCAAGCTACATCCATGACAATGTTCGATTTGAGCAAGAATGAAGGCAACTGGGCTAAACTTCTTCAAGTATCCATCATTACAAGCTTGGAACCTCATCTGTTTTGAACCAGAACAGCCAAATAACCACTGAAGCTCGATTGCACTCCACTTTTGGTAAGAATTCGACTCTCTCTATTTTCAAAATCATGATGTGCTTAGGATAGATCTCTCTTTGCTGATTCTAATGAGCTATGGATTGCATGAAATGGTTGAGTATTCACCGATTTACATGGATTTAAAGTTTGCTACATAAACTTGTTCTTGCTTCTTTCTCTTTTGTGAGCTCGAATTAATGATAATGGATGCTGGATATATGATGCATGTTGCTTGCTGTTTCGATTGCCATGCTTAATTGCTATTTCTGGGCATGTTGTTTTTTTTCGATTGAATGGAGAAGATGAAGTACACTGTTGCTGTTACAAACCCTAAATTATTTCCAGAATTTTGATTTTCACGTGGTATGCATGTGTCCACTGTTCCATTAAGCCATCAACCAATCACAATATTTCATTTCTGTATGCTAAACGATGCGTTTTGGTTAGTTGGAGTAAGATTTACAAGTTTGCCACCGGTCAACACTTTGACTCATTAAACCATGTTTGCTTTTGATATTTATTCCAAATTGATACATCACCTTCTAAAATTCATAACATCATCATTTCACATCCAAAATTCATGAAATTTTTTGGATATTGTTCATTTTAATCTCTACTTTTTTATCATGATTTTTGCTGATTTTTTTGGATGGTTGAATTTTTAATAGCATTAGGGTTTTGCTCATGTATCAATATCTTGTACATCTTGCCAATTCAATTGTGAAATGATGATGATATGTCCAATGACCCTGAAATTTTTTGTGCATAATCTAGACTCATCCATGGTTATTTTGATGTAGAGTTCATGAATTTATCTTATCTGGTTGTTAAGTTATGAATTTTTGAATTAGGGTGTGACAATGTGTGTCACACCATTGATATGCAACTTCATGATTTTTGATAATATGCTTATTGAGCTCCAATTGATGTGAATTTTTGCATGAACCTACTCTTGTATGTCTAGTTTACATGTGAATTGTCTTGGAATTATTTGATGCATTTTCTAATTGTTTGAGATTTTCTCCCCTGTTTGACCAAAATGTTGACTTCTTGTGATACATGTTGCCATTCCATTTGTGAAATTCTCATACTTTATTGGATGATCATGAAATTTTACATGTGAATACTAGACATCTTAAGCTTGGCCATGGTGTTGATCCCATTCATTTATCATTTGTTATGAATGAGTTATGAATTTTTTAAGTTGATGCATGATTGGTTGACTTCTTTGAGCATGCTTGAAATTGTTTTGACTTTCTGATTTTCATTGACTATCTTCCCATGATCCAAATGAGCTGAAAATTTATATGCATGTCATGTTATGGATTGTGATTGATCGTGAATTATTTGGTAATTTTTTGAAATGTTTATGTTTGGTTTTGAGCTAAGTCTTGCTGTTGACTTCTATGAGCCCTCATTTGCCATGCTTTGACTTCTTTTACTTATGAAATGATGATGATGCATGATATGAACTTGAGACCAATTGGATTTGCTTCCTAAATGTTTGAATTTGATTTTGATTGGACATTGCTTGCTGTTTTGGCTTTCTCATTCATTTTTGACCCTAGGCTTGTCCTAGTGGTCCTGTGGCTTATGATTGAGTTCATGTTTTCAGGTTAAGCTACAAAGGCTTCAAAGAGATCATTACAATTTGATTGAGTTTATTTGTTTATCATGAGCTAATCTCTTGGTTTTGTAGGTGGCTTGACTCATATGATTTGAGTCTTGTGCTTTGCACATTTGTCTGTCTGTTTTGACTGTTGTTTCCTACCTCCTTTTGCTTTAACTTTTGAATTGTGTACTGATCTGTTTGACTATTTCAGGTACCATTAGTTGCTTAGTTCTTTGAACTTGCTTTGCTTTGCTTTAATAGCAATTTGCTTTGAGGGATAATCCCTTTTTCTTCATGTAGTCTGGAAGACCTGGCATGTTACTTGGCCAGGCAACTGTCTGAAGTCCTCCTTAAGAGGCAATGCTTGTGTGTGTTTATATTTGTCCCAAGCAGGAAAAGTCCTTTAAATAAGGCAATTGGTAGATCAAAGGGATAAGCAACCTATCCCCTACTATTCTGTGAGTCTTCTCCTTGCTCCCATTATATGGTTGTAGCATTGAGATCAAAACCCAAGATCTATAGAGTCCAATTTGTGGAAAGAGCTCCATCTTTCTGAGCTCCCACACCTTCTGATATTCAAATGCTCTCCCTGACCAGGGATAAGAGCAATGAGGCACACCCCTCATATCCTTTCATCTGCTTCACCTTAGCCTCTCAATGGCAAGGTTAAGAGCACCTCTAACCTATTCCAGTTGGCCTCAGTGCCCTACCTTTTGTATGAGCCTCATTGTGTGGTTATAGTGTGTGCTGATTGACTTCATTGATTGATTGTTTGCTTCATATGCACATGTTTGCTTATATGCTTTATGCATTTATCATCATTAATTGCCCATTAGTGCATGATCATCTCATTTGTCTGTGTGACATTATCATTGTTGTTTGCCCATTGAGGACAATTGTAAGACCATTCATTGGCTATTGTTCCTATGATATGGAAGTGAGTATAAGACCATTTCATTGGCCACTCATCTCATTTTTGCTTGATGCTTTGTTTGTTTGTATGTGAGGATGCAATTATAAGTCCCTGTAAGTTGGCATTTGCTTTCCTGTGATCATAATTTGGTTTGTTTGCTTGTATGTGAGGTTGCAATTATAAGTCCCTGTAAGTTGGCATTTGCTTTCCTATGATCATGTGTTGTTTCTGTTCTTGTATGTGAGGATCCATTGTAAGTCCCTGTAATGTGGCATTGGTTTTCCTATGATCATATGTGGAGTTAACCTAAGTCCAGATAGATTGGCAGTTGACTTCCATATTTCATCTTTGTTTTCTTTTGAGGAGATTAGTGTAAGACCATAGAGTGGCCTCTGATATCCAGTTCTGTTTTAGGAGACTGGTATAAGCCCAGTGATTGGCATCCGGTATCCGCTTTTGTTGATTTTCTTCCTTCTTCTTTGTTTGTTTGTTATTATCCATTGTCCATTCCAAAGGACACACTTGAATCATCTTCTATATGATTTCAAGAGGTGAACCTTCTAAGAAGTTTTACAATCCATCTTCATCCATTCATCCCCATTATGTCCTAAACTTCTTCACACCTTATTTTTAAACTTGAGATAGATATTGTGCAAACATCTTCATGTTTTCAAACTAAAAACCTGGACCCAAGTCCTTGACCTTTTTCAAACTCCATTTCATAATACTTCTTTAAATTAATCTTAATCATACTTTGACTCTCCTTTCATAATCACAATCAATTAACTTCACCCATTCAATTGTTTTGGCTTTGTCCGTTGTTAATCTTTTCATACATGAGCTATAGGTTTGATTTATCTTAGTTGGTTGATGTCAATCTCACCTATTTGTCCTTAGTTGATTGAATTGTAAGTCTTCCTTGCCTATTATAGGGTTAACCCCTCACTGGCAAGTTGAAGCTGTTCTCACATTGTGGACCTGTTGTTTTTATAAGGTTGAGTTTTCTCCCGTGGATAACGTAAGACCTTAGGGTTTGTGTTTAAAATTGAATCCACTAACTTTTGGAAATCTTTTAGCCGAACTACGGCGTTTTGATCCTTACCTTTGATGGAAGGTACGTAGGCAACGGGTTCATCCGTTCAAACCCAATAATAAAATTGTATATTCTTTTCTCACCTTCCCACTCATGTTTGCACAATGTTTATGTCAATAACAGATAACCATCTTTACAACAAAGTGTGAAAAGGGCTCCCTAGGAGTACCTAGGACGTAGTGAGTGCCTAACACCTTCCCATTGCGTAATTTACCCCTTACCCAGACTCTCTGATCTTTTTATTAGTTTTCTACGTGTAAAACTTCTTAGGCTTTTGTTCGCTTTTTAGCCAGTCCTTTGGATAAATAAAAGTGCGGTGGCGACTCTAATTCCTTGTATGCTTTGCTTATGATTTAACCAATAGATCATATAGCGACGAATACACCGCTACACTTACATCAAAAACTTTCCAACCATTACTCACATGATCATGTTTGGACTTGGCAAGTGGTATTTTCGAAGAGGAAAAGCTTTTGGTTCAATTATGCATAACACTTCAAAATCCCATGCACAAGCATTTGCCATTCAAATTACACGTCCATTTCACCTTGGTTTGATTTCAGATTGCATTTGGCTTTGGTTTTGGGCCTTGTGCATGATCATGCAAGCCCATGCAAGGATTGTCCAAATTCATGCACACGGCTTTGATCACATTCTCCTTGCCATTTCCTCTATAAACAGAGACCCTATTCCATTCAAAATAGACACCTGATTCAACCTGAATTGCTGCAGAAATCAAAACCCAACCTCTCACCAAAGAAGCAATTTCATTTTTCTCAAATTTTTCAGATCCAAAATTCAACTACATCTGGTTGAATCTTTGGATCTAAAGCTTCTACACCTCCATCATTTAGTTCATTGATCTTCTGTTTTAGAAAAGCAAGCAAGGAATCGAGCTTAAATCTCCAGAATTCAAGTTTATTCACCAGCTGGTATTTTCTTCGAAACTCATCATATATTGATCTATTTGCCTGGCCAAAGTGTTTTCTGAAGTCCTCACTTGAGAGGCAAGCTAGTGGTAGCTTCAATTTTGTTTTTCTTTGATCTGCATTTTTCATACCTGAATCTTCCACCTCAGATTTCTCAATTTATAGGAATCTTGAGTGTGATTCAAGGTTACAGGGGTGATGTACATCACCCCAGCTTCATTTTGGTATAAGGATCGTGCAAATTGGTGGAGGTTTGAAAACCTGCAAATCTGGCCGGAATTTGGAAGCTCACCGGAGAAGAAGGTGGCTCCGGTGGCCGCCAATTGCCAGTTTGAATCTGGACCGTTGGATCTCATTTCCAGATTCAATCTCAACCTTTAATTGTTATGACCTTTTTTAATTCTTTGTGTGACGCGGTTGACTAAGGTTCACCATGAGCGCGCGTTTCAGGACCGTGTGATGTGCCAGCTCAATTAATGAGCCATCATCCAACGCTTCTCCTTTTTTTCCAATTTTTAATTTCTGATTTTATTTTCTTTAATTCTCTTTTATTTCAAAAATCAATATCTTCTTTATTTTTAATCCAAAAAATATGGGACCAATTGCATTAGTCTCCAAATAAATTCTAGTTTCTATTTCTGATTTTTAATATTTTTTATTTCATCATATGATATTTTTGGTGAATTTTCTCTTTTCTGGTTGTTTTTAATTCATTTTAAATAGTTTTTGATATTTAAAAAATGCAAAAATATTTTCCTAACCTATTTGGATGATGATGGATCTATGAAAAATATTCTCATCAATTTTTTAATTGATTTGAGATTTATTTGAGATTTTAGTTCAATTAGGTTATTTTTATTCATTTTTAGTTGATTAAAAATAGTTTCTGACTTTTAAAAATGCTGAAATGTTTTGTCAAACTTTGTTTAACTTTGCTGAACTTGGGATAAATTACTTGGACCTTTCAAGGTTGATTTGAAGTAATTTTGAAGTTTGACCTTTCTTTTATTTTTAATTCAAGTTTATTTTAATATTGAAAAATACCAAAAATATTATGCTTATTGTTTGACCTCCAATCTTCATCTCACTTCTGATTTCTCATTGTTTGACTTTGACTTTCAATGTCATTTGGTCAATACATATGGATTGGTACATCTCATTTCACTTTATGCTTTTTGATCTTTCCATTTCCATTATCCATTCTCCATCTCCTTCTTCTTCTTCTTCTTTCTTTTTGATCAATGAGTTGAAGGATTATAAGTTAGCATTGATTAGGGAGACTTAATCTTCCTTGATTCAAATCTAATTCATCTTGATCAATTGATCAAGTGAATGGTTTTGCATTAAGGATAGGTTGTTTTCTAAATCATGCAAAAGGCTTAAACCAATACAAGATCAATTCTCTTTTCCCTTTTGGCATGGCAAGTTGTTGGAACTTGGTTTACTAATCAATACTTCTAACTTGTGTTGTTGCCTACATTATTATTGACCGGCCTCAGATAGTTGTGACTTCTACATAAGTCCAATTACGATTACTTAACATAGTGCTAAATTTGCCTTATGGCAC
Organism: Lathyrus oleraceus; assembly: GCF_024323335.1. Classification (NCBI taxonomy): domain Eukaryota; kingdom Viridiplantae; phylum Streptophyta; class Magnoliopsida; order Fabales; family Fabaceae; genus Lathyrus; species Lathyrus oleraceus. The sequence continues at coordinate 177,928,914 of NC_066581.1, forward strand.
ACTAACTACTAACCCTAACTATTGACAATTAACATTTACTTTTTGCTCTTTACTTTTATGTAATTTACTATTCTTGCACATTTTATCCATTTGCTTTTTCCCCTTTGCTCACTTGAGTACATGTTTATGTTAATGCCATTTGCCTTTTGCTCACTTGAGCCCATATTTGTGTATATACTATTGTGCTTGTGTTTTTGTTTTGATTATTGTGGACCAAATGCAAAGGATTGGACTTAGATCTTAGGACTCTCCTTATGCAAAAAATGGAAAAATGGACTTACTTTCTAGGACATTACCTATGCAAATGGGAGTAAAAGGACCTTAATGATGAAGATGGAATATGGACCAAATCTCTAAACTCACTCTTGTCCATTCTTGATTTACTTCATGGAACTTTTGATGTGTGTGTTCTTGTGCTAGGGGTTCCTACTTGAGCTTAATTGAAGGAACATTGCCATGTTCATCCAAAGTAAAAGATACAAGACACATTGAGGATCTCTTAAGAGGCTTGTTTGATGATTGTTTATGCTTTGTGATTGCTTATTCCAAAGGATGGGAGCTACTTGGATCATCCATATGATCTCAAGAGAGGGACTCCATTGTGGTTTTGTTTCTTCATCCCTTCTCTTTTTGCTTTGCTTAGGACTTTAGCCCTTCTTCTTCTTCTCTCCACTCTAACCCAAGCCAAAAAAATTTGTGCAAACATTTAACTATTATTTTCAAACATTAGAAACCTAAGCCTTATGCTTTTGATTTTCAAACATTCTTTTCACAACACTTATTTTGAGTTGAATCTTTAAGACAACTTTGACCATTTTGTATATACTTCTAATTGGTAAATATAACCCATTCAAATGTCTTTTGTGGTTCCAATGGCCACTTCCTTAATCAAATTTTTCATAACCTTTAGCTATTAGGTTTGAGTTATCCTTGTGGTAGATATAATACTCACCTATATCCTTAGTGATGGACAATGAGTCTCCCATGCTTATTATAGGGTTAACCCCTCACTAGCATGTTGAAGTTATCCTCACATGGTGGATTTGTGGTTTGGTTGAGTTTTCTCCCTTTGATAACAAAAGATCTTAAGGCTTTTGGACCAAATCAATTCACCAACTTGTTTTGAGATTTTTACCCCGAACTACGAGGTTTTGATCCTAATCTTTTTTAAGATGGTACGTAGGCAATGGGTTTATCCATCCAAACATAAAATGTAAATAAACTTGCATATTCTCTTCTCATCAATCATGTTTGCACAAACAAAAATTTAACAAAAACAACAACCTTTACAACAAGTGTGAAAAGGGCTCCCTAGGAGTACCTAGGATGTTTTGGGTGCCTAACACCTTCCCATTACATAACCAACCCACTTACCCAGATCTATGTTTCTCTTTTACTAGTTTTTGTTAAAACTTTTAGGTTTTTGTTCGCTTTCTAACCATTCCTTTGGATAAATAGAAGTGCGGTGGAGACTCGACTTGTATGATTTACCTTAGATTTATTCAATATCTCTAATGGTAACGAATACCCCGCTACAGTACCCTTTAGTGGATTGGAGGAGATAACCAGATCTCATCTTATAGTTGAAGCTCTTCATCTGAAGAAGTCTGAGATTGAGGCTCATTGGGTGAAGAAATGAGGAATGTTTGGGTTCACTTCTGAGTTTCTCATAAGGAAAGCTACTATCTTTGCTCAATCCAGTAGTGTGGATGCTTTTTAAACCATCTTTGTATTGCTCATCTATGGTTTGGCTTTGTTACCTAACATTGACGGTTTTGTTAATGTTAACGCCATTAGAATCTTCTTGATTGGGAATCATGTGCCTACTTTGTTGGGTGATACGTATTTCTCTTTGCATTTAAGGAATTCTAAAGGTGGTGGAACTATTGTGTGTTGTGTCCCTCTTTTGTACAAGTTGTTTATTTTGCACTTGCCTTAGAAGCCTGCTTTTTTGGAGAACAAACAATGTCTATGGTGGTCTCAGAGACTTATGTCTCTCACTAATGATGATATTGTTTTGTATGATTATGCATAGAGTAGCTTGGATACTATTGAAAATTGTGGTGAATTCTCTAATGTGCCTCTCATTGGTACACAAGGAGGAGTCAACTACAACCCTGCTTTGGCTCGTCGTCAACTTGGGTTCCCCTTAAGAAACAAACCTAATAGAACTCAGTTAGATGGTCTTTTCTATCAAGAGGGTAAATATCCCCAACATTTGAAACAAAAGATGGTGCACGCTTGGCATAATGTGCATAAGAAAGGAAGATCAGAGTTTGGTCCATGCAACTGTGTAGCTTTGGAAGCCTACACTCTTTGGGTGAAGAAGAGAGCTTTGGAGTTGAAGATGCCTTATCCTTGTGAAAGACCTATGTCTATGGTTGTGGCTGACCCGTTAACTCTCCCTAACCAAGATGTAGAGGATTTGGATACGCACTCGCCAAGATGAAGCAAGAGAAGGATATGTGGGAAGAGAGATTCCATGCTTGGAGTCGAAAGCATGAGGAGTTGCAGCTTGAGTCTAAGGACAAAGATGCACTTATTGAACTTCTTGAAGACCGGGCAGTGAAGAGACAGAGAGAGCCTGATGGTCCATCTTCCTCTAGTATGCCTCGGCCTTCCGGTGCTTGGAAGAAGATTGTTGATCAGCCTGTCCTCGATAAGGCTCAGATGAAGACATCTTTAGAGTCTGACATCCGGCGCATCCGAAGGAAGTACGTGCCTGCAGCCAGATCATCTGACACTGTTGCTAAGGGATCCTTTGGATGATTAGTTTCCTTTTATCTTGTATTTGTATTTTATTTTCTGAAATTGTACTCAGTGTAATCCTTCCAAATTATATGAATAAAAGAGATTTTTTTATGGTCAATCAAATTGTTACTATTGTTATTATTTAGTATTTGCAAATATAACTTTGTATATTCCTTGAAATTAAACAAACCAAAACATTGCATTTCTTGCATCATTTGCATAATAGGTTTTTCTTCTACCATATGTCTTATCGGTTATTCTTCTGTGCTTCAGCAAAGCTGACTCACCGATACAACACTCGCTCCAATCACCCTAGAATTATGAACCACTTAGAGCAAGAGAACCGAGAGTTGAAGGATGAGATTGCTCGTCTAACTACTATGATGGAGTCTGTTCTTGCTCTTCAGAATCAGTCTTCTCCAACTCCTGCAACTCCTCCTCCTCAGAGGACTGTCATCTCAGAGGTTGCTACCTCAATTGTGCCTATCACTGCTACTCAATCCGGTCCGACTATGCCTGCTGGATTCCCGTGGGGGATGCCACCGAATTTCATGCCTGAAGGGTTTCACCCACATTTTCTTCTATGTCGGCATCTAGCCCGGTCATGTCTGTGCCACCTCTAGTTATTCATATTATGCCTCATGTTGAGGACACCATCTACCATTCTGAGCCGTCTGAGGGCCCTGATGTTTATGAGAAGACGGATGATATGAAGGATGAGTTCCTTGAGTTGCGCAAGGAGTTGAAAACCTTGAGAGGAAAAGACCTGTTTGGTAAAAGTGTTGTTGAACTTAGCTTAGTGACAAATGTTAAGATCCCAATGAAGTTCAAAGTCTCTGACTTTGAAAAGTATATGGGAAATACTTGTCCATTTAGCCACCTTGTTATGTATGCCAGGAAAAAGTCAGCTCAAACTGATAATGATCATTTATTGATTCACCACTTTCAAGATAGATTGACTAGTGTCGCTCTGAGATGGTACATGGGGCTAGACAGTGTAAGTATTTCGCGCATTTAATGATGGTGAAGCTTTTGTGAAATAGTATAAGTATAATATGGACATGGCGCCTAATGGAGACTAGTTGAGGTCTATGTCTCAGAAGGACAAAGAAACATTTAAAGAGTACGCCCAGAGGTGGAGAGAGCTTGGTGCTCAAATTAATCCTCCGTTGGAAGAAAAAGAGATGACCAAGATTTTCCTAAAGACCCTGAGCTCGTTTTACTACGAGCGCATGATTGTCATTGCCCCCAATGACTTTACAGAAATGGTAAACATGGATATGAGGTTAGAGGAAGGAGTCCGAGAGGGACGTCTGTCTAAGTAAGAGGTGTCATCTAGTAAAAAGTATGGAAGTGGTTTTGCTAGAAAGAAGGAAGGAGAAACCAATGCAGTATCTGTGGGGAGGAAAAGGAGGCCTCATGTCAAAATAAATCTGCAACCACGTCAGCATCAACACCAAGTCTCATCAGTTATTATAGTATTTTAAAACAGTCAATCAGTTCCAGTTCAACAACAACGTCAACAACAACCACAACAAAGAACCAACAACTACAACAACAACAACAACAATAATCAATAACAACAAAGCTTCGAGAGGAAGAAGGTCTCTTTCGACCCTATTCCTATGTCATGCGTTGAACTCTACTCGTCTTTGGTTCTTAAGAACCTACTCCAACCAAGAAATCCACCTCAGATTCCGAAACCACTTCTGTAGTGGTATAAGCCCAAACTTCGTTGTTCCTTTCATCAAGGAGCTCCCGGTCACGAGATTGAGAACTATTACCCGTTGAAGTATGAGGTCTAGAAGCTCGTGAAGAATGGGATAGTGTCTTTTGAGGACCGTGCATCGAATGAGAAAGCCAATCCATTGCCCGCTCATGGTAATTCCTCTATCAATATGGTAGATGGTTGTCCTGGAGAATTCAAGATTCATGACATCCGCTTTACTAGAAGGTCCTTGGTAACAATGCATAAGGATATTTTCCTAGTTAGTGAGTGTGAGCATGACCATGATGGTTGTGCGATTTGTAGTGTAAACTCTAGAGGGTGTGTCATCATCAAGAGAGATATTCAAAGGCTGATGGATGAGGGTATGACTCAGATTTTCCAGTCCCGTCACTTGGGTGACGATGTCAATGTGATTGTTCCGGTGTTTAAGACCCCGAAGCGGGTAGTAATTCAATTTGATAGCAGCAGTAGTAATAACGTCAATAGATCGGTATCACTGTTAGTGATACGGTTAGCGGTCCCCGTCGCGTATGCATCCGATAGAGTTGTTCCTTACCAGTATAATGCTACAATGGTGGAGAATGGTTAAGAGGTTCCTTTGCCTACGACCAATTCTATTGTGAATATAGCTGATGTTACGAAGGTGACCCAAAGCAGTCGTGTATTTGGTCTAGTCTTTCCAAGAGAGGTGATAGAAGATATGTCAATTGGTAAGAAGGTTGATGTACCTGCAGTAAGCCCAATTAGTACTCCAGCGTGTCAGTCTTGTGAATCCAGCAAGCAAAAGCCTAATGATGATGATAAGGTACTAAGATTAATCAAGAAAAGTGAATTTAATATGGTGGAGAAGTTGCTCTAAACTCCTTCGAAGATTTTAGTGTTGTCTCTGCTAATGAATTCTGAAGCGCACAGAGAAACATTGCAAAGAATGTTGGAGAAAGCCTATGTTGAGCATGACATAACTGTGGATTAGTTTGACCATATTGTGGCTAACATTACTTCCTACAATAACATGAGTTTTTGTGATGAAGAATTTCCCGAGGAAGGCAGAAATCACAATCTGGTACTACACATATTGATGAACTGCAAGGAGGATGCATTGTCAAATGTGTTGGTTGATACCGGTTCTTCTCTGAATGTACTCCCCAAATCAACTCTATCTAGACTATCATACCAAGGCGCCCCTATGAGGTATAGTGGTGTGATCGTTAAAGCTTTTGATGGTTCTCACAAGACTATCATTGGAGAAGTAGACCTTCTAGTGTAGATAGGTGCGTGTGATTTTCAAATTACTTTTGAAGTGATGGATATCCACTCGGCCTATAGCTACTTGTTAGGAAGGCCATGGATTCATGAGGCTGGAGCTGTAACATCCACTCTGCACTAGAAACTGAAATTTGTGAAGAATGGCAAGCTTGTCATTGTCGGTGGAGAGAAAGCGCTCTTGGTTAGCCATCTGTCATCGTTTTCATATGTGGAAGCTGAGGAAGAGGTTGGAACTCTGTTCCAAGCCTTGTATATTGCTGAAGTGAAGAAAACTGGGGCACCCATGTCTTCTTTCAAAGATGATTAAAAAGCTATTGGAGATGGCAGTGCAGATCAGTGGGGCCGTATGGTAGAGGTCGCCGAGAACAAGAACGGAGCCGGATTGGGATTCCAGTGAGGGTCGTCTAATGTCAAAGTTGAAAAAGTGCAAAAGAGTTTCTGTAGCGGAGGGTTCATCTATGGTAATGAGCAACACTTAGCTGATGTGATCGAAGGCGGTGAAGATGAGGATTGCGCCAACTTTGTGAGGCATGGCAAGACTTGCAACAATTGGGTTGTTGTTGATGTTCCTGTTATTATCCATTGTTCTAAGTAAAAAAAATCATTATTTTGAGAAAATCCTTCTCCTATGCCTAAGTGAGAAGTGAACATTGTTGGGAATTTTCAAATTATCATCAATAAAATGCAATTATATTCATCCACATCTATGATGTTTTATTTTTTACTTTTTTGCTTTTCTGAAAATGGTAGTCACAAAATATATTAATAAATCAATAATAATTGTCCATCTGCATAATATTTGGTCACAATTCACTGATCTAAAATCAAAATATCAAATCATTATGCAGGTTGGTTCCTAAACCCATTGAATACAATGATCCTACCACTTCTCCAAACTTTGAGTTTTATGTGTTTGAAGCTGGGGAAGAAATTGATGATGAAGTATCTGATGAATTATCTCGTTTGCTTGAGCACGAGGAAAAAACCATTCAGTCATTTGAAGAATAGATTGAGTTAGTCAACTTGGGTTCCGGAGATGATGTAAAGGAAGTCAAGATTGGGTATCAAATGTGTCCAGAGGTTAAGAAGGGGTTGATTGATCTTCTCCAAGAGTATTTAGATGTGTTTGCTTGGTCCTATCAAGACATGCCGAGTTTGGATTCTGATATTGTGGCGCATAGATTATTGTTGAAGCTAGAATGCCCGCTGGTCAAGCAGAAGTTAAGAAGAACTCATCCTGATATGCAGTGAAAATCAAAGAAGAAGTGCAAAAGTAGATTGATGCCGGTTTCCTTGTTACCACTGAATATTCACAATGGGTGGCATATATTGTGCTTGTTCCAAACAAAGATGGAAAAGTCCGTATGTGTGACGATTACAGAGATTTGAACAAAGCTAGTTCGAGAGATGATTTCCCTCTGCCACATATTGATATGTTGGTAGACAATACAACTAAATTCAAAGTTTCTTCGTTTATGGACGGATTTTTCGGTTATAATCAGATCAAAATGGCACCCGAAGATATGGAGAAGACCACATTCATTACACCCTAGGGAACATTCTGTTATAGAGTGATGCCTTTCGGTTTAAAGAATGTTAGTGCAACATACCAAAGAGGCATGACCACTCTTTTTCATGATATGATGCATAACGAGATTGAAGTCTATGTTGATGATATGATTGCGAAATCAAGTGATGAAGAAGAATATGTTGAGCATTTGTTGAAGTTATTCCAGCATTTTAAGAAAATACAAACTCCGCTTGAATCCCAATAAGTGTACTTTTGGTGTTCGTTTTGGTAAGTTGTTGGGATTTATTGTCAATAAGAAGGGTATTAAAGTTGATCATGCCAACGTCAAAGCAATACAAGAAATGCTTACGCCCAAAACTGAGAAGCAAGTCAGGGGTTTTCTCGGCCGCTTGAATTATATCTCAAGATTTATATCGCATATGACTGCCACATGTGCGCTTATATTTAAGCTTCTTAGGAAAAATCAATCTTGTAATTGGACCGAAGATTTCCAGAAAACTTTTGACAGTATCAAAGAGTATCTGCTTGAACCTCTTATTCTGTCTCCGCCTGTGGAAGGAAGACCATTGATCATGTATTTGACTGTGCTTGAAGAAAGCATGGGTTGTGTTCTTGGTCAGCAAGATGAAACTGGAAAGAAAGAATATGCAATTTACTACCTCAGTAAGAAGTTCACCGACTGTGAGACTCAGTATTCTATGCTAGAAAAGACTTGTTATGCATTGGCTTGGGCTGCTAAGCGTCTGTGCCAGTAGATGTTGAATCATACTACTTGGTTGATATCCAAAATGGATCCAATCAAGTATATCTTCGAGAAGCCTGCTTGAACTTGGAGGATTGCCCGTTGGCAGATGTTGTTATTCGAGTATGATATTGAATACCGATCTCAAAAAGCGATCAAAGGTAGTGTCTTGGCTGACCACTTGGCTCACCAACCAATTGAAGATTATCAGTCAATATAGTATGATTTTTCTGATGAAGAAATTTTGTACTTAAAAATGAAAGATTGTGATGAACGATTGCTTGAAGAAGAGCCAGAACTCGGTTCCCGTTTGGGCATGGTATTTGATGGAGTTGTTAATCAGTATGGTAGTGGCGTTGGGGCAGTGATTATTACTCCTCAAGACACTCATTTTCCATTTACAACTAGATTGACTTTCAAGTGTACAAACAACGTGGTTGAGTATGAAGCTTGCATTATGGGGCTTGAAGAGGCCATTGATCTTAGAATCAAGTATCTTGACGTCTATGGACATTTAGCTTTGGTTATGAATCAGATCAAAGGTGAATGGGAAATGAATCAACCCGGTTTGATACCATATAGAGATTATGCGAGGAGGATTTCAACTTTCTTTACAAAAGTTGAGTTTCATCATATCCCTCAAGATGAAAACTGGATGGCAAATGCTCTTGCAACGTTGGCTTCAACGATTATGGTGAAATTCTAGAATGAAGTTCCTAACTTGACTGTGATGCGTTTTGATAGGCTAGCTTATGTATTTGTTGCTGAAGAAGTCGAAGATGAAAAGTCGTGGTATTTTGATATCAAGTGTTTTCTCTAAAGTCGGATATACCCGCCTGGGGCATCCTTGAACGATAAGAATACTTTGAGAAGATTAGTTGGCAACTTCTACCTGAATGGTGATATGTTATACAAGAGAAACTTTGATATGGTTTTGCTCGGATACGTGGATAGTGTAGCGGTAAACTCATGACCATCAAGCTATGGATAATATTGGCGTCAATAAAACCAGAGTTGCCATCGCGCTTTTATTGTTTCCAAGGGAAAAGGGAAAGGTACGAACAAAACCCAAAGATAAGAAGTTTTCAAATCAAAACTAATAAACTGTCAGAGATTACAGGTAAGGGGGTTGGTTACACAGAGGGAAGGTGTTAGCACCCAAAGTGTCCTAGGTACTCCTAGGGAGCCCTTTTTTGTGTGTACATGTGTTTTAGGTATAAATGATGTTTGCAATAAATAGAGTGTGGGGATGAGGAAAGAATTCATTAATTATATTTTTGTGTTTAACAAGACCTTCGGTCTTGTGCCTACGTACCAACATAATATGAGGGATCAAAACCTCATAGTCCATGGTAACAATTTCAAAGTGAGTGGATTACTTTTAATAAAAGCTTAACTTTAAAAGAAGCACAAAAGGCCTAAAACAATTTGAATGAGTGTTAGTTCTTTTTGTCTTTTGAAAACTTTAAGTCAATATGGTTAGATTCATTTACAAGTTTGACCAAGAAAAAGAGTTTGATAATGCAATGGCATAAGGCAAAGTTTCTAATTTGCAACCAAGTCATAGTTTAGAAATCATAAGCAAAGAAGATTTTGAAAGGGGGGGGGGGGGGAGATTTGAAATTTAAGTAACAATTGCATAGAATAAGGCATTATACACGGGTTCAAAGTAACAATTGCATCAAGACCTTGTAGCAGATGAACTCAAAAGGGATCTCAATACTTGCTTCTGATGAAAGTTTAATTCATAATGACTGGCTTCAGAAAAGTTGACATTGGCAAAGTCCTTTTGCATAGGGAATGTTGCCTAATTCTAAGTCCAATGTCTCAGATCCAATCCAACGGTCCACACAAATCTTTTTTAGGTTTTTTGTTGTTATTACGTACATTAAGGTCAAAAGACCACAAACACAAACAAAATACACAAACAAGTATATACAATCACAATATAATCACAAGATATGGCTCAAGTGAGCAAAGTGAAAATGGCATTAAAGTAAACAAGTTAAATGGTATGAATAATGGTAAATGATAAATACTTGAATTTAAAATGCATAAAAGTAAATGGCTTGAAATTAAATGTTAGTCAAATGTTAGTGGATTAGAAGTTAGTATTGTTTTTGCTTTTTGTTGTTTTAAGTCATTCTTTGGAGAACACTCAACCCTCTATTCACAAGCATGGATCCTTGAACCAAGACATGTTCCAAATGAAGGAAAAAAGACCAAGTTTCCACATAATACCATGAAAGGGGGGAGACTTACAATCTCACTTACTAGAATGCTATGCTTTTGGGTTAAAATTTAGCGATATGTTAAGCAATCGTAATTGGATTTATGTAGAAGTCACAACTATTTTAGGTTGGGTAATAGAAATTTTAGTGTTAATGCACGTTATAGATATGGTATTAAGAACCATACTCCTAAAACATACCACACTTAAAAGAAAATGGCAAAAGGGTGGACCTAATCTCATCCCTAATTATGTTGATTTTGAAATCAACTAGCCTTAGGATGTAGAGATATCAAAGGTCAAAGAAATGAATGGGATAGAAAGGGATTGAAGATGAAGAGGGAGGGTAAATGAAACAAACATAAATTGTTCATGGGAGGACTTTTATCAAATTAAAATCATTCATTCATTTTCGGAGATGAAATGTACATTTCATCAATCCCCTAAATCCAATGATTTTAATCCAACAAAGTCAAAACAACCTTAAACAAGGCCCATACAACAATAGTCAAACTCAACAAGTCAACAAAAATGGCTCAACACAATTTATTTACAATTAAACAATTAAAAACGCATTGAATTAAAATATGGTTTATCAAAATCTTGAAACCTCTTCAAAACACCAAATAACTGGCCAAGAGATTTATCATAGGTCAAACAAGGTCAAAGGACCTTGGAGAAAAAATTTCATCATTTTTGGAAACTTAAAAGTATTTTTAAACAATTAAAAATATGCACAAAAACAATTAAATCATGAAAAATATTAATATTGATCCAAAAAATAATTTTAATTCAAAAAATGAGAGAGAAAAATATTTGAAAATTTTTGGTGAAAGTCCCATATTTTTTGGATCAATATTAAAATGAATATGAATTAATGAAAATAAGTCAATTAAAATGAAAATCAGAAAATGCTAAAAAACGTGGACCACTTGATCTCCCTCATTAATTGAGGTGGAAGATCAAGTGGATCAGAGCACGCTATCCATGGTGAACCTTAGTCAATGTGCCACACGCATGGTAATCAATTTGGACGCTCAAGATTAAAACCAAATAGAAGGATCATGTAGTCTGGAGACATGCCAACACATCGCCGGAGCCAGAGCTCCGGTCTTCTTCTCCGGTGGACCTCACCGGACTGGTCCACCTTCAACCATCACCAAAATAAAAAAGGAGGACATGAATTTAAATTAAAATTGTTCAAGAGCTCGAATCTGGCCTCAATTTCACCTAACTCCAAGTATATAGAAAGATACTGGGAGTTGAATTTTGAGGATCATGATCTGAGTTACTTCGATTTGATCTCTAAGAAACTCAATCTTGTTGCCTACATTGATATGACTTCATACAACCAAAAATCAACAAGAATAGTGGAGAATTGAGTGAGAATCGAAGAGATGAAAAATTCAGAAATTCACCTTCACTGCAGGTTCAGATGGGCACGATCTTGCTTTCAATTGTGCTTAGCCTTGCTTTGGATGCTTGATGGAGTGGAAATGGATCAAGGAAGAAGAAGGACTCTTGGAGTTTGAATCTCAAAACAATGGGAGATTTCAAACTCGATTTTCAATGAAAATCACCAAGCTTATCCTTTGAATGTGGAGGTTTAGGGTTGTAGCTTCAAAGTTGGCGCGCAAGGGTCCTCAATTTTGAGTGAGAGGGCTTCTATTTATAGCCAAGGTTATTGATAATTGCAAACCTCTTCAAAAATTCAAAAATATAAAATCACCTTTGCATGGATGCATGGGCGTGTGATAGGCCCATGTAATGATGCATTCAGGTCCAAAAGTGAGTGTAAGCAATGCTGAAGTCATGTGGAAAGGCCATGTATTCGTGTATGGAAAGTGGAACTTCAAATCTTCCAAATGGTCCTTCAACTTTAAGCCATGCGCAAGTTATTGATTCTTTATCCAAATGAGATGAATTTGGACTTTTTGGAAAGGCTAGATCAAGAGGAACAACTTTCATGTTGAACACGTTTTCATTTGAAGCTTGTATCATGATTAATTTTGAGATGAAAGTTTGGAAAATCAAACATATCAAAAATAAATCTAAGTACCAAGCCATATGTTCACTTCTTCCAACTTAAGTAACTTTTTCTATGGGCTTCAAATGAGAACAGTTCCTTCATCAAAGTTGTAGATCTCTAAAAGTCCTTCAAATTGGTAACAAATTTAACCTCATTTGGATCTAGCATGGAGTTATGCATTTTAGAAGTTGAGGAAAATCACTTATTCAATGGTATTGGCCCAAAATGACCTATAATGTTTCCTCATATCCCATGCATTTAAAAGTTGAATTTGCACTTCCTCCAAACATAAAAGTTAAATTAGACATATTTAATTTGATCATGAAACTTGAATAGCTTTCATCCCATAAAAATTGTGCAAGTTATGGTCTTGGGAAGTTGACCTCCATATTAGGGTTTAGACAAAATGACCTATAATCTTTCACCATAAAAAATGACTTTCCAAGCAAACCTAGCTCTTGACCTCAACATGAAAGTTGTTTGGAATGTCATTTAGAGTAACTTTTCTCTTGGAATGATTTTCGTATGACAAAAAATATTGGAGATAGGGTCTAGGGAACCCCAGTTTTGATCAGTTGACTTTCTCGGGTCAACCACCATGATCCAACCTGCTATCATGATATTCTCTTGACTTTCGAGACTCATGGAGGATCATATACGCATAAGATGATGTAATGTGAAGTATCCCTTGAGATATTTGATCAATTGGTGAAGAAACTTGTTGAAGAAGTTACATAAGATACCCATATGAATTAGGGTTTCCAAGGAAAACCAACTCCAAACTCTTGATGACTTCTTGATCAAAATAACATGTGAAGATCAGGGGGGTTCATATATGATACTTAAAGCCATAGTAAACCAATTATTGATTGAGCTCCTTGCAATGAGGGTCTCAAACCTTAAATATGAACTTGATAGAGCATAGGTGAGCATGTGCACTGCCTACAAAAGAGTTAAACTATATAATGACATAGTTTTGGTATTTTGGTTAGTAAATAAAGAAAAATGAAGTATGACACAATCACATAGTGCTTGGTGATCTCTCCCAATGCAAACCCAATGAAAGAGGGGTAAGGACGATGCCAAGGTATGATCCCAATGCTAATGCATATGATGAGAATAGCATGAGGGATCTTAGGGTCAAAATTGGGGTCTTATAGCTGCCCCTATTTAAGGGCATTTTAGTTGAGGAGGTGAAGGTTAAAATCTTCGTATCGACTCAGTAGAATGGACTTAAATAATAACATATAGAAACAAATCTTGGTCCCTAAGAGACCTCATGACGCATATGATATGAATGTTAAAATAATCTTTATGGGGAAAATGTTGCCACAAAGGAAAAGAATCTGGGGAGACCGTAAGTCCGCGTGAGTATAATGCATTCCATAAAGAAAACTCACTAGGGAGACAGAGACTCTCGGGGATAAAAAGGTCAAGCATAAGCCAGACTACGACTTAAAACTGTTGGGGAACACGAGGGATTCCACGAAAATAAATCAATGGAAAGACTCAATCAGGGAATAAAAGGAACATCTGCTGGGGAAACGGGTAGATCAGAACAAAGCTGAAATACTCGAACCAAACAGGAAATTGCGATTTCACCGAGGAAATACGCACTCAAATTCAACTGGGGAAGAAATGATCTTCAACACAGGAGGAACAGAATTATATTATCCGCTACCGGCTACTGGGTAAGGGTATAACAAATTCTGACAAGGAGGACATCTGTTACCGGTTCGGGTAAACATATCAAGGATGAGTCGCTGAGGGAAAACAGGCGGTGTATTCATTACCAGTTACTGGGTAAGAATAACCTACTGGGAAAAGCCAAATAGGATTTACAACTACCGGTTACTAGGCAAAAGACCGCAAAGGAAGAGCATATCTATCACGAATTAAAGTGAACATATCAAGGATAAACTCAAAGGGGAAGAATATCTGTCATCGGTTAGGATGAACATATCAAGGATAGACTCACCTGGGGACATTAGGAAGGATATCCGTCACCGATTAAGATGAACATATGAAGGATAAACCGCCTAAAAAAGTAGGAATTATATCTATCGGATACTGGATAGAAAACCAGAAAAGAGAATATCTGTCACCGGTTAGGATGAACATATCAAGGATAAACTCTACGAGGAGGAATAGGGATTACATCTATCAGCTACTGGATAGATTATCGAAAAGAGAATATTCGTCACCGATTAAGATGAACATATCAAGGATAAACTCCAAGGGGAAACATAATTTATAACTATCGGTTACTAGGCATAAGACCGTAAAGAGAAGGAAACATGTCATCGGTTAGGATGAACATATCAAGGATTAACTCTCTGGGGAAAGAAACAAGGATTACAACTACCTTTTTACTGGGTAGAAGACCACAAAGAGAAGGAAACCCGTCATCGGTTAGGATGAACATATCAAGGATTAACTCTCTAGGGAAAGAAACAAGGATTGCAACTACCTTTTACTGGGTAGAAGACCAAAAAGAGAATATATGTCACCGGTTAGGGTGAACATATCAAGGATAAACTTATAAGGGAAAGAGTGCCTGTCATTGGTTAAGATGAATATATCAAGGATAAACTTTCTGGGAGACGAGAAAACGAATCCGCCGGGGAGAAAAAGGGTTACTTTTTTCGGGTATTGGGTAAAAAGTGAAATACTTGCAAATTGAGAAGAATATTACCAGTTACTGGGTAATAGACTCTCAGAGGACCAAAAGCATCCATCTAGGTAAGATCTAGAAAGGAACGGTCAATCAGAGACTCAACCCAATGAGGACATAACTCAAGGGGAGTGGTTCCATCCAGATAATCAACTATGGAGGAAACTGAAACAATAATCATCCACGAGGAAATAACTCAGTGGTGAATGAGAAAGGTTAAATTCTTTCTGCTTAAGGGGCCGACACTCTACAATTGAAAGAGGACAGACAAACTAAATTTGCGTGATAAAAAGATAGCACCATAGTAGAGGATCAGGGAAACAATGAATCACAAAGTGTATTGTGTAATGATGAAATTTATGAATGTATATGTATATGTATATGTTTATACGATGATTATGCCAACAGAACGATCACAAAGGATACGAATGTCACTGGACTACGTTATCCATACAATACTCCGCCAATCCTCAAAAGAAGGGAAACAATTGTTGGAGAGCATCGATCACCTTAGAAGCTCAACTCTGGCTGGAGAAAAGAGGAGAGAATCTGCTGAGGAAACTGCATTATCAATTCTGCAGAGAATTTTAGGTCAACACCATATCAAATGGGAAACAACCTTGTAGAGGATCGAAAATACCGCTCGAGAATTAGGTTAACAGGGGTCATGGACAACGCTGCTGGCAACTTGAGGGGAAACAAAATCTGTCGAGTCATGCAAACTGTTGCAAATAACACGCCTACAACTCGAGGGAGGAAATTTCAAACTCAGCTGGGGATACCAACAAACCCAGTTGGAGATGCTGAAATGCTGCTGGAGAATAAACAGAGGTCACGTCAACTGCTTAGGGAAAAACCAAAAATGCTTTGCATTTAGGGCTTACCGTTTTCAAATCGTTGTTGATATTCCTTTAATTACTTTTTAAAAGTAAGTGCTTTTATTATTTAAGAAAACATGTTTTTTTGTTTTAAAAATTTAACTTCAAAATGATCACAATAAAATTTAATTCTATTTAGCTTAATAAATAAGAGTAGAAGCAATTGGATAAAAAGCTCAACTTTATTTAATAGAATGGTAGTCTGTAAATGACAAGACTCCATAGATCTTTAGAAAAATGGTAATTTACATGGAAAATGGATACATTGAATACAATGATCACTAATCCTTGTACCGCCTTTAATATCCACTGTGCTCTTAGCTTTGGTTGAAGATGAATCAGAACCAATCATTGTGCTCAAGAACGTCTTCAACACTGAAGATCAACTGGATGCAGTTACTTGCCATGATCCCTAACTTTTGCATAATTTTCCCCAAGGTACGGTACTCATTTTATCGGGATAATTTTCTATTTTATGTCTCTAATGTTTGCCTGGATCGCCCTTTCAGGTTTTCAATCCACCGAGACGCTTATTTTTGCCTAAGCCAACCCTTTCGGGTTTTCAACTTAGCGAGTTGTTCTTTTCTTTTTTTAGGCAAAGTATTTCTTGACTGCATCGGTATTCACAGGATGAGTGAACTCTTCACCATCCATAGTTGTAAGAATCAAAGCACCGCTTGAAAAGGATCTCTTAACAACATATGGGCCTTCATAATTAGGAGTCCATTTGCCCCTAGAATTTGGTTTGAAAGATAGAATCTTCTTGAGCACGAGGTTACCTTCTCTGAACACTTGAGGTCTGACCTTCTTATCAAAAGCTTTCTTCATTATCTACTGATATAACTGCCCATGGCACATGGCAGTAAACCTCTTCTCTTCAATCAAAATCAGCTGGTCATACCTGGTCTGACACCATTCAGCCTCGGTCAACTTGGCTTCCATCAGCACACGTAACGATGGGATCTCAACTTCTACTGGGAGCAAAGCTTCCATGCTATAAATAAGTGAGAAAGGGGTTTCCCTGGTTGAAGTGCGGATGGACGTATGATACCCATGCAAATAAAATGGGAGCATCTCGTTCCAATCTTTGTACGTTACAACCATCTTCTGGATGATTTTCTTGATGTTCTTATTCGCAACTTCAACATCCCCATTCATCTTGGGTCTATAGGGAGAAGAATTATGGTGTGAAATCATGAAGTCTTTGCAAAGAGCTTCCACCATATTATTATTCAAGTTCAAACCATTATCAGTAATGATCTTACTTGGCACACCATAACAACATATAATTTAATTCTTGATAAACCTCACAATAACTTGCTTGGTTATATTCACATATGATGTCGCTTCAACCGACTTTGTGAAGTAGTCAATAGCCACAAAATGAAACGATGTCTGTTTGAAGCTTTAGGCTCAATCATGGCAATCATATCAATTCCTCACATGGAGAAGGGCCATGGGGAGGAAATGACATTCAACATTATTGGAGAAACATGAATCTTATATGCATAAATTTGACACTTGTCGCATTTCTTCACAAACTTGCAATAGTCAGATTCCATTGTAAGCCAATAGTAACTTGCTCTCAACATCTTATTTGCCATATCATGTCCAATGGAATGAGTACCAAAGGAACCTTCATGGACTTCAGCCATCAATAAGTCTGCTTCGTGTCTATCCACGCATCTGGGCATAATCATATCGAAGTTTCTCTAATAAAGCACATCATCATTCAGGTAAAAATTACCAGCTAGTCTCCTCAATTCTTATCTTTCAAAGATGCCCTAGGCGGGTATATTTGACTTTGGAGGAAACACTTAATATCAAAATACCACGGATTTTCATCTTTGGTCTCTTAAATAGAAAACGCATGAGCTATCCTATCAAGATACATCACAGACAGATTAGGAACTTCATTCCAATATTTTACCATAATCATTGAAGCTAACGTTGCAGGAGCATCTGCCATCTGGTTTTTATCTCGGGGGATATGATGAAATTCAACCTTTGTAAATAAATTTGAAATCCTCCTCGCATAATCTCTATATGGTATCAAACCGGGTTGATTTGTCTCCCAGTCACCTTTGATCTGATTCACAACCAAAGTTGAATCTCCATAGACGTTTAAATACTTAATTCTGAGATCAATAGCCTCTTCAAGCCCCATAATGCAAACTTCATACTGAGCCATATTGTTTGTACACTTGAAAGTCAATCTAGATGTAAACGGAAAATGAGCGCCTTGAGGAGTAATAATCACTGCCCCAATGCCATTGCCATACTGATTAACAGCTCCATCAAATACCATGCCCCAACGGGAACCAGGTTTTGGCCCTTCTTCAGGCAATGGTTCATCACAATCCTTCATTTTCAAGTAAAAGGTCTCTTCATTAGGAAAATCATACTACATTGACTAGTAATCTTCAATCAGTTGGTGAGCCAAATGGTCAGCCAAGACACTACCCTTGATCGCTTTTTAAGATCGGTATTCAATATCATACTCGGATAACAACATCTGCCAACGGGAAATCCTCCCAGTTAAAGCAGGCTTCTCAAAAATATACTTGATTGGATCCGTTTTGGATATCAACCAAGTAGTGTGATTCAACACATATTGGCCAAGACGCTTAGTAGCCCAAGCCAATGCACAACAAGTCTTCTCAAGCATAGAATATCGAGTCTCACAATCGGTGAACTTCTTACTGAGGTAGCAAATAGCATATTCTTTCTTTCCAGCTTCTTCTTGTTGACCTAGAACACAACCCATACTTTCATCAAGCACAGTCAAATACATGATCAATGGTCTTCCTTCAACAGGCGGAGACAGAATCGGAGGCTCGAGCATGTACTCTTTGATATTGTCAAAAGCTTTCTGGCAATATTCGGTCCAATCACAAGACTGATCTTTCCGAAGAAGCTTGAATATAGGCGCACATGGGGCAGTCATTTGTGAAATGAATCTTGAGATATAATTCTAGCGGCTGAGAAAACCTCTGACTTGCTTCTTAGTTTTAGGCGCAGAAATTTCTTGTATTGCTTTGACCTTTGTAGGATCAACTTCAATACCTTTCTCGCTGACAATAAATCCAAACAACTTACCAGCACGAACACCAAATGTACACTTATTGGGATTCAAGCGGAGTTTGTACTTCCTCATACGTTGGAACAACTTCAACAAGTGCTCAACATGTCCTTCTTCATCAATGGATTTAGCAATCATATCATCAACATAGACTTCGATCTCTTTGTGCATCATATCATGAAAAAAAGTAGTCATTTCTCTCTGGTAAGTTGGATCAGCATTCTTTCGACCGAAAGGCATCACTCTATAACATAATGTTCCCCAGGGTGTAATGAATATGGTCTTCTCCATATCTTTGGGTTCCATTTTGATCTGATTATATCTGAAAAATTCATCCATAAATGAAAAGACTTTGAATTTAGCTGTATTGTCTACCAACATATCAATGTGTGTCAGAGGGAAATCATCTTCTGAACTAGGTTTATTCAAATCTCTATAATCAACTCACATGCGGACTTTTCCATCCTTCTTTGGAACAGGAACAACATTGGCCACCCATTGCGGATACTCAGCAGTAACAAGGAAACCATTATCAATCTTCTTTTTCACTTCTTCTTTGATCTTCACTGCCATATCAGGATGAGTCCTTCTCAACTTCTGCTTGACTGGCGGGCATTCCGGTTTCAACGGCAATCTATGCTCCATAATCTCAGAATCCAAACCAGACATGTCTTGATAGGACCAGGAAAACACATCTGCATACTCTCAAAGAAGATCAATCAACCCCTTCTTAACCTCTGGACACAGTCGAGATCTAATCTTGACTTCGTTTATATCATCCTCGGAACCCAAGTTGACTAACTCAATCTGCTCTTCGAACGACTGAATGGATTTTTCCTGGTGCTCAAGTAGAAGAGACAATTCATCAGATACTTCTTCATCACTTTCTTCCTCAGCCTCGAACACAGGGAATTCAAAGTTTGGAGAAGGAGTAGGATCATTGTAATCAATGGGTTTAGAAACCAACCTGCATAATGATTTGATATTTTGATTTTAGAGAAGTGAATTGTGATCAAATATTATGAAGATGGACAATTATTGCTTATTTATTTATTTATGTTTTTTTTTGTGATTACCATTTTTCAAAAAGGCAAAAATTAAAAAAAATAAAAACATCATAGATGTGGATGAATAGAATTGCATTTTATTAATGATCAAATTAAAAGATGTCAAACAATGTTCACTTCTCTCTTAGGAATAGGAGAAGGATTTTCAAAATTAATAAAAGCAATTACTTAGAATGATGAGCAATAATATGAACATCGACAGCAGTCCAATTGTTGCAAGATTTTCCATGCGTCACAAAATTGGTCCAGTCTTCATCTTCATCCCCCTCGATCGCTACAGCTGAGTGTTATTTGTAATACCCCAAATTTTACCCTCAGATTAGTCGATTCATGTCGCATGTCATCTCATTTTCGCATCAGCTAACTATTAACGGGTTGTGTAGTTTTATTTCATTTTGCAGGAACCGCATCTGGTACACTTTAGTTGTTAAAGGGCAAAATGGTCATTTTCACGTTGTTTACTGACAGTCCTCGAAGCTAAGTTATCATCAGGGATTTATTGAATAATTAGGGCCTCCGCTTCCGAGTTTTTTCTATTTTATTTTTGTTATCTTTGAGGATAAACAGAGATTCACGGTAACTTTTGGCATCAGGATTTTTGAGATACGGTAATTAATTCAACGGGTTGAGACTCTGTCGTCAATTGAGTTCTGAGACATTTATTTTATCACTTGGGTTTGAGTATGCTTGAGACATTAAGCTGGTTCGGTTCAAATCGGGACAAGATTCCATGCGGAGGAATTTCTGTTTTAATCAGTTTATTTTTCTGTTCTTCTGCTATCTGCCAGTTATTTTTGAAGCCAAAGCAGTAGAAATTCTGATTCAGATTCGGGTTTTGATTGCTGTTTGTTGAGGTTTATGGGCTGAATTGGTTTATGGTTTGGTATTTTATCAGAGACGCAAATTGAATTTTAATGCGGAATATATTTCTGTTTTCACTGTTAAGCAGTTTTCTCTGCTTCCTTCCTGTTTTAATTTGTTCAAGACTATCATCGATTCTATCATCAAGCGCGATTTAATCTGGAAATATTGGATTGGAACTGAAGGTTACATCATGTTTTAAGCAACACGGTTTGAGATGACGAAGTTTAATTCATTTGGGTTTTTCTGTAATTTATTCATATTGGTTTCATACGGTGAAGTTGGTTTTATTATTAATCGTTTAAATTTAACTGATTAATTTCATTCAGAGAATTTTGACCAAGTTGATTTTTAATCAGATATTGTTTTGAGTCGTTCGGTTGCGACAAAATTAAATCATGGAAAGAAGAATCAAACGTTGTTCTTGGGTAGAAATGTTTGTGAATTTTATTCATAAATAATTTTATTACAAATTATAAAAGGAAATACATTTTGATTTTTATTTCTAGGTCCTATGATCTTCATGCCGGTTCTTCATGTTTCTTCATCCGATGTTTCCTTCCGTACCTGCACACACACAAAGAACAGAAAAGCGGAGTAAAAAATGTTAGAATTTATTTTGACACCCTCAGAAAAATGTCATCACCGGGTGTCGGGAGGGCACGACAATTGCCGAAACCAGCTCCCATTCCGATTCACGACCTCGGCATCAACCGGTAGTATCCGTTCTTTTCGGGACAGCAGAGAAGAAGAGAAAAAGATGTCCTGGGCCGAAAATGATTTTGCCGGAAAATTGTTTCGAAGCCAAACGGATTACCCACATGAATCTAAAATCCATATCCATCTATCAAGTAAATATATCCAAGACAAATCCAAATATCCAGATTTCAAAGCCAACCGAAAATCCAAATCTGGAGCTATGGATCCAAGAATAATATTTCGGCAAATCCAATATCTGAAAATAAAACGGATATCCAAATCAACATCAGAAAAGAATCAAACTCATCCAAGATTCGTAAATCATAATTAAATCCAAAACAATACCAGCTAGCAAATCCGAAATAAAATCAATAAACGTAAAATCCGGATCCAAAAGCACAGCAACAACATAACAAAGCCGTTCAGTCAAAGACTCATTAATAATCTGTTCCGAAAATACCTCAACAACTTCAGCGGAAATCATGAAAAATCAAAAGCCCACAGTGGATTCGAGGGGGATATAAATATTAAGAGGGACCCGCAATCCTCAAGGGAGAAGGAGAAGCCAGAATCGAAGCTTCGTCGTAACGGATCAACGTCGGGAACTCGCGGTGGCCATAGATCCTTCCGATTGCCACTACCACCGGGACCCATTACCGTCATCGAGCAACGCCTCAGTCGCAAAACATCATCGGCTAACGAACCTCAATAAACGTCGTCGATAACAAACGCGTACATGTAGGATTTTATCACCGTAAATCGTTTTGCTCTGATGTGTGCATTTCAGGTTTAAGAAGAAGATGCATAGGATAGAAGAAGGAAACATGGAGCATGCAACAATGGCCGCCGCCGGCGGTATAAAGAGAGAAAGAGAAAGGATTGACAAACCCTAGCAGCAAGCACAAAGCCAAATGACCTTTTTCTATTCACGTTTATGCTTGTCTGTTTGGTTTTGGTACATTGGTATTAGTAATTGTTTTAAATAAAAAAGCACCACTAGGAGTCAATTAGTCATTAACATAGTAAATTGGAAAGTTTTCTCATAACTTCTAATTAATAAAATTAGTAACATTAATAGTTGCTATTAAGTAAGATTTTTTATATATAACTTTTACGTAACAAATTTCCTTTGTTTAAAAAAGCTAGGTACATAATTTATAATCAAGTTTGTTTTTGTTATTTAGATTAATTTGTTTTTATTCATAATTTATAATTAATTTGTTTTAAAAGCTAGGTACATAATTTATAATTTGTTTTTATCATTCTCCACCGTTTAAAAAAGGATAATAATAACACAGTTTTTTTTAATATTTAGATTAATTTGTTTTTATTTATTTACCACAAAAGTTAAAAATAAGTTCTTTTCTTAATCAAAAAAATCTTTCAAATTAAAACAATTTGTTTTTTAGAAAAAAAGGCATTAACCTTAAAATAACCCTTCCTTCTGAGAAATATATAAAAAAAATATATGTAATAACTTTCCTTTTCAACAAAGAAAAATCTCAAAAATTAGTTTTGACTTAGCCGTTTCGTTTTCGTCTAACCCTCGTTAATTTGTTTGTTTCAGTTTATCATTATTATTTCATTTGTTCATTTTTGTTCCATGGATGTAATTTACGCGAGGCCATGGTCGCGGTTTATTTTATTTCGCATTTTTGGGGATTTGTAATTTACGCGAGTGGTCGCGATGCTTTCCTTTACTGCTTGCTTTATTTTCATATTTTTTATGCCTGCCATGTAATAATTCTGTTGCTTGCATGTTTTTACCGTCTTGCCCTCCGAAGGAATTAGGTTTAACAGTGTGACCGCCGAGTCAATAACCCTAAATTTTGACCCTTTTCAAACCCTTGACCGTTTCCAAAACCTCAATAGCCTAGGCGTCCCGCCGTGGACGAAAACGCCATTTACCCTAGCATTAGGTCAAAGAGTCGCTGTACTCTGCTTTAGGGTTTCCCTAATTTCAATTCAACGTCTCAACGTAGAAATAGGAGTTTCAACACTCCACGTAAGCGTTTCCTTAAGAAATGCTTATTCCCCATCGAAACCTTGACCACAGTCAAGAAGTTTCTAGCCTCCCTTTCGAGGGGAACTACAATTACTCTGATTCCATTCCCGTCAGGATATGTAGGCACAAGATGCGACGTCTTGCCGAGTAAATTTAGAACTAACCCCTTAGGTATTTTAGGTCACTTTATCCCTTAGATTAGTATATATTTAAAGCAGATAATAAAAATAAAAAAGCATACAGTAAACAAAAGGGTCCTGTAGAGTACTACAGAAGTTTAGGGTGCTAGTACCTTCCCTAAGCTTAGCCAACCCCTTACCTAGAGCTCTCCTCTCATTGTTTTACAATGCAAAAAAAAAAGTTTTTTCCCTCTTTTGACCTTTTCCTTCAGATAAATCAAAGAGCGGTTGTGAATTGAATCGTGATTCAAACTAATTAATAGTTTGGTATCCTATTTCCACCGCAACAGAAAATGGCGACTTCACTGGGGAACAACATAATTAAGGGTTGCCCCTATTTTGTTTATTGTATGATATTTTATGCTATTAATTGTCTGTATATATTATTGTGTATTATGGGGGGTATCTTTTTTGTGAGGTAAGTCCTACACCCGGATTTGAGTGAACTTATTATAGGAGGTGATAGATTCAACGAAGCTTATAGGGAGTTGAATCCCGACCAAGCCGACTTGAGAATCACCGCTCAGTTGAGGCCCTTTTTAAAGGTAGTTCTGTTGAACGAGTAATCATGAAGACACTTACTATCTTCGATGGGAGCCTATGACACTGGGGACCGTAGTTACCTTAACACCACTTTGGCCTTATCTAGGACGTAGTGCTGGGACTATGAGGGAGTAATCCCAAAATAGTGGTTACGCGATACCACACTCAAAAGAGGTTCTCTTGAGAATATTATTAACCACCGAGTCAATTGGGAAATTGATAATATCCGAAAGATGGACTGATGACTTTGGGCACCGATTTAGAACCCTTGTTCCGCAGGTACGATTAACCCTATAATACATACCTCTGTGGGATGGGTAGACCTTGACTTCCGCTCATATACCTTTAACCTAGGACTTTGTGTGTTTATGTGCATTACATCCATAAAACATCACATTGCATTACATCTCATGGAATTCAAACTTTATTTATGAACATCGCAGGCTACCATGGATTACAATAAGAGAAACACCTTGAAATACTCTTTTAAGAATTTTAAGTTGGATGACCTAAGGAAGCTAGGAGCTTTGGTTGAAGATCAAGAGGGGTTTAAGGACAAGTACGGAAGGCTATTATCCTTATTAAGAATCCAAGTGAAGGATGGGCTTCTTTCTACGTTACTACAGTTCTATGATCCGGATTACCATTGTTTCACGTTCCCAGATTATCAGCTATTACCTACCTTAGAAGAGTACTCTCAGTTGGTGGGGTTACCTATTGTGGATAAGTATCCGTTCCCTTTCTTAGAGAAGGACCCTAAAGAGGAAGACATTGCTAAAGCCATATGCTTAAAGGTGTCCGACATCAAAGGCAATATGATCGCCAAAGGCGGAACTGTAGGGTTACCTACGCATTTCTTAATCAAGAAAGCCCAATATTATGCCGATCATTTAAGCATGCCTACCTTTGAAACAATCCTTGCTTTTCTTATTTATGTAATGCTACTCTTCCCAAGTTTTGAAGGATTCGTTGACATTAACGCCATCAAAATATTCATGAAGAACAATCCAGTACCAACGTTATTGGGTAACACTTATCATGCCATACATCTCCGGAATTTTCATGGTGGAGGAATGATCACCTGTTGTGTGCCTTTATTATACAAGTGGTTTATTTCGCACTTGCCCAAGTCTTTTTTGAGTCTTGACAAGGGATTTTGGTCACCAAGGGTCATGGCGCTGACACACTCGGACATCGTTTGGTATAATCGTGTGTATGATGGAATACTAATTATTGACAGCTATGGAGACTTTGCCAACGTACCTTTACTTGGTTTTAATGGAGGAATCAGCTACAATCCAGTCCTAGCTCGCCGACAGTTAGGGTATCCCTTGAAAGAACCGCCTAAAAGTGTTCATGTGGAGAAAATCTTCTTTAAGGGTGACAAAGAACTTCAAGATCAGATTGTATCCGCTTGGCGTCATTTGCACAAGAAGGGTAAAGAAAGTTTGGGAAAGCCGAATTGTGTGTCTATGGAACCTTATCTTCGTTGGGTCCGGGAAAGAGCCATCAAGCTGAAGATGCCTTATCCTCGCCAAGATCCTTTACCTCCGAGAAGAGAATCTGTTTTAGTATTCATGTCCGAAGCTGAAAAGTTGGAAATCGCTTTGAAGAGAGCACAACATGAGGCAGAAACGTGGAAAAATAAATATCAGGTTATCATCAGTGAGAATGAAGAGCTACAAAAGCAGCTGCAGGCGAAGAATGAAGAAGTGCTTTCCTACAAAAAGAGAAGAATCTACGAGGATTTATTTTCCTCCGACTCTCTGCCTACTCGTTGAAGTCGTGGACTACGCTTCCTTAGGGCTTTCGTAGCTTTTATTTAGCTATTTTCTTGTTAATATTTTTTAAGAATATTTATTTGTAATTCATGTTCAAATTAATAAATAAAGATCCCAGTGGTATTCCGCGATATTCGTAAAGGCTTGAATTCCATGAAATCTTTCATTCGCATTTTGCATCACATTTTGCATTTCATGTGTCTCCCGGTTGTCTCATACTCGGTTCTCTCGCGTACAGTTTCGTCACCCTGAATCGATACAACACTAGAGCTCAAGCTCGAAGAAGGATGGAGGAGCACGCTCAAGAGATGGATCGCGTTAACAACTAGCTAGCAAACCTTCGAGGGAATGTAGGAACAATTATGGAACTACTTCAGGTTATCAATGCAAAGATGGATACTCAGCCTACTGTGGTTTATGAGATCAACACTACCGCTGCCGTAGATCCGCCGGTTGTTTCAGTTGAGAACCCATTTCCTTATGGTATTTCGCAGAGTTTCATACATCCGCCTGTTGTTACGTCAGTTCAACAAACTATGCCGGTTGCACAAAGTGGTCAACAAGCCATGCCGGTATTACAGAATGTTCAACAGACTGTGCCTTTGGTTCCCGAGCCTCCAAAGGTGGTCCCTACCTTCACACAAGCTAATGTCCATACTCGGGTGCAGCCTTATCTTAATGAGCCTGTTTATGAAATTCTGGATGATAATGATGAAGGGTACCAGCCGCGTGATAGGCTCCGTGAGGAGGTTGTTACTATTGATAAAAGATTAAGAAAGATGGAAGGAGACCAGATCTTTGGTGCTGCTGCTAGAGACATCTGTTTGGTTTCCGGTTTAGTTATTCCGCCAAAGTTCAAGACTCCGAACTTTGACTGCTATGAAGGGACTACATGTCCGAAAAGCCATTTGATAATGTACTACTGTAGGATGGCTGCCCACGTGGAAAATGACAAGTTGATGATCCACTGTTTTCAAGACAGTCTGAAAGGTGCCTCGTCGAAGTGGTATTTAACATTGGACCAATCTCGCATCAAGTCTTTTCAAGATTTGTCTGACGCTTTCATTAAGCACTATAAGTACAACATGGACTTGGCTCCTAACAGGAGACAACTTTTGAGTATGACGCAGAAAAGTTCTAAGACCTTTAAGGAATACGCCCAGCGATGGAGGGAAATTGCTTCCCAGGTTGAACCTCCATTGACTGATAAAGAATTAGCTGACTGGTTTGTTGACACCGTTCGTCCTGAGTTCTATGAAAGGATGGTGGGTAGTGTAACCACGAATTTCGCTGATATTGTTGCTGTTGGAGTAAAGGTTGAATTAGCTATGAAGAGTGGAAAGATGTCCAGTGGGTCTAGCAGTACGAGTTCGAAGGACCAAGCTAAGAAGACTTCCGTCAATCCTCAGAGAAAGAAGGAAGGAGAGACTCATGATGTGTCTTCAGATAGGAGAAGGAATAGGCAGTATCAATATCCGCCACAGTATGCCCAACCACAGGGATACCCGGTTCAGTATGCACCACCGCCATACGTGGCTGCTGTTGCACCATCTTTTAACCAACAAGCTCCACAAGCGCCCGTTTATCAACCCATACAACAGGTTCCTAGTTATCCGCCTCCGGTTTATCCTCCTCCGAATTATCAACAAGCATCCAACGCTCCGGCGAGTCAACAACCGAGGAACCAGGCACCTCACCAGAATGCTCCAAGGAGACTATACAAGACTTGTCCACCGATTCCGATGACGTTCACCGAGTTGTATCCTTACTTAGTGCAACGCGGTTTGGTCATTACTCGAGCTTTGGGACCGCCTCCGAATCCTTTGTCAGCCAACTACAACACCGCCGCTCATTGTTTATTTCATGAGGGTGCGCCAGGTCACGATTTGGAGAACTGATATGCTTTGAAAAACCTTGTGAGGGATCTGATGGAAAAGAAGATTCTGTCATTCAACGATCTGTCTCCCAATGTCAAAAGTAACCCTTTACCTGACCATGGGGTTGTTAATGCCATTGATGCTTCGTCTGAAGAGAATTCTATCCTTGATGTAGCTCAGATTAAGACTCCGCTCAAGGCATTCCATTCAAAGCTGTTTAAAGCAGGCCTAGTATCTGTTTCCCATATCGGTTGTATGAGCTGTAAGGGATGTGATAAGGGTTGTGTTATGGTTCGGAAAGACGTTCAGAGATTGACTGATGATGGTTTTTTGCAAGTAGTTAACCAGGCGAAAGAAGTAGCCGTAATTGAGCCTACCTTCAACTTGCCAGAATCAAGGGGTAGGATACCAGTGTTTAATCTGCCAGCACCAAATTCTGTCATGCCAGTGTTCAGTATACCGGCTCCCGTTACTCCAACAGTGGACCAGCCTAAACCGTTGATTATCCAAAAACCGAGTCCATTTCCATTCAGTGATCCCAAGGCAGTACCTTGGAAGTATGATGTAACCGCGATTGACAAAGAATCTGGGAAGGTCATTCCAAGAGAAGAAGTGAAGGTTGATGGTGAAAGTGTGACTAACATAGCTGGGGCAAGCAGGATGACTCGCAATGGTCGCGTGTACACTCCCCGTTTGGATGAGGCTCCACCTAGAGAGATAACTACTAACACTGCTGTGCCTGCCAGAGATAAAAATAAAGAGGTTGTTACTAATGATGAAGATGTTGAATTCTTAAGGATCATCAGGAAGAGTGATTACAAAGTCGTTGATCAGCTTCATCAGACCCCTTCGAAGATCTCTATCCTGTCTCTATTATTGAATTCACCCGCTCATAGGGCTGCTTTGCAGAAAGTATTGACGCAAGCTCATGTCGCTCAAGATATTACTACCGGCCAGTTTGATAGTGTGATCGCCAATATTACCGCATGTAATACTCTTAGCTTCAGCAATGAAGAGCTACCGAAAGAGGGCCCGAATCACAACCGTGCTTTGCACATATCAGCGAAGTGTCAAGAGGATAATTTAGCCAGGGTGCTTGTGGATACCGATTCATCTTTGAACGTCCTACCCAAGAGAGTTCTTAGCAAGTTGGCCTATAAAGAGGCTATGGTGAAGCCTACTTCTTTGATTTTCAAGGCGTTTGATGGTTCTCTTAGAGCTGTGATTGGAGAAGGGGAACTTCCAATTCTGATTGGTCCGCATGTTTTCAATATCACTTTCCAAGTCATGGATATCAATCCCAATTACAGTTGTCTACTTGGAAGACCTTGGATCCATGCTGCTGGGGCTGTGACTTCTACCTTGCACCAAAAGATGAAGTTTGTAGTTGATGATAAGCTGGTGATTATTCACGGTGAGGAGGATTTAATGGTCAGTAATTTATCTTCGTTCCGTTATATTGAGGCCGATGAAGACGCGTTGGAAACTTCTTTCCAAGCACTTGAGAACGCCAATGCTGTGTTAGTGGAGGTCGAAGAGACTGTGGAAGGCCAGAGTAATCCATCTTTTGCATCCTTAAAGAGTACCAGATCAACAATTGACAGGGGCATTCCTGAAGGTTGGGGAGAGATAATCAACGTCAAGACCAAAACTGATCGCCACGGGTTGGGTTACAGACCAACTCATGATAAAGCTTCTACAAATGTCGAAGGGCGTCCAGAGTTTTTTCAAGAAGTTTTTGTCAGCAGAGGTTTCCAAGTCAATGCCATCAGTGACTATGATGAAGACGAAGATCTGAGTAACTTGGTATTCAAGAGCGATGCAGCTTTGAGCAACTGGGAGGCTATAGAGATTCCTATTATTTTTCCCGTTTCAAAGTAAATTAACAGTTCCATTTGTGTTTTCACATCCATAGCTCTGCCCAAGGCTATTGGATTGCTTTGTAGGGCCACCTTTCATTTTTAAAACAATTATTAATCAATGCATTTTGTTCTGCTTCCACTTTGTTCTATTAGCATTTTTTTTATTTTTTTATTTTTTTATTTTTTTATTTTTTTATTTTTTTTTCGTTGTCACCTTTTAAAATGAAATTGGAAATCTTTTCAAAAGCTACAAAATAAAGCATTTCCACTCTCTTGCATCTTCATTTGAACATTCAATAAAACAAGTCTTTCAACATGCAGTGACATTAAAACCCTTGTTGAATCCAATGACTCTATCATCTCTCCTGATTGGGATTCACCCATTTATCAAGCTGAAGATGGGGGTGAAGAGGATTTTGAAGTACCCGCGGAACTGACGAGATTGGTTGAGTACGAGTACACAAAGCTTCAACCGCACAGGGAGCAGGTAGATTTGATTAATCTCGGCACAGATGAAGACAAGAAATAGGTCAAAATTGGCGCAATACTTGGGGTCGAGGTCAAAATTGGCGCAATACTTGGGGTCGAGGTCAAGCAGAGATTGGTCAAGCTGTTGAAGGACTATGTTGACGTGTTTGCATGGTCGTATCAAGATATGCCAGGTTTAGACAAAGATATTGTAGTTCACAAACTACCGCTTAAGCCAGAATGTCCTCCTGTCAAACAGAAACTTCGAAGAACGAGACCTGACATGGCTTTGAAGATTCGAGATGAGGTTAAGAAACAGTTGGATGCGGGTTTCCTTGCAGTTGAGAAGTATCCTGATTGGGTTGCCAACATTGTTCCAGTGCCCAAAAAGGACGGTAAGGTCAGAATGTGCGTAGACTACAGGGATCTGAACAAAGCTAGTCCAAAAGACGATTTCCCATTGCCTCATATTGATACCCTTGTCGATAATACAGCTAGTTTTGCAGTTTTCTCATTCATGGATGGTTTCTCCGGTTATAACCAGATCAAGATGGATCCCGCCGACAGAGAAAAGACTACATTCATCACTCCTTGGGGAACCTTCTGTTATAAAGTTATGCCTTTCGGTTTGAAGAACGCAGGGGCAACCTATCAACGTGATATGACGGCTCTCTTTCATGACATGATGCACAAAGAAATCGAAGTGTATGTGGATGATATGATTGCCAAATCTCATAACGAAGAGGAACATTTGGTTCATCTGTTAAAACTGTTTGAACGACTCCGGAAATATCAGTTGAAACTAAATCCCGCTAAGTGTATTTTTGGTGTCAGATCTGGAAAGCTACTTGGTTTCATCGTCAACCAACGAGGAATCGAGGTAGACCCTGATAAAGTCCGAGCCATTCAAGACATGTCGGCTCCGCAGACCGAAACCCAAGTCAGAGGTTTTCTTGGACGTTTGAACTACATCTCCCGGTTTATATCTAACCTGACTGCTACTTGTGAGCCGATATTCAAGTTTCTTTGCAAAGGCCAGACTATTGATTGGAATCCTGACTGTCAGCGGGCGTTTGAAAAGATCAAGGATTACTTGCAAGAGCCTCCTATCTTAATCCCTCCTGTTCCTGGAAGACCTTTGTTCATGTACCTGACGGTTCTCGAGAAGTCTATGGGTTGCGTGTTGGGCAACACGATGAGACTGGAAGAAAAGAACATGTTATATACTACTTGAGCAAGAAGTTCACCGATTGTGAAAACAGATACCCACTCTTGGAGAAAACTTGTTGTGCGCTAGCATGGGCTGCTAGGCGTCTCAGGCAATACATGATGTGTCATACTACCTTGTTGATTTCGAAGATGGATCCAATAAAGTACATTTTCGAAAAGCCTGCTCAGACAGGGAGACTTGCTCGTTGGCACATGTTGTTATCAGAATATGACATCCAGTACGTACCTCAGAAAGCTATCAAAGGAAGCATCTTATCAGATTATCTTGCGGACCAACCGGTCGAAGATTACGAGCCTCTCAAGTTTGACTTCCCGGACGAAGACATTATGTGGGTAAAAGATTTCGAGAAGCCAGAGCCCGATGGGGGTCCCGAACCGGGTCTCTGGTGGAAGATGATGTTTGATGGTTCCTCAAATTACAGTGGGCACGACATAGGCGCCGTTTTGATGAATCCAAAAGGTGGTTATACCCCATTTACAGCAAGGTTAGACTTTGAATGCACGAACAATATCGCCGAATATGAAGCATGCATCCTTGGCCTTGAAGCAGCTATTGACCTCCGAATCAAACTTCTTGAAGTAAGCGGAGATTCAGCTTTGGTTATCTATCAAGTGAAAGGTGAATGGGAAACCAAGAATGAGAAGCTAGTCCCTTACAAAGCCTATATTGTGGAGTTGATTAAATACTTCGATGAGATCAAGTTCGAGCATGTTCCGAGGTCTGAGAATCATATTGCTGACGCCTTAGCCATGCTAGCATCCATGTGGAAGGTCAAATTTGTCAATGCAGCGCCACTCATTCGAATCGAACGTAGAATTGAACCCGCCTACTGTCTGGTGATTGAAGAAGATGAAACTGATGAAAAGCCTTGGTTTCATGACATCAAGAATTATTTGCTCACGCAAGAGTATCCATCGGATGCTTCTCATCTGGACAAAAGGACTTTGAGAAGATTGGCATCCAAGTTCTTCATCAGCAATGACGTGCTATACAAATGAAACCACGACATTGTTCTACTTAGATGTGTTGATAAATGTGAAGCCGATATGTTACTCCAGGAGATTCATGAAGGGACGTTCGGAACTCATGCCAACGGTTATGCCATGTCCAAGAAAATCTTGAGGGCTGGATATTACTGGTTAACTATGGAATCAGATTGCATCCAATACGCCAGGAAGTGTCACAAATGTCAGGTTTATGCCGACAAAATGCATGTACCTCCGGCACCGTTGAACGTTTTGACTTCGCCGTGGCCTTTCTCAATGTGGGGCATTGACATGATTGGGGCGATTGAGCCGAAAGCTTCTAACGGCCACCGGTTCATTTTAGTTGCTATTGATTACTTCACCAAGTGGGTAGAAGCCGCTTCCTATGCTAACGTGACCAAGCAGGTTGTTGCTCGCTTCATCAAGAGGGAGATTATCTGCCGCTATGGAATTCCGAGCCGAATCATAACTGACAGTGGTACCAATCTGAATAACAAGACTATGAAAGAGTTGTGTGACAACTTCAAGATTGCGCACCACAATTCATCTCCTTACTGTCCTAAGATGAATGGAGTTGTTGAAGCCGCGAATAAAAATATCAAGAAGATCCTACAAAAGATGGTCAAGACTTACAAGGATTGGCATGAGATGTTACCGTTCGCTTTGCATGGATACAGAACTACAGTCCGAACTTCAACAGGGGAACCCCCTTTCTCATTGGTATATGGAACAGACGCCGTCCTCCCCATTGAAGTTGAGCTACCTTCCTTAAGGGTATTGAGGGAAGCCAAGCTAGATGAAGCCGAGTGGGTTCAAGACAGATTCGACCAGCTAAACCTCATCGACGAGAAGCGTTTGACGGCTATGTGCCATGGTCAGCTATACCAGAAACGGATGAAGAGAGCCTTCGACAAGAAAGTCTGAATCCGTGAGTTTCAACAAGGAGAACTTGTACTCAAGAAGATCTTGCCAGTTCACGAGGACATGCGCGGGAAGTGGATGCCCAATTACGACGGTCCATTTGTTGTTAAGACAGTCTTCTCCGGAGGATCGCTAATTCTTACAACAATGGATGGAGAAGAGCTCGCACATCCTGTGAACTCCGATGCAGTCCGAAAATATTATTCCTAAAGAAAAAAAATAATACTATGGCTCGCTAAGTTGAAAACCCGAAAGGGCGGCTTAGGCAAAAATGAGCGTCCCGGTGGATTGAAAACCCGAAAGGGCAGTCCAGGCAAAAGTTAGGGACATGGCATTTCACTGCATCGGATGACACCGAACATCGCAGATACATTTACAAAAGTCCACTTCAAATCCAATCACTCTCTTCGTGAGCAAGGTTTTGGGTAGTCTTAGTCATTAGGGATAGTAGGTCGTTGGATTCAATGTAACCTTTCCCATATTGCCAATTTAAAATTGTAATTTTCCATGGAGCTATGCCTTTAGCAAGTTACCATTCTTCAATAAAATTTACCTTTTGCTATTCAATTTCCTTGTTCACATTATCTCCGTTTTATTTTGTTATGCAATTTGCTTTTGTTAATAAAATTTGAACGTGAAAAGTGTTTTCAAAACCAAAATAATTTTCTCGGAAATACATTTGGAAACGAAAGTTACTTTGACTCATGGAAATTTGTGAAGGATCTCTTCGCTCCCCGGTAAGTCTCGGTGTTGCATAAGCATTTGATCATTACCAGCATCTTCCCAGAGACAGTCCCCAGCGAGATTTTAAGTTGACAACACTTTTGGGATCCATCCGATAATCCCCAGTGACTCTCAAGACTGCAGAGATATCCCCGGTATCCTCCAAGTGATATCTATTCTGGGAGACCCATCCTCAATGGGATCATCTGTTCCTCTGCGGAATTGCCTTGCCTCAAGAAATACTTCCCAGGAATACTTCCCCCAGGAATGTCTGTTGAATTCTCCCCAGAAGCCGAGGTACTATTCCCAGGAAGTTGCTATGTTGTCTCCATGAAGTTGCCTAACTCCACATTGTCTCCACGAAGCGGATATTTATTTTATCCCCGGAAGTCTCTGATCCTAAGAGTTCTTTGGATGACTATGGTTCATGACAGTTATCCCCCACGGGCAGTTCTGACATCGTATCCTCATGCATAGGTCAAAGATCCCTAGTGGAAGTCATGATATTCTCTCCCCAGGGAAGTTATACTTTGAAGCCAGATTCGGTTCTCCCATCAGCTCTTCTTATCCCCTGAGAGGGGTATTGTTGCAGAGGTCCCCGGATATTCCCGTCGAAATGCTTATTTCATCTCAGGTCCTCCGCTCGTCGGTTTTGTCAGCATACACATGAGCCTAAGCATTGCATACTCATTGCATGATGTTTTCATACACATTTACATATATAGTAGTATACACTTTGGCATGCGCATTAGCATGTTTGCTATTCATCGTCATCCTTTGTCGTTGCCGTCGAGTAATTGGGCTAGTCCGCTCTCCCCAAGTAGATCGTCAGCCTAAGCACAAAATACTATTTATTTCCAGCTAATCCCCACAGAGTTCAACCCTCGTGGACGATGGTTATTTCAGCTATCTTTCCGCGTTAGGATAAGATAATCCCCATTTGAGGTTATTTCCCCAATGGAGTCTTGTTGGGCAGTTCTTTCTAGCCCAGTTCTAGATCGAACTTCGGTCCCGTCGGTCACTGAACCTACCTGGACGTGCATTTATTTTGCACTATCTTTCAAGGAAATCATTTACAATCCTTTGCAGACAAGCGGCAGTTCCCAGCCGAGGAGCGTATCACCTACATCAAACCTTAAGACGTTGAGTCGCCGCACTCATTCTTGGGCATCCCGTCGTGGACATATCCATTCCTAAACCTTGAGAAGTTGAGTCGCCGCACTCAGGCTTGGGTGTCCCGCTGTGGACATATCTTTTCCTAAACTTCAAAACATTGAGTCGCCGTACTCATTCTTGGGCCTCCCGCCGTGGACCATTTTATCCTTTAGTAAAAGAAGGAGTTGGATCATGTTCAGGGCGCCGACCTCGAAGTATGAAGAAGTTCATTTTATCCTTTAGTAAAAGAAGAATCTGAATCGTATTCCGGGCGCCGACCTTAGATATGAAGAGGTGTATTTATCAGATGAGTGACAATTCCCTCCAGCGGAGCTCATCAATCAATCAACTTTTCATCTATTATCCACAGATAAGCAACAACCTCTTTATTGGAGAGCTTATTTAATTTGGCATATAAGTCCCTTCCAACGATAAGTGGCAGTTCTCTCTCGAGATAGCTTATTAGGGCATTTCCCATTAAAGTCCATTTATTTTGGCATACAGTCGGTTTTACCCCGTATATTTCCTACGGATTCCTAAAAATTCCGTTTGATCCTGTCACGAGGGAGAGTTTCCAGGGGCTCGGAGGTTATGCTTTGCTCAATGCTCCGGCATCTTGTTAATCGATCCTACAGTCGTGTCGATCCTACTTTTTTACCCTAGAGTATCAGCCGGTCACGCCTGAACCTGTTGATCATTTACTCTCAGATATTCCCCAGTGGAGGCCGTTTCATCGGTGCCATCTCCATTGGGGATCCCGTTTTACCATTCCCTTTCTAAAAGTGACGGTTGGTCGTGCTCGCACCAGTTGACCATCATCTTTAGAATCCCCCGTGTCACGTTGTTTCCCTAGTGCGTCATATTCCCCAGTGTGGTTCGTTCATTGCGCCTGTCCCCTGTGTCGTCGTATCGTCTGTATCATTGCATTTATCATTCCATCATCTGCATCATACGCATCATAGCATGGTCAGCATTATTCTATTCTGTTTTGTCCCTAGCAGTGCATATCGCCGCATCTAAGGGCAAAATTTTCGGTTATCTATATTTAAATCCCTCCACCGTGATTTCTCGAGTCTCTTCCGCTCAAATCATCCGGTGTAGCTATTTAAATAGGGGCAACTGTAATACCCCAAATTTTACCCTCAGATTAGTCGATTCATGTCGCATGTCATCTCATTTTCGCATCAGCTAACTATTAACGGGTTGTGTAGTTTTGTTTCGTTTTGCAGGAACCGCATCTGGTACACTTTAGTTGTTAAAGGGCAAAATGGTCATTTTCACGTTGTTTACTGACAGTCCTCGAAGCTAAGTTATCATCAGGGATTTATTGAATAATTAGGGCCTCCGCTTCCGAGTTTTTTCTATTTTATTTTTGTTTTCTTTGAGGATAAACAGAGATTCACGGTAACTTTTGGCATCAGGATTTTTGAGATACGGTAATTAATTCAACGGGTTGAGACTCTGTCGTCAATTGAGTTCCGAGACATTTATTTTGTCACTTGAGTTTGAGTATGCTTGAGACATTAAGCTGGTTCGGTTCAAATCGGGACAAGATTCCATGCGGCGGAATTTCTGTTTTAATCAGATTATTTTTCTGTTCTTCTGCTATCTGCCAGTTATTTTTGAAGCCAAAGCAGTAGAAATTCTGATTCAGATTCGGGTTTTGATTGCTGTTTGATTGAGGTTTATGGGCTGAATTGGTTTATGGTTTGGTATTTTATCAGAGACGCAAATTGAATTTTAATGCGGAATATATTTATGTTTTCACTGTTAAGCGGTTTTCTCTGCTTCCTTCCTGTTTTAATTTGTTCAAGACTATCATCAATTCTATCATCAAGCGCGATTTAATCTGGAAATATTGGATTGGAACTGAAGGTTACATCATGTTTTAAGCAACACGGTTTGAGATGACGAAGTTTAATTCATTTGGGTTTTTCTGGAATTTATTCATATTGGTTTCATACGGTGAAGTTGGTTTTATTATTAATCGTTTAAATTTAACTGATTAATTTCATTCAGGGAATTTTGACCAAGTTGATTTTTAATCAGATATTGTTTTGGGTCGTTCGGTTGCGACTGTAACACCCCAAAATTTGCCCTCCTCATTCATGCATTCATTTAGCATTTCATATTGCATTTCATCATGTCAATCAGAATTAGATCCGAAAAAATAATAATAATAATAATAATTTTTTACAAAAAAAATAAATAAATAAAAATAATAAAATAAAATAAAATAAAATATAATAAAAAAAATTTGGACTTGGGTCTCTCTCATTTGAGCCCACAAAACCATGAAATTCAGTCTATAAATACCAAGGCTTCACTTGAGAAAA
Source organism: Lathyrus oleraceus (assembly GCF_024323335.1). Classification (NCBI taxonomy): domain Eukaryota; kingdom Viridiplantae; phylum Streptophyta; class Magnoliopsida; order Fabales; family Fabaceae; genus Lathyrus; species Lathyrus oleraceus. The sequence goes on from NC_066581.1 coordinate 177,966,520, forward strand.
AAGAAGAGAAGCAAAATACTCTGAGGTTTCCTTGGAACAAAACCCTGGAAAAAACCCGAAGAGAAACCTGACAGAGAACTCAGAGCAGCCTCCAAACCCTGAAAGGGCCTCACAGGTGCAACTCAATTTCAATCAAGCTCTCCAATCAGGTTTGCCTTATTCCCATTATTTTACGCCTTCAATTTGAATGTTCTAAATGTGTGATGTATTATGAATGGGTGAAACCTATGCCTTGAATGTTTAATCACATGATTTCTGAAGTGTATGCCACAGGGTTTGAGGTTTCTGAAACCATACTGTTATCCATGAAAAAAATGCTTATGGTGTTTCACTAACCCTTTTGTTGAGTTTTTGTGAGGGCTCACATGACTTTTGCAGGGATAACTTGCGTGGTTTCCCACTTTATTTGTGGGATAACCCCTGGAGGTTTCATTCCGATTACCTGTACTGACTCACTTTCTTTGATGGCATTAGCTTGGGAGATCCCTGGGTTTCTTACTCCTTTAATTGCTGTAACTTCGGATCTTTATCCGTGTGGTAATTTTTTCCTTTTCTCGTACTTTATCGCTTTCTTAGCTGGAAGACCTCGATAGGAGGCAATGTTTGAGCCCCTTGGTGGCATTTTACTTTGAGATACATGTTTTGTGTTTTGTATTCATATCCCCACATGTAGCGCGGTTCCTTCGTCAAGGACTTCCTGTTTGCCCTCGAGCATCCCAAACCCTAAAACCCAAAGCAACATGTTTAGTCCTTCTACTACAGGTGAGTAAGTCTCTAAAGGTCGATCATCCGGTAGATTGGGTAGTAACGTCGTTCGTCCAAAACCCAATCCACAACCCCGTAGTTAGCTGAACTACGGCTTGCTCTGATTCTCATTCCAGATGAGATACGTAGGCATAAGACGCGATGTCTTAGTGAGCACACATCCCCCAACCCATAGGTCAGCCGAGCTACGAAGACTCTGATTCTCATATTCAGATGAGATACGTATGCAGTGGATGCGACATCCGCGCGAGTCATTTTCATTTAACCCTTTTTTTTTGCTAAACAGCACAAGATAAACTCACACCCTTTAGACAAGAACTACAAAAGTGGATCCCGTAGAGTACTATGGATGCGTAGGGGTGCTAATACCTTCCCTCCGCATAACCGACTCCCGAACCCAAGATTTGGTTGTGAGACCCCGTCTTGTCCTTTCCTTTTTCAGGTTTACTTCGAGCGTTTCTTTTCCCTCCTTTGGGATGAATAACGCACGGTGGCGACTCTTCTGTCTTTTTCTTTCGCCAGTTGTTTTTTTTTGCGCACTGTATTTTTCAGGTTGCTACAGCTGGCGACTCTGCTGGGGACTAAGAAGTTGACCTCTTGCTTGTCCATCTTCCCTAAACGAGTCCCTCCTAGCTTGTGTGATTTCTTGTTTATTGGGTGTTCATGCTTTTGTACATTTATTTGCTTACCTGCTTGCATGCATCTGTTGTATCTATTGGATCTGTTTGTTTGTTTGTTGGGATGGGATGTTCTATGAGAGATAAGCCCATTACCCAGGCTTGAGTGTACACACAGGTTTTAGAGTGGATGATCATGAGGTTTGCGTAGCATGTTGCTACGTTAAGTCGTTCGTGAAGAACCACACCCAGACGAGGTTTCTTTTGGATATATTATGTCCTACGGATGTTCCGTAGCGACATGGTGTTCCTTTAGAAATCGTCGACTCTGGTGACCATTTCCCGAGAACTCAGTCGAGGCCTCTCCTCCGAGACGTGATTATGTTAGCTCTGGTGGGCGCATTCTCGCTGATCAATCTGAGGACCCCGAGACTGGGAACTTGCTTTAGGATGTCCTGTTGAGGGGAGTCAGTGGAGGTCTTTTATCCCGTAATAATGCCAAACCTTCAGTGGTAAACGTATTATTCGCGACTGAAGGGCTGAAGCTGACGAACTTCTGTTCTTAGAACCTACCAGTGAGGGGTGGGCTAAATTCAGGAAACCTTAACCTCCAACCAACCCGGTTTTCTGGAGCAGAGTTTTGGTCTTGTATTATATTCCTCAGTGAATTTCTCTCCAGGAAGTGCAACCTGACAGATGTTCAAGCGGATCCATCAATTCTGATTGACATGCCTTTGCATTGTATAACATCATCTGCATATTTGCATCCAACATCTCATGCTTATTCATTTGCAGGGTATTCCCTTTCAAAACGGGGGTGCCTTAAAACTGAACAAGCAGTGCATCGCATACCATGCATATTAACCCTTGTCTGTTTTGCAGGTGTCACCGCAGTGTCTAATGTTTGTTCCCTGTATCAGGCAGTTATTGGTCCCAAGCGAGTTCACAGATACCCGACAAAGGAAAACCGTCCACGACTAGCGATGGACCAAGTACAGAAAGAGCTGGCTGATATGCGTGAAAGGATGGTTCAGTTCATGACATTGATGACTGGTATGGCAGCAGGTCAAGAAAAGCTGAGGGAATTGGTTGGGCAACCGAGGCCTGAGGTGGAGATACTAAATGCTGAGGGAAACCCTGGTAACCCTGGGAACGCTGATAACCCTGTGAACACTGGTAACGCGGGTAACGCAAATGCTGATGGAAACCCGGGTAATGTTGGCAACACAGGGAATGTTGGAAATGGTATTGGCGGAAGGTACAATGTGAATCAAGGAATTCGGATTAACGGGCACCCCGTTACTGAAGATTATCAGTATGATCAATTTTCTTTGCACGACGAGGCCCTCGAGACCACTCGCCGTATGGATGAGCTTGCTGAGAAGCTCAAATCTTTGGAGTCTCAAAATTCCTTAGGCTTTGATGTCACAAATCTTGGTCTGGTTCAGGGAGTAAGGATTCCTCACAAGTTCAAACCCCCTATTTTTGAGAAATACAACGGGGCTTCTTGCCCACGCACTCATCTCCAATCTTATTTGGGAAGGTTGGGAGCTCACACGGAAGATGAAAAGCTGTGGATGTACTATTTTGAAGACAGTCTAACTGGAGCTTCTCGTGAATGGTATTCTCATTTGTCTCGTACTACCATCAAGAGCTGGAAAGACTTGGCAGAGGCTTTTGTCAAGCAATATCAATACAACTTGGACATGGCTCCAAATCGGACCTTGTTGCAAGGTATGTCCCAGACTGCCAAGGAGACCTTTAGAGAATATGCTCAGCGTTGGAGACAGATTGTTGCGTCCGTCCAACCCTTTATGTCTGAAAGGGAGATGGCGGACATGTTCATGAACACTCTTCAAGGCAATTATATTGAGAGATTGGCTGCTTGCCCGTCAATCAACTTTGCAGAGATAGTAATTGCTGGAGAAAGAATCGAGAGTCTGTTGAAGATGGGCCGAATTCAAGACAATAGTGTTTCCAACCCATCAGGTCCCAAGAGACCGTTTGCTGGTAACCGTCAGCGAAGAAAAGAAGGCGAGGCAAGCGTTGTGTATGCCGGCAGAGGCAGGAGTAAAGGACGCCCTAATTATTATCAAGATCAAGTGGCCACAGACACTATTCCAACACCTGTTCCTCAACCGCAATATCATCCGCAACAACAACCCAGGTACAACAATCAACAACAAGGAGGTAATCCGGGTCAGCAGAGACACTATCAACAACGTCCAAGGCAGACGGACCGGGTCATCGAGTCAATCCCAATGCCTTATTCAGTATTACTTCCAAAGTTGATTGACATGAATCTGGTTACATTGAGAACTCTGGCCCCACCAATCGATCCCAATAATTTTCCTAGAGGTTATGATGTCAACGCCAGATGCGCTTTTCACTCCAACGCACCTGCCCATACTACAGATAATTGCAAGGCTCTCCAGTTAAAGGTACAAGATTTTAGAGATGCCCAGGCTATCAATTTTGCTCCGGTGCCTAATGTTATCCAGAACCCGATGCCGGCTCACGGCGGGCAGAGGATTAATGTTGTTGATAGTGGGGAAACTTTGAATTTGGTTTCTGATGTGACTAAGGTGAAGACTTCGCTATCGGTGGTTAAAGACCGACTTCTGAAAGGACAGATTTTCCCGGGCTGTGGGGAAGAATGCAAAAATTGTCAAGCTGCCGAAAACGGATGTGACAGTTTGAGAAGGGGTATTCAGCAGTTGATAGATGAAGGTTGTCTTCAGTTCGATCAGGCCCGTCCGGTGAAGAATGATGTATCGACGGTAACGTTTTATTTCACTCCTGAAGAAATATATGTTCCCGAGAGACTCGCTCTGACAACAATATATTTCCCAGAAAGTACAGAACCAGCAGCGGTGAACATCGAAAGTTCAGCACCAGTCGCAATTTACTCTGACAGCCCTCAACCGACTTTGGTTGGTCCAATCACCATCACGGTACCAGGACCTGTTCCGTATGAGAAAGACAGTGCTATCCTGTGGCACTATGGGGCTGATATTTACTGCCAGGGGCAGAAAGTTAACGAAGAAGACATTGACATTGGTAGCTCCGCTGTAGACAATGTTGGAGGGGTTGGTGGCTTCACTCGCAGTGGACGCCTATTTGCACCATCAACATTACGCGCGAATACTGAAGTCGAGGCAGCTGCCAAGGCTAAAGGGAAACAGGTATCCACCGAAGAGGTTACTACTGAGGAAGATCCTCCTAAGACTGCATTCGAGAAGGAAGTGGATGAGTTTATAAGGATTATCAAGAAAAGTGACTACAAGGTAGTCGACCAGCTAAATCAGACACCCTCAAAGATCTCCATTCTCTCACTATTGTTGTGCTCTGAGGCGCACAGAGCAGCCTTGTTGAAAGTACTGAATAAGGCCTATGTTCCACCGGAGATAACTGTTAACCAGCTGGAGTCGGTAGTTTCCAATGTAAACGCTAGCCGGGGGCTAGGTTTCACCGATAATGACCTGACACCTGAGGGCAGGAATCACAACAAAGCCTTGCATATTACAATGGAATGCAAATGGGTGGTGCTTTCCCATGTTTTGGTTGATACAGGCTCTTCTCTGAATGTTCTCCCAAAGAAAGCCTTAATGAAGTTGGATTGCGATGGCATCATCCTGAGGCCAAGTAACTTAGTTGTGAGGGCTTTTGATGGCTCTAAGAGAGCTGTTTTTGGCGAAGTTGAGTTGCCAGTTAAGATTGGACCGCAGGTGTTCAAGAGCACCTTTTATGTGATGGATATCCAGCCTGCCTACAGCTGTCTGCTAGGTCGGCCTTGGATTCATGTTGCCGGTGCTGTTACTTCTACCCTCCACTAGAAGCTCAAATATGAACTAGAAGGTCAGATCGTCACTGTATGTGGTGAAGAGGATATTTTTGTTAGCCACCTGTCTACATTTAAGTATGTAGAGATGGATGGCGAGATGCATGAGATGCTGTGTCAGGGCTTCGAAACTACAAACATCAATGAGGTCGCGCCCGAAGCTGTCTTTTCACCTGAGTTTGAGAAGGTCGGGACTTCTATCTCTTCATACAAGCAAGCTGTCGAAGTGGTTAAAGCTGGTAATGCCCAAGGCTGGGGCAAATTTGTGGAGCCAGTCATCAAAGAAGACAAGTTTGGATTGGGGTATGCTCCGGGATCTCAGAAGAATGAAACCGGTACTCTCTCCAGCGGGGGTTTGGTTTCCCCCCACATCGTCAATGCTGCAGATGAAGACAAGGCTGACAGCGACTATGACTTAGATAGTTGGATTCGCCCGTGTGTCCCGGGAGAAAAGCTCGACAATTGGTCGTCTGAAAAAACCGTCCGGGTTACTCTGCTGAAAGAGTGATTTTTATTGTTTTCCTTTATTACATGCATAATAAAGTCTTACACTTTGCCCAAGGTGTAACGGCTCATTTGTAGGGCCATCCATTTAGTTACGTTTCGCAATTATTTTTATCATCAATAAAGGACGGCTTTTGCAAACAATTTTGTGTTCTCTTTCTTTCAGTTTTTTTTTTTACTTTTTACAAAAAAAAAATGGCAATGTTTCTTTTTCCGTTTTTCCTTTCTTTCAAAAAAAAAATCTCTCATTCTAAGGTAAAGCATGATCCTCCATCATGCAGAGCCGACCACTCGGATCTCACTGCTAACGACACTGCTATGGCCAAGTATGACTTCGACAATCCTATCTATCAAGCCGAAGAAGGGGCTGAGGAAGATTGTGAATTGCCTGAAGGGTTAGCCAGATTGTTGAAACAGGAGGACCGAGCTATTACACCTTATCAGGAGGTGGTTGAGACCATCAACGTTGGTACCGAAGACGACAAGAAAGAGATCAAGATCGGGGTCAGTCTACAGGCCGAGAGGAAAGACCGTTGATCATGTACTTGACTGTGTCAGAAAGGTCAATGGGTTGTGTGCTCGGTCAGCATGACGAGTCAGGTCGAAAAGAGCATGCAATATACTGCCTTAGCAAAAGTTTACCGACTGTGAACAAAGATACTCATTGCTCGAGAAAACTTGCCGCGCTTTGGCATGGGCTGCTCGCCGACTAAGACAGTATATGTTGACTCACACGACTCTATTGATATCAAAAATGGATCCAGTCAAGTATATTTTTGAAAAGCCATCACTTACCGGAAAGGTTACTAGGTGACAAATGATACTGACAGAGTATGACATCCAATACACTTCACAAAAAGTCATCAAGGGAAGTGTCTTGTCAGACTATCTTACAGAGCAACCGATTGATGATTACCAACCTATGAGGTTTGACTTTCCTGATGAGGACATCATGTTTCTCAAATCGAAAGATTGAGAGGAACCACTCCCGGAGGAGGGGCCTGACCCTGAATCCAAATGGGTTATGATGTTTGATGGGGCGGTCCACGTCAATGGTCGCGGAGTTGGTATAGTGTTGATCACACCGGAAGGGGGTTCATATGCCATTTGGTGCCAGAATAACTTTTCCATGCACCAACAATGAAGCCGAATACGAAGCTTGTATCCTAATACTTGAGGAAGCCGTCAATATACAGATTAAAACCCTGGATGTATACGGGGATTCAGCTTTGGTCATCAATCAAACCAACGGGAAATGGAGAAAGCATTTGGTCAGAAAGTGCACCCTCGGGGGTATCAAGTCGGTGAATTGGTACTCAAAATATTTCTTCCTCCTAACACAGATCACAGGGGCAAATGGACACCGAACTATGAGGGTCCGTACGTGGTTAAAAGGATTTTCTATGGCGGAGTTTTGATGCTAACAACCATGGATGGCGAAGGATTCCCGTCCCCTATTAACTCAGACGCAGTTAAAAAAAAAATACTTCGCATAAAATAGACCCGCTGGACGATAAAAAGAATAGTCCAGGCAAAAAAAAGGGCATCCCGACGAACCAAAAAAAAAGAGAATAAAGAGGTTCGGGCAAAAATTAGGGATATAAAAAAAGAGTACACCCGGTGAGTCGAAAACCCAAAAGGGCGGCTCAGGTAAAAATGGGTATCCCGATGGATTGAAAACCCGAAAAGGGGGCGATCCAGGCAAAAGTTAGGGAATAAGCGAATGATTGTGATCTGAGTTCATCAGTGTTATATCACCGTTTCATTCAATCCGACAATCTTCGAAGGTTAAAGATCGACTAATCATCCACTTCAGAAAGCAAGATGAGCAGAGCGTCTTGAGGACATACGAGTCATAGCAGAGTCGAAACTCAGTGGGACCCCGTATCCCCATTGCCATTAGGATAGTTCTCTTTTTATAGCGATCACCTCTTTTCAGGGATCAGCTTCCTGATACCCTCGCCTATTCCTGGCACAAATTTTCTCCCCAGTAAGAGTCGAATAATTCAGTTAAAGAGCCTCTTTATTTTTCATTTAACAGTTTGTTTGCAAAAATGTCCGAATTTTTGATAAAACATATTGCATATGAACATAATGGTGGCTTTTGCAGATGATTTGCACAGGAAAACATTTAAAATTGCTTTGAATGTGATTAATCCCGAACGGTGAATTCAAACCGAGTAATTCCCCCAAGGCATACGTGTATTTTTGGTTGCAGGTCACAGGAACCGGATGCCAAGTCATGAATCCTCATCCCCAAGCGGTTGACAAAGTCTCTCCTCAGCAGAGCATGTTCCCCAACAGAGTTGACAGTATCCAGACTGTCTATCCCCAGTAGAGTTGACAGTATCCAGACTATATATCCCCAGTGGAGTTGACAGTGTCAGATTGTATCTTCCTAGCAACAGCGGAGTGGTTGCATAACCAACAGATGAGAGGGTGGCGTTCCCAGTGTTCATCTCATTCCCCAACAGATTATTTTTAACAGATTTGTTAATCCCCAGCTTGAGGGCGATTAGCAAGTTCATATCCCCAGCAAAGGCCGTTTCCTACGACATTTCCCCAAGAAGTGTTTTCCCCACAGACTCTCCTCACAGAGCCTCGCCGAACAAAGTTTCCATAGTTGATACTCCCCCCGCAAGCTCAACTTTTCAAGCAGCCAATTTATTTTTGGTGGCTCATTGGTCCCGGCAGACGGATCATTCCCCACAGAGCATTCAAGGATTGATACAGCGATCTGTTCCCTACCGGAGTTTGCTTCCCCAAGCAGATTTCTTTTTACACCATGCATAACATTTGCATTTGCATGCATATCATATCAAGCATACACATAAGCTGATAAACAGGTTCTTCCAAGCAGACTGAAGAATTACTTTACAACCAAGGTCATGAGATCCAGCCAGAGGATCAAGCGTGAGTGATCCAGCCTGAGGGTCGTTTTGAAGATTCAGCCTGAGAATCGTGTTCCAGTGATCCGGCCTGAGGGTCCATTTCGAAGATTCAGCCTGAGAATCGTGTTCCAGTGATCCAGCCTGAGGGTCATTTCAAAGATTCAGCCTGAGAATCGTGTTCCAGTGATCCTTCCTGAGGGTCATTTCGAAGATTCAGCCTGAGAATCGTGTTCTAGTAAGCCAACCTAAGGCTCAATTTGAAGATTCCCCAGTGAAGTCGCCTACAAGCTTTATTTCCCCAGCAAGCCCAAGTCTAATTGAGGAGTCGTTACAACATGTTCTAGCCCGAAGAATATGTACGAAGCCCAAAAGTGGAATATTCTCGAAGCTGCATATCTAATATGAAGGTTGGGTGTAGATTTCAAAAGAGGGTCAACCAGCGCATGCCTCAGATGCGGGATCCTAATGACGGGAATTTATCATCAAAACAATCCAGATCTAGCCAGAAGATCGACGTAGATTCAGCCAGAGAATCGAAACAAAGAAGATCTAGCCAGAAGATCGAAAATCGCAACAATTCAGATCTAGCCAGAAGATCGAAGTAGATTCAGCCAGAGAATCAAAGGAAATAGATTCAGCCAGAGAATCGAAACAAAGAAGATCTAGCTAGAAGATCGAAAATCGCAACAATTCAGATCTAGCCAGAAGATCAAAGTAGATTCAGCCAGAGAATCGAAACGGAGGAGATCTAGCCAGAAGATCAAAACCGTATCCAGCCCGAGGATCAAAATTAATATCCAACAAGAGGACTAAATTGAGTATAGGTTCAGCCAGAGGATCGAAACTCCAAATTAAGCCAGAAGACTGATTCAGATCCAGCCAGAGGATCGGAAGAAAAATAAACAGCGCGGTGTATTTCCGCGTTTTTGTGGTGTTCTCGGAGCGCAAATTTTCGGTCTGTCTTTGGTATTCAATCACAGCTCACCCTGTTTGTCTGATAAGTTGTTCGCTTTCATCCTACTCGGGTTCCCAGTTGATTGAATAGGGGCAGCTGTAGCACCTCAAATTTGCACCTATCATTGTACATACCATCTCATATTAGGTCATAGCATATCATGATCCCTTGCATAGCATTGCATTGTCCCCAGTTGCCTCAAGAGCAAGCAAGTCAAGAATTAGGTCAAACTAATCAGGGAATCAGTCACCCAAGCAAGCAAGGGTGTTTCTCAAGGAGCCAAGGCCCTAGGGTTTGTCCAACAAGTTCACATGACTTGGAGGTCCATTTGAAGTGTTTAAGTCAAGGGTTGGATGTTCAGAAGCCATCAGTTCATGCACAATCAGTCAGAAACCCTAGAAAAGTCAAAGTTGGTCAACTGTGGTTGATTTTATGGTTTTGATGGATGGAAATGGTTTGAGAGAGCTTATTCTTGTCCCAATAGGCCTCATATATCATGGCAATCAACATCATTGAAGAATTTGAAGCCAATCAGAAAATTTCCCAAAATAGAAAGTGGACCTGTAATTTCAACTGCCAAAAATGGAAACTTCTTGATCCCAAACTTACATCATGATACAAGCTTCAAATGAATTTTTGCCCAACATAAAAGTTGAAGATCTTGTTCTCCCATTTCCAAAAAGTCCAAGAACTCTCAATTCCCATGTATGGTTGTCAAGATATGGTCAAATCATTTTCACAAAATCTTGAACTTCAAAAGGCCATATCTCTCAAACCATTTGGCCAATTTTGGTGGGGTTTTTTTCCTACAAACCACATTTCATCTCCTCTTTCCAAAAATATAAATTTCATGCACCAAAACCTTGCCAATCAAAATGGCATTTTTTGACTTGTCTCATTTAAATTCAAGTGTGGACCAAAGGTTGACTTTTTGAATTAAGTATTTTCAGCATATTTGGCCATTTGGGATTTGTTTTAGATGATATTTGGGACATGTTTGAGGCCCAAACTCGGCCAGACTACACACCTCCATTTCCATTTGGTCAAGTTTAGCAAAATGGAAATTTCACTTCATTTGTGATAATCATGTTTAAGATTCCATTAGCTAATGTTAAACCGGAGTATATAGCCACATTTTCTGCAGATTGGAAAACCCTAGCAGCTGCCAAAACGACAGAAAACTCTCTTCTCTCAAAAAACACTCTTCTTGCATTTTGCATTTTCTGCTGAAACCTTGAAAGCACTCGAGCATCCATTGGTTTTTCATCACCTAGCCATCATTGTAAGCTCATTCCAAGTGTAAAATACCAACTGGAAGCTCATTTCGAGCTCTGTTTTCTTCAAGCTTCAGCCATGGCAAGTGTGGATTCAAGCTGGATTTGAGTTGTTCGAGCCAAGCTTCTTCAAGCATTCATCATTTCAAAGCATAAGGGGGACCTGTTTGAGCTTGTATCATCAAAACAACACCTGTCTCCACCATTTCTTCCAAATCAAGTAAGATTTCGAGTTCTTCTTTTCTCAAAATTTTGCCATGCCATATGTAGACTTTACCTTGCTGAGTGTTATGAACTTGGAATCGTGTTAAATGGTTGAGTTATGTGGGAGAAATCTGACTTTAAAGTGTCATGTTCAAAGTTGTTTTTGTATGATTCTTCTGTGTTAGTTCGATTTGATGATTATGGTTGTTAGAATATGCATGAGTGATGCTTGCTGGTCGTGTTGGTATGTGTAATTTCATTTTCTGGGTACACTTGTTCTTCACGATTTTGAAGAAGATGATGATTATGCTGTAGCAAACCCTAGCACTTTTCCAGAATTTATTCCAATCGTGTTTGGTTCATTGTTATTTGATGTTACATGAATGTTGATTGCCATGCTGCTTGTGAAACTCTGTTGGAATTTCGTTCATAATGGTTGCATGAAGATGATGTTACCCTGCTGTTTTAAAACCCTAATTACATTGCCCAGGTTCCATGTTCACGTGTTGATGTTACTGTTCTATTGGTTACAACCAATCAGAACATTTCCCTGCCTTTGCCTAAACGTTGCGTTTGGTTAAGTGATGCGCATATTTACCAGATTGCCACTCGGTCAACATGTTGACTCACCATTCCATGTTCTTTTGTTCATTTTATTCCATTTGATCACTCAACTTACAAAAATCACAATTCACTCATTTCAACTCCAAAATTCATGAAAATTTTTGCATCATATTCACATGAATATCTAGTATTTTATCATGATTTTTATTGATTTTTTGATTGGCTGGATTTTTATTGGTATTAGGTTTCTTAACATGTATGCTTAATTTGTACCTTTTGCCAATCCTTTTGTGAAATAATCATGTTGCATCCATTTGATATGAAAATTTTTGTGCTTATTCTACACTCACTCATGCTTATTTTGGTGTAAATATCATGATTTTATCATATGTGGTTTGTGTGATATGAATTTTTGAAGTAGGGTGTGACAACTTGTGTCACACCATGGTTGTGCATTTTCATGAATTTTAATGACATGCTTCCTGGCCTCCAATTGACCTAAAATTTTGCATGAACATTCCCTCATATGTCTAGTTTATGTGTGAATTTTCCTGGAATTAATTATGCCATTTCCTATTTGTTTGAGATTTTTCTTCCCTGCCTGGTCAAATGTTGACTTTGTGTGATACCTCTTGCCATTCCATTTGGGAAATTCTCATATATTATTGGATGATCATGAAATTTTACATGTGCATACTAGACATCTTGAGCTTTGCATTGGTGTTGATCCCATCCATTTCTCATCTGTTTTCATTTAGTTATGATTTTTTGAAGATGACACATGTTTTGTTAACCTCTTTGTGCACACTTGAAATTATATTGACTTCCTGATTTTAATTGACCATCTTCCCATGATCCAAATGAGCTGAAATTTTATATGCATGTCATTATGTGGATTGTGATTGAGCATGAATTATTTTATGATTTTTGGAATTGATTATGTTTGGGTTTGAGCCAAGTATTTCTGTTGACTTCTATGTGCTCTCTTTTGCCATGTTTTGCCTCCTTTTGTCTATGAAATGATGTTGATGCATGATATAAACTTAAAACCAATTGGGTTTGTTCCTCAAATGTTTGAATTTGACTTTGATTGGATATGGTTTGCTGTTTTGACTTTTATCATTTATTTTGACCCTAGGCTTGTCCTAGTGGTCTCTTGGCTTATGTTTGAGTTCATTTGTTTCAGGTTAAGCAACATTGCCTCAAAGAAACCATTGCCAATTTAATTGAGTTTGACTATATATCATGTGCTAACCTTTGTTTTGTAGGTGGTATGACCCATATGAGTGGGCCTTGTGCTTTTGCACTTCTGTCTGTTGTTGACTGTTTGATTCATTTCCTTCTGATTTAAATTGTTGAACTGTACACTGATTATTTTGACTATTTCAGGTACCCTTAGTTGCTTTATTTGCTTTGCTTTGCTATTTAGCAACTTGCTTTTGAGGTATAATTACTCTCTCTTCATGTAGTCTGGAGACCCGGCCTGTTATTTGGCCGGGCAAACTGTCTGAAGTCCTCCTTAAGAGGCAATGCTTGTGTGTGTTTAATTTTGTCCCAAGCAGGAAAAGTCCTTCAAGTAAGGCAATTGGTAGATCAAAGGGATAAGCAACCTATCCCCTACTATTCAGTGAGTCTTCTCCCTGCTCCCATTACATGGTTGTAGCATTGAGATCAAAACCCAAGATCTATCGAGTCAATAATGTGGAAAGAGCTCCATCTTTCTGGGCTCCCACACTTTCTGATATGCTCTCCCTGATCAGGGATAAGAGCAATGAGGCACACCCCTCATCTCCTTTCATCCGCTTCACCTTAGCCTCTCAATGGCAAGGTTAAGAGCAAATCTTTGACCCTATTCCAATTGGCCTTAGTGCCTAACCCTCTTGTGTGAGCCCCCTTGTTTGGCTATAGAGTGTGCTGTTTGATATTCATTGATTGTTTGTTTATCTCATATACACATGTTTGCTTATTTGCTTTATGCATTTATCATCATTAATCGCCCATTAATGCATGATCATCTCCTTTGTCTGTGTGACATTATCATTGTTGTTTACCCATTGAGGTCAATTGTAAGTCCATTTGCTTTGGCCATTGTTCCTATGATATGGAAGTGAGTATAAGACCATCACATTGGCCACTCGTCTTATCTTTGCTTGTTGCATTGTTTGTATGTGAGGATACGATTGTAAGTCCCCACAAGTGGGCATTTGTTTTCCTAGGATCATATTGTGTATGTCAGAGTAAGCCCAGACAAATTGGCATCTGACATCCATGTTTTTCTTTCTTTGTTTATGAGAGGATGCAATTGTAAGTCCCACAAGTTGGCATTTGCTTTCATATGATCATGTGTGGAGTTAACCTAAGTCCAGATAGATTGGCAGTTGATTTCCATATTTCATTCTTGTTTTTTTCCTTTTGAGGAGATTAGTGTAAGTCCATTGAGTGGCCTCTGATATCCATTTCTGTTTTAGGAGATTGGTGTAAATCCATCTATTGGTATCCGGTATCCGCTTTTATTTGTGAGATTGGAGTAAGACCATTGAGTGGCATCCGGTATCATTTGTTTGATTATGTTATTATTGCTTATTGCCCATTCCAAAGGACACACCTGAATCATCTCCTATATGATTTCAAGAGGTGAATCTCCTGAGAAGTTTTACTTTCCATCTTCATCCATTCATCTCTCATTGTGTCCTAAACCTTTTCACACTTTGATTTCAAACTTAACATAGATATTGTGCAAACATCTTCATGTTTTCCAAACCAAAAACCTGGACCCAAGTCCTTGACTTTTTCAAACCCCATTTCATAACATTTCGTTTGAATCAATCTTAATTATACTTTGACTCCACTTTCATAATCACAATCAATTAACTTCACCCATTCACTTGTTTTGGCTTTGTCCATTGTTAATCTTTTCATGCATTAGCCATAGGTTTCAATTATCATTGTGGTTGATGTAAACCTCACCTTATCTTTAGTGAGTCGACTATAAGACTTCCGTACTGAAAACAGGGTTAACCCCTCTAGTGCGTCGAAGCTATCCTCACATGGTGGATGTTGGTCTTGGTCGAGTTTTCTCCCATTGATAATGAAAAGCCTCAGTGCTATTGTTTAAAATTGAATCCACCAACTTTTGGAAATCTTTTAGCCGAACTACGGCATTTTGATCCTTACCTTTGATGGAAGGTACGTAGGCAACGGGTTCATCCGTTCAAACCCAATAATAAAATTGTATATTCTTTTCTCATCATCCCAATCATGTTTGCACAATGTTTATGTCTTAACAAATGACAATTTAGTACAACAAGTGTGAAAAGGGCTCCCTAGGAGTACCTAGGACGTAGTGGGTGCCTAACACCTTCCCATTGCGTAATTTACCCCTTACCCAGACTCTCTGATCTTTTATTAGTTTTCTATGTGTAAAACTTCTTAGGCTTTTGTTCGCTTTTTAGCCAGTCCTTTGGATAAATAAAAGTGCGGTGGCGACTCGAAATTTCATTGTATGCTTTGCTTATGGTTTAATCGATAAATCATATAGCGACGAATACACCGCTACAGAAAAGTGGCGACTCCACTGGGGATAAAAAGGCTTCCTTGGCGGTAGTGCCTACTTTTCATCTTTTGTTGTGCTATATTGTTATTTGTTATTCGACATATTCTTGTACAATTTGGGATCACTGTATTGATTGTAATGTGTGAATTGCTTGATATACAATTGCTGTGTGCTTTGGTGATCTGTGAGATGAGTTCTATACCCGGACTCGAGTGCACTCTAGGATAGGAGAATGGCATAGTCTTGTTAACTGGTGTGGAGTATTCCTTAGCCAGTTGACTTGCGAGCCCATTCACTTGGTGGAGGTCATGTTGGACTAATAATGTCACACAAGTTATTTGTGGTTAGGCATTATTCTTTCAATCATGTGCCGCAGAAGTCAAGGACCTTAGTTTACCAAACCCATCTTGGCCTATTTTTAGGACCGTAGTGCGGAGGTCGTTCAGATGTCAGTTCTGATGCGATTGTTACGCGATACTACACTCATAAGAGTTTCTCTTGAGAATATTCTTGGAATACGAGTATTCGTTCCTCCGATAATATTCGAAAGATGGAACGATGATTATGGGAACCTCTGATAGAACATGTCTGGCAGGTTTAAACCCTAGTACACTCCCTTTGGGTGGTTCTTAACCGAGACTCCATGCTCGTGACTCTCAACAAACCCGTGATTCGTGGTTGAGTCGTTCAAACATTGTTAATATCAATGGATCCCGGATCAGGTGTAAAACCTAAATCCACCAAAGCGGCTGGTTGATATTAAGGATGTTAGAGCCGGTTCATGTACCGTTAATATCAATGGAACTTGGGTGTCGACAAGGTGAAAACCTAAATCCACCAAAATGGATGATTGATATTAAGGATACATAGAGCTTTCCCACGACCTTTGTGTGGTGTGCCTTGCTTGATCCTTGAGTGTGTTTGTTGCATTCATGCATTCACGCATTCATCCGCATACATGTCATCATCAGAAAAAGAAAATTTTCAAGGAACTTAAAGGGTTTATTTGCAAAATTTTCAGACAATGGAAAGACCAAAGAGGCATACAAAGAAGTACAACTTTAAGCAGCCCGACGTAAAAGAGTTAAGGAATCTGACATCATATGTATTAGATCCCTTGGGTTTCAAAGCTCGCTATGGGAAGCTTCTGCCTCTGCTCACCATTCAGGTCGACGAAGGGTTGATGAGTACCTTAGCTCAGTTCTATGATCCGTTGCATCATTGCTTCTTATTTCCGGACTTCCAGCTGTTGCCGACTTTGGAGGAATATTCTCACCTCATTGGGATTCCAATTCTGGATCAAGTGCCGTTCAGTGGTCTAGAGAGTATTCCATCTGCTCGAGAGATTGCTAGTCTGTTGCACATAGATGAAGATTTGATTAGAGCTAATTTGGCTACCAAAGGCGGAATTCAGGGTTTTCCTTCCGAGTTCCTCATTGCCCAAGCTACCTTTTATGGGAAGGCCATGAGTGAAGATGCCTTTGAGGCTCTATTTGTGTTGCTCATCTATGGATTGGTGCTGTTTCCCAACTTCGACAAGTTCGTGGACATGAACGCCATTAGGATCTTCTCAGTTCTTAATCCAGTTCCGACTTTGTTGGGTGATGCTTATGTCTCTTTGCACCTAAGGAATATGAAGGGTGGAGGAGTTATTGTCTGCTGTTTACCCCTGCTGTACAAGTGGTTTATTTCGCACTTGCCGCAGATAGTTGCTTTCAAGGAGAACAAGGGATGTCTACGGTGGTCTCAGAGACTCATGTCTCTCACCAATGATGATATCACCTGGTATGATCGCGTGTATGATACCGTTCAGATCATCGACTATTGTGGGGAATTCCCGAATGTGCCTCTTCTTGGCACATGTGGTGGGATTACCTACAATCCTATTCTTGCACGTCGTCAGCTTGGGTTCCCCCTGAAGGATAAATCTAATAACATTCTGTTAGAAGGTGTGTTCTTTCAGGAGGGTAAAGATCCCCAAGGCCTGAAAGCCAGATTTGTCCGTGCTTGGCGCAGTATTCACAAGAAGAGTAGGAATGAATTGGGTCCAAAGAACTGCATTGCTTTGGAACCATACATCTCTTGGGTCAGACAGAGAGCTGCCACCTACCTGATGCCGTATGATCATCCAAGACCTACACCGTTGGATATGGCTGGGCCTTCAACCCTCCCTACCCAACGTGTAGAGGAGTTGAGAGAAGAGGACCTTTCACGTGCTTGGATCCGTGAAAGAGAGGAATTGCTGCAGCAGCTCAAGGAGAAGGATGCTATGATTGAATTTCTCGAGCACCGAGTGATCGACGATCCGAACGACACTTGGACTTCTTTGCTTCCTCAGTCATCCAAATTCTGGAAGAGGAAGTATGATCGACTTGCAAAAGAGAAAGCTGACATGGAGGCTGCCTATGAGAGAGAGATCAAGAAGTTGTGCACTTCTCGTCTTCCGGCATCCCGAGCTTCTAGGGATCCATAGGATGTCATTTACCTTTTCTCTTTGTAATGAATCAAAAATGCTGTATTTCTTTGTCTCAATATATTGAATGAAATATTTCCATGAGCAATTAAAATGTTTAAATATTCAAAATCCTGCAAATAATACCCTAAGGGTTCCTTGAAAACCAAGCATTTGCACAAGCATTGCATGCATCATCTTTGCATAAACAGGTGTTCTCGTGCCATCTTCTCACCTTGATTCCTGTGTCCAGACAGGATAGCTGATCAAAGGCCGCACCGCTACTCAACGCGACTCAACCATCAACGCAATATGGACCAAGTACAAGCCGAGTTAGCTGAGATGAGGGCTAACATGGCCCAGTTCATGCACATGATGCAAGGGGTTGCGCAGGGACAAGAAGAACTCCGAGCACTGGTTCAGAGGCAAGAAGCTGTTATTCCACCGCCTAACCAGGCTCTGCCAGAAGGAAATCCAGTTCCTGACACTCCTGCTGCTGCTATTCCCGTCAACAACTATGTTGTAGGTGAAGAGTTGAGGGGTATCCGAGTTGACGGTCAACCGATTGCTCCAGATGCTGCTAGTGCCAGAGTCATTCATGTTCCAGCCCGTAACAGAATTTCGATTGTTGACAGACAAGAGGATTTGTTCACTATGCTCAGCGAAGACGACGACATCTTGGGTAGAAATGATGCGAGAGATCGCAAAGTTGAGGCCCTTGCTGAGAAGATCAGGGCAATGGAATGTCAAAACTCCCTCGGTTTTGATGTTACAAACATGGGATTGGTAGAAGGACTGAGAATCCCACACAAATTCAAGGCACCGTCATTCGATAAATACAACGGTACCTCCTGCCCTCACACCCATGTGCAGGCATACTACAGAAAGATATCCGCATACACTGATGATGAGAAGATGTGGATGTATTTCTTCCAAGACAGCCTATCTGGGGCGTCTTTGGATTGGTATATGGAGTTGAAGCGGGATTCCATTAGATGCTGGAGAGATCTGGGTGAAGCGTTCCTCAGACAGTATAAGCATAATATGGACATGGCTCCGACCAGGACTCAGCTGCAGAGTCTTTGCCAGAAGAATAATGAAAGCTTTAAGGAGTACGCCCAGAGGTGGCGTGAACTAGCTACGAGAGTTCAACCTCCTATGCTGGAAAGGGAGTTGACTGACATGTTCATCAGTACCCTGCAAGGTGTATATATGGACCGGATGGGAAGCTGCCCATTCGGAAGTTTTTCTGACGTCGTCATCTGTGGCGAGAGAACAGAAAGTTTAATCAAAGCTGGGAGGATTCATGACGCAGGTTCTTCGTCGTCCTCGAAGAAACCCTTCTCTGGGGCACCTCGCCGTAGAGAAGGAGAGACCAATGCTGTACAACACAGAGGGGGTGTGTACAGAGCAAGTGCAAGCAGAGATCAGTATCGTCCAGTGGCTGCAGTGACTATTCCTGCACCTCAACCTCGTCCACAACAACAACAGAGAGTTCAACAACAACCGCAACAACCGCAACAACAGCAGCAACAGCAGCAACGTCCCTATCAGCAGAGACAGAGGTTGAATCCTGATAGAAGATTTGACCCGCTGCCTATGACGTACGCCGAATTATTGCCCGAACTACTCCGGTTAGGGTTTGTGGAATTGCGTACAATGGCTACTCCAACAGTGCTGCCTCCGGGTTATGATGCAAATGTCCGTTGTGATTTTCACTCTGGGGCACCAGGCCACCATACTGAAAGATGTCGGGCTTTGCAACATAAGGTTCAAGATCTGATTGATGCTAAGGCAATCAATTTCGCTCCAGTGCCAAATGTAGTGAACAATCCTATGCCTCAGCATGATGGGCATAGGGTTAACAATATTGAAGGAGGGGAAGCTGAAGATTTGGTTGTTGATGTCGAAGACGTTCAGACTTCGTTGTTGGTAGTAAAAGACCGTTTGTTGAAAGGGGGTGTTGACCCGGGCTGTGCAGAGGGCTGTGTGGGTTGTTCAGAAGTTGACAATGGTTGTGACCAGCTGAAGGCTGGTATTCGAAGATTAATGGGGCAGTGTCTACTGTCACCATTTATTTCAAGCCATCTGAAGGGCGAGGTCGAGGGACTGTCAGTACCTCAGCAACAAACAATGCTCCGGTTACCATTCCAGCTCCGGTAACCATCAGTGCACCAACTACTATTGTTGCGCCTGGCAGAAGGCAAGTTGAAAATAGTAGAGCAGTTCCCTGGAGGTATGACAACGCCTATCGCAATGATAAAAGGGCTGGTAATCAGACAAGACCAGCTGTGCAAACACCTGTTACTATCAGTGCCCCAGTGAGAACTCCTGTGGTCGCAAGTCCTGTGGTGGACAATGTTGGAGGACCAGGAGGTTTCACTAGGAGTGGACGACTGTTTGCTCCTCAGCCTTTGAGGGATGCTAATGCTGAGGCATCCGCAAGAGCTAAGGGCAAGCAAGCTGTGGTTGACGAGGAACCGGCTCAGAAGGAGGCTGAGGGTTCTTTTGAAAAAGATGTTGAGGAGTTCATGAAGATTATCAAGAAGAGTGACTACAAGATTGTAGATCAGCTCAATCAGACTCCGTCAAAGATTTCAATACTCTCTTTGCTGATGTGCTCTGAGGCACATCGGAACGCTTTGTTGAAGATGTTGAACATGGCGTACGTCCCGCAAGAGATATCCGTCAACCAGTTGGAGGGTGTACTAGCCAATGTGAGTACCAGGCACGGTGTAGGTTTCACTGACCTAGACCTAACGCCTGAGGGACGTAATCATAACAAAGCTTTGCACATCACTATGGAGTGCAAAGATGCTGTTTTATCTCATGTGCTAGTGGACACCGGGTCGTCCCTGAATGTCCTGCCGAAGCAGATCCTGAAGAAGATTGATGTCGAGGGAGTTGTGCTCACTCCCAGTGACCTTATTGTGCGTGCTTTCGACGGATCCAAACGGTCTGTGTTTGGTGAAGTCACCCTGCCGGTTAAGATAGGTCCGGAAGTATTCGACATCGTGTTCTATGTGATGGACATTCAGCCTGCCTATAGCTGTTTGTTGGGGCGTCCGTGGATACACGCCGCTGGAGCAGTCTCGTCAACTCTCCACCAAAAACTCAAATATGTCTGGAACGGTCAAATTGTGACTGTCTGTGGCGAAGAAGAGATTCTGGTGATTCATCTCTCTTCATTCAAATATGTTGAGGTAGATGGCGAGATCCACGAAACCTTGTGCCAGGCATTTGAGACTGTGGCTCTCGAAGGGGTAGCTTGTGCTGAGCAGAGGAAGCCAGGTGCTTCGATTACATCATACAAGCAAGCCAAGGAAGTGGTGAACTCCGGCAGAGCTGAAGGCTGGGGCAAGATGGTTGACTTGCCAGTGAAAGAAGACAAATTCGGCATTGGGTACGAGCCTCTCCAAGCAGAGCAGAGCGTACAAGCAGGTCCGAGCACCTTTACCAGCGCTGGGCTGATGAACCATGGGGATGTCTTTGCTACTGATGGTGAAGATATTGGCAGTGATTGTGATTTGGACATCTGGGTCCGCCCTTGTGCACCTGGGGAATCTGTCAACAATTGGACAGGTGAGGAAGTAGTCCAAGTTACTCTACTGACAGAGTAATTTTCTTTTGTTTTTTCATTTTGCATGAAAACCCTGCGTTCTGCCCAAGGCGTAGTGGTTCATTGTAGGGCCACATCATGTTTACAATGTTTATAAATAAAGGACGTTTTGCAATCAAATTTTGAGATCTTTGTCTTTCTATTTTGTGTTTTCTCACTTTTTTCAAAACAATAAAAATGGCAATGTTTTTTGTTTTCTGTGACTTTATTGAAATCTTTTTCTAAAAACAAAACATTAAACATGCAGAAGTGATATTTTGGCATCCACTGTGAACGACTCTGTTATGGCTCCATATGATTTTGATAATCCCATCTACCAAGCTGAAGAGGAGAGTGAGGAAGACTGTGAACTCCCTGCAGAATTGGTCAGACTACTGAAGCAAGAAGAAAGGGTCATTCAACCTCATCAGGAAGAGTTGGAGATTGTTAATCTGGGTACTGAGGACGCCAGAAGAGAGATCAAGATTGGGGCTGCTTTAGAAGATTCTGTCAAGAGGAGGCTAATTGAGATGCTAAGAAAATATGTGGAAATATTCGCCTGGACATATCAAGACATGCCTGGGTTGGATACAGACATCGTGGTGCATCGGTTACCTCTTAGAGAAGAGCGTCCGTCGGTCAAGCAGAAGCTTCGCAGAACTAGTCCTGATATGGCTGTCAAGATCAAGGAAGAGGTCCAGAAGCAGTGGGATGCAGGTTTCCTGGCTGTTACAAGTTACCCGCCGTGGGTTGCCAACATTGTTCCCGTACCGAAGAAGGATGGCAAAGTCAGAATGTGTGTCGATTACCGAGATTTGAACAGGGCGAGTCCGAAAGATGATTTCCCATTACCTCACATTGATGTATTGGTGGATAATACGGCTCAATCCTCGGTATTCTCTTTCATGGACGGTTTCTCGGGCTATAACCAGATCAAGATGGCGCCAGAGGACATGGAAAAGACGACATTCATTACACCTTGGGGCACGTTCTACTACAAAGTGATGCCATTTGGGCTGAAGAATGCCGGTGCTACCTATCAGAGGGCAATGACGACTCTCTTTCATGACATGATGCACCAAGAAATTGAAGTGTACGTGGATGATATGATTGCAAAGTCGCAGACAGAAGAGGAGCACCTGGTTAATCTGCAGAAGTTGTTTGACAGACTGGTCAAATTCAAGCTGAGGCTGAATCCGAACAAGTGTACGTTTGGGGTAAGATCAGGGAAGCTGTTGGGCTTCATTGTCAGTGAGAAAGGGATTGAGGTTGATCCAGCAAAAGTCAAAGCTATTCAAGAGATGCCTGAACCGAAAACGGAAAAGCAAGTCCGTGGGTTTTTGGGGAGGTTGAACTACATTGCAAGGTTCATATCTCATCTAACTGCCACATGTGAACCAATTTTCAAACTACTCAGAAAGAATCAGGAGATCAAATGGAATGATGATTGTCAGAAGGCATTTGACAAGATCAAAGAATATTTACAGAAACCTCCAATCCTGATTCCTCCAGTTCCAGGGAGACCGTTGATAATGTACCTGTCAGTTACCGAGACTTCGATGGGGTGTGTATTGGGGCAGCATGACGAGTCTGGTCGAAAAGAGCATGCCATATACTACCTAAGCAAAAAGTTTACCGACTGTGAAACAAGATATTCACTGCTCGAGAGAACTTGCTGTGCTTTGGCCTGGGCTGCTCGCCGACTAAGGCAGTATATGTTGAACCATACTACTCTGTTGATTTCTAGGATGGATCCAGTAAAATACATCTTTGAGAAGCCAGCTCTCACCGAACGTGTTGCCCGTTGGCAGATGATCTTAACGGAATACGACATTCAGTACACGTCACAGAAGGCCATCAAAGGTAGTATTTTGTCCGACTATCTTGCCGGGTAACCAATCGACGACTATCAGCCTATGATGTTTGAATTCCTTGATGAAGACATCATGTATTTGAAGATGAAAGACTGTGAAGAGCCGCTTGTCGAGGAAGGACCAGATCCTGATGACAAGTGGACACTGATGTTTGATGGGGCTGTGAATATGAACGGTAACGGTGTTGGGGCAGTGTTGATCAATCCCAAAGGTGCTCATATACCTTTCTCTGCCAGATTGACTTTCGACGTCACCAACAATGAAGCTGAGTACGAGGCTTGTATCATGGGGATAGAAGAAGCCATTGATCTGAGGATCAAAACACTTGACATTTTTGGAGATTCTGCTCTAGTGATCAATCAGGTCAATGGAGATTGGAATACAAACCAGCCACATTTGATTCCGTATAGAGATTACACCAGAAGAATACTGACGTTCTTCAAGAAGGTGAAGTTGTATCATGTCCCCCGGGATGAGAATCAAATGGCTGATGCATTGGCTACTTTATCCTCTATGATAAAGGTTCATTGGTGGAATCATGTGCCACATGTTGCGGTGAATCGACTCGAGAGGCCTGCATATGTGTTTGCAGCCGAGTCTGTTGTTGCTATTGATGATAAACCGTGGTATTATGACATCAAGAACTTCCTCAAGACTCAAGAGTATCCTGAGGGTGCATCGAAGAATGATAAGAAGACCCTGAGAAGGCTGGCTGGAAGCTTTTATCTGAATCAGGATGATGTGCTATACAAGAGGAACTTTGACATGGTTCTGCTCAGATGCGTGGATAGACACGAAGCAGACATGTTAATGCAAGAGGTGCACGAGGGTTCGTTCGGTACCCACGCTGGTGGTCATGCAATGTCGAAGAAATTGCTGAGAGCCGGATATTACTGGATGACTATGGAATCCGATTGCTTCAAATATGCTCGGAAGTGCCATAAATGTCAAATCTATGCTGACAAGGTGCATGTACCACCAAGCCCGTTGAATGTCATGAACTCACCTTGGCCGTTTGCCATGTGGGGCATCGATATGATTGGGAAGATTGAACCAACTGCTTCTAATGGACATCGCTTCATCTTGGTTGCGATCGATTACTTCACCAAATGGGTGGAAGCAGCTTCCTTTGCAAATGTTACCAAACAAGTGGTTGCCCGGTTCATCAAGAAAGAAATCATCTGTCGTTATGGAGTCCCTGAGAGAATCATCACTGACAATGGTTCAAATCTCAATAACAAAATAATGAAGGAGCTTTGCAAAGATTTCAAGATCGAACATCACAATTCTTCTCCTTACAGACCAAAGATGAATGGTGCTGTGGAGGCAGCTAACAAAAATATCAAGAAGATTGTGTAGAAGATGGTCGTTACATACAAAGATTGGCATGAGATGTTGCCTTTCGCTTTGCACGGATACCGTACTTCAGTGCGTACGTCGACCGGGGCAACCCCCTACTCCCTTGTGTATGGTATGGAAGCAGTCCTACCAGTTGAGGTGGAGATCCCTTCTCTGAGGGTATTATTGGATGTCAAGCTGGACGAAGCCGAGTGGATTCGTACAAGGTTTAATGAGTTAAGCCTTATCGAAGAAAGACGGTTAGCAGCTGTGTGCCATGGGCAGTTGTATCAGAGAAGGATGAAGCGAGCCTTTGATCAGAAAGTGCGTCCTCGGACATTTCAAACTGGCGATCTAGTTTTAAAGAGGATCCTTCCTCCCGGTACAGATAACAGGGGCAAGTGGACTCCTAATTACGAAGGTCCATATGTTGTGAAGAAGGTCTTCTCCGGTGGAGCCTTGATGCTTACAACTATGGATGGTGAAGATTTTCCTTCCCCTGTTAACTCAGACGTAGTCAAAAAATACTTCGCATAAATTGACCCGCTGGACAAAAAGAATAAAAGAGTCCAGGCAAAAATGGGCATCCCGGCGAACCAAAAACAGAAAGAAAAGGTTCGGGCAAAAATTAGGGATAAAAATGAAAAAAAAATTGTACACCCGGTAAGTCGAAAACCCGCAAGGGCGGCTTTGGCAAAAATGGGTATCCCGGTGGATTGAAAACCCGAAAGGGCGATCCAGCCAAAAGAGGGATTAAAGCGAAGACTACAGTTTGAGTTATCTGTACTTTATCATGCTTCGTCAGCTGCCATCTCGACAAATATGATCGGTCCAGTCAGTCTTCTCAGAAAGCAAGGAATTGGGAGGAAACTGATGATCTATGAGTTATAACAGAGTTGGGAAACAGTGGATGTCGTGTTCACATTGCCATTAGGATAGTTTATTTTCCTTTTGTGCGCAATTACCTCTTTCTAGGAATTGCTTCCCCATGTATTTGCCTTTTCAGGCACACTTTCAATCAATAAAAAGTCGTTATTCAGATAAATTGCTCTCTTGTTTTTTACTTTTACTGTTTTGTTTGCAAAAACGTCCGAATTTTTGATAAACATTGCATATAAAAACATGACGGCTAAACAATGACGTGCAGAAAGTTAAAAATATTTGAAAATCACTTTGAATGTTGAGGACACTTGAGCGTATCTTGTCCATGTACTCCCCGGGGCATCTGTTATTCAGTTGTGCAGGTCGTCACCTATGAGTATTTTCCCCAGTAAAGTCGCCAGACAGAGCTATTTCCCTAACTATGTTTTGCTCAAGTCTTCCCCAGCGAAGCAATTATCTCTCCAGCAGAGTTCATCCCACCAGTGGACTGGACGAGTTATCGTAGCAGACTGATATCCGCGTCCCCAGCTGGGTTGATTCTACTTGTGAATACATTGTGGGTCGTCCCCGACGGAGTAGCGGTTATTCCCCAAAGCATGGCCTATTTTCTCTGAGGTTTGTATGAGCCTTACCCCCAGAGAGTTGCTTGGCTTAGTCTCCCCCCAGCGGAGCATTTATTTCCCCAAGCGGAATTTGTGTGGATTGATTGGGCTATCCTCAGCAGTTTACCTTTGTTTTCCCCTAGCAGAGTTGCTTTATTACTCCCCAGCAAGTTGCCTTGTCCTCCTCTAGTGGATTTGTGTTGTTGGTTCCCTAGCAGTTGTTTTGTTGTTCCCCAGCAGTGGATTTATCTTGAAGATTCCTCAATACAGTCGTCCTGTGTATTTCTCCCGCAGAGTTCTTATCATATTGCATTGCATATAGTAATCATTGCATCCTCAAACTGCGTAGCATTTCCATCCCATATGGAGCATTACGCCATAGAAAAATTCAAACATATGCATTCATGTGCTCGAAACCACATCAGACTGTATTCCCCGGCAGAGGCGGATCATTTTGTTCAACATCAGCACAGCCTGACAGCTACAGTTGCTTCGACAGCATTCAGAATTGATTATCCCCACAGAGGTTTATTTCCTCACCCGATGGTGACAGAGGTTTATTTCCGCACCCGATGGTGACAGAAGTTTATTTCCTCACCCGATGATGACAGAAAGTTTGTTTCTCCCCAGTGAGACCCCCAGCAAGTGATCAGCCTTGCCTCGACATATCTAAGATGTCGTTCTTGTGATACCAGTAAGTGTCATGTCAGCACCCACGTGTGTTTCCCTTTTTGGTGTCGGTAAACACCATTGTTTCGGTGTCGGTAAACATCGAGTTTCACCCAGTCATCGGTAAATGTCTGGTCATTTTTTTGGTGTTGGTAAACACCATTGTTTCGGTGTCGGTAAACATCGAGTCTCACCCAGTCATCGGTAAATGTCTGGTCATCTTTTGATGTCGGTAAACATCGAGTCGTTTCCTTCAGTCATCGGTAAATGTCTGATAATCCCCCCAACAAAATCCCCAGTAGAGTCATCGGTAAATGTCCCACCTGGTTTTCAGTTGCAAATATTTGTTTGTCCTTCCCCAATAAATTTTCCCCAGTCATCGGTAAATGTCTGGTCATTCTTTTTGATGTCGGTAAACATCATCTTTTGATGTCGGTAAACATCATCTTTCGATGTCGGTAAACATCGTGTCTCATCCCAGTCATCGGTAAATGTCTGGTCATTCTTTGTTCTCTTGTTAATAAAATCAAAATCCCCAGAAGTCGTCGGTAAACGTCTTGTCTGGTTCTACTACGAAGATTTTGTTCCTCCCCAAGCGGAGATGCCCTCGGTAAATGGCCCAGTTTTCTTCGATATCGGTAAATATCGAATTCCCAGTTGCAGCAGCCATCGGTAAATGGCCTTGATATCGGTAAATATCAGGTTTGCTTTGAAGCCACCATCGGTAAATGGTCTTGCTTCCTTCCTACATCAAATTATTTCCCAGCAACCATCGGTAAATGGTTCTGTTTTTCTCAAGTTGTTTTCCCAGCAGCCATCGGTAAATGGTCTGGCTGAAGTTGATATCGGTAAATATCAAAGTTTTAACCATCGGTAAATGGTTTTGATTTTCAGAAGTTGTTTTCCCAGCAGCCATCGGTAAATGGTTTTGCTGAAGTTGATATCGGTAAATATCAAGTTTCCAGTTCTCCAACCATCGGTAAATGGTTTTGCTTTTCTGAAGTTGTCATGCAGTTGTCATCGGTAAATGACGTGGTTCTTCTGGTATTATATCCAGTCGGTGCAAATTTCTACGGTTCTTTGGTATTCAATCCCTGTTTACCCTGAAAGTCTGACAGCCGTTGCTATCATCCGTTCGGGTTCCCAGTTGATTGAATAGGGGCAGCTGTAGCACCTCAAATTTGCACCTATCATTGTACATACCATCTCATATTAGGTCATAGCATATCATGATCCCTTGCATAGCATTGCATTGTCCCCAGTTGCCTCAAGAGCAAGCAAGTCAAGAATTAGGTCAAACTAATCAAGGAATCAGTCAACCAAGCAAGCAAGGGTGTTTCTCAAGGAGCCAAGGCCCTAGGGTTTGTCCAACAAGTTCACATGACTTGGAGGTCCATTTGAAGTGTTTAAGTCAAGGGTTGGATGTTCAGAAGCCATCAGTTCATGCACAATCAGTCAGAAACCCTAGAAAAGTCAAAGTTGGTCAACTGTGGTTGATTTTATGGTTTTGATGGATGGAAATGGTTTGAGAGAGCTTATTCTTGTCCCAATAGGCCTCATATATCATGGCAATCAACATCATTGAAGAATTTGAAGCCAATCAGAAAATTTCCCAAAATAGAAAGTGGACCTGTAATTTCAACTGCCAAAAATGGAAACTTCTTGATCCCAAACTTACATCATGATACAAGCTTCAAATGAATTTTTGCCCAACATAAAAGTTGAAGATCTTGTTCTCCCATTTCCAAAAAGTCCAAGAACTCTCAATTCCCATGTATGGTTGTCAAGATATGGTCAAATCATTTTCACAAAATCTTGAACTTCAAAAGGCCATATCTCTCAAACCATTTGGCCAATTTTGGTGGGGTTTTTTTCCTACAAACCACATTTCATCTCCTCTTTCCAAAAATATAAATTTCATGCACCAAAACCTTGCCAATCAAAATGGCATTTTTTGACTTGTCTCATTTAAATTCAAGTGTGGACCAAAGGTTGACTTTTTGAATTAAGTATTTTCAGCATATTTGGCCATTTGGGATTTGTTTTAGATGATATTTGGGACATGTTTGAGGCCCAAACTCGGCCAGACTACACACCTCCATTTCCATTTGGTCAAGTTTAGCAAAATGGCAATTTCACTTCATTTGTGATAATCATGTTTAAGATTCCATTAGCTAATGTTAAACAGGAGTATATAGCCACATTTTCTGCAGATTGGAAAACCCTAGCAGCTGCCAAAACGACAGAAAACTCTCTTCTCTCAAAAAACACTCTTCTTGCATTTTGCATTTTCTGCTGAAACCTTGAAAGCACTCGAGCATCCATTGGTTTTTCATCACCTAGCCATCATTGTAAGCTCATTCCAAGTGTAAAATACCAACTGGAAGCTCATTTCGAGCTCTGTTTTCTTCAAGCTTCAGCCATGGCAAGTGTGGATTCAAGCTGGATTTGAGTTGTTCGAGCCAAGCTTCTTCAAGCATTCATCATTTCAAAGCATAAGGGGGACCTGTTTGAGCTTGTATCATCAAAACAACACCTGTCTCCACCATTTCTTCCAAATCAAGTAAGATTTCGAGTTCTTCTTTTCTCAAAATTTTGCCATGCCATATGTAGACTTTACCTTGCTGAGTGTTATGAACTTGGAATCGTGTTAAATGGTTGAGTTATGTGGGAGAAATCTGACTTTAAAGTGTCATGTTCAAAGTTGTTTTTGTATGATTCTTCTGTGTTAGTTCGATTTGATGATTATGGTTGTTAGAATATGCATGAGTGATGCTTGCTGGTCGTGTTGGTATGTGTAATTTCATTTTCTGGGTACACTTGTTCTTCACGATTTTGAAGAAGATGATGATTATGCTGTAGCAAACCCTAACACTTTTCCAGAATTTATTCCAATCGTGTTTGGTTCATTGTTGTTTGATGTTACATGAATGTTGATTGCCATGCTGCTTGTGAAACTCTGTTGGAATTTCGTTCATAATGGTTGCATGAAGATGATGTTACCCTGCTGTTTTAAAACCCTAATTACATTGCCCAGGTTCCATGTTCACGTGTTGATGTTACTGTTCTATTGGTTACAACCAATCAGAACATTTCCCTGCCTTTGCCTAAACGTTGCGTTTGGTTAAGTGATGCGCATATTTACCAGATTGCCACTCGGTCAACATGTTGACTCACCATTCCATGTTCTTTTGTTCATTTTATTCCATTTGATCACTCAACTTACAAAAATCACAATTCACTCATTTCAACTCCAAAATTCATGAAAATTTTTGCATCATATTCACATGAATATCTAGTATTTTATCATGATTTTTATTGATTTTTTGATTGGCTGGATTTTTATTGGTATTAGGTTTCTTAACATGTATGCTTAATTTGTACCTATTGCCAATCCTTTTGTGAAATAATCATGTTGCATCCATTTGATCTGAAAATTTTTGTGCTTATTCTACACTCACTCATGCTTATTTTGGTGTAAATATCATGATTTTATCATATGTGGTTTGTGTGATATGATTTTTTGAAGTAGGGTGTGACAACTTGTGTCACACCATGGTTGTGCATTTTCATGAATTTTAATGACATGCTTCCTGACCTCCAATTGACCTAAAATTTTTCATGAACATTCCCTCATATGTCTAGTTTATGTGTGAATTTTCCTGGAATTAATTATGCCATTTCCTATTTGTTTGAGATTTTTCTTCCCTGCCTGGTCAAATGTTGACTTTGTGTGATACCTCTTGCCATTCCATTTGGGAAATTCTCATATATTATTGGATGATCATGAAATTTTACATGTGCATACTAGACATCTTGAGCTTTGCATTGGTGTTGATCCCATCCATTTCTCATCTGTTTTCATTTAGTTATGATTTTTTGAAGATGACACATGTTTTGTTAACCTCTTTGTGCACACTTGAAATTGTGTTGACTTCCTGATTTTAATTGACCATCTTCCCATGATCCAAATGAGCTGAAATTTTATATGCATGTCATTATGTGGATTGTGATTGAGCATGAATTATTTTATGATTTTTGGAATTGATTATGTTTGGGTTTGAGCCAAGTATTTCTGTTGACTTCTATGTGCTCTCTTTTGCCATGTTTTGCCTCCTTTTGTCTATGAAATGATGTTGATGCATGATATAAACTTAAAACCAAATGGGTTTGTTCCTCAAATGTTTGAATTTGACTTTGATTGGATATGGTTTGCTGTTTTGACTTTTATCATTTATTTTGACCCTAGGCTTGTCCTAGTGGTCTCTTGGCTTATGTTTGAGTTCATTTGTTTCAGGTTAAGCAACATTGCCTCAAAGAAACCATTGCCAATTTAATTGAGTTTGACTATATATCATGTGCTAACCTTTGTTTTGTAGGTGGTATGACCCATATGAGTGGGCCTTGTGCTTTTGCACTTCTGTCTGTTGTTGACTGTTTGATTCATTTCCTTCTGATTTAAATTGTTGAACTGTACACTGATTATTTTGACTATTTCAGGTACCCTTAGTTGCTTTATTTGCTTTGCTTTGCTATTTAGCAACTTGCTTTTGAGGTATAATTACTCTCTCTTCATGTAGTCTGGAGACCCGGCCTGTTATTTGGCCGGGCAAACTGTCTGAAGTCCTCCTTAAGAGGCAATGCTTGTGTGTGTTTAATTTTGTCCCAAGCAGGAAAAGTCCTTCAAGTAAGGCAATTGGTAGATCAAAGGGATAAGCAACCTATCCCCTACTATTCAGTGAGTCTTCTCCCTGCTCCCATTACATGGTTGTAGCATTGAGATCAAAACCTAAGATCTATCGAGTCAATAATGTGGAAAGAGCTCCATCTTTCTGGGCTCCCACACTTTCTGATATGCTCTCCCTGATCAGGGATAAGAGCAATGAGGCACACCCCTCATCTCCTTTCATCCGCTTCACCTTAGCCTCTCAATGGCAAGGTTAAGAGCAAATCTTTGACCCTATTCCAGTTGGCCTTAGTGCCTAACCCTCTTGTGTGAGCCCCCTTGTTTGGCTATAGAGTGTGCTGTTTGATATTCATTGATTGTTTGTTTATCTCATATACACATGTTTGCTTATTTGCTTTATGCATTTATCATCATTAATCGCCCATTAATGCATGATCATCTCCTTTGTCTGTGTGACATTATCATTGTTGTTTACCCATTGAGGTCAATTGTAAGTCCATTTGCTTTGGCCATTGTTCCTATGATATGGAAGTGAGTATAAGACCATCACATTGGCCACTCGTCTTATCTTTGCTTGTTGCATTGTTTGTATGTGAGGATACGATTGTAAGTCCCCACAAGTGGGCATTTGTTTTCCTAGGATCATATTGTGTATGTCAGAGTAAGCCCAGACAAATTGGCATCTGACATCCATGTTTTGCTTTCTTTGTTTATGAGAGGATGCAATTGTAAGTCCCACAAGTTGGCATTTGCTTTCCTATGATCATGTGTGGAGTTAACCTAAGTCCAGATAGATTGGCAGTTGATTTCCATATTTCATTCTTGTTTTTTTCCTTTTGAGGAGATTAGTGTAAGTCCATTGAGTGGCCTCTGATATCCATTTCTGTTTTAGGAGATTAGTGTAAATCCATCTATTGGTATCCGGTATCCGCTTTTATTTGTGAGATTGGAGTAAGACCATTGAGTGGCATCCGGTATCATTTGTTTGATTATGTTATTATTGCTTATTGCCCATTCCAAAGGACACACCTGAATCATCTCCTATATGATTTCAAGAGGTGAATCTCCTGAGAAGTTTTACTTTCCATCTTCATCCATTCATCTCTCATTGTGTCCTAAACCTTTTCACACTTTGATTTCAAACTTAACATAGATATTGTGCAAACATCTTCATGTTTTCCAAACCAAAAACCTGGACCCAAGTCCTTGACTTTTTCAAACCCCATTTCATAACATTTCCTTTGAATCAATCTTAATTATACTTTGACTCCACTTTCATAATCACAATCAATTAACTTCACCCATTCACTTGTTTTGGCTTTGTCCATTGTTAATCTTTTCATGCATTAGCCATAGGTTTCAATTATCATTGTGGTTGATGTAAACCTCACCTTATCTTTAGTGAGTCGACTATAAGACTTCCGTACTGAAAACAGGGTTAACCCCTCTAGTGCGTCGAAGCTATCCTCACATGGTGGATGTTGGTCTTGGTCGAGTTTTCTCCCATTGATAATGAAAAGCCTCAGTGCCATTGTTTAAAATTGAATCCACCAACTTTTGGAAATCTTTTAGCCGAACTACGGCGTTTTGATCCTTACCTTTGATGGAAGGTACGTAGGCAACGGGTTCATCCGTTCAAACCCAATAATAAAATTGTATATTCTTTTCTCATCATCCCAATCATGTTTGCACAATGTTTATGTCTTAACAAATAACAATTTAGTACAACAAGTGTGAAAAGGGCTCCCTAGGAGTACCTAGGACGTAGTGGGTGCCTAACACCTTCCCATTGCGTAATTTACCCCTTACCCAGACTCTCTGATCTTTTATTAGTTTTCTATGTGTAAAACTTCTTAGGCTTTTGTTCGCTTTTTAGCCAGTCCTTTGGATAAATAAAAGTGTGGTGGCGACTCGAAATTTCATTGTATGCTTTGCTTATGGTTTAATCGATAAATCATATAGCGACGAATACACCGCTACAAGGGGCAGCTGTAACACCCCAAAATTTGCCCTCCTCATTCATGCATTCATTTAGCATTTCATATTGCATTTCATCATGTCAATCAGAATTAGATCCGGAAAAAAAATACAAAAAAAAACGAAAAAAAAAAAATACAAAAAAATAAATAAATAAAAATAATAATAATAAAATAAATAAAATATAATAAAAAAAATTTGGACTTGGGTCTCTCTCATTTGAGCCCACAAAACCATGAAATTCAGTCTATAAATACCAAGGCTTCACTTGAGAAAAAAGAAGAGAAGCAAAATACTCTGAGGTTTCCTTGGAACAAAACCTGGACAAAACCTGAAGAGAAACCTGACAGAGAACTCAGAGCAGCCTCCAAACCCTGAAAGGGCCTCAGGGGTGCAACTCAATTTCAATCAAGCTCTCCAATCAGGTTTGCCCTATTCCCATTATTTTACGCCTTCAATTTGAATGTTCTAAATGTGTGATGTATTATGAATGGGTGAAACCTATGCCTTGAATGTTTAATCACATGATTTCTGAAGTGTATGCCACAGGGTTTGAGGTTTCTGAAACCATACTGTTATCCATGAAAAAAATGCTTATGGTGTTTCACTAACCCTTTTGTTGAGTTTTTGTGAGGGCTCACATGACTTTTGCAGGGATAACTTGCGTGGTTTCCCACTTTATTTGTGGGATAACCCCTGGAGGTTTCATTCCGATTACCTGTACTGACTCACTTTCTTTGATGGCATTAGCTTGGGAGATCCCTGGGTTTCTTACTCCTTTAATTGCTGTAACTTCGGATCTTTATCCGTGTGGTAATTTTTTCCTTTTCTCGTACTTTATCACTTTCTTAGCTGGAAGACCTCGATAGGAGGCAATGTTTGAGCCCCTTGGTGGCATTTTACTTTGAGATACATGTTTTGTGTTTTGTATTCATATCCCCACATGTAGCGCGGTTCCTTCGTCAAGGACTGCCTGTTTGCCCTCGAGCATCCCAAACCCTAAAACCCAAAGCAACACGTTTACTCCTTCTACTACAGGTGAGTAAGTCTCCAAAGGTCGAGCATCCGGTAGATTGCGTAGTAACGTCGTTCGTCCAAAACCCAATCCACAACCCCGTAGTTAGCCGAACTACGGCTTGCTCTGATTCTCATTCCAGATGAGATATGTAGGCATAAGACGCGATGTCTTAGCGAGCACACATCCCCCAACCCATAGGTCAGCCGAGCTACGAAGACTCTGATTCTCATATTCATATGAGATACGTATGCAGTGGATGTGACATCTGCGCGAGTCATTTTCATTTAACCCTTTTTTTTTGGTAAACAGCACAAGATAAACTCACACCCTTTAGACAAGAACTACAAAAGTGGATCCCGTAGAGTACTACGGATGCGTAGGGGTGTTAATACCTTCCCTTCCCATAACCGACTCCCGAACCCAAGATTTGGTTGCGAGACCCCGTCTTGTCCTTTCCTTTTTCAGGTTTACTTCGAGCGTTTCCTTTCCCTCCTTTGGGATGAATAACGCACGGTGGCGACTCTTCTGTCTTTTTCTTTCGCCGGTTGTTTTTTTTGTGCACTGTATTTTTCAGGTTGCTACAGCGACAAAATTAAATCATGGAAAGAAGAATCAAACGTTGTTCTTGGGTAGAAATGTTTGTGAATTTTATTCATAAATAATTTTATTACAAATTATAAAAGGAAATACATTTTGATTTTTATTTCTAGGTCCTATGATCTTCATGCCGGTTCTTCATGTTTCTTCATCCGATGTTTCCTTCCGTACCTGCACACAGACAAAGAACAGAAAAGCGGAGTAAAAAATGTTAGAATTTATTTTGACACCCTCAGAAAAATGTCATCACTGGGTGTCGGGAGGGCACGACAACTGCCGAAACCAACTCCCATTCCGATTCACGACCTCGGCATCAACCGGTAGTATCCGTTCTTTTCGGGACAGCAGAGAAGAAGAGAAAAAGAAGTCCTGGGCCGAAAATGATTTTGCCGGAAAATTGTTTCGAAGCCAAACGGATTACCCACATGAATCTAAAATCCATATCCATCTATCAAGTAAATATATCCAAGACAAATCCAAATATCCACATTTCAAAGCCAACCGAAAATCCAAATCTGGAGCTATGGATCCAAGAATAATATTTCGGCAAATCCAATATCTGAAAATAAAACGGATATCCAAATCAACATCAGAAAAGAATCAAACTCATCCAAGATCCGTAAATCATAATTAAATCCAAAACAATACCAGCTAGCAAATCCGGAAAAAAATCAATAAACGTAAAATCCGGATCCAAAAGCACAACAACAACATAACAAAGCCGTTCAGTCAAAGACTCATTAATAATCTGTTCCGAAAATACCTCAACAACTTCAGCGGAAATCATGAAAAATCAAAAGCCCACAGTGGATTCGAGGGGGATATAAATATTAAGAGGGATCCGCAATCCTCAAGGGAGAAGGAGAAGCCAGAATCGAAGCTTCGTCGTAACGGATCAACGTCGGGAACTCGCGGTGGCCGTAGATCCTTCTGATTGCCACTACCACCGGGACCCATTACCGTCATCGAGCAACACCTCAGTCGCAAAACATCATCGGCTAACGAACCTCAATAAACGTCGTCGATAACAAACGCGTACAGGTAGGATTTTATCACCGTAAATTGTTTTGCTCTGATGTGTGCATTTCAGGTTTAAGAAGAAGATGCGTAGGATAGAAGAAGGAAACATGGAGCATGCAACAATGGCCGCCGCCGGCGGTATAAAGAGAGAAAGAGAAAGGATTGACAAACCCTAGCAGCAAGCACAAAGCCAAATGACCTTTTTCTATTCACGTTTATGCTTGTCTGTTTGGTTTTGGTAAATTGGTATTAGTAATTGTTTTAAATAAAAAAGCACCACTAGGAGTCAATTAGTCATTAACATAGTAAATTGGAAAGTTTTCTCATAACTTCTAATTAATAAAATTAGTAACATTAATAATTGCTATTAAGTAAGATTTTTTATATATAACTTTTACGTAACAAATTTCCTTTGTTTAAAAAAGCTAGGTACATAATTTATAATCAAGTTTGTTTTTGTTATTTAGATTAATTTGTTTTTATTCATAATTTATAATTAATTTGTTTTAAAAGCTAGGTACATAATTTATAATTTGTTTTTATCATTCTCCACCGTTTAAAAAAGGATAATAATAACACAGTTTTTTTTTAATATTTAGATTAATTTGTTTTTATTTATTTACCACAAAAGTTAAAAATAAGTTATTTTCTTAATCAAAAAAATCTTTCAAATTAAAACAATTTGTTTTTTAGAAAAAAAGGCATTAACCTTAAAATAACCCTTCCTTCTGAGAAATATAAAAAAAATATATGTAATAACTTTCCTTTTCAACAAAGAAAAATCTCAAAAATTAGTTTTGACTTAGCCGTTTCATTTTCGTCTAACCCTCGTTAATTTGTTTGTTTCAGTTTATCATTATTATTTCATTTGTTCATTTTTGTTCCATGGATGTAATTTACACGAGGCCATGGTCGCGGTTTATTTTATTTCGCATTTTTGGGGATTTGTAATTTACGCGAGTGGTCGCGATGCTTTCCTTTACTGCTTGCTTTATTTTCATATTTTTTATGCCTGCCATGTAATAATTCCGTTGCTTGCATGTTTTTACCGTCTTGCCCTCCGAAGGAATTAGGTTTAGCAGTGTGACCGCCGAGTCAATAACCCTAAATTTTGACCCTTTTCAAACCCTTGACCGTTTCCAAAACCTCAATAGGCTAGGCGTCCCGCCGTGGACGAAAACGCCATTTACCCTAGCATTAGGTCAAAGAGTCGCCGTACTCTGCTTTAGGGTTTCACGCCGTGGAATCCCTAATTTTAGCCCTAATTTCAATTCAATGTCTTAACATAGAAATAGGAGTTTCAACACTCCACGTAAGCGTTTCCTTAAGAAATGCTTATTCCCCATCGAAACCTTGACCACAGTCAAGAAGTTTCTAGCCTCCCTTTCGAGGGGAACTACAATTACTCTGATTCCATTCCCGTCAGGATATGTAGGCACAAGATGCGACGTCTTGCCGAGTAAATTTAGGACTAACCCCTTAGGTCTTTTAGGTCACTCTATCCCTTAGATCAGTATATATTTAAAGCAGATAATAAAAATAAAAAAGCATACAGTAAACAAAAGGGTCCTGTAGAGTACTACATAAGTTTAGGGTGCTAGTACCTTCCCTAAGCTTAGCCAACCCCTTACCTAGAGCTCTCCTCGCATTGTTATACAATGCAAAAAAAAGGTTTTTCCCTCTTTTGACCTTTTCCTTCGGATAAATCAAAGAGCGGTTGTGAATTGAATCGTGATTCAAACTAATTAATAGTTGGTATCCTATTTCCACCGCAACATTATTCATTACCAAAAATGAACCCTCCGCTACAGAAACTAGGTTTCACATCTTCAACTGAAGACCCTTGTTAGAATCCCAAACCAGCTATGCTCTTGTTCATGGCGACCTCTATCATTTGGCCCCACTAATCAGAATTACCGTCTTCAACAATCTTCTGCACGTCTTTTAAACAGGACATGAGTGCCCCAACTCTCTTTTCTTCAGTAACAGATGGAGCCTGGAACGGAGTTCCAATCTCATCCTCAGCTTCAACATATGATAAAGACGACAGGTGTCTCACCAATAGAGCCTTCTCACCATCGATGATAACAAGCTTACCATTCTTCACAAACTTCAAATTCTGATGCAGAGTTGGTGTCACAGCTCCCGCCTCATGTATCTATGGCCTTCCCAACAAGCAACTATAGGTCGGGTGTGTAAGACCCCAATTTTGGCCCTAAGATTCCTCATGGCATCATAACATTGCATTTGCAAAGCCTCAAGGATCATAAGCATCTTGGTTCCCTTTACCTTTGGGTGGGACCTCTTGTGAGTGGTTTGACATCACCAAGCATGCTTGAATTGTATATCATTGCTTTTTCTCATTTTACTTTACTAACCAAAAGCACAAAAATATGTCACTAACATTTCTTGTTTGCAGCTTGAGCAATCACAAGGTCTAAGAGCTTCTAGGAGATCCTTTGTGCAATGATAAAGTCAAGAGAAGATGAAAGCAAGCATGGCAATGGTTCCCAAAGCTCTCATCCTTCAAATATGGCTCCCTAGTATCTCAATTCATCATTTTGATCAAAGCAAGTCAACGGATTTGAGGTTTATTTCTCAAGGAAACCCTAATTCATCTGATCATCTACAATGCCTTGCTCATGAAGCAACCTCAGCCCATGGTCAAATACCATCAAGGGAAGTTCTTTAATTCATTATTCCATGCATATTTGAACTTATTTGAGTGCCCTCAATCATCAATTCATCAAGATAGGAGTTGTGGATTTGAGAAGTTGATCAGTCAATTCATCTGTCTATTTTGAAATGCACTGAGACCTAACCTTTTATGTGTTGGTCAAATGGAGATGGTCCCAAGAGAAAAAATATTCTTAAGAACAATATTAACAACTTTAATGTTCATCAAAATTTGATTTGAAGCTTGGAAAGTCATCTTCCATTCCAAGACATTATAGGTCATTTTGACTTAAACCCTAATTTTGGGTCAACTTCCCAAGAACATAACTCATTTATTTCTTATGATTTTGAGGTGGAACCAAATTCATTTGAAATCTTATTGTGTCTAATTCAAAATTTATGTTGTACAAAATTTCAAAATCTCAAAAGAAATACATGTGATAATGCAAAACATTATAGGTCATTTTGGGCTAAATGCATTGAAATGGAAAAAAGTCCAACTTCAAGTGCCCATAACTTCTTCATTAAAAATTCAAATGATGCAAAATTTAAGTCCAAATTGATTACCTTGAAAATATCTACAACTGTCATGTTGAAGGTTTTATCATTTTGAGCTTACATCAATGAGACAAAAGGGCTTGAACATTGGCCAAATTTGGAAACTTCACTTTTGCATGTTTTGCACCCTATACTTTAAACTCAAAATTCACTAATTTCCAAGGCCCAATTGAAATTTTGATCAACATATCATTTGTTCCTTATGCAATAAGCTTTCTAACCATTACTCATGAGGTAGCATTTGGAGTTTGGAAGCACCATTTTCGAAGACATGAAGATTGAATGCATTTTGTGAAATTCCATTCAAATTGCCATGCATGAGCTGTTTATACTTAATGTACACGACCATTTGCAATTCACATGAACTCAGCAGCTTGTTTCAGTCTTCATTGGGCCTTCCACATGATCACACAAGCCCATGCAAGGAGAAATCCATTTGCCATGCACACGAGTAAACTCATGCACTCAGCCATTTCCAGCTATAAATACATGTTCTATGCTTCATAATTAACCAACCTAAGGGCGCCTGAAATGCTGCAAGAGTGAATCCCCAACCATACCAAAGGAACTAAGTTCATCTTCTTTCAAAAATTCAGATCTGAAATTCAATTGCATTTGGTTGAATTTCCAGATCTAAAGTTCCTAAACCTTCATCATTTGATCCATTGAAGTTTTGTTTTGCAAAAGGAACCAAGGAAAGGGACTCAAATCTTCATAATCCAAAGGTTTGGATCAACTGGTTTTTGCTTCGAATCTCTTTGTTCTTTGATCCATTGGCCTTGATATTGTGTTGTCTGAAGTCCTCTCTATAGAGGCATCATTATTGTATGCTTAATTGTTGAAATCGAGCAAGTCCAGTTGGACATCACCAAACTTCCATCTCTGATTTCTCTCTTAATAAGAATCTAGAGTGGAAGTGAGTGATATAGGAGTGATGTGCATCACTTCACCTTTCGAACGGTGCCTGGATCGTCCATTTTAATGAACATTTGAATCTCTGCATTTTTTGGCCTTCGCCGGAGCTCACCGGAGAAGACGGTGGCGCTGGACACCGTCTCATTTCCAGATTGTATCTGGACCGTTTGATCACTTTCCCAGATTGAATCATGGCCTTTTTTTGTTATGACTTTTTTAAATGCATTGTGTGACGCGTTTGACTAAGACATTTGGTAGGCGCGCGCTTGAGATCCATCTGATCTGCCAGGTCAATTAATGAACTGGATCCAACGCCTCTCTTTTTTTCTGATTTTTCTAATTTCCGTTTTATTTCTTTTATTTCATTTTATTTCAAAAATTCATAACTCTCTCGTTTTAATTCCAAAAAATGTGGGACCAATTGCATTATTTCTCTTTTTAATTCTACTTTCTAAAAATGATTTTTAATATTTTTTATTTTGTCATTTGCTATTTTTTAATAATTTTCTCTTTTCTAGTTATTTTTAATTCATTTTAAATAGTTTTTGACATTCAAAAAATACAAAAATATTTTCTCAAACTATTTGAATGATGATGGATCTATGAAAAATATTCTCATCAATTTTTTAATTGATTTGAGATTTATTTGAGATTTTAGTTCAATTAGGTTATTTTTATTCATTTTTAATTGATTAAAAATAGTTTCTGACTTTTAAAAATGCTGAAATTTTTTGTCAAACGTTGTTTGAGCTTGTTGAACTTGGGATAATTCACTTGGACTTTCCAAAGTTGATTTGAAGTGATTTTGAACTTTGACCTTTCTTTAATATTTTAATTCAAGTTTATTTTCAAATATTAAAAATGCCAAAAATACTTTGTTTATTTCTTGACTTCCAATCTTCATCCCACTTCTGTTTTTGATTGTTTGACCATGATCCTTAATGTCTTTGGTCAACTCTTAATTCCAAAGAAATGGACAAATGGACTTAGACTTTAGGACTTTCCCTATGCAAATTTGGAGTCAAAGAGCAACTAGGCATTGGGCCTTTAGAGTGTTATAAAAGTCAAAGAGCAACTAGGCATTGGACCTTTAGAATGCTATAAATGTTGAAGAGAACTTTGAAAGGACCAACTTCTAAACTCCTTCTTGTTCATTCTTTATTTGTTAATAGAAATTTTTTATGTGTGTGTTCTTGTACTAGGGATTCCAACATTGAGCCAAATTGAGGAACCATTGCCATGAGCTTCTAAGAGAGAGAGATCTAAGAGCCATTGAGGAACTTTCCAAGAGCTAAATTGATTGTTGATTGCTTGAGCTTACTATTATTTTGCTTGCATATTCCAAAGGATGGGAGCTACTTGGATCATCACTATGATCTCAAGAGAGGAACTCCGTTTGTGGTCTTGTTCTCTTATCCCTCACCTCTTGTATGATTAGGACTTTAGCCATTCTTCTTCTTCCCTCCATTCTAACCCAAGCCAAAACCTTTTGTGCAAACATTTAACCTTTGTTTTCAAACATTAGAAACCTAAGCCTTATTTTTGAATTGAACTTCTAAGTCAACTTTGACCATACTTTGTAAATACTCTTCATTGGTAAATATAACTCATTCAAATGTTTTTGTGGTTTCAATGGTCACTTCCTTAATCAAAACTTTTCATAACCTTTAGCTATTAGGTTTGAGTTATCCTTGAGGTAGATGTAATACTCACCTATATCCTTAGTGATGGACAATGAGTCTTCCATGCTTATTATAGGGTTAACCCCTCACTAGCATGTTGAAGTTATCCTCACATGGTGGATTTGTGGTTTTAGGTTGAGTTTTCTCCTTTGGATAACAAAAGACCTTAAGGCTTTTGGACCAATCAATTCACCAACTCATTTTGAGATTTTTACCCTGAACTACGAGGTTTTGATCCTAATCTTTTTTAAGATGGTACGTAGGCGATGGGTTTATCCATCAAAACATAAAAATGTAAATAAACTTGTATATTCTCTTCTCATCTCTTCAATCATGTTTGCACAAACAAATTTTCACAAAATACCAACCTTACAACAAGTATGAAAAGGGCTCCCTAGGAGTACCTAGGATGTTTTGGGTGCTTAAAACCTTCCCATTGCATAACCAACCCCCTTACCCCGATCTTTGACATTTTTACTAGTTTTTTATTCGATAAAACTTTTAGGTTTTTGTTCGCTTTCTAACCATTCCTTTGGATAAATAGAAGTGCGGTGGCGACTCGACTTGTATGGGTTACCTTAGATTTAGTCAATATATCTAATGGTAACGAATACCCCGCTTTAGGGTGGATATCCATTACTTGAAAAGTAATTTGGAAATCACTCGGACCTATCTTCACTAGAAGGTCCACTTCTCCTATAACAGTTTTGCGAGAACCATCAAAAGCTTTGACGATCACACCATTGTATCTCATCGGAGCTCCTTGATACGACAATTTGGAAAGAGTTGACTTCGGGAGTACATTCAAAGATGAACCAGTATCCACCAACACATTTGACAGTGCATCCTCCTTGCAGTTCATCGATATGTGCAACACTAAGTTGTGATTTCTGTCTTCCTCAGGACGTTCCTCATCATAAAAACTCAAGTTGTTGCCGGAAGTGATGTTAGCCACAATATGATCAAACTGATCCACTGTTACATCATGCTCGACATAAGCTTGCTCCAATACCTTTTGCAATGCTTCTTTGTGCGCTTCAGAGTTCATGAGCAGAGACAACACTGAAATTTTGGAAGGAGTTTGGAGCAGCTGCTCCACCACATTAAATTCACTTTTCTTTATCAAACGGAGTACCTCATCGTCATCGTTAGGCTTTATCTTGCTGGATTCACCAGACTGACACGCAGGGGCACTAACTGGATTCACCACAGGCACATCTACCTTCTTACCGACATCCTCTACATTCTTTGGGAATACAGGCCCAAAAACACGACCATTATGGGTCACCTTCATTACATCAACAATGCTCACAATAGAACTGGTCGTAAGCAACGGAACCTCTTGACCATTCTCCAACATAGTCGCATTATACTGATATGGAATAGCTCTATCGGATGCGTACGGGACTGGACCCACTAACCATATTACAAACGGCGATATGATTTATTGACGTTGTTACTACTGTTGCTATCAAACTGGATTACCGCCTTCTTAGGGGTTTTGAACACAGGAACTATCACATTGACATCATCTATATCCCTTGATTGTTGAATCTGAATTACATTCTCGTCCATCAACCTATGGATATCTCTCTTGACAACCGAACACCCTCAGAGGTTCACACTGTAGACTGCACAACTGTCATGATCATGCTCATAATCACTAATAGTACACAGGGTCTTATGCATCTCAACCAAATATCGACGAATGCGCCACACATTAAACACTTGGAAACTCCTTGAACAATCATCTACCATGTTGACAAAGGAATTACCATGAGCAGGCAATGGGTTTGCTTTAACATTAGGCGCACGGTCCTCAAAGGACACCATCTCACTCTTCACGAGCTTCTGGACCTCATACTTCAGTGGGTAGCAATTCTCAATATCATGGACAGTAGCTCCTTCGTGAAAGGCATAATCAAGATGTGGCTTATACCACCATGGAAGTGGTTCTGGTATTTGTGGTGGATTTCTTGGTTGGAGAAGGTTCTTGAGAACCAAAGATGGGTACAATTCAGCATAAGACATAGGAATTGGGTCAAAAGAAACCTTATTCCTCTCAAAGTTATGTTGCTGTTGATTATTGTTGGTGTTGTTGTTGTATTTATTTGTTCTTTGTTGTGGCTGTTGTTGACGTTATTGTTGAACTGGCACTGATTGATTATTGGAAAACACTGGAATAATAGATGATACTTGATGATGATGTTGACGTGGTGCGGACTTCTTCTGACATGAGGCCTCATCTGTCTCTCAACTGATACTGCATTGGTTTCAGCTTCCTTCTTCTTAGTGAAACTGTTACCATACCTCTTGCTTGACGATACCTCTTCTTTAGATAACCGTCCCTCACAGACACCTTCTTCTAATCTCATCCCCATATTTACCATTTCGATAAAATCACTAGGGGTGCACTAGCAATCATTCGCTCATAATAAAATAAGCTCAGGGTCTTGAGGAAAATCTTAGTCATCTCCTTTTCTTCCAATTGAGGGTTGATCTGAGCAGCTAGCTCTCTCCATCTATGGGCATATTCTTTAACATCTCCTTGTCCTTCTAATACATCGACCTCAACTGGTCCCTATCCGGCGCCATATTCATGTTATACTTATAATGTTTCACAAAGGCCTTACCCAAATCATTGAACGTGCAAACACTCGCACTATCCAAACCCATGTACCACCTCAGAGCGGCACCAGTCAGACTGTATTGAAAGTAATGAATTGATAACTAATCATTATCAGTTTGAGTTTTGACATATTTCTAGCGTACATCATAAGGTGGCTTAGCGGACAAGTATTTCCCTTATACTTTTCAAAGTCAGGGACC
This sequence comes from Lathyrus oleraceus, assembly GCF_024323335.1. Classification (NCBI taxonomy): domain Eukaryota; kingdom Viridiplantae; phylum Streptophyta; class Magnoliopsida; order Fabales; family Fabaceae; genus Lathyrus; species Lathyrus oleraceus. The sequence continues at coordinate 178,011,062 of NC_066581.1, forward strand.
TTGAATTTCATCGGGATTTTGACGTAAGGCACCAAGCAAAGCTCCGCAGCACTCTTACCAAACAAATATTTTCCCTTCAAGGTCTTTAACTCCTTTCGCGGCTCAAGGAATTAGTCTTTCATCTCGTCCATCTTCTCATAAAATTCGGACCCTTAGACGGCTCAAAATGGTAGATGGTGTCTTCAACGCGAGGCAGCACGTGAACAACTTGAGATGGAACAGACATGACCGGGCTAGATGCCGGCATGTAAGAAAAAGTAGGCACAAAACCTTCAGGCACAAAGTTTGGCGGCATTCCCCACGAGAATCTGGCAGGCATTGTAGGAGAAAATTGAGTAGCAGGCAGGCTTGAAGTCACAACATCTGAAATGACAGACCTCTGAGGAGGAGGAGTTGCATGCGTTGGAGAAGATTTACTCTAAGAAGCTAGAACTGAATCCATCATGGCAGACAAGCGGGAAATCTCGTCCTTCAGTTCTCTGTTCTTTTGTTCCAAGTGTTCCATGATTCTCAAATGATTGACGCGAGTATTGTATTGATGAGTCAGCTTGGCTGAAGCACAGAAGAATAACCAATAAGACATTTGATGAAAGAAAGACATGCTATGCAAATGATGCATGAAATGCAATGTTTTAATTATTTTTATTTTCAAGGAACATACTATTTAATTTGCAAATATATAATAACAATTGTAACAATTTGATTGACCATAAAAATCTCTTTTACTAATATAATTTGGAAGGATTACACTGAGTACAATTTCAGAAACCAAAATACAAATACAAGAGAAAAGGAATCTAGTCATCCTAAGGATCCCTCAACAACAGTGTCTGATGATTTGGCTGCAGGCACGTTGTAAGACCACAATTTTGACCCTAAGATCCCTCATGGCATCATAACATTGCATTTGCATTGCCTTAAGGATCTTTAGCATCTTGGTTCCCTTTGCCTTTGGGTGGGACTCCTTGTGATTGGTTTGAGATCACCAAGCATGCTTGAATTATACATCATTGTTTCTCTTACTTTTGTTTACTAACCAAAAGCACAAAAATGTGTCACTAACATCTTTTGTTTGAAGCTTGAGTATCATCCAAGATACCTTGCGGGTTATATTTAGAGGATCAGTCAACACAAGGGAATGGCTTGAGATACTTCCAACAAGATTAAATGGGGTCTATTCGTCAGTCAAAACGTTAATCTTGAAGGAGCAAAAGTTTGTTCATGAGTTGTCGTGCTCGTTAGGCGAAGCCCACGTGTTAAAAATAAAAAAATAAAAAAAACAAAAAAAAGAACGAAAAAAAAATTAAAAAATTAAAAAATTAAAATAATAATAATAATAATAATAATAATAATAATAATAAAAATAATAAATAAATAAATAAAATGTAACAGAAAATTTTTGGACTTGGGCCTCTCTCATTTGAGCCCACAGGTCCATAAAAATCAGGTTATAAATTCAGAGTTTCAGTGAAACAAAATTTCATTCTATTCCTATTACCCTGGCAGGGAAAAAGATAGTGAGAGAAGAGCTAACAGAGTTCAGAGCAACCTCTAGAGACTGAAGGGAACTCATCGACAAAGAACCAATTCCCTCTCATATAAACCCTCAGATTGCTTTGCAAACCCAACCGGGCCATTCAATTTCATCGGTCTCTCCAATCAGGTTTGCCTTATTCCCATTACTTTATGCTTTTAGTTTGAATGCTCTGAATGTATGAGGTATTATGGGTGAATTTGATACCCTTTTGATGCATGTGTTTGACAAGAGGTTTAGGCCTCCTACCCTTGGTTGCTTTTTGTGAGCTTTTTGTGAATTTTAATGGCATGATTCATATGGTTACATTTTGATTTGGGGGCAACTTTTGATTACCCTATCCTGTTTGCTCTAACCTGTTTTGTGTTTGTTATGGCATTGTTTTCTCCTAATTCCGTCATATTACTCTAACCTGTTTATTGAGTTTTTGTGAGGGCTCACATACTCTTGCAGGGATAGCTTGCTTGGTGTTCCACTTTATTTGGTGGGATACCACCTGGAGGCTTATTCCGATTACCTGTACTGACTCGCTTTCTTTGATGATGATTAGCTTGGAAGGGTCTTTGGGTTTCTTACCTCTTAAATTGATGTTGCCTCGGATCTTTACCCGCGTGGTACTTTATTTTTCCCGCATTTTACCGCTTTCTTAGGTTTCGTATAGCCTCTCGTGGCATGTCAATTAAGGTTGCGCGGTTCCTTCATCTAAGACTGCCTTTTTGCATGAGCATCACTAAAACCCCAAACTCATTGATTTTTCTTCTCCTAAGAACACGTTTACTCCTTCTACTACAGGTGAGTAAGTCTCCAAAGGTCGAGCATCCGGTAGATTACGTAGTAACGTCGTTCAACCCTTACCCCGTAGTTGGTCGAACTACGTTTTGCTCTGATTTTCATCCCAGATGAGATACATAGGCATAAGACGCGATGTCTTAGCGAGCACACTCCTCTTTAACCCATAGGTAGCCGAGCTACGGAGACTCTGATTCTCAGATTCATATGAGATACGTATGCAGTGGATGCGATATCCGTGCGAGTCATTTTCTTTTGACCCTTCTTTTAGTATGTAGTACATTAGATAAACATACACGCTTTTCTCATCCCTTCAATCATGTTTGCATAAATAAATTTTCACAAAACAAATAACCTTTGAAACAAGTGTGAAAAGGGCTCCCTAGGAGTACCTAGGATGTTTTGGGTGCCTAACACCTTCCCATTGCATAACCAACCCCCTTACCCAGATCTCTGACATTTTTACTAGTTTTTGATTCGATAAAACTTTTAGGTTTTTGTTTGCTTTCTAACCATTCCTTTGGATAAATAGAAGTACGGTGGCGACTCGACTTGTATGATTTACCTTGGATTTAGTCAATATCTCTAATGGTAACGAATACCCCGCTACAGAAAAGTGGTGACTCTGCTGGGGAAAGATGTATTTGCCTAGTGGGTTTTGCCGACTTTTCATGCTTGTTGTATTGTATTTGTTTTGTGACATATTTTTGTGCAATTTGGGATTACTGTATTGTATGTAATGATTGAATTACTTGATATTAATTCCTTGTATGCTTGGTGATATTTGTGAGATGAGTTCTATACCCAAAATCGAGTGCACTTAGGATATGAGAATGGCATAGTCTTGTCGACTTGTGTGGAGTTTATCCTTAGCAAGTTGACTTGCAAGTCCATTCACTTGGTGGAGATTATGTTGGGATCAATAATGTCACACAAGTAAGTTGTGGTTAGACATTACTCTTTCCAATATGGACCTTAGAAGCCAAGGACCTTAGTTTACCAAGCCCATCTTGGCATATTCTTAGGATGTAGTGCGAAAGTCGTTCAAGTGTAAGATTTGATACGATTGTTACACGATGCTACACTCATAAGAGTCTCTCTTGAGAATATTTTTGGAATACGAGTAGTCGTTCCTCCGATAATATCCAAAACATGGGATGATGACTATGGGAACCTCTTGTAGAACATGTTTGGCAGGTTTAAACCCTAGTACACTCCCTTTTGGGTGGTTCTTAACCTAACTCCATGCTCGTGACTTATAACAAACCCTTGATTCATGGTTGATCCGTTCATGAATCCTTAATATCAATGGAACTTGGGTGTTGATAAGGTGTAAACCATAATCCACCAAAATGGATGATTGATATTAAGGATAACATGATCCATCCCATGACCTTTGTTTGGTGTGTTTTGCTTGATCCTTGAGTGTCATTGTTGCATTCATGCATTCATGCACCCATTTGCATTCATACCATCAATAAATAAGAAAATTTTCAAGGAACTTAAGGGGTTTATTTGCAAAATTTTCAGACATGGAAAGACAAAGAAGGAATACAAAGAAGTACAGCTTCAGGCAACCAGATTTGAAAGAGTTAAGGAATCTGACATCCTATGTATTAGATCCTTTGGGTTTCAAGGCTCGTTTTGGGAAGCTTCTTCCTCTTCTGACTACTCAGGTGGATGAAGGATTGATGAGTGTATTGGTGCAGTTTTATGATCCCTTGTACCGTTGCTTCACGTTTCCGGATTTCCAGCTTTTGCGTACCCTTGAGGAGTATGCTTACCTTGTGGGTATACCTATTCTAGACCAGTTGCCATTCAGTGGCTTGGAGAGTATTCCTACTTCTCAAGAGATAGCTGACATGTTACACATAGATGAATCTCTGGTTGGTGCTCATATGACTACCAAAGATGGAATTTGAGGTCTCCCTTCTGAGTTCCTCATTGCTCAAGCTACTATATATGGGAAGGCCATGAGTGAGGATGCCTTTGAAGCCATATTTGTACTTCTCATCTATGGATTGGTATTGTTCCCCAACATCGACAAGTTTGTGGATGTGAACGCTATTAGGATCTTCTCTACTCTTAATCCCGTTCCGACTATGTTGAGTGATACCTACTTCTCTTTGCATATGAGGAATACAAAGGGTGGTGGCGGCGCCATTGTGTGTTGTTTGCCTCTGTTGTATAAGTGGTTTTTTCTCACTTACCTCAGACGGTCGCTTTCAAGGAGAACAAGGAATGTCTACGGTGGTCCACGAGACTTATGTCTCTCACTAATGATGATATCTCTTGGTATAACCGTGGGTATGATGGTGTGCAGATTATTGACTCTTGTGGCGAATTCTCCAATGTACCTCTTCTTGGTAAATGTGGTGGGATTAACTACAACCCTGTTTTGGCACGTCGGCATCTTGGGTTCCCCTTAAAGGATAAACCCAATAACATTCTGTTAGAGGGTGTATTCTTTCAGGATGGTAAAGATCCCCAAGGCTTGAAAGCTAGGAGGGTCCGCGCTTGGCGCAAGATTCCTAGGAAAGGAAGGAAAGAGTTGGGTCCTAAGAATTGCATCACTTTGGAGCCTTACATTGTTTGGGTTAGGAAGAGGGCGTCTGAGTATCTCATGCCTTACGAGTATCCGAGACCTACACTTATGATTATGGCTGGGCCTTCAACTCTCCCTAATCAAGGAGTAGAGGAGTTGAGAGACGAAGACCTTTCACGTGCCTGGATCCGTGAAAGAGAAGAGTTACTTCAGCAGATTAAGGAGAAGGATGCTTTGATTGAGTTTCTTGAGCATCAGGTTATTGATGACCCTGATGATGTATGGACTTATCTACTTCCTCAGTCTTCTAAGTTCTGGAAGAGGAAGTATGATCGACTCGCCAAAGAGAAGGCCGATATGGAGGCAACCTACGAGAGGGAGGTGAAGAGGCTTCGGGCATCTTATCTTCCTGTGTCCCGAGCTTTAGATGATTGTTTCTAGGGATCCATAAGACGACTATTTTCCTTTTCTCTTGTATATGATTGACGATGCTACACTTCTTTTCCCTGATTTTATTTGATGAGATATTTCCATATGTGATAAAATGCTTAATATTTCCAGAATTTGCAAATAAAACTCTAAAGTTCCTTTGAAATAAAAAACAAATCATATGCACAAAAATTGCATGCATCATATGCATAAACAGGTTTTGTTTCCGGTCCCTTGCCCTGTGGTCTAACTTTGTGTCCTTCATTTATTTTGAAGACAAACTGACTCACCGGTACTACACTAGAGCCAATATTTCGAGACTGATGGATCACCTAGAACAAGAGAACCGTGAGCTGAAAGAGGAAGTGGCCAGATTGAATGCCCTGATGGAGTCATTCATGGCTGCCCAGAGCCAGTCTTCTCCGACACCTTCAACTCCTCCCCAGAGGACAGTTATCTCCGAGATTGTCTCCTCTATTGTGCCTGCTGCCAGTGCACACTTTGTTCCAACAGCCATGCCACCCGGGTTCCTGTGGGGGATGCCTCCCAATTTCATGCCTGAGGGTCCTATTCCCACCTTTGCTACTCTGCCGGCATCTAGCCCGGTCCTTGCCGTTCCTCTTCCTATCATGCATACTTTGCCCAGGGTAGACGACACCATCTATCATTCTGAGCCGTCTGAGGGTCCAGATGTTTATGAGAAGATGGATGCTATGAACGATCAATTTGTTGAGCTTCGCAAGGAATTGAAAACTCTCAGAGGAAAGGATCTTTTCGGCAAGTCTGCTGCCGAACTCTGCTTGGTTCCAAATGTGAAGATCCCTGTGAAATTCAAGGTCCCTGATTTTGAAAAGTACAAAGGAAATACTTGTCCTCTCAGCCACCTGGTCATGTATGCCAGGAAGATGTCGACTCAAACCGATAATGACCAACTACTCATCCACTACTTTCAGGACAGTTTTTCCGGTGCCGCTTTGCGTTGGTACATGGGTTTAGACAGCACGAACATCCGATCCTTCAATGATCTCGGCGAAGCCTTCGTCAAGCAGTACAAGTACAACGTGGATATGGCTCCCGATAGAGATCAATTGAGAGCCATGTCCCAAAAGGATAAAGAAACATTTAAGGAGTACGCCCAGAGGTGGCGAGAGGTGGCAGCACAGATCGTGCCTCCGCTAGAAGAGAAAGAGATGACTAAGATCTTTTTGAAGACTTTAAGTTCTTTTTATTATGAGCGGATGATTGCTAGCGCTCCTTCTGACTTCACCGAGATGGTGAATATGGGGATGCGTCTAGAAGAAGGGGTCCGTGAAGGGCGGTTAACCAGAGAAGACGGCTCTTCTGCAAAATGTTATGGGGCGTTTACAAAGAAGAAAGATGGAGAGGCACATGCTGTGATCTCCCATGAGAAACCAAGAAGACCCTTTGTGAGGAGGAAGACTGTGCGTCCCGCCAGTAACCAGCACCAGGTGGCTCATATAGCACCTATTTTCAGAGACAATCAACAGTATCAGCAACATAGTAACAATCAGCAACCACATCCGCAGTATCCACCTCAACAGCACCGTCCGCAACAGCAGGCCTACCAGCCTCGAAACAGTAATCAAACCAATGCGAGTTACGAGAGGAAAAAGGTCACTTTCGATTTTATTCCGATGACGTACGCAGAGTTGTATCCCTCTTTGATAGAAAGGAAGCTGATTACTCCGAGAGACCCACCGGCTATACCTGCTAACCCCCAGTGGTGGTATAAGCCTGAGTTACATTGTATTTACCATTCTGGTGCTCCCGGTTACGACGTGGAGAATTGTTACCCTTTGAAGACCAAGGTTCAAGACCTTGTGAGGTGTGGTATTTTATGTTTTGAGGACGTAGGCCCTAATGTGAAGAAGAACCCATTGCCCGAGCATGGGAAATCTGTTAACATGGTCCAGGGTTGCCCTGGAAAATACAAGGTCAAATATGTCAGTCATATTCAACAGTCTCTGGTCCAGATGCATCGTTTGTTGTGTGACTACAGTCATTATGAGCATGACCATGATAGATGTCGAGTCTGCTCTGTTAACCGATTGGGTTGTTGCCAGGTGCGCAAGGATGTTCAGGAATGCTGGACGAAGGAGTCATTGAGATCCTTCAAAACAGGAATGTTGATGAAAATGAGCCTGAGGTCAATGTGATCTCCCCAGTTTTCCGGATACCCGAGCCTGTTATCATCAAGTACAATGGTAGCAAGCAGAAGGCTTCTCCCGCTCTGATCATTAAGCCTGCTGGTCCTGTGCCTTACTCTTCTGAAAAGGCAGTTCCCTATCGCTACAACGTTGTAGTAGTAGAGAATGGGAAAGAGGTGTCATTGCCTTCTTCTTCTGTTGTAAATATTGTCGATGTTAGCGGTGTGACCCGTAGTGGTCGTGTATTTTCATCACCGCCGAAGCCTCAAGCTAATGCTGAATTTGTTGAACGCCCGATTGGGAATGTTGTGAATTCTCTGAATCCGGCACTTGCTGTTAAGCCCTCCTCCATACTGAAAACTCCTACTTCTACTGGCCCTAGTGGCAATGAGAAAGAAGATTGTGATGAGATGCTGAGACTCATCAAAAGGAGCGAGTACACTGTTGTAGACCAACTTCTACAAACGCCATCCAAAATATTTGTGTTATCTTTACTCTTAAATTCAGAACCACACCGAGAGGCTCTGCAGAAGGTGTTGGATGTGGCATATATGGATCACGATGTCACTTTGGAGCAATTCGATAGCATTGTTGGAAACATTACTGCTTGTAACAACCTGAGCTTTTGTGACTCTGACCTCCCTGAGGAGGGAAGAGACCACAACTTGGCATTACATATATCTATGGGTTGTAGAGACGACGCCATGTCCAATGTACTGGTGGACACCGGGTCATCATTGAACGTATTGCCAAAGTCCACTCTCTCAAAGCTATCATATCAAGGGCCTCCCATGAGGCAAAGTGGAGTAGTTGTGAAGGCTTTCGATGGGTCTCGCAAAACTGTGATTAGGGAAGTTGATCTCCCAATCAAGATCGGACCAAGCAATTTTCAGATTACCTTCCAGGTTATGGACATTCACCCATCGTATAGTTGTCTCTTAGGCAGACCATGGATTCACGAGGCAGGCGCCGTGACATCCACCCTACACCAGAAATTGAAATTCGTGAAAAACAAGAAGTTGGTGGTGGTAGGGGGAGAAAGGGCTCTCCTGGTTAGCCATTTGTCTTCCTTCTCTTATATAGATGCTGAGGTTGAAGTTGTAACTCCTTTCCAAGCTTTATCTATTGCTGAGCCTATTGAGAAGAGAGCTCCTTCATTTGCTTCCTACAAAGATGCAAAGTTGGCCATTGAGCATGGTGCAACCACTGGTTTAGGGAAAATGATTGAGTTAGAAGACAACGAGTCCCGGGCTGGAATAGGTTTTTATTCTGGTACTTTCAACAAGCAATGGTTATTCAAGAGTGGAGGTTTCATCCACACTAGTCTAGATGAGGAGGCTGCTACCGTTTTACAAGAAGATGCAGAGGACTCTGGCAATTTTATCATCTCTGGTGGGGTCTGCAACAATTGGGTCGCTGTGGATATTCCAACGGTTGTCCATAAGTCAGCGTAATAATCACTTTGTTTGAAAACCCTTCTCCCATGCCAAAAGGAGGAGTGATGACATTGTTGGCGCATAAATACAATGATATTTTCATTCAATAAATTCATGTTAAATGTTTGTTTTTCCATTTATTTTCCCTTTTTGCTTTTTGCATGAAATTGGTGATCACATAAAACCCTAAAAATAGAATAAAATCAATCTTTTCATATGCATAATGATTTGCCTTGTTTGAATTTTAAGAGCTTTTCATATCCAAAATCATTATGCAGGTTGATCAAACCCGTTGGACATAATGACCCAACGCCATCTCCCAATTTTGAATTCCCTGTATTTGAGGCCGAGGAAGATGATGTTGAAGAGATTCCTGATGAGATCACCCGACTACTTGAGCATGAAGAGAAGATCTTTCAGCCGCATCTTGAGAATCTGGAAACAGTCAACTTGGGGTCTGAAGATTGTGTGCGAGAGGTAAAGATTGGGGCTCTCCTGGAAGAATCTGTCAAGAAGGGGTTGATTGAATTGCTACGAGAATATGTTGACGTATTTGCCTGGTCATATGAAGACATGCCTGGTCTGGATACTGGTATTGTGCAAAATTTCCTACCTTTAAAGCCTGAGTCCGTGCCTGTGAAGCAGAAACTCAGAAGAACTCATCCTGATATGGCAGTGAAGATCAAAGAAGAGGTTCAGAAACAAATTGATGCGGGGTTTCATGTGACTTCTACATATCCTCAATGGGTGGCCAATATTGTGCCCGTGCCTAAGAAATATGGAAAAGTCCGGATGTGTGTGGACTATAGAGACTTGAATAAAGCTAGTCCGAAAGATGATTTCCCTCTACCACATATTGATATGTTAGTAGATAATACAGCTAAATTCAAGGTCTTCTCGTTTATGGACGGATTTTCCGGATATAATCAGATTAAAATGGCACCCGAGGATATGGAGAAGACAACATTCATCACACCTTGGGGAACATTCTGTTATCGAGTGATGCCCTTCGGTTTGAAGAACGCTGGAGCCACGTATCAACGAGCTATGACTACCTTGTTCCATGATATGATGCACAAGGAGATTGAGGTATATGTTGACGATATGATTGCTAAGTCGAGAACAGAAGTTGAACATATAGAGCACCTATTGAAGCTTTTTCAGCGTCTAAGGAAGTATAAGCTTCGTCTGAACCCCAATAAGTGTACATTTGGAGTCCGTTCTGGCAAGTTATTGGGCTTCATTGTTAGTGAAAGAGGTATTGAGGTTGATCCTGCAAAGGTCAAAGCAATACAAGAGATGCATGCACCCAAAACTGAGAAGCAAGTCCGAGGTTTTCTTGGTCGCTTGAATTAAATCTCCAGATTCATATCCCACATGACTGCCACATGTGCGCTAATATTCAAGCTCCTTCGGAAAGATCAGTCTCATGATTGGACCGAGGATTGCCAGAAAGCTTTTGATAGTATTAAAGAGTATATGTTCGAGCCTCCGATTCTGTCTCCGCCCGTGGAGGGGAGACCATTGATCATGTATTTAACTGTGCTAGAAGATAGTATGGGTTGTGTCCTTGGTCAGCAAGATGAATCAGGGAAGAAAGAGTATGCTATCTACTACTTGAGTAAGAAGTTCACCGATTGTGAGTCTCGATATTCAATGCTTGAGAAGACATGTTATGCTTTGGCTTGGGCCGCTAAGCGTTTACGTCAGTATATGTTGAATCATACCACTTGGTTGATATCCAGAATGGACCCAATCAAGTATATATTTGAGAAGCCTGCTTTAACTGGAAGGATTGCCCGTTGGCAGATGTTGTTATCTGAATATGATATTGAGTATCGAGCTCAGAAGGCTATTAAAGGTAGTATCTTGGCTGACCATTTGGCACATCAGCCTATTAAAGATTATCAGTCAGTTTAGTATGACTTCCCGGATGAGGAAATTCTGTATTTGAAAGTGAAAGATTGGGATGAGCCTACACTTGATGAAGGGCCAGAGCCTGGTTCCAGATGGAGTATGGTGTTTGATGGCGCTGTAAATCAGTATGGAAATGGTATCGGGGCTGTGATTATTACTCCTCAGGGCGCGCATATTCCTTTTACAGCAAGGCTAACTTTCAAATACACGAATAATATGGCTGGGTATGAGGCCTATATTATGGGATTGGAGGAATGTATTGATCTTAGGATCAAGCATCTTGATGTTTATGGTGATTCGGCCCTCGTTGTTAATCAGATTAAGGGTGAATGGGAAGCGAATCAGCCTGGCCTTATTCCATACAGAGATTATGCGAGGAGGATTTCAACGTTCTTTACTGAGGTTGACTTCCATCATATTTCTTGAGATGAGAATCGGATGGCAGATGCTCTTGCTACGCTTTCTTCAATGATTGTGGTTAAATTGTGGAATGAAGTCGCCAATATCACCGTGATGCGCTTGGACAGACCAGCTCATGTATTTGCAGTAGAAGAAGTAAAAGATGATAAGCCGTGGTATTATGATATCAAGTGTTTCCTTCAGAGCCAGATTTACCCGCCTGGGGCATCTGTAAAAGATAGGAAGACTTTGAGGAGATTGTCAGGAAGTTTCTACCTCAATGGCGAAGTGTTTTACAAAAGAAATTTTGACATGGTTCTGCTCAGATGCGTGGATAGACACGAAGCAGACCTGTTGATGACTGAGGTCCATGAGGGTTCATTTGGTACTCATTCCAATGGATATGCCATGGCTAGAAAGATGTTGAGAGCAGGCTACTATTGGCTGACAATGGAGTCTGACTGCTGCAAGTATGTGAAGAAATGCCATAAGTGTCAGATTTATGCGGATAAGATTCATATTCCCCCGACACTTTTGAACGTGATTTCATCACCATGGCCTTTCTCCATGTGGGGAATTGACATGATTGGCATGATAGAGCCGAAAGCGTCCAATGGACACAGATTTATTCTCGTAGAAATTGATTACTTCACCAAGTGGGTCGAAGCGGCATCATATGCAAATGTGACCAGGCAGGTGGTCGTGAAGTTTATCAAGAATCAACTCATATGCCGGTATGGTGTGCCAGATAAGATCATTACTGATAATGGATCTAACTTGAATAACAAGATGATGAAAGAACTGTGTAGTGAGTTCAAGATCGCGCATCATAATTCCTCTCCTTATAGACCCAAGATGAATGGGGCTATTGAAGCTGCTAACAAGAATATCAAGAAAATTATCCAGAAGATGGTTGTTACGTCCAAAGGTTGGCATGAGATGCTACCATTCGCTTTGCATGGCTATCGTACATCTGTCCGCACTTCAACAGGGGCAACCTCTTTCTCTCTTATTTATGGCATGGAGGTTGTACTCCCAGTAGAGGTGGAAATTCCATCGATGAGAGTCTTGATGGAAGCCAAGTTGACTGATGCTGAATGGGTTCAGAGTCGTTATGACCAGCTGAATTTGATTGAAGAGAAGAGATTGACTGCCATGTGCCATGGTCAGTTATATCAGCAGAGGATGAAGAAAGCTTTTGATAAGAAGGTCAAGCCTCGTGTGTTCCAAGAAGGTGACCTTCTGCTCAAGAAAGTCTTGTCTTTCACGCCCGATTCCAGGGGCAAGTGGACTCCAAACTATGAGGGTTTGTATGTTGTTAAGAGAGCCTTTTCAGGCGGTGCTTTGATACTTACAACTATGGATGGGGAGGATTTCACTCGTCCTGTGAATTCAGATGCAGTCAAGAAATACTTCGCCTAAAAAATAAAAACTGAATAGCTCGCTAAGTTGAAAACCCGAAAGGGCGGCTTAGGCAAAAATGAGCGTCTCGGTGGATTGGAAACCCGAAAGGGCGATCCAGGCAAAAGTTAGAGACACAAAAAAAAATATGTATCCCACTAGATTGAGTACCTCATCCTAGGGAAATCTAGGAAAAAATTAGGGATTTGGCAAGTAACTGCATCCTGACAAGATTTTGTTCTACAACTGTCGTCTGTCAGAGATCCTTGCTCATTATCAGCCAAAGCTTCAAATACATCGGATTCAGAATTGGTGGAGAAATGGTCATTATGTTCAATGTAGCCCTTTTCCAATATATATCACCAATTTCAAATTTGTAAAGATCTCTGGAGTGTTGCCATTCGCAGACTACCATTCTATCAAATAAATTTGAGCCTTTTATCCAATTATTGGCACTCTTATCTGTTTCTATTCAACAAATATTTTGCATGTTTTGATTAAGAAAATATCATTGTTTTAAACGATCAAATTTTTTATAATTTGTTTTTAAACAAAGTGAACATTCACAATGATGAAAGGATACTTAGGAGATCCTCAGTGCTCTCCCAAGGGTGGTACGATCCCCAACAGGGTAAGATTTTTTTCCATATTCCTGGCATGATTGTATCTCCCTCCGGAACCCCTTGTGGTTTATCCTACCAAGTGGATTGCTTGTTGAGAGTCACCTCTCTTCCCTTCAGCAGAGTGGCAATTTTTCTTCCTCAGCAGCTTGGATCTCTTTGGGCAAGAGCGGTATTTGGTGGTTGATCCCGATAAATCCTTTATCTCCTCGGATAGATTTCCCAGTAGAGTTGTTGGTGTGGTGGACCTTGTCTGTGATAACTCTCGTCCCCAGCTAGAATGATTGATGATTCATCCCCTGCAGATTTCTTTGCTTCCTGGTATCTCTGATCCCCAGCAGATTGGATACTCTCCGGTGAACTTGGCTTTCTCTCTTGAGATGTAGTACCGGGTGGTTGATTCCTGGACCTGGTTGTGTTAGATACGTCTGTTTGTCAGCATACATCATACATAAACCACGCATATACATGCATAATTATAACATTCAGATGTGTGTGTCTGATCTCTCCATATAGAGTCAGCTCCATAGGCAGAAAGCGTTTATCCTTTCTTCCATATTCCCCACCGGGTTATATCCTCGTGGATGTTGATTGTTTTTGTTCCTTCCCAACACATATACTGGGATGGTTTTCCCCATTGAGTTATATCCTCACCGGGATAAGTCTTGATTTGGTGTGCCTATCTAGTTTGATCCTAGATCGGTCTCTTGAGACTCTTTTCCTGTTTCCCCGTGGTAAATGAATAATTTCTCAATAATTAGTAATTATTATCCCCGGAGGAGTCTGTGTTTCGCTACCCTCATACCGGTAGTTGTAAACCCTATTTCTTCCCTTTTTGCAGAGTAACTATTTTTGCTCATCTTTAATTGGTGACAGTTATCTTCATCCAGTATTCGGCGATGATATCCCCTCATCTGCTTGGATAATTGCCCTGATTACACAATTTATCCCCAGCGGGTCATCTCTCATCTACCTTGTTGTTCTTGGTGACGATTGTTTCTCTCCTGAATTGGTCATGATTATATACCTAGTTCGGTATCCCGATGCCTTTTCTTTTCGGTCGATTTATCCTTTATTAACCCAGTAACCGGTTGTGGATAATCGTCCATGCGAGTATATTATCTATGTTCTGACGGTAATAGATAGTATATCTCATGCACTCTCGGGTCTGAAGCCTTTTGTTCTCCCCCAGTTGAGTAAGATTCGTATCCCCTTTGCGGAGTCAAATGTCCATCCTATAATCGAGTTTGCTTTTAGCCCTCTTTTGGATGATGAGTGTCTTGGGAATATTCCCCAATTCACGCCTTGGTTGGTCACCTATTATATGCCCAGTAACCGGTATCCCTGGTATTCCTCCCTTTTTGCTCCCTATTATGACTTTTGTCCCCGGTGGAGTCAGATTTTCCTGAGTTGAAATATACCTTTTTAGGTCTTCCTCAGATGTTTCGGAGTTTTGATATCTATCACCCTTATACCGGTCTTAGATGTTCACTTCTTCCCGAGCATGTTGTATCTCTGACCCTTATGTCGGTGTTCAGATCACATGTCTCATTGAGCTCGTTACCCAGTAACCGGTAACACCTCATCTCGCTGCTTCCCCAGGAGAGTCTTTTTAGACATCCCCAGCGAGGTCCCTTAGTGGATTGTTTTTGTCCGGATTTCTATCCGAAGTATCCGTTGTGGATAGTTTTGTTGTATTGGCATATTCCCCAATACGGACGTCTTCGAGTCAGCTCGAGTCTTTCCATTGGTTTATTCCCTTTGGAATTTTGCTCCCCAAACTTTGAGTCGTGCCCTGCTCACGCATTTCTTTCTTATCCCCATAAGAGTCCCCAGTATTTTGTCCTATGGAATGTATCACTCATATAGATTGTCAGTGTCTCCTGATTTTCTTTACTACTTTGTGGACACATATCCCCATAGAGTGTTACCATTTTGCATCCATACATTTGCATCATGAGGTCTCTTAGGGACCAAAATTCGTCTCTTTTCTATTATTTAAGCCCATTCTACCTCGTCGAGACGAAGATTTTAACCTTCACTTCTCCGGCTAGAATGACCTTAAATAGGGGCATCTGTAAGACCCCAATTTTGACCCTAAGATCCCTCATGGCATCATAACATTGCATTTGCATTGCCTCAAGGATCTTTAGCATCTTGGTTCCCTTTGCCTTTGGGTGGGACTCCTTGTGATTGGTTTGAGATCACCAAGCATGCTTGAATTATACATCATTGTTTCTCTTACTTTTGTTTACTAACCAAAAGCACAAAAATGTGTCACTAACATCTTTTGTTTGACGCTTGAGTATCATCCAAGACACCTTGTGGGTTCTATTTAGAGGATCAGTCAACACAAGGGAATGGCTTGAGATACTTCCAACAGGTTCAAATGGGGTTTATTCGTCAGTCAAAACGTTAATCTTGAAAGAGCAAAAGTTTGTTCATGAGCTGTCGTGCTCGCTAGGCGAAGCCCATGTGTTAAAAAAAACGAAAACGAAAAACGAAAAAAAATAATAATAAATAAATAAATAAATAATAATAATAATAAATAAATAAATAAAATATAACAGAAAATTTTTGGACTTGGGCCTCTCTCATTTGAGCCCACAGGTCCACAAAAATCAGGTTATAAATTCAGAGTTTCAGTGAAACAAAATTTCATTCTATTCCTATTACCCTGGCAGGGAAAAAGATAGTGAGAGAAGAGCTAACAGAGTTCAGAGCAACCTCCAGAGACTGAAGGGAACTCATCGGCAAAGAACCAATTCCCTCTCATATAAACCCTCAGATTGCTTTGCAAACCCAACCGGGTCATTCAATTTCATCGGTCTCTCCAATCAGGTTTGCCTTATTCCCATTACTTTATGCTTTTAATTTGAATGCTCTGAATGTATGAGGTATTATGGGTGAATTTGATACCCTTTTGATGCATGTGTTTGACAAGAGGTTTAGGCCTCCTACCCTTGGTTGTTTTTTGTGAGCTTTTTGTGAATTTTAATGGCATGATTCATGTGGTTACATTTTGATTTGGGGGCAACTCTTGATTACCCTATCGTGTTTGCTCTAACCTGTTTTGTGTTTGTTATGGCATTGTTTTCTCCTAATTCCGTCATATTACTCTAACCTGTTTGTTGAGTTTTTGTGAGGGCTCACATACTCTTGCAGGGATAGCTTGCTTGGTGTTCCACTTTATTTGGTGGGATACCACCTGGAGGTTTATTCCGATTACCTGTACTGACTCGCTTTCTTTGATGATGCTTAGCTTGGAAGGGTCTTTGGGTTTCTTACCTCTTAAATTGTTGTTGCCTCGGATCTTTACCCGCGTGGTACTTTATTTTTCCCACATTTTACCGCTTTCTTAGGTTTCGTATAGCCTCTCATGGCATGTCAATTAAGGTTGCGCGGTTCCTTCATCTAAGACTGCCTTTTTGCATGAGCATCCCTAACACCCGAAACTCATTGATTTTTCTTCTCCTAGGAACACGTTTACTCCTTCTACTACAGGTGAGTAAGTCTCCAAAGGTCGAGCATCCGGTAGATTGCGTAGTAACGTCGTTCAACCCTTACCCCGTAGTTGGTCGAACTACACTTTGCTCTGATTTTCATCCCAGATGAGATACGTAGGCATAAGACGCGATGTCTTAGCGAGCACACTCCTCTTTAACCCATTGGTAGCCGAGCTACGGAGACTCTGATTCTCAGATTCATATGAGATACATATGCAGACATCCGTGCGAGTCATTTTCTTTTGACCCTTCTTTTAGTAAGTAGTACATTAGATAAACATACACGCTTTTCTCATCCCTTCAATCATGTTTGCACAAATAATTTTTCACAAAACAAATAACCTTTGCAACATGTGTGAAAAGGGCTCCCTAGGAGTACCTAGGATGTTTTGGGTTCCTAACACCTTCCCATTACATAACCAACCCCCTTACCCAGATCTCTGACATTTTTACTAGTTTTTGATTCGATAAAACATTTAGGTTTTTGTTCGCTTTCTAAGCATTCCTTTGGATAAATAGAAGTGCGGTGGCGACTCGACTTGTATGATTTACCTTGGATTTAGTCAATATCTCTAATGGTAACGAATACCCCGCTACACACGTACTTCTTTCGGATGCGTCAAATCTCAGACTCAAAGGATGTCTTCATCTGAGCCTTCTCAAGGACAAGCTTATCTACAATCTTCTTCCAAGCAACGGAAGGCTGAGGCATACTAGAGGAAGATAGACCCTTTGGCTCTCTCTTTCTCTTCACTACTCGGTCTTCAAGAAGCTCAATAAGTGCATATTTATCCTTAGACTCTAGCTACAACTCCTCATGCTTTCTACTCAAATCATGGAACCTCTCTTCCCACATATCCTTCTCTTTCTTCATTTTAGTGAGTGCGTCTTCCAACTCCTCTACATCTTGATTAGGGAGAGTTAATGGCTCAACCACAACCATAGACATAGGTCTCTCACAAGCATAAGGCATCTTCAATTCCAAAGCTCTCTTCTTCTATATTTATACTTATACATTTCCATGTTTTAGTTTGGTTATTTTTCCCTTTTAATGTGTTCTTATAATTTATCTTATTTTTACACTTATTTGTTTTTCACAGTTTATTTTCAGCATTAGCAGTCTGCACGAATAAATTCATAAATGGAGCTAGGAGTATCGGATCGAGGCGTACTACCAGACGTTGGAAAGCTAAGAGAAAGAGCTACGAATTTCATGAAGGAGTTAAAAGCTAATTCGGAGTGTAGAATGGTTTAAAAACCCGTTTAAGCCTTCAGCACTAGATTTATATTTTGTGTTGGGTTATTTAGTTTGGGCATGGGTTATGTTTTGACCAAATTAGGTTTATTCTACTTTTCCTATAACCTAAGCAGCCGAAAACAGTAGACGATATCACTATTCACGAAAATTTGAAAGCTTGTATGAATTCCATGGAGAACTAATCCCTCCGATTCGATCTGCCGTAATTTAGGTTCCAAAACTTGAGATTATTATAATGTTAATTTTAGTTTAATTCCTTTCAATGATATTTTGTGTTCTTGTATGCTTAATTCGATTGCATGAAATATATTGATTCAATTTGGTTGATTGTATGATCCTAACATAGGTACGTCACGTTTGCTTAATTCGTTTTTGTGTCCGGTCAATCATGATTGCTTAATCCATAAAAACTTATCCAGTTTGCTTAATTTGGACAATAGGATCATACATCTCACAAACTTCACCGCACTTATCATTGAGTTTATATCCAAATAGGAATAGACAATCTGCTTAGGGTATTAAAAGTATATTAATCAATGATAGTAGGAACTGAATCGGTAGATTGAATTATTTCATAATCACTTATTTCATAACAGCTTATTTCAAGAATTGCTTTTAATAATCACTTTTTCTTAATCGAACACCAAATCAAACAACCCCCCCCCCTTAATTCGATTTACCTTTGGATAATAATAATCAAGAATCCTTGTGAGAACGATATCCGAGTTAAAATTGCCATCGTACTACGTTTTTGAAAAACACTCGTTTTGACCCGCGCGCGACAGCGGATTAAATTGGCGTCATTGTCGGGGATTCTTGTAGATTTTAACCATTATTATAGTCTAACTATTATTATAGTCATAAGTGTTTTAACATTTTTTTTGCCCTAACTTTCTTGTGTTCTGGTGTTTTTGCGTTTTAGGATTAAAAAAATCTGTTTTTTTAAGAAAATCGTCTCAAATTATTCCGATTCTTTGTCGATTAACTAGGAAAAAATCAAGGATCAAAAGCCTCTATTTAGAAACTAAATAGTGGTAGTCATCCTAAAAACCCGAAATTCCTTATTTTTCTATTTCTTATTATTTTTTTCTGTTTTGATAGTTTTAGAAAATTCTCAACAATTTTAATTGACGTTATTAGATTAATTTTTGTGTTTTTGTATTTTTTAACTTTTATTTTAATAGTTTTTTATGTATTTCAATTGTTTGTTCTTAATAGGGATATTGTCAGTATTTTTCTATTTGTTGCTGCATTGCTGAATTAGTTGTGTTTTCTCATTGTTTGTTAATTATTTTTTCTTTTTTATTGAGTTTAATATGACTGACCAAAGAACTTTGAGAGAACTTGCTGCTCCTGATATGAATTACAATGGTTTATGTATTGAATATGTTGATGTTACTGTTCCTTTTGAGTTGAAATCTAGTTTAATACATTTGTTGCCAAGGTTTAGTGGTCTTGCAGGTGAGGATCGGCATAAGCATCTTAAGGAATTTCAGGTTGTTTTCTCTACACCATTGAGACCTGAAGGAATCACCGAAGATCACATCAAGCTGAGAGCCTTCTCGTTTTCACTACAGGGTGCTGACAAGGATTGGTTATATTATCTAAGGTCGAATTCTGTCACGACTTGGAATGATTTGAATAGAGTCTTCCTAGAGAGATATTTTCCTGCCTCTAGGGCTGCATCAATCCGAAAAGATATATGTGGTATTAGACAGGGAAATGAGTCATTGAGTATTAGGAGAGATTCAAAGACTTGGTATCCAACTGCCCTCAACACCAGATCACCGAGCAACTACTCATCCAGTACTTTTATGAGGGTTTGATACTGATGGATAGGAACATTCTTGATGCTGCTAGCGGTGGAGCACTTGTTGATAAGACTCCAGCTGCTGCTAAATCCCTTATCGAAAATATGTCCCTTAATTCCCAATAGTTCACTACTAGAGACAATTCTGTGCAAAGCAAATGCATGAATCAAATTCAGGTTTCTTCCAACAAAGCTTTAGAGACCAGAATTGACGAGCTCACTGCCTTAGTCAAACAGTTGGCATTAGCAAAACCTCAAACAACAATAGTGTGTGGTATTTGTACTTCTCATGAGCACCCGACTGATACTTGTCCTATTCTGAGAGACGAGTCCATTACTGAGTTGCCTCAAGCTTATGCAGCCAACCTTTACAATCAAAACAGGTACAATAATACTCCTGACCTGTCCACTAACAAATACCATCCCAATTGGAGGAACCATCCCAACCTTCGATATGGAAACCCACAACAGAACCCATCTCAAGTGGCTACCCCTGCACCTTCCAAACCATCCTTAGAAGATCTTGTCAAACAAATGGCCGTCAACAATCTCCAATTCCAACAAAGGACCGATTCTAGCATTCAGACCTTGAACACGCAAATGGGACAACTTGCTACTCAAATAAATAACATGCAAGCCCAAGGGTTGAACCAGCTTCCAGCCCAAACAGTTGTCAATCCAAAGGATTCTAATTCTAATGTGAGTGCGATTTCATTGAGATCTAGAAAGGTTACAGAACCAGCCCTTGAAAAAAATAAAAAAAATATTGAGGTAACATCTGAACCTGAACCTACTCCATCTGAACCTGTTTCATCTGAAAAAATTAAAGAAAATGAGCATGTGCCACCAGTCCCCTTCCCACATAGAGTTCTGAAAAATAAAATAATTGAGGAGGGAGACAAGGAAAGAGAGATATTGGATGTTTTTAGAAAAGTTACGGTAAATATTCCGCTTCTTGATGTAATTAAACAGGTTCTTAAGTATGCAAAGTTTCTGAAGGATTTTGTACAAATAAGAGGAGGATTAAAGGAAGTGAGAGAGTTAACTTGGGAAGGAATATTTCTGCTTTTATTCAGCCCAAGACTTCATCTGAAAAAGTTACAGGCGAGAAAAATGTTTCAGCCATCACTCAGCTCTTGCCACAAAAGCAGAAGGATCCGGGAACTTTTACTGTCCCTTGTACCATCAGGGATAGTAAATTCGAGAATTGCATGCTTGATTTAGGAGCGGGCATCAATGTTATGCCTACTTCTATTTATAATAACCTTAATCTTGGTCCTTTGCATCATATAGGTTTGATCGTCCAACTGGCGAACAGGAGCAATGCACGCCCGACTGGCGTAGTGGAAGATGTCCTTGTCCAAGTTAACGATTTAATTTTCCCTGCAGATTTTTACATTCTGGACATGGAAGGAGAGACTAAGACAAGCAGAGCCCCCATCATTTTAGGCAGACTGTTCATGAAAATGGCGAAGATAAAAATTGATGTTGACGATGGAACCATGTCCATGGAATTTGGTGACATTGTCGCAAATTTTAACATTTTCGATGCCATGAAACACCCCTTGGAAGAGAATTCCGTTTTTCACATGGAATTGATATCTGAGCTGGTTGAGGACACTTGTTCTGATTTATTTTCACTTGATTTTCCATCTTTATCTGGTTTCGATGATATTTACTCATGTGTTGATTGTACTGACACTAACCTTTGTGTTGTGTGTGCTGAGATTGATATTGCCTTACAGCCTGATACATTTCCTACAGGTGAAGTTGTTGTTGATGAAGCTGTTTTTGCAGTTGATGCTCTTGACATCCCGGCTTTCCCAAGCATTCCATCCATCGAGCAACCCCCGTCTTTAGAGCTGAAACAGCTCCTTGAAAACCTGAAATACGCTTATTTGAAGACTAATGAAAAACTCCTCGTTATTATTTCTTCTAACCTTAATTTCGATCAGGAAGACAAGCTTTTGCAGGTTTTAAAGAAGCACAAGAAGGCAATCGGATGGACATTATCCGACCTCCCAGGTATTAGTCCGTTGATGTGCATGCACAAGATATTACTTGAGGACGGAGCGAAAACAGTAAGGCAGCCCCAAAGGAGGCTTAATCCTTTTATTCTTGATGTTGTGAAGAAGGAGGAAACCAAAATCTTGCAAGCAGGTGTCATTTATCCTATCTCTGACATTAAATGGGTAAGCCCAATGCAGGTTGTACCTAAGAAATCAGGACTCACAGTGGTAAAAAATGAAAAGAATGAACTTGTTCCTACTAGAGTTTATAACAACTGGAGAGTTTGTATCGATTATAGAAGATTGAACCAGGCTACGAGAAAGGATCACTTTCCTTTACCGTTCATTGACCAAATGCTTGAATGGCTTGCTGGTAAATCACACTACTGTTTTCTTGATGGTTTTTCAGGTTACTTTCATATTCATATTGCACCGGAAGATCAAGAGAAGACCACTTTTACTTGTCCCTTCGGTACTTTTGCTTACAGGAGGATTCCTTTTGGTCTTTACAATGCTCCTGGCACTTTCCAGCGATGCATGATTAGCATTTTTTCTGATTTCATTGAAAATTGCATGGAAGTCTTTATGGATGATTTCACTGTCTATGGTTCCTCTTTTGATGCATGCTTGAGCAATTTAAGCTTGATTTTAGAAAGATGCATCGAAACTGGTATCGTTTTAAATTATGAAAAATGCCACTTTATGGTTGATCAGGGAATTGTATTGGGTCACATAATTTCAGAAAAAGGAATTTTTGTTGACCCTGCTAAAATAGATGTGATTTCTACACTACCTTACCCTTCTTGCGTTCCCGAGATTCGTTCTTTTCTTGGTCATGTGGGTTTTTACATGCGTTTCATCAAGGATTTCAGCAAGATAGCTCTTCCGCTGTCAAACTTGTTGAAGAATGATGTCACTTTCAACTTTGATGACAAATGCAAACAAGCGTTTGACTTCTTGAAGAAAGCATTGACCTCCGCTCCCATAATCCATCCACCGGACTGGACCCTCCCTTTTGAGGTTATGTGTGATGCGTATAATTATGTTGTTGGGGATGTCCTTGCACAAAGGGTTGACAGGGATGCCGATGTTGTTTCCTATGCTTCTAGAACTTTAGATTCTAGACAGTCAAATTACACTACCACTGAAAAAGTACTGCTAGCTATTATTTTTGCTCTGATAAATTCAGATTATATTTGCTAGGTTCCAAGGTTGTTGTTCTTACTGACCATGCAGCATTAAAGTACTTGTTGAAGAAGCCGGATGCAAAACCGAGATTGATTCGGTGGACGTTGTTGCTCCAAGAATTTAATGTAGAGATTAATGACAAAAGTGGAGCTGAGAACTTAGTGGCTGACCACTTGAGCAGGATAGAGAGAGATGCAGATCCTTTTCCTATTCAGGATGACTTTCCTGATGAGCAGCTTTTTCTTTTGCATGGGATTACACCTTGGTTTGCTGACATTGTTAATTTTCTTGTTGGTGGTGTTTTTCCTACAGGTGCATCTAGATCACAGATTCACAAACTCAAGAGTGATGCCAAATATTATGTTTGGGATGATCCATATCTTTGGAAGTTTGGTAGTGATCAGGTAATTAGGAGATGTGTCCCCGACTATGAGATTGAATCCATTTTGAAATTTTCTCATGCATTTCAAGTCGGCGGACACTTTGGTCCGCAAAGGACTACAAAAAAAGTCCTGGATTCAGGTTTCTTTTGGCCAACTGTTTTTAAGGATGCTTATGAGACTTATCGCACTTGTAAAGAGTGCCATATAGCAGGTACAAACATCACTCGCAAGAGTGAAATGCCTCAGCAGCCTATGCTTTTCTGTGAGGTATTTGATGTATGGGGAATCGACTTCATGGGTCCCTTTCCTGTATCATTTGGTTTCCTTTACATTTTGCTTGTTGTTGATTATGTTTCAAAGTGGGTGGAAGTTATCCCCACTAGGACTAGCGATTCTAGAGTTGTTGCAGATTTTGTCAGGTCTAATATCTTTTGCAGGTTTGGAATACCACGAGCTATCATAAGTGACCAAGGCACTCATTTTTGTAACCGCACCATGGAAGCTTTGCTCCAGGTATGGAGTTGTGCACAGAGTCTCTACTGCATATTACCCACAAACTAATGGACAAGCTAAGATCTCAAACAGGGAGATCAAACAGGTTTTAGAGAAAATGGTGCAGCCAAACAGGAAGGACTGGAGTCGTCGTCTAGAAGACGCACTTTGGGCCCCAAGAACAGCTTTCAAGACACCCATTGGTATGTCTCCTTATCGACTTGTTTTTGGTAAGGCATGTCATCTTCCTGTTGAGATAGAACACCGTGCTTATTGGGCGGTGAAAAGTTGCAATTTGGAGATGCAACAAGCAGGTATTGAAAGAAAACTCAAATTACAACAGTTGGAAGAGCTTAGACTAGAGGCTTATGAAAGCTCTAGGATTTATAAAGAGAAAACTAAGCACTTCCATGATAAAAGGATTTCTAGGAAGGAATTTTCTGTGAGCCAACAGGTTTTACTGTTTAACTCCCGCCTTAAGCTTATGGCTGGGAAACTTTGATCCAAATGGATTGGCCCTTTTGTTATTACTAATGTTTTCCCTTATGGTGCAGTAGAAATAAAAAGTGCAGGTACTAACAAGACTTTCAAAGTCAATGGGCAGCACTTGAAGCTATTCCATGAAAGTTCAATGACTTAAGATGTCAGCATAGAGGAGCTTTCTTTGAAAGCACCTAACTACCCTTCAACTTGGTCAGGGAGTCTTTCTTTCCTCCTCTCTACTTTATTAGTAATGTCTTTTCATTGAGGGCAATGCTTATTTTAAGTATGGGGGAGGGAAATCATTTGTTTCGTTTGTTTTCCTTGTTTTTGTTAGTGTTTTGTTTGTTTTCAGTCATAAAAAAAATGCATCTTCTTGAAAGTTTTAGGCTATAGACTGACTAATTTGAGATTAGTTTGCGGAGACTTGGGAAAAATACACAAGATCGGTATCGTCTTAACACCGTAAGTCTCCTGTATATGGAAAGTGATTAGAATTCTTATTATGTTTTAGCCTTAAATTCTCCTTCTCTGACAGCTCTTGAGTAGTTTATTTCAGCAGTCAGCACCATCTCACACACACTCTACATAGGGAAGCCGATGAATATAAGTGAGTATTCCGAAAAATAAAATAAAATAAAAAGAAAAGGGAATGCAGCTTCTAAGTTTGGTGACCCTCACCCGGTCACTTAACCCAACGGAAGTAGAACCTTCAAAAAAATTGAAAATAAGACTCGTTGTCAGTTGGTTCAGCGGTTTCCAGTGCTGAACTTGGTAGGGCGGATTACGGTCCGATCCCCCGCAACTACAACTGAGTAAGCAAAGGGTTATGCCACGTAAGTACTAGAATCCCGTGCAAAAAGGATCAGAGTCACTAACCGGTCGCCTTGCTATGGGATTGTGGAGATAACGGGCTTAATGTGATTGCGCCTGAATGAAAAAGAGCAAAAAGAAGGATGAGTAAGTTAGGCTTTAACATAATAACATGATTCGAGTTGATTTGTGTATTCAGGAGGTTTATGACTGCACAATTATGGATTAGTGTTCCTACGATATCCTTAGTGTGCAAGATTAGTACCTATCGATGCAAACTTAATCGAAGAAGACTTGTAGCCTAGGATGAGTAACTAATGATGTGTTTGTGTTTTCTTTGTTTTATTTTAAATTTTGCTCGGAGTGCAAAAGTTCAAGTGTGGGGGAATTTGATCAGTGCATTTTGATTCACATTCTTCTATATTTATACTTATGCATTTCCATGTTTTAGTTTGGTTATTTTTTCCTTTTAATGTGTTTTTATAATTTAGCTTATGTTTACACTTATGTGTTTTTCACATTTTATTTTCAGCATTAGCAGTCTACACGAATAAATTCATAACTGGAGATGGGAGTATCGGATCGAGGCGTGCTACCAGTCGTTGGAAAGCTAAGAGAAATAGATGTGACTTTCATAAAGAAGTCAGAAGCTAATTCGGAATGTAACATGGTTGAAAAATCCGTTGAAGCCTTCAGCACTAGATTTATATTTTGTGTTGGGTTATTTAGTTTGGGCCTGGGTTATGTTTTAACCAAATTAGGTTTATTCTACTTTTCCTATAACCTAAGCAGCCGAAAACAGTAGACGATATCACTATTCCCATAAATTTGAAAGCTTGTACGAATTCCATGGAGAACTAATCCCTCTGATTCGATCTGCCGTAATTCAGGTTCCAAAACTTGAGATTATTATAATGTTAATTTTAGTTTAATTCCTTTGAATGATATTTTATGTTCTTGTATGCTTAATTCGATTGCATGAAATATATTGATTCAATATGGTTGATTGTATGATCCTAATATAGGCACGTCACGTTTTCTTAATTCGTTTTTGTGTCTGGTCAATCATGTTTGCTTAATCCATGAAAACTTATCCTGTTTGCTTAATTCAGACAATAGGATCATACATCTCACAAACTTCACCGCGCTTGTCATTGAGTTTGTATCCAAATAGGAATAGACAATCCGCTTAGGGTATTAAAATTATATTAATCGATGATAGTGGGAACTGAATCGGTAGATTGAACTATTTCATAATCACTTATTTCATAACAGCTTATTTCAAGAATTGCTTTTAATAATCACTTTTTCTTAATCGAACACCAAACCAAACAACCCCCCCCCCTTAATTCGATTTACCTTTGGATAATAATAATCAAGAATCCTTGTGAGAATGATATTTGAGTTAAAATTGTCGTCGTACTACGTTTTTGAAAAACACTCGTTTTGACCCGCGCGCGACAGCGGATCACTCAACCACAACCATAGACATAGGTCTCTCACAAGCATAAGGCATCTTCAATTTCAAAGCTCTCTTATTCACCCAAACAGTTGCACGGACCAAGCTCGGGTCTTCCTTTCATATGCACATTATGCCAAGAAAGTACCGTCTTTTGCTTCAAATGTTGGGGATCTTTACCATCTTGATAGAAAAGACCTTCTAACAAAGTGTTAGGTTTGTCTCTCAAGGGGAACCCAAGTTAACGACGAGCCAAAGCAGGGTTGTAGTTGATTCCTCCTTGTGTACCAATGAGGGGTACATTATAGAAGATCATTCAAAAGATGGTTATGACCTACACAGACTGGCATGATATGCTCCCATTTTCTTTGCATGGGTATCGTACATCCATCCGCACTTCAATAGGGGCAACCCCTTTCTCACTTGTTTATAACATGGAAGTTCTGCTCCCTATAGAGGTTGAGATCCCATCATTGCGTGTCTTGATGGAAGCCAAGTTGACAGAAGTTGAATGGTGTCAGGCCAGGTATGATCAGCTGAATTTGATTGAAGAGAAGAGGTTGATTGCCATGTGTCATGGTCAGTTATACCAGCAGAGAATGAAGAAAGCTTTTGATAAGAAGGTCAGGCCTCGTGTGTTTAGAGAAGGTGACCTTGTGCTCAAGAAGATTCTATCTTTCAAGCCATATTCTAGGGGAAAATGGACTCCTAATTATGAAGGCTCATATGTTGTTAAGAGAGCCTTTTCATGCGGTGCTTTGATTCTTACAACTATGGATGGTGAAGAGTTCACGCGTCCTATGAATTCTTATGTAGTCAAGAAATACTTCTCCTAAAAAAGAAAAGAACAACTCGCTAAGTTGAAAACCGGAAAGGACGACTTAGGCAAAAATGAGCATCTCGGTGGATTGAAAACCCGAAAGGGTCGTCCAAGCAAAAGTTAGAGACATAAAATAGAAGAATTTATCCTGATAGATTGAGTACCCCACCTTGGGGAAATTTATGCAAAAATTAGGGATTATGGCAAGTAACTGCATTCGGTTGATCTTTAGTCTTGAAGACATTTTTGAGCAAGTCATTTGGTTCTGATTCATCATTCTCAACCGAAACTAAGAATACAGTGGATATTGAGGTTGGTAGAAGGATTAGTGATCATTGTATTCAATGTAGCCCTTTTCCATGTAAGTTACCATTTTTCAACTTTTGTAAAGATCAATGGAGTCTTGTCATTTACAGACTATCATTCTATTAAATAAAGTTGAGATTTTTATCCAATTGTTTCTGCTCTTATTTATCTTTCAGCCAAATAGAATTAAATTTTATGATGATCATTTTGAAATTGAATTTAAAAATCAAAAATCGTCTTTCTTAAAATAATAAAAGCAATTACTTTTAAAGAGCAATCAATTTCAGTAAGGAATATCAACCCCAGTCTGAGCACAGGTAAGTCCCAAAGTGTGAAACATTGTTGGTCTTTCCCCAAGTAGTTGGTTCAGAAATTTAGTTTCCCCCGTTGAGTATTGTGATCGCCACCCCAGCTGATTTGTAGGCATGTATTCTCAACGGTTTGCATAGATTCAGTACAGATTTTTATTCCCCTCAAGTCGCCAGCGGAGTTCATCCGAGATCCCCCGTCAGCATTGATTTTTGAGCAGTATTTTTGGTCTTCTGCGAGGTTGTTTCCCATTTGATATGGTGTTGACCTAAAATTCCCCGCAGGGTTGATGGTTCAAATCCTCAGCAGATCTTTTCCCTTTCCCCAGCCAGGGTCAAGCCTTTGAGATGGAAGGTTTATGTCCATCCCTAACTCTTTTTTTCCAGTCGATGCCTCCATCCTGTCGAGATTAGCCGAGTGTTGTATCAATGACTCATATTATTGACATTTGTATCCTTTGTGATCGTTTTATCAAGAATAATCATCATATATACATATACATATACATATACATTCATAGATTTCATTATTGCATTATTGCTCTTTTTGATTCATTATTTTTCTAATCCTCTATTATGGTGGTATCCTTTCCCCCACGCAGATTTGGTGTGTCTGTCCTCCCTAAATTGTAGAGTGTCAACCCCTTAAGCACAAATAATTTAACCTTTCTCATTCCCCACTGAGTTATTTCCTCGTGGATGATTATTATTTCAGCTTCCTCCCCAGTTGATTATCTGGATGAAACCACTCCCCTTGAGTTATATCCTCACTGGGTAGAGTCTTTGATTGACCGCAATCCCTATTTTCATTCCCCAAAGGGTTAATCCTTGATATGTTCGGCCTAACCAATGACGGGTTTCCTCCTCTTTGTAGTCTTCTGCCCAGTAACCGATAGTTGTAAATCTTGCTTCCCCTTGCAGAGTATATCCTTGATATGTTCATCTTAACCGGTGACAGATATTCTCCTTTCGATATTCTATCTAGTAACTAATAGATGTAATTCCTATTTTTCCCCGGCAGTCTATCCTTGATATGTTCATCTTAGCCGATGACGGATATTCTTCCCTTTGAGTATATCCTTGATATGTTCACTTTAACCAGTAACAGATATTCTCTTCCTTTTTGGTCTTCTGCCCAGTAACCGGTAGTTGTAAATCCTATTTGGCATATTCTCCAGCAGGTTATCCTTACCCAGTAACTGGTAATGAATACACCTCTTGTTGCCCTCATCAAGTCATCCTTGATATGTTTACCCTAACCGGTTGTCGTACCCTAAATTTTGACCACCTCTTCTTTCTATTTTTTTAGTTAACGTTAATATGTCAGGGGCATACCAATCTGATATTCAACCTCAGGACCTAAATAGTCAATGGGGTCCATTTTGACTTTTTAGTCCTTCATAGGAGTTGATTTTAGTTTAGAGATATTATTTAGAACTTTTGAAATAACATAATTTGTAGGATTATACTAAAAAATGATTTATTACTATGAAAATTAATTTTTAGAAAAAAAAAATAGATATGATTAGTAATTATAATAGTATATCTCATTAGATTAGATTATTTAAAAATATAAGTATTATATTAGGATGCTAATTATTTAATAAAATTATAGATTAATAGTTTAGGATTTTTTTTTTGAAAAAAAAAAATAGGCTAAAAGCTTAGTTTCATATAACACCTCTGCATTCACTTGTAACAAAGTAAAAAAATTCATATTTTGTCCAAACCGAAATAATATACGTAGACACCAAAACACTTCATATTTAAAGAATTTTTTAACACAAAGTAAGTATTGAAAATTAACACTGAACATTCTTCAAAACATGAAAAACTAATATCCTGTATAAACTTCCAATACAAACCATGCCAGTGCTCTGTTTCAACGTCAAGAAAATACACCTTCTGTAAAACTCAAACCGATTCAAAGTTGTAAAATTCAAAACAATACCAATAAACCAAATAATACACTATTTGAAATCAAAACAATTCTAGTCAGAAACTCAACACAATGTAGAACTCGAAACCGCGTCGAAACTGATGAAATTCTGGTATCAGATATGAGATGTCAAAGGTAATGTCATGAAACTAATATCTGAACAATATAAACAGGATAAAAGATAAAGAACAGTAGTGCAAGTGACAGAAGCAATTGTTAACCCAGTTTGGTGCAAACTCACCTAAACAGTCTGGGGGCTACCAAGCCATGAAGGAAATCCACTAAACAGAATTAGTTCAATGACTCTAAGAAAACAACTTCAAGTTACAGTCTTTTCACCTAATCTCTACCTGTGTAACTTCTATCTAAGAACTCTTAGATAAGAGATCCTACTCACTCCCCCTCAATCACAACAGTGATGTAAAAACAAATATTACAATGAAAGAAGACACTCTTCAAGAACACATACTTGATCTTGCTTAAAAGCTTCAACCAAGTAAACATACACACATGCTTCAAAGCTTAGACTGGACAAATTAAAACTTAAAAGTCAATCCAATACAATCATCAATGGATGAATGAATGGCTCACAATACACACGATCACACAAGACTAAAACCCTTATTCTCTCTCACTATTTCGTTCGTTATTTCTTGTGTGTTAAAACCAGGTTTTCCAAGCCCTTTATATAGAAGCGTTTGGCTGGGCTTGGACATCATAAAACCCTAAAACTATTTTCCATTTGTATCTTCTCATGACAACTGATCATATCTTGTTGGAAAATAAATCACTTTGGTTTTAATTACTGATTGAATGGCGCGTTCAATCATCTCATCAATCACACATAGATTAGCATAAGCAACGCAATCACACAATACATATCATTCAGACTGAATGTTCTATATACAGATGTTTTGACATCGGGTCTGACATCTCAGCTAAATCCTGCACATCCATATTTTAAACACCCTGCGGGAACCTGTTATCTCATGTCAAGACAACACTTGTGACAACTTATGAAAACTCTAGGTTTTACCAAAATTGATGCCAACACATAGAACCAACAAACTCCCCCTTTGGCAAATTTTGGCTGAAACATACATCAGATCATTTGTTTCACAAGAGAATAATCACAGTATCAGTTTAGCAGCAAAAGTAATAAAACACACATTACTAGCTAAGATAGCAACTAGTAAACACATATTAAACACACATGTGCTTGTGCTCCACCTCCCCCTCAGTCTGCTCAACACAGACAGAACCCTTCTCCTCTTTATCATAACCTGTAACACACACCTCCCCATATAACATCACCTTCAACATCACCTGTAACATACACCTCCCTATCTAACATCACCTTCAACATCACCTATACTAAACAGATTATCTCCAACATACATCATCTTCAACATCATCTGTCATCTATTTATAGTATAGCCTAGCTACTTTAGCTACTTCTCCCCCTTTTTAGCCAAAAGAGACCAAAGAGACAAAATAAATGTCTATTAGTCAAACAGAATGTCACACAGAATGTCACACAGAATGTCAAAGCAGATTGTTAAGTGTTACAAATCCCAGAACACACACAGCTATACAAGCTGAGATAAAAATCCAGAAAAACCAAAAAGAACCCAGAAAAAAATACATCAAGGTAGCAGAACATGACTACCAAAAGAAACACCAGAACATCCATCACAGCATATCATCAGAAGAGTAGGGGACAATTTCAACAAAACTAGTCAGAGGAGTTTGCATCTTCATCAACATCAGAACCAGAACTGTCACTTGTTTCATATTTAGATTCAGACCTCTCACTAGAGGTTTGGGCTTCTGTTTCCTTGGCCTGTCCAACATTCTCTCTATCAGCTTGCTCCAATCTTTCAATCAGAGCCTCCAAAACTTCTTTCCTAGATTTTGCTACCCTTATCCCTGTATCCAATTCTTTACAAGTTTCTTTCAGTTCAGCAATAAGATCACCTTTTGAGGTTGGCTTCTTCACAGCAGATGTCATGACAATGTCCTCGACATGACTGCCTTCAAACAATTTGTAATGAACTGATAAAGGAGGTTTTCTTCTACTAGGAAGATCATTTGTGCTCAGAATTCCAGGTTGCTGGCTCAGGATAATCCCACAAATCATTGAGGGAAAAGCTATGGGCAGCTTCACTACATTTGTAGAAGCATGTTTGACAATTTGTTCAAACATAAATCTACCATAATCAAATTTCAGCTTGGTTCCAACAGCAAAGATGAACCTTCCAAGGGCATTTGAAATTGTAGAGATGTGATTAGTAGGCACCAAATTTGTTGACCATATCTTGTGCAAAATAGCATATTTCACAGTCAGCTTCCCAGTAAGGAGATGCTTCTTACTAGGCCACTCCTTGACCTGTCTTGCAATAATTTCCCTACAGACCTCATTGTCTGTGGCTTCCAGTTCACATGCACATTTTGTTCCTCTTCCTAGAAACTTGTTAATCACAGTTCGAGAAAAAAGTGATACACTTCCCTCTTACAAACACTTTACAAAACTCCTTGTTGTTTTTATCAGCAATGTCTTCAAGGATGTTGACCACAAATTCTTTCACCAGTCCTTCATAACACTGAGATAACCCATCAACAGTTTTCATTAATCCAACAGTTTTAATAAGGTCCATGACCTCTTTGACCTCCATAGCATGCTTGCCCAATTCTCTCTCCACCGCCACCCTTCTTTGGATTACAAACTTCCATTTTGCTGCTCCATCTTCAAGATGGAAGGAAATATTGTCCAAGTGTACAGCAACAACTTTTGCAGGGGACTTCCTAACAGTTGTCCTCTTGGCCGGGGAGATGTCAGAGACATCTTCTTTAACATCTTCATCTAAATCGGAATTTTCTCTCACTTTCCTCTTCTTCACATCCACCTTGCTCCAAGATTTTGAGGGGCCTACACCAGTGGTTTTTTCAGTAGTTTTGGCTGCCATCATTTCAGCCACAGACCTACCTTTTCTAGTCTTCATCCTCTTAGCCACACTAGGCTTCAAGTGATGAAGCAAGCTATCATCTTGATCATCTGAACTATCAACTTCTAGGTCAATCACCTTCTTTGCAGAATCATGCTTCTTAGACTGTGAAGCATTGGCAGTAGGTGATGCCACAGATTTCATACCAAACAAGGTTTGCCCTAAAGAGCACAAACCTTCAGCAGCCATATCTTTTTCAGACCTAGAGGAATCATCATCCTTCTCATTATGAGGTCCAACCTCAAGAGAGGGGTCCCTTCTTGATAGAGGAGTAGAAACTCCTTTTACAGAATGTCCTTCATTGAGAATCCTAGTGACTAGGTTTCTTATGACACGATCAGTGTGCTGCATGTCGTCCTTAGAACTAGGAGTATGAGTAGAGCTAGAGGGGATATTAGAACTGTTACCTCGAATAGGGCATGCAGTGGTAGATGTATCCATGGGATGGTTGGAGTCAAGAGCTTCGCCTGGAATGACAGACAGGGGAATCACGTCTAAAATATCTTCATCAAGAAAGTCCATAAAAGGCGTTCTATCTTTGTGAGTAGGTTTGGTAGCTTTAGAACCAGATGGTGTTGGATGTTGTGATATCTTGTTGTTTTTATGGAAAGGTTTAAGTTTCCCTAGCAGAGAAGTTTGATGAAGTCGCAGGAAGTTGGAAATGTTTGAGTAGAGGTTGCATGTGGAAAGGCAATAGATAGAGTTTCCAATACTAGGTGATGATTTACCATAAACGGGGCACTTTATTTTAAGTGGGCAGACAATATTTTTATTACCTTTTCCACTTCAAATTAATTGCTACAAATTCTCATAAATACAAATCCCTAATTTCCCTCTTAGAGATTCAAATTAGTTTGCATCCAAGGCCTTTGTAAAAATATCAACTAACTGCATTTCAGTAGCAACATGCTCTAGGGCTATAATTTTATCTTCCACTAGTTCTCTAATAAAGTGATAACGAATATCAATGTGTTTTATCCTGCTGTGTTGAATAGGATTCTTAGAAATATTTATAGCACTCAGGTTGTCACAATACAATTTCATGACATCTTACGTGACATTGTATTCAGTCAGCATCTGTTTCATCCAAACCAGTTGAGAACAACTACTTCCAACTGCTATGTATTCAGCTTCAGCAGTGGAAAGAGACACACAATTTTGTTTCTTACTAAACCATGATTTTAAGTTGTTCCCCAAGAAGAAACATCCTCCTGATATGCTTTTCCTATCATCAGCACTTCCAGCTCAATCAACATCATATCCAATCAGCACAGATCCAGATCCATGAGTGTACAGCATCCCATAGTCACTAGTGCCATTGCCATATTTCAGTATCCTTTTCACTTGGTTTATGTGATTGAGTTTTGGTTCAGCTTTATATCTAGCACAAACACCTACAGCAAAAGCAATGTCAGGTCTGCTTGCTGTGAGATATAGCAGACTCCCTATCATGCTTCTGTAAAGACTTTGATCTACACTAACACCATTTTCATCTTTAGAGACTTTTAGATGAGTAGGAGCAGGTGTCCTTTTATGACTTGCATTCTCCATGCCAAACTTCTTAACAATGTTTTTGCCATATTTTCTTTGAGATAGAAAGATAGAATCTTCCATCTGCTTGACTTGTAGCCCAAGAAAATAGGTCAGCTCTCCAACAAGGCTAATTTCAAATTCAGACTGCATTTGTTTAACAAAATGTTCGACCATTTTATTTGACATGCCACCAAACACAATATCATCCACATAGATCTGAGCCACCATGAGTTTTCCTCCTTCATTTTTAACAAATAAGGTCTTATTAATGCCTCCCTTCCTGTATCCATTGTCAATGAGAAACACTGTGAGTGTATCATACCAAGCCCTAGGAGCTTGTTTCAATCCATAGAGGGCTCTCCTCAACTTATACACATGTTTTGGAAGATTTGGATCTGTAAACCCTTTAGGTTGTTCAACATACACTTCCTCATTTAAGTAACCATTCAAGAAGGCACTTTTTACATCCATTTGGAACAGTTTAAACTTCAGAATACATGCCACTCCAAGCAATAGTCTAATGGACTCAAGGCGAGCTACAGGGGCAAATGTTTCATCAAAGTCAACTCCTTCAACTTGAGTGTATCCTTGTGCTACTAATCTTGCTTTATTTTTAGTAACCACCCCTTGTTCATCAGATTTATTCTTGTAAACCCACTTTGTTCCAATAACATTTATTCCTTCAGGTGTTGGAACCAGTTCCCATACTTCATTTCTCTTGAATTGGCCTAACTCTTCCTGCATGGCATTGATCCAGAATTCATCAGTTAAGGCTTCCTTGACATTCCGAGGCTCAATCTTGGACACAAAACAGCCATGTGAGATCACTTCCCTTGATCTAGTTGTGACCCCTTTATTTGGGTCTCCTATAATAAGATCTTTAGGATGATCCTTCTGAATTCTGATAGAGGGTCCCTTATTAATTTTGTCAGCTTCAGGTTCAGCTTGAGTGAGTTCACTCTCATTACTTTTTTCTGGGAAATCAACTGGGGCATCATTTTGAGATGTCTCAACATCGTCTGTGACATCAGTCTGTTTTCCAATCTGACACTCCACACAAACTCTTCCTTCATCAATCTTTAAGTTTGGGATTCCTCTAACAGCTTCAATAGATATAATCCTCTTCATTCCCTTAAGATGTAGATGGCCCAATTTTTTATGCCATAGCTTCACTTCTTCTTCTTTGGCTAGAGTACACATTGATGAATAACCAGTTTCTTGAGAACTCCACATATAGCAGTTGTCCTTAGACCTGACTCCCTTCATGATCACTTCATTTTCTTTATTAGTAATCAGACATTCAGTTTTTATGAAGTTTACATTTAGACCTTGGTCACATAGTTGACTGATGCTGATTAGGTTTGCAGTCAGTCCTTTAACAAGTAGCACATTGCCAAGGTTAGGGACTCTAGGGCAGTTTAGCTTTCCAATCCCCTTGATTTCACCATTTGCTCCATCACCAAAGTTTACATAGCTGGTGGCATGAGGATGAAGGTCAATTAGCAGGTTTTTGCTTCTAGTCATGTGTCTGGAGCATCCACTATCAAAATATCAGTCTTCTTTGGCTGAAACTCTGAAGGAAGTGTGAGCTATCAGGTTAGTAGCACCAGTCCTAGGGACCCATTGTTTTCTGTTGACAGGGATGTGGTGTTTGGGTCTAGGTTGATGATGAGAAGGACTAGGATATCCATACAACTTAAAGCAGAATGGTTTTATGTGGCCAAATTTTCCATAATAATGACAACTCCATCTTTGATTTTTCCTTTATGTTATCTTTCCTTATGATGTTGTGACACATGATTTGACATCTTTGGTTTGCTACTAGTGTGACTACACTCAGGTTTGGATTCATTGAACCCAAGGCCAGACTTGTCTCCTGCCAGTTTTCCAGTCTGGAGAATTTTGTCTAAGGTGTCAGATCCATTGTTTAGCATTCTGGCATACTTTGTCATCTCATCCAGTTTGGAGTTCAAGAACACTACTTCAGTCTTCAACTTAGAGATGGTTTCCAAGTGTTCTGTCTTCTCATCCTCTAGTTGTGTTATCAAATTCTTCTGACTTTCCACTTGTTGACACACTTCTTCACTTCTGTAACACAACTTTCTGTAGGTAGTGGCTAACTCATCAAAGGTTACTTCATCATCACTTGAGTCTTCGTCAAAACCCCATTTTCCAGTCAAGGAAGTCACAAGATTGGCAGACTCTCCTTTTGTTTCAATTTCATCAGACCAAGTAGCAGAAAGACTCTTCTTCTGTTTCTTGAGGTAGGTCCCACATTCAGCTCTAATGTGTCCATACCCATCACATTCATGGCACTGAACTCCTTTTCCCTGTTTGGACTTTTCATCAGATCTTGTTCTTCTTCCAACATCATTGGTCCTACTGATGTCAGATGAGATGTTCTTGACATTAGACTTAGACCTTACATCCATCTTTTTCAGAAGGTTGTTGAACTGTCTCCCCAGTAATTCTACATCATTTTCCAGATCTTTATCAGTATCTTTACCACTTTCTTCCTCTTCTTCGGTGTTTGACATGAAGGCTATGCTTTTGACTTTCTTTTCAGATCCATCACACATTCCCAACTCAAATGTTTGGAGGGATCCAATTAGCTCATCCACTCTCATATTGCAAATGTCTTGAGATTCTTCTATGGCTGTCACTTTCATGGCAAATCTCTTGGGAAGTGGCCTGAGTATTTTCCTCACTAGTTTTTCATCTGACATCTTCTCACCCAGGGCTCCTGAGGCATTAGCAGTTTCAAGGATATTCATATGAAAGTCATGAATATTTTCATCTTCTTTCATCCTCAAATTTTCAAACTTGGTAGTGAGCAGCTGCAATCTAGACATCTTCACTCTAGAGGTACCTTCATGAGTGGTTTTGAGAATATTCCAAGCATCTTTAGCCACCTCACAATTGTTCACCGGTCTAAAGATGTTCTTATCAACCCCATTGAATATAGCATTCAATGCTTTAGATTTTCCAAGGGCTAGTTCATCCTCCTCCTTGGTCCATTGTTCCTCAGCCTTCTTATCAGTTGTAACTTCTCCTTCCTTAGTAATAATTGGATGTTCCCGGCCAGTTAGAACAGCCTTCCAAGCCTTATTATCCAAAGATTTCAGAAAGGCTACCATTCGAGGTTTCCAGTAGTCATAGTTAGATCCATCCAGAATTGGTGGTCTGTGAACAGATCTTCTGTCTCTATCCATAGTATTAGAAAGTAACTTCCCTAGATCTCACCCAGAACCAGAGCAGGATGCCTGCTCTGATACTAATTGAAATTATGGTATCAAATATGAGATGTCGAAGGTAATGTCATGACACTAATATCTGAACAATATAAACAGGATAAAAGATAAAGAACAATAGTACAAGTGACACAAGCAATTGTTAACCCAGTTCAGTGCAAAGTCACCTACGTCTGGGGGCTACCAAGCCAGGAAGGAAATCCACTAAACAGAATTAGTTCAAAGACTCTCAGTAAAAAATTCAAGTTACAGTCTTTTCACTTAATCTCTACCCATGTGACTTCAATCTAAGAACTCTTAGATAAGAGATCCTATTCACTCCCCCTCAATCACAGCAGTGATGTAAAAACAAATATTACAATGAAAGAAGACACTCTTCAAGAACACATACTTGATCTTGCCTAAAAACTTCAACCAAGTAAACACACACTCATGCTTCAAAGCTTAGAATGGACAAATTATAACTCAAAAGTCAGTCCAATTCAATCATCAATGGATGAATGAATGGCTCACAATACACACGACCACACAAGACTAAAACCCTTATTCTCTCTCACTATTTCGTTCTTTATTTCTTGTGTGTTAAAACCAGGTTTTCCATGCCCTTTATATAGAAGCGTTTAGCTGGGCTTGGACATCATAAAACCCTAAAACTATTTTCCATTCGTATCTTCTTATGACAGTTGATCATATCTTGTCGGAAAATAAATCACTCTGGTTTTAATTACTGATTGAATGGCGCGTTCAATCATCTCATCAATCACACATAGATTAGCATAAAAAGCGCAATCACACAATACATATCATTCAGACTGAATGTTCTGTATACAGATGTCTTGACATCGGGTCTGACATCTAAGCTAAATCCTGCACATTCACATTTTAAACACCCTGCAGGAACCTGTTATCTCATGTCAAGACAACACTTCTGACAACTTGTGAAAACTCTAGGTTTTACCAAAATTGATGCCAACACCTAGAACCAACAACTGAGCCAAACCAAGAGAAAAACAAAAGCGAAGGAAGCGAGGATCTGGTTGTACCCATTCATCGAACACCTTGCAAGCCAAACATGAATTCTGCATTTTTCAAAAATCATTCAACAACAAGAACAACCGAAAATTCAGTACCAACAGGAAGTAATCAAGAATCGGTAAATTCATCATACTCATACTCTAGGTTCAAAGTTTTTTCTTTTACTTCTATCAAACATGAACCAAACGAATCAAAGGAATTCTAAACCATGAAACACAAATCTAAATTGTATTAGGGTAGTAACGTGAAATCGAATAACACAACACAAATTGAAAATTCTGAACCGCAAAAACTAGAACCAAAACAGAATCATAACTCGATTCCAAAATGTGAAACCATTCTGAAAACAAAAACACCATAGTCGAAACTGATTTAGAGATGACAATTTGGTGTTGTTATCGCGTGAGCATGAATCATGAGCATTTATTGTCGGTGTCTCGTGAGCTTGAATCTGAACACATAGCCGTTAAGGTTGTGTGAGAGGACAAGCAAAAATCACTTAGCTAAGAAAGCACTTATAGAAGGAGTCGTAAATTACTTTTTCATGTTACTGGTTCTGCAAATTTCGTTCCTTGCTTCCATGATCTTATATTATTACTTTTTAAAAAAATTAAATTGATACGACGTGTGTCAAACTTGGATTGGTTTAGACTTAATATGGAAAAAAACTAATCCTACGTCTCCCTCATTCAAGATTATACAAAGATCAATCTATGGGTTGAAGCAAGCTTCCAGAAGCTGGAATCTTCGTTTTGATGAAACAGTAAAACAACATGGATTCATCAAGAACGAAGATGAGCCATGTATCTACAATAAGGTTAGTGGGAGCATGATCATTTTCCTGGTATTATATGTAGATGACATATTACTCATTGGAAACAATGTCCCTACCCTGCAACAAGTAAAGTCTTGGTTGGGGAAAATATTTTCTATGAAGGACCTATGTGAAGCAGCTTATATATTAGGAATCAGGATCTATAGAGATGAATCATAAGAACTGCTTGGCCTAAGTCAGAGTACATACATAGACAAAGTGTTGAGACGCTTTAATATGCACGATTCCAAGAAAGGATTCATACCTATGCAACATGGCTTGTGTCTATCAAAAACATAATCCCCTTCAACTAAGAAAGAAAGGGATCGTGTGAATAAGATTCCATATGCATCTACAATAGGATCTAGCATGTATGCCATGTTATGTACTCGACCAGATGTCTCATATGCTTTAAGTGCAACGAGTAGGTACCATTCTGATCCCGATGATACTCATTGGGTAGTTGTCAAGAATTTCTTTAAGTATTTGAGAAGGACTAAGGACTCATTCTTGATATATGGAGGTCAGGAAGAGCTTGTTGTAATTGGATACACCGATGATAGCTTCCAGACAAATAAGGATAACTTTATATCACAATCTGGTTATGTGTTTTGCTTAAACAGTGGCGTTGTGAGCTGGAAAAGTTCAAAGCAAGATACAGTTACTGATTCAACAATTGAGGCCGAGTATATTGCTCCCTCAAGTGCAGCAAAGGAAGCTGTTTGGATCAAAAAGTTGATTAGTGAACTTGGCATAGTTTCTAGCATTGTAGATCTCATTGGTCTCTATTGTGATAACAATGGTGCTATCATACAAGCTAAGGAGCCTAGATCTCACCAACTATCCAAACACATACTTAGGCGTTATCACCTCATTTGAGAGATAATAGATATAGGAGATGTGAAAATATGCAGAGTACCTACACTTGACAATATTTTTGACCCACTGACTAAGCCTCTTGCGCAGCAGAAGCATAATGGCCATACTAGATCTATGGGCATTAGGGGTATGCCTGATTGGCTCTAGTGCTAGTGGGAGATTATTTGTGTAAGCCCTATAGGCCAATACTTTTGGTACTTGTATCAAATTATTTATTAATAATAAAAGGCTTTTCTTTATTATGTTTGTTTAATAAAGTCCCTAGAATAGCTAGTCCGTTTAATGTATCAAGTGTGACTTAATCATGAGATCCCATTAAACATAAGGACATTATTCTTAAAGTATCTGTATTCGAGATTTTTTATGAAGTGGGATAACATTAAAGCATTAAGACTATTATGTATATAGATTGGTGATCACATCTCATGGATCATGGATAAGGAGTTATCAAGTCTTAAACATAAGTATGAATATTAAGAGTAATATTTATACTGGATGGACCCGCTATGAGAATACTATATAGAATGTTATGCTAAGTGTCATAAGTTATTCTCATGGTGATAATGGTGTATACCACCTTTTGACCTGAAACCACTATGTACCCTAGATGTAGAGTCGAGTGCCATATTGCATGCTGAGGGACATGAGTGACCTAGATGGAATTTGCCAATCCTGCCTAACCAGGATAAATGTCTACGGGCCCAATATTGAACTGGACAAGGATGACATGGTCTATGCCTTGTGTTCAATATAGACATAAGGGCGAAAGGTAATTGTACACATAAGTAGTATCACAAAAGGATTTGTCAGATCACATGATATTTTCGTGTCTTGGGTAGCAGTGATGTGTTGCTAGATACCGCTCACTGTTTATTATGTTAAATATGTGATTTAATATAATTGCCAATGCCGTGAAAACGTGCAGGGTCACACACAAAAGGATGGATTGATGAGAGATAGAGTAACTAAGGAACATCGTAACGTACGGTACACTTAAGTGAATTGAAAAACATCTTAAGGTACGGTGTACTTAAGTAGAATACGAAATATGGTAATGTACCACTCGCTTAAGTGATTTTGGCATATTATAAGATATGGGTCACATACACTTAAGTGGGCTTTTTAGCTTGCAGCCCACACTAGTGGTTCTATAAATAGAACCCTTGTGCAGATGCATTTGTGCAGTTGCAATTTCATTTCTCTCTCTCTCTCTCACTCACTCAAAGCCTTCATTCGTAGCAGCTAACACTGAGATTGAAGGAAAACGTTCATGTGGACTGAGTAAAGGTGTTGTCACCATTCAACATTTGTGATCGCTCCGTAGATCTGCATCAAAGGTTTCAATCGCCACAAGATGTAACGATTCTATCACTGATCATGCCCATTTGTAAGTATCACTAAAGGAGAAATTTTTTTAAATTCCGCTACATTTTGGGTCGCTCTTCTCCTTCAGTGGTATCAGAGACACTTACGAAAACATGCATCTGATAGTTGTTTATCTTCTGTATTTTTATGTTTTAATACGATTAAAAGACAGAATGAATCAAAGAATAAATGAGTAATTAAATTTGGCATCATGTGTGTATGATTTGGATGATTAATATTGACTGTGCTTCGGAATCCGATGTTAGTATGGTGAAGCAACGATACATCGATCGTCCATAGGTTACGCAATTAAGATCGACCAAGTTATATATATGATATAAGCAATCCTGATGCAAAATACGGTATATATGATATATTGTTTCTGTTTCGTTCATTCAAACACTTAATGGTTCTTTTCCTTTGAGCGATCAATGGTCATTTTCTTCTTGATTCGACATTAGTATGGTGAAGCAATGACGTGTTGATCAATCATACTGAATTAACAATCAAGGTGTGTTTGACGGTTTGAAATTGGTGCATTAGGGTTCATGACGGCACAAGGGTTGTGCTGTCAAAGAGTTATGTGATTAGGGTTGTGACTGCGCAAGAGTTGTGCTTTAAAGTTTCAAGTGTTGATGCTAAAAACGACGTCGATTTCAAATGAATTGTTCATTAAAAAATTTCGTCGGGCCGCTGCCCTTGCAACCCCGCAGTGGGCGCTTCCCCCTTGACTCCCGTCCGCTGAACGGTCAGTGGAACCACCGTCCGCTGACCGGGCAGCGGAACCCCCGGCTAACTCTGCATAGTGTGATCGGTCTCCAAAATTTAATTTGGTTTTAATTAATTAACAGAATTTAAATTAATAAAAATAATGTGTTTATTATTATTGTCTTGTGGTGATCGGTTGTGGCCTTGGTTTTCCTTTATTTTGTTTTGGGATTTTAAAATACGACTTGCGTGTCGTGCCTCTCTTTTAATCTCTTAATGTAACTTCTTTTCTCATCTCACTCCCTCGTATGTAAAACGAATTTCTTTTATGTAATATAATATTATGAAGAAAAAGAAGAATACAATATCAAAGGATGACAACCTTGAAGATCTTGCTTGGAGAAGCTTAGATCGTTATTAGGTTAGCTTAGGTTCTCTCACTGGCTTGGGAGAATAATTGTGTTAGGCGCTATAACTGTTTCATTATGTATGTTGATGCATATGAATGTATGTTGATGCATATGAATGTATGTTGATGCATGTGAGATACGTTTTATATGATAAATAAGCCACTGAGATCAGAATAATTGCAAATTCCCTTAAATTAAATATTAAGTTTATGCTTTCCAAGTTTTAGCACTATTCAAGACTAGTATCGAATAATGTAGGTTTCGCCTATGCCTGTCGCATTACGCGAAAAACCGGCGGGAAAACAGAACAACAGAGCCGCCACCGTGCGTTATTTATCCCAAAAGAGGGAAAGGAAACGCTCGAAGTAAACTTGGAAAAAAAATGGTCTCGCGACCAAAGAGAATGGGATCGGGAGTCGGTTATGCGAAGGGAAGGTATTAGCACCCCTACGCATCCGTCGTACTCGACGGGATCCACGCATAATAGGAAGGAAAATGGTTGCTAAAACGCTGCTCAAAAACATCACACACACTGGCTGAAAAAGACACAAGAAAACAAACAAGACTGACTCGGCAGGATATCGCATCCTGGGCCTACTTAGTCTATCAGGCATAGACATCAGAGTCTAAGTAGTTCGGACTGGGGAAACGACACATGCTCGCTAGGATGTCGCATCCTATGCATACGTATCTTCTCGGACGAAGAAGAATCAGAGCTTTCGTAGCTCGGCTCACGCACACAAACAAAACAACACAGGAAATCGACTGCCAATCGCTGGGCTTACGTCAAACTCCTACACAAAACACGGGCAAACATGGAACCCGAATGCCAATCACTGGACTTACATCAGCTTCCGAACCAAACACACCCACACTGGAAACCAGATGCCACTTGATGGACTTATACCAGACTCCAAGCACACAACAAGAGGATACGGAATGCCGATCACTGGGCTTACATCCATCTCCTGACACACACAAGACAAAACAAAAACGGGCGCCCGGAGAGATCAGCTCATCTCCTGCCTACGTACCTCATCTGGTATGAGGATCAGGGCGACGTAGTTCCCCTACGAAGGGACAACGGACTAGCCTAACCAGATAACAGAGGGAGACACAACTAGGGAGACTAACTCGAGCCTAGATGTTATCATGCAAAATCATCCCTAAGTCAAGGTTTCTAGCTAACTTGCACAGGGAGCAAGCCTATCTTAATCAGCTCAAACAGCAAAGCAGACAATCACACATAGCACACACTATATACACACA
Organism: Lathyrus oleraceus; assembly: GCF_024323335.1. Lineage (NCBI taxonomy): Eukaryota > Viridiplantae > Streptophyta > Magnoliopsida > Fabales > Fabaceae > Lathyrus > Lathyrus oleraceus. The sequence goes on from NC_066581.1 coordinate 178,055,340, forward strand.
AGTGGGGCTCAATCAATGGGTTAGGCTGCAAGAGCAAGCCAACTGGAAGGGTAATGTTAGCTCTTAACCTTGACATTGAGAGTCAAGGTGAAGCCAGATGAAAGGTGAGTGAAGATGAGACTTCACAGCTCTTATCCCTGGTCAGGGAGAGCTTCAGACAATGAAGTGTGGGTCCAGAAAGTGGGAACCCTTCTACACTTGTGACACTGACTCAACTGATCTTGGGTTAATGTCCACAAGGCATCAACATGTGATGTGAGCCAAGGGACGACTCAATAGAATAGCAGGAGGTGGACTACACACCTCTTGTGTCTGCCAATTGCCTTAACAAAGGTCTTTTCCTGCTTGGGGACAAAAATAAACAAGCACAAACATTGCCTCTTAAGGAGGACTTCAGACAGGTGCCTGGCCAAGTAACAGGCCAGGTCTTCCAGACTACATGGAGAAAAGAATGTTATACCTCAATGCAAATGCTATCAAGCAAAGCAATGCAAGTTCTCAAAGAACTATTAGCAACTAATGTACCTGAAATCAATCAAATACAATTAGTATACCAATCACAAAGTCAAAACAAGCAAATAAGAATCAACAGTCAACACAATCAATCAAATGTGCAAAGCACAAGCCCAAAGCAAGTGAGCTAAGCATCCTACAAAATAGAACAAGTTAGTTAATAACAATCAACCAAACTCAATCAACTTTCATTAATCTCCTTAAGGCATTTGCTTCCTAACCTGAAAAGCAAACTCAAACATGAGAAACAAGACCACTAGGCCAAGCCTAGGGTCAAAAGGAGGTAAAAAATTCAAAACAGCAAGTGAAAATTGATCAAAACCAAGATTAAACAATTAGGAAACAAACCCAAGTGGTTTCACACTCATATCATTCATCATTATCATTTCATGCACAAAACATGTCAAACTATGCACTTCAAAGGACCAAACAGAATGATCACAATCAAATCAATACCAAAACATTTCAAAAAATCCTAAAAAAATTCATGATCAAACAGCATTTATAACATGTCAATCATACCAAATTTCAGCTCATTTGGATCAAGGGAAGCAGGTCAATGAAATTCAGAAAGTCAACACAAATTCAAGCAAGCTCATTCATGGCATCAAAACAAGCATCAACTTCAACCAATCATAAAACAGAGACAAATCATGATAAATGAATGGGACCAAAGTCAAGATGCACTACAAGATGTCTACCATATACATGTCAAATTTCAGATCCATCCAATTAATAACCAAAATTTCCCAAATCAAATACAAACATGTCTCACAAAAAGTCAACAAATGACTAAACAGCAAATAAAATCCCAATCAAATAGGAAATGCCTTCAAAAATTCCAGAGAAAATCACATGTATTCTCAGCATCCACAAGTATCCTCATGCAAAAATCCAACTCAATTCAAGTTCAATAAGCATTGCAAATAAAATCAGGAAGATGCACAAGACATGGCATGGCACAAAATGTAACACCTCCAAAGATTATATCATATCTCTCAATCCAGGAACTCAAAAATTACAAACCACATACCAAAATCACCAGGAAAGAGTCTAGAACATGCATGCAAAATTTCAAGAATTTCTTATTAGGAATCAAGATTTTATGAGCAAAAGAGTGAGCATGGTACACAAAAGGACACATTCAAACAAACCCTAGCCAATAATTTTTCCACACGTGCACAATATTATTAAAAATCATCATAAAATCAAGCACATCACAAGGAGAATGATGCAAAAAATTGCACATGATTTGGCTTATTTTTGAATGAGTTATCATTTTTTGAATGCAAAAGAAAAAAAAATGAATAAAGGCATGGATGAACATATGAACATATGGAAAATTAATTGCCAAGCCAAAAAGTGGAAGTGGCTTCAAGCGGAATCGAAGGGAGTTCAGTTTAAAAAATGTGGCGCGCAAACACTTTAACACGTGAACAGTAGCGTAAACAAAGATCTAAACAGCATTTCCGGAATCTTCAACGAAAACACACGCGTTCTTGAGCAAATTCCAGCATGAACAAAATTTCACGAAAATGGACAAATAGCATATGGATCGAACCGTCTTCTCAAGCACAACAACAATATCAACATAATTGGACCTAATTCTCATCATGCTAAACAAATCGATCCAAGAAAGTTTTCACCAACAAACTTCAAATTCAAATATCTCACTCAAGACCTAATGAAAACGCCCGATTCAACTTGCATTATGCTCACCAATACGAGATCTATCAAAGCCATAACCTAATTCTAGCAATGGTGAAATTCGAGATCCAACCTTAGTGATGATGCAGTTCGCGATTTGGTGGATTCAGGGCTCAAAAGTTGAAAACAGATGTTGATTGATGCTTTAGGAGATGAATGAAAGAGGTTCTTCAGCTCAAAACAGCTCCAGCTCGAAGAATCTTCAAAATGCCATGTGAATTATTGGATGCAACAGTTGCGATTCTTCAGGATTTGGCCACGATCTCCTTCAAACAGATGCTCAATATGCCTGCAAATGATGAATAGAACAAAGAGGAAGCAACAGGAATCAATGAATTCGATGAAAAAGTGAATAAAAGATTGAGAGAGTTTTGAGAGAATTTGGTGATTTTTCTGTTTGGATCTGAAAGAATGATTGTGATTATGTGAAACAGTTACAATTAGTGCTTTATATGATGTACTAATCCAATTTGTTAATCAAGATTAAGCAAATTCAAGTGGATTAGCAAAAATGCAATTTTAAGCTAAGTGGCAAAAATGCCCTTTTTCAATTAAAGCCAATGGAACAGTAAAAGTGCAGCTGAAACAAGTCACATTTTCCATTTAGAATGTGTTGGAAATGGTTTGAAGTGCAAATGACATGTATTTTTCAAATTGACTATTTTTCCCACCAAAATGCAAAATGAACACTTGAAAAATGGACTTTTGCTATGATGATTTTTGATGAAATGTGATGATGCATCATGAAAGTTCATGTCAAATGTGACTTGCTCAAAAAAGAATCACCCAATTTGGCCTTTCCATTCAAAAGTTATGCCACTTTGAATTTCAACATTTTATGAAAATGATTTGATCATAACTTGCCAACCACACATGAGAAATGAGTGTTCTTAGACTTTTTGGAAAGGTGAGAGCAAGATCTTAAACTTTCATGTTGGACAAAATTCCATTTGAAGCTTGTATGATGAAGTAATTTTGAGAAGAAGAACTTTCCATTTTTGGCAGTTTCCAATTACAGGTCACCTGCTATTTCTGGAAACTTTTCATCTGACTTCAAATTCTTCAATCTTGATCTTTGAAATGTTAAATGAGACTTGTATGGACATGAATGAAGCCTTTCAAACCAACTCCCACCTTCAAATCCTTGATTTCTGGCACAGTTGACCACAGTTGACTTTCTAGGGTTTCAGATGAAAACCAGCTTGACTGATGACTTCTGAGCATCCAATCTTTGGTCAAACCACTTCAAAATGGTCCCTAGGTTATGTGAACTTGATGAACCAACCATAGGGCTTTGTTTCCTTGAGAAATACACTTGCTTGCTTGATTGACTGATTCTCCTGATCATCTTGACCTAAATCTGTCAGATGACTTGCACTTGGGCAAAGGACAATGCAATGTTATGCAGTGGACTATGTTATGTTAATGACCTAATGATGAAAATGTATGTACAAAAGGTAGGTGCAAATTTGAGGTGCTACAGCTGCCCCTATTCAATCAACTGGGAACCCGAACGGATGAGAGCAACGGCTGTCAGACTTTCAGGGTAAACAGGGATTGAATACCAAGAACCGTAGAATTTGCACACTGCGGGGAATCTTTTCATTTTCTTTCTTTTCAGAGGGTAAAACCACATCCAGACATCTCAACACAATGAATGGGAAAGGGAATCACAACTAGATGCCAACGGACAAATAGGAAACACTCAACGTTTACCAAGACCAACAGAGAGGTAAATCAACTGGGGACGACCAGGAAGGGATACAACCATACGTCAGCGGACGACATGGGAAAAACTCATCGTTTACCGAAACCAACGGAGAGGTAACCAGACATCAACGGAGGACGGATGAACTGGGAAGGACTCGACCACACGTCAACGGACGAAAGGGAGAAGCTCGACGTTTATCGACACCAACGGAGAAGGAGAATCAACTGGGGATGACCAGGAAAACTCGACCAGACGTCAACGGACGAAAGGGAGAAGCTCGACGTTTATCGACACCAACGGAGAAGGAGAATCAACTGGGGTCGACCAGGAAAACTCGACCAGACGTCAACGGACGAAAGGGAGAAGCTCGACGTTTATCGACACCAACGGAGAAGGAGAATCAACTGGGGACGACCAGGAAAACTCGACCAGACGTCAACGGACGAAAGGGAGAAGCTACTTCACTGAAGAAGGGTACAACAACCTGAAACCGAATAGGACGTCACCGACGACTCTACTGGGGATTCTGGCTGGGAATCAACCAGACATTAACGAATGACTGGAGAATAGGATACACAATCAGACGTCAACGGACGAATGAGAAAAACTCAACGTTTACCGAAACCAACGGAGAGGTAACTTTGCATGGGGAAAGGTACAACTAGACGTCATCGGACGAATAGGAAAAACTCGACGTTTATCGACACCAACGGAGAGGAGGAATACTCTGAGGGGAATCATATGGTATTACCAAATGATCTGTGGGGACAAACAACTATACGTCATCGGACGCATAGGAAAAACTCAACGTTTATCGACACCAACGGAGAGGAGGATATATTTCTGGGGATAATGAACACAACCAAATCATCAACGGATGATCGGGAAAAACTCAACGTTTATCGACACCAACGGAGAGGAGGAATGCTTCACTAGGGAAGGAGGACGACGTTACGAACATCGAAAGATGATGTTTACCGACATCAAAAGAAGGCCAGACACTACGCATGACTGGGAAAGCACTGAAAGATGGTGTTTACCGACACCAAGGAAGACCAGACACTTACGCATGACTGGGAAATCACCGAAAGATGGTGTTTACCGACACCAGGGAAGACCAGACACTTACGCATGACTGGGAAATCACCGAAAGATGGTGTTTACCGACACCAAGGAAACAACACACGCGGGTGCTGACAGGACGACATCTACATATGTCAGGGCCAGGCTACACACTTGCAGGGGATCTCACTGGGGATCAAGGTCACGACAGCAAGCAAACGGGAAGGAACACCAAGGATACCGGGTTGTAGGTATGACACGGGTGACCGACCAAAGCGTGAATTGGTTTGTATTCTAAAACACTCATCATCCTGAAGAGGGCTAGAAAAGCAGTCTTGTTAAAGGATGGACATTCGATTCCGAACAAAGGAATACGAATCCTACTCAGTTGGGGAGGACGACTTCGACCCAAGAGCGCATGAAATATATTATCTATAGCCGTCAAAACGTAGATAATACACTCGCATGGAAGATTATCCATAACCGGGCTGGAGGTTGTAAAATGGATAGATCGACCGACATCATCCTGAAGAGAGCGAAAGCAAACTTGTTAAAGGATGGACATTTGATTCCACAAGGAATACGAATCTTACTCAGCTGGTGAAAACAATCAAAAAACTGACCAAAGAGTGCATGAGATATATTATCTATAGCCGTCAAAACGTAGATAATACACTCGCATGGAAGATTATCCATAACCGGTTCGTAGGTTGTTAAATGGATAAATCGACCGAAAAAAAAAGCATCGGGGTACCAGACTAGGTATGCAAAGATGACCAATCAAAAGGGGAAACCACAAACATTACCAGCAAACGGTGAATGAAAGAGGACCCGCTGGGGATAAAATTGCTTACTTGGAGCAAATATCCGACAGGTGAAAGGAATATCAATACCGAGACTGGATAATGATAACCACAAAGAGGGGATTACATCTACCGGTTTGTAGGTAGAAGCCAACAAACAGTCTGCTGAGAGACAGAGTGAGAAAAAAGGATTTACAGCTACCGGGTAGTGGGTAGAAGACCGCAAAATCCGCCAACAATCAGAATGAACCACAAAGGTTACCTCTTCTAGGGGATGAAAGTGGGATTTTACAACTACCAGATATTAGGTAGAAAACCACAAAGATAGGACTTACAACTACCGGTTTGTAGGTAGAAGCCTACAAATTCCGCTGAGGATAAGATGAATGAGTGTCGGTTAGTGAGCAACTATTCATTTATACCACAGGGAAGCACAAGAGACAGCCACAAGGAAGCCAATTTAGGATCAATCCAAAGAGGCAAACTGAATCAAGACATCCTAATGAGGAAAGAACTCAATAGGGAAAACCCATCCCAAGGGGAGGGAACGGAAACAACCGTCATCCACGAGGATATAACTCAGTGGGGAGATGCAGAAGGAAATGACAGACACTTTCTGCTTAAGGGGTCGACTCTATATGGAGAGATCAGACACACCCACGTCTGCTGGGGGAATGGATCCAAGCATGCCAAATGCTACCAATTCTGGGGAGTAACACTGTCGGGGATACCCACTCGACTAAAGAGTCACTTGCTGGGGAAACACCTCTCTCAACCCTGCTGGGGAACCCAATTCCGAAATCAATCCAAAGGCGCGAGGCTAAACTCCTTCCAACAATCCATTCTCGGATGGTCACCACGGCCTGGGCTAATGGATATGCTTGCAATGCAAATGCATAAGTTTTTTTTGTTTTACACAATGCCCCATGATCATGGAAATGCTACGCACTAATGATGCAATATGCTATGCTTATCTAAATGATGAATGCATAAACACACGTCCCCTCCAGAGATAACACCGGGGAACTCCAGGAACTGTGCTGAAGCTTTCATTTCCACGTCAATTTCCACCCTGCTGGGAAAAGACAAACTTCGCTGGGGATGACCTCCATCGAACCCGATCCGCTTGGAGATTACCCTGCTAGGGGAGGAAACCCATGCTTATCTCTACTGGGGATGATTTTCTCCGAACCCGATCCGCTTGGGGACTTCGCTGAGGGAAAACCATCAACACAAACCCTACTGGGAAGGCAGTAACCTTCAGGCTTGCTGAGGAGACACTGATCTCAAATCTGTTAGGGAGATAACCCTCTCACACCCACTGGGGAAATACAGCCTATTGGACACGAAACACCTGTCGAGTTGCCGAACAGCGGCATCCATCGTCCACCCACAGTGTCGGCTTTCCACTTTTGAGAACTCCCAGACTCGCCTAGACTCTTCTGATTCATCCCACGAAGATCGAATTCCTGGGATTCATACAAACTTTCCAGTCCTTAGGCTTTGAAGAGTCTTCTTGATTAGCTTTCAGGGATTGTCGTCACAACTCTGTCACGGGCTTTTCACCGTTCGTCTGTCCATTGCCCCTGGTCGGGCTCTGCAGGGATCTTTTGGTCAAAGGGCTTCATATCATAGCCTGCCAGCGAGTGAAGGTATCTAACAGTATCTGCACAAGAGATCGTCAGATAAAAGCGTGCCCCAGGCGTGCCAATATTTCAACACCTAGGTCACTCAAACTTCCGAATAAGATTTTCAGACTTCAATCTTATAAGCATGCATCGGAAGGGACCTCTATGTTTCAAAATGCAAATATTCTTATCAAAACGAACGGATGTTTTCGTAATCAAAGCGGTAATGAAAACAAAACAAAACTATTTGACTGAACACGCATTTATTGACTGAAAAAGGGTGGCTCAGAATCGAGCAACACACAGGAAGCAAACCCTGGAAAGAGGTGATTGCGCACAAAAGGAAAAACCTATCCTAATGGCAATGTGAAACCGTGATCTCATCGGGTTCCAACTCGGTTACACCCCATATGTCCTCAAGACTTTCCGCACTTTCGCCCTTCTGAACCAGACGCTTCCGATCGATCTTTGTCGGAGATTAGCCAAGTCATCTAAAGCTCAAACGATCATGCTAGACGCAGTTGTTCGTTTCAATCCCTCTTTTGCCTGGACCGCCCTTTCGGGTTTCAGTCCACCGGGATACCCTTTTTTGCCCAAGCCTCCCTTGTGGGGTTTTCGACTTGCCGGGTGTACAGTTCTTTCCTTTTATTATCCCTAACTTTTGCCCAAACCTTTTCTTCTTTTTTTCTTGGTTCGCCGGGATGCCCTTTTTTGCCTGGACTCTTTTATTCTTTTTGTCCAGCGGGTCTCTTTTTACGAAGTATTTTCTAACTGCGTCCGCATTCACAGGGGATGGAAAATCCTCGCCACTCATGGTTGTCAGCAACAAGGCTTTGTCGGAGAAAGCCTTCTTGACCATGCTGGGGATTCATGACTGTATATCCACTTGCCCCACGATCGTCTTGAGGAAGAAGGATCCTTTTCAACACCACATCTCTTCCATGGCACGCACGAGGTCGCACTTCTTAGTTAACAACACGCTTCATTTACTGGGTACAACTGCCCCATGACAAGTAACTGTCAGCCTCTTTTCGCAATCAGGCTCAATGTGTCATACTGAGTCCTCATCCACTCATCCTTTTTCAAGTTTACGTCCAACGGGACCCCATGACGAAACCTGAATCTCAAATGGTAGTACAACCTTCATCCCATACCGGAGTGAGAAAGGCGTTGCCCCAGTAGATGCACGTACCGAAGTACGACACTCAGGATACCAACTTCGTACTCAGTCACCATCGTTGGTGCATTCAAATGTTATCGGGGAAGCACTAGCTCATTCACTTTAAATTCTCCCCATCAGACATCAGAATCTGTTCGGATTCAGGGTCAGGCCCCTCCTCCGGGATCGGTCACTCTCAATCTTTCGATTCGAGCACCTCGAGATATCCTCATCAGGGAATTCAGACTTCCTGGGTTGAGAATCATCAATGGGTTGTTGGGCGAGATAACCATACAATACCCTCCTCTTGGTTGCTTTCTGGGAGGTATACTGAATATCGTATTCAGTCGACACCATTTGCCCTCTCGCAACCCGTCCGTTCAATGCTAGCCCCTCAAGCACATATTTGATCAGATCCATTTTGGACTTCCACAAGGTGGTATGAATCAGCGTACTGTCTCAGTCGGAGAGCAGCCTATGCCAAAGTACATCAAGTTTTCTCGAGCAGTGAGTGTATTGTTTCACAGTCGATAAACTTTTTGCTTAGGTAAATTGCATGCTCTTTTCGACAAGACTCGTCATGCCGACCTAATACACACCTCATAGACCCCTTGAGGGCTGTCAAGTACCAGATTAACAATTGTTTCTTCCACGGAATGTCTCAGAATTAGAGGTTCCTGCTACTCGTTCTTTTTCCAATGCCCCTTGGCAATCATTATCCTACCTGACCGTTTGATCTCTTCTTGTTCTCGGTTCAGGCATTTCTTGCATTATTTTTCTTTTTGTTTTTTTTTTTTTTTTTTTTTTTGCTTTGCAGGATCAACCTCGATTCCTCTTATCCGCTCACAACACCTCGGTAGCTTGACGGACAGCACTCCATAAGTGCACTGATTCGGACTTAACAATACGAGTTATCTCAACCGGTCAAACAACTTGCCCCGGTCTACCGGATGCCTCTGTTCTATTTGGGACTTTGTCATCATGTCCTCAACATGGCATTCGCTTTCATGATGAATCATATCATGAAACAAAGTCACCATAGACCTCTGATACGTGGCACCGGCCTTCTCGAGACGGAATGGCATCACCTTAGGACAAGAAGGTACCCCTTGTGTGATGAACATGGTTTACTTCATATCATCTGGCAGCAATTCAATCTGGTTTTGGCCCAGAAGCCATCCATGAAGATAATCACTGAGACCTGAGCTATATAATCAACCAATACCTCATTGTGAAGTACCGGGAATTCATCTTTCAGATTAGCTCTGTTCACGTCTTGAGGGTCCATACACATTCTCTCTTCCTCATCTTTTTCGGCACCGGCTTCCGCTTCTCTGGAGAACAGTCTTGACCTTCTCCTCGTACGGTTTAATCACCTTCTCCTCTTGTTTCAACAACCTGGCTAATTCCAGCAGATCACAATCTTCTTCGCCTTCTTCTTCGGCATGATAGATCGGATTGTCGAAGTCATGCAGAGGTGTAACCAAATTGTTATCGATGAGATCAGGAAGGTAATCACTTTTGTGGTCGGAACCAAATGAATCAAAAGGAAAGAGAATAAAAACATTGCCATCTTTATTTTTATTTTTTTAAAACTGTGAAAAGTGAAAAACAGGGAACACCGCTTTAATCACCAAAAACATCCATTTATTACTGATGCAAAATGTTGCACAATGAAACACATGAGGTGGCCCTTACAATGGACCATTACGTTTCGGGCAAAACGTATGGCTTTCATGCAAACAACATTAAAACACAGAAATACTACACTTCCGGATGAGTGACAGTGATGCTTTGGGAGGCCTTCCAGTTGCCTGGTACGCACGACTTTATCCACGCCTTGAGCTCGCGGTCAGTGTCGATCTCTTCACCCACTGAACAGGCATGGCTAGGATCCATCATTCCTGCACTGACAAAGGTGTACGGTGGACGACATCCTCTGTTTGGTCTAGACGACTTTTGATCCGGCTGATAACCGACCCCAAACATGTCTGCTTTTACCACAATATCAATGATCCTTCCCCAGCCTCGGGCCTCTCTGTTCTTCACCACTTCCAGGGCTTGTTTATAAGAAGAGATGGACAGTTTCTTCTCTTTCTCAGCAACAAGGGCATTCTCTACCTTGACGGTTTCAATTGCTTGACTTGGTGTTTCAAGTTTTTCACTGTCTGTTTCTACTTCCTTCATCTTCTGGGTAGTGTCTCCCATCACTACATATCCCTTTGTGGCGACGGCCGCACAACAATTATCATCATCAGGGAAAGCTCCATCCTTCATCAGAGGTTTTGGGACCACAGACATTGGAACCTTTAACTGATCCTCCTCAGTCACCTCCATTCTTCTCTTGTCCTTTTTCACCGTCTTCACTTTTATAGGACCCTGCCTGGGTACGGGGTTGACATCCCCATTCATTATCAGTGTCAAGCTGATAGCCTTAGAGTCCACCATGTCCTGGACTACATGTTTGAAAGCTCTACAACCCTCAATGTTGTGTCCGGGTGCCTCAGAATGGAACTCGCACCTGGCATTCTCATCATAGTGTGCAGGCCTCCGCTGTCGTTCTATGGGAATCAATATCCTCGGCCGGACTAACCCCAAATCCCTCAATCTTCTGAACAGAAGGGCATAAGTCACAGGCGGCTCCTCAAACTGACGATCCTCCTTCTTCTTCTTCACCTGGCTCTTAGCTCTCGGTGCCTTCTGTTGAGGTGCTGGTTGTTGCTGCGGTACAGGTGGATTACCAACAAGAGTGGTTATAGTGGCAGCGTAAGGGTGATAACGATCCTGACTGCGTTCCCTTTTTACCGGCATACCAACTGACTCAACCTCCTTCTTGAACGGACCACTGTCAGAGGGTTTCTTGGCTACAGTGCCAGAGGGTTTGTTCACTTCGGAGGACGGATCCTTTCCCTGAACTTTCTCCTCTATCAGCCACTTCTCAATCTTTTCCAATCTCTCAGCCATGGCTTTCTTCCCCAAGGCAAGCCCTTGCACAACACCGAGCAACTCTCTCATCATCTTTTTCAGTTCGAGGATGTTGGCGTTGGGAGGATCCATCAGTTTGGATTTGTTTCCCCTAGCAGGATATCTGAGCAAACGAGCTATGCGCACCGGTTGACACCTACAAAACAGCAAATGGGTTAGTATGACTCACACATGCAATGTCTATCCGTACCAGGAATATTCCGTCCTTTGATTCTAGCATCACTGAGACAGTTAATTTTTCATCAATAACAATCTGACATCTGGATGTCCCTCAACCAGAATCTCAATCAACAATGGACCCTGAGTACGGATCGACATGTGTTGAATGCAGATGAATGCGAAATGGGATGATGCAAATGCATGAATGCAGGTCATTGGGCCACCAAGTCATCTGAAGACCCATTCTCTGAACCAGTCACAGTCAACTGAGTCACCATAAATCCGACTTGGGGAGTTCCGAAATAAACGGAACTGGAGATTACATCCCTATCATCACATGAACATCCACTGAACGGATGACAGCCAGATCCTCTGAACAGGTACTCTCAAATTCAACTCGGGGATCCGAAATAAATGGAACCCGCTGATAAACCACGGATAGAACTCCGGCGTCCCGGAAATAAATGTCCATAATTCACAGTCACCATCAGTACCTCGAGTCACCAACCAGTCACCAACAAGTCAGCAACAGTACCTGTAATAATTATCCCCTCCCACTCACGGGTGTCATCTAGGCCAGGGTAAAGTCGAAAGAAACGCAGCATAAATAACCTTTTGCAGAATACCATCATATACACACCCGAAGTATGTAACGATAATATCCTACCAGGGTCTGAACTGCTCGTGATATCAATGTTCCGCTAAGTGGCGCATACCACCCGCTTCCCATGAATCACTCTATTCCTAGGTTTCCTAGATTTCACTCATAGCCTGGGTATTGGGCCTTTTACCTCGAGTAACTCCCACCCCAAACAGAGAGAACACAGCACAACCAGCAGATGAATATGAATGAATGCAAACATTAATGCAAACAATAAATGCAAACACTAAACAATGAATGCAATAAATTACAGCAAACAGCAACCAAAACCCTATCCTAGAGAGCGCTAGGAGAGACTCGCTCGGGGAAGATGGACCAGCAAGAGGTCAACTTCTCATTTTCCCCAGCAGAGTCGCCAGCTGTCGCATTACGCGAAAAACCGGCGGGAAAACAGAACAACAGAGCCGCCACCGTGCGTTATTTATCCCAAAAGAGGGAAAGGAAACGCTCGAAGTAAACCTGGAAAAAAAATGGTCTCGCGACCAAAGAGAATGGGATCGGGAGTCGGTTATGCGAAGGGAAGGTATTAGCACCCCTACGCATCCGTCGTACTCGACGGGATCCACGCATAATAGGAAGGAAAATGGTTGCTAAAACGCTGCTCAAAAACATCACACACACTGGCTGAAAAAGACACAAGAAAACAAACAAGACTGACTCGGCAGGATATCGCATCCTGGGCCTACTTAGTCTATCAGGCATAGACATCAGAGTCTAAGTAGTTCGGACTGGGGAAACGACACATGCTCGCTAGGATGTCGCATCCTATGCATACGTATCTTCTCGGACGAAGAAGAATCAGAGCTTTCGTAGCTCGGCTCACGCACACAAACAAAACAACACAGGAAATCGACTGCCAATCGCTGGGCTTACGTCAAACTCCTACACAAAACACGGGCAAACATGGAACCCGAATGCCAATCGCTGGACTTACATCAGCTTCCGAACCAAACACACCCACACTGGAAACCAGATGCCACTTGATGGACTTATACCAGACTCCAAGCACACAACAAGAGGATACGGAATGCCGATCGCTGGGCTTACATCCATCTCCTGACACACACAAGACAAAACAAAAACGGGCGCCCGGAGAGATCAGCTCATCTCCTGCCTACGTACCTCATCTGGTATGAGGATCAGGGCGACGTAGTTCCCCTACGAAGGGACAACGGACTAGCCTAACCAGATAACAGAGGGAGACACAACTAGGGAGACTAACTCGAGCCTAGATGTTATCATGCAAAATCATCCCTAAGTCAAGGTTTCTAGCTAACTTGCACAGGGAGCAAGCCTATCTTAATCAGCTCAAACAGCAAAGCAGACAATCACACATAGCACACACTATATACACACAAGTGGGGCTCAATCAATGGGTTAGGCTGCAAGAGCAAGCCAACTGGAAGGGTAATGTTAGCTCTTAACCTTGACATTGAGAGTCAAGGTGAAGCCAGATGAAAGGTGAGTGAAGATGAGACTTCACAGCTCTTATCCCTGGTCAGGGAGAGCTTCAGACAATGAAGTGTGGGTCCAGAAAGTGGGAACCCTTCTACACTTGTGACACTGACTCAACTGATCTTGGGTTAATGTCCACAAGGCATCAACATGTGATGTGAGCCAAGGGACGACTCAACAGAATAGCAGGAGGTGGACTACACACCTCTTGTGTCTGCCAATTGCCTTAACAAAGGTCTTTTCCTGCTTGGGGACAAAAATAAACAAGCACAAACATTGCCTCTTAAGGAGGACTTCAGACAGGTGCCTGGCCAAGTAACAGGCCAGGTCTTCCAGACTACATGGAGAAAAGAATGTTATACCTCAATGCAAATGCTATCAAGCAAAGCAATGCAAGTTCTCAAAGAACTATTAGCAACTAATGTACCTGAAATCAATCAAATACAATTAGTATACCAATCACAAAGTCAAAACAAGCAAATAAGAATCAACAGTCAACACAATCAATCACATGTGCAAAGCACAAGCCCAAAGCAAGTGAGCTAAGCATCCTACAAAATAGAACAAGTTAGTTAATAACAATCAACCAAACTCAATCAACTTTCATTAATCTCCTTAAGGCATTTGCTTCCTAACCTGAAAAGCAAACTCAAACATGAGAAACAAGACCACTAGGCCAATCCTAGGGTCAAAAGGAGGTAAAAAATTCAAAACAGCAAGTGAAAATTGATCAAAACCAAGATTAAACAATTAGGAAACAAACCCAAGTGGTTTCACACTCATATCATTCATCATTATCATTTCATGCACAAAACATGTCAAACTATGCACTTCAAAGGACCAAACAGAATGATCACAATCAAATCAATACCAAAACATTTCAACAAATCCTCAAAAAATTCATGATCAAACAGCATTCATAATATGTCAATCATACCAAATTTCAGCTCATTTGGATCAAGGGAAGCAGGTCAATGAAATTCAGAAATTCAACACAAATTCAAGCAAGCTCATTCATGGCATGAAAACAAGCATCAACTTCAACCAATCATAAAACAGAGACAAATCATGATAAATGAATGGGACCAAAGCCAAGATGCACTTCAAGATGTCTACCATATACATGTCAAATTTCAGATCCATCCAATTAATAACCAAAATTTCCCAAATCAAATACAAACATGTCTCACAAAAAGTCAACAAATGACTAAACAGCAAATAAAATCCCAATCAAATAGGAAATGCCTTCAAAAATTCCAGAGAAAATCACATGTATTCTCAACATCCATAAGTATCCTCATGCAAAAATCCAACTCAATTCAAGTTCAATAAGCATTGCAAATAAAATCAGGAAGATGCACAAGACATGGCATGGCACAAAATGTAACACCTCCAAAGATTATATCATATCTCTCAATCCAGGAACTCAAAAATTACAAACCACATACCAAAATCACCAGGAAAGAGTCTAGAACATGCATGCAAAATTTCAAGAATTTCTTATTAGGAATCAAGATTTTATGAGCAAAAGAGTGAGCATGGTACACAAAAGGACACATTCAAACAAACCCTAGCCAATAATTTTTCCACACGTGCACAATATTATTAAAAATCATCATAAAATCATAATGATGCAAAAAATTGCACATGATTTGGCCTATTTTTGAATGAGTTATCATTTTTTGAATGCAAAAGAAAAAAAATGAATAAAGGCATGGATGAACATATGAACATATGGAAAATTAATTGCCAAGCCAAAAAGTGGAAGTGGCTTCAAGCGGAATCGAAGGGAGTTCAGTTTAAAAAATGTGGCGCGCAAACACTTTAACACGTGAACAGTAGCGTAAACAAAGATCTAAACAGCATTTCCGGAATCTTCAACGAAAACATACGCGTTCTTGAGCAAATTCCAGCATGAACAAAATTTCACGAAAATGGACAAATAGCATATGGATCGAACCGTCTTCTCAAGGACAACAACAATATCAACATAATTGGACCTAATTCTCATCATGCTAAACAAATCGATCCAAGAAAGTTTTCACCAACAAACTTCAAATTCAAATATCTCACTCAAGACCTAATGAAAACGCCCGATTCAACTTGCATTATGCTCACCAATACGAGATCTATCAAAGCCATAACCTAATTCTAGCAATGGTGAAATTCGAGATCCAACCTTAGTGATGATGCAGTTCGCGATTTGGTGGATTCAGGGCTCAAAAGTTGAAAACAGATGTTGATTGATGCTTTAGGAGATGAATGAAAGAGGTTCTTCAGCTCAAAACAGCTCCAGCTCGAAGAATCTTCAAAATGCCATGTGAATTATTGGATGCAACAGTTGCGATTCTTCAGGATTTGGCCACGATCTCCTTCAAACAGATGCTCAATATGCCTGCAAATGATGAATGGAACAAAGAGGAAGCAACAGGAATCAATGAATTCGATGAAAAAGTGAATAAAAGATTGAGAGAGTTTTGAGAGAATTTGGTGATTTTTCTGTTTGGATCTGAAAGAATGATTGTGATTATGTGAAACAGTTACAATTAGTGCTTTATATGATGTACTAATCCAATTTGTTAATCAAGATTAAGCAAATTCAAGTGGATTAGCAAAAATGCAATTTTAAGCTAAGTGGCCAAAATGCCCTTTTTCAATTAAAGCCAATGGAACAGTAAAAGTGCAGCTGAAACAAGTCACATTTTCCATTTAGAATGTGTTGGAAATGGTTTGAAGTGCAAATGACATGTATTTTTCAAATTGACTATTTTTCCCACCAAAATGCAAAATGAACACTTGAAAAATGGACTTTTGCTATGATGATTTTTGATGAAATGTGATGATGCATCATGAAAGTTCATGTCAAATGTGACTTGCTCAAAAAAGAATCACCCAATTTGGCCTTTCCATTCAAAAGTTATGCCACTTTGAATTTCAACATTTTATGAAAATGATTTGATCATAACTTGCCAACCACACATGAGAAATGAGTGTTCTTAGACTTTTTGGAAAGGTGAGAGCAAGATCTTAAACTTTCATGTTGAACAAAATTCCATTTGAAGCTTGTATGATGAAGTAATTTTGAGAAGAAGAACTTTCCATTTTTGGCAGTTTCCAATTACAGGTCACCTGCTATTTCTGGAAACTTTTCATCTGACTTCAAATTCTTCAATCTTGATCTTTGAAATGTTAAATGAGACTTGTATGGACATGAATGAAGCCTTTCAAACCAACTCCCACCTTCAAATCCTTGATTTCTGGCACAGTTGACCACAGTTGACTTTCTAGGGTTTCAGATGAAAACCAGCTTGACTGATGACTTCTGAGCATCCAATCTTTGGTCAAACCACTTCAAAATGGTCCCTAGGTCATGTGAACTTGATGAACCAACCATAGGGCTTTGTTTCCTTGAGAAATACACTTGCTTGCTTGATTGACTGATTCTCCTGATCATCTTGACCTAAATCTGTCAGATGACTTGCACTTGGGCAAAGGACAATGCAATGCTATGCAGTGGACTATGTTATGTTAATGACCTAATGATGAAAATGTATGTACAAAAGGTAGGTGCAAATTTGAGGTGCTACAATGCGAGGTGCATATTCTATATTAGTAAGGTGTGATGGGACAATTGTAATATAATTGCTAAAACAGTGGGTCGAACTTAACTAAACAAATTATAATAAGATTATTTATGTTTAGAAGGAAGACTTGGAATAATCCATGTGATGGATTGGAATAAGGAGTTATTCACCCAACTAAAATATTCGAGAGTTGTATTAGATACAATTGGAAGGAGTTCCTACCTAAATAACCTAGTTTTGTGTAATCTGCCTACGCGGACTTAAAACAAAGTGAAATGTGGATCTCGACCCACTTGAAAATCTTCCAACGGGATTTTCCGAATCAAATGGTGAGGGTCATTTATTTTGAGTAAAATAGTGGGAGCATATTTAATTAAAGGTCTAATTAAATATATTATTGATACTTATATTTTCATTATTTTCATGTAGATTACCATGAAAACAAACACCTCTAACAACATTTTGAGATAAATCCTTGATAAGGAAAAATTGTCTGGGTCAAAATTTCTGGATTGGCACCGAAATCTGAGGATTATCCTTAAACATGATAGAAAGTTGTATGTCTTGGAGAAACGTGTTCTTGAAGAGGAACCTCCTATTTCTGCACCTAAGGAAGAAAGAGATGCTTGTCAGAAGCATGTCGATTATACCAATGAAACAGCTTGCCTCATGCTAGCTACTATGAACTCAGAGTTGCAAAATCAACATGAGAACATGGCAGCGTTCGATATGATCGAACACCTGAAGATGCTCTATCAAGAGCAAGCAATGCATGAAAGGTTTGAAGTTTCAAAACCCCTTTTTCAAGGAAAGTTAGATGAGGGAGCCCCTGTAGGTCCCCATGTGCTCAAGATGATTGGGTATGTGGAGAACCTTGAGAGGTTGGGTTTTCCCCTCGGAAAGGAACTTGCGACTGATTTGATCTTGCAATCGTTGCCAGATAGATTTGGTTAATTTGCCTTAATTTCAATATAAATGATATGGACAAATCTCTTCCTAAACTGCTAGCCATGTTAAGAACTGCTGAGCAGAATCTGAAGTCAAAAAGGAAGTCCACTCTGATGATCGGAAATGGAAAGAGACAAAACAAAAGACCCACCAAGCAGGGTGATAAAGGGAAAGGAAAGGAAGTTGCCAAACTCAAACCCACTGTTCCTACTTTGAAGCCTAGTGGAGGCATAGCAAAGGAAGGAACCTGCTTCCATTGCGGTAAGACCGGACACTGGAAGAGAAACTGCCCAAAGTACCTGGAAAATAAGAAGAATGGAGTAGAGACTTCAATTTCAAGTATTTTTCTTATTGAAATTAATTTATCTACTTTTTCATCATGGGTATTAGATACTGGATGCGATTCTCACATTTGTACCAATGTGCGGGGGCTAAAAAAGAGTAGAGATTTGGCAAAAGGTGAAGTTGACATACGAGTTGGCAATGGAGCAAAGGTTGCTACTTTAGCCGTAGGAACTTATGTATTAACTTTACCTAGTGGTTTAATAATTCAGTTAGAGAACTGTTATTATGTACCTGCAATTAGAAGGAATATTATTTCCGTTTCTTGTTTAGACAAGTTTGGTTTTTCATTTATAATAAAGAACAATTGTTGCTCCATTTATTTGAATGATATATTTTATGCTGCTACACAAATGAACAATGGACTATATGTCCTTGATCTTGAAATGCCTATTTATAACATTAATATTAAAAGGATGAAACCTAATGAGTTAAATCCAACTTACCTTTGGCATTGTCGATTAGGCCACATAAATGAGAAACGCATTTCCAAACTCTATAAAGATGGACTCGTGGACTCTTTTGATTATGAATCATATGAGACATGCATATCTTGTTTAATTGGAAAGATGACAAAGTCTTCATTCATAGGAAAAGGTGAAAGAGCTAATGATCTTTTGGCCCTCATACATACTGATGTATGTGGACCACTGAATATACCATTCAAAGGAGGTTTTCAGTACTTCATCACATTTACTGATGATTTCAGTAGATATGGTTATTTGTATTTAATGAAACACAAATCAGAGTCTTTTGAAAAGTTAAAGGAATTCAAGAATGAAGTACAAAACCAACTAGGTAAGAATATTAAAACTCTTCAATCAGATCGAGGTGGTGAGTATTTAAGCCTAGAGTTTGATGACCATCTGAAAGAGTGTGGGATCATATCCCAACTTACTCCTCCTGGAACACCCCAATGAAACGGTGTATCTGAGAGAAGAAATTGAACCTTGTTAGACATGGTCCGATCCATGATGAGTCACGCCGATCTTCCAAACTCCTTTT
This sequence comes from Lathyrus oleraceus, assembly GCF_024323335.1. Classification (NCBI taxonomy): domain Eukaryota; kingdom Viridiplantae; phylum Streptophyta; class Magnoliopsida; order Fabales; family Fabaceae; genus Lathyrus; species Lathyrus oleraceus. The sequence goes on from NC_066581.1 coordinate 178,075,062, forward strand.
GGGGACATGCACTATTGACAGCAGCTTACACACTTAATTGTGTTCCATCCAAAAAGGTTGAGAAGACACCATATGAGATATGGAGTGGTAAGAAACCACATATGTCTTACATGAAGATTTGGGGTTGCGAAGTTTATGTGAAACGACAAATTTCAACTAAGCTTAAGCCCAAATCTGACATATGCTTATTCATGGGGTATCCTAAAGAAACAAGAGGGTATTACTTCTACAATCCTTCTGAGGGAAAAGTGTTTATCGCTCGAACTGGAGTTTTCCTATAAAAGGATTTTATTTACAAAGGAATCAGTGGGAGGAAAGTAGTGCTTGAATAAATTCAAGAATCACAAAGCATTGATACACCTATGGAGGAATTAGAGCAGGAAACACAAGTAGTTACGGAAGAGAAACCTGCTCAAGTAGAACAAGACCAGCGTAGGTCAAGCAGGATATGTCACCTACTTGAGAGATATGGATATCTCATTACTGATCAAGGTGATGTGTTGTTCATGGATCAAGATGAGCCTGTGACCTACCAAGAGGCCATAACTGGTCCCGAGTTTGAGAAGTGGCTAGAAGCCATGAAATATGAAATGGATTCCATGTACACAAACCAAGTTTGGACCTTGGTAGAGCCTCCTGTAGGAGTTAACCCTATAGGATGCAAGTGGATCTTCAAAAAGAAGACTGACATGGATGGTAAGGTACATACCTATAAGGCAAGACTGGTTGCAAAAGGATATAAACAAATTCATGGGGTTGACTATGATGAAACCTTTTCCCTAGTTGCAATGCTTAAATCTGTTCGGATTTTACTTGCTATCGCTGCATATCATGATTATGAAATATGGAAGATGGATTTCAAAACTGCTTTCCTTAATGGGAATCTTCTTGAGGATGTGCACATGACACAGCCTGAAGGATTCGACATACCAGAAGAAGCCCAAAAGTAATTTAAGTTACAAAGATCAATCTATGGATTGAAGCAAGCTTCTAGACGCTGAAATCTTCGTTTTGATGAAACAGTAAAACGATATGGATTCATCAAGAACGAAGATGAGCCTTATGTCTACAAGAAGGTTAGTGGGAGCATGATTGTTTTCCTAGTATTATATGTAGATGACATATTACTCATTGGAAACGATGTCCCTACTATGCAACAAGTAAAGTATTGGTTAGGGAAATCCTTTTCTATGAAGGACCTAAGTGAAGCAGACTATATATTAGAAATCAGGGTCTATAGAGATAGATCATAAAAACTGCTTGTCCTAAGTCAGAGTACATACATAGACAAAGTGTTGAGCCACTTTAATATGCATGATTCCAAGAAAGGATTCATACCTATGCAACATGGCTTGTGTCTATCAAAAACACAATCCCCTTACACTACGCCAAAAACTGGAATAGACAGCGCACCTTAGAGGGCGCTTTATTACAAAAGCGCTCTCTAAAGTGAAGCGAAAAAATAAGGAGCAATAGACAGCGCACTTTAGAGGGCGCTTCTGTAATAAAGCGCCCTCTAAGGTGAAGCGAAAAAATAAGGAGGAGATAGAGGGACAACAATACATGGCGCTTTTTAGAAAGTTCCCTCTAAGGTTACCCTTAGAGGGCGCTTTTAATAAAGCGCTGTTATAAGTCCATGTGCATTTCCAGCTTATAAAGCGCTTCTGGAAAGCCTTAGAGAGCGTTTCATAAGCGCCCTCTTAGGCCCCTTTAGAGGGCGCTTTTTTAATAAAGCGCCCTCTAAGGTGAAGCGAAAAAATAAGGAGGAGATAGAGGGAAAACAATACATGGCGCTTTTTAGAAAGTGCCCTCTAATGTTACCCTTAGAGGGCGCTTTTAATAAAGCGCTGTTATAAGTCCATGTGCATTTCCAGCTTATAAAGCGCTTCTGGATAGCCTTAGAGAGCGCTTCCTTAAGCGCCCTCTTAGGCCCCCTATAGAGGGCGCTTTTTTTCCACAAGCGCCCTCTAAGGTCCCATTTAGTAAACATTAAAATTATAACATACTGCGCGTTTTTTTATTTCACTCTCTGTAATTTTCGTTCTTTTTCACGTTAGGATTCTAAGGCGTTTTCCTTCCACCTCTGTTAGATCTACATTATTACTGCGCGTTTCCTCCTTCTACCAATCAAAGGTACACGATGCATACATTATTACTTTTACTATTGCTTTGTTTTAGCTTTGCCCAATTTCAGTTTTATGTTATTGTTTTACTATTGCTTTGTTTTAGCTGCGCGTTTACTATTGCTTTGTTTTAGCTTTGTTTTAGCGCATGCAATGGGACTACATTACCCAGTAGTTAGGGTTATACGACCTATGAACATCTGATTTTGTGTCAACACCAGTATCATTAGAAACCTAGGTCCGAATGTGTTTGAACTCTTCTGAAATTTTTTTTTATTTATTCTAATTAGTAATGGATAATACATGGATGTCTTCCAATCGATTGTCGAGAGAGTACGAGAATGGGGTATCAGAATTCGTTAAGTTTGCCGTTGCGCACGCCGAAGACCCCAGTAGAATGATATGTCCTTGCTTGGGTTGTTGTTATGGGAAACGGGTTGACGCAGTTCAGTTGACATCGCATCTAATGAGGCATGGAATTGATCGAAGTTATACATGTCGGAATTTGCATGGTGAGAAAAGTAACGAGAATGTTGAACCGGGGGATAGTACGACCTATGCCTCAAACTATAGTGGCGCAGATACATACGATTGTGATCGAGTTAAAGAGATTGCAGAAGCACTTGAAGGAGATCTTAAGGATTGTCCCGAAATGTTTGAGAGGTTGGTAAGTGATGCAGAGAAACCTTTGTATGATGGTTGCACTAAATTCACAAGATTGTCTGCGGTATTAAAGTTGTACAACTTAAAGGCGGGCAATGGATGGTCGGATAAAAGTTTCACAGAGTTATTAGCCCTTTTGAAAGATATGCTTCCTGAGGATAATGTTCTTCCCAATCGAACATATGAGACCAAAAAGATGTTGTGCTCTATTGGCATGAGCTATGATAAGATACATGCATGTCCAAACGATTGCGTTTTGTTTCGAAATGAGTATGCATCGTTAAATGAGTGTCCTAAATGCGGTGTCTCGGGATTTAAGAACAAGTTGTCTCCAGCAAAAGTCTTGTGGTATTTTCCTATTATTCCAAGATTTAGACGCATGTTTCGTAGTGAAACTGATTCAAGACACTTGACCTGGAATGCAGATGAAAGAATTATAGATGGAAAGTATCGACATCCGGCAGATTCACCACAGTGGTTGAAAATTGATAATGATTATCCTGAATTTGGAGAAGAATCAAGAAACCTTCGCTTGGCATTATCTACTGATGGAATGAACCCACACGGTATCCAGAGTATCTCACACAGTACATGGCCTGTGATTATTATGATTTATAACCTACCTCCATGGCTATGTATGAAGCGTAAGTACATGATGTTGTCTATGTTGATTTCTGGACCTAAACAACCAGGGAATGACATAGACGTGTACTTGAAGCCCTTAATCGAAGATTTAAAGATTTTGTGGGAGACCGGTGTGGAGGTTTATGATGGATATAGGAAAGAAAGTTTCAACTTGAGGGCGATGTTGTTTGGCACAATTAATGATTTTCCAGCATACGGAAATCTATCAGGGTATAGCATAAAAGGTCAATGTGCGTGTCCTATTTGTGAAGATAAAACAGATTGGAAGCGCTTGGAGTTTGGTCAGAAGAATGTCTTTCTCGGTCATCGGAGATTCTTAAATTCAAATCATCACTACCGTGGATGGAGAAAGGCGTTCAATGGAGAGACAGAACAAGGCAGAGCTCCACCTATATTGACGGGTGATCAAATTTTTGAAAAGGTGAAGGATTTGGATACTCAGTTTGGCAAGCCTTTTACCCACACACTTGTCAAAATTGGGTGGAAGAAGAGGTCAGTTTTTTTTTAATTGCCGTATTGGAAGTCCTTGTATGTGAGACATTTTCTTGATGTTATGCATATTGAAAAAAATGTATTTGAAAGTGTTATTGGCACGTTACTCAATATACAAGGAAAGTCTAAGGATGTCCTTAAGGCAAGAAAGGACTTGATAGCGATGGGAATAAGAACTGAATTAGGACCCTTGAAGAAAGGAAAACGAACATATCTATCGCCTGCTGCTTATACTCTATCTAGAAAGGACAAAAAACATTGTGTAAGTTTCTAAGTGATGTTAAAGTTCCAGAAGGGTACTCTTCAGATATTAGAAGACTTGTGTCTATGAAAGACCTCAAGTTAAAGAGTTTAAAGACCCATGATTGCCATGTTATAATGGAACATTTTCTCCCAATAGGTATACGTTCTATTCTTCCAGAAAAAGTAAGAAGCTTTATAACTAAGTTGTGTTCTTTCTTCAAGTCAATTTGCAGTAAGGTGATCAATCCTACGATCATACCAATGTTGCAAAAAGAAATCGTTATTACTTTGTGTGAGCTTGAAATGTTTTTTCCTCCATCATTTTTTGACATAATGGTACATCTAGTTGTTCATCTTGTGAAAGAGACACAATTGTGTGGACCAGCTTATATGAGATGGATGTACCCTGTTGAACGTTATATGAAAATATTAAAAGGGTACGTGAAGAACCGAAGTCGACCAGAAGGTTGTATGGTTGAAAGATACATTGTTGAAGAAGCGATTGAGTTTTGTACTGAATATTTGTCTAACGTTCAGTCAATCGGACTCCCCAAGTCTCAGCTTGTCGAAAAGAAAGAAGGAAAAAATCTAATTGGAAATAAAATTGTGGCAGTATCAAGGGTCGAACGGGATCAAGTGCATTTGTATGTTCTGCACAATGAGAATGAGGTTGAGCCGTATGTTGAAATTCACAAGGATGTTCTCCGAGGTTTAAATCCCAATAGAAATGAAAATTGGATAGTACGAGAGCACAATCGATGTTTTATACCTTGGTTTAAGGATCATATTTATTCAAAGTATTATTCAGATCCCGCTTCAATAACAGAAAGGTTGAGATGCTTAGCATATGGTCCAAGTTTCCATGTTTTTTCTTATAGCGCATACGCGATTAATGGATACACATTTTATACCAAAGAACAAGATGATAAAAGTACTATGCAGAATAGTGGTGTCACCGTGGTAGCTGAAGCAATGCACATATCAAGTGTGAAGGACTTAAACCCCAAATTTGCAAATCTGTCGTATTTTGGTGTTATCGAGCGCATTTGGGTGTTTGATTATGAGAAGTTTCAGATTCCTATATTTGGTTGCAAGTGGGTTGAAAATAATAACGGCATTCGAATGGATAAGTCAGGATTTTTGCAAGTGGATCTTAATAGGGTGGGATACAAAGATGAGTCTTTTATTCTAGCCTCTCAAGCTAGACAAGTGTTCTATGTCAATGATCCGAAAAGTACGAAATGGTCTATAGTTCTTTTTTCCAACAAAGTAATTGATGAAAACACTGGAGATCAAGGTGATATTGATGTTGAGATTGAATCGTTTACCAGAAATGATCAAGATGAGAATATTATATCAAATGATTCATATATTAGAAATGATCATAATGAGGGTATTTGGATCAATCCAACCGTCCGTGTTGTTAAGAGACATGTAGAACATATTCCAACCAAGAAAAGAAAGAGAACTTAGTGAAAAAGGTACAGGTCAAATGATTTTAATTGTTTTCTTTATTACAGGTAAAATTACTTTTATGATTTTAATTGTTTTTACATATGTCATCTGATTTTAATTGTTTTCTTTATTACAGGTAAAATGGCTATTATGAAGTCAATCATTCGTGCAAGGGGCAAGGGATACTCGAGAGTATCAATTGATATTTGTTTAGATGGAGATGTTCCATTGTCGTCAAGCCTCATTCGCGTAGATGATGATGCTGGATATTTGAAAGTATCCCTCTACGACAATGGAACATGTCCATCTAAACAAATATCAATTCTATCTTCAAAAGATAAGAGACCAAAAATATAAGGGGATTACGCAGCAAATCGAGTCAGTTGCATCAAAAAAAAAGGTATAAACACAATTATATGATATTTATGCATAGAAAATGTTAATTCTTGATCTTATACATCACCTAACTAATTTTATGATATTTTAGGTTCATGCTATTGATATTGAACAAAAAGAGGTTGTTGCTAAGAAGACTGCTGCTAGCAAAAAAAAACATACATCTCAGAGATGCTTTTGCTACTTAGTTTTATTTCTTTTTAAGTTATGAATTGGTTGTATATAGAATCTTTAGAAGTTAAACGATTATATATCAGTGGATTGTTGTATATGTATGGATTGTTGTATATAAGGCTTGTTGAATGCAATGTGTGAAAAAGGGCTTCAAATTATATAGTTTTGGGTGTACTGCTTCAATATACAGGTTGTCTAAAATAAATAAAAAAATATAGCGCTTTTTAAAAAAAAAATTTAAATAACCACCCACTTTAGAGGGCGCTTCCCAAAATAAGCGCCCTCTAAACCCTTTAAATTTCCACTTTAGAGGGCGCTTTCTAGTAAAAGCGCCCTCTAAACCCTTAAAAGTTTCCACTTTAGAGGGCGCTTTCCAGTAAAAGCGCCCTCTAAACCCTTAAATGTTTCCACTTTAGAGGGCACTTTTTTTAAAAAGCGCCCTCTAAAGTGGCCCTTAAAGGGCTTAAAGAGCCACTTTAGACAGCGCTTTCACCAGGAAAAAAAGCGCTGTCTTTACCTATGCCAGCGCCAGATTAGAGGGCGCTATAAAGCGCTGTTATAGGCCAAAAAAAGCGCCCTCTTTTCCCTTATTTGGCGTAGTGTTACTAAGGAAGAAAGGGATCGCATGAATAAGACTCCATATGATTCTGCAATAGGATTTATCATGTATGCCATGTTATGTACTCAACCAGATGTATCGTATGCTTTAAGTGCAACGAGTAGGTACCAATCTAATCTCTGTGATGCTATTTGGGTAGCTGTCAAGAATATCCTTAAGTATTTGAGAAGGACTAAGGACTTATTCTTGGTATATGGAGGTCAGGAAGAGCTTGCTACAATTGGATACACCGATGTTAGCTTCCACGCAGATAAGGATGACATTAGATCGCAATCTGGTTATGTATTTTGCTTAAACAGTGGCGCTATGAGCTGGAAAAGTTCAAAGCTAGATACAGTTGTTGATTCTACAACTGAGGCCGAGTATATTGTTGCCTCAAGTGAAGCAAAGGAAATTGTTTGGATCAAAAAGTTCATTAGTGAACTTGGCATAGTTCCTAGCATTGTGGATCCCATTGGTCTCTATTATGATAACAATGCTACTATCGCACAAGCTAAGGAGCCTAGATCTCACCAAAGATCCAAACACATACTTAGGTGTTATCACCTCATTCGAGAGATAATAGATAGAGGAGATGTGAAAATATGCAGACTATCTACACTTGACAATATTGATGACCCACTGACTAAGCCTCTTGCATAGCAGAAGCATGATGGCCATACTAGATCTATGGGCATTAGGGGTATGCCTGATTGGCTCTAGTGCTAGTGGGAGATTGTTGGTGTAAGTACTAAAAGGCCAATACTTTTGGTACTTGTATTGAATTGTTTATTAATAATAAAAGGTTTTTTCTTTATTATGTTTGTTTAATAAGGTCCCTAGAATAGCTAGTCCATTTAATGTATCAAGTGTGACTTAACCATGAGATCCCATTAAACATAAGGACCCTATTCTTAAAGTATCCATAGTCGAGCTTTGTTGTGAAGTGGGATAACATTAAAGCATTAAGACTATTATGTATATAGACTGATGATCACATCTCATGGATCATGGATAAGAAGTTATCAAGTCTTAAACATAAGTATGAATATTGAGAGTAATACTTATACTAGATTGACCCGCTATGAGAATACTATATAGAATGTTATGCTAAGTGTCATAAGTTATTCTCATGGTGATAATGGTGTATACCACCCTTTTACTTGAAACCATTATGTACACTAGATGTAGAGTCGAGTGCCTTATTGATGATCAATCATTGCCCGTAACTGGATGACCATAAAGACAATTATGGGTACTCCACGTAGCATGCTAAGGGACATGACTGACCTATATGGAATTTGCCCATCCTGCATAACAGGATAAATGTCTACGGGCCCAATATTGAATTGGAAAAGGATGACACGGTCTATGCCATGTGTTCAATATAGACATGGGGGCAAAAGGGTAATTGTACACATAAGTATTATCACAAAAGGACTTGTCATATCACATGACATTTTCGTGTCTTGGGTAGCAGTGATGCATTTCTAGATACTTCTCGCTATTTATTATGTTAAATACATGATTTAATATAATTGTCAATGCCGTGAAAACCTACAGGGTCACACACAAAAGGACGAATTGATGAGAGATAGAGTAACTAAGGAACACCATAAGGTATGGTGCATTTAAGTGAATTGTAGAATATCATAAGGTACGGTGTACTTAAGTAGAATATGAAATATGGTAAGGTACCACGCGCTTAAGTGATTTTGGCATATTATAAGATATGGGTCACATACACATAAGTGGGCTTTTTAGCTTGCAGCCCACATAAGTGGTTCTATAAATAGAACCCTTGTGCAGAAACATTTGTGCAGCTACAATTTCGTTTCTATCTCTCTCTCTCTCACTCAAAGCCTTCATTCGTAGCAGCTAGCACTGAGATTGAAGGAATTTGTTCGTGTGAACTGAGTAGAGGCGTTGTTACCATTCAACGTTCGTGATCGCTCCGTAGATCTGCATTAAAGGTTTCGATCGCCACAAGAGATAACGATTATATCACTGATCATGTCCATTCGTAAGGATCACTAAATGAGATATTTTTTTATTTTTGTTGCGTTTTGGATCGCTCTTCTCCTTCACATGAATCATGAGTGGTTGTTGTCGTTGTCTCGTGAGCTTGAATCTGAACGTATATTCGTTAAGGTTGTGTGAAAGAACAAGCGAAAATCACTTATCTAGGAAAGCACTTATCGAAAGAGTCGTAAATTACTTTTTCATGTTACTGGTTCTGCAATTTCATTCCTTGTTTTCATGCTTTTATATTATTACTTTTTTTAAAATAAAAATTGATACAACATGTGTCAAACTTTGATTGGTTTTGACTTAATATGGAAAAAAACTAATCCTACGTCTCCCTCATTAAAGATTACATTAGTAGGTTGTCCCTTTTATTTTTTATCATCGTTTTATTTATTTGTTTGTTGTTTTCTTAATTTCTTTTATTTAAGTAAACCATAGTGATTTAAATTTAGGTCTATTAGGCCTTGCTAAGATAGCACCCCTCACTAACTCTTACACTCCTATGTCTAATGTAATTAATTTATTTAGTTTATTTGTTAAAAATACCAAAAATCTAAAAATACTTTTAAATTTATTAAAATACAAAAAAAAATGAAATTAATTGATGAATCTTATTTAATTAAGTAGGATTTTCTTTTAAAATTAATTTTTTGGATAGTATTTAAGGTTAATTTTAGGGCAGTATTAGAGTTTTAAGTGATCCAATTAAAATAATTAATAATTATTTAGTTATTTCATTTAGGGTTTAGGATTTAAAATTGAATAAAAAAAATGTAGGATTAATTCTTAGTTATAATATTCATATTTTATATAACTAGGGATATATATATATATATATATATATATATATATATATATATATATATATATATATATATATATATATATATATATATATATATATCATTCATATTAGGGTTAATTAAATCAAGAAACATGGAATAGAATCAGGGATAATTTCTAGGGTTTTAAGGGATATAAATTAGGGATAAAATCGGGATAGGGGATATATCATATTGCGTCTTATTCAATTTATTTTCTCAACCAAATTAAATTATATTTGCAATCAAATGGGATAATAATCAAAAGGATAAGAACATGGGATAAAACATGGGATAAATTTCTAGGATTTTAAGGATTAAAAAAATCAGGGATAAGGGATATGTCATTAACTTTTTAATATTTTTATTAATTGAATATACAATATTATTATTAATTTTAAAAAATTAATTAGAACATGAGGAGATATAATTAGGGATAATCATGGGATAACTTAGGAATAGCATGGGATAAAATCTATAACAATTGTTAGGGATAAAACCAGGGATTAAAATCAGGGATAGGGGATACGGTCTTTGGGTTTCTAAATCAAACTTTTAATATTGGAATAATGATATAATATCACTAGGGATCATTTTCTTAAATCAAAGTAATGAGATTTTTTTTTGCAATCAATCAAAGAGAGATAAAATCAAATTCAACACACTTCAAATTATAAGACCTCTACCCTATTGTATTGAGGCATTTTCTCCAAGTCAATTACTTCTCCGTCTCCGATGCGTGAGAATTTTCAAGGGATAAAAACAATAAACCAACCAACATTTTTTAAGATGAACTAAGGGGCTCTGATCCTTCAATAAATTTGAGGGTACGTAGGCATAGAGTTGTAAGACTCTAGCGAGTATAATAATCAAAAACATTTATTTGGGATTCCCTTATTAAAATAATAAAACATTTTTGTAAATAAATAAATAATTAAACAATTAATAAATATTAAAGCAAACGTTCTTTAGAAACACATTAATCCTAGAATTAAAGGAGGATCTCATTGAGTACAATGGAGGTAAGGGGTGCCTAACACCTTCCCCTTACTTAACTGACTCCCGAACCTAGTATCTCACCCTTAGTCATTAGGTTTTATAATTATTTCCCTATTCCTTTGGAATGAATAAAGGATGGTGGAAACTCTATCATTTTTCCAGTCGCGACAGTTGGCGACTCTGCTGGGGAAGACTTATACTTTCCCTAAAGAGAGTTTGTCCTAACCTTTGGTTTTAGGGTTGTGTGTTCCTTATTTGGTTGTTTATGTTCCGTGTATTTATTTTATTGTTTATTTTCTGTTTATATATTTTATTGTATATTTTAATATTACATTATTATTGATATATCATATGGATGGGATTGTTACATGTGGGAAGCTAAAACCCAAGCTCGAGAAAAATATAAGCTTAAGTAAGGGGTCGTCTTGTCTCGTCCACCGGGATTTTCATCCCGTAGGGTCTTTGATGACGATTCCGCCCAGAATAGATCAACTCAAAAGGTTTATCATGAGAAGGCCAACACTTCTTCGTGATAGAACTTTGAGTTTGGTCCATGACTCTAGGGACCTCTTCTAGAACCCTCTTAACTTGGGGTGACCTTATGTTATCAACTTGCAAAGGTCGTTACTAAGGTCCTGCCTAGACGAGACTTATCCCGAAGGATTTCCATAGGAAGGCTTGCTCCTTCTCATGGTAAAATAAGGGTATAATCCATGACTCTAGTACTATTATCTTACCCAAAACATTATATCCTACAAGTGAGGGGATTGGGTAGTTTAAACCTAGATCTGGCCTATCATAAGAAGCATACCTTAGCTAGGCCATGCTTGCATATTACCTTACCTATCCTTAAACATGTTTGGTTTTCCCATGCCGATCATTATCCCTATCTATATGGAGCCTTCTTAAACAAGGTGTCCTTATATTCGTCACTATCTTAAACCCGTAAGGGTTTCCTTTTATCTGTTACTATCATAATGTGACACTTGCATTGCATCTAAAAAAACTTTTAGCATACCTTCAAAATTAAAAATTAAAAAAATATTTTAAAAAAATTTGCATACCCATGCATTTGCGTACATACACATACATTTGCATTTCCTTTCCGCTTTCACCCTTAGTCAACTATCATCCAGCTAGCAGACTTCCTAATACTCATGAACGAACTCGAAGGACGTCTCAAAAAAGTATATAGGGACTCAATAAGGGAAAGTACCTTTGAAGAGAGAAGGTAACCCTTTGCCATGCCAGCCACGGTCTACCTAGAGCCTCAAATACAACCCTGGATGATGACCTCCGTAACAAAGTCTGCAACAGTATCTACTTTAGCACCAACCTAATGCGCTTCATCAATCACAACAAATGAAGCTTGAAAGGAAATTGGATCCTACACCAATGTCTCATGACTTACTCAGAAGTGCCATAGTTAAGATACAATCCCTTGGTCCTTCTCTTCGTCCATATCCTCCCAGTTATAAAGAGAATGTCGGGTGTGAATACAAAATCCAAGACCGGATCGATGATAAGTCGTTGACTCTTGAAAAAGGAGTCGCATTGGTGAACAATCACCCCTTATCTTTATAAGTGGAAGAACATCAAAAAGCATCCCATAAAGATAGTGGATCAACAATAAAGCTCACCCTTGGGATCAATAGGGTTTATCAGTTCCAATTGTAATTTCTTTTTTGCTAAGTGGTTTTTGTATTAAAAGTTATACTCTTTGGGAAGTAATTTTAATAAAATGAGCATGCATGTTTTTGAAATCAATCCATTAGTTTACACTCTCTTTCTTATGCCATCATGAAAATAAAAATAAAAATCAACCAAACCTTTTATTCTCACTTCTCACCTATTAACAAACTTATGAGGAGAATGATGTAATAAACAACCGAATTTGTTGATGTATGCTTTAATAGTAAGACCGGACTAACGATGTAAGGCATTGTTTCATTTCCCTAAATACTGGATAAATAAGGAGATAATCCGTAGTCAACCCCTTCGAGCCTGAAGTTGGTGTTCTTTCTATAAAAAAAACCTTAATCTTAACCAGGGGAAGGATAGTTTTTCAATTAAGTCAATGATGCATTCTGATCTCAAGAGAATTATTCCATCTAATCACAAGGATAATAAGTTCAAGTACATCTTATTCCTCGCATATATCATCTAACATTGAGGAAGTTGATAAAGTGTAAAGCTTACAATAGCTAACATGGCATTCACAACTTTTTAAATCAAAAGCAAAATCACCAGAGTTATTTTAAAAAAAGCCCGCTAAGTAAAAAAAACGGAAACAACCATAATTGAAGAAAGACATCTTATGCGACGAAAGCCATTCAAATTCCATGATCAAATTCAAGATGTATACTTCAACTTTGATGTTTGGAGAAAGTTCAAATTCAACTTGCAAATACATGTGCCAAGAGGAATAATTATAGGTCATTTTTGGCCAATACCATTGAACAAGTGATTTTCCTCAACTTCCAAAATTCATAACTTCTTCGTGCCAAATCCAAATGAGGTCAAATTTGTGACCAAATTGAAGAGTTTTGAAAGAGATACAACTTTAATGAAGTAATGTTTGTCATTTGAAGTTCATAAGAAAAGGTATTCAAGGTGGAAGAAGTGAACATTTGACTTGGGACTTTGAAAATTTTCAAATATGTTTGATTTCCCAAACCTCCACCTCAAAATTCATCATGATCCAAGCTTCAAATGAAAAAGTGTTCAACATGAAAGTTGTTCCCCTTGATCTCACCTTTATAAAAAGTCCAAGATCATCTCATTTTGCCAAATAATGAAGGACTTGTGCATGGGTTTAAGTTGATGAACCATTTGGACGTTTTCCACTTCCACTTTTCATACATGATTGCATGCCTTTGTAACATGGTTTCAGCATGATTCACATTCAATTATGGACCTAATTGAATCACTTGATGGGCATATCACACGCCCATGCAAGCATGCAAATAGAATTTCAAAAAAAAATCCAAATTTGGAAGTGTGTGGAAATCAATCTCATGGCATATAAATAAGACCCTCATTGCTCAGAATTAAGGACCTCATGCCCAAGCTTTAAACCTGCAACCCCAAACCCTCACCATTGAAGGATAAGCTTGAAGATTTTCTTTGAAAATCGAGTTTCAATTCTCCATATGTTTTGAGATTGAAACTTCAAGAGTTCATACCTTTCATTGATCCTAATCACTTCCAACAAGCATCTGAAGCAAGGCCAACCATAATTGAAATCAAGATTGTGCCAATCTGAAGCTCCATTGAAGGTGATATTTCAGAATTTTTATCTCTTCGATTCTCCCTCATTTCTTCACCATTCTTGTTGATTTTTGGTTGTCTGAAGTCCTATCAATGTAGGCAAGAAGATTAAGTTGCTTAGAGGTCAAATCGAAGCAACTCAGTTCATGATCCTTGACATTCTAATCCCTGTATCTTTTTATATACTTGGAATTGGAGAAAATTGAGGTCAGATTCGTGCTCTTGAGAATTTTTCCTTCAAATTAGTGTATCCACTTTTAATTTTCCATTGAGTTGAGCCTGAACTAGACAGGTGGCTCTCACCGGAGAAGATGACCGGAGTTAGGGCTCTGGTGATGCGTTGGATCAATCCAGGCCATCTGATTTGGTTCTTATGTTCTAATCTCACGCGTCCATTGTGATTACCCAGCGTATGGCGCAATTGTCTCAGGAGTTTGTGGAATGCACGCTCCTGGCCATCTGATCTGCCACCTCAATTAATGAGGGAGATCAGATGGCCCTTGTTTTTTTTATTTTCTAATTTTTCCATTTAATCCATTTTTTTTGATTAATTCATATTAATTTCATTTTTAATCCAAAAAATATGGGACTTTCACCAAAAAAAAATCAAAATTTTTCCTCTTTCATTTTCTGAATTAAAATTATTTTTTGGATTAATTTTGATATTTTTCATGATTTAATTGTTTTTGTGCATATTTTTAATTGTTTAAAAATACTTCTGACCTTTCAAAAATAATGAAATTTTTTTGTCTAAGGTCCTTTGACTTTGTTTGACCTAGGATAAATCTCTTGGCCGTTTATTTGGTGTGTTGAAGAGGTTATAGGTTTTTGATCAAACATAATTCAATTTAAATGCATTTTAATTTAATTTTTAATTGATCAATTGTGTATAAATTATGTTGAGCCATTTTTATTGACTTGTGAAGTTTGACTATGTGTTTGGGCCTTGGTCAAGGTTGATTTGACTTTTGTTGGATTAAAATCACTGGATTTAGGGGATTGATGAAATGTACATTTCATCTCCCAAAATGAATGAATGATTTTAATTTGATAAAATTCCTCCCATGATCAATTTGTGTTTGTCTCATCTTCCCTCCCTCTTCATCTTTAATCCCATTATTTCTCATCCTCTCTATTGACCAATGAAGTCTCAATATCCAAAGATTAATTGGTTCATCAATGACTTTATGTTAGATTGAACCAATACAAGTATGGATGAGATAGGTCCACCCCTTGATCTTTTCTTTCTTTTGTGTGTGGTATTTTTTAGGAGTATGGTTCATTATACCATATCCCTAACATGCATTAACACCAAAAATTTCTATTGTCCGGCCTCAGATAGTTGTGACTTCTACATAAGTCCAATTACGATTGCTTAATATAGCGCTAAATTTTGACCTTAAAGGCATAACATTCTAGTAAGTGAGATTGTAAGTCTCCCCTCTTTCATGGTATTGTGTGGAAACTTGACCTTTTTTCCTTCCTTTGGAAGATGTCTTGGTTCAACGATCCATGCTTGTGAATAGAGGGTTGAGTGTTCTCCAAAGAATGACTTAATCAATTGAAAAGAAAAACATCACTAACATCTAATCAACTAACATTTGACTAACTTTTATTAATATTGCTTTTATTTCCAAGCCATTTACTTTTATGCAATTTAAACTCAAGTCACTTACCATTTCATTTGTCGTTTCACATATCATTTAACTTGTTTATGTTTATGTCATTCTCACTTTGCTCATTTGAGCCATATCTTGTGATTGTACATATTTGTTTGTATATCTTGTTTATGTTTGTAGTCTTAGGATCTTAAAATACTTAATAAACAACAAAAACCCTAAAAAATGTTTGTGTGGACTGTTGGATTTGGTCTGAGCTTTGGACTTAGAATTAGGCAACATTCCCTATGCAAAAAGGACTTGGCCAATGCCAACATTTCTGAAATCAAGTTATTGTGATTTGAGCTTCCATCTGATGCAAGTATTGGGATCCACATGAATTCATATGCTACATGGTCTTGATGCAAATGTTACTTTGAACTTGTGTTTAATGCCTTATTCTGAGCCAATTAAGGAGTATGTCATCTGATACATGGGAAGATTAAGAAGAAGACTGTGAAGTTAATTGCTTGGATGTGGCTATCTTTATTTGATGCCTTGCTCTTCATACTGCTACTTGCTTATTGATATTGTTTGATTTAAAGTCCAAAGGAAAAGTGGGTTTCTATATGACATTCTTATATATTGGATTGCATCTCATTGGTCAGATCTTTTCAACTCTTAACTTTTAAATTTTTGCTTAGGATTAGTCTCTTCATCTCCTACCACTTCTTAAATTTCAAATATCTTCCCCCATTTTTAAAAAAACTTCTTTTCTTGTGATTTCTAAACTTAGACTTGATTGCAAATTAGAAACTTTGGCCTTATGCCATTGAATTTTTAAACTCTTTTCATAAATCAAAGTTGTGAATGAATCTAATCATATTGACTTAAAATTTCAAAAGGAAAAAAGAACTAACACTCATTCAAACTCTTTTAGGCCCTTTGTTCCTCTTTTAAATTTAAATTTTTGTTAAAAGCAATTAACTCACTTTGAAATTGATACCACGAACTACGAGGATTTTATCCTTCATTTTTATGTTGGTACGTAGGCACAAGTCTGAAGGTCTTGTCAAACACAAATATATAATTAATGAATTCTTTTCTCATCCCCACACTCTATTTATTGCAAACATCTTTTATACCAAAACACATACACATATAAAAAAGGGCTCCCTATGAGTACCTAGGACACTTTGGGTGTTAACACCTTCCCTCTGTGTAATCAACCCCCTTACTTGTAATCTCTGGAATTTTATTAGTTTTGATTTGGAAACTTCTTATATTTGGTTTTTGTTCGTACTTTTCCCTTTTCCTTTGCAAACAATAAAAGCGCGGTAGCGACTCTGGTTTTATTGACGTTAAGTTTATCCATAGCTTAATGGTCATGAATTTACCGCTACAGGTAGGAGTTTCTTTCTTCATACACATACAACCCTCATGTTTAACCAGGTACAGGGTAGTCTTCAGTTAGTTTGAACTTGCGTTCAGAATTTCAGAAAGAGAATATATCATCAGGTGATCGATCATACAATATCACTCTCAAGAGGATGGAATCACAAATTCAGAATGGTTATCCCTTACCTACAAAAGGAGTGAGATAGTCACAAACCGCACAATGAATCAAAAAGTAGAGTATCACAGGTTTTACTCCGGTACAGAAAAGAAAGATGAAATAAGAACATTAAAAGAAAATCAGAAATTCCGCTAAGTCAAAATCTTGAAAACAAGATTGACTTAGGCAAAAGTTAGGGCATCCCGATGGGTTGCAGACCCAAAGGATCATCCCAGGCAAAAATCAGGGTAAGCAAAAATAAAAGAAACAGAGGATCAATATCAAAATCCTCAGTAAGTGCAAATCCATGTGACTGCAAACAAAAGCAGATGGTGAATAACCAACCCCCTTACTTGTAATCTCTGGAATTTTATTAGTTTTGATTTGAAAACTTCTTATCTTAGGTTTTTGTTCGTACTTTTCCCTTTTCCTTTGCAAACAATAAAAGTGTTGGTGTAAGCCCTAGAGGCCAATACTTTTGGTACTTGTATCGAATTATTTATTAATAATAAAAGGTTTTTTCTTTATTATGTTTGTTTAATAAAGTCCCTAGAATAGCTAGTCCGTTTAATGTATCAAGTATGACTTAATCATGAGATCACATTAAACATAAGGACACTATTCTTAAAGTATCTGTAGTCGAGCTTTATTGTGAAGTGGGATAACATTAAAGCATGAAGACTATTATGTTTGTAGACTGATGATCACATCTAATGGATCATGGATAAGGAGTTATCAAGTCTTAAACATAGGTATGAATATTAAGAGTAATATTTATACTGGATTGACCCGCTATGAGAATACTATATAGAATGTTATGCAAAGTGTCATAAGTTATTCTCATGGTGATAATGATGTATACCACCCTTCGACTTGAAACCACTATGGACCCTAGATGTAGAGTCGAGTGCCTTATTGCTGATCAAACATTGTCCGTAATTGGATGACCATAAAGGCAGTTGATGGATACTCCACGAAGCATGCTAAGGGACATGAGTGACCTAGATGGAATTTGCCCATCCTGCGTAACAGGATAAATGTCTATGGGCCCAATATTGAACTGGACAAGGATGACACGGTATATGCCTTGTGTTCAATATTGACATATGGGAAAAAGGGTAATTATGCACATTAGTATTATCACAGAAGGATTTGTCAGATCACATGACATTTTCGTGTCTTGGGTAGAAGTGATGTGTTGCTAGATACCTCTCACTATTTATCATGTTAAATACGTGATTTAATATAATTGTTAATGCCGCGAAAACCTACAGGGTCACACACAAAGGACGGATTGATGAGAGATAGAGTAACTAAGGAACACCGTAAGATACGGTGCACTTAAGTGAATTATAGATCATCGTAAGGTACGGTGTACTTAAGTAGAATACGAAATATGGTAAGGTACCACGCGCTTAAGTGAATTTGGCATATTATAAGATATGGGCCACATATACTTAAGTGGGCTTTTTAGCTTGAAGCCCACACAAGTGGTTCTATAAATAGAACCCTTGTGTAGAAGCATTTAGCCGTTTCAATTTCGTTTCTCTCTCTCTCTCACACTTAAAGCCTTCATTCGTAGCAGTTAGCACTGAGATTGAAGGAATTCGTTCGTGTGGACTGAGTAGAGGCATTGTCATCGTTCAACGTTCGTGGTCGCTCTGTAGATCTGCATCAAAGGTTACAATTGCCACAAGAGGTAACAATTATAACACTAATCATGCCCATTCGTAAGAATCGTTAAAGGAGAAATTTGAAATTCCGCTGCATTTTGGATCGCCCTTCTCCTTTAGTGGTATCAGAGCCACTTACGAAACCATGCATCTGATAGTTGTTTATTTTCTGTATTTTCTGTATTAATACGATTAAAAGACAGAATGAATCAAAGAATAAACGAGTAACTAAATTTGGCATCATGTGTGTACGATTTGGATGATTGATGTTGACTATGCTTCGGAATCCGACATTAGTATGGTGAAGCAGCGATACATCGATCGTCCATAGGTTATGTAATTGAGATCGATCAAGTTATATATATATGATATAAGTAATCCTGATGCAAAATACGGTATATATGATATATGTTTCTGTTTCGTTCATTCAAACACTTAATGGTTGTTTTCCTTTGAACGATCAATGGTCGTTTGCTTCTTGATTCGACATTAGTATGGTGAAGCAATGACGTGTTGATCAATCATACTAAATCAACTAACGAGATGTGTTTGACGGTCTGAATTGGTGTATTAGGGTTAATGACGGCACAAGGGTTGTGTTGTCAAAGAGTTATGTGATTAGGGTTGTGACTGCGCAAGAGTTGTGCCTTAAAGTATCAAGTGTTGATGCGAAAAACGACGTCTATTTCAAATGAATTGTTCATTAAAATTTTCGGCCAGGGGCGCTGCCCCTACAACCCCGCAAGGGGCGCTTCCCCCTTGACCCCCGTCCGCTGAACGGTCAGCGGAACCACCGTCCGCTGACCGGGCAGCGGACCCCGGACTAACTCTGCGTAGTGTGATCGGTCTCCGAAATTTAATTTGGTTTTAATTAATTAAAAGAATTAAAATTAATAATAATAATGTGTTTATTATTATTGTCTTGTGGTGATCGGTTATGGCCTTAGTTTTCCTTTATTTTGTTTTGGGTTTTAAAATACGACCTGCGTGTCGTGCCTCTCTTTTAATCTCTTAATGTAACTTATTTTCTCATCTCACTCCCTCGTATGTAAAACGAGTTTATTTTATGTAATGTAATGTTATGAAGAAAGAAAAGAATTCAATACCAAAGGACGACAACCTTGAAGATCTTGCTTGGAGAAGCTTAGATCGTTATTAGGTTAGCTTAGGTTCTCTCATTGGCTTGGGAGAACAATTGTGCTAGGGGCCATAACTGTTTCATTATGTATGTATGTTGATGCATGTGGATGTATGTTGATGCATGTGAGAGACGATTTATATGATAAATAAGCCGGTGAGATCAGAATAATTGCAAATTCCCTTAAATTAAATATTAAGTTTATGTTTTCCAAGTTTTAACACTCATCAAGACTAGTATCGGATAATGTTGGTTTCGCCTACGCGAGGTGCATATTTTATATTAGTAAGGTGTGATGGGATAATTGTAATATCCAATTGTTAAAACAATGGGTCAAACTTAACTAAACAAATTATAATAAGATTATATATGTTTAGAAGCAAGAGTTGGAAATGATCCATGTGATGGATTGGAATAAGATGTTATTCACCCAACTAAAATATTTGAGAGTTGTATTAGATACAATTGGAAGGAGTTCCTACCTAAATAACCTAGTTTTGTGTAATCTGCCTACGCGGACTTAAAACAAAGTGAAATATGGATCTCGACCCACTAGAAAATCTTCCAACGGAATTTTCCGAATCAAATGGTGAGGGTCATTTGTTTTGAGTAAAATAGTGGGAGCATATTTAATTAAAGGCCTAATTAAATATGTTATTGATAATTATATTTTCATTATTTTCATGTAGATTACCATGACAACAAACACCTCTAACAACATTTTGCGATCAATCCTTGACAAGGAAAAATTGTCTGGGACAAATTTTCTGGATTGGCACCGAAATCTGATGATTGTCCTCAAACATGATAGAAAGCTGTATGTCTTGGAGAAACCTGTTCCTGAAGAGGAACCTCCTAGTTCTGCATCTAAGGCAGAAAGAGATGCTTATAAGAAGCATGTCGATGATGCCAATAAAACTTCTTGTCTCATGCTAGCTACCATGAACTTAGAGTTGCAAAAGCAACATGAGAACATGGCAGCGTTCGATATGATCGAACACCTGAAGATGCTCTATCAAGAGTAAGCAAGGCATGAAAGGTTTGAAGTTTCAAAGGCCCTTTTTTAACGCAAGTTAGCTGAGGGAGCCCCTGTAGGTCCCCATGTGCTTAAGATGATTGGGTATGTGGAGAACCTTGAGAGGTTGGGTTTTCCCCTCGGAAAGGAACTTGCGACTGATTTAATCTTGCAATCATTGCCAGATAGATTCAGTCAATTTGTCCTAAATTTCAATATAAATGATATGGACAAATCTCTTCCTGAACTGCTAGTCATGTTAAGAACTGCTGAGCAGAATCTGAAGTCAAAAGGGAAGTCCATTCTGATGATCGGAAATGGAAAGAGACAGAACAAAAGACCCACCAAGCAGGGTGATAAAGGGAAAGGAAAGGAAGTCGTCAAACCCAAACCCACCGTTGCTGCTTTGAAGCCTAGTGGAGGCATAGCAAAGGAAGGAACTGCTTCCATTGCGGTAAGACCGGACACTGGAAGAGAAACTGCCCAAAGTACCTGGAAAATAAGAAGAATGGAGTAGAGACTTCAACTTCAAGTATTTTCGTTATTTAAATTAGTTTATCTACTTCTGCATCATGGGTATTAGATACTGGATGCGGTTCTCACATTTGTACCAATGTGCAGGGGCTAAAAAGGAGTAGATATTTGGCAAAATGTGAAGTTGACCTACGAGTTGGCAATGGAGCAAAGGTTGCTGCTTTAGCCGTAGGAACTTATGTATTGACTTTACCTAGTGGTTTAATAATTCAGTTAGAGAACTGTTATTATGTACCTGCAATTAGCAGGAATATTATTTTCGTTTCTTGTTTGGACAAGTTTGGTTTTTCATTTATAATAAAGAACAATTATTGCTCAATTTATTTGAATGATATATTCTATGCTACTGCACAAATGAACAATGGACTATATGTCCTTGATCTTGAAATGCCTATTTATAACATTAATACTAAAAGGATGAAACATAATGAGTTAAATCCAACTTACCTTTGGCATTGTCGATTAGGCCACATAAATGAGAAACGCATTTCCAAACTCCATAAAGATGGACTCTTGGACTCTTTTGATTATGAATCATATGAGACATCCAAATCTTGTTTAATTAGAAAGATGACAAAGTCTCCATTCACAGGAAAAGGTGAAAGAGCTAATGATCTTTTGGCCCTCGTACATACTTATATTTGTGGACCACTGAACATACCAGCCAGAGGAGGTTTTCAGTACTTCATCACATTTACTGATGATTTCAGTAGATATGGTTATGTGTATTTAATGAAACATAAATCAGAGTCCTTTGAAAAGTTCAAGGAATTCAAGAATGAAATACAAAACCAACTAGGAAAGAATATTAAAACTCTTCGATCAGATCGAGGTGGTGAGTATTTCAGCCTAGAGTTTGATGACCATCTGAAAGAGTGTGGGATCTTATCCCAACTTACTCCTCCTGGAACACCCCAATGGAATGGTGTATCTGAGAGAAGAAATCGAACCCTGTTAGACATGGTCTAATCCATGATGAGTCACGCCGATCTTCCAAACTCCTTTTGGGGACATGCACTATTGACAGCAGCTTACACACTTAACTGTGTTCCATCCAAAAAGGTTGAGAAGACACCATATGAGATATGGAGTGGTAAGAAGCCACATATGTCTTGCATGAAGATTTGGGGTTGCGAAGTTTATGTGAAACGAAAAATTTCAACTAAGCTTGAGCCCAAATCTGATAAATTCTTATTTGTGGGGTATCCTAAAGAAACAAGAGGGTATTACTTCTACAATCCTTCTGAGGGAAAAGTGTTTGTCGCTCGAACTGAAGTTTTCCTAGAAAAGGATTTTATTTCCAAAGGAATCAGTGGGAGGAAAGTAGAGCTTGAAGAAATTCAAGAATCACAAAGCATCGACACACCTATAGAGGAATTAGAGCAGGAAACACAAGTAGTTGTGGAAGAGCAACCTGCTCAAGTAGAACAAGACCAGCCTAGGTCAAGCAGGATACGTCACATACCTGAGAGATATGGATATCTCATAACAGATCAAGGTGATGTATTACTCATGGATCAAGATGAGCCTGTGACCTACCAAGAGGCCATAACTGGTCTTGAGTCTGAGAAGTAGCTAGAAGCCATGAAATATGAAATGGATTCCATGTACACAAACCAAGTTTGGACCTTGGTAGAGCCTCCTGTAGGAGTTAACCCTATAGGATGCAAGTGGGTCTTCAAAAAGAAGAATGACATGGATGGTAAGGTACATACCTATAAGGCAAGACTGGTTTCAAAAGGATATAAACAAATTCATGGGGTTGACTATGATGAAACCTTTTCACCAGTTGCAATGCTTAAATCTGTTCAGATTTTACTTGATATCGCTGCATATCGTGATTATGAAATATGGCAGATGGATGTCAAAATTGCTTTCCTTAATAGGAATCTTCTTAAGGATGTGTACATGACACAGCCTGAAGGATTTGACATACCAGAAGAATCCCAAAAGATATGTAAGTTACAAAGATCAATCTATGGATTGAAGCAAGCTTCTCCAGAAGCTAGAATCTTCGTTTTAATGAAACGGTAAAACAATATGGATTCATCAAGAACGAAGATGAGCCTTGTCTCTACAAGAAGGTTAGTGGGAGCATGATCGTTTTTCTGGTATTATATGTAGATGACATATTACTCATTAGAAACGATGTCCCTACCCTGCAACAAGTAAAGTCTTGGTTGGGGAAATGCTTTTCTATGAAGGATCTAGGTGAAGCAGCCTATATATTAGGAATTAGAATCTATAGAGATAGATCATAAAAACTGTTTGGCCTAAGTCAGAGTACATACATAGACAAAGTGCTGAGATGCTTTAATATGCATGATTCCAAGAAAGGATTCATACATATGCAACATGGAATGTGTCTATCAAAAACACAATCCCCTTCAACTAAGGAAGAAAGGGATCGCATGAATAAGATTCCATATGCATCTGCAATAGGATCTATCATGTATGCCATGTTATGTACTCGACCAGATGTCTCATACGCTTTAAGTGCAACGAGTAGGTACCAATCTGATCCTGGTGATGCTCATTGGGTAGCTGTCAAGAATATCCTTAAGTATTTGAGAAGGACTAAGGACTCATTCTTGATATATGGAGGTCAGGAAGAGTTGGCTATAATTGGATACACCGATGCTAGCTTCCAGACAGATAAGGATTACTTTAGATCGCAATCTGGTTATGTGTTTTGCTTAAACGATGGCGCTGTGAGCTGGAAAAGTTCGAAGCAAGATACAGTTGTTGATTCTACAACTGAGGTCGAGTATATTGCTGCCTCAAGTGCAGCAAAGGAAGTTGTTTGGATCAAAAAGTTCATTAGTGAACTTGGCATAGTTCCTAGCATTGTGGATCCCATTGGTCTCTATTGTGATAAAAATGGTGCTATCGCACAAGCTAAGGAGCCTAGATCTCACCAACGATCCAAACACATACTTAGGCGTTATCACCTCATTCGAGAGATAATAGATAGAGGATATGTGAAAATATGCAGAGTACCTACACTTGACAATATTGTTGACCCACTGACAAAGCCTCTTGCGCAGCAGAAGCATGATGGCCATACTAGATCTATGGGCATTAGGGGAATGCCTGATTGGCTCTAGTGCTAGTAGGAGATTGTTGGTGTAAGCCCTAAAGGCCAATACTTTTGGTACTTGTATCGAATTATTTATTAATAATAAAAGGCTTTTTCTTTATTATGTTTGTTTAATAAAGTCCCTAGAATAGCTAGTCCGTTGAATGTATCAAGTATGACTTAATCATGAGATCACATTAAACATAAGGACACTATTCTTAAAGCATCCGTAGTCGAGCTTTATTGTGAAGTGGGATAACGTTAAAGCATGAAGACTATTATGTTTGTAGACTGATGATCACATCTTATGGATCATGGATAAGGAGTTATCAAGTCTTAAACATAGGTATGAATATTAAGAGTAATATTTATACTGGATTGACCCGCTATGAGAATACTATATAGAATGTTATGCAAAGTGTCATAAGTTATTCTCATGGTGATAATGGTGTATACCACCCTTCGACCTGAAACCACTATAGACCCTAGATGTAGAGTCGAGTGCCTTATTGCTGATCAAACGTTGTCCGTAATTGGATGACCATAAAGACAGTTGATGGGTACTCCACGAAGCATGCTAAGGGACATGAGTGGCCTAGATGGAGTTTGCCCATCCTGCGTAACAGGATAAATGTCTATGTGCCCAATATTGAACTGGACAAGGATGACACGGTCTATGCCTTGTGTTCAATATAGACATAAGGGCAAAACGGTAATTGTGCACATTAGTATTATAACAGAAGGATTTGTCAGATCACATGACATTTTCGTGTCTTCGGTAGCAGTGATGTGTTGCTAGATACCGCTCACTGTTTAATATGTTAAATATGTGATTTAATATAATTGCCAATGCCGTGAAAACCTACAGGGTCACACACAAAGGACGGATTGATGAGAGATAGAGTAACTAAGGAACACCGTAAGGTACGGTGAACTTAAGTGAATTGTAGAATATCAAAAGGTACGGTGTACTTAAGTAGAATACGAAATATGGTAAGGTACCACGCGCTTAAGTGAATTTGGCATATTATAAGATATGGGCCACATACACTTAAGTGGGCTTTTTAGCTTGAAGCCCACACAAGTGGTTCTATAAATAGAACCCTTGCGTAGAAGCATTTAGCAGTTTCAATTTCATTTCTCTCTCTCACACACTCAAAGCCTTCATTCGTTACAGCTAGCACTGAGATGGAAGGAATCTGTTTGTGTGGACTGAGTAGAGGCGTTGTCATCGTTCAACGTTCGTGATCGCTCCGTAGATCTGCATCAAAGGTTACAATCGCCACAAGAGGTAACGATTATATCACTGATCATGCCCATTCGTAAGGATCATTAAAGGAGAAATTTTAAATTCCGCTGCATTTTGGATCGCCCTTCTCCTTCAAAAAGTACGGTGGCGACTCTAGTTTTATTAACGTTAAGTTTATCCATAGCTTAATGGTCATGAATTTACCGCTACAGGTAAGAGTTTCTTTCTTCATACACATACAACCCTCATGTTTAACCAGGGGCAGGGTAGTCTTCAATTAGTTTGAACTTGCGCTCAGAATTTCAGTAAGAGAATCTATCATCAGGTGATCGATCATACCATATCACTCTCTAGAGGATGGAATCACAAATTCAGAATGGTTATCCCTTACCTACAAAAGAAGTGAGATAGTCACAAACCGTGCAATGAATCAAAAAGTAGAGTATCACAAGTTTTACTCCGGTACAAAAACGAAAGATGAAATAAGAACATTAAAAGAAAATCAGAAAGCCCGCAAAGTCAAAATCTTGAAAACAAGATTGACTTAGGCAAAAGTTAGGGCATCCCGATGGGTTGCAGACCCAAAGGATCAGCCCAGGCAAAAATCAGGGTAAGCAAAAATAAAAGAAACAGAGGATCAATATCAAAATCCTCAGTAAGTGCAAATCCATGTGACTGCAAACAAAAGCAGATGGTGAGTGACTATCGCTTAAAACTCTCAATGGATTCCTTAACCATCATTGTTGATATTCAAAATCTTTTCTGAAAGATGAACGCTTGTTTTAAGCTAATTGAATGTAGGACTGGAGAACATCATGGAGAATGGGTGCGTTAGAATAGGTTTTGAGCCTTATATCCTTTCTTTCAAAAAACCGTGAACCAGGTCACGTTACAAGCCTCAAAAGACCTAATTAAAGCAGGGTTTATTTCAGAAGCATACTATGTTAACTTCACGTTAGGATGACTCCTAAACATTTGCTTATCATATGTATTGAGACTGATATGGCATTCTAATAAGTGTTTCATTCACTAGATCTCATAATCTTAGTGAACACACTTGAGTTTTCAAAACTTGCATGAACATGACATTATAATTATCATTCACAAAATGAGCATTTTACATTCGAACAATCATTTGACATTAAGGGAGCTTACAAATTGGGAAGGTCGAACAAATTCCTTATATCCCATAGCCCAGGTCTCTTCAGGGGCCAATCAATTTGGGGAAGCCACGTCGAGATTCTACGAATCTCTCCAAATCTGAAAGACAGGGGCAAGTTATTTCAAGGCTCATATTAGGACAAGCTACCTCAGGAGCATGAGAAGTCAATCATTCCCAAGATGGTTAATCAAGGGAATATAGTTTCAAGATGTTGAGGCAAGCCAGTTTGAAATATTCAGATGTTGAGACAACCCAATTGTCGCATCCTGCGAAAAAACAACCGGCGAGCTAAAACAAAAACACACAGAGCCGCCACTGCGTGTTATTTATCCCAAAATAGGGAAAGGAAACGCTCAGAGAAACCTGGAAAGGAAATGGTCTTGCGACCAAAGAGAAAGGGTAAGGGAGTCGGTTACGCAAGGGGAAGGTATTAGCACCCCTCACGTCCGTCGTACTCGACGGGATCCACGTTCTAAAATAAAGAATAGGTTGCTAAAACATCACACACACACACAGGGAACGCAGGTGGGGTTAAGAGAAGGGAGCTCGATAGGACATCGCATCCTATGCCTACATATCTCGTCTGGAACGAGAATCAGAGCCACTGTAGTTCGGCTTACGCACGCCAAACAACACACGCACACAAACAGGCAAACATGGAGCCTGAATGCCAATCACTGGGCTTACATCAGCATCCGAACCAAACAGGCACAAACAAACAACAACATGCTAAGGAGTCGGGGACTCGATCCTAGCAATTGTCAAACAACACACACAAAAAGAAAAAAAAGGCGCCCGGAGAGGTCTCGCACGACCTCCTGCCTACATACCTTGTCTGGAACAAGGATCAGGGCGATGTAGTTCCCCTGAACAGGGGAGAAACTCTAGCCAGAAACAAAGGGAGACACACTACCAGGGAGCTGTACTCGAGCCTAGTGTTATCATGCATCATTGCCCTATGTTCAGGTTTCTATCCTACTTGCATAAGCAAGCTAATCCTATCCAGGAAAGAAGCAAGCATACAAGCATACCAACATACATCAAATGAGAACAAGCATCTCAAACAGATATCCACATAGCACACACTATAACCAAACAAGTGGGCTCAATCAATAGGTTTGACTGCCTCAGCAAGTCATCTGTACAGGCTGTGTTTGCTCTTAACCTTGCCATTTAGGGGCTAAGGTGAAGCAAATGAATGGATGAAGTGAGGATGAGACCTCACAGCTCTTATCCCTGACCAGGGAGAGCTTTTGACAAAAGAGCATGGGTCCAGAATGAGGGAACCCTTTTATACTCAAAGACTCTGACACAATTGTGCAACAGCACAGGATCTTGGGCTTGTGTCCCAATGCATCAACACACAGCAGTGTGAGCAGAGGGACGACTCAACAGAATAGTGGGGGATAGATTGCATATCCCTACCTTCCACCAATTGCCTCATAGAGGTCTTTACCTGCTTGGGCACAAAAAGTAAACAACCACAATCATTGCCTCTTAAGGAGGACTTCAGACATTTGCCCGGCCCGGTAACAGGCCCGGTCTCCCAGACTACATGAAGTCAAGAGGACCTACCTCAATTGGTTTACACAACCAAGCAGCAGCAAGCAAGTTCTTAAAAGAACTATAAGCAACTAAATGTACCTGAAAACAATCAAGTATCATCAGTACTCAAACAGACAAACATAAACAGCAAATGTTAATCAGTCAGACTATACAAGTCAATGCACAAACAAGGCAAGCTATAAACTTAAGCCCAAGCTTCATAACCTACAAAACAAAGTTATGTTAGTGTACAAACATCAAACAAACTCAATTGAATTAACTTGATTCAATCTCCTTGAGCATTATGCTTTTTGTCCGGAAAAATCAAGCAAATGTGAGAAACTAGACCACTAGGCCAAGCCTAGGGTCCAAAGGTGAGAAAAAAATCTAAACAGCAAGAAATTCTCAACCAAAATCAAATTAACACAAATAGAAAGCCAAGGCAATTGATCCCATGCTTATATCATTCATTATATTCATTTTATGCACAAAACAAACCAAACTAGGTCAAATGCAACATCCAATGTCCAAACAGAACTATTGCATTCAATTCCATATCAAAACAATTCCAAAAATCCTCAAATAATTCTCACCTAAACAGGACATATTCAAGGTATAGCATGTCAATTTTCAGCTCAATTGGACAAAAGGAACTATGACAATGAAAATCAAGAAAAACAGACACAAATATTCAAGCCAAACCATAGCATCAACACATGCATTCACTTCAAAAAATCATAAGTCAATGAAAACAATAAAGAAATGAATGGGACCAAAAGCATCATGTCCTATCATGTGCCTATAACCAGCATACCAAATTTCATGTTCATCTAAAACCATATGAGCATTTAACATCAAATTTACAAACATGTGTCACATGGACTTGCATAATTGACCAACAGAGATGAAAAATACCAATCAAATTGAAAATACCACATAAAAATCCAGAAAAATGTACATAGCATCTCAACATATCAATGATCCATCATGCAAAATTTCAATTTATTCCAACATCTCTAGGTCATGAAAATAAATCCAGAAAATTGACCTAGCTAGGTGTGACACAAATTGTCACACCTAGATTCAAAAATTCATAACTCAATCACCAAGTATCCAAAATTCACAAAATTTACATGTAAATCACCATTGGCATGTCTACAATCACCACAAAAATTTTCAAGCATTTCTTTTAAGGCATAAGAATTTCACAATAGAAATGGCAAAATGTGCACAAAAATGACCTAAGTCAAACATCTCTAAGTCAAACCAATTTTTTACCATGCACAACTTCTAAAAATATGTCCAAAAAAAACTAGAGAGGAAATGGAAGCTACCAAAAAAAACCTCATATTTTTCTGATCATTAAAATATTTTTTATGGATTTTTTAAGGTGTTGGGGATTTTTATAATAATTATTTGGATTTAATTAAATTTCCAATGGCATACTTGTAAATATTGAGACAAGGCGCGGTAAACAGAGAATTTGAAAATTCAAACGAAAAAATGGATCAAACAGCCTATATTTTCCAGAATTTCTTCATCCTTTCCCAGAAACTCAAGAACACGATGAACATCAAACTTTCACAAAAATTCTCATGCGTATAGGCATTGGAACGGTCTCACTCTCAGGAACACGAATATCACCATGATTCATCCTAAATGTTCATATATTTTGTGAATCGAAGGAGTTAGGGTTTGGTGTCATTACTTTGAATCAAGATCTCTCTCAACTCTCTCAATCATTTTACAAACCAATTGCTACATGTTAACCTATGATCAATGGCCTACACAACGCATATGATAATTGGCAAAATCGTGAGACTCGAACTTTGAGTACCTTGATATAGCAGTGATGATTTTGATGCTCTTTGCGCATGGAAGTCAAAAACAGATGAGGAATGATGATGAGGAAGGTGCCTGGAGGTGTTAGGTTCAACTGAGATCACTTCTAGTGGAAGGAATCTTCAAAAGCCATTGATGAACACTCTTTCAACAGCCACGATTCATGAGGATTTGGATGCTCCTTTCCCAAAACAGTTGAGGTAGAAGATGAATAGAGATCAACACAAAAAGAATTTTGCAAAATGCTGAAGAATTGGAAGAGATTCGATGGATTTGGCTTTGATGTGTTCTTGAGGGTTTTGATGAATTTGGAGGGAAATGATTGTGATTTTGGTGAATTGTGATTATTCATCTGAAGTTAGTTAGGATTAAGAATATATACTCCCACTTAAACAAGCCTTAATCACCAAATTAATCAAAATGGAAATGATTAGCAAATTTGTCATTTTCAAGCTGGGGGCAAAAATGTAACTTCACATGCCAGCTCATGACAGCTCAATGCCAGCTCATACAAACCCTAAACACCTGTCATGAGCTGTTGCCACTTGTTTCATGTTCATTGGACATGTATTTTGCATTTTCCACATGTGATGGCTATGTATTCATTTTTTCAAGTTCATTTCAAAACCCAATTCTCAAACCACAAGGCCTTGG
Source organism: Lathyrus oleraceus (assembly GCF_024323335.1). NCBI lineage: Eukaryota > Viridiplantae > Streptophyta > Magnoliopsida > Fabales > Fabaceae > Lathyrus > Lathyrus oleraceus. The sequence continues at coordinate 178,106,013 of NC_066581.1, forward strand.
CATATTATGATGATTCCAACAATTTCCAAATGTCAATTGTGAAGTGTTGCAAAAATCCCCATCCAAAAATTCCCATTATTTCTCAAGTTGGACAATTTTGCCCCTGGTTCTTTTAACTGTACAGTTGAAATTTGACTTTTTGCATTGACCATTTTTGAAGAAATCCAATTATGCACCATGAAAGTACATGTCAAATGGAGTTTGTGCATATAAAGAACATCCAATTTGGACACTCCATGTGGAAGTTATGCCCTCCTGATTATGGGTCATTTTTGAAATTCACTGGACCATAACTTGACAACCATACATGGGATTTTCAAGTTCTTGGACTTTTTGGAAAGGTGAGAACAAGATCTACAACTTTCATGTTGAACAAATTTTCATTTGAAGCTTCCTTGGACATGTAATTTTGAGGTCAAAAACTTTCCATTTTTGGAAACTTCTATTACAAGTCACTTTCTATTTTTGGCAGTTTTTGTCCTGACTTGATTTTCTCCATTCTTAAGCTTTGAAATGTCAAATAACACTTGTCCCAACATGAATGAAGTGTATCCAACTCATTTCCACCTCCAAATCCATCAGATCATGTACAGTTGACCACAATTGACTTTTTTCAACTGATAGATGAATTTGGCCATGCATAGATCCAACTGAGCCCCAATCTTCAGATGAAATGGCTCAAGGGTGATACCCTAGCCTCAATTAGCTCAATACAACCATATAATGAACCCCATAACCATCATAGACCCCATCTCCTGATTATGCCCTGATTGGCCCAGTGCAACTGATTAGGGTTGACCAGTGGTCAAAACCCTAATCTCAAGGAATGTGCTTCAATCACTTGATGACATCCAACCATGATGATGATGATGTATCATTGTAATCAAGATGAATACCCATATCCTTTGAGAATCATGAAACCCCAATTCATAGCCCAATCCTCAGATGGCCAATGATCAGTCAAATGAAACCCTAGGCTTGCACCTTGACTTCTCCATCTTCTGATCAAGACTTGGGAGAATGGCTTGCACAATGTAACCACATGATATGCAATATGCAATGCCTAATGACCTAAAAATGTATGTAATATGTTAATGCTAGTCCCAAGAGAGGAGGGCAAATTTTGAGGTATTACAGCTGCCCCTATTCAATCCACTATGAACCTATCGATACGAATAGCCTCGGCTTTCGGATGATCAGGATGAAGAGTGATTGAATACCAAGAACAGACGAACAATTTGCACTCTGATGGGATATAATTAACAACGCCTGTCAGCATCGGCGAAGAAACAAACTTGAAAGAAAAGTCCGTCTGGTACGGAGAAAGCCGGCCTGAATACCGCACATCCACTCGGGATTATTATTCTCTCTTCTTTTTATGCTTTTCTTGAACCCCGAAATTTTTCTGCTCTTTTTATTTTTATTTTTCTTGAACCCCGAAATTTTTCTCTGCGCAAACGATCCTCGGATCTCTGCATTTGAACCCCACTCTCCTCTTTGCCAAATAATGAACCCCATTCTCCGATTTGAACCCCAGTCGCCTGACGATAACTCGCGATCGCCAATATGAACCCCATTCTCCAGAAAATGTCGCAACATCTCCCTTTCTCCATTTGAACCCCGTCTCCAGAAAATGCCGCAACATCTCCCTTTCTCCATTTGAACCCCGTCTCCAGAAAATGCCTCGACATCTTCTTTTCTCCATTTGAACCCCATCTCCAGAAAATGCCTCGACATCTTCTTTTCTCCATTTGAACCCCGGAAAATGCCTCAGCATATCCTTTTCTCCGATCTCTCGTGATAATTCCGCTGGCAACGTCGGAAATAACACCAAACCACTCTGAGGGCGACATGTCAGAGGGTATACCTTCACAAAAGAAGGTAACATGTGTATCTCTTCCTCAGAAGACACCTATAACGACCTCCATTGGCCTCAGCCAAAGTCTAAGGTAACACATGAACAGAAGGTAATCCTAAGGACCTCATCCCGGATACAACCTTCAACTTCACTCTCCATTTGAACCCCAGAAAATACCTCAGCATTTCCTTTTCTCCATTTGAACCCCGGAATCGCGCTGATCGCGTAACGTCCTCTGAGTTTATTTCCATCTCCGTCCGACGGAAACATTTCCTCCAATATCGCACTACTGGGGAACACTGCTGATCTGACGTCATGATGCTAGACTCCTCAGAGTAACATCTTCACCACTCAGGGCAACAAAACTTCAAGCGGTAACCACGGCTTGAGTTGCGCTGATCGTATCATATTTCCATCTCCGCTCGACGGAAAAAAAACCTCCTCCAGTATCGCACTACTGGGGAAACACTTTTGATCAAGTCATGAGGCTAAACTCCTCGGAGTAATACCTCGCTCGGCCGGCAAAAACCACTTCTCAAACGGTAACCACGGCTTGAGACTAGCTTATGCTGGCAATGATGCATGATTGATTTTTTTCTGCGTAATGCTCCATAATCATGGAAATGCTACGCGATTTATCATTTTTTTATGCAATATGCCATGCTATTTTTTCATGATGAATGCATAAAAAGGAATATCCCCCTCAAGGGACTCTTCTGGGGAGCACGAGACACTCTGCTGAGGAACCCGATATCGCTCTGATTCCACCCTACTGGGGAATAACACTGCTGCTGAGAATAAGGCAACCCTTGATGGGAAGAACCTCCTTTGCACCCAATCCGCTCGAGACTGCTGGGGATAAGCACCACCAACACTCTGTGGGGATACAATAGTCTTTGACTTGCTGGGGATAGCAATCCCGACTCTGCTTCGGGAAACCCTCACAGATACCTGACGACTTCACTGGGGAAATGCTCACAGATACTCCGTTGGGGAAATAGCAATCTCCAGGCTCATCGACTGGGGAAGCATCAATCTAATCACCTGCTGGGGATAACCATCCTGACCCTGCTAGGGAAACGCATACTACTCCGCTGGGGGACAACCCATGCAATCCATAGGTAGCATCAGCTCAACTGGGTATGCAAAATCTGTCCGCTACGGGAACTTGTCCAATCCACTGGTAGGATGAACACTGCTGGAGATATATTTCATTGAAACCCGCTCCACTCGGGGAACAACAACCTTCTGACCTGGCTGCTGAGGAAACACCGTTGTAAACCTGCCGGGGATAACCATCCTGACTCGGCTGGAGAAGTCACAGATCCGGAATCTGCTGGGGAGCTAGTCCTATAATTCTGCTCGGGGACCTAGCTGGGAAATGAGAAAGGTTGGCACAGAACACCCGCCGACTCGTCGAAACACGGTATCCCCCTTACAATCTCGTATCAACTTTCCACTTTTGAGAACTCCCAGACTCGTCTGGACCTTTTCTGCTCCATCATCTTGTATTCCCAATCGTTCCGCGCTCGACAAAAACGTACTCCTGGGATTTATACAGAAATTTCAATCTTCCGACTTTGAAGAGTCTTCTTGATTAATTCCAAAGGTCGTCGGACGTCTCAACGTCGTCTCTTCACCGTCCTTTCTTCATGCACTCGTCCCTGGTCGGACTCTGCGGGGAATTACATACTTTCAAGTCTTCCGACTTTGAAGAGTCTTCTTGATTACCATCAAGGATCGTCGTACGTCGCAACGTCACTTCGTCGTTTCTTCATACATTCGTCCCTGAGCGAACTCTCTGGGGATTTGTTACAAAGCTTCCACATCACAACCTGCAAGGGAGTGAAAATATCTAACAGTTCCTGCAAAACAGATCATTAGATAAAACCGTGCCCCAGGCGTGTCAAGATTTCAACACTTGGGTCACTCAACCTTCCAAATAAGATTTCAAGTTTTCAATCTTATAAACATGCATTGGAAGGAACCTGTATGTATTAAAATGCAAAATTCCTTATCAAAGATAATCAAATGTTTTTGCAATCAAAGCGGTAATGAAAAACAAAAACAAAATTTTTTGACTGAATATGCATTTTATTGATTGGAAAAGTGTGGCTCAAATTGAGCAATACAAAAGGAAGCAATTCCTGAAAAGAGGTAATTGCACACAAAAGGAAAAATCTATCCTAATGGCAATGTGAAACCCGCAATCTCATCGAGTTCCAACTCGGTTACACCCCATATGTCCTCAGACACTCCATGCTTTCTGCCTTCTGAACAAGACGATTCCAACTGATCCCTACCGGGTATTATCCGCGATGCTTTAACCAAAGCGCAAATGATCATGCTAGACGCAGTTGTTCGTTTCAATCCCTCTTTTGCCTGGACCGCCCTTTCGGGTTTTCAGCCCACCGGGATACCCTTTTTTGCCCAAGTCGCCTTTTCAGGTTTTCGGCTTGTCGGGTGTACAGTCTTCATTTTTATCCCTAATTTTTGCCCGAACCTTTTCTTTCTGTTTTTGGTTCGCCGGGATGCCCATTTTTGCCTGGACTATTTTATTCTTTTCGTCCAGCGGGTCTCTTTATACGAAGTATTTTTTAACTGCGTCCGCATTCACAGGGGATGGAAAATCCTCGCCATCCATGGTCGTTAACAACAAGGCTCCGCCAGAGAAAACCTTCTTAACCACGAATGGACCTTCATAATTCGGTGTCCATTTGCCCCTTCGATCGTTTTGAGGAGGAAGGATCCTTTTCAGCACCATATCACCTACGTGATATACCCGAGGTCGCACCTTCTTGTCAAAAGCACGCTTCATCCTCTGCTGGTATAACTGCCCATGACAGATGGCTGCTAGCCTCTTTTCTTCAATCAGGCTCAACTTTTCATACCGGGTCCTTACCCATTCAGCCTCTTGCAATTTCACGTCCATCAGGACTCTCAAAGAAGGAATCTGAACCTCAACAGGTAATACAGCCTCCATCCCATATACCAATGAGAAAGGAGTTGCCCCAGTAGATGTACGCACCGACGTTCGATACCCATGCAATGCAAACGGCAACATCTCATGCCAGTCTTTATAGGTTACCACCATTTTCTGCACAATCTTCTTAATGTTCTTATTGGCTGCCTCAACCGCCCCATTCATCTTCGGACGATAGGGAGAAGAATTGTGATGCTCGATCTTGAATTCCCGGCACAGTTCTGCCATCATCTTATTATTCAAATTAGAACCATTATCAGTAATGATCCTCTCGGGAACCCCATATCTGCAAATGATGTCTCTCTTGAGAAATCTGGCCACGACCTGCTTTGTCACATTCGTATAAGAGGCTGCTTCTACCCACTTGGTGAAGTAATCAATAGCCACTAATATGAATCTGTGCCCATTCGAAGTCGTAGGCTCTATCCTTCCGATCATATCAATGCCCCACATAGCAAACGGCCACGGAGACGACATCAAGCTCAACGGATTTGGAGGCACGTGCACCTTATCAGCATAAATCTGGCATTTATGACACTTCCGCACGAAATTAAAACATTGGGCCTCCATCGTCATCCAGTAATAACCTGCTCTCAGCAGCTTCTTCACCATTGCATTCCCACTGGCATGGGTACCGAACGACCCCTCATGAACTTCTTTCATCAGTTGGCTTGCTTCTGCATCATCCACACATCTGAGCAAGACCCAATCAAAATTTCTCTTGTACAAAACCCCATCTTTATTCAGGTAGAACACCATGGCCAACCTCCGCAGAGTCTTTCTATCTTTCTTCGATGCTCCCTCGGGATACTCTTGAGTCTCAAGATAGCGTTTGATATCATAATACCACGGCTTCTCATCATCAGGCGTTGTATCAACAGCAAACACATAAGCCGGTCTATCCAGACGACCTACTTCAACATTGGGGAACTGATTCCACCACTGCACCTTAATCAAGGCAGCCAGTGTAGCCAAAGCATCTGCTAGAGGATTCTCCTCTCTGGGCACATGATGCATCTTCACCTTGGTGAAAAACGTCAACAATCTCCTCGTATAATCTCGATACGGAACCAAATGAGATTGATGCGTATACCATTTCCCGTTAACCTGATTTATCACTAGAGCTGAATCTCCATATATGACAAGGTTCTTGATTCTCAAATCAATCGCCTCTTCAATCCCCAATATACAAGCTTCATATTCAGCTACGTTGTTGGTGCACTCAAATGTTAGCCGGGCAGCAAAAGGAATGTGAGATCCTTCCGGCGTAACCAAAACAGCACCAACACCGCTTCCATTCACGTTAACGGCCCCATCAAACATCAGAATCCATTCGGATTCAGGGTCAGGCCCCTCCTCCGGGATTGGTTCCTCACAATCTTTCGATTTGAGAAACATGATGTCCTCATCAGGGAATTCAAACTTCATCGGTTGATAATCATCAATGGGTTGCTGGGCGAGGTAATCAGACAATACACTCCCCTTGATCGCCTTCTGAAAGGTATACTGTATATCATATTCAGTCAGAATCATTTGCCACCTCGCAACCCTTCCGGTCAATGCTGGTTTCTCAAAAATGTACTTGATCGGATCCATCTTGGAAATCAATAAAGTGGTATGAACCAGCATGTACTGCCTTAGTCGGCGAGCAGCCCAGACCAAAGCACAGCAAGTTTTCTCGAGCAGTGAATATCGGGTTTCACAGTCGGTAAACTTTTTGCTTAGGTAGTATATGGCATGCTCTTTTCGACCAGACTCGTCATGCTGCCCCAATACACACCCCATAGACCCCTCGAGGACTGTCAGGTACAGTATTAACGGTCTTCCCTCCACAGGAGGCATCAGAATCGGCGGCTCCTGCAAATACTCTTTTATTTTTTCAAATGCCGCTTGGCAATCATCATTCCACCTGACCGTTTGATCTTTTCTCAACAACTTAAAGATTGGTTCACACGTGGCTGTTAGATGAGATATGAACCGTGAAATGTAGTTCAATCTACCTAAGAAACCACGAACCTCTTTTTCCGTTCTCGGTTCAGGCATTTCTTTTATCGCTTTTACTTTTGCAGGATCAACCTCGATTCCTCTCTCACTTACAATGAACCCCAGCAACTTACCGGACCGCACTCCGAACGTGCACTTGTTCGGATTCAACCTCAGTCTGAATTGTCTCAGCCGGTCAAACAACTTAGCCAAATCTACCAAATGCCCCTCTTCTGTTTGGGACTTTGCTATCATGTCATCAACATAACATTCAATTTCATGATGAATCATATCATGAAACAAAGTCACCATGGCCCTCTGATAAGTAGCACCGGCGTTCTTGAGACCGAATGGCATCACCTTGTAACAAAAGGTACCCCACGGTGTAATGAACGTTGTTTTCTCCATATCATCTGGCAACATTTTGATTTGATTATAGCCAGAAAAGCCATCCATGAAGGAAAACACCGAGAATTGAGCTGTATTATCTACCAACACGTCAATGTGAGGTAATGGAAAATCATCCTTCGGACTAGCTCTATTCAGATCTCGGTAGTCCACACACATTCTCACCTTCCCATCCTTCTTCGGGACTGGCACAATGTTCGCGACCCACGGCGGATAATTAGTGACAGCAAGGAAACCAGCGTCCCACTGCTTCTGCACTTCTTCCTTAATCTTCATTGCCATGTCAGGTCGAGTTCTGCGCAACTTCTGCTTCACTGGAGGACAATCTGCTCTCAATGGTAGCTTGTGCACAACGATGTCGGTATCCAACCCTGGCATATCTTGATAAGACCAGGCAAAGATGTCGACATACTCTTTCAACAATGCAACCATTCTGCTCTTTACGCTTTCCTCCAAAGCAGCCCCTATTTTCACTTCTTTCTTGACCTCGTCGGTACCCAGGTTCACGACCTCAATCTGTTCCTCATGCGGCTGAATCACCTTCTCCTCTTGTTTTAACAACCTGGCTAATTCCCCTGGCAGCTCACAATCTTCTTCGTCTTCTTCTTCAGCAAGATAGATTGGGTTGTCGAAGTCATACAAGGGTGTAACAGGATTGTTATCAATGAGATCCGGAGAAAAATCGCATTTGCATGAATGTTGATTCATGCATTGCTTTAGAACCGGTGTGAGAAATTGAAAAAAGAAAAATGAAAACATTGCCATTTTTATTTGTTTTTATTTTTAAACTGCAAAAATAAATGAAAAACAGGGAATACCGCTTTTTGATTGAAAAACATCCTTTATTAATGATGCAAATTTGCAAATTTATGAACATAAGGAGGCCCTTACCATGAACCATTACGTGTCGGGCAACACGCATGGCTTTCATGCATATAAAATGAAAACAAGAAAAATATTACTCTTCGAGGAGAGTGACCCGGATGATCTCTTCGGCCTTCCAGTTTTGGATTTCTATCCCTGGTGTGCACGGCTTTATCCATTGGTCCATGTCACAATCGCTATCAGCATCTTCACTCATCATACAGACGTGATCTGGATCCAGCATTCCAGCACTTGTGAAGGTTACCGACGTACGACGTCCTCTACCTCGCCCTGAGCCTCGGCCCGGTTGATATCCAACCCCAAATCTGTCTTTCTTCTCAGGGATCTCCGTTATTCTGCCCCAACCAGGAGCTTCTCCACTCTTCACCACCTCAGCGGCCTGCTTGTAGGATGCGATGGACGGTTTCTCCTCTTCTTGCTTAGCAAACAGAGCATTCTCCACCTTGATGGTTTCGAATGCCTGGCTAGGTGTCTCCCAGATCTCGCCATCCATTTCCACATATTTGAAAGAAGACAGGTGGCTGACAAAAATGTCTTCCTCTCCGCAAACAGTGACAACCTGACCTCCCCAGACATATTTCAGCTTCTGGTGCAAAGTCGAAGTGACTGCTCCCGCAGCATGAATCCATGGGCGACCCAACAGGCAACTGTATGCCGGCTGAATATCCATGACATAGAAAGTTGACTTGAACACCTCAGGTCCAATCTTCACTGGCAGCTCCACTTCCCCGAATATGGCCCGCTTTGACCCATCAAATGCTCTAACAATCAAATCAGTAGGAGTGAGAATCAGCCCATCACAATTAAGCTTTGCCAAGGCCTTCTTTGGCAACACATTTAAGGAGGAGCCGGTATCAACCAGCACATGCGAAAGCACGGCTCCTTTACATTCCATAGCTATATGTAGCGCCCGATTGTGATTCCTTCCATCCACTGTCAGATCCATATCCGTAAAGCCCAGCCCATGGCTAGCATGCACATTGGATACGACCGTCTCCAGTTGATTGATGGTGATCTCCTGAGGAACATACGCCTTCTTCAGAATTTTCAACAAGGCCTCCGTATGCCCCTCAGAGCTCAGCAGTAATGAAAGAATCGAAATTTTGGAAGGAGTCTATTGCAGATGATCAACCAACTTATACTCCGATTTTTTGATGATTCTTAAGAACTCTTCAGCCTCATCATCAAATTTGTTGTCCGACCCCGCAGGCGCCGGTGTCATCACAGGAGTATTATCATTATCCACCACAGCCTTCCCTCTTGCCCTGGCTAAAGCCTCGGCCTTTTCTTTTTTATCTTTTTCTTCTTCTCCCCTCCTCAGCGCATCAGGAGCAAATAATCTACCACTGCGAGTGAAACCGCTGGGACTGGCATTATCCACCTTTAGCACGGTGGTTTCACTTGCAGACTGCTCTTCCAACTTTATCCCCGTTACAGTAAACTTCCCCACCATAATGCCATGGCACGGCATCATCTTTGTCATAAGGAATGGGCCCAGGTACCGTGATGGTAACTGGAACCTCCTCGCTAAGATTCGACAAATCCACCGGATCATAATAAATTGTTATGATGGAGACCTCTTCTTCTCCTTTATCAGCCCTCTCAATCATGATAATCCCCTCGTCCATCAGACCCTAGACACACTTCCTCAGAAGCTCACCCCCATTCACAGAACTAGTGCACTTAGTACACCCATGGCCGCAGCCCGGATAGACCCCATTCATCAGCAACTGACTCTTCAACTCAACCAAAGGCGTCTTCAACTGATCCACAGCAGACACCCCAACCCTATTCTCCGTAGAAACGGCATTCACTCCCCTCTGACCATGCGCAGGCATGGGATTTGCATTGGCATTAGGAGATGGCGCGAAATTGATGGCCTTTGAATCCACCAGGTCTTGGACTACGTGCTTAAAAGCTTTGCAGTCCTCAATGTTATGTCCGGGAGCACCCGAATGGAATTCGCACTTGGCATTTTCATTATAACTAGCTGGCCTTTGATCAGGTCTCAAAGGTGCCAAGGTTCTCAATTGTACCAGCCCAAGGTCCAGCAGTTTCTTCAACAGAAAGGAGTATGTCACGGGAGGCCTATCAAATTGTCGATCATTCATCCTTCCCCTGACTTGGTATCCAGCCCTCTGCGGCCTTTGTTGAAACGGTTGTCTCTGTTGTTGTTGTTGCTGTTGTTGCGGTGCAGGTTGGGACTCAGCAGGAATGGTTACTGCAGCATTGTGCTGGAAGTAACGGTCCCTACTGGGCCCTCGTTGTGTGTAGACTGCGCTTGTGTCACCTTCTTTCTTCCTCTGACCCCCATTACCGAACGGTTTCTTCGATCCCGAAGAGGAAGAAGATGCAGTCCCCTGAATCTTGCCCAGTTTCAACCAACTTTCTATCCTTTCCCCTGCCACCACAATGTTAGAGAAATTGGTGACAGGACAACCCACCATCCTTTCAGCAAACGGCCCCTGCAAGGTCCCCATAAACAAGTTTGACATCTCTCTATCCACAAGAGGAGGTTGTACCCTCGCAGCCAGTTCCCTCCATCTTTGGGCATACTCCTTAAAGCCCTCATTATGCTTCTGAGACATACCCTGCAGCTGGGTACGACTCGGAGCCATGTCAGCGTTGAACTGGTACTGTTTGAAGAAAGCATCCCCAAGATCCTGCCAGTTCTTTATATCAGAAGATTTCAGTTTGGTATACCACTCCAGGGAGCCTCCGGACAGGCTGTCCTGGAAAAAGTACATCCATAGCTTCTGGTCCATTGTATATGCAGATATCTTGCGGACAAAAGCTTGTAAGTGCGTCTCTGGGCAAGAACTCCCGTTATATCTGTCAAAACTGGGCACCTTGAACTTCTGTGGGATCACAATCCCCTCTACCAGCCCCATGTTTGACATATTCACCACCCCGGGAGTGGCATAGCTCTCAAGCACTTTGATTTTCTCAGCCAGCAGCTGAATCTCCTTGTTCTGAGGTGGAGCGTTATAGGGCACGAAAGGTTCATTCTGCATTGAGAATTGGTCAGCCTCCCTGTCTTCCTCCTGGTCTTCATCGAATCCGTAGAATGGAGGCACAAAATTATCTTTCTGATTCTGACCCGGCCCAGGTTGACCAGCAGCACCACCGAAACCACCAGCATTATTCACAAGACCGACAGTTGTTCTCTTTCCGCCGTCTCGAGACCCCTGCCCCTGGTTGGAGACTCCATCCAGGTTGACCCCACTGTTTGCTGCAGAAGCCCGCTCGAGCTTTTCAACTTTGTCAGCCAAAGCTTTCTGACCAACTGCAAAGCCTTGCATTATGTTGATCAGCTCGTTCATTTTATCCTTCAACTCGAGTATATCGGCGCTGGGAAGCTCCATGAGTCTGGGTGTATTGCGTCTGGTATAATATCTGTGAGGGCTTGTTGAGTGCAAAGGTACCATTCTTCGAGCGCGAGCAATGATTCCTGAAACAATCAAGCACGTTAGTAACAAACACCTGCAAAATAAAGCACAGTTATTATGATCAATGCATGAATGCAGTGTCTATCCATATGAAGGACACTTCGTCTCTCGACCCTGGCGTCATTGAGACAAATAATAATCCGGCATCAATATTCTGATATTTAGCATCCGATTCATCGTGCAGATCGGAGTTATGTGATTTAGCATGATACCCCCAACCATGTGTGTGCTTGTGTGAGTGCATACGGTAAAGCAAATAAAGCTTAAAAACCAATCACTGAATGAAAAATCACCATCACATAACCAAGAGTGCACAAACAGCGCCATAGTCATACATCAAGTCAAATAAAGTCAAATATAATCCTCCAGAATCAGGAAAGAAATACAAGCAAGTGAATTCCGTCAACAAGCCTGACGGTAATCCAATACAAATGAAAGATCTAACTGGATGAGGGTCCCACAGATGGCCCTATCTCGTCTCCCATCCTCACGAACTCTGCGGCGAACCTGAGCTCGGTGTTCTCCTGCTGCAGTCTCCCCACTTCCTTCTGATGAATCTTCATCTGCCTGAAGTAGTGATCTCTCTCTGCCATGTAATGATCTCTCTCGACGACGATCTTTGCTTTCTCTGACTCCTTCGCCTTCAGCTTAGCCTCCCACTCAGCAATGAGACCCCTGACCCGGTCATCCCTCTGATCTTTCACCAAGATTTGCCTCCTCTTCTCATCTTCAATGACTTTTGAAGCTCTAGCCAATCTTTCTTTGGTGATGTCGTGCTCCCTGTTGGACGATGCTAAGGCTTGATTAACCTTCCCATAGTAGGCTGTATCCATCTCAAAGCGCTTGGCTTCCAAGGCATGTCGCTTGTCTTGATCTTCCATCTTCATTTTGATTTCCTGATTAGCTGCCTGAAACCGAGCAACACTTCTCTCCAATTCAGCTTTCTCTGCAAGTAGCTGATCTCTGGCTCTCTTCATCTCAAGGAATTCCTCCATGCTGACAGAAGAACTTGGACCCTCAATCATAGGACACACAGGATCACCTCCAGGAAATGGTAGAAATGTAACCTCAATTCTCTTCCGCAACCAATCTTCAAACAAAGGAAAATACCGACTATTGACTTTGCCATAAGGAACCTTACCCTTCCTCTGGATATCACGCCACTCATCCAATACCTGCCTCAGCTTGGTCTGATTACCATCAATAGGGAAATAAAAGGACTCCTGAATCTCTCGCTCAAGAGGAGGACCCTCTACAGCAAACCCCATCTGTCTCCTGAGAAGCACCGGATTGTAATTGACACAACCCTAAACTCCAATAAGAGGCACATTAGGTAGACTCCCACAACTGCATATGAAATCCCGGCCAGCCAAACCATTATGAGTCCAAGCAATATCATCAGCCCGCAAACCCATCAACCGGAAGGACCACTTGACCGACGGATCAAGATGAGCAAAAGCACCTCTGGAAGGCAGATACCCTATGAACCACTTGAAGAGCAACTGAGAGCAGCACCTGATCAAGCCACCACGTCGCTTCTCATTCCTGTTATGCACCGAGTAGTAGACATCTCCGATCAAAGTAGGAATAGGGTTTCTCTGCATGAATAATCTGACAGCATTATGGTCCACAAAGTTCTTCTGATTAGGAAACAGAACTATCCCATAAATGCTCACAGCAATCAGAGCACAAACCGTCTTCCAGTTACCCGCTGCAACATATTCCTTGGCTTTAGCTTCCAAGAAACTCAAGTGGAATCCAGGTAACCTTCCTTTCTCCTTCAAACCCTCCTTGACCATTTCCGGACTCAAATAAAGAGCACGTGAAATCCCAAGGACATCTGGCTCTGCTTTAGTGACATGGAAAGGAATCTGATCTCGGATCTGCATACCCAAGATGCTAGCATAGTCCTCCATCAGAGGTCCCAACAAATAATCAGGAAATACGAAACACCTCAGCCCCGGGTCATAGAACTGAAGAAGAGTATGAATGGCGCTTCTGTCACTGTCACTGAGTCTGAAAACCATCTTCAAGATACTACCGTATGCCTCTCTGAACATCCCCACATGGTCGGGAGTAATCAATGCTATCATCTCCTTCAGCACACCAATCTCAGGATCGAAGAAACTGTAGACAACATCGGGCTTCAAACCGGTCCTCATCTTTGAGCAAAGAAATCTCTCAACCAGGATCTTGATCAAAAATGTCCCTGCATATGGGTAAACATGTGTTAGATGCAATTAATGCAAGATGTAATGATGCTGATGAATGAATGCAATGCGTTGCCATCCTCCCAGCCATCTGATCATCTGCACTGAATCTGGTTTCTGAACTGATCATAACCATCTGAGGAGTATGTAACCATCAATCTGACCCACGGGTTCCGAAATAAACGGAAGACAGATACATCATCATCATCATCGGTCTCTGAGCAGACACTCACAATCATCTGAATCGGCCCGGGGAATCCTGAAATAAACGGATCCCCACTGATAAATCACGGACAGCCCTCCGGCGTCTCGGCAATAGATGATCATAAATCCGACTTATAAATAAGACCCACGGAACAAAAGTCACCATCTGAGCAATGCATCTGAAAGAATCACCCTCCCCTCACAGGTAAATTCTAATCAGGTTATCCTAAGGCGGATAATAGTCTCGACAATCGGGCAAAGATACTCAATGGGTTTGCCCTTTCGGGTGTGCCATTGTAGCTCCCTTAAGATCGTCTAAACCAAAGATCCGGGAAATGACCGGTTACCAGAGTCAATAGTTCAGATGAAGTCGCTCAACCAAAGTGGATACTCCACAGAGGAAGAGTTACCTCAAAGGAACCTCGTCCGGCTTGTAGTACATCACATTGCCAAGCACATGTTCACCTAACATGAAAGAGGCAACATGAGACCACACTAGTCCTAGGTGTATACTCGGGCCTGGGTTTTAGCCCCACTCAGAACACCCACCCCAAACAGAGGAATCACCTGCATGGAAGATGGCAACATGACAGAATGATGCATGCAAATATTTAATGCAAATATATACATTGGTTAGAATAAATAAATGCAATAAATAAAACAAAACAAACAACCTAAACTAATCCTAGAACGCTAGGAAGGACTCGCTTAGGGACGATGGACCAACGTAGGTCTACATCAGGTATTCCCCAGCAGAGTCGCCAGCTGTCGCATCCTGCGAAAAAACAACCGGCGAGCTAAAACAAAAACACACACAGAGCCGCCACTGCGCGTTATTTATCCCAAAATAGGGAAAGGAAACGCTCAGAGAAACCTGGAAAGGAAATGGTCTCGCGACCAAAGAGAAAGGGTAAGGGAGTCGGTTACGCAAGGGGAAGGTATTAGCACCCCTCACGTCCGTCGTACTCGACGGGATCCACGTTCTAAAATAAAGAATAGGTTGCTAAAACATCACACACACACACAGGGAACGCAGGTGGGGTTAAGAGAAGGGAGCTCGATAGGACATCGCATCCTATGCCTACATATCTCGTCTGGAACGAGAATCAGAGCCACTGTAGTTCGGCTTACGCACGCCAAACAACACACGCACACAAACAGGCAAACATGGAGCCTGAATGCCAATCACTGGGCTTACATCAGCATCCGAACCAAACAGGCACAAACAAACAACAACATGCTAAGGAGTCGGGGACTCGATCCTAGCAATTGTCAAACAACACACACAAAAAAGAAAAAAAAGGCGCCCTGAGAGGTCTCGCACGACCTCCTGCCTACATACCTTGTCTGGAACAAGGATCAGGGCGATGTAGTTCCCCTGAACAGGGGAGAAACTCTAGCCAGAAACAAAGGGAGACACACTACCAGGGAGCTGTACTCGAGCCTAGTGTTATCATGCATCATTGCCCTATGTTCAGGTTTCTATCCTACTTGCATAAGCAAGCTAATCCTATCCAGGAAAGAAGCAAGCATACAAGCATACCAACATACATCAAATGAGAACAAGCATCTCAAACAGATATCCACATAGCACACACTATAACCAAACAAGTGGGCTCAATCAATAGGTTTGACTGCCTCAGCAAGTCATCTGTACAGGCTGTGTTTGCTCTTAACCTTGCCATTGAGGGGCTAAGGTGAAGCAGATGAATGGATGAAGTGAGGATGAGACCTCACAGCTCTTATCCCTGACCAGGGAGAGCTTTTGACAAAAGAGCATGGGTCCAGAATGAGGGAACCCTTTTATACTCAAAGACTCTGACACAATTGTGCAACAGCACAGGATCTTGGGCTTGTGTCCCAATGCATCAACACACAGCAGTGTGAGCAGAGGGACGACTCAACAGAATAGTGGGGGATAGATTGCATATCCCTACCTTCCACCAATTGCCTCATAGAGGTCTTTACCTGCTTGGGCACAAAAAGTAAACAACCACAATCATTGCCTCTTAAGGAGGACTTCAGACATTTGCCCGGCCCGGTAACAGGCCCGGTCTCCCAGACTACATGAAGTCAAGAGGACCTACCTCAATTGGTTTACACAACCAAGCAGCAGCAAGCAAGTTCTTAAAAGAACTATAAGCAACTAAATGTACCTGAAAACAATCAAGTATCATCAGTACTCAAACAGACAAACATAAACAGCAAATGTTAATCAGTCAGACTATACAAGTCAATGCACAAACAAGGCAAGCTATAAACTCAAGCCCAAGCTTCACAACCTATAAAACAAAGTTATGTTAGTGTACAAACATCAAACAAACTCAATTGAATTAACTTGATTCAATCTCCTTGAGCATTATGCTTTTTGTCCTGAAAAATCAAGCAAATGTGAGAAACTAGACCACTAGGCCAAGCCTAGGGTCCAAAGGTGAGAAAAAAATCTAAACAGCAAGAAATTCTCAACCAAAATCAAATTAACACAAATAGAAAGCCAAGGCAATTGATCCCATGCTTATATCATTCATTATATTCATTTTATGCACAAAACAAACCAAACTAGGTCAAATGCAACATCCAATGTCCAAACAGAACTATTGCATTCAATTCCATATCAAAACAATTCCAAAAATCCTCAAAGAATTCTCACCTAAACAGGACATATTCAAGGTATAGCATGTCAATTTTCAGCTCAATTGGACAAAAGGAACTATGACAATGAAAATCAAGAAAAACAGACACAAATATTCAAGCCAAACCATAGCATCAACACATGCATTCACTTCAAAAAATCATAAGTCAATGAAAACAATAAAGAAATGAATGGGACCAAAAGCATCATGTCCTATCATGTGCCTATAACCAGTATACCAAATTTCATGTTCATCTAAAACCATATGAGCATTTAACATCAAATTTACAAACATATGTCACATGGACTTGCATAATTGACCAACAGAGATGAAAAATACCAATCAAATTGAAAATACCACATAAAAATCCATAAAAATGTACATAGCATCTCAACATATCAATGATCCATCATGCAAAATTTCAATTTATTCCAACATCTCTAGGTCATGAAAATAAATCCAGAAAATTGACCTAGCTAGGTGTGACACAAATTGTCACACCTAGATTCAAAAATTCATAACTCAATCACCAGGTATCCAAAATTCACAAAATTTACATGTAAATCACCATTGGCATGTCTACAATCACCACAAAAATTTTCAAGCATTTCTTTTAAGGCATAAGAATTTCACAATAGAAATGGCAAAATGTGCACAAAAATGACCTGAGTCAAACATCTCTAAGTCAAACCAATTTTTTACCATGCACAACTTCTAAAAATATGTCCAAAAAAAACTAGAGAGGAAATGGAAGCTACCAAAAAAAACCTCATATTTTTCTGATCATTAAAATATTTTTTATGGATTTTTTAAGGTGTTGGGGATTTTTATAATAATTATTTGGATTTAATTAAATTTCCAATGGCATACTTGTAAATATTGAGACAAGGCGCGGTAAACAGAGAATTTGAAAATTCAAACGAAAAAATGGATCAAACAGCCTATATTTTCCAGAATTTCTTCATCCTTTCCCAGAAACTCAAGAACACGATGAACATCAAACTTTCACAAAAATTCTCATGCGTATAGGCATTGGAACGGTCTCACTCTCAGGAACACGAATATCACCATGATTCATCCTAAATGTTCATATATTTTGTGAATCGAAGGAGTTAGGGTTTGGTGTCATTACTTTGAATCAAGATCTCTCTCAACTCTCTCAATCATTTTACAAACCAATTGCTACATGTTAACCTATGATCAATGGCCTACACAACGCATATGATAATTGGCAAAATCGTGAGACTCGAATTTTGAGTACCTTGATATAGCAGTGATGATTTTGATGCTCTTTGCGCATGGAAGTCAAAAACAGATGAGGAATGATGATGAGGAAGGTGCCTGGAGGTGTTAGGTTCAACTGAGATCACTTCTAGTGGAAGGAATCTTCAAAAGCCATTGATGAACACTCTTTCAACAGCCACGATTCATGAGGATTTGGATGCTCCTTTTCCAAAACAGTTGAGGTAGAAGATGAATAGAGATCAACACAAAAAGAATTTTGCAAAATGCTGAAGAATTGGAAGAGATTCGATGGATTTGGCTTTGATGTGTTCTTGAGGGTTTTGATGAATTTGGAGGGAAATGATTGTGATTTTGGTGAATTGTGATTATTCATCTGAAGTTAGTTAGGATTAAGAATATATACTCCCACTTAAACAAGCCTTAATCACCAAATTAATCAAAATGGAAATGATTAGCAAATTTGTCATTTTCAAGCTAGGGGCAAAAATGTAACTTCACATGCCAGCTCATGACAGCTCAATGCCAGCTCATACAAACCCTAAACACCTGTCATGAGCTGTTGCCACTTGTTTCATGTTCATTGGACATGTATTTTGCATTTTCCACATGTGATGGCTATGTATTCATTTTTTCAAGTTCATTTCAAAACCCAATTCTCAAACCACAAGGCCTTGGCATGTTATGATGATTCCAACAATTTCCAAATGTCAATTGTGAAGTGTTGCAAAAATCCCCATCCAAAAATTCCCATTATTTCTCAAGTTGGACAATTTTGCCCCTGGTTCTTTTAACTGTACAGTTGAAATTTGACTTTTTGCATTGACCATTTTTGAAGAAATCCAATTATGCACCATGAAAGTACATGTCAAATGGAGTTTGTGCATATAAAGAACATCCAATTTGGACACTCCATGTGGAAGTTATGCCCTCCTGATTATGGGTCATTTTTGAAATTCACTGGACCATAACTTGACAACCATACATGGGATTTTCAAGTTCTTGGACTTTTTGGAAAGGTGAGAACAAGATCTACAACTTTCATGTTGAACAAATTTTCATTTGAAGCTTCCTTGGACATGTAATTTTGAGGTCAAAAACTTTCCATTTTTGGAAACTTCTATTACAAGTCACTTTCTATTTTTGGCAGTTTTTGTCCTGACTTGATTTTCTCCATTCTTAAGCTTTGAAATGTCAAATAACACTTTTCCCAACATGAATGAAGTGTATCCAACTCATTTCCACCTCCAAATCCATCAGATCATGTACAGTTGACCACAGTTGACTTTTTTCAACTGATAGATGAATTTGGCCATGCATAGATCCAACTGAGCCCCAATCTTCAGATGAAATGGCTCAAGGGTGATACCCTAGCCTCAATTAGCTCAATACAACCATATAATGAACCCCATAACCATCATAGACCCCATCTCCTGATTATGCCCTGATTGGCCCAGTGCAACTGATTAGGGTTGACCAGTGGTCAAAACCCTAATCTCAAGGAATGTGCTTCAATCACTTGATGACATCCAACCATGATGATGATGATGTATCATTGTAATCAAGATGAATACCCATATCCTTTGAGAATCATGAAACCCCAATTCATAGCCCAATCCTCAGATGGCCAATGATCAGTCAAATGAAACCCTAGGCTTGCACCTTGACTTCTCCATCTTCTGATCAAGACTTGGGAGAATGGCTTGCACAATGTAACCACATGATATGCAATATGCAATGCCTAATGACCTAAAAATGTATGTAATATGTTAATGCTAGTCCCAAGAGAGGAGGGCAAATTTTGAGGTGTTACACCAATAACTTGTGACTGGGGCAGTTAGTGCACGTATCCAGTACATTGGGAAGAGGCAGGCTACGTAGGTACAAGCTCTCTCCATGTTTCAGACATAATCCAGAGGTATTACAATAGTTATTGAGCTTGAAATAAGTGCCTAAGAATCATGTCTAGATGATCTCGTATCCTAGTCCAAAATTCCCACCGCACTCTATATGAGCACTTGGATCAAACATGGCATAAATCATTATCATGCATAAACTATGTCGTTTCACTCAGGCATATCATTCATGAAACCGTGCAAACAAGAGAAGACAAAAATTCAACTATTGACTAACCCAAAGCCCAACCTTTGCTTCGCAAACCACAAAACTCTCAAAACATTACATCCATTCTCAACGGGCAAATTTTTGGATACGTTAGTATTTAATCCTCTTCTACCTTGAATACCTGAAAAGCCTCCACAATTCTTGTATTCATGTTCAAGAAGATTAAATAGGGGCAGCTGTTGTACCCCCAAATTTGCCCTCCCTTTTTTGTTTTTATCTAACCTGTAACTTGAGATCCATCTACACTCATTCATGCCTCATTCATGTGCATCATTCATTCATGGTTAACATTTTCTAAAAAGAATCATAGATTCAAGGTTTATGGCTAATGAAAATCAGGGTCCTGGCTTGAAGATTGTGGCATTACTCATCATGAGGGTTGAAACCCTAATTGATTGATTCTTTGGGACTTTGACTCTTGAAGTTTATATATCTGGGAAACCAAACTCTAGTTCTTGACTATGCTCCTATGGGATCTTGTTGTTTAACCTCTGTGCATTTGGACTTGACTTTTAAACCCTAATGATGGGCCCATGGTTTGAGATTTTGCTTATGGAGCTTTGTGTTTGGTTTGAAACCCTAATCATTGATCTTTGAAGTTCATAAATCATGTTGGCTTGCATTGAGGTCTTGAATACCTTAGTTGTGGTTCATGACATTGGTGTGCTGCTTGTGGTGACTTCTCACTTTGTTTGAGATTCCTTGTTGATACATGGTGTTGAACTTTGACCTACCTGAAACCCTAATTTCTTGTTGTGGCATTAGCATTCCTGGTGTGTGTCCAAGTTTGAAGATTCATCTTATGCATGTGATCCATTATGGATGGTTCATTTGCTTGATTAATATTCATGGTCCTAATTCTTGGATTAAGGTTCATTCAAGGTCATACATGTTCTTTATCTCATTAAGGTTTGTGTGATCCAATTCATTGCATGGCAAGATTGAAGTTCATTGGTTCAAGATCAATTCAGTAGCACAAGTCATTTGGTTGGTATGATTTACAAAGGCATGTATAACTTTGATCTATTACATTTCATTATTGCAGCATTTCCACCTAAGTTGACTTTTGGTCAACTGTTGACTTTTTGTTGAATTAGTTGACTAAAGTCAACGAATCAAGTGGCATTTTTCTAAATCTTGTGTCAAGACACTTAATTTTAGACGTGGTTGATTAGTCACATTAGTGGTTAGAATTAGGACATTTGCATTAAAGTGAAACTTGCTTTGAAAATTGATGCATAGTGTATGAAAAACATGTTTCATTTATTTATACTTGGTACATGTTGGATTGTTTTCATTTGCAAAATATCAAGGTTAAACATCTCATTTCAAACATCGTTACAATTCAAATTTGAAGCATCACATTTCCAACCATCCAATTTCCAATCCCATATAGAAACCTTTTCAACTCAATTATAAACCATTGCACTTTCAATATCAAGATTCCATCATTTCATACAAAAAATTCCATACAATCTTTGATTCCAAAAATCACATTTAATTCCCATTTAAACCATTTGGGGTTCAAAATTCCATTTAACCATTATTTACATTTCAATTACAACATACCCCACACCATCATTCCTATTACATTCAAATACAAATCCAATTCTACATACAAGAAGTCATAATTACATCCAAATTATTTCGCCCCAAATGACTCCAATTCCAAAACAGTCATCATCTTCAATAGATCCCATGAATCCAAACTACCTTCCAATTCCATTCTTCAATTCCATTCTTCAACCCATCTCCATGTGTGCAATCCACCCTACAAGATCATTCACATACATGTTGTTATAAGCAAATGTCATAAGAAAACCAAAACCAATGCATCATCAATAACAATTTTACAAGACCATATACATTGTTCACCAAGCATCACAACTGAAGCATATATCAATATCCCTATTAACTATTTCAAACAAATTTCAAATTAACTTGAATAATTAGCAGCTCACTATTAAACATACGATACATACGTAGCATTTCACGGCAACCCATGGCAAGGAATCCATTAACAAGCATAACATCTCCAATCCTCATAATAGAACTTAGTTCAACATACCATCTAACTAATTCCACCATTTAACAACTTTCCAACCGAATTGCAACAGACCTCCAACCTGAAAAACAGAATTGATACATAACAGAATTAATCTCCAACATCATCATAACTAACTATGAACTGAAAACCAACTCTAACAACCTTCCAAAACTTCCCTCAAAATTCTTCAACTACAAAAACCTCCTCATTCCAACTGAATTGGGTGAACATTCCAAACCAAATCCGCCAACCTCCAACAAATGCTAACTCCTTTAAACCTTCCAACAAAATTTGAACCTCCTAAGACCACCTATAACAGAACGAGCTTTCGGGAATCTTAAAGAACTTGGAACCCTCTCCAACTGTGCAACCAAATTCAACAGAACGATTTTTCCATCCACAACAACCCTCACCATCGCCCTGTTTTCGATCTTTCGAACCTACCTTCAATCCACACTCTAAGGACCTCCCACTTAAATATTTTCTCCACTCTCAACCAACCCTCAATAACCTGCAAACACATAATAAATTCCCTCGCTCACCTTCAACTTTCAACAGATTCAACTCTCCTCCAAATCGAGTTTTGCCACCCAATCAACTTCATGGCCAAAACCACAACAACTCAGAGAAGAAGCCAAACAGAAAATTGAAGAAAAATGAAAACAGAGGTATAATAGAGAAAGAGATGAGAAGAAATTACGGTATATAAATGAAATAGAAAAGAGGTAGTAGAGGAAACTCACAAATTTCTTGAAGAAGATGAAGCTTCACTCTTCGTGAGAGAAGTTGATGCGTTGTTTAACCATGAATCTTATCACGCTTCTAACGTTCGGCTCTTGACCACCACGACGCACGGACACAGAGCATCTTCTTCATCGTCAACCACCACAAAGAATTAAAAGAGGAATTGCGTTCAAGGCGAAACAGAACAGAGAAGAAAGAAGTCGATATATGTCCTTATAGTCGCTCCAAATCTGGTGACTTATCCTTGGTTTCAACATGTGTTTTTCCTTGTCATTCTGGATAATGTCATGAAATTCACGAATGATGAAGCATTTTGTTGTTGGACTGAAACGAAAACGGCGAGCGCAAGTCACAAACGAAGGTGGAAAATGTGCCTCTTATGTTTTCGCGTACGCATCATTGTTGATTCGAGTTGTTGAATGTCATAGTCGATTGGATAGGAAAGCTCTATTTTCGCTCAGGATTTGGAGATGAAGCAGTTGTAGAGGTTTCATGTAGGCACTTGAAAGTTTGTTTCAATGTGACGAAGAACCACGGCGGCGAGATGGGAGACCGTCGTTCCGTCTGTATCGCGGCGATGGAATCGAGCGCCATTGATGTGGGAATTTGAAACCAGTTTGACCTATTTGGGAATTGCTCTTGTGAATCGGTTGGTTTGTTACCAAGATTTGGTCCAAAGGCCCAAACAGGCTTTGGCTCATGTTTACATCTCTTTCTTCATTACCGCACCCCCACCGAGTCCATTCATTCAGGCTTTGGTTTTTTTGTTTGTTGATAAGACTTAGGGCCTAAAGCCCATTTGTTATTCCACTACTGTCCACACCTCCTCTTCCAGGCCAGCACCCCTCAGTCTTGCACAAGGCCCATTTTTCAAGTTTTTTGACATTTACTTCTTTCCCTTTTATTTTCTAATTAGTTTGAGTTAGGATTGAATTAATTTAGGATTAAGTGGATTAAGTGGAGATTTTGAATTTGGTTAGAAGATAATTAGAATGTTAAGGACTTTAGTTCACTAGATGTTAGATTTAATTAGCAATATTAGAGTTTAATTAGGATGTTGAAAGCCTTTAGATATTAGAATTAAATTATAGAATTAGAGTTAATTAGGTTTAAATAGCTATTAGAATCTTAATAGTGATTAGGGTCAACTTTAGGTTAATTAGGAATAATAGACTTTTAGAATTAGAGTTAATTAGAACATTAGCAATAATTAGAATTAGACTAGGTTTTTGAAATATTAACATTTAATTTTAATTAGGTCTAATCAAGTTGGTTTAGGATTTAGGTTTAGTGTTTTAATTGGTTATTTCTTTGTTAAAAAATTTGTTATCAACATTTTAAGAAATGACCATTTTACCCTTTAGGGGTTTATCTTACCATTTTGACCATATAAAGGCATGAACCCTTAGGACTAGAATTTGACATTAGAAGTTTAATCAATTCTTAACAATGGCATGTTCCCTTAGGATTGGTACATAGAATTTTAATCAAGATTTTTGACTAACCATGACATGATCCCTTAGATTAGTTTGATTAATTCTAACCATTAGATTAGGTTCAAACATAGTTTTCCAATCAAATCAAACCCATGATTCAAATTGATCAAAATTAATTTTGATCAATTAAATCCTTTGAACTTGTATAATCCCACGGTCTAATTGAGTGACCAAAAGACCATTGGTCACTTAATAAGACATTTTCTTCTAAGCTGTGGAGCTCGAGGCCTCAAGTTGGATTCTCAATCAAGGCATCCTCAGTCATACCAAGCAGAGGATTATACAAGCACATCAAAGGTGGAAACTGCAAGAGCGTGTTAAATCGAAGCTAGAGTTGTGCGATACGAGCCTTAAACAATGGAGAAGGAATGGGACTGGAGAATTCCTACCCCCATTATGGATATCTTTGGGTATGGGAGAATGACCCAGTGCTCATCGTACTCACCTCTATTCATAGACTTTAGCATAATTATAATCATACGATTGGCAGGTCTCTCTCTCACTACAAAGTAAGGACTACATCAACAACTTATCAATTATGATTCAAGTTGTACGACATAAGCCTTAAGCAATAGAGAAGGAATAGGACTGGAGAATTCCTACCCCCATTCTGAATATCTTTGGGTATGAGACGGATGACCCAACGCTCATCGTATTCGCCTTTATTCATAGACTT
The DNA here is from genome assembly GCF_024323335.1 of Lathyrus oleraceus. Lineage (NCBI taxonomy): Eukaryota > Viridiplantae > Streptophyta > Magnoliopsida > Fabales > Fabaceae > Lathyrus > Lathyrus oleraceus. The sequence continues at coordinate 178,130,955 of NC_066581.1, forward strand.
TAGTGTGATTTGAATCAAACGATTGATAAGGTCTTCATTACAAGAAACAATAAATATTATCATCTCTCCGATTGGAAGTTAGGATGAGAACTACATGCCATGAGCCTTAAGTAGTAAATAAGCAATGAGACTGGAGCTTTCCTACACTTATTTTGGATATCTTTGGGTGTGATACGTTTGCCTCGTTGCTTATTGTATCCACCTTTACTCATAGACTTTAGTGTGATTCTTATCAAATAACTATCAAGTTTATTCCATTCTCTCAATAAATCATCCCCTCTTGCCTCTTTAATCACCTCGCTTTCATCCCTAGTGGGTTGAATTACGAAAGCTTTGATTTCCTTATTGCACTATAAGGATACGTAGGCAGGAGAATTCAGATTCTTCGCGAGCTACCCTATTTATCAATCAATCATTCATTATTCATCAATCATTACCATATTTTTTAGATCAACCATACTTCTCCTTGGACTCTTTGTCTACCCTTTTAGGATAATTTAGCGGCAGTCCACCTCATCAATCGAGAGTTGTTTGGCTCGTACCCAAACGTTTAATTCATTCTCTTCTGGCTAAGATGTTGGTTTTCTCTTCGATTCAGAGTCTATCTCTTCTTGGATCTAAGATATTATTCTTATTTGATCTCGAACTGTTGGTTCCCCATCTAGTGATATACTATTCCTTGTACACAACAATACTTTCTCTTAGGGCCCGATTATACCCTTTTAGGACGATATAACGGCAGTCCGTCTTGTGAATCAAGAGTTGTTTGGCTCGTACCCAGACATTTAATTCATACCCCTTGGCTAAGATGCCCGTTTACTCTTTGATTCCAAGTCTCATCCATTTATGGGTTCCCTTGATACCATTCTGTTGGTACAAGTTATACTTTTCATCATTGTATATCGCTCCCTCTCTCTATTCTCGTGGTTCCAGAAACTATGGTTGCTCTGACTTTCTCATTGCAAGATGAGAATACATGGGCACGAGGATGCGAATCCTTGGCGGGCATACTCCTAATTATCCCTTCTTCCGCCTTAGGGAATCACTCATATCTTTCACTATCCATTATCTACCTTCGATCATAAATCATTCATCCAATGACATAGTATTCATTTGACATCGAAATACACTTTCTTTGGAATATCCATATACACCCCTTTAGGACGCCTAATGAATATCTGCATTTCTACCTAGAGTTGTTTGGCTCGTACCCAGACATTTAATTCCCTCTATAGTATAAATCTCATTTCTTCCAATACACTTTCACCTTTCGGTTTCAAACAACACTTCTTCAGTCACTTGTCACCAAACATTCAATTTTGTGACTTTGGTCACTTTATTCCATTCACCTCCATGATGCATTCATAATCTACCTTCATTCACTCCATGTGATATACCAGTTATCTTTAAGCCAAATACCTTACCTCTTTGTGCTCCTTCTTGCGTCCCCTTGTGAATCAAGAGATGTTTGGGCCATACCCTCAAACACTTATTTCTTTGTCTTTTCGGCATTACCCTATAGCGGAAACCATGCTAGCCCACGTTCTGGTAATAGCCACCTTACTCTTGGGTTCATCTTTTCACCCTCGTTGGAGTTCAAAACATTATTCTTTAGTTTAGACCATACCTTGATCACACTTCTTTTCATCTCCCACCATTAGTTCTTTGAACTACGGAGCTCTGAATTCCTCATTACACTATGAGAATATGTAGGCATGGGGGCCCTAATCCTCACCAAGCACTTTATTTATTTCTCTTCCTTTCCCATTATTTTGCAAGTAATCTTTAGATATAACACCTATTCGAGGGAGAACAATCAAAACGGTTCCCATGGAGTACCATGGATGTTTGGGGTGCTAATACCTTCCCCTTGCATAACCGACTTCCTTACCCAGCATATCTCTTTCCCCAGGGTTTTATCGATGTTTTCCCTTTCCTTTGGGAATAAATAAAGTTCGATGGCGACTTTGTTGTATGTTCTAGCGTGCGATATGTTCGGGTATATTTCCGCTAGCTTCATCATGATATGAAGATTATCCAAGTTTAATGATTAATTTTAATATGTCTTATTAAACTTTGCTTCTTTGATAAATATCAAATTACACTTGCAAAGCCATGTACCATGAGGAAACATTATAGGTCCATTTTGGTCCTCATCATTGAACAAACAAAATTCCTCAACTTCTAAAATTCATAACTTCATCATCCAAACTCCAAATGCTACCAAATTTATGGTCAAATTTAATAGAATTGAAATAGATACAATTATGTAGAAGGATCCAAGTTCATTTGAAGCTGACATTAAAATTTATTTAAGGTGGAAAGAGGGTTTATTTGACTTTTAACTTAGAAAATTTCTAAGTATGTTTGATACCTCCATCTTCAAGGCCAACTTTCTCCATGTCCCAAGCTTCAAATTTAAAAAGTCTCAACATCAAAGTTGTTCCTCATGATGATAGTTTTCCAAAGAGTCCAAGATCACTTCATTTGGATGAATAATGAGGCACTTTCACATGAGTTCTTTCCATGGCTTGATTTAGAAAGTTTTGAACTTCAAACTTTGTACAACTTTGCATGTCCTCATGTGATGACTTTAGTAGATTTCTTGCACATTGGAGTGGATTTCAATTATTGTTTGGGCTTGAACATGCACCCATGCACCAAAGGTTAGTCAATTTTCATTCAAATTTAGAAAGGGGTGGAAATGAATTGCTTGGCCTATAAATTGAAATGCGTTAGCTCATAATTGACAAGGACCTTTGCCTAAGCTTTGTTAGCCATTGTCATAACCTCATAACAGAGAATACCTTGAAGTTTCTTTGAAATTGAGTTTTTGTTAAACTCAAGATTGTGAACAAAAACTCCAAGGATTCATTTCCATTTTCATTCTATTAAACTTATACAATTAAGAGGAAGAGAAACCAAAACGAATTGCATCAAGAGTCAAGCTCAGAAGCTGCTTAAGGTGATTTTTCTCAAACTTTATCTCTTTGATTCTCCATCAATTCTCTAGATTTGGACTCGATTTTGTGATGGCTGAAGTCCTACCAATGAACGAAGTGTTCCTGAGTTATTTTGGACTTGAATCGAAGCAACTCAAGTTGGACACCTTGATTGTCATCTCCATTTTTCTAATTATAGAGTGAGAGATGGAACAATTGGATGTGATATTCGTGATCCTTGCATTTTTCTCTTTAAAATGGTATATGATCCATCAATTTCTGGAAGTTCTTTATCTTTTCAGTCCGGTGAGCCTCACCGGAGAAGATGACCGGAGCTAGGGCTCCGGTGGTGTTGTGGTGTGTCCCTCACCCTTGGATCTCATTCCCATCTTCTAATCTTGACCATTGCTTTTAATTGTCAAGCGTGTACATCCATTGACTTTGGAACTGGTAGAACACGCACTCCTGGTCATCAGATTTGCCACCTCAATTAATGAGGGAGGTCTGATGGATCTTGTTTTTTCTGTTTTATTTTATTTTCTAAATGATTTTTAAATAGCTTTTCTTCCAAAATTCATTATAAATTCATTTTTTATCCAAAAATTATGGGACCAACACCAAAAAACCACAAATATTTTCCTCTTCCCATTTTGTATTTAAAAATAATTTTTGGATTAAGTTTGATATTTTTGGTGAATTTTGTGATTTTTAACTTGTTTTAATTAGTTTTTAATTACTTCTGACTTTTAAAAAATGCCAAAAAAATTAGTCAATGATCCTTTGACTTTGATTGACCTATGATAAATCCCTTGGCCATTTATTTGGTGTTTTGAAAGGGTTTTAGGTTTTTGATCTTTAAAAACTTATTTTCTTCATTTTTTAAAATTGTTTAAAAATAGTTTAATTGATTTAATGCTTTCATGAGCTTTTATATTGACTTTGTGTTGACCTTACTTCTGTTTGACCTTGGTCTTGGTTGAATTTCACTTTGACTTGGTGAATACCATTGGATTTATGGGGTTGATGAAGTTTGAACTTCATCCCTCAAGATGAATTAATGGTATTGATCAAGCGAGGTTCATCCCTTGACCAATTTCGGGATCCTCTTCACCTATTTTATCCATCTTCATCTCATTTCTTCCACAACCATCTCTTGGCCAATGACTTCTCATGGATCATTTGCTAGTTAATTCATCAATGATCTTGTGTCAGATGAATCAACATGAGCTTGATCGAGATATGCACATCCCCTCTTGTTTTTGTGTGTGGTATGATTTAGGAGCTTGGTCTTGATACCTTGTCTCTAGCATGCATTAACACCAACATTATTATTGACCAGCCTCAAATAGTTGTGACTTCTACATAAGTCCAATTACGATTGCTTAACATAGTGCTAAATTTATCCCAAAGGCAGTGGCATTTTTGTAAGTGAGATTGTAAGTCTCCTATTCCTCGTGGTATTGTGTGAAAAAAATTCTCCTTTTCCATTTGTGAGATCTAGTGGCATACTTGTTGATTTTATCCAAGTTAGAGCCCTTCTATTAAATTATGTATAGGTTCATATTTTCATGCTTGTGAGTGGATAGTTGAGTGTTCTCCAAAAAATGACTAAAACATTTTTTCTTCTTTCAGTAACATCTTATTAACTTTACTTTAGTGTCATTTACTTCATGTTTTTATTTCTTGTTATTTACTTTATGCTTTTATTTTAGCATATCATATCATATTTTCTCTTTGCCCACTTGGACCTATTGTTTATGCTTCAGTCATTTTTATTTTGCTCACTTGAGCCATTATATTTGTGCTTGTGATTTTGTTTTCTTTGTGTTTTTAGGATCTTAAAACACTTAATAAAAACAAAAACCCTAAAAAACATATTGGGGGACTGTTGGATCTCTATCTGTGACTTGATTTGGACCTATGGACTTAGAGTAGACAACATCCCTGAGTTGTGGAAGATACTTGGTCAATGCCATTCATCTGACACAAGCTTGAGAGACTCCCTTGGGTTTATCTGATACACTCTTTCTCTTTGTCTAAATTGTTATTTTGATCTTATTGTTATCATTTGATGTTTTCTCTTTAAGTATGTTTCAAGGGATTTTTCATCTGATACACATAAAGGACATTGAAGATTGCTTGCTTAGGAGTGCTTGCTTGGATGTTTGGTTATCTTTATTTGATACCATTGGTCTTCTTATTAATTTCTTGGATGATTATAGCTTTATTTGTTTGCTTGACAATCCAAAGGAAATGGGTTTCTATCTGACATTATTATCTTGTGGATGTGTCCCATAGGTTAGATCTTTTCAACTATAAACTCTTAATCTTGTCTAGGATAGTCCTTTCATCTCCTCCTTCTTCTTTAATTTCAAAATCTCTCTCTCATTTTTAAAACTTCTTTGCTTGTTATTTTTCAACTTAGACTTGTTTTAATGAGTAGAAACCTTGGTTGTATGCCATTGATTTTCAAACTACTTTCTTAATCAAACTTGTAAAAAGACTTAAGCATATTGACTTTATTTTCAAAAAGACCAAAAAGAACTCACAATCTCATATAATCATTTTGGCCACTTTGTTCCTTTTTCCTTTTAAACTTTTCAAAAGAAATCATTTAGATTTAAGTTATCATTAGTTGAGATGTAATTCTCCCATTCCATGATATGTTGAGTGTAAGACTTTCCATTTACTAGGGATTAGTGGCATACTTTTTGATTTAATCCAAGTTTGAGCCCTCCCTCTTAAGTGTAGTAAAGCTCTCATTATCGGTGAATGTTTGGTTGAGTATTCTCCCATTTATAACAAAATATCTCTAAGCTTTTGTTAAAATCAATCCACCCATCTTTTGAAATTTTTACCACAAACTACGCGGTATTGATCCCTCATTTTATGTTGGTACGTAGGCATGAGACCAAAAGTCGTATCAAACACAAAAATGTAAATAATGAATTCTTTTCTCATCCCCTCATTCTATTTTAAAACAAACATCTTTTTCAACCAAAACACTTACACACAAAAAGGGTTCCCTAGGAGTACCTAGGACACTTTGGGTGCTAATACCTTCCCTCTATGTAACCAACCCTCTTACCTGTAATCTCTTATATTTTATTAGTTTTGATTTGAAAACTTCTTATCTTTGGGTTTTGTTCGTACTTTCTCCCTTTTCCTTTGGAAATAATAAAAGTGCGGTGGCGACTCTGGTTTTATTGACGTTGAGTTAACCAATAGCTCAATGGTCATGAATTTACCGCTACATATCACACTTGAGGGTAGGCTCAATTACACTCTTCTGAGTAATGTCATCTGCAACTTTCTTCTTCCTGATTAAGGACACACCCAATTCATCTTCTTCTTCTTCTACCTCAATCTTAGACAACTCCCTCAACTTTTTCTTCTTTAAATGTGCTTCTTAAATGAAGGAAACAAAAGCAACCTTCTTAGGAGACTTTCCACTTCTAGTTTTCGAGGCATCAGTTCAATAGTTGTAATAACTTCTTCAACTTCCTTCTTGATTGATCTCTTCTTAGACGGTTTCTAAACATCCTTCAGAACAACTAAAGTCTTCTGCTTCCTCTTATTAGAAGATTTAAAAACATCAGTAGGCTTGTCAGGAATATCTTCGCATCTGGGTTTTTTCCTTCCTTTAAAGATTGTATGATGAAATTCTTGATTACCTCAGGGTTATCCATATTGGTAATGATATGATAGTCCTCAAGATAATCAGAATTGGTACATCTAACAGATAGGGGAATCTTTGAAGCAGCCATATCACTTTTCTTCATCAGTTTCATGTTAGCCAGAATAGAAGCAGATAAGATATTTCTATAAATCTCCTTTAGATCTCCATTGTCAGCCAAGTTTTTAAGGGCATCAACTAGACGACCTTGAAAGAACAACTCTGACAACAACCTAGCATAAGGCGCATTATTCTTGTGAAGCTTTGTGCTATCATTGATTGCTTCACACAGATGGTTGAAAATGTAAGCTGATAGATTTATCTTGTCTTTATTCTTCAGGTATAAAATGAAGTGTTTGTGATCCCATGAAATCTGATAAGTACTTACTTCTCTGGGAATTAGACAAACAATTAAAATCTTGAACAGAAGCCTAAATACCTTCTTCATGTTCTTGACCTTTCCAAATTCAGAAGAATATATATTTCCTGTATTCTCAAACAAACACCACATGATCACATCTGCTTTAGGATTGTTGTCTTTGGTGCCCACAACAAATCTACTAGAGTTTGGTGAACACACGAGTTTAGAAATAGTTTTCTGAGTAATGACAATATCAACACTCATTACATCATATCTTATTTCAACCTCTTCAAACTTCTTCAAGACTACTTCTTTTCTTGTCTTCCCCTTCAAGGAATTGTCCTATGAATATCCTTGAAATTGCTAATGCCTCAGGAGCCCTGGCTGAGAAGATGTCAGATGAAAAACTAGTGAGGAAAATACTCAGGTCACTTCCTAAGAGATTTTCCATGAAAGTGACAGCCATAGAAGAGTATCAAGACATTTGCAATATGAGAGTGGATGAGCTAATTGGATCCCTCCAAACATTTGAGTTGGGAATGTGTGATGGATCCGAAAAGAAAGTCAAAAGCATAACCTTCTTGTCAAACACTAAAGAGAATGAGGAAGAAAATGGTCAAGATACTGATGAATATCTGGCAAATGATATAGCATTACTGGGAAGACAATTCAACAAACTTCTGAAAAAGATGGATGTAAGGTTTAAGTCTAATGTCAAGAACATCTCATCTGACATCAGTAGGTCCAATAATGCTGGAAGAAGAACAATATCTGATGAAAAGTCCAAAGAAGGAAAAGGAGTTCAGTGCCATGAATGTGATGGGTATGGACACATTAGAGCTGAATGTGGGACCTACCTCAAGAAACAGAAGAAGAGTCTTGCTACTACTTGGTCTGATGAAAGTGAAACAGAAGGAGAGTTTGCAAATCTTGTGACTGCCTTGACTGGAAGATGGGGTTCTGATGAAGACTCAAGTGATGATGAAGTAACCTTTGATGAGTTAGCCACTACCTACAGAAAGTTGTGTCACAGAAGTGAAGAAGTGTGTCAACAAGTGGAAAGTCAGAAGAAAGTGATAACACAACTGGAGAATGAGAAGACAGAACACCTGGAAACCATCTCTAAGTTGAAGACTGAAACAGTGTTCTTGAACTCCAAACTGGATGAGATGACAAAGTATGTCAGAATGCTAAACAATGGATCTGACACCCTAGACAAAATTCTTCAGACTGGAAAAATGGCAGGAGACAAGTCTGGCCTTGGGTTCAATGAATCCAAACCTGAGTGTAGTCACACTGGTAGCAAACCAAAGATGTCACAACATCATAAGGAAAGACAACATAAAGGAAAACACCAAAGATGGAGATGTCATTACTGTGGAAAATTTGGCCACATAAAACCATTCTGCTATAAGTTGTATGGTTATCCTAGTCTTTCTCATCATCAACCTAGACCCAAACATCACATCCCTGTCAACAGAAAACAATGGGTTCCTAAGACTGGTGTTACTAACCTGATAGCTCACACTTCCTTTAGAGTTTCAGCCAAAGAAGACTAGTATTTTGACAGTGGATGCTCCAGACACATGACTAGAAGCAAAAGCTTGCTAATTGATCTTCATCCTCATGCCACCAGATATGTAACCTTTGGTGATGGAGCAAAGGGGGAAATAAAGGGGATTGGAAAGTTAAACTGCCCTGGAGTCCCTAACCTTGACAATGTCCTACTTGTTAAAGGACTGACTGCAAACCTAATCAGCATCAGTCAACTATGTGACCAAGGTATAAATATAAACTTCACAAAAACTGAATGTCAGATTACTAATAAAGAAAATGAAGTAATCATGAAAGGAGTCAGGTCTAAAGACAACTGCTATATGTGGAGTTCTCAAGAAACTGGTTGTTCATCAATGTGTAGTCTAGCCAAAGAAGAAGAAGTGAAGATATGGCATCAAAAATTGGGCCATCTGCATCTTAAAGGAATGAAGAGGATTATATATGTCGAAGCTGTTAGAGGAATCCCAAACTTCAAGAGTGATGAAGGAATATTTTTAGACTACTCAACAAACAGCAGAGCATTTAGAGTCTTTAATTCCAGAACAAAAGTAATGATGGAATCTATCAATGTTGTGGTTGATGATCAACAGACTGATATCACAGATGATTTTGAGACATCTCAAAATGATGCCACAGTTGATTTCCCAGATAAAAGTAATGAGAGTGAACTCACTCAAGTTGAACCTGAAGCTGACAAAATTAATAAGGGACCCTCTATCAGAATTCAGAAGGATCATCCTAAAGATCTCATTATAGGAGACCCAAATAAAGGGGTCACAACTAGATCAAGGGAAGTGATCTCACATGGCTGTTTTGTGTCCAAGATTGAGTCTAGGAATGTCAAGGAAGCCTTGACTGATGAATTCTTGATCAATGCCATGCAGGAAGAATTAGGCCAATTCAAGAGAAATGAAGTATGGGAATTGGTTCCAAGACCTAAAGGAATAAATGTTATTGGAACAAAGTGGGTTTATAAGAATAAATCTGATGAACAAGGGGTGGTTACTAAAACTAAAGCAAGATTAGTAGCACAAGGATACACTAAAATTGAAGGAGTTGACTTTGATGAAACATTTGCCCTTGTACCTCGTCTTGAGTCCATTAGACTATTGCTTGGAGTGGCATGTATTCTGAAGTTTAAATTGTTCCAAATGGATGTAAAAAGTGCCTTCTTGAATGGTTACTTAAATGAGGAAGTGTATGTTGAACAACCTAAAGGGTTTACAGATCCAAATCTTCCAAAGCATGTGTATAAGTTGAGGAAAGCCCTTTATGGTTTGAAACAAGCTCCTAGGGCTTGGTATGATAGACTCACAGTGTTTCTCATTAACAATGGATACAGGAAGGGAGGCATTGACAAGACCTTATTTGTTAAGAATGAAGGAGGAAAACTCATGGTGGCTCAAATATATGTGGATGATATTGTGTTTGGTGGGATGTCAGATCAGATGGTCGAACATTTTATTAAACAAATGCAGTCTGAATTTGAAATAAGCCTTGTTGGAGAGCTGACCTATTTTCTTGAGCTATAAGTCAAGCAGATGGAAGATTCCATCTTTCTATCTCAAAGCAAATATGCCAAAAACATTGTTAAGAAGTTTGGCATGGAGAATGCAAGTCATAAAAGGACACTTGCTCCTACTCATCTGAAAGTCTCTAAAGATGAAAATGGTGTTAGTGTAGATCAAAGTCTCTATAGAAGCATGATAGGGAGTCTGCTATATCTCACAGCAAGCAGACCTGACATTGCTTTTGATGTAGGTGTTTGTGCTAGATATCCAGTTGAACCAAAAGTCAGCCACATAAACCAAGTGAAAAGGATACTGAAATATGTCAATGGCACCAGTGACTATGGGATGTTGTACACTCATGGATCTGGATCTATGCTGACTGGATACTATGATGTTGACTGGGCTGGAAGTGCTGATGATAGGAAAAGCACATCAGGAGGATGTTTCTTCTTGGGGAACAACATAATATCATGGTTTATTAAGAACCAAATTGTGTGTCTCTGTCCACTACTGAAGTTGAATACATAGCAGCTGAAAGTAGTTATTCTTAACTGGTTTGGATGAAACAGATGTTGACTGAATACAATGTCACACAAGATGTCATGACATTGTATTGTGACAACCTGAGTGCTATAAATATTTCTAAGAATCCTATTCAACACAGCAGGACAAAACATATTGATATTCGTCATCATTTTATTAGAGAACTAGTGGAAGAGAAAATCATAGCCCTGGAGCATGTTGCTACTGAAATGCAGTTAGCTGATATATTTACAAAGACTTTGGATAATCAATTTGAATGTCTAAGAGGGAAATTAGGGATTTGTATCTATGAGAATTTATAGCAATTAATTTGGAATGGAAAAGGTAATAAAAATATTGTCTGCCCACTTAAAAGAAAGTGCTCCATTTATGGTAAATCATCACCTAGTATTGGAACTTCCATCCATAGCCTTTTCACACGCAACCTCTACTCAAACATTTCCACCTTCCTTCAACTTCATCAACCTTCTCTGCTAGGGCAACATAACCTTTTTCACAAGAACAACAAGATGTCACAACATCCTTCACCATCTGGTTCTAAAACTACCAATCCTACGCACAAAGCTAGAACGCCCTCTATGGACTTTCTTAATGAAGACATTTTGGACGTGATTCCTCTATCTGTCATTCCAGGTGACGCTCCTGGTTCATCCTCCACTACATGCCCTACTCAAGGTAACAGTTCCAATATCCCCTCCAGCTCTACTTATACTCTTAGCTCTAAGGACGACATGCATCACACTGATCGTGTCATTAGAAATATTGTCACAAGGATCCTCAATGAGGGACACTCTATAAAGGGAGTTTCTACTGCTCTATCAAGAAGGGGCCCCTTTTCCTGAGGTTGGACCTCACAATGAGAAGGAGGATGATTCCTCTAGGTCTGAAAAAGATATAGCCACTGAAGGATTATGCGCTTTAGGGCAAACTTTGTCTAGTAAGAAATTTTTGGCATCTGTCAATGCTTCACAATCTAAGAAGCATAATTCTACAAAGAAGGTGATTGACCTGGAAGATGAGAGCTCGGATGATGAAGATGATAGCTTGCTTCATCACTTGAAGCCTAGTGTGGCTAAGAGGATGAAGACCAGAAAGGGTAGGCCTATGGTTGAAAGGATGATAGCCAAAACTGCTAAGAAGGCTACTGCTGTAGGCCCATCAAAGTCTTTGAGTAAAGTGGAGGTGAAGAAGAGAAAAGTAAGAGAAAGTTATAACTCAGATGAAGATGTTGAAGAAGATGTCCCTGACATCTCTCCTGTCAAAAGGATAACTATTAGGAAATCCCCTGCAAAAGTTATTGTTGTACACTTGGATAATATTTCCTTCCATCTTGAAGATGGAGCAGCAAAATGGAAGTTTGTAATCCAAAGAAGAGTGGTTGTGGAAAGAAAACTGGACAAGGATGCTATGGAGGTTAAAGAGGTCATGGACCTGATTAAAACTGATGGACTAATGAAAAGTGTTGTTGGGTTAACTCAGTGTTATGAAGGACTGGTGAAAGAATTTGTAGTGAACATCCCTGAGGACATTGCTGATAAAAAATAGCAAAGAGTTTTGTAAGGTGTTTGTTAGAGGGAAGTGTATCGATTTTTCTCCAACTGTGATTAATAAGTTTCTAGGAAGAGGAACAGAAGGTGCATGTGAACTAGAAGCCACAGACAATGAGGTATGTAGGGAAATAAATGCTAGACAGGTCAAGGAGTGGCCTAGCAAGAAGTGTAATACCCCAAAATTTACTCTTCATTTTTCTTGGAAGCTTGGGATTATGTGTCTTACATTTCATTAGCATCATACTGAAAGAAGCTTTGGAGGCTCTGATTGAAAGCTTAGATCAATGTGATAGAGTTAATGTTGGACAAGTGTAATACCCCAAAATTTACCCTTCATTTTTCTTGGAAGCTTGGGATTATGTGTCTTACATTTCATTAGCATCATATTAGGTCATACTCATTGCATACTGCATTAGTAACTTGGAAATCAGGGTTTGATTGATCACTCCTTATCAGAAGGAGCCCACACAAAGCAAGACTGAGAGTTGAACTTCATTCTCCACATATACAAGTCTCAAGGTGGTCCAGGTATCTTATGGTGGTCTACAGTTCATCAATGGAGGATTCAGAGCTCCCAGAGTGTGCATCTGGATTTAATCAGAAATTAGGGTTTCATGGCTATCTGCAACAGGCAATGTTTGATTGGAAGTGCAGGAGCTCATTAATGTCATGATTATAGAGACATCTTGGCCTAAGAAGATCCACAATTATCTCAGAAAGATCCATTGGCAATCAGTGCAATCAGTTCCTGATCATTTTGCCCTAAAACTAGGGTTTGGTATAAAATCGGTTTATTTCTGATTCCTTGGGTGAAACTCTTTTCCATGGCCCTCCATATGTCTACAAGGGTCTACATACAAAAAATCAGCTCTTTATTTGAGCTAGAAGTGCTTCAATTGATCAATGGAATCGGGAATCAGACAGTTTGGGAAAAGTCAACTGTGGGGCCAGAAAAGTCAACTTCTGACATTTTGAAAGTGGAATCTCAATATTCATGCCTAAGGGAGCCTACATGTGAAATTTGATCAAGGTTGGATCATGGATTCATCATTTAATCGGGAGTTTGAAAAGTTACTAAATTTGGAAATAGTTGACTTTCCATTTAGGGCAAGTTTTTATGGTTATTGCACCCACTTTAAGCCCATTTTCCATCAAGATGCAAGCTCCATTTGAAAATTTCTCCAACATGAAACTTGTTCCTCTTGTTCCAAGTTTTCTAGAAATATAAAGTTTGTTTCATTTGGATTAAAATTGAGAAAGTTATGCTTGGTCAAAGTGAGACATTATTTTAGGACACTTAGAAAATTTTCTAAGTCCAAAATCTTCAAGATTTGTCAAGACTTATGGGCCAGATTTCTTGCACTTAAAGGCATCTTTTGAAAATACTTTCTTCATGACAATTGTACCTTGATATGTCCTCTTTCACATCCTTTTGGAATCATCTCATTTGGATCATTGGTTTGAAAGATACACTCATCTAAAGTTGGCCTCGTGGACTGAATTTTTTGGCAACATTTAGGCCAAACTGGCCCAACCATTCTGCAGTTGTGAGACCTGCACTTTATGGCCATTTTTCACCTCTTTGCACTCATCATTTCAAATTGTGTTCAACATGAAATATGTTAAGCTCCATACCCTCTTTCTACTGTTTGCATTGCCTTGCCATTTGGTTACATACTCATCAAGATACAAGGTCTTAAAATCACCCTGTTGAGCTGTTTTCTTGCCAGACCAAGCCAAACCCGTCAGACCACAAAAACGACCAGCCACATGCTTTTCCTCATTTGGTCATGCACTTTTATGTTCACTCACTTAAGTTTTGCCACATTGAGAATTTGCTCATAACACCTCACTTTTGCACCTTTTATTCATGAACCAAACCAAGCATTGCAAGCCCATTAGCACACATTAAACCCTACATATATAAGCTTCTAAAACCCTAACTTGAAGGGTAGTGGCTGCAGAACTTTAGGACAAGGCAAGCAAAGGCAAGCTTGGTTTTCATTTCATTTTGCATTCCTCTTCCATTTTCACAAGTTCTTGAAGTTTCAAAGCATCAAGAGCATTATTCCTCTTCTATCTTCTCCACCACTAAGAAGTAGTGGACTGTTTTCCACTAGGTAAGCATCCTTTGACTTGTTCATTACTGTTTTGCTATGCTTGCCATGTTTGTTCATCATGTTGTTCATGCCATTGTCATACTTATTCATGCCTTTACCATGCTTACTTTTCCATTATGTCATGCTTGTTCCATGCTCTTTTTTCATGTTAATGTTATGTTGTGCATGCTTGTAAAGCCCTCACCATGAGGCATTGTTTTAAGCTTGAAGTTATGTTGTTGTTTTCTGGCGGTATCCGTGTGCATATTACTCCCATGTTGTTCACTTTTCTCTATGTTAAAGCCATCATTTTTAATGAATCAAAGCACCATTTTGTTCTATTCATTTCGAACTTAAACTTTGCTTTTTATATCATCTCATTTGGAGCACCATAACATGAGATATTTTGGTTGGAAGTTGGAGAAAATCTGTTCGCGTTTTCATGTGTTTCACTATGCATGGCATTAGGGCTTTCCTTGGCTTGTGAGGAGTTGAAACGTGTCACTGCCTAAGCCGCTGGATCACGCGCTTGTTTTCTTATCCTAACCGCCCATTGCCTGTTTTGTCCTTTAGTGGCTTTTAATGAAAGTTGACCGGTTGAGCAATGGTCACATGGTTTTTTTTAATAAAATGTTACATTTTATTTATGTCACGCTGGAACACTTGGACCGGACTGGGCTTGGCTTCACGCGTTATCTGCACCCCCCTGCATTCGTGACCCATTACCAAATCCATTCATTTTCATTTTTTATTTTGTTACTCTTATTTTATTTTGCTGTTTTTGTTTTTAATTCATAAAAATATTTTATTTATTCATAAAAATACCAAAAAATACTTTTCACATTTCTTAATGTTTTATTTAATTTATTTAATTTTTATTTTCATATTTTATTTAATATCAATATTTTATTTTAATTATTTGTTTCAAATAGTCCATTTTAACACACATATTTTTATTAATTTTATTTTTATAGCTTAAAGTTATTTTTAACTTCTGATTTTTGGGATGAGGGTTGACAAATGTCTCATGGTCAACCTGGCCTTTTCTTGGAATTTTATTTCCCATTTTTAATTTATTTTGGATTTATTTTTGACCTAGTTTGCTTGGTTGACTTTTCATTTGACTTCTTTTTATTTCAATTAATTTATACACTAATTCACATTATTTTTAAAATCTTTTTGGGGGATGATGATGTCCTGACCCCACCTCATTTAATTTAATTTTTCATGATTTATTGGATTAATTTACTATTTGTTTGATATTTTTTAATTTGACTTGACTTTATAGTTGACTTTTCTATGATTGATGTTTGACTTAGGGATTGCTTATGGCAATTGAAGAGATCTTTTGATCCTCACTTGTTCATCTCATATGCCATGTATTAGAGGCTTTTCATCTTGATTTTATTTGATCCTTGCATCATTTCCCGATTAAATTATTCAGTGATCCTTTGTGTGCATAGTTTCACCTATCTGATTCATCTGATATTTTTTATACTTGTTTCTTTCATCCATGCTTCTATTGTTTGATTGTTTAACATGTTTATACTTCTCATGCATTGTCTAATGCTTCATTATATCATTATTTGATTCTTTGATTCAATTACATACCTGTTTATATCTGATCTGTTTGATTAGTTGTTGCCTACTTGTATGATGTATGAGGCATATATTTTTTATTGTTTGATTGCCATGAACAATCCTCATTCATAACAAATGTACCCCTCTCCCATGAAGTGTATAATGTTTACTCTTTCATTCTTTATTCATCTGTTAATACAAGAAATAAAATGAACATACGATAACCATTTCAAAACAAGATCAAAACCCTGATCCAACATCGAGTAATTATTTTCAAAACTTAACAGAACCAGCACGTAGTCATCCATCCTTTTGTAAGTCGATTGCTTCATGCATCGCCATTTCTCTTGTAAGTCGATTGCTTCATGCATTGCCATCTACCACCTGTAAGTCGATTGCTTCATGCATTGCCATCTACCACCTGTAAGTCGATTGCTTCATGCATCGCCATCTACCCTTATCCCTGGTTCCTCTCCTTGCTCCATTCGTCGATTCCTGTTCCGTTTAGGTAGCACACATTAGGTAGAACCCTTTGTATGATAACATAGGTAGCATTCCCTTATTCTTTTGTATGATAACATAGGTAGAATTCCCTTATTCTTTTGTACGATAACATAGGTAGAATTCCCTTATATTCTTTGCATGCTAACATTAGGTAGATGTTCTGATCGCGACTTAATGAGTCGAATTTGGGGTACAAACTGCAAGTGCACAGTTCTATCGCGTAGTTTTAAAAGATATCGATCCCACAGGGACTTATGAATCGATATACCGTTTTCTAAGGTTACTTCGTAAAGCTAAGGCGGATAATACTTTGATTGTTTGGGGGAAAAATTAAAACTAAAATAAGATCTAAATTAAATATCAAATAAACGGATATCGGTATGTAGTTCGTCGTAATTAGGGAATCAATTCTTCGTTGGTTTCTTGGTTTTAAAATAAATCTTTTCAGTAGACACTATTGATTAAAAGCCTTTTCTCAAACTCTCGCTCTGTTGAATAAACTATGATTTTATATTAACGTAGCTGTCACTTATTAGTTAAGTCCAAAATCACTTTTTGAAAACAATAGAATCCGTAGAAACTCTTTTTAAGAAAACACTAATCGTTTAAACACCCTTGTCTCAAACTCTCGCTCTATTGACTTAGGTTATACAATTAAATTCAAATGCTTAACTCTCGTCCTCACATTCAACCTTTAAAAATACTTTTTGAAAAAGATTAGAATTTAATTAACTCTAAAAATTTGCTCTCGCCCTGATCTAGAATTAATGTCCAATTTACACTGTCCAGTTAAAAACTCAAACTCTCGTTCTATTGATTTTAACTTCTTTATGTCTTTTACTTTCGTACAAAACCTTGTTATTAAACCTGGAAATTGAGACCGTAAAAAGAGTGATTTTATTTTTAAATGTAATTAAACCAACTTATTTTTTATTCCTTCATTCCGCTTACTTTACATACCGATACCTAAATAAATTAGCCAGACATACTAAACAGATCTAAATAATCAGCATGCATAAATAATTCCATCTCAGGAAAATAACATAAATAAACAGTAAAATAAAGCATATATAAATTCAAACTATAATTAAAGAACCTGAGTAATTAAATAGCAGTCTTGAACACTCCACCACAGACCGGTTGGATTTTTCTTGAATTCTTCAATCGGACAGGAAAATAAAATTGAAGGAATAAAAAAAATCTAGGGTCTAACGTAAGGTTAGATCTAGTGAAAGGTACACAATAGTTTCCGGTGTAGAAACTATTGTGCGAAAAAGAATTAATTAAGTGCTGAAAGCTTAACTGGAAAAGAAACTAAAAATAAAAACTGCAATTAAAAAGCAAAAACAGTAAAGGAAAAATAATGATATGCTCGCACGGCTGGAAGAAGAAAATTGAATTAAGTGGCTAAAAACGGCGAAGAAGAGTCTCGTAGGGTTTGCCAAAAATTACTATTTATATTGGTCACTTGTTGGAATTGTTTCCAAAGGTCTTCCGCGTAAAGGGTCTTCACGTTGCAAATGGTCAAGCGTAACAATAGGCCTCAACGTCTTTGTTGCGCTTCTGAAGCCAAAAATATAGGAGAATGGTGTGATGTCCGTCACACCATGTGTTACGCTCGTAACACAAGTGGGCAAAGCGTGACGCTCGTCATAGCCTGTGTGACGCTCGTCACAGGCGCAGCGCCTGTGCTTTTGGGCTGGGCTTTGGCTTTTGATATTTGCTTCTTTTCATTCCTTTTGGCACCTCCTTTTCTTCCTTTTTCACTTGTGCTTCAAATAAACTACCTGAGATAAATAGAAAGAAAATACCGAGTAATATCGAATAAAATGAAATAAATTGAAGTAAATAATAATATAATTTAATTAAATTGAGTCCTAGAATGTGATATTATTTCATGTTATCAAACTCCCCCATACTTAGATCTTTGCTTGTCCTCAAGCAAAATACAGTATAGAACTTGTTTTTAAAATTTTAGCCAAATGAAATTTCAAAACACACATCAATTCGTACTAGGTTGCAAGTAGATTTCGTTTTGAAGTATCTTGAGTCTAATCTCGACAGCAAGGACTACCGTTACCACATCAGATAATCTCACCTCATGCAAACCAGTTCGAGTCATGCTATTATAGCTAGCCTGGTTCTTTTACTCTTATCTCACCCGTTTTCATTCTAGCGAAATCACATTAAGCCCTTTATCGTTTCGCGCACATAGTGGAGTGGTCGGTTAGTGATTCTGATCCCCTTTTTAGCTTGAAGCTCTGGTACATGAGTCAGATAACTTCGTTACTTAGTCCATTGCGAATTGCGGGGGATCGGACCGTAGTCCGCCCTACCAAGTTCAGTACCAGATACCTGCTGAACCAACTCATAATGGATCTTTCGTATTATGTTTTTGTATGATCTGCAACCTTTAGATTAAATGATCTGGTAAGGATCACCTAACTTAGTTAGTGCATTTCCTGCTATATATATATATATATATATATATATATATATATATATATATTATATATATATATATATATATATATATATATATATATATATATATATTATTTATTTATTTTGGGAATCATTCACTTATATTCATCGGCCCTCCACGTAGTTTGCTATTAAGATGGTGATGACTTCTTGTATAAATTGCTCGGGGTTACTATAGAGTTAAAAATCCAGGGACTTGTATAACAGTTGCCTATCTGATCTAACATGTTGAGGTTTGTTTAGAGTGTTGGGGCGGTAATAGTTTTTGTCTTAATTTGTCTCAAGTTCGATAAAATAAGCAACCTTTATACTTACTGAGTGTGTTGAATTTTTGTTATGGCTCATGAAAATTTTTGAGGGAATAGATAATAGAAAATTTTCACACTAGGGACTTAACTTAAAATATATTATAAGAATTTTTTTTTATATATAAGGGAAATAACAATGAAAAGAAAGATACATACTTGAAGAAGAAAAAAAGGAAAGAGGATAGAAAGAACACGGTTTTCCCCCCCATACTTAAATGAAACATTGTCCCCAATGTTTTAAGGAAATCAAAAGAAATACAAAAAGAAAAGGAAAAGGAAACGAAAGTCAATGCGGCCTTCCGCCTCTTGTTCTTGGACCTGGTGATCGTTGACGTACTTCTAAGTCGTCGAACCTGCTGAGCAACTCAGTGAACCGCTGATCGGTTATAGCATTCCTCGCTTCCTGTTGTTGTTGCATTTGGCGCATCATTTGCATCATTTCGAGATTCTGCGCTTGCATACCATCAATAGCATCCATGATGTCGTCGTTGGTTGCAGGTCTTCTTCGTCGACGACGTCGTGAGGATGGGCCAGCTGCATTATCGGAAGGGTTGAGCGGGACTGATTGCTGTGCAGGAGCATGATCACCTAGCTCCATTTCTTCGAACTCGTCTGTAGACGGGTTTGCGTGTGAAGACTCGGTAGCTTCGGGAGCGTTTAGATCATAGAGGTGGCGGTTGGGGTTGGTGACATCTGTTAGGGCAATGTTGGGTAGAACAACGCTTGGGACTTCCTGGCTGTTCACCATAAGGTAATACCCTCCGCCTACTCTGTTCTTAATTAGGCGGCTGGACCGACAGTAGCTTATATCCATAAATAGGGGAGGTAAAGATTCTAAAGTTTGGAGTCGGTCCCCTAGGTTTAAGCCAAGTGCTATGGTGGTGATTAATCCACCAATTACAAAAGGTTGACGGCCTCTAGCACATAAGGAGCGGATATGATGAAATAGGAAGGATGCGGCGTTTACCTTAGTATCCGGTTCGAAGACGCATTCGAGGAAGAATAATTCCTTTGCGTTGACTTTGTTGTTGTTCGGTCTTCCAAAAACTGTGTTTTGCAGGATGCGGATAAAGTACCGGATAGTTGGGTTATGTATATGGGAAACAAGGAGCTCTTCCCAGTTGTTGGCATCTACACCGGATATTTTCCTAAAGAGGTCGAAGGCGTGTATGTTCCACTGGGAATTCGGAGGGATTCTCGGGTGGACTTGACCTTCTACAGGGAACTGTAGCATGGTGCTCAATTGGTTTTGGGATAAGGAGTATTCAGTGTTGAACATACGGAAGGTTGCGGTACCGGTTAAGTACTCGTCTTCACCGGTGGGAGTGTTGTACGCATATGAACTTAAAAATTCTAAGGTTAGGGAGGGGTAGGTAGGTTGATTATGCGTGCATAGAAAGGTTAAATCAGCAAGATGGAGCATCCATTCTATATCTTGAAGTAATCCTAATTCTTGTAAACAAGTTAGATCAAGATACCTGGTAGAGGTGACACCTCGTTGTTGGAAACGCTCGAACTGCTCCCTTTGATAATTATCATCTTCGGATCGGAAGATGATATTTCCGAAAGCTTGGTTGCCCGCCATATCGATAAGTGGTTTGAAAGAGGTAATTAGGGGAGAAGGGAAATGAAATTGATTTTAGAGAATGATTTGTGGTGTATGAAGAAACGTATGGTGGGTATTTATAGGAAAAAAATTTGGAAGTTGGAAAGGGAATGGTTGAAAAGTAAATAAATGTGGGTTAATGTGAATAAATGGGGAAGGTAAAAAGGTGAAATGGTGTAACGGTCGTCTCTCCAACGGCTTGTAACGTTCACCTAGTCTGAAGGTGTTACGCTCGTGACAGGGGCGTTACGGGCGTCACAAGTACTTGGTGTGACGACCGTGATGGCGTGTGTGACGCTCGTCACACAGTCATCTTGGCACGGGTTACTGGTTGCGTTCTTCATAATAATTATAGTGATTTATTTTTATTATTTTGTTTTGCTTCAGATTATTTTATTTGGCTATTGTGATACTTTAAATTGTCTTGCATGCTATTCTACTTTCCATAATATATATATATATATATATATATATATATATATATATATATATATATATATATATATATATATCTTTAATAAGTTATGTAGGTAGCATACAGTAGAGAGCATTATTGATAGATATTGCATAATTCATAGTAAAGTAAAATAAATCAATAGCTTCATAAAATAATCATAATGTAACATTGGAGGAGAAAAAAAAAAGCGAAAGAGAAACAAATACGAACATAATTTGAAATAACATTAATGAATAATCTAACTTAAAACTAAATAACTAAGAAAAACAACTTCTATCCATCTGCACGATCTTTGGCCGGAGGAGCAAAGGAGTTAACACGGTTTAGCAACTCGTGGAACTGATTTGTCATACTGTTCATGTATCCCAGAAATTCTTGTCCCATGTTAGCTAACTCTTCTCTGAGGGCGTCTTGTTCTGACATCAAAGCTTGAATGGTGGTGTTATAATCAGCTCCGGGCATATGATGTCTAAGATCGGGTATCGCCGATTCTTCGGTCGGGGCAGGTTGAGGAGGAGGATCAATATCATAATAACCAGATGGTGTCTGAGGGTCAGATTCAGCATAAGGAATCTGGTCATCACAAATCTCATAGTCCTGGATGGATTCAGTAGATCTAGCTGGAGAGGGTGTTGCGTTCAGATTGTAGAGTCAGTTATTGCGATTATGAACACTAGTCCTAGGACTGGGCAAGGTGAATAGGCAAAGAACTTGGTTATTAATTATAGGCTCAAACTCGTCAGACCCTAGGTTTGCTATAAACATAATGTTGAAGAGGAAGGGTATACTCATAATAGTAATGCCACAAAAAGGGCTTAAGTCAAGCATAGGCTGACGTAATCCGATAGCATTACCAATCATGGTTATCAAACCGCCTATTTGAATTGGTGCTCGTTCGTCTTGGATAAGGTGGTCTAAATTTGTCAACATAAAAGTGGCACCGTTTACTGGGCGGTTCTGGGAAGCACAAAATATGATAAAGAGTTCATCACGTGAAACTGTGGTACTGGTTGGCTTCTTCCCAAATAAGGTGTGGGTCAGGATCTTATGGAAATAGCGAAAGGTCGGGTTATGTATGTTTCCAGAGAGAAACTCATGTTCCTCGGGATCGTCATTTCCAGTCAAGCTTCCCCAAAAGTGTTCAAGTTCTCTATATTCAAAAAGTTCTTCTTGGCTCACTGTGAATGTGTCAAAAGAGGTAGGGAAACCTAAAAGGTTGGTAAAGTCTTGAATATTAAATTGGTACTCCATGTTAAACATTCTGAACTGGATGAAACCTCTGCTTATTCCTTTTCCATGGTTGGGTAGATAGATCAGGGAACTAAGGAATTCTAGTGTTAGTCTCCGGTAAGTGACGAAATGTCTACGGATAGGAGAGGTTTCCCACCCAATCTGACTCAACAAATACAGGACACTTTGTCTTAGTCCAAGGGCAGTCATTGCCCAGTCATCAGCATACAGGCTAGGTAGCATCTCTCTCGTGGCTAGTTCCTCAAACTTTTGTTTCTGAGCTTTCCCTCTGAATTTGATACCCATACAATCAATTTGTCCCATCAGGTTAATGTTAGCTAGAGAAAAGAAAAACAATAGTTTTAGTCAGGGTTTGGCCAAATGCTGAAAGAAGAAGGAAAAAAAAAGTTTTTTTTTAATAAATTAAAATAAACTAAGAAAAATACTAAATAAAATTTAAAAGAATAATTAAGGAAGAAATGAAAATATAAATATTGGTGGGTTGTCTCCCACTAAGCGCTTTGTTTAATGTCGCAAGCTCGACATAAAAACTATCAATTATAATCTATAAATTCTGGAGGCATTTCGTCTAAGTGCAAGACTTGCGAATCTTCATTGTTTTCTGCATAGTGATAATGTTTTAGACGTTGCCCGTTTACGGTAAATGGTTCCATAGATTTGCCTTTAATTTCTACCGCTCCACTGGGGAAAACATTGGTGATTTGGAAAGGACCTGACCATCTAGATCGTAGTTTTCCCGGGAATAACTTTAGCCTAGAGTTAAATAAAAGGACTGTATCGCCTTGTTTGAAGATTTTCCTTGATATGCGCTTGTCATGCCATTGTTTTGTTCTTTCCTTGTAGATTCTGGCATTTTCGTAAGCGTCTCTTCTGAGTTCCTCTAATTCGCTTATATCAAGGATTCTCTTTTCACCAGCGGCTTTATAGTTTAAATTTAGATTTTTAATAGCCCAATAGGCTTTATGTTCTAATTCTACCGGGAGGTGACAGGATTTTCCATAAATGAGCTTAAATGGAGTTGTCCCTATGGGAGTTTTGTAAGCAGTTCGGTAAGCCCATAAAGCTTCTGGTAATTTCAATGACCAGTCTTTCCTTGAGGTGGCGACTATTTTTTCTAGTATCTGTTTGATTTCTCTGTTAGACACTTCCACTTGCCCACTGGTTTGAGGGTGGTAGGGTGTCGCTACTCTATGTCTTACGCCATACTTAAACAGTAGTTTTTCGAGTACCTTGGATATGAAATGCGATCCACCATCACTGACTACTATTCTTGGGACACCAAACCTTGGAAATATTATATTCTAAAAGAGTTTGGTTACTACTCGTGTGTCGTTTGTTGGAGAAGCTATAGCTTCAATCCATTTTGATACGTAGTCAACTGCCACGAGTATGTATTTGTTACCGAAAGAGGATGGAAAAGGTCCCATGAAGTCTATTCCCCACACGTCGAAAATCTCTACTTCCAAAACGCCCTTTTGTGGCATCTCGTCACGTCTAGATATGTTTCCTGTGCGTTGACATCTGTCACATTTCTTAATAGCTGCATGTACATCCTTCCATATATTTGGCCAATAAAAACCGGCTTGTAGGATTTTAGAGCAGGTCTTGGATGTACTTGCATGTCCACGATAAGGAGCGGAGTGACAATGTTGGATTATATTTTCTACCTCTTCTTCGGGTATACACCGACGGAAAATACCATCGGGGCCTCTTTTAAAAAGTAAGGGGTCATCCCAGTAATAGTGTTTTATGTCATAGAAGAATCGTTTCTTCTGCTGGTAGGATAAAGTAGGTGGAACTATTCCGACAGCTAAATAATTGACGAGATCAGCGTACCACGGTGTAAGAGATATAGCTAAGGTGGTTTCTACCTGTTTATCAGCGTTATTTTCTTCCAAAGTAGCTATAAGCTTATCGTACGAGAAATCATCGTTAATTGATGTTCTTTCCGGTTCAAGGTTCTCAAGTCTAGAGAGGTGATCTGCTACTACGTTTTCAGTTCCTTTCTTGTCTTTGATTTCCAAATCGAACTCTTGTAGCAACAGGATCCACCTTAGGAGTCTAGGTTTTGCATCCTTTTTTGTTAAGAGGTATTTGATAGCAGCATGGTCAGTGTAGATGATTATTTTGGCTCCGACCAAGTAAGAACGAAATTTATCTAGCGCAAACACTACTGCTAGAAGTTCTTTCTCGGTTGTGGCATAATTCATTTGTGCTTCATCTAGAGTTCTACTTGCGTAATATATAACGTGAAGCTTTTTATCTTTTCGTTGTCCTAAAACAGCGCCTACAGCGTAATCACTGGCATCACACATTATTTCGAATGGTTCATTCCAATCTGATGTCTGCATTATGGGTGCGGAGATCAATGCTTGTTTAAGCGTTTGAAATGCTTCTAAACAGTTATTGTCGAATATGAATTCAGCATCCTTCATCAATAGCCCGGTCAAAGGTTTAGTTATTTTAGAGAAGTCTTTAATGAATCGTCGATAAAAACCGGCATGTCCTAAGAAGCTTCGTACTTCTCTCACAGTTTTCGGGGGTTGAAGGTTTTCGATTACCTCTATTTTGGCTTTGTCTACTTCAATTCCTCTGTTCGAGATGATGTGTCCTAAAACAATTCCTTCTTGTACCATAAAGTGGCATTTTTCCCAATTAAGTACTAGGTTTACTTTTACACATCGCTCTAGAACTCTTTCTAGGTTTTCAAGGCATTCTTCAAAGCTTTGTCCGTATACGGAAAAGTCATCCATAAATACTTCCATGATGTTTTCGAGAAAATCGACGAATATTGCCATCATGCACCTTTGGAAGGTTGCAGGAGCATTACACAAGCCAAACGGCATTCTGAAATTCTAGTTATCAGACTTTAGATGTCACACGGGTTGTTATGACATCCAATTCTGCACAGACAAGAATTATGCAGAACTTAACAGTAAGTGCAGTAAATAACACAAGTAATTGTTTACCCAGTTCAGTCTAACATGACCTACATCTGGGGGCTACCAAGCCAGGGAGGAAATCCACTATTAGTAGTATTAATTCAAAGCTAAACTCACCCGTTTACAACTCGTCACTTAATCCCTACCCAATGCAATTTCAATCTTACTCTAAGATCAGAGTTCCTACTCACTCCCCCTCAATCACCTCAGTGATTACTACCTTTAATCAATATTAAAGACACTTTTGAAGTCACACTTCAAACAACTCTTGATTGCGCTTAATAGCTTTAATCAAGATACACAGCACTCACGCTTAAAAGCTTTGAGCGACACAACACTTACAACTCAATGAACACCCTATACCAAAACAATCATCAACGTGATAATGGCTTGGCTTACAAGATATGTCTAATACAAGACTCAAAAATACAGCAGTGAAGTATGATGGACACACTTAATCTTCACGCCTCACAATCCCCGAAACTGAATGAAGGAACGACTTCCTTTTATAGTGCAGTACCTGGGCTTTTGCACTTGTATTCTCCTGAATTTAAGGTCACGCGAGTTCCCATAAATTCAATATCTAGGTTACTAACAAATAGGCTATTTGTTAGGTTCATTAAGTGTAACTTGGTTGTTGATTTCCTGGTTTTTCTCTAAGTTGTTGACTTCCTGAAGAATAGCCTAAGAAAAAGCTGAAACAGAAAACTGAACAACCTACAATATAGCATATGCTGTCAGGAATGAATGTCACGACATTCAGCTTGACATCAAGGATCATATGCTGAGTCTGTTTTTCCAGAAAACAGACTGTACAATTTTGCTGACCTGTACATGACCAAAAAGACCATACTACAGTAACAGCTTACATTAATAAATGTCAAAGTATCCAATTTGACATTTACACATTTGGCCTTAAGTTAGTTCTATTATCCTCTTGAAGAACAAACTAAGAAACATACTGAAGTGTAGCAGAACCCCACTCTGTCTATTATTCAGTATATACTGTCCATGATGAATGTCATAACATCCAGTTTGACATTCACACAGTAGGCCTTATGCCAGGTCTGGTTCTTCCTTGATAACCAGACTACAAATGAATATTGAGCTCTAACAGAACGCCAATTGTTCTATTCCTCAGTAGCTGCTGACAGGGATGAATGTCACAGTCTCCAGTTTGACATTCAATAAATCCTGTATTAGCTAATCCTGCAGTAACTACTCAAGTGTGTCATGACATCAGTCAAGACATCAGAGTACAGTTAGATATTCTAACCTACAATGCAGTCACACATACACACCATGTCATGACATCAGTCAAGACATTAGAATCCAGCTAGTGTTTTACCATATAATGCAGCCAATTAAACACCTACACATTCGTCTATAAGCGAAGGTACCAAAAGGACACGTGAACGTTGTCTTTTCTTGGTCATCAGGATGAATTGGTATTTGAAAGAAGCCTGTACAACCGTCTAGATAACAGAAATGAGAATGTTTTGCTAATCGTTCTAACATCTGGTCAATGAATGGTAAAGGGAAATGATCTTTTCGGGTTGCTTTGTTTAGTTTCCTATAGTCAATGCACATTCTCCATCCCGATTCGATTCGTTTTGTTATAGTTTCTCCTTTTTCATTTTCAATAACTGTTATACCTCCTTTCTTTGGTACTACGTGTACAGGACTAACCCATTTGCTATCAGATATAGGATATATGATACCTGCCTCTAATAACTTGGTTATTTCCTTCTTCACTACCTCACTCAGGATCGGGTTTAGTCTCCTCTGGTGTTCCCTAGAAGTTTTACAGTCTTCTTCTAGCATGATGCGGCGCATACAGATAGAAGGACTTATTCCTTTAAGATCGGTGATGTTGTATCCTAGTGCGGTTGGATATTTTCTTAAGATATGCAGGAGTTTTTCTGTTTCGAGTCTTCCTAGGTCTGCATTAACTATCACTGGTCATTCAAGTTCTAAGTCTAGGAATTCATATCTCAGGTTTTTGGGAAGTGTTTTCAGGTCTAGGGTTGGTTTCTTAAGGCATTGCGTAGGGTCCGGTGTTATTGCTAAACATTGGTTAAGTTTGTTTTCTACAAGATAGTCAGATGATTTGTCTTTTTCTAACTCTGTTTCTTTTATGCATTCATCGATGATATCCATGAAGTAACATGAATCTTCTATTACAAGTGCTTTCAAAAATTTGGAAAGAATTAACTCAATTTTCTCTTCTCCTACTTCGAAAGTGAGTCGTCCTCGTTTTACGTCTATGATTGCACCGGCAGTTGCTAAGAACGGTCTTCCCAGTATAATGGGTGTAACTTCATCTTCTCTAATGTCCATAATTATAAAATCGGTTGGAATGTAGAATTGACCTATGCGCACGGGAACGTTTTCAAGAATTCCTATAGGATATCTAACGGAACGATCTGCTAGTTGCACAGACATTTTAGTTGGTCTTAATTCTCCCATTTCCAGTTTCTTGCATATGGATAAAGGCATAACACTAATACCGGCTCCTAAATCGCATAAGGCTTTGTCGATGACAAATTTTCCTATGTGACAGGGTATAGAGAAACTACCTGGGTCTTTGAGTTTAGGAGGCATATTCTGGATTATAGCGCTACATTCAGCAGTGAGTGTAACGGTTTCGCTATCTTCAAGTTTCCTTTTATTAGAAAGAATTTCTTTTAAGAACTTGGCATATGAGGGCATCTGCGTAATAGCTTCTGTAAACGGAATTGTGACGTTTAATTGTTTCAGTAGGTCAACAAATTTTTTAAATTGGCCCGCATCTTTGGTTTTAATAAGCCTTTGAGGGTAAGGGATAGGTGGTTTATAGGGTGGTGGAGGTACATAAGGTTCCTTCTTTTCTATGGTTTCCTTATTACTCTCTTCCTTTTCCTTAGGTTCACTTTCCTCCTCAGTTGACTTTTCAGAGTTTTGGTTTTCTACCCTTGGATCAGACGGTCCTTCCACTTCCGTTCCACTTCTCAGTATAATTGCATGAGTGTGGCTTCTCGGGTTAGGTTGGGGTTGTCCAGGAAATGTACCAGTTGGGGCAGCAGTAGGTGCTTGTTATTGAGCTACTTGTGATATTTGCGTTTCCAGCATTTTGTTATGGGTAGCCAGGGCATCTACTTTACTTGCTAGTTGTTTAATTTGTTCGCCAGTGTGTACATTCTGGTTTAAGAAGTCCTTATTGGTTTGCTGTTGAGAAGCTATAAAGTTTTCCATCATAATTTCCAAGTTGGATTTCCTAGGGGTGTTATTGTTAGGTGTAGATGGGATCGGCTTTTGATATCCCGGAGGTATAGCTGGGGCTTGATTTGGAGATTGTCCAGGTGCGTATAAAGCGTTATTGCTCTTATATGAAAAATTGGGATGATTCTTCCAGTTTGAGTTATAGGTATGCGAGTAGGGGCTTCCTTGAGCATAGTTCACTTGCTCCGCTTGGATTCCTGTTAGGAGTTGACAATCTGCAGGAGTGTGACCTTGGATTCCACAGACTTCGCAGTTCTGAGTTATGGCTACCACGGTGGCTGGAGGTGATACATTTAAACTTTCAATTTTCTGGACCAGAGCATCCACTTTTGCATTAACATGATCAAGGTTACTTATCTCGTACATGCCAGTTTTCGTTTGAGGTTTTTCTACCACTGTTCGTTCGCTTCCCCACTGATAGTGGTTCTGGGCCATGCTTTCGATAAGTTGGTAAGCATCAGCATAAGGTTTGTTCATTAGTGCCCCACCTGCGGCGGCGTCTATTGTTAACCTCGTGTTGTATAGGAGACCATTATAGAAGGTATGAATTACTAACCAGTCCTCTAAACCATGGTGTGGACAAAGTCTCATCATATCTTTGTATCTTTCCCATGCTTCGAAGAGAGACTCGTTATCTTTCTGTTTAAATCCATTTATCTAGGCTCTCAACATAGCTGTTTTGCTCGGCGGAAAATATCGGGCAAGAAAGACTTTCTTCAACTCGTTCCATGTTGTGACTGAGTTGGAAGGAAGAGATTGAAGCCATCTTCTAGTGCTATCTCTTAACGAGAAGGGAAAAAGACGAAGTCGAATTGCCTCTGAAGTGACACCATTAGCTTTAACAGTATCAGCGTATTGGACAAACACGGATAAATGAAAGTTTGGATCCTCGGTAGGATTTCCAGAGAATTGGTTCTGTTGCACTGCCTGCAACAGTGAAGGTTTAAGTTCGAAGTTGTTTGCTTCGATTGCGGGTGGAGAAATACTCGAATGCGGCTCATCTTGCGATGGAGCGGCATAATCTCGAAGAGCACGAGCTGGTTCTGCCATCTCGGGTATCGAAGGGAAAAGATTTTTGAGATCAGGAATTTCGCTAGGAGGGAGATTGTTTGCAGCACGATATTCTCGAATTCGTCGTAAGACTCGGAGATATAGTTCGATATCGTTGATTCGTAAGTAGAACGGCTCGCCTTGTGAACGAGTATGTGGAATACAAATCAACGAAAGAAAGAAAAGAAAAGAAAAATAAGCCTTAGTCTCTACAGCGTAACAGAAGAGTTACGATATCGACTAAATAAAAGTCCCCGGCAACGGCGCCAAAAACTTGATCGCGACTTAATGAGTCGAATTTGGGGTACAAACTGCAAGTGCACAGTTCTATCGCGTAGTTTTAAAAGATATCGATCCCACAGGGACTTATGAATCGATATACCGTTTTCTAAGGTTACTTCGTAAAGCTAAGGCGGATAATACTTTGATTGTTTGGGGGGGAAATTAAAACTAAAATAAGATCTAAATTAAATATCAAATAAGCGGATATCGGTATGTAGTTCGTCGTAATTAGGGAATCAATTCTTCGTTGGTTTCTTGGTTTTAAAATAAATCTTTTCAGTAGACACTATTGATTAAAAGCCTTTTCTCAAACTCTCTCTCTGTTGAATAAACTATGATTTTATATTAACATAGTTGTCACTTATTAGTTAAGTCCAAAATCACTTTTTGAAAACAAGAGAATCCGTAGAAACTCTTTTTAAGAAAACACTAATCGTTTAAACACCCTTGTCTCAAACTCTCGCTCTATTGACTTAGGTTATACAATTAAATTCAAATGCTTAACTCTCGTCCTCACATTCAACCTTTAAAAATACTTTTTGAAAAAGATTAGAATTTAATTAACTCTAAAAATTTGCTCTCGCCCTGATCTAGAATTAATGTCCAATTTACACTGTCCAGTTAAAAACTCAAACTCTCGTTCTATTGATTTTAACTTCTTTATGTCTTTTACTTTCGTACAAAACCTTGTTATTAAACCTGTAAATTGAGACCGTAAAAAGAGTGATTTTATTTTTAAATGTAATTAAACCAACTTAGTTTTGATTCCTTCATTCCGCTTACTTTACATACCGATACCTAAATAAATTAGCCAGACATACTAAACAGATCTAAATAATCAGCATGCATAAATAATTCCATCTCAGGCAGATAACATAAATAAACAGTAAAATAAAGCATATATAAATTCAAACTATAATTAAAGAACCTGAGTAATTAAATAGCAGTCTTGAACACTCCACCACAGACCGGTTGGATTTGTTCTTGAATTCTTCAATCGGACAGGAAAATAAAATTGAAGGAATAAAAAAAATCTAGGGTCTAACGTAAGGTTAGATCTAGTGAAAGGTACACAATAGTTTCCGGTGTAGAAACTATTGTGCGAAAAAGAATTAATTAAGTACTTAAAGCTTAACTGGAAAAGAAACTAAAAATAAAAACTGCAATTAAAAAGCAAAAACAGTAAAGGAAAAATAATGATATGCTCGCACGGCTGGAAGAAGAAAATTGAATTAAGTGGCTAAAAACGGCGAAGAAGAGTCTCGTAGGGTTTGCCAAAAACTACTATTTATATTGGTCACTTGTTGTAACTGTTTCCAAAGGTCTTCCGCGTAAAGGGTCTTCACGTTGCA
Organism: Lathyrus oleraceus; assembly: GCF_024323335.1. Taxonomy (NCBI): domain Eukaryota; kingdom Viridiplantae; phylum Streptophyta; class Magnoliopsida; order Fabales; family Fabaceae; genus Lathyrus; species Lathyrus oleraceus. Next base: position 178,162,272 of record NC_066581.1, read on the forward strand.
AATGGTCAAGCGTAACAATAGGCCTCAACATCTTTGTTGCGCTTCTGAAGCCAAAAATATAGGAGAATGGTGTGACGTCCGTCACACCATGTGTTACGCTCGTAACACAAGTGGGCAAAGCGTGACGCTCGTCACAGCCTGTGTGACGCTCGTCACAGGCGCAGCGCCTGTGCTTTTGGGCTGGGCTTTGGCTTTTGATATTTGCTTCTTTTCATTCCTTTTTGCACCTCCTTTTCTTCCTTTTTCACTTGTGCTTCAAATAAACTACCTGAGATAAATAGAAAGAAAATACCGAGTAATATCGAATAAAATGAAATAAATTGAAGTAAATAATAATTTAATTTAATTAAATTGAGTCCTAGAATGTGATATTATTTCATGTTATCATGTTCCCATTTGTAAATCCTAACACTTAGGTCCACATTGCATGACAACTCTTGGGCAGAGCTCCCCCATTTTTTAGACCGTCTGTGCGTCTCCGATCTTATGGCATGTCACTTCGTTCTATTGCAAAGAGGTAACTGCCTAAAACTCGATTCAGCGAGCTGCGACACCTACTGCTAGGACGTGAACACATTTCCCACTTTCCTTTGACACAACTGGTGTCCTCCTTTGTAAGTCCATGTTCAGATGGCAATCCTCAACCCCTATGTAGTCGAACTACGACAACTCTGATTCTCATGTTCAGATGAGATACGTAGGCACGAGATGCGATGTCTTGCCGAGTTTCGACTGACGACTAACAACTAATCCTTGTTTGCTTTCGCCCTTGTTGCGATTCTTTTCTCTCGCCCTTGTTGCGATTCTTTTCTCTCGCGCTCGTTGCGATCGAGACCTTCCCTTTCTCTTGCCCTAGTTGCAATCGAGACCTTTGTTCCCGTAGTTAACTGAACTACATTTTGCTCTGATTCTCATTCCCGATGAGATACGTAGGCATAAGACGCGACGTCTTAGCGAGCACACATCTCTTTCACCCATAGGTAGCCGAGCTACGAAGACTCTGATTTTCATATTCATATGAGATACGTATGCAGTGGATGCGACATCCGTGCGAGTCATTTTCTTTTGACCCCTTTCTTTTAGTAAATAGTACATTAGATATTCACACACCCTTTAGACGAGAACAACAAGAGTGGATCCCGTAGAGTACTACGGATGCGTAGGGGTGCTAATACCTTCCCTTCGCATAATCGACTCCCGAACCCAAGATTTGGTTGCGAGACTTTGTCTTTTCCTTTCCTCTTTCTTCAGGTTTTCTTCGAGCGTTTCCTTTCCTTCCTTTGGGATAAATAACGCACGGTGGTGACTCTTCTGTCATTTCTTTTTTGCCGGTTGTTTTTTCGCACTAATATTTTTTAGGTTGCGACAACAAGCCAAGGAAACAGAAGCCCAAACCTCTAGTGAGAGGTCTGAATCTCAAGATGAATCAAGTGGCAGTTCTGGTTCTGAAGCGGATGAAGATGCAAGCTCCTTTGACTAGTTGTGTTGAAGTTGTCCCCCACTATTCTGATGGTGTGTTGTTCTGGATGTTTTGATGGTGGTTCTTTTGGCAGTCTTGTTTTGATGCCTTGATGTATTTTTTCTGGGTTTTTTTTATTTCTTTGGATTTTTATCTCAGCTTGTTAAGCTGTGTATGTTTGTGGTTCTGTAACACCTAACATATGTTTTGACATTCTATGTGACATTCTGTTTGACTAATAGACATTTATTTTGTCTCATTGGTCTCTTTGGTCTCTTTTGGCTAAAAAGGGGGAGAAGTAGCTAAAGGAGCTGTAGCTAAAGTAGCTATGCTATAAATAGATGACAGATGATGTTGAAAAGGATGTTTGTTGGAGATAATCTGTGTAGTACAGGTGATGTCAGATGGGGAGGTATTTGTTACAAGTGATGTTGAAGGAGATGTCTGTGTTGAGCAGACTGAGGGGGAGAAGGAGCACGAGGGAATGTGTGTTTAATATGTGTTTACTAATTGCTATTTTAGCTAGTAATGTGCGTTTTAATACTTCTACTGCTAAACTGCTGATGTGGTTATTATCTTGTGAACAAATGGTATGATGTATGTTTTAGCCAAAATTTTCCAAAGGGGGAGTTTGTTGGTTCTATGTGTTGTCAGCAATTTTGGTAAAACCTAGAGTGTTCACAAGTTGTCACAAGTGTTGTCTTGACATGAGATAACATGTTCCTGCAGGGTGTTCAAAATATGAATGTGCAGGATTTTACTGAGATGTCAAACCCGATGTCATGACATCTGTATACAGAATATTCAGTCTGAATGTTATGTATTATGCGATTGTGTTTTTTATGCTAATCTATGTGAGATTGATGTAATGATTGAACGCGCTTTCAATCAGTAATTAAAACCATATTGACTTATTTTCCAACAAAATATAATCAGCTGTCATGAGAAGATATGAATGAAAAATAGTTTTAGGGTTTTGTGATGTCCAAGTCCAGCCAAACACTTCTATAAAAAGGGCATGGAATACCTGGTTTTAACACACAAGAAATAACAAACGAAATATTGAGAGAGAATAAGGGTTTTAGTCTTGTGTGGTCGTGTGTATTGTGAGTCATTCATTCATCCATGGATGATTGAATTGGACTGATTTTGAGTTGTAATTTGTCCACTCAAAGCTTTGAAGCATGAGTGTGTGATTACTTGGTTGAAGCTTTGAAGCAAGATCAAGTATGTGTTCTTGAAGAGTGTCTTCTTTCATTGTAATACTTGTTTTACATCACTGCTGTGATTGAGGGGGAGTGAGTAAGATCTCATATCTAGGAGTTCTTAGATAGAAGTCACACGGGTAGAGATTAGGTGAAAAGACTGTAACTTGAAGTTATTTACTGAGAGTCTTTGAACTAATTTTGTTTAGTGGATTTCCTTCCTGGCTTGGTAGCCCCCAGACGTAGGTGAATTTGCACCGAACTGGGTTAACAATTGCTTGTGTCACTTGTATTACTGCTCTTTATCTTTTATCATGTTTATATTGTTCAGATATTAGTGTCGTGACATTACCTTCGACATCTCATATCTGATACCAGAATTTCAATTATTGTCTTGTTGTGTTCGCACTTCTTAGTGATGTCGAGCTTTGTAAAAGATTATCCTGAACATTTTTCTCTCTAGGCACATAGATCATTGCAAAGAATTTAAAATGTGTGGCCATATATTATACTCTCTAAATGTATTTGATGAGTTGTTCATCCTTCATCTAGTAATCTCCAATGACTTGGATAGTGACCGTTAAGATTCACTTCTAGCTTTAAATTGGACAGATTTATTTCTCTGGCTAGAGGCATCGTGTCGATTAAGGCTTCATATTCTTCCTAATTATTGATGTATTTGAACTCAAACCTTAGACAGTGTTGTATGAGAATATTCTGTCAGCCTTCTACCACATCTTGGTTGTGGTTTCTTTCATGTTTGATGTGTCATCCACTAATAGGGCCCACACGTGAAGGGATTTCCCACCCATTGAGGAGACGAGGTCCACTAGAAAATCTACCAACAAATGAGATTTTATATTGCCCTTTGGGAGGAAGTGAATGTCATATTTTGATAACTCAACATACCAAGACACCATTCTTCATGCCAAATTCATCTTTTTCAATATAAGGAGAATGAGATAGTTTCTTTTTACCATCATCATGTGCCCTTGGAAGTAGAGCCTACACTTCCTTTATGTTATCACCACCACCAATGTTAATTTATCTATCTTTTGGTAGCTTAGTTATGCGCCTTTTAACACCTTGGTGTAGAAGTAGATCAGTTGGTCACTACTTTATTTTTCTTGGACGAGCACATAACTCATTGCTCTGTCAATTAGTCATAGGTACAAGAACAACTACATGCCCTTAGACAGGCGGGTCAAGATCGGGGGCATCACCAATAAAATATTAAGCTTTGAGAATGTCTCCTAACATTTCTCTATCCACTCAAACTTCTCTCTTTTCTTCAAGGTGGCAAAGAAATAGAAAGCTTTGTCCCCACACAAGAAAGGATTTGGGAGAGGAGGACTAATTGTCTTGTCAATTATTGAACCTTTTTCATTGAGATAGGACTCCTCATAGCAATGATGGTCTGAACTTACTCAGGTTGGCTTATATTTCTCTCCTGGTTAACATGAATCCCAAGAATTGTACTTTTTGGACGCCAAATGAACACTTGGCGGGGTTCATCCACGTCTTGTACTTCTTGATTGAATTCAAGACGTCCTCCAGGTTGTTGTAGTGGTTTCCCTCTTCTTAGGTCTTCATGATCATGTTTTCTATATAGACCTCGAGGTCTGCTCTATCTGATTTGAAACATCATCATCCATCAAACTATAGTAAGTGGTGATGCATTCTTGTGGCACATCCATCAACCTATGGGTTGGGTCGGATGACATCACGTTCTTGCTGAGTGATGACGTCCCATCGCACCCAATATTTTTTGTATATTATTCTTAGATCAGTTCAAAGGGTCTTAAGGACGATGCTCGAAAGAGCTATGTAATTAATTTAAGACATGATAATTCAATAATAAATGTAATTTTTCTAAACTAAAGGCTCTATTAGTTTTTGTTGGATTAGAAACATTAGAAGGATTGACGTGCAATTGATTACCTATTAAATAATAAACTTAATTTTTCTAATAAATGTAATTTTCCTACTCATTAATTACCTATTAAATTAGAATTAGTCAGGTTAATAAACATAAGGGTATTAAACATAAGGCTAATGTTAACATAAGCAATTTATAAATAAAAGATTTATATTGAAAAAAATCAATTATCAAATTTTAATTAAAACAATGCATAATTTTCAAAAAGAAAATTTTTATATTTAACTCTTATCATGTACCCTTAAAACACATATTAGCATTACCTTAAACATAATTAACCATGAAATTAATACTTAATTAAAAAAATAGAATTAAATTTGTTTATTTTTTCGTGTGAGTGTTCAAGCGTCCATTTATCTAACTATATATAATGAATGCACCAAGTCACATTATCATTTTTCTGAACTCTTCTTCTCAAGTCTCTCGCATTCTTCTCTCTGGTTCATACTCTCTCTGTTTCATCTTCTCTCTCGTTCATACTCTCTCTGTTTCATCTTCTAAGATGAACAATCCAGCTGAGTAAGTTATAATTATGCATCACAAGCCATATAATTATGAGTTGTTTTTCATCGGTTGGCATCACAATGTCACTTAAGACATGGTCTTGTTGGTGCTTCTATTTTCGACACTCGCATCTAGTGAAGCGTTGCCAAGGGTTAAAGTTCCATTAGTCGTTAACTCTTTATAAATGTCATTCTCTGAGGTTTATCAAGGGATTTGGGATATGTTGAAGCATACCGAATTGCAATTTAACACGGTCATTGTGGTGCATCTCCATAGTGGTGAACCTTATGATCGATGTGCATGCAATCCAAACGACTGCATCTTGTTCGTTTATTTCATGGTCATGATCCAAGTTTAGATATGGACGTCAAATGAACTGAAATGTGAAAATATATTAGATTAAAAAATGCGTGATATTAAAAATAAATTATTACGAATTAATTCGGTTAATGGCAATACATCTACTGGTTGAAGGTGATCCAAGAGATTGTGATATTAGGTAATATAATGTCTAGGACATCTGTTGTAACTCATACCACGAGTCGACCATCTGCACCAACAAAGTAAATATATTATTTAGAGATAATAATTGGTAAATAACTATCGCTAATTGTTAAGAAATTACTTTTGTGCGTACGGGAATATGAACGGGTTGTGGTTGACGGGCGTTAGGGACGGTAGTCTGGACCAACCTCATGCTTGAAGCAAAATAGCGCACCCAGAAAATATAGATGTGTCTTAATGTGCATTTTTACACAAAGAGTTATAAAGATAAGTCAAACAAGCGGCCCCTCAAGTATAACTTCTTATTTTATCTACATGTCTTAATAAAGGTAAATATATAACATGCATACTAGAACCACTACCTTCGGAAAATAAAAATAAATCAATTAAAAGCATAATATAACACTTAATTTTTATTATTCGAGCATCTTCAGTAGAATTTTCATCTAACTATAAGTTGTTGTAATATGCCTTAAGATGTGAAAGGAGTATACCCTGACCTCTCGAGTTATCATCTAACAAGTCAGCACCTAAGAGTTCCATGGAAATTGAATTCACATAGTTGGTTTTCCCATTTACCGTCTTACCCTCGATAGACATCCCCAATAACATGTACATGTTTTCTAACGCTACGGTACATTCACCGGTTGGAAACCAGAATGTGTGTGTCTTGAGACGTCATCTTTCACATAAAGCTAGAATACTTATTATCAACCGACCAAGACATGATTTTGCTAACATGTCCAAAACCGATGAGTTCGGCATAAGGTTGAATCAACTCGTCGATGGCAACAAATTCTTGGTCACGAGTTCGAAACCTAGAAACATCCTAAAAAATAAACAAAAAATAAGTTTTTTCATAAAAAAAATGTGTTAGAAAAATATAAGAAAATATGTTTTTACATAAAAACTTACATAAGTCGCTATGTTGGCGACAATTCCTCTGTACGATTCACCAATACTGAGTAGAGATATTTTACTGTAGTGTTATTGATGAAGAAGTATTGGTTACTGATGAAAATATGAGAGATAAATGTGGGGAAAAATTGTTGTTGATGAAGAAGTGTAGGTTTATAATGTTTATTTATAATGAAAAGCATGCACTTGTGCCCATGCTAGAAATAAATGATAACACCATCTGAATTGGCGATCACATGTAACATTTCCATGCTAGCGCCATCTCAATTGGCGACTTCCTAGGTGTCTAATTGCATAGTTGTCTCGTGGCAAGTCTTCCATGCATAGTTTTTTCAATAGGCTGCATGGCTAAGGCATGCATCACAGAATCTCGAGGGCATGCATAGAAGACACCAAATGGACTGACGACTATGTAAAAATTTCCAAAGCAATCGCCAATTGAACTGGTGAATGTTATTGCATGCTTGTCTTGTCATGTTCTTCCATTAATGCTCTTACTCTTACTCATACCAACACAAGTTCATACTCTTACTCAAACCAACACAACTTCGTTGTCAAACCAACACAAGTTCATTATCATAATATGTCATATGCAACATAATATATTATCAATGCTCACTGCAACGGTGAGACATATGACTCTGATGTATACGGGTTTAGTTTTCGAAACACTGAAACTGTCTGATTTACAATCAAGAAAAGTTCAAATTTCTTGCATTTGAAAAAAATGAATAGAAATCTATCTAGGATATTGTCTTATGTCACAAATCACATACCAGAATCCAATTTATTTCGAAAATAATCAATGTAAATTTTACCCGCTAAAGGTGCGAGATGATGAAGATGTTGAATATATGTTTGTTAGTCACAAACATTTTGGTTTCAACTCTATTGAGTTATATATTAATCTCCAATAAAGTATATCATCTCAACAATCTTAGATAACTGATCAAGTTGAATCTGATGAATTTGAATAAGAAGACTCAGATGAAGTCGATGCTGAAGTAGAAGTCAACGTCGTTGACGAAGAAGAAGAAGAAAGTGAGATACAGGTCGATCATATGTTAAACAACAATATTGATGATGACGATCATTGAATTCTATTACCTCTAAGTCAGGTATATTGTCTGCCTCAACATATAACAAACATGGACTTGCATGACGATGACACATCTGACAATATTTTTTACAACCTATATCCATGGTCAGAGGGTGAGTTAAAAGTGGAAGACAGGTTTTGTACTAAAGAAGAATGTGTGCGAGCTATCAAAATTTTTTACATGGAGAACTCTGCTGATTTCATTGTGAAATGCACTGATTCGAGAAGGTATTTCATTGAATGGCATAACATTCTTTGCAAGTTTCGGTTGGCTACGTTTCACAGGAAGAGAAGTGATTCTTGGAAGATAGCTTCTATAGACCCACCTCACAGTTGCACTGCCACTAATATTGTACATGATCACCGAAAACTAAGCATTACATTGATATGTTAAGATATTTTTCCGCTTGTTAACAAGGACCAACAGTGAAGGTGAGTATAATAATATCTCATATCGTCACATGATATAATTATACTCCATCGTACAAGAAAGTGTGGACTGCAAGGATAAAGGTTGTTGAACAAATATTCAGCAACTAGGAGGATTCATATAAAGAATTGCCATAATTTTTATGGGCGCTTAAGACATACTGTTGAAGCTAGCGAAAATATACCCGAACGTATCGCACGCTCGAACATACAACAGAGTCGCCATCAAACTTTATTTATCCCCAAAAGGAAAACATTGATAAAACCCGGGGGAAGAGATATGCTGGGTAAGGAAGTCGGTTATGCAAGGGGAAGGTATTAGCACCCCAAACATCCATGATAATCCATGGGAACCGTTTTGACTGTTATCGCTCAAATGGGTGTTACATCTAAGATTACTCGTAAAAGAATGGGAAAAGGAGAGAAATAGATAAAGTGTTCAGTGAGGATTAGGGTCCTCATGCCTACGTATCCTCATAGTGCAATGAGGAACTCAGAGCTTCGTAGTTCAAGGAACTAGAAGTGGGAGGTGGAAAGAAGTGTGATCAAAGTATGGTCTGGACCAAAGAATAATGTTTTGCACTCCAACAAGGGTGAAAAGATGAACTCAGGAGTAAGGTGGTTGTTACCAATACGTGGGCTAGTAAGACCGCCACTATAGGGTAAAGCCGAAAAGACGAAGAAATAGGTGTTTGGGAATAGTCCCAAACATCTCTTGGTTCACAAGGTGACCCAATATTTTTTTTATATTATTCTTAGATCATTTCAAAAGGTCTTAAGGACGATGCTCGAAAGAGCTATGTAATTAATTTAAGACATGATAATTCAATAATAAATATAATTTTTCTAAACTAAAGGCTCTATTAGTTTTTGTTGGATTAAAAACATCAGAAGGATCGAAGTGCAATTGATTACCTATTAAATAATAAACTTAATTTTTCTAATAAATGTAATTTTCCTACTCATTAATTACCTATTAAATTAGAATTAGTCAGGTTAATAAACATAAGGGTATTAAACATAAGGCTAATGTTAACATAAGCAATTTATAAATAAAAGATTTATATTGAAAAAAATCAATTATCAAATTTTAATTAAAACAATGCATAATTTTCAAAAAGAAAATTTTTATATTTAACTCTTATCATGCACCCTTAAAACACATATTAGCATTACCCTAAACATAATTAACCATGAAATTAATACTTAATTAAAAAAATAGAATTAAATTTGTTTATTTTTTCGTGTGAGTGTTCAAGCGTCCATTTATCTAACTATATATAATCAATGCACCAAGTCACATTATCATTTTTCTGAACTCTTCTTCTCAAGTCTCTCGCATTCTTCTCTCTGGTTCATACTCTCTCTGTTTCATCTTCTCTCTCGTTCATACTCTCTCTGTTTCATCTTCTAAGATGAACAATCCAGCTGAGTAAGTTATTCAATTTATTTGTTCTTTTCATACAATCTGAACAATTTTGCTTGAATTAGCATGATTTTGTTGATTTTGTTGAATTCCAAATTTTCTCTGATCGTTAATTCTTGCATATCTTGAGTCAAATATGAGGGTTTCTGTTTTTGCACTATCGTCAATTTTGAGTGAAATATCAGTGTTTCTGTTATCTTGAATCAAACTTCCTCAAATTATTAATTCTTGAATGATAATGTTAACGTGTTTCTGTTATCTTGAATCAAACTTCCTCAGATTATTAATTCTTGAATGATAATGTTAACGTGTTTCTGTTATTTGCACTGTGGTCAATTTTGAGTTCTTTTATTACTTTCTTACCTTGGTATCTTGAGAATACTGACTTTGTGTGTTTGCTTTTTTTGTAGAGTTGAAATCCTCCTTAAGGATTTGTCATTCCAACAGGGTGAAATTGATAAAAAGATCAAGAAATTGGAATCGAAAATCAACAGCTATGATAGGAAAATGAAAAGAACGGAAGACAAAATGCCAGACCTATTTAGTAAGTAATAGATTTCAGTTGATTTATATAGTGCTGACTTTTACATCAGATTTCATGCTACTGTTCATTAATTTGTAACAGAAGCAATATTTATTCTCAACAAGAAGAATAACATTAACTCTAGGCGCATGTATTTTGTTTATACAGAAGTTGCTGAAGAAAATCATCAGCAAGATGAAGGAGTCCAAGATGTAGGTGAGATGGCTCCAAATCAGGCACATAATGATGTAGGTGAGATGGCTCCAAATCAGGCACTCAATGATGTAAGAGCCCAAGATATAGGTGAGATGGCTCCAAATCAGGCACACGTAGGAGCCCAAGATGATGGCTTTGCAAAATTGATGGCGGCGAAACTGTTACTAAAAATTCCTGATGATGCGTGGATGGAGCAAAGCGAGCAAGAGAAAGATGTTGGATATGCCAATTTTGATGAATTAGACCCAAGTGAGCTATATGGGAAACGGTATGAGAAAGAGAAAAAGGTTGGATATGGCCGTAAGGGATATAAATACTTATATGAGAAAGCCCGTCAGGCAGACAATGATGCAGGAGCTCAAGATGATGATTTTGGTGAAGCGTTGGCAGCGTTACTAAAAATTCCTAATGATGGATGGATGGAGCAAGGCGAGCAAGAGAAAGATGCTGCATATACCGAATTGGATGACTTAGACCCAAGTGAGCTATATGGGAAACGGTATGAGAATGAGAAAGATGACGGATATGGCTGTGAGGGATATCGATACTTAGATCAAAACGCTCGAGTACAGATTGCAAAGAAAGGACTGGGTGAAAATGCTGAAATTGTAATTGGTGCAAAGGTTGTTGCACAAGTTCCAGACGACCAACCTTTGGAGACTACTGCTCCAGTTCCCGGGAACCAGTTTAATACCCAAGTTCTTTACAGTGAAATCTATGATGAAATGGATCAATGTGGCGACAATTTCTCCTTAGAGAATTTTGTGGACAGTAATGTGAACTCATCTGAAACAGAACATGGTATGCTTGAGAATGGCAAACAGGAAATAGCAAAAATCATGAAAAAGAAGAAACTGGCTCAGGAGATATTACAAGTTCTGTACCCCCAACAGCTTCGAATTTCACAGGAAATCGAAAAATTAACCAAAGACAATTAATGTACACCTTCATATTTTTGTTGATCATTGTCTTCTTGAAAGTCTATAGATGGTCGCTGATGTAGTACATGTACATGTACATGTACATGTTTTAGCTTTTTAAAGGATAGGATTTTCATTTTTCTTTGTGTAAAGACATGATTGCTACTTTCCTCGACATAAATACACAAAATCTTTTACAGTAATGTTTTTACTACATTACTATAGTAATGTTATTATTATATTTATTCGTACTAAAGTTATTTAAAGAAGAATGATTGATACTTTAAATACTCTCATCATAATAGTATTCAAAATAAACCTTGATAGCTTTTTATCCTAATTCTTTTTTAGAGTAAATATTATTGGAACTAATAAATATAATATGCCACTGCATAAAAAAAAATTGCACAATAATTCTATACTGCTATTTTTATACATATTTAAAATAATTTATTTATATTTTATTTTTAAAATATATTTCATTTTGTAACTTTTTAATTCTCTTTGGACAATATTTACTATAGGTTTTTTTATAACAAGATCAATGAGTGTTTTTTAATTTTTTTACTTGTAAAAAAACTATTAAAGAATCAAGTATGATTACTTTCCTACTTACATTTATATAATGTTTTATTAAATATAATAATATTTATTTTTTTAATTTAATAGTTAAATAATTTCTTCAATAATCAATTCACTCTCGGATCTTTAATTTTTTAATATTTATATAAGTAAAAACACTTCTCGATGAACAATATATAGAATGCGGAAAAAATAATAGGTTGCATTTTTATTCCACCAATAAATTAAGTTTTATATATTTTTACTCAAAGAAAAAAAATTATTAGAGCATTATGTATTATTATTGCCTTAATGTACTATATCTAATTGTTTATTAGTAATTGAATAATAAAAATAATATCATAATAAGTTTTATGTATTGCTTTATAAGTAGTATATATAACAATATTTAATAATTCTCATTAATTTGATCGTTATAGATTTTTTTTCAAATAATTAATTTACTCTCTAATCTTCAAAATTTCAGTATTTAATGTAAATAAGTAAAAATATTTTATGAGAATAATTGTAATTAAATCAATTAATTGATTTAAAATTAGGATTAATACGAAAAATGAGCGGTTGATCATAATTAAAAAATAGATACAATAGTAGTTAAAAAGTTGATATGATAAAAAATATCAAATATGAAAAGTGATGTTAAGCAACATTCAAAATTAAGGATGACCAAATTTAGTAACACATTTATTTAACCAAAACAATAATTTTTTTGTCTATTTGCCAATAAAAAATAAAATTCACATGAAGTTACTGAATATACAAACAAATAAAGATAAAAACTTACTTTGTTTGTTTGAAGTTGACATTGTAAATGAATATGCATTATAAATTCAATATATTTTTTAAAATTTTGTTAATTATAGTCTAAATAAGAGAAAGAAGGAATTTGAAAACCCTGCCACTGAGATAAAAAGAATTAAAAAGATTATACAAACTCTTTAAACCTGACAACCAATTTAATAAAAATTACAAGACTATCAAGGAGAATCAAGAAAGACAGGACAATTTGTTTGACCAATAGAAAATTTGATGGGTCTAAAGAACTAAGATGCAATGGCTAAGAGAAGGGACGAGAACACTAGTTTCTTTCACCAAAAGGCTTCCAAAATGACAGACTCACAACAAGATTAAACTCATCACTAAAAACAATGGGGATATATCCTATAAGGAAGAAGAGATTCAAGAGACGCTGGTGGAGTTATACAAAGGCCTCTTCAAGGTTGACAATAGTATCACCACCCATAACAATCAGTTAGGCCAAACCAATCAGATTAATGATGACATGTTTGACCATCTTAAGACTCCTTTTACTAGTGAAGAGGTTGTCTTTGCTATGAAGAACCTTAAGGGCAACGCTGCTCCAGGGTCTGATGACATTCCTGCCTTATTTTATCAATCTTAGTTTGACTATTATGGGAGCTGACATCACTAATACTATCCTCAAAATCCTTAATAATATAGACAGTCCTAAAAGCTACAATAATACTTGCATCATACTAATCCTTAAAGTGAAAAACTCCATTAAACCTTCTGAATACATGCATGTTGCTTTATGCAATGTTTTTATGAAAATTATCACTAAGGTCCTTAATAGGCTTAAAGTTATTCTTCCTAGTATCATAGGCCAAAATCAAAGTGCCTTTGTCCATAAGAGGTTGATAAGTGACAACACTATGGTTGCACATGAAGCTTTCCACAAGCCGAACCGATAAACTAAAAGTAATCAGGGTTATCTGGGTATCAATATTGATACTGAGAAGGCTTATGACCGATTGGAGTGGAGCTTTATAAAGAATACTCTTACTAATATTGGTCTCCCCTCTAACATGATTAATAACATAATGAATTGTGTGACCACTGTGAAGTTTGTTATCATCTTCAATGGCTCTCTTATAGGTTACATTATTCCTACCTACTAGGGTTATCCGTCAGGGGGATCCCATATCTCCCGGTATTTTGTATTTTGTGCTGATGTTTTTTTTAAACTTATTATTCATGTTCAATATAGTAAAGAGTTATCAAGTATAAATACTCTAAAAAATCCCTAAACATCACCCATCTTCTTTTTGCAGATAACAACCTATAGTTTTGTAAAGCGAAAGAAAATGATGTCATAACCCTTCTTAACATTATTAACACTTATCATAATTGCTCTGATAAAAAAATAAACTACCACGAATCTGAAATGCTTTTGAGTAAAAACACCATCCAGGTTAACCAGGAAAAGTTCTACAGCATCATCAGAATCCATATTGTTCCAAAAATTCACTCTTACCTTGGTCTCCCTACTCAAGTTGGAAAATCCAAAAACTAATGTTTTGGCTTCTTAGTGGACAGGGTCAGAGAAAAGCTTAAGATGTGGAAGGAGAAAAGCATTTCTTATGCAGGTAGAGCTATCATTATCAAGGTTGTAGCCCAAGCTATACCAACCTATGTTATGACTCTTTCCTTTTACCCACCCAAAGGCCTGTGTAAGAAGATTAATAGTCTTACAACTAAATTCTGGTGGGGAGAATCTAAAATACATTGAAAGAAATGGAAGGACCTTTACATTCCTAAGAAGGAAGTGGGCTTGGTTTTAGACCCATTGAAGATTTCAACAAGGCCGTTCTAGCAAAGGAGATTTGGAGATTGCGCACAGACCCTCACTCATTGGTAGATAAAGTTCTTAAAGCAAAGTACTACCCTAACTCAGATACTAATTGGGAGAAACCCTAGCTACTTATGGAGAAGTCTGCATAGCTGTATATGGATCATAAAGAAAGGAAGCTACTGGAATATGGGAAATGACAATGTTATTAATATTTGGGATAACAATTGGATCCCTAATCGATAAAGGTTTAAAATCCAAACACAAAAACCCTTGGAAACAAGGGTTCTTGGAGTTAGGGACATCATTGGTAAGGAAAAAGGTTGTTGGGACCTAAACACCATGAATAATACTTTCATTCGTATTGACATGGAAGATATCCTAAGGATCCTTCTCTATAATCTTGAAGAGTAAGATAGACTATGATGGCAAGCTACCAAGAATGACAACTATAATTTGAAATCAGGTTACTATAGCTTGAAAGAGTGGAAGAAAGAAAAGAACATGGAGATCTCCAAATGGAATCTTGAGAAGGATATTTGGGGAAAACTTTGGGCAGTAAAGTGACACCTAGGCAACAAATCCTTATGTGGAGGATTCTGAATAATTGCCTCCCTACTAAAGACAATTTAAACCTCAGAGGCATCAACCGCGACCCTTTTAGTCCTAGATGTAATAACATCTTCGAAACCACTTATCATTGTCTTAAAAATTGCAATTGGACAAATCATACTTGGTATGGGTCCCAACTGCACCTAAATTTCTTTAACAAACAGATGGAAGGATTCAAAGATTGGATAAAGAACAACATCACCAAAATGGACCAGAACACTCTATCTATATTGATAAACATAATATATGGAATTTGGATGGCTATCACTGATAGTATACAATAGGCGATGCAGAACAAAAGAAACTTCTACAACATCAAGATAAATGACCTGTACAATGAGGAGCATCGTAGAGACAAAGAACAAAACCAAAAGGAGGGAAAAGTTAACTATGAAGGTCATATGAAGAATAAGGAGAACAGAGAGTACCAGAAAATACAAAGCGAGAAAATCCCTTTACAGAAGAACGAGAACATCCCTAACAAGACAGAAATTCACTACAATGTTAAAAGAATAAAGGAATTTATCAGACATCAAGATAGAATGAACAAGATGAGTACCAAACTACCTGCTGAGAATGAAGGTATTAATCACATCAACTTGGAAAATAGAGGTCCCCAACTCGCAAACAACAACGGAAAAAGTATCAAACATAAGAGAGGTCAAGATTTTATAATTGATAAACAAACAGAGATGAGGCCTCATAGACGGGTACCTGAGGTGGAGAATAGCCAAGAGATGAACATGAGTATTGAGAGAGCACAAGCAACAGGTAAGTACCATAAGAAATTTCCCCATCAGAAGAGTGACAGAAGAAGCCCCAACATCTATATGAACATTGCGAATAACACTGAGGACGATTGTACAAAATACATTACCAATAAAAACAGAAAGAGAATATCTAGACAAAACATAAACAAAAACAACATCCAAAAGACCAGAAATGATAAAGATCAGAGTTATCTGAAGATTCATCGGAGAGAAATCAACAACAATGTGAACTTACCTGACAAGAATAGTAGATTTGACAGAAAATGGAGCATCAATAGGGAGAACAATCACCACAACAACCAAATATCAAAGGATTTGACTCTAGGTAGTCGAGATCACTATATGTAAATAGATACGACGACCCATCTGAAGGCGATGGTTAAGAATCTGAAAGGTACTTACATCGAAAATGACATGCATGAATCTGATATGAATAAAAAAGGTAATAACAAAGGTAAAAGGAGCACAATAACAAAGGAAAGGCACCGATGAAGGATAACAAAACCAAGCTCTGCAAAATTTTCTTCAACCATAATAACTTTTTGCATGTTTCGGTAATTGCAATGAACTCGACCTCTGTAGTAGACAATACTATAAACTTTTGCAATATAGACGGTCAAACCACAACTTCCCCTACAAATTTAATCATGTAGCCCGAAGTGGACTTTCTAAAATCAATGTCTTCATCCATATCAGAGTCAGAGTAACCCACTAGAGTAGGCTTATCTCCTCCAAAACAAAACCTCGTAGAAGTAGTACCGTGAAGATACCTTAAAATCCATTTTACAACATTCCAATCCTCTCTATCTGGATTTGATAAAAATCTACTGATTGTACCAACAACATGTGTTATATCTGGTCTGGTACACACCATTGCATACATCAAACTACCCATGACAGACGCATAAGGAACACATTTCATATCAAACGCTTCATCTTCACTTGAAGGACTTTGATTAGAACTCAATTTGAAATGAGTTGCGGGAGAAGTGCTTACCGCCTTAGAACTTTCCATTTTGAATCTTTGCAGCACTCTTTCGATATAGTGTTCTTGTGACATCCAAAGTTTCTTCTCTTTTCTATCACACATGATTCTAATGCCAAGAATCTGTTTAGCTACTCTCATGTCTTTCATGGAAAATGACTCACCCAATTGCTTCTTTAACTTATTAATGTTAGAAATACTTTTTCCTATAGTAAGCATATCATCAATATATAACAAAATTATAATGAGTCATCGTTAGAAAATTTTCTAACAAAGACGCAATGATCTGAAGTAGTCTTCTAGTATTCTCGATCACACATAATAGACTCAAACTTCTTGTACCACTTCCTTGAAGCTTGCTTCAACCCATATAAACTCTTTCTCAATCTACACACATGATTTTCTTTACCTTTAACTTGAAAACCATCGGGTTGTTTCATGTAGATCTATTCCTCCAAATCACCGTGAAGGAAAGCTATTTTCACATCCATTTGCTCAACCTCTAAAGTAAGAGTAGCAGTCAAACTCAACATGATTCTAATTGATGCCATTTTTACAACAGGTGAGAAAATATCATTAAATCAACACCCTTTTTTTGAAGGAAACCTTTCATTACTAACATGGCTTTATATCTTAGAGATTTATAGTTTCTCTCATGTTTAACTCTATAAATCCATCTATTCTCCAAATCCCTTTTGCATTTAGGAAGCTTCACTAATTCATAAGTGTGATTATCATGCAATAATTTCATCTCATCATGCATTTCATCCATCCACTTTTGATTTTCATCACTTTCCATGGCCTCTTGAAAACACTCGGGTTCACCCTCATCAGTCAAGGTCACATACTCATCAGAATTATACCTTGTAGAAGGTTGTCTTTGACCGTTAGACCTCCTAAGTTGAACTTGAGATGAATATGGAGTTTCACCAAGACTCTCATCCTGTGACATATCGCTCTCACACTCACCATCATTAGTTGGAATATTTACATCACCAAGCTTTAGATCATCAGCATAATCATATAGCTCACCATTGTGATCATCACCACCAATAGCATCTAGATTATGACTAGGTAACCGAACTGGATCAACATTAGACAAACTAATATCTTTCTTGGGTGTAGCCTTCTTTACCTTATTAATGTGTTCAATAGTTTGGTTTTTCATAAACACCACACTGTAGCTTTGAATAAGCTTCTTCCCTACATGATCATACAACCTTTAACTTCATATTATCTATAGTCGATGAAGATACATTGTTTTGAATTTTCATCCAACTTGGATCTTTCATCTTTTGGAATATGCATAAAAGCCTTACAACCAAAGACTCTCAAATGATCCTTGACATTCTTTCCAAACCAAAGTTTATCTTGAACTTCACTGTTAAAAGCAACCGTAGGAGTGAGATTAAGAACATGCACTACCGTGTAAAGTGTCTCGCCTCAATAATGATTAAGCAACTTAGCTTCAGAGAGCATACACCTTACTTTCTTAATTAGTATTTGATTCATCATCTTTGCTAAACCATTCAATTGAGGGAGTTTTAGGAGGAGCCTTTTCATATAAAATACCATGTTGTTTGCAATAGAAATCAAATGGTCCACAATACTCTCTAGCATTGTCTGAACGAACACATTTCAGCTTCTCGCTTGTCTGCCTCTCAACCAAAGCATGAAATTCTTTGAAACTTTCCAGCACTGGTCTTTTGTCTTCAAGGCATAAACTCATAGTTTCCTGGAGCAATCATCAATAAAGATAACAAAATAAAGTGCACCACTAAAGGATTTTACCTTTAATGGACCAAAAACGTCATAATGTACCAATTGAAGCAACTTTGACTTCCTTGAGGGAGGATGTCTCTTGAAAGATACTCTAGTCTAT
This sequence comes from Lathyrus oleraceus, assembly GCF_024323335.1. Taxonomy (NCBI): domain Eukaryota; kingdom Viridiplantae; phylum Streptophyta; class Magnoliopsida; order Fabales; family Fabaceae; genus Lathyrus; species Lathyrus oleraceus. The sequence continues at coordinate 178,180,835 of NC_066581.1, forward strand.
TTACCAGTCATGCAATGAGAACAATTCTTCAAATCTGCATTCTTTAATCCAGGAAGAACATCCTTTTTGGCCAAAACGTTCAACCTCTTTTCACTAATATGACTAAGTCTTCGGTGCCACAAAGATGTTTCCATGTTGATAGCATTCACATTGTCCCTAAAAACCAAAGTTTTTGCTCAATACAGTCTAGAAAGATTTTCTCCTCTAGCCACAACCAAGCTACCTTTGTTGAGTTTCCACTTTCCAGAACCAAAGTGATTAGCATAACTACAATCATCTAACATATGCACAGAGATCAAATTAAAGCGGACATCTGGAGCATGTTTGACACCTCTAAGAAACAATTGCATTCCCATGTTGATTTTCAAAGAAACATCACCAACACCAATTACTTTAAATACACCATCATTACCCATCTTCAACACTCCAAAATCACAAGAAGATGTGAAGAAATTCTTCTTTGGTGTAACATGCAATGTAACACCACTGTTAATTATCCATATGTTCTCGTCTGATACAAGATTAACAGACTCGTGATCACGGAGAATAACAAGATCATCACTAGTATCAGTAGTAACATGATCATCATCATAATTTTCATGGTCCCTTTATTTAGACTTATCGTTCTTGCTTTTGTTATCTCTTTTCAACTGATAGCAATACTTTTGTATGTGTCATATTTTGTGACAATAATGACACTCCAGATTCTTGTATCACGACTTGAACTTGCTTATGTTATTCTCTCTACCACACATTTGTTCCTTTTCATGACTTCTCCTCCTATTTTTCAGTGACAAGTACCTCGGATTGAGATGAAGAACCATGTGTCTTCCTTCTCATCTCCTCATTAAGAATATCACCCGTAATCGTTTCCAAAGAAACAACACCACATGGAACAGAACTTGTGATAGAAACCCAAAATGTCTCCCAAGACTCTAGTAAAGATAACAATAGAAATAGTCTCAAAAGTTCATCATCAAATTTGATACTAATTCCTGACATTTAATCAAGAAGCCCTTGAAATTCACTCAAGTAATCTGAAATAGAAGTCCCCTCCTTATACTTCAAACTTATAAAGTTATTTGTTCGATTCACTTAATTTATTATTCCCTGATTTAGAGACATACAGGGACTTTATCTTCTCCCACAAAGTTTTTGCATGTGTCTCATTAGCAATATGATTATAAATACTATCTTCTATATATTGTTGAATAAAACCACATACTTGTTAATGTTCAAACTCTCATTCTTCATCGGACACAGAATCCGACTTCGCGGAACTAAAAATCGATAAATGCGATTTCTTCACAAATAGTAAGTCTTTCATCTTTCCCTTCCACAAATGGTAATTAAATCATTCAAGAATACAATTTTCATCTTTGTATTTAACTCCATCATTCAAACAAATAAAATAGCCCTTAACCAAGAGCTTTGATGCCTCTCTGATAAAAAATTAAGACACAATAATAGACCAATAAACAGTGGATATAAAATTTCACACTTTTAAGAACCTTGAGAATCAACAACAAATATAAGACGGCAAATCGAACAAATAAAATCACAAGAGAACACCAATATTTTTAACGTGGAAAATCCTTCAATATGAGAGTAAAAAATCACGATATAATTAATTAAGGTTACAAGAGAGTCTTAAAGTGATTCACATATTAGTGCTAACAACCTCAAATCACAAAGCAAACTAGCTTATAAATAAGAATAAGAAAGCTGAAATTTTTTCTCAAATCTGCAGATTCAATGCGGAGCAAATAACTCTCACCTCGGACATTGTTTTGAAATTATGAATGGTCAAAAATTAGATATGTATTACGAATCTGACCTCCAAATTTGAGCTTTACCCGACGGTTAACAAATCAGGGATCGTCGATTTAGTGAGACTTATTGCAGAAAAACTGGAATGAATTTCTCTCCTCTTTTCTCTCTTTTGAATCCTTATTGTATCTCTATCTCTCTCAATCCTAAATTGACCATCTCCACTTAAACAAGTGAGACAAATTGGATAATCATATTTGGACTTTTCTTCATATAGGAAGAGAGCCCAAATCCAACACAGACTTCGACTACATGTTAAATCTTTGTCGAACCAAGAAGCTACCTTGCAAAGAATAGAGCGATCCAAATTCTCACATTACGGAGATGCATCTGCGGTTCCTGAAAATTCAAACGTTGAAAAATTTTAGAGATTCATCTCTGGAATTTTTTGTTTTTCATATTGTCAATGGCAGTAATGGGTTTATCGTTATTTTTAACCATCAAACATGTTCTATTGTATGTATAAATCATCATCCATGTTGTAAAATATTTTACTGATATATTAAAAAGTGATTCTTACATGTTACATCTACATGCTTTAAATAAGAGAGAATAGAAAACCTAATGGGCTTTGACTAATGGGCCTCATTACTAAAAGAAATAATTACTATTTACAATCTAATATTTACAACACTCCCCCTTAAGCTGGTGAATGGATATCTATCATTCCCAGCTTGCAAGTAAGTTGCCTGAATCTTTCTGTTGGTAAGCCTTTTGTTAACACATCTGCCAGCTGATGCCCGGAAGGAACGTAAGATGTAGTTATCAGTCCACTATCCAACTTCTCTTTGATAAAATGTCGGTCAATCTCAATGTGTTTAGTCCTGTCATGCTGAACAGGATTATGAGCAATACTAATAGCCGATTTATTGTCACAAAACAATTTCATAGGACCTTCACATTGTATCTTCAAGTCTTCTAGAATTTGTTTCATCCACAATAGCTCACAAATTCCTAGTGCCATAGCTCTAAATTCTGCCTCGGCACTTGATCGAGCAACTACACTTTGCTTCTTACTCTTTCAAGCTACAAGGTTACCACACAGAAAAGTACAATAGCCTGACGTAGATCTTCTGTCACTCACTGATCCGGCATAATCCGCATCAGTGTAAGTCTCCATAGTTAGATTTCCACCTCTTTTAAACAAAAGTCCTCTCCCTGGAGTTGCTTTAAGATATTGTAGAACGCGGTCTACAGCCTGCAAATGTCTCACCCTCGGATCATGCATGAATTGGCTCACCACACTGACTGCATATGCCAAATTTGGTCTAGTGTGTGCCAAGTAAATCAATTTTCCCACTAATCTCTGATATTGACCCTTGTCAACTTTGTCACTTTCCTCCTCAAAACTTATCCTGTGATTTTGTTCAATGGGAACACTTGCAGGTTTGCATCCAAGTTTGCCAGTTTTCTGCAAAAGATCAAACACATACTTCCTTTGAGAAATAAAGATGTCTTGCTTTGAGTAGGCTACCTCAATTCCCAAGAAATACTTGAGTTGCCCAAGGTCTTTCATCTCAAACTCTGCTGATAATTTCTCTTTGAGGAAATGTCTCTCAATCAAATCATCTCCTGTAACAATAATATCATCAACATACACAAGAAGTACAGTCAGTTTTCCTCCTTGTGAATGTTTAAAAAATAAAGTATGGTCTCCTTGACTTTGCTTATAGCCCAAACACATCATTGCCTTTGTGAATCTTCCAAACCATGCCCGAGGGGACTGCTTTAGTCCATATAAGACTTTCTTCAATCTACGCACCTTGTTAGCTCCATTTGTTATGCCAACACCTGGTGGAATCTCCATATACACTTCTTCCTCTAAGTCTCCATGCAAGAATGCATTTTTAACATCAAACTGTTGCAATTCCCATCCACATGAAGCAGCAAGAGATAGTAAAATTCGAACAGTATTCATCTTTGCCACTGGGGCAAATGTCTCCTCATAATCAATACCATACGTCTGAGTATAACCTTTTACCACTAGTCTTGCTTTGTATCGATCAAGTGTACCATCAGATTTGTACTTTACAGTATAGATCCATCTGCATCCAACTGGACTTTTGTCTCTTTTCCTTTCAATAATCTCCCAAGTACCATTTTTTCAAGTGCTCTCATTTCCTCATCCATAGCTTGGACCCAATTTCTATTTTGCAATGCTTCTTCAACAGATGATGGGATTTTCACAGAATCAACAGCTGCAATAAAATTTTGATATTGTGTGGAAAGATGTTTAGTGGAGACATATTGAGAGATAGGGTGTCGATATAGGGAGGGACAAGATCTTTTATCCTTCCTCAAAGCAATGGGTAAATCAACTGGATTAGTGTCACAAGTATCAGAAATGGCACAATCATCACTAGAGGAATCATTTTCAGTACTTACCTCCGGTTCAGGCGATTGAATTTGTTTCTGGAGAAGGTCAGGTTTACTTCTTCTCTGATACACTAGAGTTGGTGCTGGAGGTGTTGATTCCTGTAAAACAGAAGGCCTTGAAGGACCAGGAACACTTACTGGCTCAGATTCAGGTGTTGAACTAGGACTCAAACTCAAACTAGGTGACAACTCGGGTTCAAGAGAGGGAACACTAATAGGTGTTCTAGGGAGGCTAGGACCAAGGATCAGAAACTCGGACTCCGACTCTGACTCTGACTCTAAGTCACTTATGTTCTCCCCCTGAGACTGAGAACGAGTGAAATATGACACATTTTCATGAAAGGTGACATCTTTGGAGACAAAGAATTTTCGACTCAGAGGATGATAACATTTGTACCTCTTTTGTTGGGTGCATAACCTAGAAAGATACATCTGACAGCACAGGGATCCAATTTGTTGCGATATTGTTTATGAACATGAACAAAAGCAACACAACCAAAAATGCGAGACTCAAGAGTGTGTAAGATAGGAACAGATGGAAAACGTGAAAGCATAAATTGGACAGGACTTTTATCATCTAACACTCGAGATGGGACCCGGTTAATCAGATAGGCAGCAGTAAGAATTGCCTCACCCCAATAAGAGGTAGGAACAAACATTTGAAAAAGGAGAGATCTAGCAACTTCAAATAAATGACGATTTTTTCTTTCTGCGACACCGTTTGTTGTGGGGTGTCAACATATGTGAATTCATGGAGAATGCCATGTTTACTAGTGAAGTTGGAAAAGGTATGATTGACATATTCTTTACCATTGTCAGAACGAATTCTTTTTATGCCTTTCCCAAATTGCGTTTGTACCATATTATAAAATTGGATAAATATTTGTGGTACTTCGGATTTAGTATTCATCAAGAAAATCCAAGTTACCCGAGTACAATCATCAATAAATGAGACAAACCATTTTGCACCAAAAATATTAGAGGTAGGGGCAGGTCCCCAAACATCAGAATGAATCAAATCAAAAGGTTCATCACTTTTATTAAAACTGGAAGGAAAAGATACACAATTGTGTTTTGCCAACTAACAAACATCACACTTAAAAGACTCAACAGAATGGTGTAAGAACAATGACGGAAACATAGACTTAATTATATAAAATGGAGGATGACCGAGACGCTTGTGCTGAAGCCAAATTTGTGAGGCTGAAGAGGAAGACTGAGACTGGAAACAGGAGGACAACACCTTTGGATGGTCATCAGAGAAGTAGTATAACCCTTCCTTTTCCTTAGCAATTTCAATCGTCTGCCCCGTGGTAAGGTCCTGAAAAACACAATGGGACATAGAAAAAATTACTTTACAATTCAGATCACGGGTAAGCTTATGGATGGAAATTAAATTGTGGAAAAGTGTGGGAACATGAAGCACAGATTGCAACTGGAATGGAGGTTGCAAGTCAATATTTTCAGTGCCAACAACACAAGCATGAGAGCCATCAGCAACAGTGATATAAGGAATACTCGAAGGTGTAGTATAAGAGCATAATAATGTGAAATCAAATGTCATATGATTAATAGCACCAGAGTCAAGAATTCACGCATTCTTTGGAATATTACCACAAACAGTAAGAGATCGGGAACACAAACTCTTACCAGTAACTGCTAGAGACCCAGAACCAGAAGGCTTACTCATGGAGTCAAGCATAGACTTCAACCGTTCCACATCATTCTGACTGAAGGAGGAAACATCATTCTGATTTGTGGGAGGTGGAGGTGGAGGTGGTTGATCGTTAATAATCTCAGCCATTGAAAGGACAATCGAGAGAAAACAAACCAAGAAACAGGATGGGTTAGGGTTTCAAAGATGAGTGAACAAAAACAAGAAGCACGATGTGCTACAACACAAAACAACAATGACCCAAACACCCAAAAACAACAACAAACTGCAAACTGCAGTAAAAAAAAACTCCGCTACAAGGCGGCTAGGGTTTAGGCGGAAGCGAATCCCCCAAAATCGGGAGCTCTTGATACCATATTGTAAAATATTTTACTGATATATTAAAAAGTGATTCTTACATGTTACATCTACATGCTTTAAATAAGAGAGAATAGAAAATCTAATGAGCTTTGACTAATGGGCTTCATTACTAATAGAAATAATTACTATTTACAATCTAATATTTACAACAATCCATGTTATTTCTACTCATTTCTGACCTAAATCATCAACTTCTATTCATTTATACAAAAATTCAAAACATCAAAAACTTACAAATTTAGAGTTTTACTTGATGTACTTGATGTTGATGGAAGAACACCTTTGAACTTGGTTGATGGAAGAAACTTTGAGATTTTGAGAAAGTTTTGTATTTTTGAGAAAATGAGTAATGAGAATGGTTATGGAGAATATAGAGTCAATATCGTCCGAAGACTCTACGGCCACGTTATTACTAAAAACAAATATAGTAATAATGGCGATGACACCGCAAGAGAAGAGATAGTGGTGAGAGTGTGAAAAGAAACATGTTGAGCATCCGGATGATTAGACTAAAGCTTGGTGTCAAGTTAGGATCTTCAACCCAACATATTGTCTGGAATTTTCGGCCTGTCTGGCTGAAATCTCAAATGCAAATCATTTCTTGATTAAAAAATAGCAACAATAAAAAAAAATAGCTTTGAAAGTATGAAACTAGTATATTACTTTAATCCTTCAACAACATGCATAATAGAAAGACTCTGCAGCCACTTTATAGTCGGGGATGTAGAAAAAAATTGGTCTGAGTTCCGTGATCAAATTTAGTGTGCTCTCTGTTTTGGATTTTTTGTATCAATTTTCTTTTAAACCAGAATTGTTGACCTAACGTAAGGTTATAAGTAAGGTCTATTAAAACTATCCTTGAATCATGGTAGAGAAATTTAAATCGGCATTTCTAATTTGAGGGGAAAATATAACCAGCGATTGATGAAAAAACACTTTGTAATTTCAAATTTAGTACCTCGAAAGTAGCGGCATAAGCAACCTGTAAATTGGACATCCATTCAAAAGGCACACGATTTGTTAGTAGCTCCCATAAAACAATCCCAAAGTTATACACATCGACCTTGTTGTTATACTGCTTTTTCTCTCCTTGACATAACGTTAAGGTGCTGTCATAATAGAATTCTATGGATACAAAGTATTGTCAGGAAATCCATAAAACATTTTTAATAGATTACAAGTGATTATACAAGAATTTGCTAAATGATACATTATAAGCACCATAAAATCTCATCGTGATTGGACCCTCTGATTCACATTTTTGGATAGTTATCAATGAATCAATAAAATTACGTTCCAAAAAAGACGGCCGGCATACCTCTGGTGCCATCCATCAGTAAGTTCCGGTTTCTGCAGTCATTATTTCGGTCCCCGATTTTTCTCTTGCAAGACCAAAATCTGCAAGTTTTACAGTCTTCTGATTTGCTGTAAGCAACAGATTGTCTGTATTGTCACAGTTTCAAAAACACATAACACTTATAAGTTTAGAACTCACGAGTATATACATCGATCAAGCATTCATCCATTAATGCCAAAACAAAACGTCATACAATTTATCAAATGTACATGATAATTAATATCTACTACATGTTCATAATAATACTAGGTTTTAGATCTCTATGTATGATCCCGTTAGCATGCCTCCAATCCATCTCTTATGTCACCCCTATAAAATACTAGCCTCAACAATGACAACATGACAGCAAACACAGTTCACTCCAATACAAGTTGCTTAGCATACAAGTAAGAACGACAAATAATGGCTTGTATGTAAGCAAGCACTTCAAAAGTAACAATGTATGTACTTCAAAAGAATGGCTTGTATGTAAGCAAGTATTTCAAAAGTAAGAATGTATGTAAAAATCACATTATTCCAGTAATCACTAATCAGATATCCTATTAAAAACCGTTTGGTAATTACAGGAGGCGGTCAGAGAGAAGTCTCCCCCCATCCTCGTATTTCTATTAATGGCATGTTTATTCGTTAATGACAGAATATATAATAAACTAGCTAGTTCATCTTTACATAAATCAAGATGTTAAAACTAAAGCATAAAAAATTGTTTAAAACTCCCTTTAGATTAAGATTTACTTATTTTTGTAGCTAGAACTGCTGATCTTGCTAGAATGTGAAGGCTTCTCCTTGAGACTGGTAGATAACAAAGTTTCAGAGTTGCTTGGCTGGATCTCGCCTATGCCAGGTCTCGTCCAAATTTGGATATGTCCCTCCTGGCAGGCTGTAAGTTCAGATTCATGGGTAAATACCAAGCTAGAAAGTGGTTCGATGTGCACCCGGTGAGCAACTTGGGGAGAGATTTTTGGAGCACCCCGAATACTTGGAGTGGGTTACAAGGTACCCAATGGGATGACTGACTTCCAGCACTAAAAGTTGGGGATCCACCAGGGGGATGCCTCAAGGGCATTACAATCTCGTCCATTTCCAGGTCCCACAGAATTCAATTTCTAGGTATGCAGATGCAATAATTTCATTTCCATCGGTCAATCATAACAGATGCCAATAAGAAGTAATCATTTGTGAAGTCTTAAGCAGAGAGTAAAAGCTACAGAAATACACGAGAAAGTTTTAACGAAAACATGTGTCCAGGTACCTGACCAGCTGAACCAAACTGATACATTATTGTTTCTCCGGTGTCATTTGAATTTGGTGAGACCAATATGAATCAAAAGCCGCTCCACTGACCTGTCACAGCATTTGACGTAAACTAAATCAACACTATGGTAGGATAATTCGCCAACTCCATATTACCAAGCAATTTACCTGTTAGATATGTCCCTCGCCTCATGCAACACTTTGGGATCTTCCATGCTCCAAACTTGAACTAAATCGTCTTCTCCTCCCATCAAAATACACTTTCCATCTATGCTGCCAAAGCAGGCTTTTTGTAATGGTGTTATTTTCTCAAAAGTTTGTATAAAATATTTTTAAAAGTAAAAAAGAAGATAATAACAAGCTAAGTATAGGATAAGTATAATAGGACACTTGATACATTCTCAACAAACCAAATATAACTCACATCTAAGCACAACATAATAACTTTTCCCGCCACATATAAGTTGTTCTTTTGCATAGTCAAACACTAGCAAGTAACCTGGATGCATTGAGAAATAAGTCAGAGAAAAAGAAATAGAGAGATGACATATAAATTGAGAAATAAATCAGAGAAAAAGAAATAAACAGATGACATATAAATTGAGAAATAAATCAGAGAAAAAGAAATAGAGAGACGACATATAGTATAGTTTACTGTATCTGTTACCACGGTAGTGAAAATTTATTATTCTTTCAGGAATTGAAGTTTATTATTCTTTCTTTTCATCTTTCAGGAATTGAAGTTTATTATTCTTTCTTCTTTTCATCTTTCAGGAATTGAAGTTTATTATTCTTTCTTCTTTTCATCTTTTTCACCAGCAACAAAACCTACACTTAGAACAAAGACATTGCCATCAACGAAAGTACTTCTAAAATATTCAAATGAAAAGTAGTTTCTCGTCTCAACAAGGTTGTACCAACTACAAAGTGACAAGACTTTTTAACCTTTAGAACAATACTCACATAGAACCCTTGAGAAACAAAGTTCGGGTAGAAAAGAGAAGTATGCACGTACAAATTTATAGTACCTAAGAATACGTTCATATAAATTCGGAACACAAATTATTCACTAATTTAAATGTCACTAAATCCGCATGACATCTATGAAGTTACAGGCTTCATTGTAGTACACCATTTATTTATACTGCCTTTGTTTCTTCACTTTTTCTATGCTCTCCTATGTGGGACTTAGTTCTATTTAACAAAATAACAAACCTCAAATACGGGATGTCTTTTTCTTTTCTTTTTCGTTACCTTTTAATACTTGTTTGTCTGACTTTTTTTCAACTTATACTTTTATAGATAATATTAATATAACTAGATAACTATTTTTATTTCTAATGCATTGATTAATATAATAGACCAACCACGAACCGAAATAAAGTACTGACTATCATATATAACTTATAATGATCATATACAGAGCCACTATGACTAGAATAAATGAATAATCTATTCATTTTGATTATGGAACAAGTTTATACAAACTGCAAACTGAGATAATATCCTTTTTAACCTTCAGGATACTGATCACATAGAATCCTTAAGAAACACAAGTTTTGGTAGAAAAAATTTAAAAGCGAAAGATTCATGTAGCACCGAGATATTCACATAGTCCTTCCACCGAGCTCAACAATCTGATTACTACATAGCCTTCCTTCCACTAGGGCATGGATAAACTAGGTTATTCCCACAAGCCCATGACCATTAAAATTCCTTATAGCAGTTGTTGACTACTTCACCATTTAGATTGAGGATAAAGCCTTGGTGAAAAACCAAAACCAATAATATCCAGAAGTTTTAAAGAAAAACATTTTATCTTGGTGCAAGAATCCGTGGTTCGTAGTCACAAACAATAGAATTCGATTCACATACAACAACTTGAGAAAACTCTTCCAAGATTTGGGTGTTAAGCACCACTGCATATAAGTAGAGCACCCTTAAACCAATGACTAGATAGAGCTTCGGTTAGGCAGAAGAGCTTCGGCACTGGGGAGACACCATTTTGGCTCGCATATGGTATTGAGGTCGTCGCCACTGTCAAGAGCTTAGTTAGAGAACAACACATCTCCTCAGAAGAAAACTCACATGTGATCCGAGAAAAGACGGACTCCTTATATGAAGAAAAAAAATGCTTCACTTTCCATGTTGATGTTGACATCAAATAATTTGGAACCCAACCAAGTTCAAACGCTATTACACCTAAGTTTTTTTTTCTATTTTTTCTTACATAACACTACAATGTAACATTTTCTGATAGTAGAATTAATAAATAATATTTTCACCCCCCGAAGTTTGGTTATTACTATATTAATGACTTGTAAATCCTAAACCATCCACATCGGGACTAAACCTCAAACATGCAAGTGGTGGAACAATAAATGAAAAAGTTAGTAAATACACTAGGGCAAAATCTAATCCCCAAAGCTGACAGGTATATCTGAACCCTTCCTAAACTTTCTCTAAGATCGAAAAAAATCAGATAAACACAATAAAAAAGATAAATGAAAATGTCAAAATCAGATAAAAACACACCCAATAAAAATAAAGAATACAAAATAACAATGAAAACACTAAAAGAAAATATATAAAATTTGAGTCTTGTACTACCTCTTATTACATTTTGTTAATGAAAATAATAGAAATGAAAACGTGAGTAATAAGGTGAATGAGGTTTATTTTTATTAATTTATTATTATTTAATATAGAAATGGAAACATGAGGAATAGGGTGAATAACTTATTCATTATTTAAATAGCTTAGAATGATAAATTAAATTGTGAGCTTTTCATAATGGATAGAATTGTGCGGTTTTATTAATTAATTGAAAAACGTGGGAGCGGTGGATGAATGAGGTTTTTTAATATTTTTGAAAGAGTTTTTTATTTAAATAACTTAATTTTAAATAAATAAAAATCTAAAATAACTCAGATAATTTTTCAGATTATCTCACATCAAAGCAGGTGTGTCATATGAATTGGCGTCAACCCTTAAATTTAAAAAGGAGACGTCAATTAAATTGGCTTCTGTACATGGTACTGTCAATCCAATTGGCGTATGTGTGTAAGGAATGAGAGGAGGCAATTTTTTTAAATAGGGGGTATTTTATTTAAAATTCAAAATCGGACCAATTGGTATTAATATTATATGTGTTTACATAAGAACACCAAAAATAATAATGCCGTTGATCGGGATGACCCAACTGACCTCCAATACCACATCCCCTAGCTACACGGACACGTGGCCCTAACCCACGTTGATGACCCCAGGTGTCAGAGGATTTGAGGGTCCAGGAATATCACCATCGCCTGTAGGAGACTTCCTAAGATATTCAGACAAATCCAGGTAGTCTTATGTATGCAATGAAGCGCTATCACCATAGCTGAGTTCGTGACCCATGCTAGAGTAGTTGGGTTGTATTTGAGTTATTAGAGGGAGACTGGGACGATTTAAGGGTGACATTGGTGTGAATGGTGTGTTGAGGAAAGATTGAAATGGTCGTTGTGGTGTTTGGTAGCCATATGGTTGTTACATGTTTTGGTTTTGTGATGTTTGAGCTTTTTGGCTATAGTACCACATCCCCTAGCTACCCGAACGTTGGCCATAATCCACGCTAAGTGTTTTGCCTAAGGCATCTATGGTAGGGTGATGTGTTGGGTGTATGACGATGTTGGGTGTCTTAATGATGATCTTCTTGTTGGTTGTGGTACGGGGGATACTCTTGGTATTATGGTTGGATGTTTGACATGTTAAGTCGTATGTTAGTTTGTTTGTGGGACGATAATTTTGATGGGTATGAGGTTGTGAGTAACTGGTCTCGCAATGTTGTGTGGGGTTAGATGTTGAACCTTCTTGTGTGTAAGTTACATGGCGTAAGTCGTATAGGTACATATCCTCGAGGAACTCAAATTCAATCGATTTGTACCAAGCCATATAATTACGAGTTGTTTTTCATCGGTTGGCATCACATCGTCACTTAAGACATGGTCTTGTTGGTGCTTCTATTTTCGACACTCACATCTAGTGAAGCGTTGCCAAGGGTTAAAGTTCCATTAGTCATTAACTCTTCATAAATGTCATTCTCTGAGGTTTATCAAGGAATTTGGGATGTGTTAAAGCATATTGAATTGCAATTTAACACGGTCATTGTGGTGCATCTCCATAGTGGTGAACCTTATGATCGATGTGCATGCAATCCAAACGACTGCATCTTGTTCGTTTATTTCATGGTCATGATCCAAGTTTAGATATGGACGCCAAATGAACTGAAATGTGAAAATATATTAGATTAAAAAATGCGTGATATTAAAAATAAATTATTACGAATTAATTCGGTTAATGGCAATACATCTACTGGTTGAAGGTGATCCAAGAGATTGTGATATTGGGTAATATAATATCTAGGACATCTGTTGTAACTCATACCACGAGTTGACCATTTGCACCAAAAAAGAAAATATATTATTTAGAGATAATAATTGGTAAATAAATATCGTTAATTGTTAAGAAATTACTTTTGTGCGTACGGGAATATGAACGGGTTGTGGTTGACGGGCGCTAGGGACGGTAGTCTGGACCAACCTCATGCTTGAAGCAAAATAGTGCACCCAGAAAATATAGATGTGTCTTAATGTGCATTTTTACACAAAGAGTTATAAAGATAAGTCAAACAAGCGGCCCCTCAAGTATAACTTCTTATTTTATCTACATGTCTTAATAAAGGTAAATATATAACATGCATACTAGAACCACTACCTTCGGAAAATAAAAATAAACCAATTAAAAGCATAATATAACACCTAATTTTTATTATTCGAGCATCTTCAGTAGAATTTTCATCTAACTATAAGTTGTTGTAATATGCCTTAAGAGGTGAAAGGAGTATATCCTGACCTCTCGAGTTATCATCTAACAAGTCAGCACCTAAGAGTTCCATGGAAATTGAATTCACATAGTTGGTTTTCCCATTGTAATACCCCAAAATTTACCCTTCATTTTTCTTGGAAACATGGGATTGTGTTTCACATTGCATTAGCATCATACTAGGTCATACTCATTGCATACTGCATTAGTGACTTGGGAAATCAGGGTTTGATTGATCACTCCTTACCAGAAGGAGCCCACACAAAGCAAGATTGAGAATTGGACTTCATTCTCCAAATATACAAGTCTCAAGGGTCTCAAGGTGGTCCAGGTATCTTATGTTGGTCTACAGTTCATTAGTGGAATATTCAGAGCTCTCAGAGTGTGCATCTGCATTTAATCAAAAATTGGGGTTTCATGGCTATCCGCAACAGGCGAGGTTTGGTTGGAAGTAGAATGTCTCATTCATGTCATGATTAGAGAAGCATCTTGGCCTAAGAAGATCCACAATTATCTCACAAAGGTCCATTGGCAATCAGTTCCTAGTCATTTTTGCCCTAAAACCAGGGTTTGGTATAAAATCGGTTTATTGCTGATTCCTTGGTTGAAACTCATTTCCATGAACCTCCAAATGTCCACAAGGATCTACATGCAAAAAATCAGCTCTTTATTTGAGCCAGAGGTGCTTCAATTGATCAATGGAATCGGAAATCAGACAGATTGGGAAAAGTCAACAGTGGGGCCAGAAAAGTTAACTCCTGACATTTTGAAAGTGGAATCTCAAAATTCATGCCTAAGGGAGCCTACATGTGAAATTTGATCAAGGTTGGATCATGGATTCATCATTTAACCAAGAGTTTGAAAAGTTACTAAATTTGGAAATAGTTGATTTTCCATTTAAGGCATATTTTTATGGTTTTTGCACCCACTTTAAGTCCATTTTCCATAACGATGCAAGCTCCATTTGAAAATTTCTCCAACATGAAAGTTGTTCCTCTTGTTCCAAGCTTTCTAGAGATATAAAGTTTGTTTCATTTGGATTAAAATTGAGAGAGTTATGTTTGGTCAAAGTAAGACATTATTTTAGAACACTTAGAAATTTTTCTAAGTCCAGAATTTGCAAAATTTGTCAAGACTTATGGGCCAGATTTCTTGCACTTCAAGGCATCTTTTGAAAGCACTTTCTTCATGACAGTTGTACCTTGATATGTCCTTTTTCACACCTTTTTGGAACCACCCCATTTGGATCATTGGTTTGGAAGATATACTCATCTAAAGTTGGTATCATAGGCTAAATTTTTTTGACAGCATTTAGGCCAAACTGGCCCAACCATTTTGCAGCCATGAAACCTGAACTTTATGGCAATTTTCCACCCCTTTCCACTCACCATTTCAAGATGTGTTCAACATGAAAAATGTTAAGTTCCATGCCCTCTTTCTACTGTTTGCATTGCCTTGCAATTTGGATCATTGGTTTGGAAGATGCACTCATCTAAAGTTGGTATCATAGGCTGAATTTTTTGACAGCATTTAGGTCAAACTGGCCCAACCATTTTGCAGCCATGAAACCTGAACTTTATGGCCATTTTCCACCCCTTTCCACTCACCATTTCAAGATGTGTTCAACATGAAAAATGTTAAGTTCCATGCCCTCTTTCTACTGTTTGCATTGCCTTGCCATTTGGACATTTATTCATCAAGTTAAAATGCCTTAAAGTCACCCTGTTGGACTTATTTTCATGTTTTGCAGCATAAACCAACCAGCCCTTGCATTTCCTCATTTGGCCATTTGCTTTATGTGCTTGTGTTGTCAACTCGCTTAGGCTTTGCCACAATTGGATTTCCTAATACCACCCCACTTTTTTGCACTTTTTGCTCATGAATCCAAGTCACATTTCAAGCCCATTAGTCACATAAGACCTACATATATAAACTTCTAAAACCCTAATTAGAATGGAGGCTACAGAATTTTAGGACAAGGCAAGCAAAGGCAAACTTGGTTTTCATTTCAAGATCCATTCCTCACTTTTCAAGCACAAGCATCAAAAGAGCATTTCCTTTTTCTTCCACCCTCTCCATCAACAAGAAGCAGTGGACTTTCTCCACTAGGTAATCTCTTTATTCCAACCTTCCATGACCATATTCCATGTTTGTTCACCATGTTTTTCATGCTATTGTCACATTCATTCATGTTTACTTCATGCTATTTTCCACTATGTCATGCTTGTTTCATGCAAAAAAAAAATGTTAATATCATGCTATGTTTGTCTTATGGACCCTTCATTGAAGCATGTTCATTAAATTTTAATTTTGAAACATTGAATTTTTGCAAAAATCCTCGCCTGAAGCCCCCTTGTTGTTCGCTTTTCTACATGTTAGAGTAATTATTTTTAACGAAACAAAGCATCATTGTGTTCTACATGTTCCAAACTCAAACTTTTATTTTTACATCACCTCATTTGGAGCCCTGTAGCATTAGTTATGTTGGTTTGAAAATGGAGGAAATGGGCTGTGTTTTTCATATGTGCTGAATTTGGGTGCATGAAGCCCCCTTTTGTTCGCTTTTCTACATGCTATGGCCACTATTTTTCATAAAACAAGACACCATTGTGTTCTACATGTTTCAAACTTGAACTTTGATTTTTACGTCATCCCATTTGGAGCATTAGAGAGGGAGATATGCTAGTTGGAAGGTTGGTAGAAAATGGCTGCATTTTTGGGATTTTTTTTTCTATTTTGCATAAAAAAAATAACACAAACAAGATTTGAGCCCACGCGCATCCAACCAGCCGCCCCTAGTTTTATCCACTAGTGCATAACTGGAAGTTGACTTATTAATGCATAGTCCACATATTATTTTTAAGTGAATATTATTTTGCTGTCACGTTTTTTTCTTTTTTCTGTTGGGCTTGACGCTGGATATGCTATCCGCCCCCCACCACACACGAGGCCCATCATCACTATTTCCTTTTTATTTACTTCCTTCAATTCTTTTATTCTTTTTTATTCTGTTTTGATTTAATTAATAAAAAATATTTTATTTATTTATAAAAATACCAAAAAATATATTTTACATTCTTTAATGTTTTATTTAATTTATTTAATTTTTATTTTTATATTTTATTTAATGTTGATATTTTAAATTAATTATTTGTTTCAAATAGTCCATTTTAACACATAAATTTTTATTAATTTCATTTTCTTGACTTAAAATTATTTTTAGATTCTGATTTTTGGGATGAGGGTTGACCAATGTCTCATGGTCAACCTGACCTTTTATTGGAATTTTATTTCCCATTTTCAATTTATTCTTAATTTATTTCTAACCTAGTCTTGTTGTTTGACTTTTGGTTTGACCTTTGCTTTGATTCAATTAATTCAATAACTAATTTTCATTATTTTTAAAATCTTTTTGGGGGATGATGATGTCCTGGCCCCATATAACTTAGTTTAATTTTTCATAATTTTTGTGATTAATTTACTATTTATTTGACATTTTTTAAGTTGACTTGCCTTTTTGGTTGACTTTTGTATGATTGATGTTTAACATAGGGATTGCTTAGGGAAATTGAAGAGATCTTTTGATCCTCCCTTGTTCATCTCATATGTCATGTATTAGAGGCCATTCATCTTGATTTTATTTGATCCTTGTATCATTTCCCGATTAAATTATTCATTGATCCTTTGTGTGCATAGTTGTACTTGTTTGATTCATCTGATATTTTTTATACTTGTTTCTTTCATCCATGTTTAATATTGCTTGATTGTTTAACATGCTCATACTCTCATACATTATTTAATGTCTTATTATTTTATTCTTTGATTATTTGATTTGACCATATACATGTTTATTTACCTGACTGATTAATAATTGTTGCCTACTTGTATGATGTATGGGGCATTTATTCTTATTTGTTTGATTACCATGAACAATCCCCATTCATAACAAATTTATCCCTCTCCCATCAAATGTATAATATTTATTCTTTCATTCTTTATTCATTTGTTAATACAAGAATTAAAATGAGCATTCGATAACCATTTCAAAATAAGATCAAAACCTCGATTCAACGTCGAGTAATCATTTTTCAAAACTTAACAGAACCAACACGTATTCATCCATCTACCTTGTAAGTCGATTGCTTCATGCATCGCCATCAACCTTGTAAGTCGATTGCTTTATGCGTCGCCATCAACCTTGTAAGTCGATTGCCTCAGGCATCGTCATCTACCTTTATCCCTGGTTCCTCTCCTTGCCCCATCCGTCAATTCTTGTTCCGTTTAGGTAGCACCCATTAGCTAGAACCCTTTTGTATGATAACATAGGTAGAATTAACTCATTCTTTTGTATGATAACATGTGTAGAATTCCCTCATTCTTTTGTATGATAACATAGGTAGAATTCCCTCATTCTTTTGTATGATAACATAGGTAGAATTCCCTTACTCTTTGCATGGTAACATTAGGTAGATGTTCCCATTTGTAAATCTTAACCCATAGGTCCATATTGCATGACAACTCTAGGGAAGAGCTTCCCCATTTTTTAGATCTTCCGTGCATCTCCGGTCCTGTGGCATGTCACTCCGTCCTATTGCAAAGAGGTAACTGCCTAAGACTCGATTCAGCGAGCTGCGACACCTGCTGCTAGGACGTGAACACATTGCCCACTCTCCTTTGACACAACTGGTGTCCTCCTTTGTAAGTCCATGTTCAGATGGCAACCCCTATGTATCCGAACTACGGCAACTCTGATTCTCATGTTCAGATGAGATACGTAGGCACAAGGTGCGATGTCTTGCCGAGTTTGACTAACAACTAACAACTAATCTTTGTTTATTTTCGCCCTCGTTGCGATTCTTTTCTCTCGCCCTCGTTGCGATCGAGACATTCCCTTTCTCTTGCCCTAGTTGCAATCGAGACCCTTATTCCTGTAGTTAGTTGAACTACGTTTTTCTCTGATTCTCATTCCAGATGAGATACGTAGGCATAAGACGCGATGTCTTAGCGAGCACACATCTCTTTCACCCATAGGTAGCCGAGCTACGAAGACTCTGATTCTCATATTCATATGAGATACGTATGCAGTGGATGCAACATCCGTGCGAGTCATTTTCTTTGACCCCTATTTAGTAAATAGTACATTAGATATTACCTACACCCTTTAGACAAGAACAACAAGAGTGGATCCCGTAGAGTACTACAAATGCGTAGGGGTGCTAATACCTTCCCTTCACATAATCGACTCCCGAACCCAAGATTTGGTTGCGAGACCTTGTCTTTTCCTTTCCTTTCTCCAGGTTTACTTCGAGCGTTTCCTTTCCCTCCTTTGGATAAATAACGCACGGTGGCGACTCTTCTGTCATTTCTTTCTCGCCGGTTGTTTTTCGCACACTATATTTTTTAGGCTACGACACCCATTTACCGCCTTACCCTCGATAGACATCCCCAATAACATGTACATGTCTTCTAACGCTACGGTACATTCACCGGTTGGAAACCAGAATGTGTGCGTCTTGAGACGTCATCTTTCACATAAAGCTAGAATAAACTTATTATCAACCGACCAAGACATGATTTTGCTAACATGTCCAAAACCGACGAGTTCAGCATAAGGCTGAATCAACTCGTCGATGGCAACAAATTCGTGGTCACGAGTTCGAAACCTAGAAACATCCTAAAAAATAAACAAAAAAATAAGTTTTTTCATAAAAAAAATGTGTTAGAAAAATATAAGAAAATATGTTTTTACATAAAAACTTACATAAGTCGTTATGTTGGCGACAATTCCTCTATATGATTCACCAATATTGAGTAGAGATATTTTTCCGTAGTGTTATTGATGAAGAAGTATTGGTTACTGATGAAAATATGAGAGATAAATGTGGGGGAAAATTGTTATTGATGAAGAAGTGTAGGTTTATAATGTTTATTTATAATGAAAAGCATGCACTTGTGCCCATGCTAGAAATAAATGATAACGCCATCTGAATTGGCGATCACATGTAACATTTCCATGCTAACGCCATCTCAATTGGCGACTTCCTAGGTGTCTAATTGCATAGTTGTCTCGTGGCAGGTCTTCCATGCATAGTTTTTTCAATAGGCTGCATGGCTAAGGCATGCATCACAGAATCTCGAGGGCATGCATAGAAGACACCAAATGGACTGACGACTATGTAAAAATTTCCAAAGCAATCGCCAATTGAACTGGTGAATGTTATTGCATGCTTGTCTTGTCATGTTCTTCCATTAATGCTCTTACTCTTACTCATACCAACACAAGTTCATACTCTTACTCAAACCAACACAACTTCGTTGTCAAACCAACACAAGTTCATTATCATAATATGTCATATGCAACATAATATATTATCAATGCTCACTGCAACGGTGAGACATATGACTCTGATGTATACGGGTTTAGTTTTCGAAACACTGAAACTGTCTGATTTTCAATCAAGAAAAGTTCAAATTTCTTGCATTTGAAAAAAATGAATAGAAATTTATCTAGGATATTGTCTTATGTCACAAATCACATACCAGAATCCAATTTATTTCGAAAATAATCAATGTAAATTTTACCCGCTAAAGGTGCGAGATGATGAAGATGTTGAATATATGTTTGTTAGTCACAAACATTTTGGTTTCAACTCTATTAAGTTATATATTAATCTCCAATAAAGTATATCATCTCAACAATCTTAGATAACTGATCAAGTTGAATCTGATGAATTTGAATAAGAAGACTCAGATGAAGCCAATGCTGAAGTAGAAGTCAACGGCGTTGACGAAGAAGAAGAAGAAAGTGAGATACAGGTCGATCATATGTTAAACAACTATATTGATGATGACGATCATTGAATTCTATTACCTCTAAGTCAGGTATATTGTTTGCCTCAACATATAACAAACATGGACTTGCATGACGATGACACATCTGACAATATTTTTTACAACCTATATCCATGGTCAGAGGGTGAGTTAAAAGTGGAAGACAGGTTCTGTACTAAAGAAGAATGTGTGCGAGCTATTAAAAATTTTTACATGGAGAACTCTGCTGATTTCATTGTGAAATGCACTGATTCGAGAAGGTATTTCATTGAATGGCATAACATTCTTTGCAAGTTTCGGTTGGCTACGTTTCACAGGAAGAGAAGTGATTCTTGGAAGATAGCTTCTATAGACCCACCTCACAGTTGCACTGCCACTAATATTGTACATGATCACCGAAAACTAAGCATTACATTGATATGTTAAGATATTTTTCCGCTTGTTAACAAGGACCAACAGTGAAGGTGAGTATAATAATATCTCATATCGTCACATGATATAATTATACTCCATCGTACAAGAAAGTGTGGACTGCAAGGATAAAGGTTGTTGAACAAATATTCAGCAACTAGGAGGATTCATATAAAGAATTGCCATAATTTTTATGGGCGCTTAAGACATACTGTTGAAGCTAGCGAAAATATACCCGAACGTATCGCACGCTCGAACATACAACAGAGTCGCCATCAAACTTTATTTATCCCCAAAAGGAAAACATTGATAAAACCCGAGGGAAGAGATATGCTGGGTAAGGAAGTCGGTTATGCAAGGGGAAGGTATTAGCACCCCAAACATCCATGATAATCCATGGGAACCGTTTTGACTGTTATCGCTCAAATGGGTGTTACATCTAAGATTACTCGTAAAAGAATGGGAAAAGGAGAGAAATAGATAAAGTGTTCAGTGAGGATTAGGGTCCTCATGCCTACGTATCCTCATAGTGCAATGAGGAACTCAGAGCTTCGTAGTTCAAGGAACTAGAAGTGGGAGGTGGAAAGAAGTGTGATCAAAGTATGGTCTGGACCAAAGAATAATGTTTTGCACTCCAACAAGGGTGAAAAGATGAACTCAGGAGTAAGGTGGTTGTTACCAATACGTGGGCTAGTAAGACCGCCACTATAGGGTAAAGCCGAAAAGACGAAGAAATAGGTGTTTGGGAATAGTCCCAAACATCTCTTGGTTCACAAGGTGACCCAATATTTTTTTTATATTATTCTTAGATCAGTTCAAAAGGTCTTAAGGACGATGCTCGAAAGAGCTATGTAATTAATTTAAGACATGATAATTCAATAATAAATATAATTTTTCTAAACTAAAGGCTCTATTAGTTTTTGTTGGATTAAAAACATCAGAAGGATCGAAGTGCAATTGATTACCTATTAAATAATAAACTTAATTTTTCTAATAAATGTAATTTTCCTACTCATTAATTACCTATTAAATTAGAATTAGTCAGGTT
The DNA here is from genome assembly GCF_024323335.1 of Lathyrus oleraceus. Taxonomy (NCBI): domain Eukaryota; kingdom Viridiplantae; phylum Streptophyta; class Magnoliopsida; order Fabales; family Fabaceae; genus Lathyrus; species Lathyrus oleraceus. The sequence continues at coordinate 178,202,840 of NC_066581.1, forward strand.
AATAAACATAAGGGTATTAAACATAAGGCTAATGTTAACATAAGCAATTTATAAATAAAAGATTTATATTGAAAAAAATCAATTATCAAATTTTAATTAAAACAATGCATAATTTTCAAAAAGAAAATTTTTATATTTAACTCTTATCATGCACCCTTAAAACACATATTAGCATTACCCTAAACATAATTAACCATGAAATTAATACTTAATTAAAAAAATAGAATTAAATTTGTTTATTTTTTCGTGTGAGTGTTCAAGCGTCCATTTATCTAACTATATATAATCAATGCACCAAGTCACATTATCATTTTTCTGAACTCTTCTTCTCAAGTCTCTCGCATTCTTCTCTCTGGTTCATACTCTCTCTGTTTCATCTTCTCTCTCGTTCATACTCTCTCTGTTTCATCTTCTAAGATGAACAATCCAGCTGAGTAAGTTATTCAATTTATTTGTTCTTTTCATACAATCTGAACAATTTTGCTTGAATTAGCATGATTTTGTTGATTTTGTTGAATTCCAAATTTTCTCTGATCGTTAATTCTTGCATATCTTGAGTCAAATATGAGGGTTTCTGTTTTTGCACTATCGTCAATTTTGAGTGAAATATCAGTGTTTCTGTTATCTTGAATCAAACTTCCTCAAATTATTAATTCTTGAATGATAATGTTAACGTGTTTCTGTTATCTTGAATCAAACTTCCTCAGATTATTAATTCTTGAATGATAATGTTAACGTGTTTCTGTTATTTGCACTGTGGTCAATTTTGAGTTCTTTTATTACTTTCTTACCTTGGTATCTTGAGAATACTGACTTTGTGTGTTTGCTTTTTTTGTAGAGTTGAAATCCTCCTTAAGGATTTGTCATTCCAACAGGGTGAAATTGATAAAAAGATCAAGAAATTGGAATCGAAAATCAACAGCTATGATAGGAAAATGAAAAGAACGGAAGACAAAATGCCAGACCTATTTAGTAAGTAATAGATTTCAGTTGATTTATATAGTGCTGACTTTTACATCAGATTTCATGCTACTGTTCATTAATTTGTAACAGAAGCAATATTTATTCTCAACAAGAAGAATAACATTAACTCTAGGCGCATGTATTTTGTTTATACAGAAGTTGCTGAAGAAAATCATCAGCAAGATGAAGGAGTCCAAGATGTAGGTGAGATGGCTCCAAATCAGGCACATAATGATGTAGGTGAGATGGCTCCAAATCAGGCACTCAATGATGTAAGAGCCCAAGATATAGGTGAGATGGCTCCAAATCAGGCACACGTAGGAGCCCAAGATGATGGCTTTGCAAAATTGATGGCGGCGAAACTGTTACTAAAAATTCCTGATGATGCGTGGATGGAGCAAAGCGAGCAAGAGAAAGATGTTGGATATGCCAATTTTGATGAATTAGACCCAAGTGAGCTATATGGGAAACGGTATGAGAAAGAGAAAAAGGTTGGATATGGCCGTAAGGGATATAAATACTTATATGAGAAAGCCCGTCAGGCAGACAATGATGCAGGAGCTCAAGATGATGATTTTGGTGAAGCGTTGGCAGCGTTACTAAAAATTCCTAATGATGGATGGATGGAGCAAGGCGAGCAAGAGAAAGATGCTGCATATACCGAATTGGATGACTTAGACCCAAGTGAGCTATATGGGAAACGGTATGAGAATGAGAAAGATGACGGATATGGCTGTGAGGGATATCGATACTTAGATCAAAACGCTCGAGTACAGATTGCAAAGAAAGGACTGGGTGAAAATGCTGAAATTGTAATTGGTGCAAAGGTTGTTGCACAAGTTCCAGACGACCAACCTTTGGAGACTACTGCTCCAGTTCCCGGGAACCAGTTTAATACCCAAGTTCTTTACAGTGAAATCTATGATGAAATGGATCAATGTGGCGACAATTTCTCCTTAGAGAATTTTGTGGACAGTAATGTGAACTCATCTGAAACAGAACATGGTATGCTTGAGAATGGCAAACAGGAAATAGCAAAAATCATGAAAAAGAAGAAACTGGCTCAGGAGATATTACAAGTTCTGTACCCCCAACAGCTTCGAATTTCACAGGAAATCGAAAAATTAACCAAAGACAATTAATGTACACCTTCATATTTTTGTTGATCATTGTCTTCTTGAAAGTCTATAGATGGTCGCTGATGTAGTACATGTACATGTACATGTTTTAGCTTTTTAAAGGATAGGATTTTCATTTTTCTTTGTGTAAAGACATGATTGCTACTTTCCTCGACATAAATACACAAAATCTTTTACAGTAATGTTTTTACTACATTACTATAGTAATGTTATTATTATATTTATTCGTACTAAAGTTATTTAAAGAAGAATGATTGATACTTTAAATACTCTCATCATAATAGTATTCAAAATAAACCTTGATAGCTTTTTATCCTAATTCTTTTTATTGTTCGGTTGAGTCGGTTGGAGGTTAGGAAGTTAGTTGGATATCTGTTACAGTTAGTTGCAAATCTGTTTTGGTTTTTATTGTGTTAGTGAAAACTATTGGTTAGTTAATTCGGTTAGGCAGTTAGAATTTATTGACAGGTTGTAGTTTGTTAAGTTGGTTGAGGTTTTGTTAAGTTGGTTGATGGCATTGGGATGTTATTTAGGAAGTTGTTATCTGCGATTTTATTTTCTGTTGGACTTAAAAATCCTGCAATGCTGCTTATTCTACTGCTAGTGGCTTTTTCTCGTTTTTTTACAGGTAGTTCATGGAAGGGAAACTAACTTGGTCTTTGAATGACAATGGCATGAAGATGGTGATGTCTTGGAAATTATTTTAGCATGTTAGGACTTACTTGGATTTAGTCTCCCTATAATTTTTGTGACTCTTGAGATGGATTAGCATTGTTTTGAATGTATGGTTTACGTATTGGCATAAAGTGTTGTAATGCAATTTTCGATTCAAATGCAAATGTATTTGGAATTAGAATGGAGTTAGAGTTGTAATACGATGCACTTGGATTGAATAGAATTAGAATTTGAATGTGTAAGCAAAATGGTGTTTGGAATTTTAATGTTAGGTTTGAAATTATAATGAGTTTGGTTTTGAAAATTTGTAATGGAATGTATGTAATGTGCTTATATAAAACAAATAGTGTTGTGACCTTGGAAATAGAATGGATTTGTGTGATTGAATATGATTGGTGAAATTGAAATACAAAAATGATTGATATTTGGAAGGACGTTAGAAATTACATGAACCGAAAAATTAAAGTGTGTGGTTCAAGTCGGTTTATGATGATCCAATATTATGTGTCGGTGATCAACTTCTAAGAAATTTGGGAATTGGAATGAAAAAGCTCAATGAACATGGTTCATGTTGTTTATGTATTGAGAAGGTAATTTGGTTTGCGTTGGATATGGAAAATGAGCATTTAGGTTAATGGATTTTGATGGATATGAACATAGTAGCATTTGGATAAGAGAAATGATTCACAAAATGGATATGGAAATTGGATAATTGTTGGTAAAAAAGAAATAGTGGAATCGGATGTTAATTTTGAGTCGTGGGCTTAACATGTGAAACAAATTGTAATCCTTATACTCCTACATTTTATAAAAAAATACCAATTTTATCCTTATATATTTTTAAATAATTTATCATTTTATTATTTAAATACTTTTTAAATTTTATTTTACGTACCGGAAGACTTTGTAAAAGAATTTCGATAGTCATTTTTCACGTATTTTTTAAATTTTTTTTTTATGTACCGGAAGACTTTACAAAAGAGTTCTGGTACACAAAAATTGACTGCTGGAACTCTTTTACAAAGTCTTTCGATATAAAAAAAAAGTCAAAAAATGTTTGAAAAATGAGTACCGGAACTCTTTTGCGAAGTCTTCCGGTTCACAAAAATTAACTACCGGAACTCTTTTGCAAAGTCTTCCGGTACACAAAAAAATGATAAAAAATATTTGAAAATGACTATCGGAACTCTTTTGTAAAGTCTTCCGGTACATAAAATTTGACTACCGGAACTCTTTTACAAAGTCTTCCGGTACACACAAAAAATGTTAAAAAAATATTTGAAAAATGACTATCGGAACTTTTTTGCAAAGTCTTCCGGTACACAAAAATTGACTACCGGAACTCTTTTACAAAGTCTTTTGGTACACAAAAATTGACTACCGGAACTTTTTTGCAACGTCTTCCGGTACATAAAAAATATTTAAAAAATACTTGAAAAATAACTACGAAACTCTTTTACAAAGTCTTCCGATACACAAAAATAAAATTTTAAAAATATTTAAAAAATAAAATAATAAATTAATTAAAAATATACAAGGATAAAATTGGTATTTTTTATAAAATGTATGGGTGGAAGGATAAAAATGTAGGGGTATAAGGTAAAACTTTCATGAATGAAAGGGCCAACTATTAATTTGCCAATCATGACCCATTAATACGAAATTTATACAATCAATTTGAATTTAAAATCAATTTGAAGCAATGACGAAATGATCGTTGATATTTATGCTAAATGTCATGGTCAAGTATGATAAGTTGACTTTGGTCAACTGGTTGACCAAAAAGTCAACTGGTACAAAAAGATGATGAAATAAACTTCTCTGATTAAAAATGTGTGTTTAAGAGGGACCCATGAACCAATTAGAACTAATATATTTTATGAATGCATGATAGTGACTCCTAGTGATAATGTCATGATTGATCAAACTGAATCAAATGAACTTTAGATCAATGAAGTCCACTGGAATTAATGGGTGAAGTGACTCGGGGTCAAACGCAATTAATGACCTGGTGTAGTGGAATACGAATGCAAGCATGCTTGGCACCGATCAAACACGAGCCATGCAGTAAGGGTTTAGTTAGCTCAAAGATCAGGTGTCAAGTAATAACCAAAATCTCCAACCAGGAGATAGTCAGTACAAGCAATGCACTAATGTCAGGAACCACAAATAGGGTTTCCAAGTCAAAGCAAACCAAAAGGATCCTCAAATGTCATCAACCAAGCAATCAGAGTTTCACCCCCAGATGATGAGGAAAACCACAATCTTCAAGCCAAATCCCTGATTTTATCTACCATGAACTTTGAATCTATGATACTCGTTAGCAAGTGTTAATCATGACTGAATGATGTGTGTTAATGGGACATGAATGAGGTTAGGAAAAAAAAAGCAAAATGAGGGGGGGAGGGGGGATTTTGGGGTAGTACAACTGTCATACCATAATTTTTAACCCTAAGATCTTATATATCATTTGCATCATTTACACAAAAACAAGGTCACATCTTGGTCATTCCCCTTATCCATCTTTGGGTTTGCTTTTCGCAGAGATCATCAAGCACCTCTTTGTTGATGTTTTATCTTTATGTTTACATGATTAATTGATTATCTAATCACTAATCAAAATAGCAAAAAATGTGTTTTATTAAATTTATATTGCAAGTTAGGGATTTTCAATCAAGAGCATCTCAAAGTTTTGTGGCTTACTTCTCAAGGAAAGTCAAAGGTTCATGTGTTTATTTTCATGCCTTCTTCAATAAGCATCTTTAAACTTTGAGCAATTTAATCAAGAGGAAATCAAGGGTGCCTTATTTTGAGTTCATATGATCACCCATGAGCTTTGAAATGCAAGAAAGGTCCAAATGCACAAGCTTGTTCCAAGTGGTTTGACCAAAAAGTCAATATTTTAAAGCCAAGGTTCCAAGAATCACAACTCCTTCAATTCTCAACATTTCTTGAATGCTCATTTTTGCATATGACTCTTCTCAACACCCCCTGCAACTTCTCTTTACATGACAATAGTTTATTATTCTTGGAGGATCATCACAAGTTTGGAGACATTATAGGTCATTTGTGGACTTAATGAAATTTGACCTATTTTCAAGTGACTTTTTCCCAACTTTAAAAGATAATAACTTCTTCTATTTTCAAATATGAGGCCGATTCTTTTTTCACAATGCCAATTGTGACTCCCTCTATAATTTTGCTTCAAGGATCAAGGTTAGAATATGCTTGGAAGGCCATGGAATTCATTGAAACATTACAGGTCACTTTCAGCCATGAAGCACTCAAATGTTTCTAAGTTGTATGATTAGTTTTTCATGCCAACTTCAACATGACATAAATTTGTACTTAAGCATCTAAATACAACCTTTCTTGGCACATTGTAATCTTTGACATGATGTTAACACATTGCAAAAAGAATGGGATCAAAAAGCCTCCTGAGTAGGGTGCCTCATTGGGTTGAACATGGTGACTTGTAACTGAAGAAATTATCATTGCCCGAGTTTTGAACTTCACTAATCTCAATTCCAAACTGAATTAGCATATGTTTTGGAACTAAACATGTTTAACCAAGTCATTATAAGTTAACTGACCCTTAAAATGCATCATTTGGCTGCGTTTTAAGGAGTTTCAAGTCACATTTTTCTAACACTCGGATCAAATTCATTTTGTAGGAATTCTGCACCATTTCATACGTATTTGGATCCAATCACGTTTCCTATAAATAGAGGAAGCTATTGCATTCATTTCTAAGCTTTGGAGTGACAAGAAATCCCTGGTGCAACTTGAAATTTTTCCAGAAAATTCAACTATCATGTTGAGTTTCAGCTTGTTTCAATCCAATTTTTTATTCCATTAGCACCTTCGGCATCCTCTGAAATTTTTGCAACAATTCCCAAGCTCTGAGACCTTCTGAAGTGCTCTAACCAAATCGAGCTTCATCAACTTCTCATCACCATTTGGACAAGGTAGTTTTGAGCATCATTTGAACTCAAATAAGTTACCATAATTTAGTCATTCACTCTCTGATTCTTTTCCCTAACTTATCTGGTGTTGATTGATCGTGTTCATCATTTAATTTAATTTTTCATGGCTTGCTTATTTATGAAACTTCTCTGAAATTCCCTTTGTTAAGTTTATATAAATGAATTTGTAGCATGAGGTTGAATTCAGGATGAGAAGAGGGTCACAATGGTGGTGGTCTCGTGTTCTGAATTTACCAAAAGATGAAGCTTCGATGAGAGCTCACCGGAGAAGACGACCGGAGTTTTCTCAGGTTGTTTGAGTTTAGTTAGACACGTTGGAGGAATGAAATATTTTGATGGGTTGGATTTGAATTGGATCATGTGTATTGCTTGCAACGCGTTTCATCGTGTTCTCTAACATGTGAAGTGTTGGATCTGCCACGTCAGTTAATGAGGCGTGATCCAACGCTCCGTGTTTTTTTTCTTCTGATTTTAATTCTTTTTCTTTTATTATTTTTAATTTCTTTTTCTTTTAAAATTCATAGTAATTACATTATTTATCCAAAATAATTTCTAAAATTCTCTTTTATTTTTTTTATCTGATTTTTATTTATTTTCATTTCATTTCACTAACTTTCTATTTTTTATGAATTTTCTCTTTTCTCTTTTCTCTTTTCTTCTTTATTTTAATTGGTTTAAAAATACTTTTCTGCAATTTTAAATTCTGAAAAAATGATTATATGCTTCTTATTTTATTTTCAACCTTCCATAATTTTTTGGGCCATTTATTTAGTGTTTTGAAGGACTTTATGGATTTTCCATTTTATTTCTATTTCAAAATTCATTTAAAAAATACCTTTGGTGCATTTTTATTTCACTTAATTTCATTTTATATTTTGTGACTCTTGTGAACTTCTGTTGGCCTTAGATCATGATGGTTTAGACTTCAAGTCTCATCAAACTCAATGGATCTTGGGTGTTGATGGGATGATTGATTAGATGGTTTTTGTCCATCTTGTTCATGATGTATGGATTGGTACTTGATGAATTTTCATCATTTCAAATCTACCTTCTAAGTGATCATGGATTAGTTAAGGTACTTTGGATTGATGCATAAGTTTTTCCTAAGTGTCATGAAGTGTGGATTGAAGTAATGGACCATCCTTTTAGCCTTTGTGTTTGATCATCCCTTTTTTTGTGGCATGACTTTGGGAGAATGATTTACATATCGTTTCTCTAGCATATATTAACATAAACATTATTATTGACCGACCTTTATGTTGATAATATTGCTGATAAGAAGAATGGTGAATTCATGTCATCCTTGAAGTATGCCCCACATGTGTTGAAGAATGGCCGATCTGCTAAGTGGGGACAAGTTATTGAGCCTGCAGAGAACAATAACAGAGCTGGTTTGGGTTTCTCACTTGGTGCAACCCGAAGAGATTTGAAGCGAATTCAGGAGGTGTTTCATAGTGTTGGCTTTATTCATTCCAAAGATTAGTCTGCTGCCACAATTTTAGAAGATGATGAAGAGCAAAGAGTGTCAAACTTTGTGACACGTGGATAGATATGCCAAAACTAGATTGTTGTTGATGCTCCTTCTGTTATTCACTTATACAAGTAATTTGTTTTTTGTTATTTTCAAAAATCCTTTCACTATGCCTAAGGTGAAAGTGGATCTACGTGGGCTTTGTTTCAGATTTTGTCATCATTAATAAAATATTGTTTCGTTTATCCATATTATGTTTTCCCTTTTCCTTTTTCTGGAAAAAATGGTAACATAAAAAAAACAAGATATTAATCACTTTTATATCTGCATCATAATGTGCATTTATTTGCTCATATTCTAAAATCAAGCATAAAATCATTGTGCAGATTAATTGAGCCCATTAAAAACAATGACCTTATGCCCTATCCCAACTTTGAATTCCTTGTGTTCGAAATGGAAGAAGATGATGATGAAGAGATTCCTGATGAGACTTCTCGGTTACTTGTTCAATTTAATGTCTTCAACAATACATATTTTGGCCTTCTCAATCTTCTTTGGATTCATTATATCTTGAATCAGGGCGCTTTGGACAACTTTTAGGGCCTCTATAACTTGGGTAATTTGATCTTTAATTCCCATTATAGGTTTTCTTATCTCTTTAATATCCTTTTGTAATCTCTACAACTTATTCCAAAGAATGTACATAGCACCACCCACTAAAGGTTGCTTCTAGTTATTGGTGATAGTTTCCATGAATCCCTCTGCATCAATAACAACATTCAAGAATTTTAGTAATTGTGCTTTGGCTTTGATCTTGGAGACACAATAAGGCATGATAAAAAACACCATGATCTTTGACATAAAGACAAGTGATGTCATTCTGTGTGTGCCAGCTCAGATTAGCAATAACTCAAGCAATCATAATCCTATAGTAGATAATGTCATTGGACTGATTGTTTGACTAAGTAAAGTGGCCACTTATACTCTCCTTTTCAAAAGACAATTTTTCTCCATCATTTTCACTAGGTCAAAAAATTCACACTTATGGACATCTCTCCCTCCATAAAAAACCAAGGTCATTTCACGTCCTAATAGATTTGCTTAATGTTACTCCAAAGACTCATTATTTGCGATATCATATTGAGGGCATATATTTCTAAGATACACGCTCACCATTAATGTTGGAGATGCGTAAGTGTAAATATTGGGCAGAGCAGTCCAAATAAGTCACCTTAATTTTGGTGTCATCCCAAAGGATCCAAATTCTTCCATTGTCATGTTTGGAATAATTGCCAGCAAGCATCCAATTATTTCCTAACTCATTTCTGATTGAGGCATTTTTATTTCTCCTCACCTTATTTTCCAGAAGAATAACCAATTTTGGTTTCATTTTATTGAGACAAACCCTAATCTCTCTGCATTTCCCAACATTATTCAACCCTTTAACATTACAAGCAACAATCATGGTCCAGTTTCATTTTCCACTATAAGATCACTCAAAATTATTAGTGGAGTAAAACCATTATGACATTGAATATATTCCTTAACACTAGTTGATTACTACATAATCATCTTCCATTTGTTCTTTTTGTTTGCCACTTGAGTCCATAAGGAAACGCTTATTGTATGAGCAATAAGAATCTTAACCTCTTCAGGTTGCGCAACTGGTTGCTTTGTCTTAACACACCATTGCTTGGCAATTTTTTGTTTCTCCTTGTTGCATTGGTGTCCAACATTCTGACATATCTCATAGTATTCGAGCTTCCATTCAAATTCCACCTATTGAACAATCTTCTTGCCCTCATTGTTCTTTATTATTATTGACTCCTTTTGATTCTGAGTCACATCAATTTCAACAAGGATATGAGCACTTGAAACTCTTAGTTTGTGAGCAGTGCATTCGTCTGTAAATAAAGGGTTACCTAAAACACTACCTAGTTTCCTCAAGCTCTTAGAACCCCATAGGTATAGAGGAAGAATAAGGAGTTTCACCAAAATTGGAATGTTGTGAATCATGTCTCTATTAAAGTTGAAGTCAGGAGTCCACTCTTTGAGAATCATTAACATGTTTTAAATTGTGTATGACCCTCTAGTTAGAACTAAATATTTCTCTTTAAAGGACCAAAATTTCATCAAGAAATATCCCTCTCAGTGATAGAATAGATCAGGTAATTGAATAAAGTTCCAGGTTTTCATCATGTATTGCTTAACTGCATTCATACTAAAGTCTATACATATCACATACATAATGAGCGAAGATTCCCAAAATTTTACCAATGTTTCCACATCAGTTTCCTCGATTTCAGCTTCGCCTTCAACAATTTTGAGAGCATAAAATTCAACCGCCATACCATTTGAAAAAGTTCGGTTTCCACTGATGACATCTACCCAAAGTTTTTGCTTTGTGCCCTCCCGTTCCTCTATTACATTGTTCTTCATAATGAGGGATGTATTCTCTTATAGGGTTTGAGAAATCAATTCTTCCTCAATACTATCTTCTGATAAAACTTCGCATCTTTTGATCCCGTTATCACCATTATGAGCTTCTGATGTTTCCTCCATTATTAGTTGATGGACCAACAACGACGACACCTTCTTTTTTTGCCTTCCTCGTCCTCGACCCATCACCTAAAAATACAACCAAAAATTGAGAGGTTCAACAACAAAGACCCCACCAATTTGGTCCCTAACCTGAAGGGTAAGATTTTAAACCATCTTAGTAGGAGGTTTTTGTTGTTGAACTCCTAGAAACAAGTTGGTTAATCACTTGTCGGAATTCATGTGCGCCTAATCCAAAATCGCCAGAGCAAACCCTAAACCTATAAAAATATTATTTTTACAATTGTTACATAAATGGTTATAAATGATTTAACTCTTTATATGTTTAATTTGGAAGACTGTGTCAAATATCAACATATAATGATTGAAGGATAAAACTTGGATGCCAAATTGACTTTAAAATCTTAGAACACGTGGATTTAATGAATATGATTAAATAAGTTATTTTAGTTCATTTATTAAATAATTTTTTGTTCTTTCGTTTTCGTCTATGTATTTTTTTTTTGGATGAAGTTCTTCACTATTGAATTTTATTTGATTTTAGTCCCCAAACTAAACTTTAATCACTTGTCGAAATTCACGTGCGCCTAATCCGAAATCGCCAGAGCAAACCCTAAACCTATAAAAATATTATTTTTACAATTGTTACATAAATGCTTTAACTCTTTATATGTTTAATTTGGAAGACCGTGTCAAATATCAACATATGATTGAAGGATAAAATTTGGCGATGCCAAATTGACTTTAAAATCTTAGAACACGTGGATTTAATAAATATGATTAAATGGATTATTTTAGTTCATTTATTAAATAATTTGTTGTTCTTTCGTTTTTGTCTATGTATTTTTTTTAATGAAGTTCTTCACTATTGAATTTTATTTGATTTTAGTCTCCAAACTAAACTTTAAGATGATCAAATTTTTTGTGAAGGGTGGTGGTTGATCAGTCACCATTTATGCTAGACATTTCACTATTTAACCGTAAATAAGTCAGGTAAACTGTGTAAACTGAAGCATTTTTAGTTAGATATAACCTCAATTCTATAATAAAAAGTGTGTTGTTACTTATGAGTTTCTTGAGGATATTTTACACTTTTGGGTATGTTAGCAGGTCAAAAACTAGTTTGGAAGCTCAGGGAATCAAACGTCAGATGCGAAATTGAGCCCGAGCAAGAAAACGGAAGAAAAAATCAATTTTTGGAGAACCTGTTGTCCATACGCGTATGGCCTTACATGATACGCGTATGGACCTTCCCAGTACGCGTAGCATACGTATATGACCAGAGGGATGGAAAATCTAGCAAAAAGACAAGCTTCTGGTGATACGCGTACCAGACTGGGCAATACGCGTATCAGAATGGGCAATACGCGTATCAGAGGTTGTCTTACGTGCAATACGCGTATCAGACTGGGCAATACGTGTATCAGACTGGGCAATACGCGTATCAGAGGCTGTCTTACATGCAATACACGTATCAGACTGGGCAATACGCGTATGAAGCCCAAAATCAGGAAAAGTCCAACTGAATAGCTATTTAGAGGGGAGAACATGATTTTCCGGGGGTTTGACAGTTTTGGAGAGAAAAAAGACGCGTTTTGAGCGCTGGAGACTCAAGGATTATCGGAGGATCCATATGTTCAAGTGTTTTTCGACGATTGAAGATTGATCCTTCAAGAAATTCTGTAATGACAACAATTTTCATCTTTGTGTTTATTTCTATTATGAGTAGCTAAACCCCCCATTGCTAGGGGGTGACCCTGATTCTGAATGTGACAGATTTTATGTTTGCGAATGCATTGACTATTTCTTTTTCTCAATTGATTTGTTCTTATTACCGTTCTTCATGCTTTATTCGTCGGACCAACGAATGATGATTAATATGAATAGTTTATGCTGAACAGCAATTATTTATTGATCTGTATAAAGACTTTGGATAGTAAAAATCACCTAGGACTAGGGATTTTCTATCTGACCGGAAATTCTTGATATTCGAATGCTTGAGTATGAACTTAATTATTTATGGACATAGTAATTAGGTTACATAATCAAATGTCTTTTCACTAAGGACTTAGGAATAGACACCCTTGAGGACCGAAATCAATCGGATGAGATTATTGTCAAAACCTTCATAAATTATATCTGTTACAGGAAGTTTCATTCACCGTACCCTAGCAATTTACTCTAATTTGTCTCTCGTTCAACCATTTTATTTGTTTAATTTATTTGCAATTGATAGTATAATTACTCATATCACAAAAACCAAAGGCTTTTTGTCTAATTGAAACAATCGATAAACTCTGTATCGTCAAGCAGTCCTTGAGATCGACAAACGGAGAATTTCCCTTTTATTACTACAGTGAGAAAAATAGTACACTTGCTATTTTCCCATCAAGTTTTTGGCGCCGTTGCCGAGGACTGCCAAAGATAATAGAGTTTATTAATTTATTTTCAATTAGAATTTTGTTGCTCTGCATCCAAAATTTTATTTACTGTTAATTTTATTTTCATTATTATTATAACTAACTTCTGTCTAATCTGTGTGTGCGAGGTAAGGCCTCAGCTGATTTTCATTTTGACGCAGAATCAGAGAGAACATTGCGCGCAAAGCTCAGAGAAGCTAGAAGAAAGAAACTGGTAAACTCTGACACCGAAGAACCGACCACACCTGTCACACCAGTCTCTGTTCACTCCGAAAAATTTGAGTCAGACACAGCTTCACATCCAGACACCGTGAACATGGCTGCAGACCCCCCCCCCCCAGCGGAAAGACTTTTAGGTGACTATGGCAGACAGAATAATCCAGCAGTGCGGTTGACCATTGTTAACCAACCTGTTAATGTTGCTCACTTCCAGTTACATCCCTCAACCATCCGTCAGTTGGAAAGCAAACCTTTTTCAGGAAAAATCAATGAGGATGCAAACAAGCATCTGCAGAGATTTCTGACTATGACTACATCATTAAAAAATGATGGGCATTCTGAAGAGGCAAAGAGATTGGTCATGTTCCCCTTCACGTTATCTGAGGATGCTGAGGAATGGTTATATTCCCTACCCGCAGGGAGCATTACTACTTGGCAACAAATGGAAACAACATTCTTGAACGAGTATTTTCCTGCTTCTGTGTATATCCGTAAGAGGTATGACATTTTGAATTTTAAACAGAAAGACGGAGAGACACTTGGAGATGCATACAAAAGATTCAAGAGATGTTTAGTTGCATGTCCTACACATAATCTGGATGCAACTGAACAAATGCAGAATTTTGTAAACGGGCTGAAGATGAGAAATAAGCAACTCATTGATACAGCTGCTAGTGGCTCATGTAATTTTTCAACAGCAACTGGTATCAAAAAGATCATCGAAGCGATTGCAGCGAATGAGCATTTGGAATTATATGACCGTACTGTGAATCAGCCGGAGGGAAAAATTGACTTGAAATTAGCAAATCAGGTAGTGAAAATGGAAGACCAGATTGCTGCTGAGGTTGAAAGAAGATTGAAAGCTATGAATTTAGGTACCCAGACTGTTGCTCAAGTTCAACCGGTTCAGACTATGATTTGTGAGATTTGTAGTGGACCACACTTTACCATGCATTGTGTTGCAACCGCAGAACAAGTGCAAGCTATAAATTACCTGAGGCAAAATAATCCCTACTCAAATACATATAATCTGGGGTGGAAAAATCATCCTAATTTCTCTTGGAAAGATCAGCAAGGTAATATTCAGAACCAAGGACCTCCACAACAACAACCACCTTACCAACCACAATATCAATCGCAACAGCAACCTTATCAGCAACAAGTACCGAAGAAAGCGGATTGGGAGATTGCTATAGAGAAGATGGCGACTCAGAATATGCAATTTCAGGAGGAAACCAGGAATAATCATAAGAGCACCAATGCATCCATTAAAAATCTGGAGATTCAATTGGGTCAGATAGCACAACAGATAACAAATTTTCAAACACCGGACGCATTACCTAGTGCAACAGTGACAAATCCGAGGGAGCACCATAATGTGAGTGCAATAACAACAAGAAGCGGAAGATCTGTTGAAGATCGTAAGAAGAAGGATGAAGAAGAAGATCAGTTGCTTGAAGTGGACCTGGAAATCTTAGAAAACAAGACACCACCTGAGGAAGAAAGTGTGATACTGTCGGTGGTACAAGAAAAGCTACCTGAACCAAAACCCATCATTAAGCTTCCATTCCCACAAAGAAACAAAAAGAAGAAGCAAGATGAGAAATTTTTTCAGAAATTCATGGAGTTGTTCAGGAAATTAGAAATCAATATTCCATTCTCAGAGGCACTCGAGCAGATGCCTATCTATGCGAAATTCATGAAAGACATCATCTCCAAAAAGCGCACCACTGACACTGGCCCTGTTATACTAACTGAAACTTGTAGTGCTATTTTGCAGGGTATGAAGATTCCAGTGAAGAAGCCAGATAGAGGTTCTGTGACCATCCCGTGTACCATTGGAGATAGGTCTTTTAAAAGGGCGCTGATTGATTTGGGGGCTAGTGTTAGCCTTATGCCTTTGTCTATTTACAGGAAGCTAGGAATTGGAAATGTTCAAGATACCAGAATGACACTTCAATTTGCTGACCACTCGGTGAAGAGACCTTTTGGGGTAGTTGAGGATGTTCTGGTCAAAGTTGATAAATTTGTTTTTCCTATTGATTTTGTAATTTTGGAAATGCCAGAAGATGAAGAGATACCTCTGATTCTGGGCAGACCTTTCTTAGAAACAGGTAGATGCATGATAGACATTGAGGGAGGTACCTTGACCCTAAAGGTGTATGATGAAGAGCTCAGAATTGATGTCCGAGATACTATGAAACATAAAGAGAATATGTGTACAAACCACTCCGTGGAAGTAATTGATCAAATTGTAACTGGCACAATTTAAAGAAAGTTTCCTGAATTACCGTTGGAAAGAGTTATTAGTCTGTCGGTCAGAGAGATTGAGGAGAAGGATGATGAAAAAGAAAAAGAAGTGCTTGCTATGCTGGATACACAACCCCCTTGGAGGAAATCCAAACCACGCAGGTGGGAGGATCTGAGAGCTTCACCAGAATTAGAAGATGAAAAGGTACTGAAGAAACATAAAAGTGGTATTGGTTGGACTGTTGAGGATTTAAAAGGAATTAGCCCCACAGTATGCATGCATAAGATACTGATGGAAGATAATCAGAAACCAGTAGTACAACCACGAAGGAGGTTAAATCCAGCGATGAAAGAAGTGGTAAGGAAAGAGGTTGTAAAGTTGTTAGATTCAGGAATGATTTACCCCATTTCTGACAGCTCGTGGGTAAGTCCTGTGCATGTGGTACCAAAGAAAGGAGGAACCACAATAGTTTTAAACGAGAAGAATGGCGACACCTTCAAGGTTAATGGTCAGAGGTTGAACCATATAATCCCGGTAAAGGGGGGCCAATTGAAAATGTTAAACTCATCTGAGTATGAGGTGTCCCGTCGAGCCATGCGACGTTAAACGAAGCGCTGCTTGGGAGGCAACCCAATGGAGGTTTGAAATTTCCTTGTGTATTTTTCTTTTTGGTTTATTCAGTTTTTATTTTCTTTTGCTTTGATGTAATCACCTATTATGGGTTGTCTTAATCTAATGAATTTGATTTTGTTTACCTACATTTTCCTGTTTATTTCGTTAGATATGTGACTATGTCTGGCTATTGGTTATCTTGATCACTTACACCAAATACTTGGGTGTCCTCTCATTGAGTCCCCTTGACTGTAGATACTGTTGTTTATGATTGGACGCACTGGTTAAGATTAACATCAGAACCACGAGCACATGAGCGTTGAACTCAGAGGTATGATAGAACAAGTCAGCTTAACCCGTCCTGGTGAGATCAGAAAAAGTCAAACACTTATCATCATATGAGAGATATCAGGTATGTCTTTATCAATCTTGGTTTGCGTATGTTCTTTTGTTATTATTAGCTGTACGAATACACACACAGAGGCATGTTTTTGTTTATCACCTAGAGCCTTTCTAGCCATCCCATCTATTATTATTATCCATTGTTTCACCCTGTTGAGCCTGTTAATCATTTATTTCTGATATACCCGTTTTTTCTAAATCCATGACCTTGTAACTATCCTACCCTGTTCAGAGTATGTGAGGATTAATTTCATCTCTACGTTTCTATCTAAGTTTGGGGTTGCTGTTGGAATAACAACCTTTAAGTTTGGGGTAGCTCTGCAGTAAGTGAATGTAGTAAACAAAAAAAAAACAAAAAAAAAAAGAAGCAAGCAAAAGCTTGTGATCCGAAGAAAAAAAAAGAAAAAAAAAGAAAGAAAGAGAAAAGCGAAAAACAATAAAAGAACAACTTTTGAAAAATGCTACATTCACTATAGATAAAAGGAAAAGAGGATTACAAAACCCTACAGGAATAATAGGAAAGAAACGTAGTGAGAGAATGAGTTCATGTACTCTGAACCAAAAACCTTTGTTCAAATTTCATACCCTACCTAAACCAAAGCCCCGTTACAACCCAAAAGACCTCAAAAAGTGTGTGTGATTGTACATGTTGATAGGATGAGAGAATTTATTCAAACTTCTGATTTGATATTGCATATTGTGATTTGAGAGTGATAACACTTTAACCCAGAGAGACTTGGTGAGAGTGTGATATAAGCTGACAGGTAAAGTCATATCTCTGAGGGAAAGAGTTTCTAGCTCGTTGGCTATGTGGAAAAATCAGAAAACCTGAAAAAACATCAAGAGGTCCAGTGCGAAAGATTTCAGCAGTATTGTGGTAAGAACTGTTTTACAGTAAGTTTGGGGTGACATGATCTTTGATGGTAATAAAATGTTACTTGAGGACAAGCAACAAGCTAAGTTTGGGGTTGTGATCAGTCACCATTTATGCTAGACATTTCACTATTTAACCGTAAATAAGTCAGGTAAACTGTGTAAACTGAAGCATTTTTAGTTAGATATAAGCTCAATTCTATAATATAAAATGTGTTGTTACTTATGAGTTTCTTGAGGACATTTTACACTTTTGGGTATGTTAGCAGGTCAAAAACTAGTTTGGAAGCTCAGGGAATCAAACGTCATATGCGAAATTGAGCCCGAGCAAGAAAACGGAAGAAAAAATCAATTTTTGGAGAACCTGCTGTCCGTACACGTATGACCTTACATGATACGCGTATGGACCTTCCCAGTACGCGTAGCATACGTATATGACCAGAGGGATGGAAAATCTAGCCAAAAGACAAGCTTCTGGTGATACGCGTACCAGACTGGGCAATACGCGTATCAGACTGGGCAATACGCGTATCAGAGGCTGTCTTACGTGCAATACGCGTATCAGACTGGGCAATACGTGTATCAGACTGGGCAATACGCGTATCAGAGGCTGTCTTACGTGCAATACGCGTATCAGACTGGGCAATACGCGTATGAAGCCCAAAATCAGGAAAAGTCCAACTGAATAGCTATTTAGAGGGGAGAACACGATTTTCCGGGGGTTGGACAATTTTGGAGAGAAAAAAGACGCGTTTTGAGCGCTGGAGACTCAAGGATTATCAGAGGATCCATATGTTCAAGAGTTTTTCGACGATTGAAGATTGATCCTTCAAGAAATTCTGTAATGACAACAACTTCATCTTTGTGTTTATTTCTATTATGAGTAGCTAAACCCCCCATTGCTAGGGGGGTGACCCTGATTCTGAATGTGACAGATTTTATGTTTGCGAATGCATTGACTATTTCTTTTTCTCAATTGATTTGTTCTTATTACCGTTCTTCATGCTTTATTCGTCGGACCAACGAATGATGATTAATATGAATAGTTTAAGCTGAATAGCAATTATTTATTGATCTGTATAAGGACTTTGGATAGTAAAAATCACATAGGAGTAGGGATTTTCTATCTGACCGGAAATTCTTGATATTCGAATGCTTGAGTATGAACTTAATTATTTATGGACATAGTAATTAGGTTACATAATCAAATGTCTTTTCACTAAGGATTTAGGAATAGACACCCTTGAGGACCGAAATCAATCGGATGAGATTATTGTCAAAGCCTTCATAAATTATATCTGTTACAGGAAGTTTCATTCACCGTACCCTAGCAATCTACTCTAATTTGTCTCTCGTTCAACCATTTTATTTGTTTAATTTATTTGCAATTGATAGTATAATTACTCATATCACAAAAACCAAAGGCTTTTTGTCTAATTGAAACAATCGATAAACTCTGGATCGTTAAGCAGTCCTTGAGATCGACAAACGGGGAATTTCCCTTTTATTACTACAGTGAGAAAAATAGTACACTTGCTATTTTCCCATCAGTGGTCTCATTCCAAACACACACAAGCTCATTATCAACAAAATGTAATTTTTATCCAACCGATATGGGACAACAGAACACATTAACATTACAAATCAAAGATTAATTGTGCAGCAACATTGCATCTCTCCCAAATATATTTCAAAACCATTGCATTTTGTGAAGGCAGGGATTTAGGGATTTGGGGCAGCGAAGTACAAGGATATAAAAAATGCTGGGGCGCTGGTTGTGTACAATTCCATATATGCTGAGATATTTTTTTTGGCATATTGAACAAGACAACAATTGGGCTCTTTCTTCAACATATGAGTACATATGCATGAATTGCTAGTAGTTTGAGACTTATGCAATGAACTCAAATAATAGTGTGGATTTTATGAGACACTTGAAATTGCTGAAGGTTAACCATATAATAGAAACAATCTAATAGAATGTAGTAATATGCTCAACAATCTAATAGAAACAATACAATATGACATCAAGTTTATTGGCTCATTGGTATTATGAGTTTGAGCGGACTATAGTCTCCTAGTTGGAGTTCATGTTTTCCTATATTTCGGGCGGGTTTAGACTCTGGCGGTCCATAGTGCTACAAAGAGATATTAGCATGAATATTCATTAGAACACATGAGACATAAGTTTAATAATCTTTCCCACTGCATTATAGAAAACACCTCAATCAAATAATTGTGTTTTTACCTTTCCACTCATGTCTGTGTTTTGTACATATTAGAATGTGACCTATATGCTTTATTTGACAACAATTTCTTATCAGATGGACTCAAATCATATTAAATGGTTTATTCACGAACAAAATAGTTGGTTTAAGTATAGGTGACCTGAAATAGTCCCCAATAATTAGTTTTATTAATAGGAGTCTTCTACTAGCTCAGATTTAAACATAGGAAAACTAACTAATATTTTCAACAATTAATAAATCTTAAATAAAGAAAGTGCAATGATAATTAATTAATCTATTACCTATTAAATATAGCTATTTTTTCAGATTATGCAACAGTTATGTCAGTTCAAGAACTCATATACTTTAAGAACTTATGAATAAGAAATTTCTAACCAACATACACAATCAAAAACACGAAAAATGGCCTTTATGAACTCAAATAATAGTGAGTTTTATGAGACACTTGACAATTGCTGAAGGCTATCCTTTTTTTCAGATTCGATGTTACTGAAGGAAGCAATTGCAATAGTGATATTTTTATTGAAATACATAATCTTATTTTCAGAGGCCCAATTGCAGTGTTTCACTTTCATGTCCATTTTGAAAAGCAATGTGCATGAGTGAAGTGGAAGACAAGTCTGTAATTTATTAAAGTTTAGTGTTTCACTCTCTTTTCATGCTATGCTGAAAGTCTGTAACGGTGTCCCACATTATTTGATTTAGGAAAAAGTTTAATGTTTATATTTTTACTTATGTATTAGACTTGCAAATGAATGGGTACCTGAATCTGAAAGGCTGTAACGTTGTACCACATGTTTGATTTAGAAAATTTAATATTTACATCTTAACTTTTATAAAATTTTGAGAAATTAATTTGAAAAAATAAAAAAATAAATAAAACTTAAAATTAAAAAACTAAAATTATATAAAATACAATTAAAAAAAAAACTTAAAATTAAAAAACTAAAATTATATAAAATACAATTAAAAAAAATCCAAATTTTACCATTAACAATAAAAGAGGAAGACAAGGCAATGCGTTAATATTTTATTCACGTGCATTGCACAGACAAACAACTAGTGAATTTGAAAAGCATTAAGCACTATCAACTAAAAATTACTAATTTTCTGTATTATCTAATCAATTTCTAAGAATATTCACTCCATTTTCTATTAATAACAAAAGGATAGGTTGATTATTATTTAAATAAGTTATCAATTTTAAACTATTTAATATTTTTATATTATTATTTAATATACTACTTTTTGATTTATTTATTATTTAATTTGAAAATATGTAATGAAATAGTTGAGGTATGTTATGTCTTATATAAATTCTAAAAAGTTAACTATATTTAACTAATTTTTTCATTAATAAAGTTAGTTTTTTTAGTTACTAATAGCAATCAAGATAATTATTAGCAACTTTTAGAAATAAAAAAGAAAATGAACATTTTGATTGTTGATAATATCAACAAAAGTGAATAGTTTTCAAAGTGAAATAATTTATTTGTACTTTTTGATATTGTCCTAAATAAATTATAAATCATAAATATCAATAAAATTAATTGAGAAAGGAGTATCCCATGAGACTGAAGGTAAGTAATTTAGTAAAGAAAAATAGATTGAACTGAGAAAGGAGTATCATAGGGACTCAATGTAAGTAGTTCATATTGTTTCACGATTTTGAAAAATATTTATAGAATAAGTTATTAGGCCGAGTCGCGGACTAGGTTGTCCTCTTTAAAATATTTCCCAGTATTGTTTGAAATTATGCTAAATAGTTGAATTACCGCGCCACTCCCAAGATAAAACAACCCAGTTATACGATCACTATTTGCACGATTGATTATCGTTCTAGAGTTACACCGTTTGATTAAACTATGACCATTTGAATATAATATGATCACCATTATGAGTATCTGGTGCTTATATCAATCATATATGACATATAAAAGCCAATCGAAAAATATAAAAGAAAAGTTAGAAGAAGTAAAGTCGAGAGAGAGAAAAGAGAATTTAGAATGCAGAATTCTGGAGTGAAGAATGTGAGAAGTGAAAGCCTCTATTTATATGCGAAAATCTAACCCAAATAAGAGAGAACATGGGGGAAGTGGAGCGAGTCGGCCCAAAATTAGTCGTTATGAGACTTGGTCAACAATAATCGTGGAAGACAAGACAATGCGTGAATTCATGGTCCTTTTAAGGTACCACATGACTCACTCAATAGCTTGTCATTGCTCATTGTTCGGTCTACTAATAAACATGCACAACAATTATACGACATATGCAATGTCGGATCTAGTATAATCATTGACATACCTAAGATTGCCAATGATGCTTGCATATTCTGTTTGTTTGACAATATCACATGTGTTCTTAAACAGTTTTACAGTTGGATCGTATGGTGTGCAAGCGGGTTTACAATCAAAGTAGTTATATTTGTAATATCCCATATTTCCTTAATTTGCTCAATGCTCATTGTTCGGTCTACTAATAAACATGCACAACAATTCTACGACATATGCTGTAGCGGGAAATTCATGATCATCAAGCTATTGACAAGCTAGAGATCAATTAACAAGAGTCGCCACCGCGATTTTATTGTTTCCAAGGGAAAAGGGAAAAATGCGAACAAAACCCAAATAGTAAGAAGTTTTCAAATAAAAACTAATAAAAGTCAGAGATCACACATAAAGGGGTTGGTTACACAGAGGAAAGGTGTTAGCACCCAAAGTGTCCTAGGTACTCATAGGGAGCCCTTTTTGTGTGCATATGTATTTTGTACAAAGTGATGTTTACAGACAAATAGAATTGGGGGATGAGAAAAGAATTCATTAATTATATTTTTGTGTTTGACAAGACCTTCGGTCTCGTGCCTACGTACCAACATATAAATGAGGGATCAAAACCTCGTAGTTCGTGCTATAAATTTCAAAATGAGTGTGTTGTTTTTTTTAACAAAATTAAGTTTGAAAGGCACAAAGGCCTGAAAATGGTTTGGATGAGTTAATTCTTTTTTTTTGCTTTTTTGAAAGTTTAAGTCAAGTATAGTTAAGTTTATTTACAAGTTTGATTTAAGAAAATAAGTTTGAAAATGCAATGACATAAGACCAAAGTTTCTATCTTTTTGTAAAAGTGATCAAAGTTTAGAACAAAATAGTTCATACAAAGAAGGTTTTAAAAATGGAGGGAGAGATTTTGAAATTAAAGAAATGGGGAGAAGATGAAGAGACTATCCTATGCATAAGAATTTAAAAGTTTAAAGTTGGAAAGATCTGACCAAATGGGAGCAATCCAATAGACAAGTATGTCAATAGAAACCCAGCCATATAAGTACGACTTGGTTTTTCTTCAGTTGGCATGACTGCGTCAGTTAACACATGGTCATGACGGTGCTTCCATTTGCGACACTCCGATCTTGCGAAACTTTGCCTTGGATATCTGTTGTAACTCATACCACGTGTAGACCATCTACACCAAAAAGTCAAAAAATATTAGTTAGAGGTAATAATCTTTAAAGAAGTAAGTAAAGATATAGCAATTTAAACAACTTACTTTTGTGCATACGGAAATATGAAAGGGTTGTTATTGACGGGTGCTAGAGACGGTAGTCTTGACCAACCCCATGCTTGTAGCAAAACAGCACATCCAGAAAATGTAGATGTGTCTTTGTGTGAGTTTTTGCACAAGGAGCTATAGAGATAGGCTAGACAAGCAGATCCCCAATTATAACTTCCTATTCTATCTACATGTCTAAGTAGAGGTAAATACATAATATGCATGCTAGAACCACTACCTTCGGGAAATAAAAACGAGTCAATTAACAGCATAATGTAACACCTAGTTTTTATTATTCGAGCATCTTCGGTAGAATGCTCATCTAAGTATAAACTATTATAGTACGACTTAAGGTGTGAAAGTAGTATACCTTGACCTCTTGCGTTATCATCTAACAAATCAGTCTCCAAGAGATCCATATAAATTGAATTTGCATAGTTGGTTTTACCATTAACAGCCTTACCTTCAATGGGTAGTCCCAAAAGCATGTAGACGTCTTCTAACGTCACGGTACACTCACCAGTTGGGAACCAAAATGTGTGTGTCTCTGGTCTCCATCTTTCGCATAAAGCTATAATGAATTTGTTATCTATGGACCAAGACAAAATCTTGCTTATATGACCAAAACCGGCGAGTTCAACATAAGGTTGAATCATCGGGTCCATATGGACATATTCATGGACCCGAGTTCGGAACCTTGATACATCCTATAAAAGAAAGAACAAAAAACTTGACTAAGTTGGTATGTTAAAATAAAAGGGGGGTGGTGAAGATGAAAGATAAAAAAGTTAACAAAAGAAAAAACTTACATATGCTGCAATGTTTGCAATCGTTCCTCTATGTGATTCGCCCATTGTGAGGATAAACATTTTGTCAGGGGGTTGGTGTAGATGGAACTACAAGAAGTTGTTGCAGATGAAATTGTAGATGAAGTGTTGTAGAAGAAGTAGTGAGAGTGATGGTGTGGAAGAAGTGTTGATGGAGTGGATGTATTTATAGGCAAATGGATGGGAGCATGAAAAATTGTGCTTGCATGGTGTCTCCAATTGAATTGGCGACCATGTACAACCTTTAAGAGGGGTCGCCATTCAAATTGGCGCCTCCATTGGGACATGCATGCAAGACCTAGGTCTGATTACTTGGTTTCGAGGCCTGAATGCATGCTTTGACAAAGTGTCTCCACTTGACTTGGCGCCCATGTGCAGGGAATGAGTCGGGGCGCCAATTCATTTGGAGTGTGTATCTGCATGTCTGACACGTGGTTGTCCTCTCTCTTGCATGCTGAACATGTCACTTCTTAGTAGCTTGCATGGTTGACACATCATTTCGGAGTAGTTTGCATGTGCGACACATCACTTCGGAGTAGCTTGCATGTGTGACACGTTATTTCGAACTAGCTAGCATGTGAGACACTTCACTCCTCTATTTAAGTGTCTTATTATCAACATCCAAGACACTTCACTCACATTCATCTGCAGTAAGAAAATAGTTTTCATCTGCACAATGTCATCTTCATCATTATACAGTGTCAACGTTCACTACAACGGTGAAACATACGAGTCTGAGCTATATGGTTTTTGTTTTTGAAACACCGATATCATTAGACTCACGATCAAGAGAAATGCAACTTTCTTGCATTTGAAAAAAAGAATACAATCCTGTATAGGATCGGGTATTATGTCAAAGATCGCATATCAAAATCCAATATTTTTTGAGAATAGTCAATGCAAGTATTTCCCCCTTAAGGTATGAGACGATGAAGATGTTGAATACATGTTTGTTAGTCATGAACATTCAGGCTGCAACTGTATTGAGTTGTACATTACTCTTCAACCATGTATACCATCTCAACAGTCTCAACTAACCAGTCAGGATGAATCTGGTGAATTTGATCCACAATGGTCAGATGAAGTCAACCCATAAGTAGAAGCAGAAGTGGACATCGTTGATGAAGAAGAAGAGGGGACCGAGATACAGGTTGATCACATGCTGAACAACGACGATGAAGATGATGATCAACTACCACCAATACCTCATATTCATGTATACAATCCTCCTCAACATATGACAAATATGGATCTGCACGATGATGAAACATCCAACAATGTTTTCTATAATCCGTATCCGATATCAGAAGGCGAATTAAAGGTGGGAGACATGTTTCGTACCAAAGAATAATGTGTTCTGGCTATCAAAAAATTCCACATGAATAACTCTGCTGACTTTATAGTGAAACACACTGATTCTAGAAGGTATGTTATTGAATATCGTAACATGCTTTGTAAGTTTCGTTTGGCTGCGTCTTACAAGAAAAAAAACGACTCTTGGGAGATCGCTTCAATAGACCCACCTCACAGTTGCATTGCAACTAACGTTGAACAAGATCACCGTAAATTAAGTGCATCATTGATATATTAAGATATTCTGCCGTTGGTTAATAAAGACCCATCATTGAAGGTGAGTATAATTATATCCCATATCAGAATAACATATAATTATACTCCATCTTACAAGAAAGCCTGAATTGCAAGGACAAAAGCTGTTGAACAAGTTTTCGGCAACTGGGAGGATTCATACAAGGAATTGCCACGATTTTTATGGGCACTAAAAACATATGTCCCAAGAACTGTGGAAATTATGGAGACATTTCCAGCGATGATGCCATACGGAACACGTGCTACAGGTAATAGAATCTTTCACTGTCTCTTTTGGGCATTTGACCCGTGCATAAAAGGTTTCACATTCTGCGAACCTATTATTCAAACTAATGGCACTTGGTTATATAGAAAATACAAGGGTACTTTGCTCATGACAGTTGCACAAGACGACAACAATAATTTCTTTCCCATTGCCTTTGCTCTTGTTGAAGGTGAAACGACTGGTGGATGGGGTTTCTTTCTTCGACATCTTAGAACGCATGTGGCTCCACAAGCCAATCTATGTTTGATTTCTGATAGACATGCTGCCATTGAGAGTGCCTACAACAACCATGACAACAGATGTCATGATCCTCCTTCTACCCGTGTCTACTGTATTAGACACATTGCACAAAACTTCATGCGTGCTATAAAAGATAAGAATCTTCGCAAGAAGGTGGTGAATACTGGGTATGCTCTAACTCAGCCATCATTTCAATATTATCGTGATGAAATTAGACTGTCTAATGAAGACGCAGGGAGATGGCTAAATAACATACCAATAGAGAAGTGGACAAGGGCATTTGACAGAGGTTGTCGATGGGGTCACATGACAACAAACATTGTGGAATGCATGAATGAGGTATTCAAAGGAATTCGAAATCTGCCGATAACCACCTTGGTAAGGTCAACCTATTATAGGTTGGCTTCTACGTTCGCAACTAGAGGTGAAAGATGGAGTGCGGTGTTAATGTCCGGGCAAGTATTCAGTGAGTGTTGCATGAAGGTCATGAAAGAGGAGAGCATCAAAGCTAGCACACACGTTGTAACAGTCTTTGACCGTCATATGCAAAATTTCAGCGTCCAGGAAACAATGGACCACAACGAGAGGTGACCAAATTTAGCCTACGTTGTTAGACTAAACAAAAGTTGGTGCGATTGTGGAAAATTCCAGGCCTTCCGCATACCTTGCTCCCATGTCATTGCAACATGCGCTTATACCCGTCAAGATGCTTACAACCATTTATCTGATGTGTACAAGGCCAACACCATTATGAATGTAAATAATCAAAGCTTCTCAGTACTACCAATGGAGGATTACTGGCCTCCATATGAAGGTGATATTGTTTGGCACAATGACGAGATGCGTAGAAAGAAAAAAGGAAGGCCAAACATCACATGTATTAGAATAGAGATGGATTCTACATATAAAATGATAAGATTATGTAGTATCTGTCGTCAACCAGGACACAACAAGAACAACTGTCATAATCGAGGAGCATCATCTAGGTCTTAAGCTTTTTGTAACATTGTATTTCTGTAACCTTCAATCATTATATATCATTAAGTTTTTGTTACAACGAGGTTCACAACAAACATCAGTACAAAGTAAGCTATCTGAAAACAGACATATTTCTAACTGATTACAACAATCAAATTGATGTCGTCTCGACCGAACATCATTTCCCTAGCATCCTTATCCGTCTTCATTCGCATCCAACCAAAGATACTGTCAAGTGTCTCAATACTTCTAATTTTTTCCCTTCTGGTATTTTCCCATCTAACCAACGAACCAGCTCCCTATTAGATTGTCTCTCGCATAAATCACCTTTCCGTATCGGCGACGAACACCAAACATGATTGCCAAATGATTATATGAGATGTGGAACAATTACTCACACAACCCGTCTATTTATAACAAAAAAATTGCATTTTAGGAGGAGTCTCCAATTGAATTGACGTCTCCTCTTAAACCCTACACATGCTGCCTTAGTCAATCCAATTGACGCCTCCATTCAATTTTTAAGAGGAGTCTCTAATTCAGTTGGCGACTCCTAGCCAATCCAATTGGTTAGGGCACCTGTTCTAGGCAATCCAATTGGCTCCTCCATTCAATTTTTAAGATGAGTCTCCAATTCAATTGACGATTCCTCCTAAAAGTGACTTTTAGAGATAGATTGAGAATTTTTTTGAAACCAACGGTATTTTAAGAATTTTCTTTAAAAAGTGGATTATTTTTTATAAGAAATCCTCACCTTTCAATTTACTTGGCGGTGCAAATCTCGAGATATAAAGTATATACTGCCAAAGTAGAATAAAAATAATACCAAAAAAATAGTTAATAGTGAAAAATTTAACCAGGCATTTCTTGCGGGGAGGAGAACATGGATGACGGATGTAGGCGTAGCTGCTTCCACTCTTTCTTTCTCTCTCTAAAAACGGAATAACTCATATAGCAGTTACAAGAAGCGCATCGAATTCTCTTGTGATCCAATTTCCGTGAAATGTGCTTCGCGATCGATCATCGATGAAGCAATCTCATCGGTGGCAGAGGACTTTGCTCCTCTGTCTCCTCTCTCTCCGTCGTCGCTCCGGTCATTTTCGTCTCTCGTAGGCTTCAAGTTCTAACTCGCGATGGTCAAATTCTTCTTCAACGACTTCTCTGTTTCAGTTTTTCTTTAATATATCGGTGTTTTATTGATTTTTAATTTCTGTTGAATTGAATTCCATTTCAGGTCGGAGAGAGTTTCTTGATGATTTATCCAGTGTTGTAAGAATCTTGATTCTCAAACCTGATAACTTTATTGCTGTATAGCCTAACGCGCTTGTAATGAATCTTAGCGGTGGAAAATACTGTGAAGCGTTCTGTGTTTTTTTTTTCTTTCTTTCAATTAGCTATTTGATTTATTTGTATTGTCCGTGAATTGAAATTTCTTGTGCTCTGTTGAAGTTTAATAATGGTTAACATGATATGAAATTTCATTTTTTTAGTAATTTTTAATTGGGGATTTTTCGTTGTTGTAAAACCTCAGCTGTCAATTCAACTTTCTACAGCTTTGAATGTTCTGCTTCGGAAATTGAATTGATTGTTTATTTGTTTGTTGCAGAAATATAGAACAGATCCTGTAAAGTTAAATGCTATAGAAAGGTAATGCAATATTTGATTCAAATTTACTCTATCATGTGTTAAATACTTAAAATCATTTCTTGTTTTCCCTCTAGTGTTTTGGAGAATACATACATCTAACTTTTGCTTATGATTTGGTCCCTTTCATGCAATTCAGGTAGACTGGGAAGAATTAGAAGAGCCAAAGCAAGTTGTTTATAAAGAAAATGATTTTGGTTCCAAGAATAGCGATGATTTGGAAAAAAATAATGATTATGAGGACTCAGAAGAATTAGACGAGCCAGAGCAAGTTGTTTATAAAGAAAATGATTTTGGTTCCAAGAATAGTGATGATTCGGAAAAAATAATGATTCCGAGGACTTGGAAGAATTAGAAGAGCCAAAGCAAGTTGTTTATAAAGAAAATAATTTTGGTTCCAAGAATAGCGATGATTTGGAAAAAAATAATGATTCTGAGGACTCGGAAGAATTAGAAGAGCCAAAGCAAGTTGTTTATAAAGAAAATGATTTTGGTTCCGAGAATAGCGACGATACGGAAAAAAATAATGATTCTGAGGACTCAAGGAAAAAAATAATGATTCTGAGGACTCAAGAATTGAGGGGGTCCAGAAATAATTACTTGGAAAAAAAGGTTTGTATCCCTCCGTGCACTTCTTAATATTGTATGGTCAACATAATGCCACTGAAATACTCAACACGGTTGTTACTGGCTAACATTTTAATTGTAATCAACTTTCAGAATTCGACCATGATGATGAAACACAAGACCAGGAAGCTCAGCATAAAGGATTGTCCTCCACAGATGGAGATCAGGTTTGGACTAATTCTTTTTGAAATTTTGGCATTATAAACTGGGGGCTGCTTGATTGCTATCTTCCTGCTCTAAAAGTTAAATTTAAACCTTTTTAAACTTCTAAAGTTCAATTCATCGCCTAATGTTCTTGTTGGAACTGTGGCACAAGCATGTAAGAATTCTTGGGCATTATCTGTCCAAAACCACTCCAATCCTTGGATAATAGATTCAGGGGCATCTGAACATATGACTAATTGCTCTCATTTATTCAGTTCCTATTTCCCTTGTTCCGGATCTGAAAAAGTAAGGAGTGCTGATGGTAGTTATTCTAGTATTGCAGGCAAAGGCAACATAAATTTTTTAGAGCAAATTACTTTGCAATCTGTTTTACACGTTCCTAAATTTGCTTGCAATCTTTTATCTGTTCATAAATTGTCTAAGGATACTAATTGTTCTGTCATTTTTCGTTCTTCCACTTGTGTTTTTTAGGACCAGAACTCGGGGATGGATTGTACTACTTTGATGAAACTCCCCTTGGAAATGCAATGGTTTTTGGTTTAAACAGTGCAAGTTTACCTACCGTTTCAGATCAAGTTATGTTATGGCATAAAAGATTAGGCCATCCTAGTTTCCCTTATCTTGAGTATTTATTTCCAAAATTTGCCAAAGAAATTCCTCACAATTTCATTGTGAAGCTTGTCACTTAGCTAAAGATCATCGTGTGTCTTTTACTTCAAAAGTTTATTCTGCTTCGCAACCTTTTTATTTAATCCATAGTGATGTTTGAGGTCCTTCAAAAATCAAAACTATGTCCGAAAAAAAATGGTTTTTGAAAAAAAATCTGAAGTGGAACAAAGGTTTAAAGATTTTTTTCAAATGATTGAAAACCAAATTCAAACTAAGATTGACATTCTAAGGTCTGACAATGACACCGATTATTTCAACAAATATCTAAGTACTTTTCTAGTAACTAAGGGGATAATTGATTAATCCACTTGTCGTGATACTCCTCAACAAAACGGTATTGCTAAACGAAAAAATAGACATCTCCTCGAAGTTACTAGAGCTATTATGTTTTCTATGTATCTAATTATCTTCGGGGAAATGCCTTATCTGCTTGTTACCTCATCAATAGAATGCCATCTTGTGTTTTAGAATGAGACTCCTGTGCAAGTTTTACAAAATTATTTTTCCACATCTCACATCATTGCGGATCTTCCCCTTAAAGTTTTTGCTTGTCTTTGTTATGTCTATATCCCAAATATTTTTCGTTCCAAATTGGTTCCTAAAACTGAAAAATGTGTTTTTCTTTGCAACCCTTCAAATAAAAAGGGTTACAAATGTTTTAATCCAATAACAAAGAATTTTTTTGAAAGTATGGATGTCAACTTTGTCGAAAATCAATCTTTTTTTAATAAAAATTCTCTTCAGGGGGAGAATTGTTGTGTTGATAAAGAAGATAATTTTTGGAAAACTTTACCTGCACTGGTGACTACAAATCATCCAGATACAAAGATAATAGAACCTAGAATGCTTTATCTTGAATTGTCGGATAATATAATGTCTGAAACAGGGGGAGAAAAAATGATTCGGATAATATAATGTCTGAAACAGGGGGAGAAAAAATGATTGAGGATCATAATCCTCAAGTTCACTGTATGTTCGAAAAAGGTTTCACAAAGGTATACAAATCCAATTGTCTCTCTTGCAAAAATCCAATCTGATTTACCAAGTGAAGGTCCTACAGAAATTTCACCTTCTAGTTCTTCATCTGGTAATCCATCTTACTCTTCCAATGATTTACTGGATTTGTCTTTTCCTGATATTAATCTTTCAATTGCTTTGAGAAAAAAATTCCTGATCTTAATATCCCAATTGTTGATAGGAAACGTATTCGAACATGTACTAAATACCACATGTCTAATTACTTGTCATATGACAAGTTATCACACACTCACAAGGCATATGTGTCTAGGATTTCAAATTTGTTTATGCCCAGAACTATTCAAGAAGCATTAGGTGATCCGAATTGAAAATTAACAGTGAAAAAAGAGATGGATGCTCTAAGGAAAAATAATATTTGGAGTATCACTGATCTACCTCGTAACAAAAGGCAGTTGGATGTAAATGAATGTTTACAGTGAAATGCAAGACTGATGGAACTGTAGAAAGGTACAAAGCAAGGTAGTAGCAAAAGGTTTTACTCAAACTCATGGTATAGACTACCAAGAGACTTTTGCCCTGTTGCTAAGATTCATTCCATCAGAATTCTTCTCTCTCTTGCAGTAAATTTCAATTGGACACTACATCAATTTGATGTTAAAGATGCTTTTTTGAATGGAGAATTACATGGAGAAATATATATGAGTTTACCTCCGGGAGCTGAAGAAAATCTTGGAAGAGTCAAAGTTTGCAAATTGAAAAAGTCCTTATATGGATTAAAACAATCACCAATGACTAGGTTTGAAAGATTTAGAAGTGTTGTTAAGAAACATGGTTTCACCCAAAGTCAAACAGATCACACATTGTTCTTTAAACATTCACATGAAGGTAAGATTGCTATTTTAATTGTGTATGTCGATACATTATCATGACAAGAGATGATGTTAACACGGGATAGGTGATCTAAAGAGAAGACTTGAAGCTGAATTTGATATCAAGGACCTTGGAAAATTAAAGTATTTTCTCGGGATGGAGTTCGCAATGTCTAAGGAGGGAATCTTTCTCAACCAACGCAAATATATACTTGATTTACTCATAGAAACAGGGATGACAGAGTGTAAAGCAGCAGAAACACCAATGGATCCAATGTAAAACTGAAGGCAGCAGCATCTGAAGATGAAGTGGTAAATAGGGAACGCTACCAGCGATTGGCCGGTAGACTAATTTATTTGTCTCATACAAGGCCTGATATAGCCTTTGTAGTAAGTATGATAATGCACTAGAACCTACTCATTTTGAAGCTATTTTTAGAATTTTGAGATATTTGAAAGGAACTCCAGGAAGGGGTTGATGTTCAAAAGGAGAGGGCATATACAAGTGGAAGCTTACACAGATGCTGATTGGGCAGGTAATAAAATGACAGGAGGTCTACTTCAGACTATTGTACTTTTGTAGGTGGAAACTTAGTTACATGGAGAAGTAAAAAACAAAATGTTGTAGCTAGGAACAGTGCAGAGGCTGAATTCCGCTCTGTGGCCCATGATTTTTGTGAAGTATTATGGATTAAAAAATTCATGGAGGAATTGAAGCTATCTAGCCCAACACCAATTAAGGTTTACTGTGATAATAAGGCAGCTATTTCCATTGCCCATAATCTTGTCCTACACGATAGAACGAAACATGTTGAAGTGGACAGGCATTTCACTAAAGAAAAAATTGATAGTGGTGAAATTTGTATGTCCTATGTACCTACCACAAGTCAAGTAGCAGAAGTTCTCACAAAGAGTCTTCCAAAGAGACAATTTGATGATATGGTGAGCAAGCTTGCAATGAATGACATATTCATGCCAACTTGAGGGTGAGTGTTAGAAGTTATTAGAGACATAAGTACAAAATCATAATATTCATTGTAAATAATAATTCGTAATTAGTTATTAATAATTACTAATTAGTTGTCTTCTACCATATTTAGAATTAGCATTTATAGGAAGAATAATTGCTCTGATTCTCAGACCAGATTTAGGATTATTAATCTGTCCTTATATTCTATAAATACCTTTCATGTATTACTTACTGATGTATCAAAGAAATACATATTGTTTGTTTCTTTAGTTACTTTTTTGGCTTATATATCAACGTCCAGATGTGAGCTGATTTGCTATTGTAGTAATTTGAAACAGATCGAGGAAATAGTTATAAATGACATGTGTTATCACATATCTAGGTATTCCATTTACCTATATATAAGAAAAAATGAAAATCATCAAAGCAAAGGATTTTCACTTAATGTTTTGATTTTAAAAGTTACCTACTCATGGAGAATAATTGTATTTCTTGTAAAAATAGCAAAGATATCAAGTAATTTCAACAATTAATATATGAGATTAGAGGTTGTATTTGTTTTGCATCTCCTGCTTTTACCCAAAGGCATGTATTTTTACTTGGGGGAACTGGATTATATTATATACAGAGAAATAATTATGATTGTAGATGGAACACTTTTTCTGTGTATACATGTTCAATGTATAATTCCAAAATAGATTGTGGAGAAACTTATTCATGTAATCTAATATTAACCTTTTGAAATTGCTTTTAGTTGCAGAAGAGATTTAATACAACAGTTATGGACAATCAGAATATACAAACTCCCTTTCAAAGAAAGAAAGTTGAGAATATTATTGAAGTTACTGAAAAGCAATCTGGTTTGACAGTAAGCCAACATCGTCATATTTCACGCCGTCGGTCTCGCAAAGTGACAAATCAGACCGTTTTGGAGATTAAGGATCAAATTATCAGAGCCAGAGCATACTTGGGATTGTCTCTACCAAGCAGCACCTCACACTTGGTGAAGGAGTTGAGGATGAGAATTAGAGAGATGGAACTTGCTGTTGGAGAAGCTACCAAAGATTCAGATCTTTCAAGGAGGTAAGTATTCTCTGTAATTCTGTGACTTGCGTTTTCTTCAGCAATTATTACTTTTATCTGCTAAACAAAATGTGGCCTGTAGAGAAAACTAATGCTCGGGTCCTGTAAATAATATAACATTTTTTTCCACCTCACCACTACTACTAATTTTCTTAGCTGACTCCCAGTATGTTTAAATTTGCTTCTATTTCCACTGTCATATCCCCCGTGCTGATAAAAGCAAATAAAATGTACATACTTCAGTAAAGGAAGTTAAAATTGGAGCGATAAAAACATTGCCTTTTTTCAAAAGTTCAAATTCCAATCTGCGAAAATATAGCGATGTCTTTCAGTACAAAATTAATGATAGAGAGAACATTTGTGTAGACTTTAGGGGACACAAGTTGTTAAAAAAACACGAGAATATTTTCAATTTGAAAACAAGTGAAGTTCACAGTGCTTTGCAGAAAATGAGACAGATGGAGGGTTCACTGTCTACCGTGCTTTCCCAGACTGCTCTGCTATGGCTGCTAAGCTCCGTGCGATGAATGATAACGCTGAAGAACAAGTTCGTTCTCAGCAAAACGAAGTAACCCATCTTGTTCATCTTGCCGCTAGGACCACCCCTAAAGGTCTTCACTGTCTTTCTGTGCAACTAACTGCTGATTACTTTTCCCTGAGACCTGAGAATAGAAAGCTGCCAAATAAAAATAAGATTCATGATCCGGAACTTTATCATTATGCTGCCTTCTCTGACAATGTTCTGGCATGTGGAGTGGTTGTTAACTCAACTGTGTCTTAATTCCAAGGTAAATATTGATAAGTTTTTCAAAAGTTATTTAACCTTTTTGTTTTTTATTCATTTGTTCTGTGCATTTCCTTATGTTGAACCCCTGATGTATAACTCATGAAAAAGAAAAATTGTCCTAGCAAGTTCAATGTTTGTAAATTTACTGTAAATTTATGATATGGACCTCTAGTTCTGCTGAGAAGGATTAATCATACTGATTAAGATTTACTGTTTAATTTACTTTTAATAAGTTAGCATAACAAAATATTTAAATTTGAATTTCATTACTTTTAAGGTAAGATTTTGGATTAGAACTAGTTTTTCCTATTAAATACGATACTAACATTTAAATTTAAATGACAGTGAATTAGCTTTTAACCTCATCTAATTAGGACTCTTCTTCTACTGTTAGCCTATTTAATGGCATTATGATTGAGAATAAAAATTATCAATAATTATTAAAAAAAAATTGTGAATTTAAGAAGAAACTCTAGCAATGAGTTGGTTTTTTCCTTTACCATAGGTCGAAGGAAAGGTTCTATCGCATTTAAGATTATGTCAACACGATCCCAAACCAGGGACCATAACAACTTGGTATTGTGAGCCAATATGGGTGACACGAATTTAGCATCAATCATGAAGAATTTCATGGAACAAATGACAGCCTGGCTGACCTCTCCATCATAATTCAAGGAGCCAATAAAGGTTTTAGAAAAAACAATTTGGGAAATGCAAGAATCCATGATCTTAACCGCAAAATCTCGGAGTTGCTATGGCGGAGCAGTATAGGATGGATCAACAAGATCTGCATTTAATTTTTATTGACTTGAGAAGGCGTATGATAGAGTGACTAGAGATTTTGTGAAAAGTTCTAGAGAAGAAAGAGATTAGTATTGCATATATTCGAGCTATCCAAGATACGTATGAAGGGGTATTGACTAGTGTTCAGACACGGGGTGGAAAGACATGTGATTTTTCCATTACAGTTGGTTTGCATCAAGGTTCAACCCTAAGTCCCTATCTTTTACCTTAATTTTGGATGTACTCACGGGGCACATCCAAGAGCTAGCACCGAGATGCATGTTTTTTTGCAGATGATATAGTTTTTCTTGGAGAGTCGAAGGAAGATTTAAATGAGACGTTTGAAACTTGGAGACGAGCTTTAGAAACATATGGTTTTCGCCTAAGTAGAAGTAAGACGGAGTATATGGAATGTAAGTTCAACAAAAGAAGAAGAGTTTTTAACCTAGGGGTGAAAGTTGGAAACCATATTATTCCTCAAGTCATACGGTTTAAATATCTTGGGTCCGTAATACAAAATGATAGAGAAATAGAAGGGGATGTAAACCATCAAATTCAAGTTGGGTGGTTGAAATGTAGAAATGCACCAAGTGTTATATGTGATGCAATGGTACTGGCTGAGCTGAAGGAAAAGTTTTATTTCATTACGGTAAGACCTGCGATTTGTACGAGACAAATGTTGGATGATTAAGAATCAACATGAGAATAAAGTGTAGTAGAGATGAGGATGTTGCGGTGGATGTGTGGTAAGTTCGACATGATAAAATTAGAAATAAAAGTTGTTAAGAGTCCCACATCGGACAATATATGGCCTGAACATGACTTTATAAGTGGGACAACCCTCACTCTTCCCACCGGTTTTGTAGGGTTGAGTTAGGCCCAATCGCACATTCTTAACATGGTATGAGAGTCTCGTTTAAGATCCGGTGGGACACCTACCATTTATTTCCACGCTCCAGATGTCCAGTCCTAGGCGTGAGAGGGTGTGTTAAGAGTCCCACATCGGACAATATATGGCCTGAACATGACTTTATAAGTGGGGAAAACCCTCACTCTACCAACCGGTTTTGTAGGGTTGAGTTAGGCTAAACCACACATTCTTAACAAAAGTATTAGAGTGTCGGGGTAACGTCTATAGTAAAGACGGTGGAAAATATACTTAGGTGGTTTGGGTATGTAGAGAGAATACCTGTAGAATCAAGTAGTCAAATCAATAGAAGAAAAAAAAACACAATCATCTTTCATAATGGAATTTTTAAGCATGTCTAAAAAAACAGTGTAAATTGAATTTTTAAGTATGAATAATTTACAAGCACTAATATATTTATATAGGTTATGCTAACTTAATAGGCTTGACTATTGAACTAATGAACTGAATATAAAGTATACTATTTATAAAACCGTCCGGTTAAAAAATTTAATTTAGGTATTCTTAATTTTTAAAATTTTATTTTAATTATTATGTTCTATTATTTTAATTTTGGTTTGAATTAATTTAACTTATTTTATTATAATTCTTTAATTTGTACAAATTATTCTTAAATGAAGGTTGAAATAAAGTGTATAATATTATGTTATTATATGCACTATCGATATTGTTGTATTAAATTTGTAATAGATTTTGAAATATTTATTTTATTAAGTTGTGAACATATATGATTATGTGTGACATATTTATGATATTTAGTTTCATATTATTAGTTTATTTAATAAACAGTTCGACCGTAAGTTTAATCAGTTGAACCAATTGAACCTTAAATCGTAAGTTTCACTGGTTTGATCTCTAGTCCAGTTTTTAAAATATTGATTTTTACTCTTCTAAGTCATAAGACTCACTTCTAAGTCATAAGACTCACTCAAAAAGTGTAAGTGTAATAATCTGTAGTTGATCTCTTATCTACAATTGACTCTATATAGTCAACATTAATATATATATTGAATTAGGAGAGACTAAGAGACATTTAGGTTAAACCGTGTGTTTTAAAAGCACTACGGAGACTTTATTATATATAGAGAGATTACAACTAATTACATGATATAGTCGATGTGGGACTATTCTATATACAAATATTCTAACACTATGTATTTACAAATAT
This sequence comes from Lathyrus oleraceus, assembly GCF_024323335.1. NCBI lineage: Eukaryota > Viridiplantae > Streptophyta > Magnoliopsida > Fabales > Fabaceae > Lathyrus > Lathyrus oleraceus. The sequence goes on from NC_066581.1 coordinate 178,240,791, forward strand.
CAACACTCCCCCTCAAGCTTGAGCATATAAGTCAAATGCACCAAACTTGTTACATATATAATTAGTTCGGGGACTTCTCAGAGATTTTGTAAACACGTCTGCCAATTGATCATTAGAATTGACAAAGCTTGTGACGATGTCACCTGACTCGATCTTCTCTCTAACAAAGTGACAATCTATCTCAATATGTTTGGTCCTCTCATGGAAGACTGGATTTGAAGCAATGTGCAATGCAGCTTGATTATCACAAATAAGTGTCATTGGTCTTGCTTCTTCAATTTGAAGTTCCTTGAGCAACTGCTTTAACCAAATAAGTTCACATGTTGCCATTGCCATGGCCCTATACTCTACCTCGGCGCTTGATCTTGCAACTACGTTTTGTTTCTTACTTTTTCAGGATATAAGGTTTCCTCCAACAAGTACACAATACCCAGAGGTGGATCGTCTATCAATGGGTGACCCTGCCCAATCAGCATCAGAGTATCCAATTATCTGAGTATGTCCTTTATCTTCATACACTAAACCTTTTCCTGGAGCACATTTGATGTATCTTAGAATTCGGATAACAGCATCCATGTGTTCCTGACAAGGGGAATTTAAGAACTGACTTACCACACTAACCGCAAAAGAAATGTCTGGACGTGTGACTGTGAGATAATTCAACTTTCCAACCAATCTCCTATACCTTCCTGAGTCAGATAGAGGCTCCCCCTGATTGGATAGTAGTTTGACACTTGGATCCATAGGAGTATCAGCTGGTTTGGCATTCAACAAACCTGTTTCTTCCAAAATATCCATAGCATATTTCCGCTGAGAAATCACCAAACCATCTTTAGATTGGGCTACCTCAATACCCAAGAAATAACAGAGTTTACCAAGGTCTTTTGTCTGAAATTGATTCGAGAGATGTTTTAACTGGAGTATACCCTGCTGATCACTACCAGTTATGACAATATCATCTACGTACACAATAAGATAAATACACCCTTGGGCTGAGTGACGATAAAAAACAGAATGGTCAGCTTCACTACGGACCATACCAAACTGTTGTACTACAGCGCTGAATCTGCCGAACCAAGCTCTCGGAGACTGCTTAAGACCATAAAGAGACCTGTGTAACCTACACACCATATTCAATGACTCCCCCTGAGCAACAAATCCAGGTGGTTGCTCCATATATACTTCCTCTTCAAGATCACCATGTAAAAAAGCATTTTTGATGTCAAGTTGATGAAGAGGCCAATGCCGAATGGCTGCAATGGCTAGAAGAAGTCTAACAGATGCCATCTTGGCTACAGGCGAGAAGGTATCACTATAATCCAATCCAAAAATCTGAGTGTATCCTTTGGCTACCAAGCGAGCTTTAAATCGATCAATCTTACCATCTGGACCAACCTTCATTGGATAAAGCCAACGACAACCTACTAAAGATTTCCCAGGGGGTAGAGGAACCAGTTCCCAGGTACCACTACTTTGAAGAGCACACATTTCATCAATCATTGCTTGTCTCCACTCAGGGTGAGATAATGCTTCACCTGGAGTTTTAGGAATAGAAACAGAAGACAAAGAAGACAAACAAGTATACTGCAAAGGGGAAAGACGATGATAACATAAATCAATATAATGTGGAGACGGATTTCGTGTTTGACGTATACCTTTTCGAAGGGCAATCGGAAGATCAGACTCAGGTTGCAAGATCGGATCCGGTGATGGCGGAGGCGTCGGAGGAGAGTCTGCAATGACCTCAGGGACAGGTATGACCTCAGGGACGGGGACGACAGACGTTGGACGACGACGCTGATATGTTTGAAGTGGTCGAGAAGTAGGGGGGTCAGGAGCCATAAACTGGTGGGGGATAATGGTAGGCGGGACATTAATAACTGTCGGAAAAGGTGTGGAAGTACTTTCTTGAAGAGGTTCCGGAGATACTGGGTTGGACCCGAAATATGGAATAGACTCGAAGAAGGTAACATCGGCCGATATGAGGTATCGTTGTAGAGTATGAGAATAACAACGATAACCCTTTTGGGAACGATGATAACCAAGAAAGACACACTTTAGTGATCGAGCTGCTAGTTTATCAAGACCAGGGGAGAGATTGTGTACAAAACACGTTGACCCGAATACTCGAGGAGGAATTGGGTGGGATGGAAAACTATAACACAGTACAGAGAGAGGCATCCGTTTTCTTCCATTTAGTGAGTTTTGCGTCGGCAACATCAACCAATTTTGTGGTTAGGTGATCTTCATATCCCTGACCATGAAACCACATATCGACAGCACGAGCCCATACGTTGTAGTTGGCTGATCCGGTTAGTTTTTCACATGGGATAAGCAGAACTTTAGTAAACGAGATGGAATCAACATCTCCCATGGCTTAAAGAAACAAAATCGGGGCCGTGGAGACCAGATCTGGGAGCAATGGAGGGAGCCGAGTGGGACGGCTGGGAAACCGGAGAAGTTAGAGACAAAACCGGAGAAGTTAGAGGCAAAACCGGAGAAGTTAGAGGCAAACCGGAGTGATGACACGATTTGAGGGGAAAAAAAAATTATCACCGGAAGACAGTGGGTCAACCAGGTAAAGCACGGCAAAAAGTTGTCTCTTAATAGGCTCTAGATACCATATTGAATTAGGAGAGACTAAGAGACATTTAGGTTAAACCGTGTGTTTTAAAAGCACTACGGAGACTTTATTATATATAGAGAGATTACAACTAATTACATGATATAGTCGATGTGGGACTATTCTATATACAAATATTCTAACACTATGTATTTACAAATATCAACAATATACTTCAAATCCGCACTTTCATTTTGTTTGACCAGAATTTCTCGAATTTTTTTTTTAAATATCCAGAATTTTAAAAAAAATTTCAAAATTAACCCATTTTTCAAAAAAATTACACAAATGGGCAAATTTTGCCCTAATTTTACCCTTAGGCGCCACCCTAGTTGGCGCCTACCCTTAATGGGTAGGGCAAGTCGCCACTAGGGGTGGCGCCTATGCCCAAACCCTTTTTTTTTTTTTTATTATTATTTTTTTTTTTTAAATGTTTTATTAATTTTTTTTTTTAATTTTTTTTTTAAATATTAGATATTTGATAAATATATTTTTTTTATAAATTATATTAATTTATATTAACACTTATATATAAATAAAATTATTACAAGATATATATATATATTAATTTATATATATATTAATTTATATATATATATATATATATATATATATATTAATTTATATATATATTAATTTATATATATATTAATTTAATTTATAAGTAAATAATATTATTTATAAATTTTAGGGAGAATTAGGGTTAGGTAGACTGGTGTACAACCCAGATCTTTTCCTATAAATAAAGTGTTATTTCCTTGCATTTTCTTCACCACTGTTCCATACCACCTTCTGTATCAAGTTGAGTTCATGGCATCCCCAAGACCGTCGTCATGGCAGCGAACATCATCAAGGCGCCCGGATCCTGAACCAGTAATCTTAAAAAGGGATGGGCATGTTATTTTCTCGCCTTTGAAACCCCCAATGGAGATGAAATTTTGGAACATCCGTTCGTTGGACCAACTAAAAAGGTCCTTGATGTCTTGGTTAGAGGGAGATTACCAACCTGGTGAAGTCATCAGAAGGATTCAGAGGCTTAGAACAAGGTTCTCATTTGAAACTGGAGAAACGATACGCTGGTGGGTTGAAGTTGAAAGCGACATTGATTGCATCCAAATGATGCATGGATCAGACGACATAGTGTTAACTGTTGTAATTTCTTAGATTTTAATGGTTGTTTGTCATGTTGTTGTTGTATTTGTTATTGTTCTAGTACTTGTTCTTGTTTTAGTACTTGTTTTTGTTCCAGTATTTGTTTTTGTTTTAGTAATTGGTGTTGTAATGTTAGATGTTTGTGTTTGTTGTTCAAGTGTCATCTTCTATTTGGAATAAAAAGTAAACTTTAATTTAAAATGATTTTGGTACACAGATTTATGAAAGTGAAAACTAAGTTGTGGAACTAGATCCACGATATGGACATTTGTTCTTATTATGCCCTAGTTGTCTACATATGCTACACTTCCTCTGCATTTTCTCTGCGACGTCCATTTTAGTTCTAATGCGCCTGCTATTTGGGCGACCACTTTTATTCCGCCGCATCGATTCGTTGTGCCAAACAATTTCCCCGTCATACTCTGGCCAATACGCCTCCAATGCTACCACCGGAAAGGGATTGTCGTATACATTGAGCAATGTTGCAACTTTGTAGATTGGAGACACTAGCGATAATGCATCGAAGTGGCTGTGTGAACACGCTGCAATGACATGGGAACAAGGCATACGGTACGCCTGAAATTGACCACAGTCGCACCAACGGTCTGGTATTAGGACCCTATACTCTTGTCTGGGCAGCCCTTGGTTGTGGTCAATTGTTTCCTTGACACTGAAAGTGTGGCCATGGCGGTCGAACTCCGTAACCCGATGGCTGCTGGCTTTGGCAGATTCCTGCCTCATAAACTTCATGCAGGCTTCACTATAAACTTGACTCGTCTGCAACACTTCATTCCAGCGCCTGCCCCTTGTTACGAACAACGTTGCCATCCGAAAATAGGTCGCACTCACCAATGCGGTTACCGGGAGGTTACGTATGCCCTTAAACACGCCGTTCATTGATTCCACAAGATTTGTTGTCATGTGGCCCCACCTCACCCCATCGTCGTACGATCTAGTCCACTTCGCTCTGTCGATATTATCAATCCACCTCCCTGCATCAGAATTTGCCAACACTATTTCCCGGCGATAGTATTGGAATCCAGGCTGGTTTAATGCGTACCCCGCGTTTATCAAATGTTGCTTCAAAAAGTTATCCTTGAACTCCCGCATAAAATTTTGTGCAATATGCCTGATGCAGTAGACATGGGTAGACGGGGGGTCATGCCAGCCATTTGCTGGATTATTGTATGCACTGTCTATTGAGGCGTGCCTGTCAGAAATAACGCAGATGCCAGCTTGTGGAGTCACGTGCGTTCAAAGATTCTTAAGGAAGAAACTCCAACCAGCTGCCGTTTCTCCTTCCACCAATGCAAAGGCTATTGGGAAAATATTTGAATTGCCATCTTGTGCGACCGCCATCAGTAACGATCCTTTGTATTTCCCATACAGCCAAGTTCCATCGACTTGAACAAGTGGTTTGCAGAATGTGAACCCGATGATGCAGGGACGGAATGCCCAGAAAAGTCTGTGGAAAATTCCATTACCTTCTAGACGAGTTCCGTCAGGGGATTGTGCAGGCAAGGTCTCCATTATAGTAACCGTCCCAGGTGAATACAATCGTAGTGCAGCCAGGTAGCGTGGTAGTTGTTTGTATGATTCCTCCCAGTTACCGTACACCAGTTCAATTGCCTTGGTTTTTGCTAACCAAGCCTTTCTGTATGACGGTGTATATTTGAAAACAGCCACACAATGGGAGATAATTGTTTTGACCTTCAGTGACGGGTCAGCCTCAACTAGAGGTAATATGGAATGGCAGATCATGTCATGGCTAAGTTTGCGATGATCCTGTGCCATGTTGGTGTTGACGCAAATGTGAGCTTGAGATATTGACCCTATCACCCACGCGTTATGCTTCTTCTTGTAAGATGCCATCAACCTATATCCGCACTCCGGATTTTTGCATACAATAACGTATCTTTCCGGATTTGATTTGATAACATCGAAGTCAACACAATTTTTCAAGTGCCAGTTCTTTATTGCTAACTGACACTCTTCCTTGGTCCGAAATTGGTCACCCTTCTTTAAGTCCTCATCAGACCTCATATATGGGTTGTAGAACATATCTGATGAGGGCTCATCCTCGCCCAAGTTAAGTGTTGTGAAGTGCGCAGGAGGTGAGTAGCGTTGCGCTATAGGTATTTGAGGTTGGTCTTCGTCTTCAGAATTACGGTTCACCAAGTCATCAACCACGTCTTCAGCATCATCAACCACATCGTCTTCAACGTGGTGCTCAGCATCTTGTTCGTCATCAATCACAGGATCAATAACCTGTGATTGAATATTCTGAGTTGGTTGAGGTTGTTCCAACACAATGTACAACACTATGTAGTCGTAACCAGAGTACTCATGGTTACGAAGCATGTATCGTGTCTCCATGTCATTTTGAATCAATGACTTATAAAACTTGACAGAGTTGTTTTCTGAAAAAAAAGGTTGTTGATAAAAAATTTGGGACACGGGTTGTCTTAGTTTGGACTCAATCTTCCTTTTTAGATAAGAGAAGTCAGCTCCTCTATTTAGACAAAACCGAGTGCATTCGGTGTTTCTAAATAGGAAGCCAGACATATCACATTCATAAGTCTCACCGTTGACGTGAGCTTTGACTTTGTATTGTGAAGAAGATGACATGTTTTGTGAAGACATTGTGAAGGTTTTGTGAAGGTTTTGTGAAGGTTTTGTGAAGATATTGTCAAGGGTTTGTGAAGATTGCTGTGAAGATATTGTGAATCCCTTTGAAAATGTGTGTGAATATTTATACTGCAAGAATCTTACTGAAGATTGCTGTGGAGATATGTGTGTGAAGATTGCTGTGAAGATATTGTGAATACCTCAGAGATTTCCCCGCATGGCTTACACGTGTCACACCCTTGAATGCAACACTCCCACCTAGTCTGTACTAATGCATGCCAACCTATCCACCTATAGCCTGAACCTAGTCTCAGAGATTCCCATGCATGCCTGTTCCCCATCAAGTCTTCACCACAAGTCTCAGAGATTCCCACGCATGCCTGTTCCCCATCAAGTCTTCACCACCAAGTCTCAGAGATTCCCACGCATGCCTGTTCCCCATCAAGTCTTCACCACCAAGTCTCAGAGATTCCCACGCATGCCTTACACGTGTCACACCCTTGAATGCAACACTCCCACCTAGTCTGTACTAATGCATGCCAACCTATCCACCTATAGCCTGAACCTAGTCTCAGAGATTCCCACGCATGCCTGTTCCCCATCAAGTCTTCACCACCAATTCGTACCATTTCCAGCACAGGGTCATGTGAATCCTTCCATGCTGATGGAAGAGTTACAGCTATGGACAGCTTCTGCTTGTGGCTTTGTTCTATTATGCATCATAGTAACAAATTATGCTAATGTAAATGTGTTCGAGAAATATATTTAGACACCAAAATATTGATATCAGTTATTGTTTTATTTTATTTTTTTCATTCCAATCAAATAAACTTTTGGTGAATTTTAAGATCGATTACCCATAACCACCTAGTCTGCACCAATGCATGCCAACACTACCACCTAGTCTGCACCTATTCTGCAAGATTCCCATGCATGCCTTCCACGTGTCACACCTTTGCATCATCAGATTCCACCAAGTCTTCCCCAAGACAAGACAACTCCCACCTAGCCTGAACTTAGTCTCAGAGATTCCCACGCATGCCTGTTCCCCATCAAGTCTTCACCACCAAGTCTCAGAGATTCCCACGCATGCCTTACACGTGTCACACCCTTGAATGCAACACTCCCACCTAGTCTGTACTAATGCATTCCAACCTATCCCATGCAGGTGTTTTGGACTTTTTCTACTTTTATAACACATATACGCCAATTAGTATGGCGTAACTAAATGAAGTATTCAATTTAAAGTTGTAATAAAACATAAAATAATTTAATTACAATATAATTATTTGTTTTTCTTTTTGATAAATATTTGAAAGTGCACGCGTACACGACAATAATAAATATTTGAAAGTCAAATTTCAACCGTTAAATAAATTATTGGGGGATATCAAAGCTAAAATTGGATTCTACTATCTCTGTGACACTTAACTTCTCATCTGACCTGTACAGTGTGACACCTATTCTGCAAGATTCCCATGCATGCCTCACACTTGTCACGTTTTTGCATCATCAGATTCCACCAAGTCTTCCCCAAGACAAGACAACTCCCACCTAGTCTGCACCTATGCATGCCAACACTGCCACGTAGTCTGCACCTATTCTGCAAGATTCCCACGCATGCCTCACACTTGTCACGTTTCTGCGTCATCAGATTCCACCAAGTCTTCCCCAAGACAAGACAACTCCCACCTAGTCTGCACCTATGCATGCAACACTGCCACGTAGTCTGCACCTATTCTGAGAGATTCCCACGCATGCCTCACACTTGTCACGTTTCTGCATCAACAGATTCCACCAATGCATGCCAACACTACCACACATGCCTTACACTTGTCACATTTTTGCATATTCAGTTTACTTGAAAAAGAGTATAAATAGAGGGTCATTCTTGCAAGTTTTCATCTACCACTAACACTTTTATTCAGAGAACTCAGGCGAAACTTCTCATCCACCAAGCTTCTTCCTACATTGCAGTCATGTCGCTTCTTACCATGGGCCAAGAACACAGAGGAACTAGGGCAAACATTGCCTCATTCGTAAGTTTTTCTTGAACATTGCCTCTTTCGTATGTTTGTAGTTAGTTTTTAAAAGTCCAATATAATGATTTTTTATGTTGTTTGTTTTTAAAGGATCCCAAGAAATTTCGTCAACGTTCACACCCAATGCCTTATCCAGACCCATGGTGCGTACCTTACATAGAGCGTGCGGGTTTCGGTCATGTAATGCATGTCGTAAATGCCACCATTGATGCCAAATTCATTTTGGCTCTGTGTGAACGTTGGAGACCTGAGACACACACCTTCCACCTACCAACAGGTGAATGTACCGTCACATTAGAGGACGTGTACATGCTTTTAGGTCTTAGAATAGATGGTAAGCCTGTCACCGGAAATGTTCAACAGCCTAACCAAATATGTGTTCAGATGTTGGGGTAGATCTGGTCGAGGGTGAGGGGTCTGCCAAAGCAAGGGGTCAGGGTATTAAATTATCTAGCCTACAATTGTACCACGACTCCATAACTTTGACTGAGGAATCCTCCGAACAAGAAAAAGTCATAAAAACCCGGGTTTACATTATGCTATTGTTTGGGAACTTGCTATTTCCCGAAGGGACGGGAAATAGCATAAATTTTATGTACTTGAGTTTGCTCGGGGACATTGATAGAATAAGCACATATAGTTGGGGTTCTGCAGTATTAGCATTCCTATATAGCTCTTTGTGTAAAAATGCACAAAATGAGCACTGTACATTTTCCGGATGTGCTTTTTTGCTTCAAACATGGGGGTGGTGGAGATTGCCGAGGCTAGCCCCAGAAAATCCTAATGACTACTCCTTCCCCTACGCAACTAGGTAAATTTATGATCTTATTTCATTTTGTATATATTTATTCTATACATATTTGTAACTAATATTATTTATCTTTTTTGTTTAGGTTCATTACAACCGGACTGGATTACAGTCTTACCCCCAAAAATAAAATTATATTTTATCGTCAACTGTTGGATCGTCTCCGAGCACAGGATGTATTACCACTAAATCACTCAACTTCTAACTGATTTATTAATGTCATGCATTCTCGATAAATAACATATTTACTTTTTTCTTTGCAGTTTATTTGGAGGCCATATTTGGGATTGGAACATCAACCCAACCCCGAAGATGCAGCTGTTTGGACAGCAAAAACGGCCATAATGCGGTTCACCACTGTGGAGATGCACCAAAGTGACCGTGTCAAGCTTCAATTCGGAATGCATCAAGAAATCCCAGGCCCCCCAATGTCTATGGAACCTTGGCATCTAAAAAAAGTCAGCCACCAGTGGTATGCCCAAAATTGGAAGGAATTTGCTAAGGAGTTTCGAAAAATGTGGAAAGACCGTGCCCATTATGTTCTACAATTTCCGGTGGCGCCCAACGAAATGAAGCCGACACGCGAATATGTGGAATGGTATAGAGCAAATACCAATCCAGAAATGATTGTGTCTGACCCGTTCTATTTGGACGATCCCCGTATGCAACAGCCATATTTCCAACAACAACAACCACCACAGTATTCCCAACAACAACAACCACCACCTTATTACCAACAACAACCACCACAACCATTTTACCAACAACAACCACCACCACCTTATTACCAACAACAACCACCACCACCATATTACCAACAACAACAACCACAACACATGTCCACCCCCCAACAAAATCAACAATACATACCACAAACTCAATCCCAATACCATGAAGACTACCAACAACAAACTCAACATTCCCACCACCATCAACAGTCCCAACACCTACCACAATATCAATCCCCCTACTTCCACCAATCCCAACACTTCCAACACGACAATTTCCCAAGCTCTTCCAGTCCTCCACCTAGCCCCGACACGGGTCTACAAGAGGACTACCAACATGACTACTACACACCCCAACAAACATTGCACTTTGGCCAACCCGATTCAACCCTAAACTACCAAAGACCACATTTCGAGGGCGCACCCAACAGTAGTCAGTTTGTCCCACCGAGACAAAGCTTCGAGGGCGCAGAGGGGACCCGTCTTTCCTACAGCACTGAAGGGACTTCGACCCAACCACAACAGCAAGCGGCAAGGGGGCGCGTTAGGGCAAGGGGTGGTAATAGGGAAGCACCACCACCACGTGAACCGTCTAGGCGAGTAACCAGACCTCCCCCGTGCGGATCGTACAAGGGACCGCATCATATGTAATTAATCATATCTTTGTAATATTTGTCTTATCTATTATTTAAATAAAAATATTTTCTGTTTATTATCTTTATATCTTTATCTTTATCTTTAAAAATATTGTCTATCATATCTTTATACATATATAAATTAATTTATAAATAATATTATTTACTTATAAATTAAATTAATATATATATAAATTAATATATATATAAATTAATATATATATATATATATATATATATATATATATATATATATATATATATATATATATCTTGTAAATAAATATTTATATATATTAGGATAAATGTGTATAATATTAATTGTTTATAAATTAAATTAATATATATATATATATATATATAAAATTAATATATATATAAATTAATATATATATATCTTGTAATAATTTTATTTATATATAAGTGTTAATATAAATTAATATAATTTATAAAAAAAATATATTTATCAAATATCTAATATTTAAAAAAAAAAAATTAAAAAAAAAAATTAATAAAACATTTAAAAAAAAAAAAAAAAAAAAAAAAAAAAAAAAGGGTTTGGGCATAGGCGCCACCCCTAGTGGCGACTTGCCCTACCCATTAAGGGTAGGCGCCAACTAGGGTGGCGCCTAAGGGTAAAATTAGGGCAAAATTGGCCATTTGTGTAATTTTTTTGAAAAATGGGTTAATTTTGAATTTTTTTTTTAATTTCTGGATATTTAAAAAAAAAATTCGAATTTCTCTTCCCGAAGTTTCTTTCAAACATTTCCTATTTCTGAATGCAGCTTATAAATGAGTCCCTTTTGATTGATGTAGCTTATACACGAGTCCTTTGATTGGTGTATTAACTGACTGACTAAGCTTACTGCAAATGCAACATCTTGTCTTGTAAATATGATAGGTATATATGTTTGTCATTAGTGTTTGACACATTTTCTTATCAATTACAATATCTTCAACGTTCTCCAGTTTTACCTTTGGATCGATTGATGTACTTGCAGGATGTCAGCCTTTTCCAAAAGATCTGTAATATATTTCTGTTGGAGTATAATAATTTCTTTTTTAGAGTAGGCCACTTCAATTTCAAGAAAATACTTCTGTTTTTTTCCAAGGTCTTAATCTCATTTTTTTTCTGGCGTTGATCTAACAATTGTTGCTCCACTTCGTCATCACCCATCACTATATAATGTCGTCCACATACACCAATACACCAATAACACTTTTATTCCCTTTGACTCATTATAAAAGAGTATGGCCTCTTTAGTTGTTTGAAGTTCAAATCTAAGCTTTAGTGAATATTTCAAACCACATATGTTCCTGGTAATTGTTTTAGTCTATATAATGCCTTCTTTAACTTACAAACAGTGAGGGAAGCAATTTGTTCACCATATCCAAGGAACAATTTCATGTAAACTTCTTTGAGTTCGTCGACATTTTTTATATCAAATTTTTGCAAATGCCAACCACAATTAGGTATTAGGGATAATAGCTCTCTAATGTATTTATTTTTGCAATGGAGAAAATGTTTTCAAGTAATCCACTCCATGGGTTTGAATGAATCTTTTAGCTACCAACTTTGCATTTTACTAAGATCCAACAGGAATGTCATTTTTTCTTGTATGTACTATACTCTTCTCGTATCTTACACCAGTTCCAACATTTCCATCTATTTTAGAATCAATTTAAGTCTCAACATTGCCACATCTAGTTTGAACCTCAACTTCTGGTCTGAAAGTAAGGCCAGGAAGTAAAAGGAACAGAGTTATGTGATGGAGGGTGGTAGCATTTGTGTTCTTTTTGGATAGACAAATATATTCTATAAACACATTTTAAGGCTTTAAAATTAAGTTTCCATCTACATCACTATGGACATGACATGACCGAATGACGAACACCCAAATATCATGGGATGTACACTCGTATTTTGAGAGTAAGATTATTGGAGGTGGCCACATTAGGATTAGGACAGAACAAAGACAAAAAATCTCTAGGAGTTTGTTCCTTGTATTAATTTTAGCTATTTTAAGAATATCATCATTAAATTGAACAATTTAGTTATCTATTTTTGGATAGACAAATATATTCTATGTTGATGTGTTGTAAATTGAACAATTTAGTTATCTATTAATACATCTTATTCACAAATTCTTATTTTCTAATGACGTACCCGTACTTTGTTTTTTATTAAAATGCTGTTTGCAGTACCGGGTACCGTACCCGTACCTATGCATCATAGAAAAAAAAAGTAATTTTCCAGAGAGGATTACCTCTTCTACAATGTCAGTCTTAAGCAATTTATAGAGGTGTCTAAGTTTTAGCCAATACATGAAACACAATGAGATAGGAAAGCTATATGATATCTCCTAAGAAGTATTAAGTTTGTATATATAATGGCAATAAAACTTGACGACGACTTTTAAATTGCAGGAACAGTAAAAACTTGTTTTACATATAGTGACTAATTCACTCAACTTTCCTTCAATCTTAATGTGGTTCTAACCCTCCTGGGAAAGCCACCATCCACATACAGAACATAGACAATTTTGAGTGGTTGTCCAAGTACAATACATTCAAGAAACAAAATTCCAGTGATCTAAGATATACTTCTGAATTGAACTACCTCCATTTCTACCTGCCAGATATCTTCCCCACTCTAAATAAGATTCTGCTCTTTGATCATGATGTGGTGGTGCAACAAGATCATAGCAAACTATGGAATACTGACATGATTGAAAAAGTTATCGCAGGAGTTGGGACTTGCCAGGAAGGTGAAACTTCATTTCGCAGGATGGATATGTTCATAAACTTCTCAAATCCCTACATTGCAAAGAGGTTTGATGTCAATGCTTGTACATGGGCATTTGGGATGAATTTGTTTGATTTGCAGCAGTGGAGGAGGCATAATTTAACTGGTGTCTATCACAAATATTTGCAAAAGGTATGCTTACAGAAATATATATTTTGTTACATGCTTCTAGTTATTTTCTTTGTTTGGTCTATATCTATTTTACACCATCCCCCAAATCTCTCGGTTGCTCCTTGCATTGGTTTAGTAATTTAGAATTAGAACAATTTTTTTGTTGCTTTCACTGTTCATTGCAAAAGAATATAAACAAGTGGCTTTTCTGTAATATTAAAAGTAAAAACTAAGAAATGAAAATAGAAAAAAATCTATGTTTTTGTATCTCTAACTTTGATGTTTGATTCTAATGAATGTTCTTATTCAAATTGCATAAGATGGAGCAGAAACAGATTTTTTTTTTATAAAGTTCTGATGCAACGATAATGTGATGTGATTTTCACTGGGTAATTAATTGCAGGGTTCCAATATGCCATTGTTTAGCACCGGCAGTCTGCCATTAGCCTGGCTCACCTTCTATAACAAAACTATGGTTTTGGACAGACGGTGGCACATTGTTGGCCTTGGTTATGACTCGGTCATTGACACAAATAAGATTGAGCAAGCTGCTGTTATCCACTTTGATGGAATTAGGAAGCCATGGATGGATATTTGCTTGGCAAGATACAAGGGTTATTGGTCCAACTTTATCAAGTTTGACCTCCCTCTTTTGCAACGTTGCAATACCCAGGCGTAGCCCAACAACTAAAATGATTCTACCTGGCAGGTGTTGATCGACTAGAAGTCGAAGATATGTTTTACTTTCACTTTCGAGGATAGATTTACATGATTATTGAAATTACTACTATCATTTCAATTGTTGAGCCAATTGCTTGGTGCTCCTTTATCCTGTTTCACGAGGTTAGAAAGCAGTGGGTATTCAAGTATTATTCGTGTAATATTAATTTATTGTACTACTATTTAGGAGTACATTTTTTTAATGTAATTTACATAGGAATGTTACCATCATACTTATTTTCACAAAATTTCAAATCAATTACTACTATGTAAAATTAAGTATTACCAAACATCTCATCCGTGGAGAATGATATGTGGTGTTCTGGAATTTACATTCAGTGTCTTCTAGTTATGGTTGGGGATTCACGAGTGATAGGGAAGCAATGGTTGTGCAAGTGAAGTGTTGGGCAGCAAACCAAACATATCGCATGAAACGTGGATAAACTTAATTGGATGTTTGTAGATATGGATATAGTATCTACTAACGGGTTTTCATTTTCCAATCTACGGTGTGTGGTGTATAGATTGACAATGCACCAATGATAATAACGACTGCGACATACTTTCCCATTTGTATGAAATAAACAAGAGTGCGGACAGAAGTTGGCTACCCATACTTGGAAACCTGAATCGATATTGAAGAAAAATGACAACCATTATTCCAAGCAACCTCTTGGAGTCTCATTCCAAACCGTTGTTGGCAAGTTTATTTATCCTCAATTATTTAATATTTCTAGAGAATCAACCAGTTTATTCCAAAAGTAATTCTATAGGATTGCCGTCAATGGCTAAGGTTGGAGGAGTGAGGTGTTCCATTGAAGGAAGGCATGATGTGCAAGAAAGCAGCTTAAACATAGGAATGGGAGCAGCCATGATAGCAGCTATATCCGCTGCAACCTTGTCAAGCCCAGCAGCCATGGCTTTGGTAGATGAGAGAATGAGCACTGAAGGAACTGGGCTTCCCTTTGGGCTTAGCGATAATCTTCTTGGTTGGATCTTGTTTGGAAAATTTTACCTTGTACCCCTACAATTAACCCCATACCCCTACAAAAATTTAAAAATTCCCATTTTACCCTTAATTGGTTTTAACCAATTTACCATTTCATTTTTACCATTCAGTTGAAAATTGCAAAAATTACACTTTCACACCCCTCGCACCGGAACTCCTGCAAAAAGACTTCCGGTATGTATTTTTCCAAACCGGAAGACTTTAGGAAAGACTTCCGGAACACAAAAAAAGCAAACCGGAACACTTAAGGAAAGAGTTCCGGTTCACATAAAAAAAATTCAAAAAATTTTGCATACCGGAACTCTTTGGAGAAGTGTTCCGGTTTGCTTTTTTTTGTGTTCCGGAAGTCTTTCTTTAAGTCTTCCGGTACGTTTTTTTTTTTTTTAATTTTTTTTTTTACAGAAACCGGAACTCTTTAGAGAAGTGTTCCGGTATACAATTTCCAAACCGGAAGACTTACTCTTAAGTGTTCCGGTATACAATGCAAAAACGCCAAATATTTTTCTTCTCCGGAAGTCTTCAACGAAAATGGTAAAAAAAATTTGAAACGGAAAATATACCCTATTTATATGAGGGTATTTTGGTCAAAAAAATTTAAATGTAAGGGTATGGGTACAATTGTAGGGGTATAGGGTAAAATTTTCTCTTGTTTGGTGTCTTCGGTCTTATCTGGGCTCTGTATTTTATCTACGCCTCCTCCATCGAAGAGGATGATGATTCTGGATTGTCTCTGTAAAACGCCAAAGGATCTGCACCGTAGAAATTGTACAGTAAAATCCTTTTTTGTTAAATTAAGAAACTACTTGTGTATTCATTATATATTTCTACTTCACAAAATATAGGAGTCCTTCTTTCCCTTTGGGATATGATTCTTCTTTTCCGGTACTTCCAAATAGCCAATTCTATCAGTAATGCCCTAGTTGCTAATGATCATGATCTTGTTTTTAATATGGTTTAACCTCTTACAAACTAGGGATTTAGCCCTAATCTAGAGGTAATGATCTTGTTTTTAATATGGTTTAACCTCTTACAAACTAGGAATTTAGCCCTAATCTAGAGGCAATTGCATCATTAGTAATTGAGAGTTAATCACAAGGACAATGGTGTCTTCTATATAAGGTCAAATCGGGAGTTTTCCTTCATTTTTCTTATTGTTTTCTCTTTTCAAGTTCAGAATTAAGAGGAAAGGAGAAAAAGCTAGAAGGGGGTGAAAACCCTAAGGAAAGGGAGGAGAGTTCTTGAATCCATCATTATCTTTATTGCATGTTAAAGTTCTTGAAGGAGAGGGTGCCAAAAAGCTTTGTCCATCATCTTTTCACTACCATAATCACCTTTCTTTCATTCCCTAATGAAATTCTGGTATCAGATATAAGATGTCGAAGGTAATGTCACGACACTAATATCTGTTAATACACAATGGATAATAAAACAGAATTGTAAAGCATTCAACACAAGCAATTGTTAACCCAGTTCGGTGCAACTCACCTACGTCTGGGGGCTACCAAGCCAGGAAGGAAATTCACTATAATAGAATTAGTTCAAAGACTATCCGTACACTTCAACAAGTTACAGTCTTTCTCACCTAATCTCTACCCGTGCAATTTCTACCTAAGCACTCTTAGATATGAGAACCCACTCACTTCCCTTACAATCACAAACCCGTGATCTTAAACAACACTCCTTGTGAAAAGAAAATACTTTTCAATTACAAACACTCTTGATTTTACTTCACAGTTTCAATCAAGAAGACACACTCTTGATCTTGCTTCAAAGCTTTGATCAAGAAGACAAATCAGTCTAATTCAATCATCAATGGATGACTTGAATGACCTACATACACAAACCCTAGCTCTCTCTCTAAATTTCGCTCAGTCTTGGTTGTGTGTTCAAACAGGTTTTCTGAGTCCCTTTTTATAGAAACATTGGACAACTTGAAAACCCTAGATATATTTTCCAATCAAATCTTTTTAAATCAGCTGTAAAGATCTCTTTGGAAAATAAACAAATCTGGTTGAAATCTCTGACAGAATGCGCCAGCTAGCCATATCTTCAGTCAACCAATGATTGCCAATAATTGAGCAATCACAAAACACCAGACATTCAAACTGAATGTTCTGTGTACAGGATGTCATGACATCGGGTCTGACATCTTGGAAAAATCCTGCATAATCCAATTTCCTTTTAAAGTAGGTACAACCATATCAGATACCATGACATTGTGTATGTCATCTGAAACAATCCTGCATGACCATGTCTTTCCTTAAGCTCCAGCAGGTACAACCAATATCAGAAGCCTTGTCTTTGTATGTGGCATTCTGAAACAATCTTGCTTGCATATCTTCTTTAACTCCAACAGGTACAAAAGATATCTCATGTTAAGACATCCCACATGACATCTTGTGAACACCCTTTGTTTTACCAAAATTGCTGCCAACTCTTAGAATCAACAAACTCCCCCTTTGGCAAATTTTGGCTAAAACATATATCTGTCCTTTTTGTTCACAAGGCAAACTATCAGCAGTTAAACTACTAAACAGTATTTTAATTAGCAGCAGAAGCAAAATAATTACTAGCTATGGCTACTAGTAATACACATATGCACAAGGGTACTTCTCCTCCCCCTAAATTTGTGCAACAACAACAGAATTACTAGTTATGGATGCAACTAGTAAGACACACAAAACTGCATAATGCACAAGGGTACTTCTTCTCCCCCTTAATCAGTGCATTCATCAAATAACAGCTACTGAACTTCAGCACCTGTACCAGCCAGAATGTCATACTGACATCTGCTTTAACATCAGCATTTGTGCACCTCTTCATCAGCACCTGTGCACCTCTTCCAATAATAGCTGTATTTTTGTTCAGCCACAACCAACTTCAATATCAAGCACTTCTCCCCCTTTTTAGTCAAAATTGACCAAAGGTGACCAATCAGACAAAATAAATGTCTATTAGTCTAGCAGAGAAAGTTAAAACAGATGTTATAACATTAAGCATGTTATAACAAAATATTCAGGAAGTACACACCAACATTATACACAGCAGACAACTGAGATAATGCACAAATCCAAGGAACTCTTTAAGAGCCCTAAATATTACATAACTGGCATCATCAGGACTGCCACAAAATACAAAAACAACAACAAAAAACCAATCAGGTCAACAACTTTCCAAACAACAACAACTTCCACCACACCTTCCAGCACCCCTCCAAGTCTTCAATTCAGCCAGGGATCATTAATCAGAAGAAGAAGAATTATCTTCACCTTCACTTGTGTCTTCACCTGTACCTTCAGAACCTTCTGAGCTTCCAGAACTTCCATTGGATTGGGAGTTTGATTCTGAGTCCTTCTCAGCCTTTTCTACTTCTTCCTTCTCCAGGCTACAGATAAGAACTTCTAAAGCCTCTTTTCTAGCCTTTGCCAGCTTTATCCCATTGTCCAATTCCTTGCAAGTCTCTTTTAGTTGGTCAATCAAACTTCCTTTAGCTGTAGGTTCTCTTTTGGCAGATGTCATGACAATATCATTGACATGACTTCCTTCAAAGAGCTTATAGTGAATAGATAGAGGGGTCTTCCTCCTGCTTGGAATATCACTAGCTCTTAGGATTCCTGGGTGTTGACTCAGGATGATGCCACAGATGATGGAAGGAAATGCAATAGGCAACTTTACAGCATTGGTGGAGGCATGTCTGATGGTTTGATCAAATACAAACTTTCCAAAATCATAATTTATCTAAGTTCCAATGGCATGAATGATCCTCCCAAGAGCAATGGAGATGGTAGATATGTGATTAGTGGGTACCCAATTTGCTGAGCCAATCTTGTGTAAGATGGCATACTTGACAGTTAGTTTACTTGCAGATAGGTGTTTCCTACTAGGCCATTCTTTAACTTGCCCAACTGTGATCATCCTACAAATCTCATTATCTGTGGTTTCTAAATCTACCCCTCCATCAATTCCTCTCCCTAGGAACTTGTTGATGATGGTTGGTGAAAGTTTCACACACTTACCCCTGACAACCACTTTGCAAACCTCATAACTTTCCTCAGGAATGTTCACAATGAATTCTTTGACTAGCCCCTCATAGCAATGAGGTAGAGCAGTCACAGTTTTCATAAGACCAGCTGCCTTGATTAACTCCATTACTTCCTTCACTTCAACAGTTTCTTTCCCCAATTCTCTTTCAACTGCAACCCTTCTTTGAGTGACAAACCTCCATTTTCTAGGTGCTCAGCAACAACTCTGTTGGAAGCCTTCTTTACCACCTTTCTTTTGTCAACTGAGATGTCTGGAACATCGTCTTTGACATTCTTATCAAATTCAGAACTCTCACTTCTTTCTTTCTTCTTCCTGATCTCTACTTTACTCCAAGCTTTGGAGGGACCTATACCAGCAACCCTTTTCTCTTTCCTATCTGTTCTTATTTCAGCAACACTCTTACTTTTTCTTAGTTTTGTTGCTACACTTGTTTTCACAAGATTGACCAACGTGTCATCTTCTTCCCCAGACTTTTCTTCCTCACTGTCCTGAGCAGTGTTAGGGGACATACTGGAAGAGTTTTTTCCAAGAGAACATAGTCCCTCAGCAGCTACTTCCTTTTCTGTTTTAGATGAGTCATCATCATTCTCAGTTCGGGTTTCCTCCTCAGGAGAAGGGTCCCTTCTGGACAGAGGGGTAAAGATGTCCTTGACCCCATGCTCTTCATTCAGTATCCTAGTAACTAGGTTTCTAATGATTCGATCAGTAGATTGCATGTCCTTTTTATCAATAGATTTTTCTGGAATATTACCTTGCTTAGCTCCGCCCATGGAAGAGGAACCTTGGACGTCACCTGGTATCATACGCAGAGGAGTCACATCTAGCAAATCTTCATCTAAGACATCTATGGAGGAGGTTCTTGTATGGAAGGGTTTTGAGCTTGATGTTGAAGGATGTTGAGACATGTTGTTTAACTTCTGAGAAGAGTTTCTTTGCCCTAGCAGAAGTTCTCTGAGAAGAGTGATGAAGATAGAGAAGATTGTCTTCAGGCAGGGCGTGCTAATGAAATAGATTCTATTTCCAATACTGGGAGATGATTCATTATTATTGTGGTTTTTTCTTTTAATTGGGCAGACAATATTTTTCTTGCCTTTTCCACTCCACATTAATTGCCATATTTTCTCAAGAAGCCAAACCCCTAATTTTCCCTTTTCCTCTTTCAGTTGGACATCATATAGATCCTTTGCAATCCTGTTAGTCAGTTGCATTTCATGCTGTTGAACTATGAGTTTGTTTTTCACATAATGTTTACATGATTGATGAAAGCAACTAATGTACTTGGTCCAGCTTTGCTGAATATGATCTTTGAACATAGGAGTACCACACAGGTTGTCATAATAACATGTCATAGCATCAAGTGTGACATTGCAGATAATTATCAGTAATTTCATCCACCCAGATTGGGTATTGTTGCTTTCACCTGATATCTTTTCTATCTCACTAGTTCCTTGTGTTTCTGTTCCAGCAGAGCTCTTATTATCTTCAGACTTCATACCCTCAGTTATATATTCAGATGTTTGAGCCATCATGACCTTCTCTTCTTTGAGGTTAGATCTTAGGTTTTGGTGTAACATCCTTATCTGACACTTTTCCTTTCCCTTGAAGATTCTTCTTGCAACTGTGCTTGTCTTAGGGCGATTATCCATTTGAGAGCTCCACATGTAGCAGTTGTTGTTGGTCCGGATTCCTCTCATAATTACTTCAATGTCTTTGTTCACAATCTGACATTCAGTTTTAGTGAAGATGATACTCAGACCTTGATCCCCTAGCTGACGGATGCTTATTAAATTTGAAGTCAGGTCCTTGACCAGAAGAATATCGTCAAGTTTAGGAGCTCCAGGGTACTCAAGCTTGCCTATCCCCTTCATTTCACCTTTAGCTCCATCACCAAAGGTTACATAGCTTAAGTCATGAGGGTGAAGATCAGTTATCAGGTCTGAGTTCCCAGTCATGTGTCTAGAGCATCCACTATCAAAATACCATTCTTCTTTGTGAGCTATTAGACTTAGAACATTAGTCTTAGGAACCCATTGCTTTTTGTTGATAGGCCTGTGATATTTGGGTCTGGGTTGATAGTAAGTCTGTTGATGAACATGGCTAGGATAACCATACAGCTTATAACAAGAGGACCTAGAGTGTCCAGATTTCCCACAGTAATGACATTTCCGTCTTTGGTGTTTGCCATCCTGCTGTTTTTTCTTCTGTTGATGAAAGTTGGTAGGGTAACCATACAACTTATAGCAAAAGGGCCTTGAGTGTCCAAATTTCCCACAGTAATGACATCTCCATCTTTGGTGTTTGCCATCCTGCTGTTTTCTCTTCTGTTGATGTGACATATGATGTGACATCTTGGACCTGCTCTTACTATTGCTGCATTTAGGTTTAGCTTGAGGTTTGCAGCTAGTGTAACTACTTTCAGCCTTAGTTTTATGGTACCCTAATCCAGATTTGACTCCTGTGATTTGTCCAGTTTGAAGAATCTTGTCTAAGGAGTCAGATCCATTGTTCAGCATCCTTACATACTTAGTTGTCTCTTCTAGTTTTGAGTTTAAGAGCACAACTTCAGTCTTTAGCTTGAAGATGGTTTCCACTTGTTCTACTTTTTCTTTCTCCAGTTGGACTATCTTCTGGCTCTCAACTTGTTGATCTTCATCTAGCTTGACCTTTAGAGCTACAACTTCTGTTTTCAATTTGGAGATGGTTTCCAAGAATTCTACCTTCTCATTCTCAAGTTGAGTTATGTCTTTCTCCTGATTTAAAGACTGCTTGTTCAACTCAACACTTTTCTGACACAACTCTCTGTAGGTAGAGGCCAATTCCTCAAAGGTTACCTCACCATCACTTGACTCTTCATCAGATTCCCATCTTCCTGTCAAAGCAGTCACAAGATTTGCAGCCTCTTCAGTATCACTCTCATCAGACCATGTGGCAGCCAGACTCATCTTCTGTTTCTTAAGGTAGGTTCCACATTCAGTCCTGATGTGTCCATACCCATCACATTCATAGCACTGAACCTCTTTTCCTTCTTTGGGCTTCTCATCTGTTTTTGCTTTTCTTCCAGCATTGTTGGATTTACTGATGTCAGACGAGATGTTCTTGACATTTGCCTTGGACCTTACATCCATTTTTTTTAACAATCTGTTAAACTGTCTTCCCAGCATTGCAACATCATTGGTCCACTCTTTATCCAAATCTTGACTATTTTCCTCTTCTGTGTTGGATACAAAGGCAATGCTCTTGGTTTTCCTTTCAGTTCCCTCAATCAATCCCATCTCAAAGGTTTGGAGAGAGCCAATTAACTCATCTACCCTCATGTTGGAGATGTCTTGAGACTCTTCTATGGCAGTCACCTTCATTGCAAATCTCTTAGGGAGTGACCTGAATATTTTCCTTACCAACTTTTCATCTGTCATCTTCTCTCCCAGGGCTCCTGAAGCATTAGCTATCTCAAGGATACTCATGTGAAATTCATGAATATTTTCATCTTCTTTCATCCTTAAGTTTTCAAACTTGGAGGTGAGCAGCTGAAGTCTAGACATCTTTACCCTAGAGGTGCCTTCATGAGTGACCTTGAGAATCTCCCACGCATCTCTGGCCACTTCACAGTTATTGACTAGCCTGAAAATATTCTTGTCTACCCCATAGAATATTGCATTCAAGGCTTTAGAGTTTCCAAGAGCAAGATCATCCTCCTCCTTGGACCATTGTTCTTCAGGCTTCTTCTCAGTGGTGGCTTCTCCTTCTTTAGTAATGACAGGATACACCCAACCTGTTAGCACAACTTTCCAAGCCTTGTTATCAAGAGATTTCAGAAACGCTACCATTCTAGGTTTCCAATAGTCATAGTTAGAACCATCCAAAATTGGTGGCCTATAAACAAATCCTCCATCTCTCTCCATTGTACCAGAAAGTAATGCCCCTAGATCTCACCCAGAACCAGAGCAGGATGCCTGCTCTGATACCAATTGAAATTCTGGTATCAGATATAAGATGTCGAAGGTAATGTCACGACACTAATATCTCTTAATACACAATAGATAATAAAACAAAATTGTAAAGCATTCAACACAAGCAATTGTTAACCCCGTTCGGTGCAACTCACCTACGTCTGGGGGCTACCAAGCCAGGAAGGAAATTCACTATAATAGAATTAGTTCAAATACTATCCGTACACTTCAACAAGTTACAGTCTTTCTCACCTAATCTCTACCCGTGCAATTTCTACCTAAGCACTCTTAGATATGAGAACCCACTCACTTCCCTTACAATCACAAACCCGTGATCTTACACAACACTCCTTGTGAAAAGAAAATACTTTTCAATTACAAACACTCTTGATTTTACTTCACAGTTTCAATCAAGAAGACACACTCTTGATCTTGCTTCAAAGCTTTGATCAAGAAGACAAATCAGTCTAATTCAATCATCAATGGATGACTTGAATGACCTACAGACACAAACCCTAGCTCTCTCTCTAAATTTCGCTCAGTCTTGGTTGTGTGTTCAAACAGGTTTTCTGAGTCCCTTTTTATAGAAACATTGGACAACTTGAAAACCCTAGATATATTTTCCAATCAAATCTTTTTAAATCAGCTGTAAAGATCTCTTTGGAAAATAAACAAATCTGGTTGAAATCTCTGACAGAATGCGCCAGCTAGCCATATCTTCAGTCAACCAATGATTGCCAATAATTGAGCAATCACAAAACACCAGACATTCAAACTGAATGTTCTGTGTACAAAATGTCATGACATCGGGTTTGACATCTTGGAAAAATCCTGCATAATCCAGTTTCCTTTTAAAGCAGGTACAACCATATCAGATACCATGACATTGTGTATGTCATCTAAAACAATCCTGCATAACCATGTCTTTCCTTAAGCTCCAGCAGGTACAACCAATATCAGAAGCCTTGTCTTTGTATGTGCATTCTGAAACAATCCTGCTTGCATATCTTCTTTAACTCCAGCAGGTACAAAAGATATCTCATGTTAAGACATCCCACATGACATCTTGTGAACACCCTTTGTTTTACCAAAATTGCTGCCAACTCTTAGAATCAACACCTAAGTTCAAGTCACAATTTTGATCCTTGAGGTGAGTTCAATTAGATAGGGGATGGATTAGTCCTAGGAGGTTTTGATGCATGTTGGGGGAGGAAATAAGTTTCTGTGTGATTGATTCTATCCATGAATGTTATGTGCTTTTTACTTGATTCAAGATAACATAACATGCTTGACGAATTCTGTTTATGAGTCTTGTTTGATTTCACACCTTGTTTGTTTGGAAACAAGATGAACGTCTTGAAATTTCATGTGGATAAATGCTAAGGATTAATGTGATTTGAAGTTGTTCTTGTTACTTGATTCTTGGCAATTTTGTATGTTTAAAAAGGTGCTAGAGACTACATTTTCGTGTCTGATTACATTGGACCGTTGGGACTGATTTTGGGATATTGTAGCAAGAGGAAAAAAAGAGCAAGCCCTATTTCCTGGCCTCTATTATGGTCCGCAGCAAATGCTATAGGGGGTCATGTTAGCTATCTGACTTTTATGTGGGGCGTGGCTCCCTCCTACTATGGGTCATAACACTTGCTACCGACACTTGTAACAGCCACATGACTTCCTCAACTTTTGTGTTTTCTTAATCCTATTTCATTTAATTGAGGTGAATGCTTGCCTTACTTAGGTGTATTTGAGTGTAGTTCATGGGTTTGCGACATAAATCACTTAGAAATCTCTCGATTATATGTACGGTGTATGGAAACCCTAATTGGTATTTAGAGACTATCGTCTCGTATGATAAATGGTGTGCAAGTCTCGTCTAACGTAATTGACATACACACTTGGAGACTCACCAAATGTGGAATACGGTAAAAGAAATCCTAGTTGGTTATAAGAACTTATCAACACTATAACCGAGTATGAAATATCAAGTGCGGATTGTAAGATGCAGAAACTCTTGATATTATACATAATCCGAAATGCATAGTGTGAAGACTAATATAATGATCATTTAGGTGTAAGTGAATATCTTAATGATAAAAATATATGCATGTGTGTGTTTGCCTAAAAGATATTACTTGGCAACTGAGTAAAACTTAAGATTAATGAAGATTTGATGGTAAGGAAATGCAAAAGTGGTTACACTTACAACTTCAATAGAAATCGACGTAATTATTGAGGGATCATGAGACTATTTTTAGTGGTAATTCGATTTCCGTGTCTTGGCAAATTGGTAGTTTGAAATGTAGGAGAGTAAGACCCAACAGTAGGACGAAAGAAAACCTATGGATATTGTAGCGGTGTATTCGTCACTTTATGATTTATTGATTAAATCAAAAGCAAAGCATACAAAGAATCGAGTCGCCACCGCACTTTTATTTATCCAAAGGAATGGCTAAAAAGCGAACAAAAGCCTAAGAAGTTTTACACATAGAAAACTAATGAAAAGATGAGAGAGTCTGGGTAAGGGGTAAATTACGCAATGGGAAGGTGTTAGGCACCCAAAACGTCCTAGGTACTCCTAGGGAGCCCTTTTTACAATTGTTGTATGAAATGTTATTTGTTATGAAATATTTATTGTGCAAACATGGATTGAAAGGATGAGAAAAGAATAGACAATTTTTATTGTTTTTGTGTTTGAACGGATGAACCCGTTGCCTACGTACCTTCCCATGTAAGGTAAAGGATCAAAACGCCGTAGTTCGGCTAAAAGATTTCCAGAAGTGTGTGAATTGATTTTAAAACAAAATCCCTAAGGTCTTTCGTTATCCACGGGAGAAAACTCAACCTTATACAAACAACAAGTCCACCATGTGAGAAAAGCTTCGACGTACTAGAGGGGTTAACCCTGTTTTCAGTACGGAAGTCTTACAGTTCGATCACTAAGGACAAAAGGTGAGATTAACATCAATCAACTAGGATAAATCAAACCTATGGCTAATGTATGAAAACATATCAATAATGGACAAAGCCACAAAACAATTGAATGAGTTGGATTAACCCATTAGCATTTATTCACAAAAGATGGTCAAAGTATGATTATAATTCAATTCAAAGAAGTATTAAGAAAATGATGTTTGAAAATCAAAGGCCTAGTGCCTAGGTTTCTAATTTGAAAAGACATGAAAATGTTTGCACAATATCTATTTCATGTTTTTGAAGTCAACATGTGAAAAGGGGATTTAAGACAAAAAAGGGTGAGGGTGAAGGAGTGTAAAACTTCTTAGATGTTCACCTCTTGAAATCATATGGAGGATGATTCAAGTGTGTCCTTTGGAATAGGCAAATGAGCAATAACAAATAAGCAAAACAAATGGATACCGGATGCCAATTACTGGACTTACACCAACCTCACTGAAGCAAAACAAAGGATACCAGATGCCAATCACTGGGCTTATACTAGTCTCACAAAACAAAACAATGATACCAGATGCCAATCACTGGGCTTATACTAGTCTCACAAAGGAAGAAAGAAAACAGGATACCGGATGCCAATCTATCTGGACTTATACCAATCTCCTACCATATCACATGAAACAAATGCCAATAACTGGACTTACAATTGACTCCTCAATGGTCACAGGAAACAACTGCCAATAAATGGACTTACAATTGACTCCTCAACACAAAAAGATCACAAAGATATGAACAATGATTATGAAATGATGTACCATCAATGATAATAAATGCACCAAGGCACACATAGGCAAACATGCACAGGTGAATCAGGTAATCAAGCAAACAAGTCAAATAGCACACACTATACACAAGCAATTAGGCTCAAGCAAGGTTAGACTTTACAGTCAACTGGAATGGGGTATGTTGTGCTCTTAACCTTAACATTGAGAGTTAAGGTGAAGCAGATGAGAAGGAGATGAGGGGTGTGCCTCATAGCTTCAATCCCTGGCCTGGGAGAGCTTTGAATATTAGAAGGTGTGGGAGTTCAGAAAGTTGGAACTCTTCTCCACAAAGATTGACTCTATAGATCTTGGGTTAGTATCCACAATGCATCAACATGTAATGTGAGCAAAGGGATGACACACTGAATAGCAGGAGATGGATTACACATCTCTTCTATCTGCCAATTGCCTTATCAAAGGACTTTTCCTGCTTAGCACAAAAATAAACACACAAGAACATGGCCTCTTAAGGAGGACTTCAGACAGGTGCCTGACCCCATAACAGGCCAGGTCTTCCAGACTACATGAAGAAGAGAGGTTATACCTAAGTGGTTAAGCAACCAAGCAAAAGCAAGTTCAAAGTGAACTTAAGCAACTAAGTACCTGTGGAAACATCACACAAATCATCATACAACTCAGACAATCAAACAACATTGATATCAACAGTCAAACCCAATA
Source organism: Lathyrus oleraceus (assembly GCF_024323335.1). Lineage (NCBI taxonomy): Eukaryota > Viridiplantae > Streptophyta > Magnoliopsida > Fabales > Fabaceae > Lathyrus > Lathyrus oleraceus. The sequence continues at coordinate 178,268,459 of NC_066581.1, forward strand.
AGCACAGGCATAGGCCATAAGCACAACTCAAAATGAGCTAACAGCCCTACAAAACACACATTAGTGATCAAAAGCAAGTATCAAATGCTCTCAAGATGAGGCATCATCAATTGTGTAACTTGAATGTGTAACCTGAAACAAAGCTTCAAACATGAGAGGCAAACCACTAGGACAAGGCCTAGGGTCAAAGATGGATAAAAAATTTAAAACAGAACATGAAAATTGACATGAATCAAACTCAACCAATTAAGAACATAATCCAGAAGGTCTCATGTCAATAGCATCAACCAAATTCATTTCTCAAATCAAATAAGGCAAGGCATGCAAGTTGGAAGCACATTGAAGCAACAGAATGAACAAATGCACATTAATTCCAAAATGGTTCAATTAATCTCAAGAAAAATCATGGCTAAACAGAACACATAACATGATCAACACACCAAAAATCAAGGCATTTGGACAAGTTTAAGCATGGTAATCAAATTCCATAAGGCAAGGTAAGTACAAACAAGCTCAAATGAGACATCAAATGCTACATCAACTTAGCACAAGCCTAAAACAGAATTGACAAATGGTAAAGAACTCAAACCAGAGCCACAATAAACTTCAATATGTCTAGAAACAATATGTAAAATTTCACATCCATATGATAAACAATCATCATTTCACAAATCATTGAAATTCAAGACCATTCAAAAGTGCACACATGGTAATCCAGAAAGAAAAATCTCAATCAAATCAGAAATAAATCCAAAAATTCCAGAAAAAATCATGATCAATCACAACATCCATATCAAACATCACACAAAAAATCAAGGCATTTGGAGTTCATTTGGCATGGCAAATCAATTAATCAAGTTGAGCAAGCAAAGGTGTGACACACATTGTCACACCTACATTCACATGATCATAAAACAGAAACCACAAATGATAAAAATGCAAACTCAACACCAAAATGTCCAGCCAAGAGTCTAGTTTCATCATGCAAATTTCCAGAAGCATTGGATCAACACACATTATTTCACAAAGGAAAAGGTAAGCAATGTCAAAATAGCATACATGTACAAAAACTCTAGACAAAATTAAATCCAGGCCAGGCACAACTTTGATTATCATGCTGATAAAAAACTAGAGGAAAAGAGAAAACCATAGCAAAAATCCCCATGTCATTTGGATCATTTTTTGATTTATTATGATTTTTTGAAGATGCAATATAAAAATGAAATGACAATTGAATAAAGAAATGAATTAATGGAAATATGAAATAATATTTGAATTTGGAAATGGCGCCACTATGCCCTGTACGTTGCGTTCCACTTAAAACGCCATCAGCCAATCAGAGTGGAGCATGAAGCTCCCATGCAAGCAATAGTACGTGAACCCTAGCAATTGGCAACAGTTTTAGCAAAATTTCAGAAAACAGAAAAGCGTGGCGTAAACATCCAGAAAACCGTTGCCATAGCACCTGCATGATCTTCTTCAAACTTTCCAAAAAAAAATCAGCAAGCATACATGAACGTGGATGAACATTTTTTTCCAGAAATTTGAAATGAGCACATATTCCTGAAGCCTAAACAAACTAGAACATGAATCAATCATTGGCATAGCATTTAACATCAAGAATCGCATGGATCGATCAAAGTAAATTTTCATGTCAAACTTTAATTCTTCGAAACTTCATGAATAATGCATGGAATCAAGTGATTTAAAGCTCAGCATGCTCACAAGAGAGAGATCTACAAGATTCACATAATGAAATTAAGAAAAGAGAGGATGGATTTCAACACCTCTTGAAGAGCAGCTTTCAAATCCACGAGTTCCTGGCCTTGTAGTGCTTAGATCTTCCTCTAGCAAGCTTATGGAGTGGATTGGAGGAGTTCTTGATGTCCAATTGAGCACGTTTCAACAGATTGAAGAATCCACCATTGTTGATGTTCTTGCTTTGAGCAGCTTGAATTTGCACGAATCCACTTGAACCTTGCTTGAATAATGATCAGTGATGATGCTAGATGATGAATTAAGCAAGGAAATGCAACTTGATTTGAAGAAAATGAGAGAAAAAATGAGAGAAAAATTTGAGAGAAAAAAATTGAGATCTGAATTTTGTGAATTATCGTTAGCATTTTCTGTTAGGGTTTGAGGTTATATACTCCTAATTAGTCATGCTTAATTAAGATTAACAAATGGTAATTGAAATTAGCAAAGTTTGAGGTGTTTGGACAAATTTGCAATTCACCCTTATGCATGAGCATGGTGCATGAACAATGCACGAATTTATGTTAATTTCACTTAAAATGACATTTTAAAATCATTGGTAATTGCAAAATACTCAAATTATGCACCAAATTCAAATTGTGAAATTTCCCTCCAAAATTTAAGTGAAAATGCAAAAGTTCATGTGATGAGAAATGATGCAATGCAATGCAAGATTATGAAATTATAGGTCATGACAAGAATTTAGCAAAAAGAGCCACATGATTTGGAGCATTGGTTTGAGAGTTATGCACTTTTGAAGTTCAATCCACACTTGGCCATGTTTTGATCATAATTCCTTAACCACACATGAGAAATGGATGTTCTTGGACATTTTGGAAATGGGAGAGAAAGATATACAACTTTTATGTTCTACAAAATTTCATTTGAAGCATTTTTGGTCATGTAATTTGAAGTTGAAGTTGGATGAAAACCTTTCCATTTTTGGAAAATTCAAATTATAAGTCACTTTCTATTTTTGGCAAATTTTGACTTGACTTTATTTTCTTCAATGTTGATGTTTGAAATGTCAAATGAGACTTGTTTGAACATGAATGAAGTATTTCTAGGCTCTTCCCACCTCCAAATCCACAGTTGACTTGGCAGTTGACTTTTCTAGGTCTTCAGATGACCTAACTATGCTCAGATGAAGTTCAAGCCTCTACCACTTGAGATTTTGATTCAAAATGACATCATAGTTCATGTGAACTCTTGGGAATGATTATGGTGCCCAAATTCTCAAGAATGGCCACCACTTATTGCTCAATGACTGCCTTTGACTGCTTTGACTGTTGATTGCTTCAGCTACAAGTAACAAGGTTAGATGACATATTTTTGTACTTTTGGTTAGTGGTGAAAAGAAAAGCAATGATATACAAATGCAAAACATGCTTGGTGATCAAGAAATCACTCTCAAAAGGTAACCTACCCACAGGGAAGCAAGCAAGGTGCACAATGATCCTTGAGGCAGTGCTATGATATGATATGATGCCATGAGGGATCTTAGGGACAAAATTGGGGTCTTACAGATGCCCCTATTTAAGGTCATTATAGCCGGAGAAGTGAAGTTTAGAAATCTTCATCTCGACGCGGTAGAATGGGCTTAAATAACAATAATGAGACAAATTTTGGTCCCTGAGAGACCTCATGATGCATATGTATGCATGCAAAAGACACAAACTCTGTGGGGAATAATGATCCACAAAGAAGAAAAGACGATCCATCGGAGTAATACACTCACCAGGAACAAAGACTCTAACAAGACTCTCACGGGGATAATAAAAAGAAAAAGAATGCGTGAGCAGGACACGACTCTGAATTAGGGAAAACTGAGATACTGCGTGAACAAGACACGACTGGACCAGAGACTTCACTGGGGAGTGAAGGACTCGAACTGGGGAAAAGAAGAGTTTCGAAGGAAAACACATCCATTGGAAAGACACAAGCTGACTCACGAAGTGCGTGTACTGGGGAGAACACCAATACAACAACACGAATAGAAACACAACTCCGCTGGGGAAATCTAACAAAGACTTTCCAGGGGAAGCCAAAGGAGGGGATGTTACCAGTTAGTGAGTAACATGCTCGGGAAGAATGAATATCTAAGACCTGTGTACGGGTGAGAGATATCAATCAATCAAATCATCTGAGAAAGACCTGGAAAAGGTACATCAACTCAGGAAAATCTGACTCCACAGGGGACCAAGGTCACAATAGGGAGCAGACAGGAAGGAACACCAAGGATACCGGGTTGTAGGTATGTAACAGGTGACCGACCAAGGCGTGAATTGGTGTGTGTTCCAAAACACTCATCATCCTGAAGAAAGCTAGAAAAGCAGACTTGTTTATAGGATGGATATTTGATTCTGTAAAGAATGCAAATCTTACTCAGTTGGGGAAACATACAAAGGATTCGACCAAAGAGTGCATGAGACATATTATCTATAGCCATCAAAACGTAGATAATATACTCGCATGGAAGATTATCCTTAACCGGGTTGTAGGTTGTTTATAGGATAAAGTCCGAAATCGTGAATTGGTTTGTGTTCCAAAACACTCATCACCCTGAAGAAAGCGAAAGCAAACTTGTTTATAGGATGGATATTCGATTCCACAAGGGATACAAATCTTACTCGACTGGGGAAACACGAAAGGCTTCGACCAAAGAGTGAATGAGATATATTATCTATAGCCGTCAAAACGTAGATAATATACTCGCATGGAAGATTATCCTTAATCGGGTTGTAGGTTGTTTATAGGATAAAATCCGAAAAGAAAGGCATCGGGATACCAAACTAGGTATATAATGATGACCGATCAAAGGGAGCAACAGACATTACCGACAAGAGGGTAAATGAAAGAAGACTCGCCGGGGATACATTGATGAAAATCAATGATCCGGGGAACACAATCACTGACACAAGGTGAAAGGGCCCGCTGGGGATAAGATTGCTAGCATACGGCAATTATCCACAAAAGACTTGCTGGGGATATAAGTGCTTATTCAAGCAACTTATCCAAACGAAGGAAACTCAACATCGAATACTAGATGAAGATAACCATAAAGAGGGGATTACATCTACCAAAAACTGGGTAGAAAACCACAGAAGAGTAACTGTCATCGGTTGGGATGAACAACAAAGTTAACTCTGCTAGGGGAGAAAACAGGGTTTATAACTACCGGTTCGTAGGTAGAAAACCGCAAAGATAGGACTTACGACTGCTGGTTTGTAGGCAGAAAGCCAAAAGTTCCACTGAGGATAAAATGAATGAGCGCCGGTTTGTGAGCTACTATTCATTTATACCACAGGGAAGCGCAAGAGACAGTTGAAAAAGGCCAATTTAGGATCGAACCAAAAAGGAGGACTGAATCAAGACTCGTCCCAATGAGGATATAACTCAAAAGGGAAAACCCGCCCCAATGTGTGTGTTGAGAAGGAACGGAAACAACCGTCATCCACGAGGATGTATCTCAGTGGGGAAATGGAAGGAAAGGATAGACTCTTTCTGCTTATGGGCTGACTCTATTTTGAGAGATTAGACACCCGACATCTGCTTGGGGAGATCTACCGGAGAGATCTGTATCACCATTAGCAGGGAACAACAAACAAAAGATATATGGTGAAAAATGCAACATGAATATCTGGATGTTTATGATTATGCATGAATGTGCGTGATTTATGTTTGATGAATGCTGACAAAACAGACATATCTAACACAAACAAGGTCCAGGAATTAAACGCTCGGTACTATACTTCCAGGGGAAAAACCAACTGGAAAGCCAATCTGCTGGAGATCTTCAAGATAAAAGCAAAGATCTGCGGGGAGGCAAAAGATCAGATATCACCAAATCTATGAGTGATGGATCAATAAATCAACCCAACTGGGGGTACAGAAAGTCACAACAGGCATGAACAGCCACAAAGACAAATCTGTTGGGGAATGGGAGAAGTCCCAAAATCTGCAGGGGAACAAGAGTTCACTGCACACGCGAGAACTGCTACGAAAGCAACTCCGAATAACTCCACTGGGGAACAACCCACTAAGGGAGAACAAATCATTCACGTAGAATCTAACTGCATAAGCAACTCTACTGGGAAAAATGTCAGCCACTCTCTTGGGGAATAACCCACTGAGGAGGAAGAATAGATCACACAAGTAGATTCTGCAACAAGCCACTCTACTAGGGATAAAAAACATCAGGGAATCAACCAAATCTCTGGATGATAAACCACCAACCGGCCCTACTGGGGAAACGAAGATTTCAACTCTGGCGGAGACTCTGAGAGATTATCACAGATGCAATCCTGACTCTGTCGAGGATACCAACTCTTTGGGGGGATTTTGTATAAATACAATCCACCAAAACACAAATCTACTGGCTGATCCACTGGGGAATTCACTGAGGAACCCACTGGGGATATGGAGGAGAGCTGGGGAATCAACCACTGAAAGCTACACCTTCCAAAAAAAACCCAACAACTGCTGAGGAGGAAAATAAACACTGCTCTGCTGAAGGAATAAGCACTCTGATGGAGAGATAGCAACAACTCCGCTAGCGACTTTGCCGGGGAAGAGGGTAAAGTACCGGGTGTCACCCACCGACTTACCGAGTCTTCCAAAAAGAAAGCGGCCGTGCTGGGGGAAGAAACAACTCCGCTGGCGACTGCACTGGGGAGTAACGGGGTACTGGGGTCTCAAACCACCAACTACCGAATATTCCAAAAGGAAAGCACCCATGCTGGGGGAAGAAACAACTCCGCTGGCGACTGCACTGGGGAGTAACGGGGTACTGGGGTCTCAAACCACCAACTACCGAATATTCCAAAAGGAAAGCACCCAGGCTGGGGAGGTAGTACTGCTGGAGAAGAAACTGAAGTCTTCAACAAGCACTCTACTTAGGGAACAAACCCAACAAAAGCTCTGCTTGGGGAACAACCCCAACAAAAGCTCTGCTTGGGGAACAACCCCAACAGCAAACCTGGAGAAAGAGAATACAACCAATCCAGGAATGTGAACAAATGTCTTACCTGTTGGAAATCATGCCACCCTCGGGAGAGCACTGAGAGATTCTTAAGTATCCTTTCATCACTGTGAATGTTCACTTTGTTTAAAACAACAAATTTTGAAAAATTTATTTGTTTAAAACAATGACATTTTATCAATTAAAACATGCAAAACATCTGTTGAATTGAAACAAATAAGAGTGCAAATAATTGGATAAAAAGCTCAAATTGATTTGATGGAATGGTAGCCTGCAAATGGCAAGACTCCATAGATCTGTACAAATTTGAAATCAGTGATATACATTGGAAGAGGGATACATTAAACATGATGATCCTTTCTCTACCAATTTGAATCTCGATGTATTCGAAGCTTCAGTTGACGACGAATCGAGACTCTCTGACGAAAAGACGGCTGTGGAATAGAAAGTCTTGTCAGGATGCAATTACTTGCCAAATCCCTAATTCTTGCCTAGATTGCCCCAAGGCGAGGTGCTCAATCTAGCGGGATGCAAATATACTCTTTTTTTTCAAGTCTCTAACTTTTGCCTGGATTACCCTTGCGGGTTCTCCACCGAGATGCTCATTTTTGCCTAAGCCGCCCTCCCGGGTTTTCAACTTAGCGAGCAATTCTGTTTTTCTTTTGCATATACTTTTTTTTTTATTTTTTTAGGCAAAGTATTTCTTGACTGCATCTGAATTCACAGGACGAGTGAAATCCTCCCCATCCATTGTTGTAAGCATCAAAGCACCGCCTGAAAAGGCTCTCTTGACAACATATGGACCTTCGTAGTTTGGAGTCCACTTGCCCCTGGCATCGGGCGCGAAAGACAAAACTTTCTTGAGCATGAGGTCACCTTCTCGAAACACACGAGGCTTGACCTTCTTATCGAATGCTTTCTTCATTCTCTGCTGATATAACTGACCATGGCACATGGCAGTCAATCGCTTCTCTTCAATCAAATTCAGTTGGTCATAACGACTCTGAATCCATTCAGCATCAGTCAACTTGGCTTCCATCAAGACTCTCATTGATAGGATCTCCACCTCTACTGGGAGAACAACCTCCATGCCATAAACGAGAGAGAAAGGGGTTGACCCTGTTGAAGTGCGGACAGATGTACGATATCCATGCAAAGCAAATGGCAGCATCTCATGCCAATCTTTGTACGTAACAACCATCTTCTGGATAATCTTCTTGATATTCTTATTAGCAGCTTCAACAGCCCCATTCATCTTAGGTCTGTAAGGAGAGGAATTATGGTGTGCAATCTTGAATTCAGCGCACAACTCATCCATCATTTAATTATTCAGATTAGATCCATTATCAGTAATGATCTTATCTGGCACACCATAACGGCAAATCAGCTGATTCTTGATAAACTTCACGACCACCTGCTTGGTCACATTCGCATACGATGCGGCTTCAACCCATTTGGTGAAGTAATCAATTGCTACGAGAATAAACCTGTGTCCATTGGACGCTTTCGGTTCAATCATAACGATCATGTCAATTCCCCACATAGAGAAAGGCTATGGTGATGAAATCACATTCAGAAGTGTCGGAGGAATATGAATCTTATCCGCATAAATCTGACACTTGTGACATTTCTTCACATATTTGCAGCAATCAGACTCCATTGTCAGCCAATAGTAGCCTGCTCTCAACGTCTTTCTAGCCATGGCATGTCCATTGGAATGAGTACCAAATGAACCCTCATGGACCTCAGTCATTAACAGGTCTGCTTCGTGTCTATCCACGCATCTGAGCAAAACCATGTCAAAATTTCTCTTGTACAACACTTCACCACTGAGGTAGAAACTGCCTGACAACCTTCTTAAAGTTTTCCTATCTTTAACAGATGCCCCAGGCGGGTAGACCTGGTTCTGGAGGAAATTCTTGATATCAAAATACCAAGGCTTGTCATCATTCACTTCTTCAACTGCAAATACGTGAGCTGGTCTATCCAAGCGCATCACGGCAATATTGGGGACTTCACTCCACCGTCTAACCACAATCATTGAAGCAAGCGTAGCAAGAGCATCTGCCATCCGATTATCCTCTCGAGGAATATGATGAAAGTCAACTTCTGTAAAGAACGTTGAAATCCTCCTTGCATAATCTCTGTACGGAATAAGACTTGGCTGATTCGTCTCCCATTCACCCTTGATCTGATTGACAACCAAGGCCGAATCACCATATACATCAAGATGCTTGATTCTCAAATCAATGCATTCTTCCAGTCCCATGATACAGGCCTCATACTCAGCCATATTATTCGTGCATTTGAAAGTTAACCTTGCTGTAAACGGAATATGCGTGCCATGAGGAGTAATGATTACTGCCCCAATTCCATTTCCGTACTGATTCACAGCGCCATCAAACACCATCGTCCATCTGGAACCAGGTTCCGGACCTTCATCAAGTGTAGGCTCATCACAATCTTTCATTTTCAAATACAGAATTTCTTCGTCTGGGAAATCGTACTAAACAGACTGATGATCTTCAATTGGCTGGTGCGCTAAATGGTCAGCCAAGATACTACCTTTGATAGCTTTCTGAGCTCGATACTCGATATCATACTCAGATAACAACATCTGCCAACGGGCAATCCTCCCAGTTAAAGCAGGCTTCTCGAAGATATACTTGATTGGATCCATTCTGGATATCAACCAAGTAGTACGATTTATCATGTACTGGCGTAAACGCTTAGCGGCCCAAGCCAAAGCACAACACGTCTTCTCAAGCATTGAGTATCGAGACTCACAATCAGTAAACTTCTTACTGAGGTAGTAGATAACAGATTCTTTCTTCCCTGATTCATCTTGTTGACCGAGGACACAACCCATCGAGTCTTCAAGCATAGTCAAATACATGATCAGAGGTCCTCCTTCTACAGGCGGAGACAGGATCGGAGGTTCAGACAGATATTCTTTGATACTGTCGAAAGCTTTATGGCAATCCTCGGTCCAATCATGAGACTGATCTTTCCGGAGGAGCTTGAATATCGGCGCACATGTGGCAGTCATGTGGGATATAAATCTGGAAATGTAGTTCAAGCGGCCAAGAAAACCTCGGACTTGTTTCTCAGTTTTGGGTGCAGGCATCTCTTGTATTGCTTTGACCTTTACAGGATCAACTTCAATACCTCTCTCGCTGACAACAAAACCCAACAACTTGCTGAAACGGACTCTAAATGTACATTTGTTCGGATTTAGGCGAAGTCTAAACTTCCTCAGGCGCTGAAAAAGCTTCAACAAATGCTCAACATGTTCAACTTCCGTTCGGGACTTAGCAATCATATCATCAACATAGACCTCTATCTCCTTGTGCATCATATCATGAAACAAGGTAGTCATAGCTCTTTGATACGTGGCTCCGGCGTTCTTCAAACCGAAGGGCATCACTCGATAACAGAATGTTCCCCAAGGTGTGATGAATGTTGTCTTCTCCATATCCTCAGGTGCCATTTTGATCTGATTATATCCGGAAAATCCGTCCATAAAGGAAAAGACTTTGAATTTAGCTGTATTGTCTACCAACATGTCAATGTGTGGTAGAGGGAAATCATCTTTTGGACTATCTTTGTTCAAATCTCTATAATCAACACACATACGGACTTTTCCGTCCTTCTTAGGCACATGCACAATATTGGCCACCCATTGAGGATATGTAGAAGTCACCAGAAACCCCGCATCAATTTGCTTCTGAACTTCCTCTTTGATCTTTACTGCCATATCTGGATGAGTTCTTCTGAGCTTCTGCTTCACAGGCACGCACTCAGGCTTCAAAGGCAGGAAATGTTGCACAATGTCTGTATCTAGACCCGACATGTCTTCATATGACCAAGCGAAGATATCGGAATATTCTCGTAGCAAACTGATCAACCCCTTCTTGACAGACTCTTCAAGAAGTGCCCCAATCTTCACCATACAAACACAATCTTCAGACCCCAAGTTGACTGTTTCCAGATCTTCAAGGTGCGGCTGAATGATCTTCTCTTCGTGCTCAAGGAGACGGGTAATCTCATCAGGAATCCCTTCATCATCATCTTCCTCTGCCTCGAATACAGGGGATTCAAAGTTGGGAGATGGCGTTGGATCATTATGTTCAATGGGTTTTAGAATCAACCTGCATAATGATTTTGGTTAATGAAAAACTTCAGAATTTAAAACAAGCAAATCATTATGCAGATGAAAAGATTGCTTTTATTCTTGTTTTTATGGGTTTTTTGTGATCACTGATTTCATGCAAAAAGCAAAAAGTGAAACCAAATGGAAAAACAAATGTTTAACAATGCATTAATTGAATGAAAATATCATTGTATAAATGCTGCCAACAATGTCATCACTTCTCCTTTTGGCATGGGAGAAGGGTTTTGAACAAAGTGAACCATTACTCTGATCTATGAATGACTGTAGGAACATCTACAGCGACCCAATTATGGCAGACACCCCCAGGTATGATGAAGTTGCTCAAGTCCTCTGCATCCTCTTCCAAGATAGCAGCAGCTTCTTCAGCTTGATCAGCATGGATGAAACCTCCACTCTTGAACAAACCTTGCTCGTTGAATGCCCCAGAACAATAGCCAATGCCAGCCCGGGACTTGTTGTCTTCAAGCTCGATCATCTTTCCTAAACCAGCAACTGCACCACATTCAATGGCCAGTTTCGCATCTTTGTAGGAAGCAAATGAAGGAGACTTCTTCTCAATCGGCTCAACAATAGATAAAGCTTGGAAAGGCGTTCCAACTTCATCCTCAACATCAATATAAGAGAAGGAAGACAAGTGGCTAACCAGGAGAGCCTTTTCTCCCCCTACCACAACCAGTTTCTTGTTCTTGATAAATTTCAGCTTCTGGTGTAGGGTGGATGTCACGGCGCCAGCTTCGTGAATCCATGGTCTACCAAGGAGACAACTATAAGATGGGTGGATATCCATAACCTGAAAGGTAACTTGGAAATCACTTGGTCCAATCTTGATTGGGAGATCAACTTCCCCAATCACGGTCTTGCGCGACCCATCAAAAGCCTTCACAATAACACCACTCTGCCTCAGGGGAGGCCCCTGATATGACAGTCTCGAAAGAGTGGTCTTTGGCAATACATTCAGAGATGATCCAGTGTCCACCAGCACGTTGGACATGGCGTCGGTCTTGCAGTTCATAGAAATATGTAGAGCCATGTTGTGGTCTCTTCCCTCCTCAGGGAGATCAGCGTCACAGAAACTCAAAGTGTTGCAAGCAGTGATGTTTGCAACAATACTATCAAACTGTTCTATTGTGACATCATGATCGACATAAGCCAGATCCAATACTTTCTGCAGAGCCTCCCTATGGGGTTCTGAATTCAGCAACAAAGATAAAACGGAGATTTTGGACGGCGTTTGTAGAAGCTGATCTACAACATTGTACTCACTCTTCTTGATGAGCCTCAGCATCTCATCACATTCTTCGTTCACAGTGCCACTGGGGCCAACAGGAGAAGCAGGAGTCTTTTGTACAGAGGAGGGTTTGGCAACAGGTGCCGGGTTATGAACATTCACAGCCGTCCCAACCGGACGCTCAGCAGAATCAGAAGCAACATGAGGCTTCGGGGGTGCAGAAAACACACGACCACTATGGGTCAACCCGCTTACGTCAGCAATATTAACAACAGAAGTTGAAGGCAACGACACTTCCTTCCCATCTTCAACAACAACGGGATTATATCTGAAGGGAACAGCTTTATCCGAAGAATAAGGCACAGGGCCTGCGGGCTTGATTATCAGAGAAGGAGAGACCTTCGGCTTGTTACCATCATAGCGGATGACAACAGGCTCAGGCAATTTGAACACAGGAGAAATAACATTTACTTCTGGTTCATCTTCATCAACATTACGATTCTGCAGAATCTCTATAGTACCTTCATCCAATAGCTCTTGAAGCTCTCTTCGCACTTGGCGACAACCCAGTCTATTGACGGAGCAAATGCGGCATCTGTCATGGTCATGCTCCATATAGCTGTACTCACACAGCAACCGATGCAACTCGACCAATGACTATCGAATATGACTGACATATTTGACTTTGTATTTCCCAGGGCACCCCTGGACCATGTTCACTGACTTCCCATGCTCGGGCAATGGGTTCTGCGTAACATTGGGGCCTGAGTCCTCGAAGCTCAGAATACCGCACCGCATAAGGTCCTGAACCTTAGTCTTCAGCTGAAAACAGTTCTCTACATCATGGCCCGGAGCGCCAGAATGATAGACACAGTGCAGATCAGGCTTATACCACCACTGAGGGTTGACCGGTATAGCCGGAGGATCTCTAGGAGTAATCAGCTTCCGCTCTATTAAAGAGGGATACAATTCTGCATAAGACATGGGAATAGGATCGAAACTGATCTTCTTCCTATCATAGTTCATATTGGCCTGATTACTGGTGCTACCACGAGGCTGGTAAGCCTGTTGCTATGGACGAGGCTGTTGTTGACGATACTGTTGAGAAGATTGTTGCTGATTGTGTTGCTGATGATGATATTGCTGATGCTGCTGATGTTGATAATTATCCCGGAAAACAGGTGCTACACTAGCCACCTGGTGCTGATGACGCACTGGCTTCGTCTTATCAGAGGGTCTTCTTGATTTAGCATGAGACTGCACAGCATGTTCCTCCCCATCTTTCTTCTTAAACGCCCCATATCGTTTAGAAGAGCCTTCGTCTTTAGATAGACGTCCCTCATGGACACCTTCCTCCAGTCGCATCCCCATGTTCACCATCTCGGTGAAATCAGAGGGAGCACTCGCAACCATCCGCTCGTAATAAAATGAGCCAAGAGTCTTCAGAAAGATCTTAGTCATCTCCTTCTCTTCCAGCGGAGGAGTGATCTGAGCTGCTAACTCTCGCCACCTCTGGGCGTACTCCTTGAATGTCTCCTTATCCTTCTGGGACATGGCCCTGAGTTGATCACGGTCAGGTGCCATATCAACATTATACTTGTATTGCTTGACGAAGGCTTCGCCAAGATCGTTGAAGGATCAGATGTTTGCGCTATCAAGGCTCATATACCAACGAAGAACCGCACCGGACAAACTATCTTGGAAATAATGAATCAACAGCTGATCATTATCAGTTTGCGTAGACATTTTCCTGGCGTACATAACCAGGTGAGCAAGAGGGTAGGTGTTCCCCTTATATTTTTCAAAGTCAGGAACTTTGAACTTGAATGGGATCTTCACACCGGGAACAAGGCAAAGTTCAGCAGCAGACTTGCCAAACAGATCTTTCCCTCTGAGGGTCTTCAATTCCTTTCGCAGCTCAAGGAATTGGTCGTTCATTGCTTCCATCTTCTCATTAACATCTGGGCCCTCAGACGGCTCAAAATGATAGATGGTGTCGTCTACCCTGGGAATGGTATGTACGACAGGAGGAGCAGCAGCAAGGACCAGGCTAGATGCCGACATAGAAGCAAAGGTCGGAGCAGGAATATCTGGCATGAAACCCGGAGGCATACCCCACGGAAACCCGACTGGCATGGTATTCGGCATAAAGTGAGCACTAGCAGCTGGCACAGTCGGAGCGACGACTTCAGATATAACCGTCCTCTGGGGAGGAGTTGCAGGAGGCGGAGAAGGTTGATTCTGGGCAGACAAGAACTACTCCATCAGAGCACTCAGACGGGCAACTTCTTCCTTCAGCTCTCTGTTCTCTTGTTCTAACTGATCCATCACTCTAGCAGAATTGGCTCTGGTATAGTACCGGTGAGTCAGCTTGTCTTCAAAATAAATGAAGAGCACAGAGTTAGGCCACAGACAAGAAGACATAAACAACCTGCTCATGCAAAATGATGCATGTGATGCTCGTGCATATGCCTTGTTTTATTTTCAAGGAACTTTTAGGGTATTATTTGCAATTTTGGATATTTAAAGCATTTAATAGCATATGCAAAATATCTCATCAAATATATATTTGAGACAAAGAAGTACAACGTTTTTGATTATTACAAGGGAAAGGAAAATGAACATCCTATGGATCCCTAGAAGCTCGAGATGCTGGAAGACGAGATGCACAAAGCTTCTTGATCTCTCTCTCATAGGCTGCTTCCATGTCCGCTTTCTCCTTTGCAAGTCGATCATACTTCCTCTTCCAGAACTTGGAAGATTGAGGAAGCAGAGAAGTCCAAGTATCATTCGGATCATCGATCACCTGATGCTCGAGAAACTCGATCAAAGCGTCCTTCTCCTTGATTTTCTGAAGCAATTCTTCTCTTTCACGGATCCAGGCACGTGAAAGGTCTTCTTCTCTCAACTCCTCTACACCTTGGGTAGGGAGGGTTGAAGGCCCAGCCACATCCAATGGTGTAGGTCTCGGATGATCATACGGCATAAGGTACTCAGAAGCTCTCTGTCTGACCCAAGAAGTATATGGCTCCAAAGCAATGCAGTTCTTCGGACCCAACTCGTTTCTACCCTTCTTATGAATATTGCGCCAAGCGCGGACCATTTTGGCTTTCAGGCCTTGGGGATCTTTACCCTCCTGAAAGAACACACCTTCTAACAGAATGTTATGAGGTTTATCTTTTAGGGGGAACCCAAGCTGGCGACGTGCTAAGATAGGATTGTAGCTGATCCCACCACATGTACCAAGAAGAGGCACATTAGGGAACTCACCACAATAATCGATGATCTGAACAGTATCATACACGCGATCATACCAAGAGATATCGTCATTAGTGAGAGACATAAGTCTCTGAGACCACCGTAGACATCCCTTGTTCTCCTTGAAAGCAAGTGTCTGCGGCAAGTGAGAAATAAACCACTTGTACAGCAGAGGCAAACAACACACAATAACTCCTCCACCCTTTGCATTCCTCAGATGCAAAGAGACATAGGCATCACCCAACAGAGTCGGAACGGGATTAAGAACTGAGAAGATCCTAATGGCGTTGACATCCACAAATTTGTCGATGTTGGGGAACAATACCAACCCATAGATGAGCAGCACAAATAAAGCCTCAAAGGCATCCTCACTCATGGCCTTCCCGTAAACGGTAGCTTGAGCGATGAGGAACTCAGAAGGAAGACCCTGAATTCCACCTTTGGTCGTCATATGAGCTTTAATCAGGGATTCATCTATGTGCAACAAGTTTGCAATCTCTCGAGCAGTCGGAATACTCTCTAAGCCACTGAACGACACCTGATCCAGAATCGGAATACCCAGAAGATGAGAATACTCCTCCAAGGTAGGCAACAACTGGAAGTCCGGGAAAGAGAAGCAATGATACATAGGATCATAAAACTGTGCTAAAGTACTCATCAGACCCTCATCAACCTGAGTAGTCAACAGAGGCAGAAGCTTCCCATAACGAGCTTTGAAACCCAAAGGATCTAATACATAAGATGTCAGATTCCTTAACTCTTTCACATCAGGCTGTCTAAAGCTGTACTTCTTTGTATGCCTTTTTGGTCTTTCCATGTCTGAAAATTTTGCAAATAAACCCTTTAAGTTCCTTGAAAATTTTCTCATTTTTCTGATGACATGAATGCAGATGAATGCATGAATGCATGAATGCAACAATCACACTCAAGGATCAAGCAAATCACACAAGACAAAGGTCATGGGAAAGCTCATAGTATCCCTAATATCAATCATCCATTTTGGTGGATTATGGTTTACACCTTATCAACACCCAAGTTCCATTGATATTAACGGTACATGAACCGGCTCAGTCATCCTTAATATCAACCATCCGTTTTGGTGGATTAGGATTTACACCTTATCAACACCCAGGTTCCATTGATATTAAGGTTGTCTGAATGACTCAACCATGAATCACGGGTTTGCTGAGAGTCTCGAGCATGGGGTCTCGGTTAAGAACCACCCAAAGGGAGTGTACTAGGGTTTAAACCTGCCGAGCATGTTCTACCAGAGGTTCCCATAATCATCATCCCATCTTTCGGATATTATCGGAGGAACGAATACTCATATTCCAAAAATATTCTCAAGAGAGACTCTTATGAGTGTAGTATCGCGTAACAATCGCATCAGATCTGACATCTGAACGACCTCCGCACTACGTCCTAAAAATAAGCCAAGATGGGCTTGGTAAACTAAGGTCCTTGGCTTCTACGACACATGATTGAAAGAATAATGCCTAACCACAAATAACTTGTGTGACATTATTAATCCAACATGACCTCCACCAAGTGAATGGACTCGCAAGTCAACTGGCTAAGGAATACTCCACACCAGTCGACAAGACTATGCCATTCTCCTATCCTAGAGTGCACTCGAGTTCGGGTATAGAACTCATCTCACAGAGATCACCAAAGCAAACAACAATTGTATATCAAGCAATTCAAACATTACAATCAATACAGTTATCCCAAATTGTACAAAAATATGTCATATAACAGATAAACAATATCATACAACAAGGGTGAAAAGTAGGCAATATCACCAAGGATAGAGATCCCCAGCAGAGTCGCCACTTTTCTGTAGCGGTGTATTCGTCACTTTATGATTTATTGATTAAATCAAAAGCAAAGCACACAAAGAATCGAGTCGCCACCTCACTTTTATTTATCCAAAGGAATGGCTAAAAAGCGAACAAAAGCCTAAGAAGTTTTACACATAGAAAACTAATGAAAAGATCAGAGAGTCTGGGTAAGGGGTAAATTACGCAATGGGAAGGTTTTAGGCACCCAAAACGTCCTAGGTACTCCTAGGGAGTCCTTTTCACAATTGTTGTATGAAATGTTATTTGTTATGAAATATTTATTGTGCAAACATGGATTGAAAGGATGAGAAAAGAATAGACAATTTTTATTGTTTTTGTGTTTGAACGGATGAACCCGTTGCCTACGTACCTTTCCATGTAAGGTAAAGGATCAAAACACCGTAGTTCGGCTAAAAGATTTCCAAAAGTGTGTGAATTGATTTTAAAACAAAAGCCCTAAGGTCTTTCGTTATCCACGGGAGAAAACTCAACCTTATACAAATAACAAGTCCACCATGTGAGAAAAGCTTCGACGTACTAGAGGGGTTAACCCTGTTTTCAGTACGGAAGTCTTACAGTTCGATCACTAAGGACAAAAGGTGAGATTAACATCAACCAACTAGGATAAATCAAACCTATGGCTAATGTATGAAAACATATCAATAATGGACAAAGCCACAAAACAATTGAATGAGTTGGATTAACCCATTAGCATTTATTCACAAAAGATGGTCAAAGTATGATTAGAATTCAATTCAAAGAAGTATTAAGAAAATGATGTTTGAAAATCAAAGGCCTAGTGCCTAGGTTTCTAATTTGAAAAGACATGAAAATGTTTTCACAATATCTATTTCAAGTTTTTGAAGTCAACATGTGAAAAGGGGATTTAAGACAAAAAAGGGTGAGGGTGAAGAAGTGTAAAACTTCTTAGATGTTCACCTCTTGAAATCATATGGAGGATGATTCAAGTGTGTCCTTTGGAATAGGCAAATGAGCAATAAGAAATAAGCAAAACAAATGGATACCGGATGCCAATTACTGGACTTACACCAACCTCACTGAAGCAAAACAAAGGATACCAGATGCCAATCACTGGGCTTATACTAGTCTCACAAAACAAAACAATGATACCAGATGCCAATCACTGGGCTTATACTAGTCTCACAAAGGAAGAAAGAAAATAGGATACCGGATGCCAATCTATCTGGACTTATACCAATCTCCTACCATATCACAGGAAACAAATGCCAATAACTGGACTTACAATTGACTCCTCAATGGTCACAGGAAACAACTGCCAATAAATGGACTTACAATTGACTCCTCAACATAAAAAGATCACAAAGATATGAATAATGATTATGAAATGATGTACCATCAATGATAATAAATGCACCAAGGCACACATAGGCAAACATGCACAGGTGAATAAGGTAATCAAGCAAACAAGTCAAATAGCACACACTATACACAAGCAATTAGGCTCAAGCAAGGTTAGACTTTACAGTCAACTGGAATGGGGTATGTTGTGCTCTTAACCTTAACATTGAGAGTTAAGGTGAAGCAGATGAGAAGGAGATGCGGGGTGTGCCTCATAGCTTCAATCCCTGGCCTGGGAGAGCTTTGAATATTAGAAGGTGTGGGAGTTCAGAAAGTTGGAACTCTTCTCCACAAAGATTGACTCTATAGATCTTGGGTTAGTATCCACAATGCATCAACATGTAATGTGAGCAAAGGGATGACACTCTGAATAGCAGGAGATGGATTACACATCTCTTCTATCTGCCAATTGCCTTATCAAAGGACTTTTCCTGCTTAGCACAAAAATAAACACACAAGAACATGGCCTCTTAAGGAGGACTTCAGGCAGGTGCCTGACCCCATAACAAGCCAGGTCTTCCAGACTACATGAAGAAGAGAGGTTATACCTAAGTGGTTAAGCAACCAAGCAAAAGCAAGTTCAAAGTGAACTTAAGCAACTAAGTACCTGTGGAAACATCACACAAATCATCATACAACTCAGACAATCAAACAACATTGATATCAACAGTCAAACCCAATAAGCACAGGCATAGGCCATAAGCACAACTCAAAATGAGTTAACATCCCTACAAAACACACATTAGTGATCAAAAGCAAGTATCAAATTCTCTCAAGATGAGGCATCATCAATTGTGTAACTTGAATGTGTAACCTGAAACAAAGCTTTAAACATGAGAGGCAAACCACTAGGACAAGGCCTAGGGTCAAAGATGGATAAAAAATTTAAAACAGAACATGAAAATTGACATGAATCAAACTCAACCAATTAAGAACATAATCCAGAAGGTCTCATGTCAATAGCATCAACCAAATTCATTTCTCAAATCAAATAAGGCAAGGCATGCAAGTTGGAAGCACATTGAAGCAACAGAATGAACAAATGCACATTAATTCCAAAATGGTTCAATTAATCTCAAGAAAAATCATGGCTAAACAGAACACATAACATGATCAACACACCAAAAATCAAGGCATTTGGACAAGTTTAAGCATGGTAATCAAATTCCATAAGGCAAGGTAAGTACAAACAAGCTCAAATGAGACATCAAATGCTACATCAACTTAGCACAAGCCTAAAACAGAATTGACAAATGGTAAAGACCTCAAACCAGAGCCACAATAAACTTCAATATGTCTAGAAACAATATGTAAAATTTCACATCCATATGATAAACAATCATCATTTCACAAATCATTGAAATTCAAGACCATTCAAAAGTGCACACATGGTAATCCAGAAAGAAAAATCTCAATCAAATCAGAAATAAATCCAAAAATTCCAGAAAAAATCATGATCAATCACAACATCCATATCAAACATCACACAAAAAGTCAAGGCATTTGGAGTTCATTTGGCATGGCAAATCAATTAATCAAGTTGAGCAAGCAAAGGTGTGACACACATTGTCACACCTACATTCACATGATCATAAAACAGAAACCACAAATGATAAAAATGCAAACTCAACACCAAAATGTCCAGCCAAGAGTCTAGTTTCATCATGCAAATTTCCAGAAGCATTGGATCAACACACATTATTTCACAAAGGAAAAGGTAAGCAATGTCAAAATAGCATACATGTACAAAAACTCTAGACAAAATTAAATCCAGGCCAGGCACAACTTTGATTATCATGCTGATAAAAAACTAGAGGAAAAGAGAAAACCATAGCAAAAATCCCCATGTCATTTGGATCATTTTTTGATTTATTATGATTTTTTGAAGATGCAATATAAAAATGAAATGAAAATTGAATAAAGAAATGAATTAATGGAAATATGAAATAATATTTGAATTTGGAAATGGCGCCACTATGCCCTGTACGCTGCGTTCCACTTAAAACGCCATCAGCCAATCAGAGTGGAGCATGAAGCTCCCATGCAACCAATAGTACGTGAACCCTAGCAATTGGCAACGGTTTTAGCGAAATTTCAGAAAACAGAAAAGCGTGGCGTAAACATCCAGAAAACCGTTGCCATAGCACCTGCATCATCTTCTTCAAACTTTCCAGAAAAAACAGCAAGCATACATAAACGTGGATGAACATTTTTTCCAGAAATTTGAAATGAGCACATATTCCTGAAGACTAAACAAACTAGAACATGAATCAATCATTGGCATAGCATTTAACATCAAGAATCACATGGATCGATCAAAGTAAATTTTCATGTCAAACTTTAATTCTTCGAAACTTCATGAATAATGCATGGAATCAAGTGATTTAAAGCTCAGCATGCTCACAAGGGAGAGATCTACAAGATTCACATAATGAAATTAAGAAAAGAGAGGACCGATTTCAACACCTCTTGAAGAGCAGCTTTCAAATCCACGAGTTCCTGGCCTTGTAGTGCTTAGATCTTCCTCTAGCAAGCTTATGGAGTGGATTGGAGGAGTACTTGATGTCCAATTGAGCACGATTCAACATATTGAAGAATCCACCATTGTTGATGTTCTTGCTTTGAGCAACTTGAATTTGCACGAATCCACTTGAACCTTGCTTGAATAATGATCAGTGATGATGCTAGATGATGAATTAAGCAAGGAAATGCAACTTGATTTGAAGAAAATGAGAGAAAAATTTGAGAGAAAAAAATTGAGATCTGAATTTTGTGAATTGCCGTTAGCATTTTCTGTTAGGGTTTGAGGTTATATACTCCTAATTAGTCATGCTTAATTAAGATTAACAAATGGTAATTGAAATTAGCAAAGTTTGAGGTGTTTGGACAAATTTGCAATTCACCCTTATGCATGAGCATGGTGCATGAACAGTGCACGAATTTATGTTAATTTCACTTAAAATGACATTTTAAAATCATTGGTAATTGCAAAATACTCAAATTATGCACCAAATTCAAATTGTGAAATTTCCCTCCAAAATTTAAGTGAAAATGCAAAAGTTCATGTGATGAGAAATGATGCAATGCAATGCAAGATTATGAAATTATAGGTCATGACAAGAATTTAGCAAAAAGAGCCACATGATTTGGAGCATTGGTTTGAAAGTTATGCACTTTTGAAGTTCAATCCACACTTGGCCATGTTTTGATCATAATTCCTTAACCACACATGAGAAATGGATGTTCTTGGATATTTTGGAAATGGGAGAGAAAGATCTACAACTTTCATGTTCAATAAAATTTCATTTGAAGCACTTTTGGTCATGTAATTTGAAGTTGAAGTTGGATGAAAACCTTTCCATTTTTGGAAAGTTCAAATTATAAGTCACTTTCTATTTTTGGCAAATTTTGACTTGACTTTATTTTCTTCAATGTTGATGTTTGAAATGTCAAATGAGACTTGTTTGAACATGAATGAAGTATTTCTAGGCTCTTCCCACCTCCAAATCCACAGTTGACTTGGCAATTGACTTTTCTAGGTCTTCAGATGACCTAGCTATGCTCAGATGAAGTTCAAGCCTCTACCACTTGAGATTTTGATTCAAAATGACATCATAGCTCATGTGAACTCTTGGGAATGATTATGGTGCCCAAATTCTCAAGAATGACCACCACTTATTGCTCAATGTCTGCTTTTGACTGCTTTGACCGTTGATTGCTTCAGCTACAAGTAACAAGGTTAGATGACATATTTTTGTACTTTTGGTTAGTGGTGAAAAGAAAAGCAATGATATACAAATGCAAAACATGCTTGGTGATCAAGAAATCACTCTCAAAAGGTAACCCACCCACAGGGAAGCAAGCAAGGTGCACAATGATCCTTGAGGCAGTGCTATGATATGATATGATGCCATGAGGGATCTTAGGGACTAATTTGGGGTCTTACAGATATCGTCTTATTGGACATGATTCAAAAACCAAGGGGACAAGTAATGCTAGACACCATTTTGGTGGACATGGTCCTATAAAAAGGGGGCAAAAATCTCCTTAATAACCTCCATGAGGGTAATGGATTTAGTTGTTCATCTATTCGATTTAATCTGGCCAAAATCTATGCTTCTATTGTTCTACCTGACAAAGTTAAGTAGGAAATAATCTTTCACTTGCTTATGAAGTTGTTATGCTTCAATTAGTAGTTTACTTTATAACACGAGAGTGTTGTGCTGATAAGATGTGAAAAGGATAGTAACCATGTATAGCCAAGCAAATCCATATGATATGAGAATACACTAAGATTAGTATCTCACCCCTTTTATGTTGTTGAATTTCAGGTAGCTCGAGGCAGGAGAAAGGTAAAGGCAAGATCACATGAAGATTATGATGTTTATTTCGTTATCCATTGTGTTGTTCTTAGTATTTTGTTAGACATATATATATCATGTGCCATACTTTTGTACTATTATGTGTATTTTGACATGATTGTACGATTCCGTTTAGGAACTCATGTATGTATCAATATCAGTTGACTCTTTATATAAAACTATTCTAGATGTGTGTTATATCAGGATGTTACAACTTGTATCAGATCATGTCAACTCTCGACCCAACCTTGGATCATCATAAGTAAAATTCATTCTGCTTCATATGCGTGGTTGTCAACATGATTCCTAATGTCTTATTTTACAGTGTTGAACCTAATCAACTTAATTCTATATGAAGGACAAACAAAATCAGGGCAGAAGGACGCTAAGATCTTGGAAGGCTTATAACTCAAAATGTTAAACCAGAACCGAAGGTTGGGAATGAAGGAACTCAATGGACCCAATTTATGCAAAAATGCAACATCAAAAACATTAGATCATGTTGAGGATGATGCAACAAATGCAAGGCCATAATCAAGCGCCACCTGCTCCATATTATACAACAAATGGAGGTTTTTGGAAGTTCTACTGAATGAACCCTCAAGAATTTCTAGTCAGGCTCTACCCAGTTTTAGCTCATGATTGGATTTTCAGAATTGAAAGGGTATTCCAAGTGGTATCTTGCAGCGAGGAAGAAAAAGTAACCTTCATCTCTCACATGATGAAAGGTCTAGCTATGAGGTGGTGGGCCAGTGCTTCGACTCTCATGACAACTCAAGGAACCTCTAAGGATTAGGAGCACTTCAAGGCAATGTTCTTAGACAAGTATTTCTAAAATAGTCTAAGAGCACAAAAATAGTTTGAGTTTGAACAACTCTAACAAGGAAGTTTCTTAGTTGCAAAATATGCTAAGAATTTCGAGGACATGGCTGCCTACTCTAGACAAGCAGTATATGCACCCTTTGAAAGGTGGAAAATATACCAATTCTTGTGTGGGCTAAGAGGAGAGATAAAGTATAGCGTGTCTCAAAGAGAGTTATCTAACTATGTTGAGTTGTTAAGATAATGCTATGTTACCGAAAACAACTTAAAGAAATTTTGATCAGAAAGGGAGAAATCCAGGCAAGGTCAAAGAGAGGAAGATCTAGTCACCATACGAAGACCAAGAATTCACCTTTAAAGGGAAGGCAACACAAAAATGGAAGACCAAGAATTCGAGTGATAATAATAATGAAATGAATATGCATGTTTCAAATGAATCCATTCGTGTTCACTCATATTTTATTCACCAGTATCAAACTCTTGTTTAAGCAAAAATCAAAAGGAGAATGATGAAATCGAAATACACGAAATCACCGAAAGTATGTTTTTGAATAAGACCTTGCTGATGATGCAAGACATTGTTTCAAATCCTCAAACACCGGAGGTATAAGGAATATAATCCATAGTCAACCCCTTTGAGCCTAGAAGTAGGAGTTTATTTTCTGTACGACCCCCCATCCCCCCAAATCTTAACTAGGGACATGGTAGTCTTCAGTTAAATTGACCACGCATTCAAATTTCAAAAAGGGAAAAAGAGGAATATCCTATATGAGGATCAACCACATCTTATCCCTCACGCGAGGTCGAAAATCACAAATCCACAACGGTTGTCCCTCACAAAAAAAATCGAGCAAGGCAGTTACAACCCATTCAACAAACCAAACGAACAAATTTCACAGGATTTGTTCCAGCAAAATGAGAAATGCAAAAAAAAGATAAAATCTCGCTAAGTCAAAAACTTGAAATTAAGTGACTTAAGAAAAAATTAGGGCATCCTGGTGGAGTACAAACTCGAAAAATTGGTCTAGGAAAAAACTAGGGAAAACAAAAGGAACAAGAAAGAATCAAAAGAAAAATACTCAACAAGAACAAATTCGTGTGACTACAAACAACAAATCAAAAGGTGGGTGAGTACCACTCCAAAAACCTCATTGGTTCCTTAACTATCAAAAACCTTTTAAAAAATGAACATTTGTGTCGAATTAGCTGAACGTAGGACTGGAGAATGTCATACCTTAATTTTTAACCCTAAGATCCCATAATCATTTGCATCATTTTCACACAAACAAAATCACATATTGGTCATTCCCCTATCCATCTTTGGGTTTGCTTCTTGTAGGGATCACCAAGCATCTTATTGTTGGGATGTTTTACCTTTGTGTTTACATGATTGATTGCTTATCTAACCAACTAATCAAAATACCAAAAATATGTATTGTTTCCCTTAAGTTTATTGTGTAAGGCAAAGATTTTCAAATCAAGAACATCTTAAAGTTCTATGGCTTGTTTCTCAAAGAAAGTCAAAGGTTCATGTGTTTATTTCCATGCCTTCTTTAATAAGCAACTTCAAGCTTTGAGAAATTTAATCAAGAGACAATCAAGGACACCTTATATTGAGTTCATATGATCACCCATGTGCTTTTAAATGCAAGGAAAGTCCAAATACACAAGCTTGTTCCAAGTGGTTTGACCTAAAAGTCAACATTTCGAAGTCAATGTTCCAAAGATTACAACTCCTTCAATTCTCAACATTTTTGAATGCTTATTTTTGCATATGACTCTTCTCAAGATTACCCACAACTTCTATTTACATGACAAGAGCCAATTATGCTTGGAGGATCATCAAAAGTTTGGAGACATTATAGGTCATTTGTGGACTTAGTGAAATTTGACCTATTTTCAAGTGACTTTTCCCCAACTTTCAAGGATCATAACTTTTTTAATTTTCAACATATGGACCTGATTAGTTTTTCACAATGTCATTTTTTATTCCATCTACAATTTTGCTTTAAGGACCAAGGTCAAAATATGCTTGGAAGATCATGGAATTCATTGGGACATTATAGGTCATTTTCAGCCATGAAGCACTCAAAGTTTTTCTAAGTTATGTAATAAGTTTTTCATGCCAACTCCAATATGCCATAACTTTGTGCTCAAACATCCAAATTCAACCTTTATTAGTACATTGTAATCTTGGCCATGATGTAACACATTTCAAAAAAGAATGGGATCAAAAAGCCTCTTGAGTAGGATACCCCATTGAGTTAAACACGGTGACTTGAAACTGAAGAAATCACCATTGCCTGAAATTTGATCATGACTAATCTGAATTCCAAGCCAAATTATCAAGTGTTTGGATCCTAAACATGTTTTAACAAGTCTCTAGAAGTTAACTGACACTTAAAACACATCATTTGGATGAGTTTTGATGAGTTTCAAGTCACACTTTTCACACATTTGCATCAAATTCGTTTTGCACAAATTCTACATCATTCCACACATTTTTGGATCCAATCACATTTCTTATAAATAGAGGAAGTTATTGCGTTCACTTGCAAGCTTTGGAGAGCCAAAAAACCCCCGCTGCAACTTGAAAATTTTCCAGAAAATTCAACTATCGTGTTTTTAGTTTTAGCTTGTTTCAATCCAGTTTCTTGATTCCATTAGCATCTTCGACATCCTCTAAAACTTTTGCATTAATTCCCAAGCTTCGAGACCTCCTGAAGTGCTCTAACCAGCTCAAGCTTCATCAACTTCTGATCACTATCTGGACAAGGTAGTTCTAAGCATCATTTGAACTCAAACAAGTTACCAAAATGCAGTCCTTCACTCTCTGATGTTTTCCCCTAACTTTTCTGGTGTTGATTGGCCGTATTCATCATTTAAATTTTATTTTTCGTGCTTTGCTTGTTTCTAAAACTACTCTGAAATTCCCTTTGCCAAGTTCACATAAATGAATTTGGAGTATGAGGTTGAATTCAAGATGAAAAGAGGATCACAATAGTGGTGGTCTCGTGTCTTGAATTTACCAAACAATGAAACTCCGGTGAGAGCTCACCAAAGAAGACAACCAAAGCTTTCTCAAATTGTCTGAGTTTGAATCAGACACGTTAACAAACTGAAATATTTCGATTGGTTGGATTTAAATTGAATCTTGTGTTTAGCTTGCAGCGTGTTCCACCATGCATCCTAACCTTTGGAGTGTTGGATCTTCCACATCGATTAATGAGGCATGATCCAACGCTTAGTGTTTTTTTTCTTTCTGATTTTAATTATTTTTCTTTTATTATTTTTAATTGTTTTTTCTTTAAAAATTCATAGTAATTTCATTTTTTATCCAAAAAATCCAAAAATAATTTCTAAAATTCTCTATTCTTTTTCTTCATCTGTGTAAGACCCCAAATTTTGACCCTAAGATCCCTCACACTATCTCATCCTTTGCATTAGCTTTGGGATCACACATTGGCATCCTCCTTACCCCTCATTCATTGGGTTTGCATTGGGAGAGGTCACCAAGCACATTTGATTGTACCATACTTGATTTTCTTTTATTTACTAACTAAAATACCAGAAATATGTCTATGTATAGCTTTGTTTCTTTTGTAGGTAGTGTGTGCATCCACCAATGCCTCATCAAGCTCATATTTAGGGTTTAAGACCCTTAATGCAAGGAGACTAATCAAGAGATGGTTCAGATTGACTCTAGAAATCATATATGGATTCCCATGATCTTCACATATCATTTTCATCAAGAATTCATCAAGAGTTTGAAGCTTGTTTGCTTTGGAAGCCCTAATTCATCTAGGTATCTTGTGTGACTTCCTCAACAAGTTTCCTCATCATTTGATCAAATATTTCAAGGGATACTTAATATTATATCATCTTATGCATATATTATCCTCCATGAATCCAAGAGATCAAGAGAACTTCAAGTTTTCAAGATGGTTCATGGTGGTTGGCCAGAGAAAGTCAACTAGTCAAAACTGGGGTTCCCTAGACCTTATCTCCTACAAGTGTTGCCATATTAAAATGATTACAAGAGAAACTTTACTCCTTATGACACTCCAAACAACTTCCATGTTGAGGTCAAGAGCTAGTTTTGCTTGGAAAGTCATTTTTTATGTTGAAAGATTATATGTCATTTTGTCTGAACCCTAGTTAGGAGGTCAACTTCCAAGGACCATAACTTGCTAAATTTTTATGATATGAAGGCAATTCAAGTTTCATGATACAATTCAAGATTCCTTTTCCAACTTTGATTCTTTGAATAAATTCAAATTCAACTTGCAAATGCATGTGGCAATAGGAAACATTATAGGTCACTTTGGGCCATTACCAATGAACAAGTGATTTTCCTCAACTTCTAAAATGCATAACACCTTCATGCCAAATCAAAATGAGGTCAAATTTGTTACCAAATTGAAGAGTTTTTAAAGAGATACAACTTTAATAAAGTAACTTTTTCCATTTGAAGCCCATAGAAAAAGTTATTCAAGGTGGAAGAAGTGAACATTTGGCTTGGTACTTAGAAAAGTTTCAAATATGTTTGATTTCCCAAACTTCCACCTTAAAATTTATCATGATCCAGGCTTCAAATGGAAACGTGTTCAACATGAAAGTTGTTTCCCTTGATCTCACCTTTCCAAAAATTCCAAAATCATCTCATTTGGCCAAGAATTGGATGACTCACACATGGTTTCTCTTCAAGGCTTCATTTGGATGAATTCCATGTTCACATTCCAATTCCCATTGCATGATCACATGACACACTTTCAACATTGCACATGATAAAATGTTGACCTGAGTACATCATTTCATGGGCCTATCACACGCCCATGCAACCATGCAAGGAAGATTTCTATTTTTGGCATTTTGAATGAAGAGTGTGAAAAGCAATTGCATATCCTATAAATGAGACCCTTCATGCTCAGAATTATGGAGACCTTGCCCAAGCTTTGAACCTGCAATCCTAACCCTCACCATTAGTGGACAAACTTGAAGGTTTTCAATTGAAAATCGAGTTTCAATTTCACTTCAGTTTTGAAGTTGAAATTCCAAGAATCCTAGCCTTTCCTTGATCCAATTCAACTTCTACAAGCTTTTGAAGTTAAACCAAGGCCAATGGGAAGCAAGGTCAAGCAAGATTCAAGCTCCCTCGAAGGTGAATTTTTAGAAACTTCATCTCTTTGATTCTCTCTCAACTCTTCACCATTGTTTGTGATTTTTGGTTCACTGAAGTCCTACCAATGTAGGCAACAAGATTGAGTTGCTTTGAGGTCAAATTGAAGTAACTCAGTTCGTGATCCTCAAAATTCAAATCCCTGTATATTTTTATATACTTGGAATTGGAGAAAATTGAGGTCAAATTCGTGATCCCGAGCATTTTCTTTTTGAAATAGTGTCTTTGTTTTTCATTTTCAATTGAGATGAAGTTGGACCAGTCTGGTGGAGGTCACCGGAGAAGATGACCGGAGCCCTAGCTCCGGTGGTGTGTTGGCACACCTCCTGGCCATCTGATCATGTTTGGATGTTCTAATCTGGACCTTTGGTTTGAATTACCACGCGTACAACACGTTGACTCAAGACTACCATGGAACGCAGACATGTGGCCATCAGATCTACCACCTTAATTAATGAGGGAGATCTGATGGCCCTTGTTTTTTCTAATTTCTTTTTATTTTATGAATTTTCATTTAATCCTTTTATTTTGTTTAATTCATATTAATTTCATTTTTAATCCAAAAAATATGGGACTTTCACCAAAAATATTTAAATATTTTTATCTTTCATATTCTGATTTAAAATTATTTTTTTGAATAAATTTTGATATTTTTTATGAATTAAATGTTTTTTTGCATATTTTTAATTATTTAAAAATACTTCCGACTTTTCAAAAATAGTGAATTTTTTTGTATAAGTTCCTTTGACCTTGTTTGACCTAGGATAAATCCCTTGGCCATTTATTTGGTATTTTGAAGGGATTTTAGGTTTTGACCAAATTAAAATGTATTTTAATTCACTTTGAATTGGATTTTTAATTGATTAAAGTGTTTAAAAATTATGTTGAGCTATTTTTATGGTCTTGTGATGTCTGACTTTCTGTTTGGGCCTTAGTTAAGATTAATTTGATTTTTGTTGGATCAAAATCATTAGATATAGAGGATTGATGAAATGTACATTTCATCTCTCAAAATCCAAAATGAATGCATGGTTTTAATTTGATGAAATTCCTCCCATGACCAATTTGTATTTCTATCTTCCCCTCCCTCTTCATCTTCATCCATATTCTTTCCCATTCCCTCATTTGACCTATGAAATCTCTAATGTCTTAAGGCTAATTGGTTCATCAATGACCTTGTGTCAGATGAACCAATACAAATATGATTGAGATAGGTCCCTCCCTCTTGATCTTTTCTTTTAGTGTATGGTATTGTAGCGGGGTATTCGTTACCATTAGACATATTGACTAAATCCAAGGTACACCATACAAGTCGAGTCGCCACCGCACTTCTATTTATCCAAAGAAATGGTTAGAAAGCAAACAAAAACCTAATAGTTTTATCGAATCAAAAACTAGTAAAAATGTCAGAGATCGGGGTAAGGGGGTTGGTTATGCAATGGGAAGGTTTTAAGCACCCAAAACATCCTAGGTACTCCTAGGGAGCCCTTTTCCCACTTGTTGTAAGGTTAGTATTTTGTGAAAATTTGTTTGTGCAAACATGATTGAAAAGATGAGAAGAGAATATACAAGTTATTTACAATTTTGTGTTTGAATGGATAAACCCATTGCATACGTACCATCTTAAAAAAAGATTAGGATCAAAATCTCGTAGTTCGGGGTAAAAAAACTCAAAACAAGTTGGTGAATTGATTAGTCCAAAAGCCTTAAGGTCTTTTGTTATCCAAGGGAGAAAACTCAACCTAAAACCACAAATCCACCATGTGAGGATAGCTTCAACATGCTAGTGAGGGGTTAACCCTATAATAAGCATGGAAGACTCATTGTCCATCACTAAGGATATAGGTGAGTATTACATCTACCTCAAGGATAACTCAAACCTAATAGCTAAAGGTTATGAAAAGTTTTTGACAAGAAAGTGGCCATTGAAACCACAAAAGTATTTGAATGAGTTATATTTACCAATGAAAAGTATTTACAAAATATGGTCAAAGTTGACTTAAAGATTCAATTCAAAATAAGTGTTATGAAAAGAAAGTTTGAAAATCAAAAGCATAATTCTTAGGTTTCTAATGTTTGAAAAGAAGTGTTAATGTTTGCACAAAAGTTTTGGCTTGGGTTAGAGTGGAGGGAAGAAGAAGAATGGCTAAAGTCCTAATCATACAAGAGATGAAGGAGAAGAAATAAGACCACAAATGGAGTTCCTCTCTTGAGATCATATTGATGATCCAAGTAGCTCTCATCCTTTGGAATAGGCAATCAAATAAGTGAAAGCCCAAGCAATCAATCAATCAAGCAAGCTCTTAGAAGATCCCCAATGGCTCTTAGATCTCTCTCTATTTTGAAGCTCATGAAAATGGTTCTTCACTTAGGCTCAATGTTGGAATCCCTAGCACAATAACACACACATCAAAAAGTTCTATCAAGCAAACAAAGAATGAACAAGAAGGAGTTTAGAACTTGGTCCTTTCAAAGCTTTCCTCAATCATTTATAGCACTCTAAAGGCCCAATGCCTAGTTGCTTTTTGACTCCAATTTTGCATAGGGAATGTCCTAGAATCTAAGTCCATTTGTCCATTTTTGCATTTGGTCCACAACAATCAAAACAAAATACAAGCACAATAATATATACACAATTATGTGCTCAAGTGAGCAAAAGGCAAATTGCATTAACATAAACATGTGCTCAAATGAGCAAAGGAAAAAGCAAATGAATAATATGTACAAGAATAGTAAATTGCATAATTGTAAAGTGCAAGAATTAAATGTTAATGGTTAATGGTTAGTATTAGTGTGCCATAAGGCAATTTAGCGCTATGTTAAGCAATCATAATTGGACTTATGTAGAAGTCACAACTATCCGAGGCCGGTCAATAATAATATAGGCAACAACACAAGTTAGAGATTTTGATTAGTGAATCAAACTCCTACAACTTGCCATGCCAAAAAGAAGATGATAAATGATCCTGTAATGATTTAGGTTCTTTGCTTGATTAGGAAGCAACCTATCCTTAATGCAAAGCCATTCACTTGATCCATGATCAAGATGAATTAGGTTTGAACCAAGGAAGGTTAGACCTCCCATACATCAAGGCTAACCACCAATCTTTAACTCATTGATCAAAAAAGAAAAAGAAGAAGAAGAAGAAGAAGAAGAAGAAGAAGATGATGATGAATATTAAAGTACATTAATGGAAATGAAATGAAATAAACAACAAGCATTGACCAAAGAGATATGAAATCAAGGTTAAACAATAGTAAACAGAAGCAAAATGAAGATTAGGAGTCAAGAAACAAATAAAATATTTTTGGTATTTTTCAATATTAAAATAAAACTTGAATTAAGATAATAAAGAAAGGTCAAACTACAAACTCACTTCAAATCAACTTTGAAAAGTCCAAGTGAATTAACCTAAGTTCTACAAGGTCAAACAAAGTTTGACAAAAAATTTCAGCATTTTTAGAAGTCAGAAAGTATTTTTAATCAATTAAAATGCATAAAAAATAACCTAATTGATTTAAAATCTCAAATAAATCTCAAATTAATTAATAAATTGATGAGAATATTTTTCATAGATCTATCATCATTCAAAGAGGTTGGAAAAATATTTTTGTATTTTTTGAATATCAAAAACTATTTTAAATGAATTAAAAATAACCAGAAAAAAGAAAACTCCTAAAAAATATCAAATGATAAAATAAAAAATATTAAAAATCATTTTTAGAAACTAGAAATTAAAAGAAGAAAAATGCAATTGGTCTCACATTTTTTGGACCAATAATGAAGGAGATATGAATTTTTAAAATGAAATGGAATTAAAAGAATTAAAAGAAAATAGAATCAGAAATTAAAAATGATGACAAAATGTGGAGCGTCTGATGCACTTTCATTAATTGACGTGGATCATCACGCGGCCAGGAAGCGCGCGTTCACCATACACTCCAGTCAACTGAATCACATAGTGTCATTAAATAGGTCATAATATTGAATGGCCTGGATCGAATCTAGAAAAGGAGATGGATGATTCAGATTCAATCTGGAGATTGGACGGTGACCAGCGCCACCATCTTCTCCGGCCAGCTGCAGCGAGGCTCAAAATTTACAGAGAAACAAATGTGCACCAAAAGCCACGATCCAGGTACCAATCGAAAGCTGGGGTGATGTACATCACTCTTGTACCAACCAAATCCACTCTAGGTTTCTACATTGAGAGAAATCAGAGGTGGAATTTATGTGGTGTTCAACTGAACTTATTGGATTTTAAAAATTTAAAGCTTAAACCAACTCCCTCTATGGAGAGGACTTCAGATCACACAACAACAACGAGAAACAAGCACAATATAAGCTGATTCGAAGAAAATAAAAACTGAAGTAAACCTCTGATTTGCAGAGTTTGAGAGCACAATTCCTTGGAATTGATGCTTGCAGTTTGTTCTAGGGAATGAGGTAGCAAGGTTTAGGAACTTTTAGATCTGAAACTCAATTGAGGAAATTAAAATTCAGATATGAAAATTGTGAATGTAAATGGTGAGTTCCTTTTGAAGTGTGGTTGAGGGATCAGTCGTGCAGCATTTAGGGTGCCTTTAGGTTGCTGAAATGAGAGGCATGAGCATTGTATTTATAGCCAAAGCAAGGCTGAATTGCATGATCAAAATGCTTGCATGAATGGAAAGGGCCTCCATGCATGGGCCTGTACAGGCGCATGGAGGGCCCAATTCCACTTGGATTTGGCAGCTGAACAATAATAGATGCAATTTGGACGTGCAAATGGTACAGGCTTAGCTCATGCAATGCAAATTAATTGATATTCCAAAATTGTACCAATATGTTCAAGTCTTCGAAAATGCCATGTCCAAACTTGAAACACAACCTTATGAGTAATGGTTAGAAAGCTTTTTGCATGCGGATAATTTGTTATGTTGATCAAAACTTCATTTGAAACTTGGAAATTGATGAAAAGTGGTCATGAAGTGTAGGGTGCAAAACATGTACATGTGAGAATTTCAAAAATGGCCAAAGTTCAAGCCCTTATGTTTTAATGATGCAAGCTCCAAATGACAAAATCTTCAACATCAAAGTTGTAGATATTCTCAATATAATAAATTTGGACTTAAAGTTTGCATCATTTGGATTTTGGATGAAGAAGTTATGGGCACTTGAAGTTGGAATTTTTCACATTTCAATGCATTTAGTCCAAAGTGACCTATAATGTTTTGCATTATCACATGTGTTTATTTTAGGATTTTGAAATTTTTCTCAACATAACATTTGAAATAAACGTCTTAAGCTTTCCAATTCATTTGATCCCACCTCAAAATCATGAAAAATGAATGAGTTATGTCCTTGGGAAGTTGACCCAAAATTAGGGTTTCAATCAAAATGATCTATAATGTCTTGAAATGGATGATGACCTTCCAAGCTTCAAATCAATTTTTTATGAACATGAAAGTTGTTTATATGGTTCTTAAGAACATTGTTTCTCTTGGGGTAATCTCCATTTGATAAACACAGAAAAAGTTAAGTCTCAGTGTACTTCAAAATAGTCAGGTGAATTGACTAATCAACTTCTCAAGTCCAAACCTCATATCTTGATGAATTGATGATTAAGTACACTCAAATAAGTTCAAATATGCATGAAATGATGAATTAAATAACTTCCATTGATTTCATTTGATCATGGGTTGAGGTTGCTTCATGAGCAAGGCCCAGTTGGTACACAAATGAATTAGGGTTTCCTTGGGAAACAAACCTCAAACCCTTTGGTTTGCTTTGATCAAAATGATCAATTGAGATACTTGGGAGGCATATTTAATGGATGATAGCTTTGGGGAACCATTGCCATGCTTGATTTCCTCTTCCCTTGACCTTATCAATGCACATAGGACCTCATAGAAGCTTTGGATCTTGTGACTACTCAAGCTACAAACAAAAGATGTTAGTGACATATTTTTGTGCTTTTGGTTAGTAAATAAAATGAGAAAAGCAATGATTTACAATTCAAGCATGCTTGGTGATCTCAAACCAACTCACAAGAGTTTCCACCCAAAGGTAAGAGCCAAGATGCTTATGATCCTTGAGGCAAGATGCAAAATGCAATGTTATGATGTCATGAGGGATCTTAGGGTCAAAACTAGGGTCTTACAGGTATGCTTTAGGAGTTTGGTTCTTTATACCAAATCTCTAACATGCATTAACACCTAAATTTTTATTACCCGATCTCAGATAGTTGTGACTTCTACATAAGTCCAATTACGATTGCTTAACATAGAGCTGAATTTGACCCTAAAGGCATAACATTCTAGTAAGTGAGATTGTAAGTCTCCCATTCTTCATGGAATTATGTGGAAACTTGGTCTTTTTTCCTTTCAAGAGAGCTTGTGGCATACTTGTTGAATTATCCAAGTTAGAGCCATTCTCATGGAAGATGTCTTGGTTTAAGGATTCATACTTGTGAATGGATGGTTAAGTGTTCTCCAAAGAATGACTTAATCGATTGAAAAATACCATTAACACTTGACTAATATTTGGATAACATTTGACTAACTCTTATTAATATTGCTTTACTTTCAAGTCATTTACTTTATACAATTTAAATTTTAGCCATTTATCATTCATTGTCATTTACACTTCATTTAACTTGTTTATGTTTATGTCATTTTCACTTTGCTCATTTGAGCCATATCTTGTGATTGTATATATTGTTTGTGTGTTTTGATTTTGTTTGTGGTCTTAGGACCTTAAAATACTTAATAACAACAAAATACCCTAAAAAACATCTGGTGGACTATTGATCTTGGTCTGAGCTTTTGGACTTAGGATTATGCAACATTCCCTATGCAAAAAGGACTTGGCCAATGCCAACATTTTGAGACCAAGCTCTTGTGAACTAAGCCTTCATCTAATGCAGGTCTTGGATCTTGTTTGAATTCATATGCTATTCTTTCATTGTGCTACTTGTTATTTTGACCTTGTATATGATGTTTTGGTTTGAGTTGATTAAAGAATATTTCTTCTGATACATGAGAAGACAAAGAAGATTGATAGCTATGGGAAATGCTTGCTTGGAAGAGGCTATATTTATTTGATGCATTGATCTTCATGATGTATGGATATTGCTTATTGCTTATTGATCATTGCTTAATTCAATGTCCAAAGGAAAAATGGGTTTTCTATATGACATTCTTGTCTGTTGGATTGCATCCCATTGGTCAGATCTTTCCAACTCTTAACTTTTAATTTATGCTTAGGATAGCCTCTTCATCTTCTCCCACTTCTTAAATTTCAAAACCTCACCCTCTTTTCAAAAATCTTCTTAGCTTGTGATTTCAAACTTAGACTATGTTTTAATGATTAGGAACTTTGGCATTATGCCATTGAATTTTCAAACTCTTTCTTAAAACAAATTTGTAAATAAACTTAACCATATTGACTTAAAATTTCAAAAGACAAAAAGAACTAACAACCCCATTCAAACTATTGGGCCTCTTGTTCATTTTTCTTATTAAACTTTTGTTAAAAGAAATTCACCAACTTTGAATTTTTTACCATGAACTACGAGGTTTTGATCCCTCATTTTTATGTTGGTACGTAGGCACAAGTCCGAAGGTCTTGTCAAACACAAATATATAATCAATGAATTCTTTTCTCATCCCCACACTCTATTTTTCTCAAACATCATTTATACCAAAAACACATGCACATATAAAAAAGGGCTCCCTAGGAGTACCTAACACACTTTGGGTGCTAATACCTTCCTCCTGTGTAACTAACCCCCTTACCTGTAATCTCTGGAATTTTATTAGTTTTTATTTGAAAACTTCTTATCTTTGGGTTTTGTTCGTACTTTTCCCTTTTCATTTGGAAACAATAAAAGTGCGGTGGTGACTCTAGTTTTATTGACGTTAAGCTTACCCATAACTTGATGGTCATGAATTTACCGCTGTAGAAATTAAGTGGCGAATCTACTGAGGAGTAGTCCTCAGTGGGTTTAGCCTAATTTTTTTTATGTGTATATATTTGTATATTTGATGTTTGTATACTTGTTTGTGTGATATAATCTGTCTGTTGTTCTTGGTGATATCTGAGTGGTGAGATAAGTTCTAACCTAAACTTGAGTGCAATTGAGATAGGAGGATGGTATAGTCATGTTCAACTTATGTGGATTAGTCCTTAACAAGTTGGCTTGAGACCCATCTACTCAATGGAGACCCTTTTGGAGTTACTGATGTCACACAAGTTATTTGTGGATAGGCATTACTTTCTCTGATTTGGGGTCTGAGAAGCTGAGGACTGTAAAACATTTAACCCAACTTGGCCTATTTAGGACGTAGTGCAAAGACTGTTCAAGTGTAGACCTGATAATAGTTGTTACGTGACAGTACACTCAGATGAGTTTCTCTTGAGAATATTATGGGTTGATGAGTCAGTCATCCTAACCTATAATATCCGATAGATGGGATCAAGACTCTGGGAACTTCTTAGAACATGAGCTACAAATTTTTATCCTTAGTACACTCCTTTGAGATGGTTCTTAACCTGACTCCATGCTCGTGATACATAACAAACCCTTTGATTCTCGGTTGATCTAATCAAGTCTCCTCAATATCAATGGAACTTGGGTATTGATAAGGTGAAAACCATAATCCACCAAAATGGATGATTGATCTTGATGATGACCTGATCCATCCCTTGACCTTTGTTTGTGTTTGCCTTGTGTGTGATCCCTTGTTTGTGATTGTTGTATTCATTCATACATACACATCATAACATTCATCACAGAAAAATAAATGTCAAGGAACTGAGGTCTCATTTGCAAATATTTTCAGGCTATGGATTATGGACGAAGGAAAACTAAGAAGTACAGTTTCAGATGTCCGTATTTGAAAGAGCTAAGGAAGTTTTCATCCTTTGTACTAGATCCATTGGACTTCAAGCAACGTTATGGGAAGCTTTTGTCCGTGTTATCTACTGATGTGGTTGAAGGACTTCTGAGCGTTTTGGTTCAGTTTTATGATCCTCTCTACCGGTGTTTCACTTTTCCAGATTATCAGCTTGTGCCCATGTTTGAGGAGTATGCCCATCTTTTGGGAATACCTATATTTGACAAAGTACCTTTCAGTGGATTAGAGGAGATTCCCAGATATCATGTCATAGATGAAGCTCTTCATCTAAAGAAATACGAGATTGATGCTAATTTGGTGAAGAAAGGAGGTATTCTTGGGTTGACTTCTGAGTTCGTCATTGGAAAAACTACTGTCTTTTCTCAAGCTGGTAGAATTGATGCTTTTGAAGCCATCTTTGTATTGCTCATCTATGGTCTAGCTTTGTTCCCTAACACTGACGGTTTTGTCGATATTAACTGTTGGTGTAAGCCCTAGAGGCCAATACTTTTGGTACTTGTATCGAATTGTTTATTAATACTAAAAGGCTTTTTCTTTATTATGTTTGTTTAATAAAGTCCCTGGAATAGATAGTCCATTTAATGTATCAAGTGTGACTTAATCATGAGATCACATTAAACATAAGGACACTATTCTTAAAGTATCCGTAGTCGAGCTTTATTGTGAAGTGGGATAACATTAAAGCATGAAGACTATTATGTTTATAGACTGATGATCACATCTCATGGATCATGGATAAGGAGTTATCAAGTCTCAAACATAGGTATGAATATTAAGAGTAATATTTATACTGGATTGACCCGCTATGAGAATACTATATAGAATGTTATGCAAAGTGTCATAAGTTATTCTCATGGTGATAATGGTGTATACCACCCTTCGACCTGGAACCACTATGGACCCTAGATGTAGAGTCGAGTGCCTTATTGCTGATCAAACGTTGTCCGTAACTGGATGACCATAAAGACAATTGATGGGTACTCCACGAAGCATGCTAAGGGACATGAGTGACCTAGATGGAATTTGCCTATCCTGCGTATCAGGATAAATGTCTATGGGCCCAATATTGAACTGGATAAGGATGACACAGTCTATGCCTTGTGTTCAATATATACATAAGGGCAAAAGGGTAATTATACACATAATTATTATCACAGAAGGATTTGTCAGATCACATGACATTTTCGTGTCTTGGGTAGCAGTGATGTGTTGCTAGATACCGCTCACTGTTTATTATGTTAAATACGTGATTTAATATAATTGCCAATGCCGCGAAAACCTATAGGGCCACACACAAAGAACGAATTGATGAGAGATAGAGTAATTAAGGAATACTGTAATGTACGATACCCTTAAGTGAATTATAGAACATCGTAAGGTACGGTGTACTTAAGTAGAATACGAAATATGGTAAGGTACCACACGCTTAAGTGATTTTGGCATATTATAAGATATGAGCCATATACACTTGAGTGGACTTTTTAGCTTGCAGCCCACACAAGTGGTTCTATAAATAGAACCCTTGTGTAGAAGCATTGTTACACTTGGAATTTCGTTTCTCTCTCTCTCTCTCTCTCTCACTCACTCAAAGCCTTCATTCATAGCAGCTAGCACTGAGATTGAAGGAATCCGTTCGTGTGGACTGAGTAGAGGCGTTGTCATCGTTCAACGTTCATGATCGCCACAAGAGGTAACAATTCTATCACTGATCATGCCCATTCGTAAGGATCATTAAAGGAGAAATTTTAAATTCCGTCGTTTCATTCTGGTGGCCATTAATTACTTCACAAAGTAGGTTGAAGTGGCATCGTATGCAAAAGTAACCAAACAAGTTGTTGTGAGGTCTATCAAGAATCAGAGTATATGTCGTTATGGTGTGCCAAGTAAGGTCATTACTGATAATGGATCAAACTTGAAGAATAATATGGTGGAAGCTCTTTGCAAAGACTTCAAGACAACACATCATAGTTCTTCTCCCTACAGACCCAAGTTGAATGGGGCTGTTGAAGCTGCAAATAAGAATATTAAGAAGATCATTTAGAAAATGGTTGTGACGTACAAAGATTGGCATGGGATGCTCCCGTTTGCTTTGCATGGGTACCGTACATCTGTCTGCACTTCAAATTGGGAAACCCCTTTCTCTCTTGTTTATGGTATGGAAGCTGTGCTCCCAGTAGAGGTTGAGATCTCGTCATTGCGTGTCTTGATGGAAGCCAAGTGACAGAAGTTGAATGGTGCCAAACCGGATATGATAAGTTGAATTTAATTGAAGAGAAGAGATTGACTACCATGTGTCATGGTTAGTTGTATCAGCAAAGAATGAAGAAAGCTTTTGATAAGAAGGTCAAGCCGCGTGTGTTCCAAGAAGGTGACCTCGTGCTCAAGAAGATTTTATCTTTCAAACCTGATGCTAGGGGAAAATAGACTCCTAATTATGAAGGCCCGCATGTTGTTAAGAGATCCTTCTCAGCTGGTACTTTGATTCTTATAACTATGGATGATGAAGAGTTCA
Organism: Lathyrus oleraceus; assembly: GCF_024323335.1. Taxonomy (NCBI): domain Eukaryota; kingdom Viridiplantae; phylum Streptophyta; class Magnoliopsida; order Fabales; family Fabaceae; genus Lathyrus; species Lathyrus oleraceus. Next base: position 178,308,851 of record NC_066581.1, read on the forward strand.
CTCGTCCTATGAATGCTGATGCAATCAAGAAATACTTCGCCTAAAAAAGAAAAGAACAAGTTGCTAAGTTCACAACCCGAAAGGGTGGCTTAGGCATAAATGAGCGTCTCGGTGGATTGAAAACCCAAAAGGGCGATCCAGGCAAAAGTTAGAGACATAAAATAGAAAATTATCCCGGTAGATTGAGTATCCCACCTTGGGGAAATCTAGGCAAAAATTTGGGATTATGGCAAGTAACTGCATTCGGTTGGTCCTAATCATGGAAGCTATTTTGAGCAGGTCATTTGGTTCTGATTCATCATTCTCGACCGAAGCCAAGAGCATAATGGATATTGAAGTTGGTAGGGAGACTAGTGATCATTGTATTCAGTGTAGCCCTTTTCCATGTAAATTACCATTTTCAACTTTGTAAAGATCTATGGAGTCCTATCATTTACAAACTACCATTCTATTAAATAAAGTTGAGCTTTTATCCAATTATTTCTACTCTTATTTACTCCTGCTAAATAAGATTGAATTTTTATGATGATAATTTTGAAATAAATTAATGAATAAAATTATTTTTCTTAAAAAATAATAATAAAAACAATCACTTTAAGAATGATGAGTTTCAGTAAGGAATGCCAACAACAATCTGAGAACAGGTAAGTCTTGAAGTGCGAAGCCCTGTTGATCTTCCCTAAGCAATTTGGTTTGGTAACTTTTCCCCAACAGTTCATCATTCATCCCCAACTTGGTTGATAAGTTTCTCCACGAGTAATTTATCATCCTCAGTAGAGTTGAGCTGATGATCGGTCCCCTTTGCAAATCCATATTCCACAGCTATGGTACTCCTTTTGGTATCCTCCAGTTTGTGACTTTGTAAATTCGGAACCTTTATTTCGGTTTCCATTAACATATTTGTGTTGCATAACTTCGGCAATTCATCGGATCCAATTATCTTTTCCTTGGAATTGGTTTATTTCGCAATTTCCGAAGGGAATTTGATGATTTTTGAAGAATGTGATTATCTTGGTTACAACATCCTCAACATTTTTCTTAGATCTCCATGCAGAGTTTTACCTGTTGTATTCCCCGACAGAGTTTATCTTCAGATGTTAAAGGTACCTCGTTCTCGACAATTTTGGATGCTGAGCAGTATTTTGGTTTTGTTTCCCACAAGGTTGTCTACCATTTGATGTGGTGTTGACCTAAAATTCCCCGCAGAGTTGACAATTTGGATCCTCAGCAGATATTTTCTCTTCCCTTAGCCGGGGTTGAGTTATTCAGAGCTAGATGGTTTATTTTCACCATTTTCTCTAGTTGGTGTTTCCTTCTTGTTGAGATTAGCCTAGTATTGCAGGAATGCTTCAAATCTTTGATATTTGTATCCTTTATGTTGTTTTGTCGGCATAATCATCAAACATATACATATATATTCATGTATATTCATTAGATATTTCATTATGCCTCCTATCACATTTGATTCTTTATTTTGATCCCCTGCTTTGGTAATAGAATATACCCATAATAGATTTGGCGTGTCTATCCTCCTTCAATCAATAGTGTCATCCCCCTTAAGCAGAAAGAGTTTAACCTTTCTCATTCCCCACTGAGTTATTTCCTCGCGGATGATCATTATATCAGTTTACTCCCTAGTTAATTATCTGGATGGAACCAATCCCCTTGAGTTATATCCTCATTGGGTTGAGTCTCTGTTTGACTGTTTCTTTCTAGTTACTACCTAGATGGATATTTTGGTCCCCTGAGAGTCTTTTACCCAGTAGCTGGTAATATTCTTCTAAATTTTTGAGTACATTGCTTTTGCCTAATGATAACGCGAAAACTTAACGTATTTTTGGCCTTATATGCACTGCTTTTTACTCGATTAACACTATTTATTGCATAGTATTTTATGTTTGTTTGCAGGGATTCATCGATTAAAAGGTTTACCGCAAGAAAAATGGGAAATAGAAAAAAGGATAGAAAAAGGCAAGAAAAGAGAAGAAAATGAACCATCCAATGAGATAATGGGCCACCAAAGCACATGGGCTTGTGGCGCCCATTACCCAAAGGATGTGGCGCCCATTACCCAAAGGATGTGGCGCCCGCCACATTGGGCCACAAGGGAGGTGGCGCCCGCCACCAGCCCTTGAAAAGTGGGGTGGCAGTTGCTATAAGAGTGGCGCTCGCCACTCATCATGGATTTAGGGTTGTGGCAACCGCCACAACCAAGTCTCCCAACGATTCCTACTTTTTCACCCCGTTTTTAGCCACGGTTTCCACCACTCTTGCTACATTGGAGGAACATGGAATGGACAAAAAAGGAGACCAATCAGACACGCATATCTCTCTTCTTCCAGTTTTTAGTCTACGATTTAATTTTTATTCTGCTTTATTTTTCTTTTAGTTTTTCTAGGCAGTTTCTTACCATTGTAAAAATGATAGTTTCTCCACATCGGGGAATATTACGGTTTATTATTTTTTCACGCATATGAGATTTAATTGTAAGAGGTATTCATTGCCAAAGCCTGCCGGAATTATTTAATCGAAGGTTCAAGATTCAATTCCAGTTCTTAAATTTCCATCCAGGTTTATTATTGATTACTATTTTATTTATTTATGCCTTACCATGGTACGCTGACTTCGTCAACTACTTAGCAGCTAGGGTGCTTCCGCCAGACTTGACCTACCAACGAAAGAAAAAAATTCTTCCACGAGCTTAAACATTATTATTGGGATGAGCCTTTACTTTTCAAGAGAGGCACCGACGATATTTTCCGTCGATGTGTTCTAGAAGATGAGGTGGAAAACGTAATTTCCCACTGTCATTCTGCTCCTTATGGAGGACATGCAAGCACCTCGAAGACTTGTGCTAAGATCTTACAAGCCGACCTCTTTTGGCCCACTTTGTGGAAAGATGCCACATCGAGATCACAAATTGTGACCGGTGTCAACGCACCGACAACATATCTAGACGCGACGAAATGCTGCTTAAAGGCATTTTGGAAGTAGAAGTCTTCGATGTTTGGGGAATCAATTTTATGGGACCTTTGCCATCTTCTTTTGGTAACAAGTATATCCTTGTTGCGGTTGATTATGTATCAAAATGGATTGAGGCCATTGCCTCTCCAACAAACGACACACAAGTGGTAATTAGACTCTTTAAGCGAATAATCTTCCCTAGATTCGGAGTACCGAGACTTGTCATCAATGATGGTGGCTCACATTTTATTTCAAGTATCTTTGAAAAGCTATTAGTGAAATATGGAGTCCGACACCGCGTAGCAACACCCTATCATCCACAGACGAGTGGGCAAGTAGAAGTCTCGAATCGAGAAATCAAATAAATCTTAGAAAAGACAGTTTCCACCTCTAGGAAAGATTGGTCCTCAAAATTACCAGAAGCCCTGTGGGCATATAGGACCGCTTATAAGACCCCAATAGGAACCACACCATTTAAACTAGTTTATGGAAAATCATGTCATCTGCCGGTAGTACTAGAACATAAAGCATATTGAGCCATTAAGACCCTTAATCTCAATTATACTGCCGCAGACGAGAAAAGAATATTAGATATCCACGAACTAGAAGAACTTAGGTTAGATGCGTATGAGAATGCCTGAATCTACAAAGAAAGAACAAAAAAATGGCACGACAATCGCATATATAAGGAAATAGTTTAAGGAAGGCGACAAAGTACTCCTATTTAACTCCTGCCTTAGACTTTTTCCCGGAAAACTTCATTCTAGATGGTCCGGTCCCTTCGAAATTACCAATATCTTTCCGAATGGAGCAATAGAGATAAAAGGAAAAACGAGCGAACCATTCATAGTAAATGGCCAACGGCTAAAACATTACCACAATGGTGATAACAACGATTTCATTTCGAATCTTAAGTTTGCAGAGCCTCACGCTCATTCGAAAGAATAGAACCTATCCTATTTCTATCGAGCTTACGACAATAAACAAAGCATTTTGTGGGATACAACCCACACTCTGTCTTTAACTATTTAATTTCATCATGAATTTATAATTATTACTATTGCTTAATTTTCATTTCTTTGTTTTCCTCTTTATTTATTTTTCATAAAGTTAATCGGTACATTTCTATATTACTGGCCATTACTAACTAAATGCTACTATCTACTTGATTTTATCTAGCTAGTGACTATCAAAATGCAACAAGTAGATTACATGGATATAGTCTTCAGAGGCAGAGCTCATAGGAGACATTTTGAGGCTCTAGCTCAAAGAGAAATGACACTAACCTTGTACCCAGATGGACGCTCTATGACCAAGTTAGGTATAAGAGACAGTGTTACGTTCCTAATTAACCAACTAGGCTGGGACACCTTTGCTATGAAGAGAAAATTTAGTTCCTACAGTAGGTTGACCTTAGAATTCCTAAGCTCCCTAGTGAACCTTCCAAACCATGGTATTGGACTTAGCAAAGGCCTAATCACCTTTAGGTTGTTTAATATGGATTACCGCTACACCCACAGAGAAATGGCTGAACTCCTTGATTTCCCTCATGGACCTGATACCTTTACCATCACCCTGGAAGACAGGCTAGTAGACCATCAATTAGATCTCTTCTGGGGTAGCATCACAGGTAACGACCACCCCGAGCCAGACCTTATGCATTTAGAGAATATCCATAACCCTGCGATTCATTACTTCCATAAGATCCTAGCTCACACCTTGTTTGGAAAGGAACAGAACAAAACCTTTGTGTCCAAAGACAAACTTTTCATAATGTACTGCGCATCACAAGCCCGACCTGTTAATGCTGCTACATTTATGATAGCAAATATGTACCGTATGGCACAAGAGAACTATGGACCAATCTTAGTAGGAGGTTTAGTAACCATGATAGCAAATGCCATCGGACTGAGACAACCACTTATTAGGCTCATCCCTTTAGGTGTAATACGACCAATGAATATCGACTTTTGTTTCAACACCGGTATCATTAGGAACCTAGGTCCAGACGTGTTTGAGTTTCTAATCAATCACGAAGTAGTACACTTGTTTAGCCTTCCAGATCCTAGGACGAGTGTACATGATATAAACAATTGACTCTATAATTTGGAGGGACCACCAGATGCACCACCCTCTCCACCAGAGACACCCCAAATCTACGACTACTATGACAATTATCTCTCTGATGCTGAATCACATGCCCCAGTTATACCTGCTGCACCTCTCACCGATCATGCTGCTGCCATCGAAGCTGTTCAGACAGATGTCGCCAATCTGAGAGGCGAGCTGAGCACCCTACGCGTGGAATTCCACAACTTTATAGATGTAGTGATAGAGAACCTGGATCACATTTACCAACACTTCTACTCATTCGCTCCTCCTACCAGCAGTCTCCATAATGGCTAATTTATTATAGAGTTACCGATTTACGGACTTTCATTTTATTTTATTTTCATGTTGGAATTTTATTGTTGTTTAATTTTATACATTGGAATTTATTTAATTATTTCATTTCCTTTTATTTCAGTAGACAAATTATTTCACCTTTCCCCGCCTACCCGATTCTTTTACTTGTAAATGTTGCGATTAAATTCCATTCAATGTGTCATGTTTTTCTATTCCCATACACTATATTCATTGGTAAATTAAAAATTGCATGGTTAAAGAAAAAAATAAAAAAATAAAAATAAAAGCACACACATGGGAAACCACACTGCATGTGGTGCCTGCCACACACAGTTGTGGCGCCCATGTGAGGGTTGTGGCACCCGCCACAGGGCCCTAGTGGCGCCCGCCACACATACCAAAAGTGGCGTAGTCCACTACACAAGCCTGCACACGCAAGTTGTGTGCTTTGGTCCATTAAACTCACCTTTAAGCAAATGTTCCTTGCATGCAGACAAAGCCTTAATTCCACTCAACCAATTTCAAATCTCTTGGACCAAGGCATTGAATATGATTAATGCTATTTATCTACCAATTAATTTTCCAACCACCTTCACCTCTACATAAACCACCCATATTACCTCAATAATTCACAACTCTCATTCACATATTTCTCTCCTCTCTTGCTCTATTATCACTATATTACACAAGGGGTGTAAAATCCATTATGGCACAGATGAGGGAATATGAAATAGTGTTCAGAAACGGCGAGCCAGGCGAATTACAAGAGGAGATGTACACGTCTCTAAGCGCTAGAAAGATCGAATCGACAAGGTATGCCGATGAACACTGTTTATATGCCTTAGGAATTTAAGATAGTGTTAATTATATGCTAGATATTTTAAACTTAAATTATTTTCACTATCTCTCAAAGACCCCTTATATGCTCAATTAACATTAGAATTCCTAAGCTCATTAATCTTTAGTCCCACACCCAACACAAACTGCTCCAGTGGGACTGTCCAGTTTCGCTTATTTAACGTCGAATACGCCCTTACATTTTCCCAATTAGTGGACCTGTTACATTTTCCCCATGGGGATGGTTTAGTGAGTGAGGTCCTAGATACTGAGGGATGGCAACAAGCCTTCCAACCATTTTGGAGGGCAATAACCGATACAGTCACCCATAGTTTTGAGGGAAATAAAGACACTTTAATTCAAAACCCGACTATTAGATATTTCCGCCAAATATTGGCATGCACCATTTTCGGCCGAGCGAATACTAACAAGGTGAACGAAAGATAACTCTTCTATTTGTTCTCCACATTTCTGCCACAAAAGTTGAACACCGTACCTTTTATGCTAGCTCACATGCAGGCCATTGTCCATGCGAGGCGAGCCCCGATTATTTTTGGAGGTTTGATAACCTCCATAGCCAGAGTCCTCATACTCGAAGAAAAATTCTCCAGGCTAACCCCGCTCCCGCATCATGCCATTGACATTGACATGGCAAGGAGCATGAAACTAGTAAAACGAAGGAGTGACGATAGATATAATTTAATAATTGCTAATAATGTTTTACAACATATTATCCTCCCAAATCCAAATCGCACAGATGTTCGTAACGAAAAAAATTATCTTTATCTTAACAATCCAGTGGATAAATAAGTCCTCGCACACATTCCTGAGAATGTAGCTGCTGGAGGGGACACCGATGAGGACCATATTCTGGAGCAAACTGCTCCTGCTACTGACCCGTGCACCACACACACTTCATTTGAAAATGTTGCAGGTACATCTTCCAGTCAAAGACCAAGAAGAAATGTGGCACCATCCACTCTTGATGAGATCTATGCTGAACTGTTGCGGTGAAGAGAGTTAGACGCTCAACGAGATCTACAGATACAAACCATGGGAGCTCAGCAAACTGAAATGATGCAAATCCTTCTCCAAATGCAGCATGATCATCACGACTATGCCTTCAGGACCGAACAGAACATGTTTGGCTTGATTGATGAAATGGAAACACTGACAATGCATGTGGAAGATCTCCAGAACTATACGCCACCTCACCAGCCAGGAAACGGTGGACATCCATGTACACGTGGCAGAAGCCGTCAGTAGCAAAATAAACCAGGTTCTACCTTTCTTTCTTATCTTATGTCGTTGCATTAGGGACAATGCAAGATTTAAGTATGGGGGAGGAAGCTTTATTGCCTTTTATTTACCGCTTTCTAGTTAGATTTAAATTATTGTTATTTCTTTTTGTTATTCTATAATTTTTATGGTTATTTTAACTTTTTGTCAAAGTGTCAGTTGAGCTAAATATCAATGAGCTGTCGAGTCTTTATGCATGGTTTCCGTTATTTACTGATTCTCCTATTTACTTAAGCCATACAATTTTTTTTGCAAAAACCTAGACTTAGAAATGCAATTCATATTTTGCAAATTCTGAACTATAAACCAAACTGAGGTTGAATTGTAGAGATTTGGAAAAGCTTTATAAGACCGATATTGCTTTAACACCTTAAATCTCCCAAGTATTAGATCGATTTGAGTACTTGTCATGCCATAGCCTTAAATTCTATCCTTTGATATTTCCTTAAGTAGTTTATCTAGCAGTCAACACCATCCTAAGCATACACTACGCAAGAACTCGATGCAAATAAGTGTATGATTTTCAGGCTTAAAAGAAGAAAAGATTACAAAATGTATGAAAAACGTTGTTCCCTCTAAGTTAGGTGACCCTCACCCGGTCATTTAGCCCAACGGTATAACCAGTTTCAAATGTTATTTGAGCCAAAGTGTGAAAAAGAAAGAAAGAAATAATAATGAGATCATAGTCACTAACATACTATCTTACTATGCATGTGAAAGGATAACGAGCTTAATGTGATTGTGCCAAAATGAAAAAGGATAAAAAGAAGGTTTAGTAAGGTAGGATTAGGCATGACAACATGATTCATATTGGTTTGTACAGGAGAGAGACTTATGGTTGCAACATTGCGACTTTGTGTTCTAACGATACCCTTAGTATGGAAGTGAATACCTGCTAATACAAATTTTGAACCAAAGTAAAGGTTATAGACTAGAATGAGTATCTGAATGCAACTGTGTTTTCCACGAGTCTTGATAATGTATGTTGCAAATACTTTACAAAACTTTTTCATGTATGCGGCATTTGCTTGAGGACAAGCAAAGGTTTAAGTATGGGGGGTTTGATAACGCGAAAACGTATCGTATTTTTGGCCCTATATGCACTGCTTTTTACTCGATTAACACTATTTATTGCATAATATTTTATGTTTGTTTGCAGGTATTCATTGATTAAAAGGTTTACCGCAAGAAAAATGGGAAATAGCAAAAAGGAAAGAAAAAGGCAAGAAAAGAGAAGAAAATGAACCATCCAATTGGATAATGGGCCACCAAAGCACATGGGCTTGTGGCGCCCATTACCCAAAGGATGTGGCGCCCGCCACATTGGGCCACAAGGGAGGTGGAGCCCGCTACCAACCCTTGAAAAGTGGGGTGACAGTTGCTACAAGAGTGGAGCTCGCCACTCATCATGGATTGAGGGTTGTGGCAACCGCCACAACCAAGTCTCCCAACGATTCCTACTTTTCCGCCCCCTTTTTAGCCACAGTTTCCACCACTCTTGCTACATTGGAGGAACATGGAATGGATATAAAAAGGAGACTAATCAGACACGCATATCTCTCTTCTTCCAGTTTTTAGTCTACGATTTAATTTTTGTTTTGCTTTATTTTTCTTTTAGTTTTCTAGGCAGTTTCTTACCATTGTAAAAGTGATAGTTTCTCCATATCGGGGACTATTACGATTTATTATTTTTTCACGCATTTGGGATTCAATTGTAAGAGGTATTCATTGCCAAATCCTGTCGGAATTATTTAATCGAAGATTCAAGATTCAATTCCAGTTCTTAAATTTCCATCCAGGTTTATTATTGTTTACTATTTTATTTATTTATGCCTTACTGTATGTTTAATTCCCCAATTGCCATGTCTGTCACCGGATCTATGTCCAGCTAAACCCTTAGGGTTCAGTATGTAAAGACCGTTGAAACAACGGGATTCAATAAATATTTGGTGTTAGTTTTTATAAAACTTATTTTTCCAGTTTTAGTTTCTTATTTTAATCAAACTATTTTTCGTATGAGAGTATAAAACAAACTAAGGTTACAGTCAATAAAAACGAGAGTTTGAGATTTTAACGAGATAGATGAAACTAGGCATTGATCCTAAATACAACGAGAGCGCTTTAGGATCAAATAGACTTTATCTATATTTAAAAAGTACTTTTAAATTCAAAATGAGACCGCGAGAGACCAGCATTCTGGTTTAGGAGTATGGTCGGAGTCAATAAAACGAGAGTGTGAGGCTAAGTCCTTTCTATAAATAATTTCTACTAAATAATATTTTAACCAATAATATTACACCAACTATCTATCGAATCCCTGAGGTTTGATGTATTACATACCGATATCCCCTATATCTTATATCTTTATCTTTATTCTATTTTATAGTTATTTCTCTTCATCCCTCCAATCTTAGAACAATCATTCGCCTTAGATTTACATAGTAACCTCAGACCACGGTACGTTTGATTATTATTCCTTGTGCGTTCGATAATCTTTAAAACTACGCGATAGGACTGTGCACTTGCAGTCACGATTCACATAGAATTACCAAAGTCGCGATCACCAAATACCCGATAAAGTTAATCTACTTCCTTTGTTTTCCCCAGCGGATTCGTTTTCACGTTTCCCCAAGTTGTATATCCTTTATATGTTCATCCTAACCGATGACAGATATTTTTCCTTTGTGGTTTTCTACCCAGTAAAAAGGTAGTTGTAATCCCGGCTTTTATTCCCAAGAGAGTTAATCCTTGATATGTTCATCCTAATTGATGACTGATTTTCTCCTACCGAGTCTATCCTTGATATGTTCACTTTGACCGGTGACATATATTCTCTCTTTGGTATTCTATTCAGTAACTGATAGATATAATTCCTATTTTTTTCCCGACAGTTTATCCTTGATATGTTCATCTTAACTGATGACATATATTCTTCCTTTGAGTTTATCCTTGATATATTCACTTTAATTAATGACAAATATTCTCTCTTTTTGGTCTTCTACCCAGTAACCGATAGTTATAAATCCTATTTGATCATTTCCCCCAGCAGGCTATTCTTACCCAGTAACCGGTAACGAATACACCTCTTTTTCCTCAACGAGTCATCCTTGATATGTTTACCCTAACCGGTAACGGATGCCCCTCTATCAGAGTATATTATCTTCCTACTCAGTAACCGGTAGTAGTTAATATATTTCTGGTACTTCTGTGTTAAAGTTCTTTCTTCCCCAGTTAAGTTTGATTCAAGTATTTCAGCTTCGCTATGATTTACCCGTTTCCCCTGAAGAGTTTCCCTTATCCCCAACCGAGTCCTTCCATTGAGTTATTTTAAAGGAATTTCCCCTCGTGTCTCCAGAAATTTTCAAGTCATAGCTTGGCATACACATAACTTTTATCCCCTAGAGTCTCTGTCTCCCCATAAAGGTCATTTTAACATTCATATCATATGCATCATGAGGTCTCTTAGGGACCAATTTTTTTTCTAGATGTTGTTATTTAAGTCCATTCTACTGAGTTGATGCAAAGATTTTAACCTTCACACCCTCAGTTAGAATGTCCTTAAATAGGGGCAGCTATAAGACCCTAAATTTTAACCCTAAGATCCCTCATGCTATCTGTAAGACCCTAATTTTGACCCTAAGATCCCTCATGGCATCATGTTATTGCACAAGTGCATTGCCTCAAGGATCATAGCATGTTTGGCTCCTTAACCCTATGGTTGAGACTTGTTTGAGTGTTTTTAGACCACCAAGCATGCTTGTATTGTATATTATTGCTCTTATTTTTTTTTATTAATAACCAAAAGCACAAAAATATGTCACTAACTCTTTTTATTTTGAAGCTCAAGTGATCATGTGCCACAATGCTCTTAGGAGGCTCCTAAGCCCAATGAAATGGCTAGATGAAGATGAGGAAAAGCATGAAAGTGGTCCACAAAGCTCCTAATAATCATATATGTCTCCCAAGTATCTCAATTTGCCAATTTGATCAAGATAACCCAAAGGGATCGAGGATTGTTTCCCAAGGAAACCCTAATTCAACTGTGCTTTGACTATGCCTTGCTCATGAAGCAACCTCAACCTATGATAAAATTTAATCAAGGGAAGTTCTTTGATTCATTATTTTATGCATATATTATCTTATTTTAGGATCCTCAATCGTTTATTCATCAAGATTGGAAGTTTGGCCTTGAAAAGTTGACCAGTCAAGTTATCTGACTAAACTGAGGATCACTGAGATATAACTTTTGATGTGTTTGTCAAATGAAGATGACCCCAAGAGAAAACCTGTTCTTAATAACTATATGAGCAACTTTAATGTTCATAAAAAATACATTTGAAACTTGGAAGGTCATCATTCATTTCAAAACATTATAGGTCATTTTGACTGAAACCCTAATTTTGGGTCAACTTACCAAGGGCATAACTTCCTTAATTTTTATGAGTTTGAGGTGAGACTAAATGAACTGGAAATCTTGATATGTCTAATTCAAATGTTATGTTGGACAAAATTTCATAATTCTAAAATAAATACATGTGATAATACAAAACATTATAGGTCACATTGGACCTAATTCATTGAATTTGAAAAAGTACTCAACTTTAAATGCCCATAACTTTGTCATAGAAAATCCAAATGATGCAAACTTTGATTCTAAATTGATAATCTTGAAATTATCTACAACGTTTATGTTGAAGGTTTTTCTATTTGAATCTTGCATCATGAAAACAGAGAGGTGTGATTAAGCTTGCTTTTGGTGAAAATTTTCAAATGTGACTTAAACATGTTTTTTACTTGGATTTTCCAGGCCAGTTTTCATTAATTTCCAAATGCCAAATGAATTTTTTCCCAACATGACTTTTGTTACTTATTTCAAGGGCTTTCCAACCATTATGCACATTACTTTTTTGGACTTACCATTGGTGAGTTTTGAAGACCTTTCCATTTATGTGCATTTTGGCATTTCATGTTATAACTTGGTATGCAAGATGATTCCATTTCATGTACACGTCCAAATCCATTCCATATGAACTCAACATGATTTTGCAGCCATCATTGGGCCTCACACGCGCCTGTACATGCCCATGCATCCAATTTCAATTTGCCTTGCACACATGAGAAGTGTGATCATTTGAGACTTTCAGCTACAAATAGAGCTTCCCACTCATTCATTCATCAACCTTTTGGAGATCTGAATTGCTGCAACATTGAAACCATAGTCATACCAAAGGAATTTTCCAGAAATTTTTCTCACTTTCGAGCTTGAAATTCAACTTCATTAGCTGATCTTCAAAGCTTAATTCCTTAGCCTTTCACTTCCACTGCATCCCTAGAGCAAAGAGGAGTCAAGATCTTGAAGAAATCATGGCCTGAAGTGATCCAATTCAGAGGTATACATTCAAACTTTTTGGATCTAGAACTCTCAATTCAATGTAGTATCCTTGTGTTTGTGTGGTTTTTTGAAGTCCCCACACTTGAGACAAGCCAATGGTGGTTTCAATTTTCCATTTCGTGCATTTTCAGTTTGAACATCATGATCTTCCACCTCACACTTCTCTAAATATAAGAAGAGTGAGGAAGATCCATGGATACAATGGTGATCTCCATCACACGAGCTTCATTTCCATGGCTTTGTTTTTAATTTTTATTAAATTTCATTTTCCTGCAACTGGTGGCCGGAGGTTGTTGTTCCACCGGAGAAGATGGTGGTTTCCACCACCATCCCCAAGTGCGCACCTTCACAACCCTTGGATTTGGTTCTCACGTTCTAATCGCGTGCGTCCATTGTGTATACTTCATTTAATGCCATATGCAGCGCGTTTGACTTAGTCACACCATGCGCCCTCAGATCTGGACAGTCCATTGATGCCACATCAATTAATGAGGTGCATCACGCGGCTGTGGTTAGTTTATTTTCTTTTATTTTCAATTAATTCATTTGATTTTCAAAAATTCATAAAAAATTTATTTGAAGTCATAAAAATATGAGACCAATTCCAAAATTTTTCTTCAAAAATCTAGTTTCATATTTTGATTTTTAATTTTTTTTTTGACTTCATTTAATAATTTTTGTGAATTATTTGGTTTTTAATAGTTTTAATTCATTTTAAAATACTTTCTGACTTTTGAAAAATCCAAAAATATTTTCATAGCATCTATGGATCATCATAAGTCAATCAAAATAGTATCATCAATTTCTTATTTTATTTGAGACTTATTTGAGATTTTAGTTCATATTATGTTATTTTTTAGTGTTTTTAATTGTTTTTAAATACTTTCTGATTTCAAAAATTGGTGAGAACATTAGTCAAAGCTTGTTTGACCATGTTGAACCTATGAGAATTTAATTGGACTTGTTGAAGTTGATTTGAATTGAATTTGAGGTTTGACCTTATTTGTTTATTTTTTATTTGCATTTTATTTTAATTCAAAAAATACCAAAAAAATATTGTTGACTTGTTGACTTGTGATCTTCATTTCTTTTCTGTTTGGTGTTGATTGATGATGATTTGATTCACATTTGATCAATTGGATTGAATTATGGTCTTCTTTTTCCCTCCCTTTTATTTTCATCCCTTTCTTCCCATCAATGGACAATGAGTTAAAGTCTTATGGTTGGTCTTGACAAATGAGATGTTTAACCTTCTTTGATCCAAACCAAACTCAACTTGATCCATGATCAAGTGAGTTGTTTTGTGTCTAAGATAGGTTGCTTCTTAGTCAAGCAAATAACCTAAAGTCAATACAAGGCCCTTCCTCTTTTGCTTGGCATGGCAAGTTTATGGAGCTTGGCTTACTAGTCATGATCTCTAACTTGTGTTCTTTGCCTATATTTTTATTGACCGGCCTCAAATAGGCGTGACTACTACATTAGTCCACTTACGATTGCTTAACATAGTGCTACATTGTCTTATGACAAGCTAACATAACCTCCACTAATTACTAACTTTAATTTGAGTATTTGAATTTCTTGTCATTTACTTTTAATGCCATTTATTTCTTGCTCATTATTCATATTGATTTTCCCTTTGCTCACTTGAGCACATATTTTATGTTTATGTCATTTTTATTTTGCACATTTGAGCTCATTATTGTATATAAATATATTGCTATCTTGTGTTTGTTTTGTGTTTGTTTTGTGTGAACCAAATGCAAAAGGAGAAAGGACTTAGAATTAGGACTTACCTATGCTTAAAGGAGTTCAAGAGCGACTAGGCTTCATGCCTTTAGAATGCAAAAACTTGTGGAAGAGCAACTAGGCCTCATGCCTTTAGAATGCTAAATTTCAAAGTTGATCTTAAAGGACTTCTCATCCAAACTTATCCTTTGTCCATTCCCCTTATTATGTTGTGAACTTTTTGATGTTTGTTTTTGTGTGACAGGGATTCCACTTTGAGATTGTGAAAAGAGGACCATTGTCATGAGTAGCCAAGTTAAGAGCCAAGCCAAATAGAGATCCTAGGAGCCTGAATTCAAATTGTTTGATTGCTTGTTTGTGTGTCCTAAGTCCAAAGGAAAGGAGCATCTTGAATCATCTCTATGATTCCAAGAAAAGGAACTCCAAGGGTTTATCTTTCCCTCTCTTATCTTTGTTTGGTTTAGGACTAGCCTTTCTCTTCTTCTCCTCACTCTAACCAAGCCAAAATCATTTTCAAAACTTTGACTTTGTTTTCAAAATTAGAAACCTAGGCCTTAAGCCTTTGACTTTTTCAAACTCTTTTCATAAATACTCATTGTGAATAAATCTCAAATCCAACTTTGACTTCATTTTGTAGATAAATCTAACTTGTAAATACAACTCACTTCAAGTTGTTTTTGTGGTTCCAATGGCCATCTTATTAATTTTTTTTTTATAAACATTAGTCATAGGTTTGAGTTATCATAGTGGTTGATGTAAATCTCACCTCATCCTTAGTGGTTGGATTATAAGTCTTCCATGCTTATTATAGGGTTAACCCCTCACTAGCATGTTGAAGCCCTCCTCACATGGTGGATTGTTGGTTTAGGTTGAGTTTTCTCCCTTTGATAACAAAAGACCTTAAAGCTTTTGATCAAATCAATTCACCAATCTTTGATATTTTTACCCCGAACTACGAGGTTTTGATCCCCCTTTGTGATGGTACATAGGCAATGGGTTCATCCATTCAAACAACAAATTTGTAAATATAATCTATTCTCTTCTCATCCCTCAAATCTTTTGTACAAATATTTTCACAAATACCAACCTACAACACATATTTGCAAAAAGGGTTCCCTTAGAGTACTAAGGATGTTTTGGGTGCGTAAAACCTTCCCATTTCATAACCAACCCCCTTACCCAGATCTCTGACATTTTTATTAGTTTTTGATTTGAAAAACTTCTTACCTTGGCTTTTGTTCACTTTTTAGACTTTCCTTTAGACAAATAAAAGTGCGGTGGTGACTCAAATTGTATGTTGACTTTTGGCTTAGTCAATAAACCTAAAGGTAACGGAAACCCCACTACACTATCTCATCATTTGCATTAGCTTTGGGATCACACCTTGGCATCCTCCTTACCCCTCATTCATTAGGTTTGCATTGTGAGAGGTCAGCAAGCACATTTTATTGTCCCATACTTGATTTTATTTTATTTACTAACCAAAATACCAAAAATATGTCTACGTATAACTTTGTTTCTTTTGTAGGTAGTATGTGCATCCACCAATCCCTCATCAAGCTCATATATAGGGTTTAAGACCCTCAATGCAAGGAGACTAATCAATATACGATTTAAATTGACTCTAGACATCATATATGGATCCCCATGATCTTCACATATCATTTTGATCAAGAATTCATCAAGAGTTTGAAGATTGTTTGCTTTGGAAGCCCTAATTCATTTAGGTATCTTATATGACTTCCTCAACAAGTTTCCTGATCATATGATCAAATATTTCAAGGTATACTTCATATTATATCATCTTATTTATATATGATCCTCCTTGAGTCCAAGATATCAATATAACTTCAAGTTTGCAAGATGGTTCATGGTGGTTGGCCAGAGAAAGTCAACTAGTCAAAACCGGGGTTCCCTAGGCCATGTATCCTACAATTTCTGTCATATGAAAATGATTCCAACAGAAAAGTCACTCCTTATAACATTACAAACAACTTCCATGTTGAGGTCAGGAGCTAGTTTTTCTTGGAATTTCATTTTTTATGGTGAAAGATTATAGGTCATTTTGTTTGAACCCTAGTTAGGAGGTCAACTTCTAAGGTCCATAACTTGCTCAATTTTTATGAGATTGAAATTCTGGTATCAGATATGAGATGTCGAAGGTAATGTCACGACACTAATATCTGAACAACAAGAGCAATATAAACAGGATAAAAATAGAGAAACAATTGAACAAGCGACACAAGCAATTGTTAACCCAGTTCGGTGCAAACTCACCTATGTCTGGGGGCTACCAAGCTAGTAAGGAAATCCACTAAGCAGAATTACTCTTAGTAAACAACTTCAAGTTACAGTCTTTTCACCTAATCTCTACCCGTGTGACTTCTATCTAAGAACTCTTAGATATGAGACCCTACTCACTCCCCCTCAATCACAACAATGATATAACAATAAATACAAAAAGAAAGAAGACACACTTCAAGGACACATACTTGATCTTGCTTAAAAGCTTTAATAAAGTAAACAAAGACTCGTACTTCAAAGCTTAGAGTGGGCAAATTACAACACAAAACTCAGTCCACTTCATACATCAACAAGATGAATGAATGGATCATAATACACAAGTTCACACAAGACTAAAACCCTAAAACTCTCTCACTTTTTCGTTCGTCTCTTGTGTGTCTAAATCAGGTTTTACATGGCCTTTAAATAGAAGCTTTTTGAATGGGCCTGGGCAGCATGAAACCCTAATTCTATTTTAATTGCGTATCTCCTAAGAAACAACAGCTAATCATTCCTTTTTGTAAAATAGAGCATTCTGGTTTTAAATATAATTACTCCTTGAATAGCGCATGCAATCTCCACATAAGCACACAAATATTTGCATGAAAAGCGCAGCAACAAAACACATAACATTCATACTGAATGTTCTGTATACACATGTCTTAACATCGGGTCTGACATCTTGGCTAAATCCTGCACAACCATATTTAAATATCCTGCAGGAAGCTGATATCACATGTCAAGACAACACGCGTGACATCTTGTGATAACACTTAGTTTTACCAAAATTGATGCCAAGACATAGAACCAACAAACTCCCCCTTTGGAAAATTTTGGCTAAAACATACATCAGATCATACGTTTACAAGAAATCAATTAAAGTATCAGTTCAGTTGCAGAAATAAAACAAACACACATTACTAACAAAGATAGCAACTAGTAAACACACATGCGTTTATGCTCAGAACACACCACCTCCCCCTTCAGCTAGTCCATACCAAGCAACAACCTGCTTCACACATACAAAACACAAAGAATTCTCCCCCTATGCCACACAACTACTCACCAGACAGTTCTCCTTCTTTGTATCAGTCAAACATCAACAAGATATATCAACAAGATATAGCTACTTCTCCCCCTTTTTAGCCAAAAGAGACCAAAGAGACAAAATAAATGTCTATTTAGTCATTAAGCGAAATGTCAAAAGTTAAAGGGTTACAAAACTAAGTACATAATCAGCTGTAAGCAAGCTAAGATACAAACCAACAAAACAACAAAACAGAATTGCCAAATCAAGAAAATCCATCACATTAATAAAAACCATCAAAGTCAATAGGGACCAAAGTCAAGGGAGCTAATCAGAGGAGCTTGAGCTTGCAGCTTCATCAGTACCAGAAACAGAATTGCCACTTGTCTCATCATTATCTGCAGACCTCTCACTAGAGGTATGGGCTTCAGCTTCCTTAGCATGTTCAATATTTTCACCTTTAGCTTTCTCCAAGCTTGCAATCAAGGCTTCCAACGATTGTCTCCTAGATGTTGCTACCCTTATCCCTTCACCCAACTCTTTACAAGTCTCCTTAAGCTCAACAATTGTTCCAACTTTTGAGGCTGGCTTTTTCATGGCAGATGTCATGACAATATCTTCGACATGACTGCCTTCAAACAGTTTATAGTGCACAGACAAAGCAAGTTTTCTTCTACTAGGTAAGTCATTAGAACTCAGAATACCATGGTGTGGGCTTCAGCTTCCTTAGCATGTTCAATATTTTCACCTTTAGCTTGCTCCAAGCTTGCAATCAAGGCTTCCAACGATTGTTTCCTAGCTGTTGCTACCCTTATCCCTTCACCCAGCTCTTTACAAGTCTCCTTAAGCTCAGTAATTGTTCCAACTTTTAAGGATGGCTTTTTCATGGCAGATGTCATGATAATATCTTCGACATGGCTGCCTTCAAACAGTTTATAGTGCACAGACAGAGCAGGTTTTCTTCTACTAGGTAAGTCATTAGAACTCAGAATACCAGGGTGTTGGTTCAGGATAATCCTACAAGTCATAGAGGGAAAGGCAATAGGCAGCTTAACTGCATTAGTAGATGCATGCTTGATGATTTGTTCAAACATAAATCTACCATAGTCAAAGTTCACTTTGGTTCCAACAACAAAAATAAACATTCCAAGGGCATTGGCAATGGTGGAAATATGGTTGGTAGGCACCCAATTTGCAGCTCCTATTTTATGCAATGTAGCATACTTGACAGTCAACTTCCCAGCAGGAAGATGCTTTTTAATAGGCCAACCTTTCACCGGCCTAGCTGTAATCTCTCTACAGACCTCATTGTCTGTAGCTTCCAATTCACTTGCACCCTTAACTTTTCTTCCCAGAAAATTGTTAATAACAGTGGGAGAGAATGTGATACACTTACCTCTCACAAACACCTTGCAAAATTCGTTGCTGTTCTTATCAGCAATATCCTCAAGAATGTTGACAATGAATTCCTTAACTAAACCCTCATAGCACTGAGAAAACCCAGCGACAGTCTTCAACAACCCAATAGCCTTTATCAGGTCCATGACCTACTTGACTTCAGCAACATCCTTTCCCAACTCCCTTTCCACAGGCGCCCTTCTTTGAATCACAAATTTCCATTTGGCAGCTCCATCCTCAAGATGGGAAGAGATATTATCCAAATGCACAACATCAACTTTAACAGGAGACTTCCTCACAGTGGTTTTCTTCATAGGAGAGATGTCAGGGACATCTTCCTCAACATCCTCTTCAGACTCAGAATCTTCTCTAACCTTCATTTTCTTCACTTCAACCTTGCTCCAAGATTTGGAGGGACCAATACCAGCAGTCTTCTTAGCTTTTCTAGCTGACATCAGTTCAGCCACAAATCTTCCTTTTCGAGTCTTCATGCGCTTAGCCACACTTGGCTTTAAATGATGAAGTAAGCTATCCTCTTGATCATCAGACCTATCATCCTCTAGGTCAATCACATCGTTTGCATCATCATGCTTCTCAGAGTGGGAAGCATTGGCAGTTTTAGATGCCATAGATTTTCCTTTACTAGACACAGTTTTCCCTAGAGAACACAACCCTTCAGCAGCCATCTCCTTCTCAGAACTGGAGGAATCGTCATTCTTCTCACTATGTTTTTCAACCTCAGGAGAGGGGTACATTTTAGACAGGGGAGTAGAGACTCCATTCACAGAATGTCCTTCATTAAGGGTTCTAGTGACTAGGTTTCTTATTACATGATCAATGTGGTGTATATCTTCCTTAGAATTATTGGCAGGAGTTGAGCCAGAAGGGATACTAGAGATGTTACCTTGATTAGGGCATGCAGAAGCTGAGGTATCCATGGGATGGTTCAAATCAAGAGCCTCGCAGGGAATAACTGATAGAGGAACCACATCCAGAATCTCATCATCGGGAATGTCCATGGAGGGAGCGCTAACCTTTTGAGTAGACTTAGTAGTTTTTGAAGCAGAATTATTTTGATGTTGTGACATTTTGGAGTTTTTTGTGGAAAAAATGCAGTTGCCCTAGCAAAGGTGTGTGAGGAAGGAGCAGGAAGATGGAAGAGTTGGAGTAGGTAGTGAGGTTATGGGGGTAGTGTGTGAAGACATAATAGATGGTATTTCCAAAACTAGGTGATGATTTGCCATAATGGGGGCACTTTATTTTAGCCACATAGACACTAATTTGCTCACTTTTCCCACTCCATATTAATTGCTACAAGTCTTCATAAATGCAAATCCCTAATTTTCCTCTCAGGACTTCAAACTGATTTGCATCCAAGGCCTTTATAAAAATATCAGCTAACTGCATCTCAGTAGCAACATGCTCTAAGGCTATAATCTTATCCTCCACGAGTTCTCTAATAAAATGGTGACGGATATCAATATGTTTTGTCCTGCTGTACTGAATAGGATTATTTGAGTTGTTTATAGCACTCAGGTTGTCACAGTACAATGTCATGACATCTTCTGTGACATTGTATTCAATCAACATTTGTTTCATCCACACCAGTTGAGAGCAACTGCTTCCAGCTGCTATGTATTCAACTTCAGCAGTAGACAGAGACACACAATTTTGCTTCTTACTAAACCATAATATTAAATTGTTCCCCAAGAGGAAGCGTCCTCCTGATGTGCTTTTCCTATCATCAGCACTTCCAGCCCAATCAACATCACAATATCCATATAACACAGATTCAGATCATTGAGTGTATAACATCCCATAGTCACAAGTGCCATTGACATATATCAGGATTCTTTTCACTTGGTTTATATGGCTCACCTTTGGTTCAACTTGATATCTGGCACAAACACCTACAACAAAAGCAATGTCAGATCTGCTTGCTGTAAGATATAGCAGACTCCCTATCATGCTTCTGTAGAGACTTTGATCCACAATGACACCACTTTCATCTTTATACAATTTCAGATGAGTAGGAGTAGGTGTCCTCTTGTGGCTTGCATTATCCATGCCAAACTTCTTAACAATATTCTTGGCATATTTACTTTGAGCTAGAAAGATAGAATCTTCCATCTACTTGACTTGCAAGCCAAGAAAATAGGTTAGTTCTCCAACAAGACTCATTTCAAATTGCTCAACAAAATGTTGAACCATCTTACTTGACATCCCACTAAACACAATATCATCCATATAGATCTGAGCCACCACGAGCTTTCCTCCTTCATCTTTAACAAATAAAGTCTTATCAATGCCTCCCTTTCTGTATCCATTGTCAATGAGAAACATTGTGAGTCTCTCATACCAAGCTCTAGGAGCTTATTTCAACCCATAGAGAGCTTTCCTCAACTTATACACATGCTTTGGAAGATTTGGGTTTGTGAATCCCTTAGGTTGTTTAACATATACTTCCTCATTCAAGTAGCCATTTAAGAAGGAACTTTTCACATCCATTTGGAACAGTTTAAACTTCAGAATACATGCCACTCCTAGCAACAATCTAACGGATTCTAGGCGAGCTACAGGGGAAAATGTTTCATCAAAGTCAACTCCTTCAACTTGAGTGTATCCTTGTGCTACTAATCTTGCTTTATTTTTAGTAACCACACCTTTTTCATCAGATTTATTCTTGTAAACCCACTTTGTTCCAATAACATTTATTCCTTCAGGTCTTGGAACCAAGTCCCATACTTCATTTCTCTTGAATTAACCTAACTCTTCCTGCATGTCATTGATCCAGAATTCATCAGTTAAGGCTTCTTTAGCATTCTTAGGCTCCATCTTGGACACAAAACAGGCATGTGAGATCAATTCCTTTGATCTAGTGGTGACCCCTTTATTTGGGTCTCCTATAATGAGATCTTTAGGATGATCCTTCTGAATTCTGATAAAGGGTCCCTTATTTACTTGATCACCTTCAAGTTCAGCTTGAGTGGACTCACTCTTACTACTTTTGTCCAGGAGTTCAGTTGGGGCATCATTCAGAAATGTTTCAACATCGTCTATGACATCAGTCTCTTGATCATCAACAACAACATTGATATATTCCATCATAACTTTTGTTATGGAATTAAAAACTCTAAAGGCTCTGCTGTTTGTTGAGTAGCCCAAAAATATTCCTTCATCACTCTTGGGGTCCATTTTCCTTCTTTGTTCACGATCAGCCAGGATATAGCATTTACTACCAAACACATGGAAGTATTTGACAGTAGGTATTCTTCCCTTCCAGACTTCATATAAAGTGGTTGAGGTCCCTTTTCTCAAGGTTACTCTGTTGTGAACATAGTAGGCCGTGTTCATAGATTCGGCCCATAAGTGGTAAGGCAACTTCTTAGCATAAATCATAGCTCTAGCAGATTCTTGGAGAGTTCTATTTTTCATTTCCACCACACCATTTTGCTGAGGGGTAATGGGAGAAGAGAACTCATGACCAATACCTTCAGATGAACAAAATTCAGCAAATTTACTGTTCTCAAATTCTTTCGAATGATCACTTCTGATTTTGATAACACGACTTTCTCTTTCTCTTTGAAGTCTTTCGCAAAGGTCTTTGAAGACATCAAACACATCAGATTTTTCCCTTATAAAATTCACCCAGGTATATCTGGAGAAGTCGTCCACCACAACATAAGCATACCTTTTCCCACCAAGACTTTCCACCTGCATAGGTCCCAGTTTTTGATGCCATAGTTTCACTTCTTCTTCTTTAGCTAGAGCACATATTGATGAATAGCTAGTTTCTTGAGAAATCCACATATAGCGGTTGTCCTTAGATCTGACTCCTCTCATGATCACCTCATTTTTTGCATTAGTAATCAAGCATTCAGTTTTTGTGAAGTTCACATTTAGACCTTGATCACATAGTTGACTGATGCTGATCAGGTTTGCAGTCAATCCTTTAACAAGCAGCATATTATCAGGGTTAGGAACTCCATGGCAGTTCAGCTTTCCAATCCCCTATATTTCACCCTTTGCTCCATCACCAAAAGTTACATAGTTGGTGACATGAGATTGAAGGTCAACCAACAGGTTTTTGTTTCCAGTCATGTGTCTGGAGCATCCACTGTCAAAGTACCAATCTTCTTTGGCTGAGACTCTGAAGGAAGTGTGAGCTATCAAGTTAGTAGCACCAGCCCTAGGAACCCACTGTTTTCTGTTAGCAGGGACGTGTTGTTTGGGTCTAGGTTGATGATTAAGACTAGGATAACCATACAGCCTAAAGCAAAATGGTTTTATGTGACCAAATTTCCCACAGTAACCTCCATCTTTGGTGTTTTCCTTTATGTTGTCTTTCCTTGTAATGTTGAGACACCTGATGTGACATCTTTGATTTGCTACCAGTGGGACTACAGTCAGGAGAGGATTCATTGAACCCAAGGCCAGTCATGTCTCCTGCCATCTTTCCAGCCTGGAGGATTTTGTTTAAGGTGTCAGATCCACTGTTTAACATTCTGACATAGTTTATCATCTCATCCAGTTTGGAATTCAGGAACACAACTTCAATCTTCAACTTAGAGATGGTTCCTAAGTGTTTTGTCCTCTCAGTCTCTAGCTGAGTTATCAGTTTCTTCTGATTCTCCACTTGTTGACACACTTCTTCACTTCTGAAACACAACTTCCTATAAGAAGTAGCTAATTTATCAAAGGTCAATTCATCATCACTGGAGTCTTCATCAGGATCCCATCTCCCAGTCAAGGTAGTCATAAGATTGGCAGACTCTCCTTCTGTTTCACTTTCAGAATTGTCATCAGACCAAGTAGCAACAAGACTCTTCTTCTGTTTCTTGAGGTAGGTCCCACATTCATCTCAAATGTGTCCATACCCTTCACATTCATGGCATTGAATTCCTTTGCCCTGTTTGTATTTTTCCTCAGATTTTGTTCTTCTTCCAGCATCATTGTGCCTACTGATGTAAAATGAGTTGTTCTTGACATTAGACTTTGACCTCACATCCATTCTCTTCAGGAATTTGTTGAATTGTCTCCCAAGTAATGCTAAATTATTTGCCATACCTTCATTAGTATCCTGACTACTTTCTTCCTCTTTATCTTCGGTGTTTGACATAAAGGCTATGCTTTTGGCTTTCTTTTCAGATCCATCACTCATTCCCAACACGAATGTTTGGAGGGATCCAATTATCTCATCCACTCTCATCTTGCAGATATCTTGAGATTCTTCTATGGCTGTCACTTTCATGGCAAATATCTTGGGAAGTGATATGAGAATTTTCCTCACAAGCTTTTCATCTGACATCTTCTTACCCAAGGCTCCTGAGGCATTAGCAATTTCAAGAATATTCATATGGAAGTCATGAATACTTTCATCTTCTTTCATCCTCATGTTCTCAAACTTAGTATTAAGCAACTACAATCTAGACATCTTCACTCTAGAGGTACCTTCATGAGTGGTTTTGAGAATATTCCAAGCATCTTTAGCCACCTCACAGTTATTCACCAGTTTGAAGATGTTCTTATCAACCCCATTGAATATAGTATTCAATGCTTTAGAGTTTCCAAGAGCTAGTTCATCTTCTTCCTTGGTCCATTCTTCTTCGGGCTTCTTATCAGTTGTAACTTTTCCTTCCTTCGCAGTGAAGGGATGTTCCCAGCCTGTTAGAACAACCTTCCAAGCCTTATTATCTAAAGATTTCAAGAAAGCTACCATTCGAGGTTTCCAGTAGTCATAGTTAGATCCATCCAGAATTGGTGGTCTATGTACAAATCCTCCGTCTCTATCCATAGTACCAGAAAGTAACATCCCAAGATCTCACCCAGAACCCGAGCAAGATGCCTGCTCTGATACCAGTTGAAATTATGGTATCAGATATGAGATGTTGAAGGTAATGTCATTGTAAGACCCTAATTTTGACCCTAAGATCCCTCATGGCATCATATCATTTGCTCATTGCATTGCCTCAAGGATTATAGCATGTGAGGCTCTTTAACCCTAGGGTTGGGACTTGTGTGAGTGGTTTGAGACCACCAAGCATGCTTGTATTGTATATTATTTCTTTTCTTATCTTGTTTACTAACCAAAAGAACAAAATATGTCACTAACCTCTTTTTTTTTGAAGCTCAAGTGGTGGAATAAACTACAACCCTATTTTGGTTCGTCGTCAGCTTGGGTTCCCCTTAAAGGATAAACCTAATAACATTTTGTTAGAAGGTGTGTTCTTTCAAGAGGGTAAAGATTCCCAGAACTTGAAGTTGAGGATGGTCCACGCCTGGCACAAAGTTCATAGGAAGGGAAGGAAAAAGCTTGGTCCGAAGAATTGTATTGCTTTGGAACCCTACACCGCTTGGGTGAGGAAGAGAGCTCTTGAGTACCGCATGCCTTATGATTATCTGAGACCTACCCCTATGGTTATGTTTGGGCCTTCAACCCTCCCTAACCAAGGAGTAGAGGAGTTGAGAGACGAAGACCGGTCGCGTGCGTGGGTTCGTGAGCGAGAGGAACTTCTTCAGCAACTCAGAGATAAAGATGCAGTGATAGAATTTCTAGAGCATCAGGTTATTGATGAGCCTGATGATGTGGTTACTTCTCTTCTTCCTCAGTCATCCAGGTTTTGGAAGAGGAAGTATGATCGACTCGCCAAGGAGAAGGCCGATATGGAAGCAGCTTTTGAGAGAGAGGTGAAGAGGCTTCGTACAACTTATCTTCTGATCTTGAGAGCTTTGGACGATTATTTCTAGGGCTCCATAGGATGTTATTTCTCCTTTCCTCTTGTATTGTATTTGGTTACCAAAACTGTACTACTTCATTGGTGTAAAATTTTTCCAAATATTATTGCTATGAGTATTCCATATATGTCTTAAGAGATTAATATTTCCAAATATTTGCAAATAGATCTCTATAAAGTTCCTCTGATAAAAAAAATCCAATGCACAAACATTGCATGCATCATATGCATAAGCAGGTTTTGTTTAGCTCAGTGGTCTAACTCTTTGCTCTTCATTTATTTCAAAGGAAAGCTGTCGCATCGGTATAACACAAGAGCTAATCTTCCAAGACTAATGGAGCATTTAGAGCAAGAGAACCGGGAGCTGAAGGATGAGATAGCTAGGCTGTCTGTCATGATGGAGTCAGTGCTAACCGCTCAGAGCCAAGCTTCGCCTACTCCTGCAACTCCTCCCGCGAGGACGATTATATCTGAGGTAGCTTCGTCAACTGTGCCTTTCGCAATAACTCATTTTGTTCCCCTGGGGAATGTCTGCCAACTTTGTTCCCGAGGGTTTCGCTCCAACTCTCGCTTCTCTGCCGGCATCTAGCCCGGTCCTTTCTGTGCTACCTCCCGTTGTGCACACTGTAACACCTCAAAATTTGCCCTCCTCTTCTTGGGACTAGCTTAGCATATTGCAATTCAATTTTTAGGACATTAGGTATTTGCATGTTGCATATCATGTGAGAATAGACAAGTCATCCTCCTAAGTCTTTCTCAGAAGATAGAAAGGTTGAGAGAT
This sequence comes from Lathyrus oleraceus, assembly GCF_024323335.1. NCBI lineage: Eukaryota > Viridiplantae > Streptophyta > Magnoliopsida > Fabales > Fabaceae > Lathyrus > Lathyrus oleraceus. The sequence continues at coordinate 178,335,718 of NC_066581.1, forward strand.
TCATGCCTGAGGGTCTTGTTGAATTGATCAAACATCTGAGGGTTGCTCTTCAATTAGGGTTTTATTGGTTCCTCAAGGAGGTTGAGTACTATCTTGGTTGAAAGGGTATGTCACCATCATCATGGTCTTATCATCCTCAAGGGGCTCATTGTTCATGCTCAGATTCTTTGGGATTAGGGTTTTGACCTCTGGTCAACCCTAATCAGTTGTATTCTACCAGTCAGGGTTTTTCAAGGAGATGAGGTTATTTGTTTGGATGGAGATCATATGGTTATTATGTGAAGCTTACAAGAGCGAGGGGTCCATTTTGGAGCCAATTCCTTAGGTGGTTGAGGCTCAAGCTGATCAGAGCATGGCTAGGTCATCTGAGGACCTAGAAAGTCAACAGAAAGTCAACTGAGGGCTAGGAGGTGGAGAAATGAGTTTCAACATCTCATTCATGTTCAAAAGAGGCTTATTCATCATGTCAAATGTATATCTTGAAGAATTTGAGGTCAAATCAAAAGTTTCCAAAAATGGAAAATGACCTGTAATTGAAAGTTTCCAAACATGGAAAGGTTTTGGTTCAAATTCAACTTGATCTTACATCATCAAATAAGCTTAAATTGAATTTTTGTCCAACATGAAAGTTGAAGATCTCTCTCTCCCATTTCCAAAAAGTCTAAGATCATGACTTTATGATGAATGGTTGAGGAGATATGATCAAATCATTGCCAAGGATGCATGGAACTTCAAAAGGGCATAACTTTTGATTCATAACTCCAAATTTGGTGGCTCTTCTTGCATTTTGCTTCTCATGACATTAAGTTTCCAAAATAATCATCACATTGCATAAAATGTTATCACATGATCATTTTGGAGGGAAACTTGAAAATTTAAAAATGGTGCATCATGAGAACTTTCTACCATTGCCAATGTGTTTAAAAAATGATTTTGAGTGACTTTGATCAAGCACATGACACTGTTCACGTGGGTTTACTACATGCACCATGCAATTTTCAAATTTTGCCAAACACCCTCATTTTGCTTAATCTCAAATTAACCATGATTAATTTTAATACAAATGAGATTAGGACAAAGTATATATTGATAATCCTAACAGAATTTGAGAGAGGTTAATCATTTTTCACCCTTTTAGATCTAGTTTTCATCTCATATCAAAATTTTTCTCTCAACCAAAACTTGCAATTTCTTCACATAACCTTGCATTTTTCTTCTATATTCTGAATCATTGAGTGGAGTAGATGGAGAATCAAGCTTTGGATCATTGATTTTGGTTAGAATTTGTGCATAGCAAGCTCAAGAACTCAAGAATGGAAGTTGATTGATAAGCTAGATCTACACAGTTTCAAGCTTCAATTTCTTCATCAAACATCATTACAAGTGTTCAGGAGTTGATTTGGATCATTGCAAGGCCTTAGATCGTGCGTTTTCAAGAGCTGTTCTTCAAGAGGTCACATTTTCGATCCTTTTAATTCTCTGTTTTATGTGTATGTTCATGTAGATCTTGTGTTGCTAATAATTCTGAGCTAAATTTCACATGATTTGGTGCATTATTGAGGGAGTTATGTGTGATGGAAGTTTGATGCACCAATTTTCTTTTGTTCGATTCTCTTAATTGATGTTGAATTAAGCTTAGTTATGAGTTGATCCATGATGTACGTTGCATGAGCTTTGATTTGGTATCATTTTTGATGAATTCTGGAAAATTCTGGAAAATTGGTTTGAAGGTCTACTGTTCATCATCGTCTTCACGAGGAAGACGATGTTTTTCCAGATTAGCGACGGCCTAGCGTCCGTCTTTGCGTCCATCTGGTTCGCTAGGGTTCTTCATGTGAAACGGCTGCGTTTCAATGTAGCGCGCCTCATTTCAAATCTGGACCGACTTCGATTCTTGGCGCAAGCAATTTTTCAAATTAATGCTTCATTATGCCATTTCCCTCCTTATTTTCCATGCTATGATCATTTTGATTTTTATTTTTTCTTCCAACTTCAAAAATTCATAATAAATTGAAAAATGCTCCAAATAATCCCTGGTTTTTTGCTACTTGTTCATTGAGATGTCCTCTATTTGATGATGTTAATTTCTGAAGTTGTGCATGGCTGGATTTTGGATTGTGCTAGACTTTGTGATCATGTGTACATTTGTGACCTTGCTCCATTCTTTCCATTGTGAAATGCTTGATTTTAATCCAAATGCCATGAAATTTTGCATGATGATTCCTAACATGTTGATGGATGTTTTAGGCTTGGTTTGGTATTTTTCTCATTTGCCATTTCTGTTTTATGCACATGTTTGCATGGTGTGACAATTTGTGTCACACATTTGGTTGATCAACTTGTGCAATTTCATTTCCATATCAAATGACTTCTGTTGGTTCTGATTTTTTGTATGATGATCATGTTGGGTGTGTTGGATGCTCATGATTGTTTCCAGAATTATTTGAATCATTTCTGTTTTGATTTGGAATTTTCATTCTCAATGTCTAAATGTATGCTTTGAAATTGTCTTTGACTTCCCTTGCTTATTACATGGACTTGCTTGATGATCTTGACTTGGTCCTTTTTAGGACATGTTAATATGTGTTTGAAGTTGCATTGTGTTGAATATTAGCTCCTGTTTTGGATTTTTTCTTCACCTTTGACCCTAGGCTTTGACCTAGTGGTTTGGACTTACATGTGAGCTTTGAATTTCAGGACCAAGCACCTAATCTTCATGGTTGATGTTGCTTCATCATTTGAATGTTGATGTTTGCTATTGATGGCTAACATTTGTTTGTTTTGTAGGTTGATGATAGCTCACTTGAGTTGTTTGGCTTATATGTTGTACATTGGGATTGTCTGTTTGTTGTTGACCGTCGTCTGTTTGTCTGAATACTGTACTGATTTGTTTAGTTGTTTACACAGGTACCTAAGTTGCTTTAAGTTCATTTGAACTTTGCTTTGTTTTGCTTGTGGTTGGCATACAACTTAGGTATAATCCCTATTCTTCATGTAGTCTGGAAGACCTGTCATGTTACTTTGGCAGGCACTTATCTGAAGCCCTCCTTAAGAGGCAATGTTTGTGTTTGTTTATCTTTGTGCCTTGTACATATAAAGACCTCCTAAGTGAAGAGGCATTGGCAGATAAAAGGGATGTGCAATCCATCCCCTGCTATTCAGTTGTGTCTTTCATCTTGCTCACACCATGTGTTGATGCACTTTGGATAAAAACCCAAAATCTTGTTGTGTCAGTCATGTGGAATAGAGTCCTACATTCTGAACTCCCACACTTTCATTGTCTGAAGCTCTCCCAGGCCAGGGATAAGAGCTGTAAGGTCTTACCCTCACTTCCCATTTCATCTGCTTCACCCTAACTCTCAATGTTAGGGTTAAGAGCAAATAACACCCTTTCCAGTTGGCTTGTTTGTCGAAGTTGATTTGACCTCTTAACTAAAGCCTAGCCTTGTATGAGCCACTTGTTTGCATATAGTTGTCGCAGCCTAAAAAATACAATACGCGAAAAAACAACCGGCGAAAGAAAATGACAGAAGAGTCGCCACCGTGCGTTATTCATCCCAAAGGAGGGAAAGGAAACGCTCGAAGTAAATCTGAGAAAGGAAAGGACAAGACGGGGTCTCGCAACCAAATCTTGGGTTCGAGAGTCGGTTATGCGAAGGGAAGATATTAGCACCCCTACGCATCCGTAGTACTCTACGGGATCCACTTCTGTGGTTCTTGTCTAAAGGGTGTGGGTTTATCTAATGTGCTATTTACTAAAAAACTAAAAAAGGGGTTAAGGGAAAATGACTCGCATGGATGTCGCATCCACTGCATACGTATCTCATCTGAATATGAGAATCAGAGTCTTCGTAGCTCGGCTGACCTATGGGTTGGGGAGATGTGTGCTCGCTAAGACATCGCGTCTTATGCCTACGTATCTCATCTGGAATGAGAATCAGAGCGTGCCGTAGTTCGGCTAACTACAGGGTTATGGATTGGGTTTTGGACGAGCGACGTTACTCCGCAATCTACCAGATGCTCGACCTTTGGAGACTTACTCGCCCGTAGTAGAATGAGTAAACGTGCGTTGAGGTGTTAGGGTTTGGGATGCTCAAGGGCAAAAGGGCAGTCCTTGACGAAGGAACCGCGGTACCTGTGGGGATACGAACACAAAACACAAAATATGTATCTTAAAGTAAAGTGCCACCAAGGGGCTCGAGAATTGCCTCCTATCGAGGTCTTCCAGCTAAGAAAGCGGTAAAGTACGAGAAAGGAAAAAAATTACCACACGGATAAAGATCCAAAGTTACAGCAGTTAAAGGAGTAAGAAACCCTGAAATCTCTCCAGCTAGACCATCAAAGAAAATCAGTCAATACGAGTAATCAGAATAAACCTCCGCGTGGCATCCCTGCAAAAGTATGTTTGCCCTCACAAAAACTCGACAAAAAGGTTAGACAAACAAGATGAAATCCAGGGAAAACAATGCCATGGCGACACAAGACAGGTTAGAAAAAATAGAACAAAGGGCAAATACTGTCACATTCGCGACTACATCGCCTAGCGAAAGCTTAGCGAAGCTTCGCTGCGTGCTCGCCTAGCGAAGCGGCTAGCGAGCGCCTACGGGTTTTGGATTTCTCGTTGATAACAGTACGATTTTAAGGATTCCAAACCCTATGGCATTCATCTCAGAAACGAAATTATTAGACATTCGAGACACTATTTACATATTCATAAGCAAACATGAACCCGTGGGCAAAACCCGACGTTACCTCATACATTCATAATATTCAAATTCAAGGCATAGAGTAGTAGGAACAAAGGCATACCTGATGAGAGGGATCGATCGAACCGAGCGGCTGAATCTGCGAAGCTCTGTTAGGGTTTGCGTGAGGCGGAGGCAAGAGAGCGTGTGAATCGGAGTGAACTTCTCAGAGCTGCCTGAAGGTTGCTGCAGAGTAATTCCTAGGACTCTTTCTCTCAAGATCTTTCTCTAGTGAAACTTCTGTGAAACTCCAAGTGTCCGGTCCTCTACTGAAACTCTTATATTTATAGCTGATTTTCATGGACTTGTGGGCTTAGAATGAGGCCAACTGAGGCCCAAAGCTTTTCTGTTACTTTCTGAAATGCGCGCCCTTCGCCTAGCGAAGGATCTGCTCGCCTAGCGAGCATGACAGTACTCTTCGCTAGGCGAAGCGTCTGCTCGCCTAGCGAGCATGACAACTCATCAGCAGATTCTTGCTTCTTCAGGCTTGGCAATTTGCACGGTGAATAGGCCCCATTTGGACCTGCTGGTAGTACCTCACGTCTTTTCCTTGTGTTGACTGATGGTCTAAATAGAACCCATAAAGCGTCCTGGATGATGTTCGAGCTTCTTGGAGCTAATTCTGATTGACATGATGCAAAGTGATATGAAATGCTAAATGACCTAAAAAATGAATGCATGAATGAGGAGGACAAATTTTGGGGTGTTACAATAGTGTGTGTGCTTGCTCTCTTGTGATTGCTTATTTGCTGTTTATCTGCTGTTTCACCTTGCTGCCTATGCGAGTTAGCTCTTGTTAGAAACCTCAACCTAGGACTATTGTGGATTACATGATAACTATTAGGCTCGAGTTAGTCTCCCTTTTAGTTTGTCATTTCCCAGTCTCTGGTTAGGATAGAAATTTCTCCCCTGTTAAGGGGAACTACGTTGCCCTGATCCTCATACCAGATGAGGTACGTAGGAAGGAGATCGTACGAGATCTCTCCGGGCACCCTTTTCTTTTGTGTGTGTTTGCTTGACAGCTATTAGGCTCGAGTTCCCGACTCCCTATTAGCCTGTCTGTTTGGTAATCTTTTTTTGTATGTGCTTGGAGTCTGATGTAAGTCCAGCGATTGGCATTCGGTTTCCTTGTTGTTGTTCGTTTGCTTGGAGTCTGATGTAAGTCCAGCGATTGGCAGTCGGTTTCCAGTTGGTGTTTGCTTGTTTGGAGTCTGACGTAAGTCCAGCGATTGGCAGTCGGTTTCCAGTTGGTGTTTGCTTGTTTGGAGTCTGACGTAAGTCCAGCGATTGGCAGTCGGTTTCCTGTGTGTGTTTGTTGGTTCAGAGTCTGATATAAGTCCCGCGATTGGCGTTCGGTTTCCTTGTTCGTTTGTTTGGTCTGGAGTCGGACATAAGACCAGCCATTGGCAGTCCGTTTCCAATTGTGTGTTTGCCCGGACGTCTCGGCGTCTGTGCATGTGTTTTGTTTCGGCGTGTGTTAGCCGAACTACGGTAGCTATGATTCTCATTCCAGATGAGATACGTAGGCATAAGATGCGATATCCTAGCGAGCCCGTTCCCCATTTCCCCGAACTATGTTGACTCTGATGTTTGTGTCTGACAAACTACGTAGGACTAGGATGCGACATCCTGCCGAGTTACCTTCCTCCGTCTTTCACCTGTTCCATTCCAGTGTGTGTGCATTCTTTGAGCAGTTTATTAGCAACCTTATTCTATTCCTTTTTGAGCGTGGATCCCGTCGAGTACGATGGACGTGAGGGGTGCTAATACCTTCCCCTTGCGTAACCGACTCCCGTACCTTGTAATCTCCGGTCGTAAGACCATTTCCTTTCCAGGTTTACTTCGAGCGTTTACTTTCCCTCCTTTGGGATAAATAACGCACAGTGGCGGCTCTGTTTGTTTGTTTTTCCCGCCGGTTGTTTTTCGCGGATGCGACACACACCTTACCCAGAGTGGAAGACACCATCTATCATTCTGAGCCATCTGAGGGCCCAGATGTTTATAAAAAGATGGACGAGATGAAAGACCAATTCCTTGAGCTGCACAAGGAACTGAAGACTCTGAGGGGTAAGGACCTCTTTGGTAAAAGTGCTGCTGAGTTGTGCCTTGTGCCCAACGTTAAAATCCCTATTAAATTCAAAGTACCTGACTTTGAGAAGTATAAGGGAAACACATGCCCGCTCATCCATCTTGTGATGTATGCTCGCAAAATGTCAACACAAACAGACAACGATCAACTTCTTATCCACTACTTCCAGGACAGCCTGTCTGGTGCTGCTCTCCGGTGGTACATGGGTTTGGAAAGTTCGAACATCCGCTCTTTCAACGATCTTGGCGAAGCTTTCGTCAAGCAATATAAATACAACATGGATATGGCTCCTGATAGGGACCAACTGAGGGCAATGTTGCAGAAGGAGAATGAAACCTTCAAAGAGTACGCCTAGAGATGGCGCGAGTTGGCAACTCAGATAGTGCCACCCCTTGAAGAGAAAGAAATGACTAAGATATTTTTGAAGACTTTAAGTTCTTTCTACTATGAGAGGATGATATCCAGTGCTCCCTCAGACTTCACCGAGATGGTGAATATGGGAATGAGACTGGAAGAAGGAGTCCGTGAAGGACGATTGTCTAGGGATGAAGGCTCTTCAGCAAAGAGATATGGGGGCTTTACGAAGAAGAAGGAGGGAGTGATACAGATAGGAGTGCCATCCATACTCTTCTCCAGTTTTATGACCCGGGTTTGAGATGCTTCGTTTTCCCGGATTACCTGTTGGGACCTTTGATGGAGGACTATGCCAGCATCCTGGGTATGCAGATCAGGAACCAGATTCCATTCTATGTCACTCAGGGAGGACCTGATGTTGCTGAGATTTCTCGTGCTCTTTATTTGAGCCCAGAGGTGACCAAAGGGGGTTTGAATGAGAAGGGAAAGTTGCCCGATTTCCATCTGAGTTTCTTGGAGGTTAAAGCCAAGGAGCATGCTGTTGTGGGTAATTGGAGGGCCGTTTGTGCTTTGATTGCTGTGAGCATCTATGGAATCATCATGTTTCCTAACCAGAAGAACTTTGTAGATGTTAATGCCATCCGGGTGTTTGTGCAGGGGAATCCCATTCCTACCCTGGTTGGAGATGTCTATTACTCGGTCCATAATCGGAACGAGAAGAGGCGAGGAGGATTGATCAGATGTTGTGCTCAACTATTGCACAAGTGGTTCATGGGATATCTGCCTTCCAGAGGTGCCTTTGCCTTTCTTGATCCCACGGTGAATTGGGTGACCAGGTTGATGGGTTTGCGAGCCGAGGACATAGCTTGGACTCATAATGGTATGGCTGGACGAAACTTCATTTACAGTTGTGGGAGCTTTCCCAATGTGCCTCTTATAGGAGTTCAGGGTTGCATTAATTACAACCCGACGCTTCTTAGGAGACAAATGGGGTTTGCCATGGAGGTTCCTTCTCTCGAGTGTGAGATTCAGGAGTCTTTCTACTTCCCAATTGAGGGTAATCTGTCACAGTTGAGGCAAGTGTCTGGGGCGTGGCGTAACATTCAGAGGAAGGGCAAGGTTCCTTTTGGTAAGGTCAATAGCAGGTCTTTTCCTCCATTTGATGATTGGCTTAGGAAGAGGATTGAGCTCACACATTTACCATTTCCTGGAGGTGATCCTTGGTGTCCATTGATTGATGGGCCATGTGCTTCTGTCAGCATGGAAGAGTTCCTTGAGATGAAGAAGGCTAGAGATCAGCTGCAAGCAGAGAAGACTGACATGGAGATGAGTGTTGCTAGGAATCAGATGGCTAATCAGGAAATCAAAGGGAGAATAGAAGATCAGGATAAGAGACATGCTATGGAGGTGAAGCGCTTTGAGATAGACACCGCTTATTACCGTAAGATCAGCCAAGCGTTGGAGTCGTCTACAAAGGAGCATGACATTACCAAGGAGAAGTTGGCTAGAGCTTTGAGGGACATTGAGGATGAGAAGAGGAGACAAATCCTTGTGAAGAATCAGAGAGATGTCAGAGCTAACGTCCTCGCCACAGATTGGGAAGCTGAGAAAGAGAAGATTACTGCTGAGAGAGATCTCTACCTTGCTGAGAGGGATCATTACTTCAGACAGATGAAATTTCATCAAAAGGAAATAGGAAGATTGCAGCAGGAGAACACCGAGCTTAGGTTCGCCGTGAAGTTTACCAAGATGGTTGATGATGCAGGGCCCTCTGGGGGACCTCCTTCAGTGTAGACTTTTGTTATCATGTGTTGGATTACCGTCAGGCCTGTTGACGGAATTCACTTGCTTGTATTTTCTTTCTGATTCTGGAGAATTGTATTTGATTTGTATCAGCCTGATGTATGACTCTTGCACATATGGTGCACTTTTGATATACAGTGGTTATTTTCATTCAGTGATTGATCTTCGAGCTTTATTTGCTTTCCTGTGCACACTCACATCACACACATATGGTTGGGTGGTATCTTTGCTAAATCATATATCTCTGCTCTGAATGGAAAAAACTAGACGATTGATGTCAGAATGTTGCTGTCAAATTATTATCTGTCTTGATGAAACCAGGATCGAAAGATAGAGTGTTCCTCATATGGATAGACATTGCATTCATGCATGAATCATAATAACTTGTCTTCTATTTTGCAGGTGTCAGTTTCTAATGTGCTTGATTGTTTCAGGAATCATTGCTCGCGCACGTAGAATCATTCCCTTGCACGCAACACGTCCGCACAGATATCCTACTAGACGCAACACATCCAGGCTGATGGATCTACCCAATGCAGATATTCTCGAGCTGAAGGAGAAAATGAGCGAACTGATTAACGTCATGCAAGGGTTTGCCGTGGGGCAAAAAGCACTTGCTGATAAAGTGGAGAAGCTCGAGCGGGCTTCAGCTGCCAACAGTGGTGTCAATTTAGAGGGTGTCTCCAACCATGGCCTTGGTGGTTCCAGAGATGGAGGAGATCTCAGAAAAAAGACAACTGCTGGTGTGGTGAAAATAATGGGGGTGGTTTCGGTGTTGCCACAGGCGGTGGACCAGGTCCGATGGGTAACAATTTGAAGGACAGTCTGTTTCCTCCTTTCTTCGGGGCTGAGGAGGATAGAGAAGAAGACCAGTTCTCCGTGCTTAATAAGCAGCTCGGTCAATATGGTGTCCAACCACCAAACAAAGAGATTCAGGTGCTAGCGGAGAAAATCAGTGCTCTTGAAAGCTATGCTACTCCGGGGGTTGTTAATATGTCGAATATGGGGCTTGTTGAAGGGATTGTGATCCCGCAAAAGTTTAAAGCGCTTGCGTTTGACAAATACAATGGGAGTTCTTTCCCGGAAACTCATCTCCAGGCTTTCGTCCGAAAGATTTCTGCTTATACAATGGACCAGAAGCTGTGGATGTATTTCTTCCAGGACAGTCTGTCTGGGGGGTCTTTGGAATGCTACACTAAGTTGAAATCTTCTGACATTAAAGGTTGGAAGGATCTTGGCGATGCATTCTTTAAACAATATCAATTTAATGCTGACAGGGCTCCTAGCCGTACCCAATTGCAGGGCATGTCTCAGAAGCCAAATGAGGGGTTTAAAGAATACGCACAGAGGTGGAGGGAGCTGGCTGCCCGAGTCCAACCTCCGTTGGTAGACCGAGAAATGTCAGATCTGTTTATGGGTACCCTCCAGGGGACGTTTGCAGAGAGGATGGTTGGATGCCCGGTTACTAACTTTGCTGATATTGTGGTGGCCGGAGAAAGAATCGAAAGTTGGTTAAAGATGGGGAAAATCCAGGGTAGTGCTTCGTCATCTGGATCGAAGAAGCCCTTTGGGAATGGTCAGAGGAAGAAGGAGGGTGACACCAGCGCTGTGTATGCTCAGAGGGGATATAGTAGGGATCGTTACTACCAGCACACTACTGCGGTAACCATTCCTGCTGATAATCAACAACAGCAACAACAACAACCGTAACAACAACGACAACCATTTCAACAGAGACCGTAGAGGGTCGGGTATCAAGTGAGAGGGCGAATGACTGATCGTCAATTTGATAGGCCACCTGTGACCTACTCATTCTTGTTGAAAAAGTTGAAAGACTTGGGGTTAGTTCAGCTGAGAACTTTAGCTCCAGTGAGATCCGATCAGAGGCCTCCCAGCTATGATGAGAACGCCAAGTGCGAATTCCACTCAGGTGCTCCTGGACACAATGTAGAAAATTGTAAAGCTTTTTTTTAAGCATGTGGTCCAGGACTTGATGGATTCTAAAGCTATCAACTTTGCACCGTCTCCAAATGTGAACGCTAATCCCATGCCCGCGCATGGTAAAATGGGGGTGAACGCAATTTCTGAAGATGGTAGAACCGTTGGGCTGATGAATGTGGATCAGTTGAAGACTCCATTGGCTGAGGTCAAGAGACAACTGTTAAAGAATGGGGTCTTCCCGGGCTGTGATGATTGTTGTGCTGCGTGCACCGTGGTTCCCAGGGTGTATATTATTGAGGGAGGCTGTCCAGAGGCTGATGGATGAGGGAAGCCTCATATTTGAGAAGATTGATTTGGTGAAGGAAGATGTCTCCACCATAACCATTTACTTCGACCCGGTTGATTTGTCAACACTGGCAGATGCGGCTCTAGTTACTATCACGGTACCTGGGCCAATTCCTTATGACAATGATGACGCCGTGCCGTGGCATTATGGTGGGGAAGTTGTTGGTGTAAAGCCCTAGAGGCCAATACTTTTGGTACTTGTATCGAATTATTTATTAATAATAAAAGGCTTTTTCTTTATTACGTTTGTTTAATAAAGTCCCTAGAATAGTTAGTCTGTTTAATGTATCAAGTATGACTTAATCATGAGATCACATTAAACATAAGGACACTATTCTTAAAGTATCCGTAGTCGAGCTTTAGTGTGAAGTGGGATAACATTAAAGCATTAAGACTATTATGTTTGTAGACTGATGATCACATCTCATGGATCATGGATATAGAGTTATCAAGTCTTAAACATAGGTATGAATATTATGAGTGATATTTATACCGGATTGACCCGCTATGAGAATACTATATATAAAGTTATGAAAAGTGTCATAAGTTATTCTCATAGTGATAATAGTGTATACCACTCTTCGACCTGAAACCACTATGGATCCTAGATGTGGAGTCGAGTGCTTTATTGCTGATCAAACGTTGTCCGTAACTGGATAACCATAAAGACAGTTGATGGGTACCCCACGAAGCATGCTGAGGGACATGAGTGACCTAGATGGAATTTGCCCATCCTGCATAACAGGATAAATGTCTATGGGCCCAATATTGAACTGGACAAGGGTGACACGGTCTATACCTTGTGTTCAATATAGACATAAGGGCAAAAGGGTAATTATACACATAATTATTATCACAGAAGGAATTGTCAGATCACATGACATTTTCGTGTCTTGGGTAGCAGTGATGTGTTGCTAGATACCGCTCACTGTTTATTATGTTAAATATGTGATTTAATATAATTGCCAACGCCGCGAAAACCTACAGGGTCACACACAAAGGACGGATTGATGAGAGATCGAGTAACTAAGGAATACCGTAAGGTACGGTGCCCTTAAGTGAATTATAGAACATCGTAAGGTACGGTGTACTTGAGTAGAATACGAAATATGGTAAGGTACCATGGACTTAAGTGATTTTGGGCATATTATAAGATATGGGCCAAAATACACTTAAGTGGGCTTTTAGCTTGAAGTCCACACAAGTGGTTCTATAAATAGAACCCTTGTGCAGAAGCATTCGTTACGGTTGCATTATTTTCGTTTTTCTCTCACTCTCTCTCTCTCACTCAAAGCCTTCATTCGTACCAGCTAGCAATGAGATTGAAGGAATCCGTTCGTGTGGACTGAGTAGAGACGTTGTCATCGTTCAATGTTCGTGATCGCTCCGTGGATCTGCATCAAGGGTTTTGATCGTCACAAGAGATTTGCACCAAAGGTTTCGATCATCACAAGAGGTAAATATTCTATCACTGATCATGACCATTCGTAAGGATCTCTAAAGGAGAAATTTTAATTTCTGCTGTGTTTTGGACCGCAATTCTTCTTCAGAAGTATACTGTAATGGGGAGAAATTAGATGATCAAGCTGCAGGTGAAACCACCGTTTCAAAGGTGCATAATGCCAGACCCAGTGGTTTCACTCGCAGTGGAAGGTTGTTTGCCCCTGACGCTTTGAGGAATGGGGAGGGAGAGAGAGAAAAGAAAGATAAGGCCGAGGCTTTAGCCAGGGCAAGAGGGAAGCAGGTGGTAAATGAGGGTACTCCTGTGGTGACACCGGCGCCCGTGGGGTCGGAGAAAGAACTTGATGATGAAGCTGAAGAAATTTTGAGGATCATCAAGAAGTCAGAGTACAAGCTTGTTGACCACTTGCAACAGACTCCATCCAAGATCTCAATCTTGTCCTTATTGCTAAGCTCCGAGGGGCATAGGGAGGCTTTGCTGAAAATATTAAAGAGAGCCTATATTCCTCAGGAGATCACGATCAATCAGTTGGAGACGGTGGTGTCAAACGTCAATGCCAGCCATGGGTTGGGTTTCACTGATCTTGATCTAACTGTGGATGGGCGAAATCATAATAGGGCATTACACATTGCCATGGAGTGTAAAGGAGCCGTGCTCTCGCACGTGTTGGTTGATACCGACTCATCTTTAAATGTGTTGCCAAAGAAAGCCCTGGCAAAGCTGGATTGTGAAGGGTTAATCTTGAGGCCCAAAGACCTGGTTGTTAGACGGTGTGGCTAGTGATCGAGAGGGGGGGGGGTGAATAGATCACCTCTATGTAAATAAACGGATTTAAAATTTTATCAGAGTTGTTGAAACTTAGCGGAAAATTTCAGTCCCGAATCGACTTCCGTCTATTCTGAACCGCTACTAGAAAGCCGAACACGCGAATTAATTGTTGGATTTGAATTAGAATGACAGAAATTATTAACACTAGAATCTTATCAAGTTGAATGCGCTTATCACTAAATCCTAATTCCAATGAATAAAACTCAGTTGAACGTTTTGTCAAACGATTGGTGTGTATGTGGTCGATGATGAACAATGGTGGACTTTAGTTAAAGAAGTTTTCTTGCCACTATTGTATCATGAAAAATTCAGCCACAACACACTAACTGAAATTACAAAACAGTTGTAAACGTAAAGAGAGATAAGGAAAGAATACGATAGGCAGAGATTTGGTAAGGAAGTTCCCCACGTCGTCCTCGCGTGTGGGTACGTCTCCCTCTCAATTTCAAATGAAATTGAGAACTGTAATTATCAATAATGCCAAATTCGTTGATACAAGGTTTTAATACACAGACAAAATTCTAAATCCCAAGAACTTCTTCTTGTATGAAACCTCCACTTGATCTGAGCTCGATCAAGATTTCCTGCAAGAAATTGCAAATAATTCACCGGTTCCACGACCTGTTTGTGAAATCCACCGATTTCCAAACGCAACGCTGCGGCTGAATCTCTTCTGCAAACGTGACTAACAAACCCGCAAGAACACTCCAGTTCTTAAAGGACAAACCAGTTGGTTTTTCTTCGAAACCCCCTTCAATCTTCAACTCAGCTAGATCCTCGATCGTACCACTGAACGTTATCTCGTTGATCCTTTAATCCAAAGAACAAGAATGATTATGTGTTGATGTTCTTGAAGAAAAGTGATTGAGAAGATGAAGAAGATGAAGTCTCTTTCAGGTTTCTATTGGCTCAAAACAATTGCTGCTACACACTCCTTTGATTGGTTATTCAACTGTTTTTCCCTCTCTGAATTCGTTCCTTGCACTGCTGTCACAATACTTCTTATATATGAAAAACATAAGCTGTTAGTAAATAAAACAGACTTATGTATTGATACATGAGGTTATGCATCGATACATACTGTAAGGTTGTTGAATTTTAGAGAATTTATGTAAGCATGGATCGATACAAAGCTCGTATGTATCGATACATAGAGCATTTGTAACTAACATGGATTGATGCAAGGATCGTATGGATCGATCCATAGAGCATTTTGCCTATCCATGTATCGATACATGACTCGTATGGATCGATCCATGCTGATGCAAAAGAGTTTTGTGGTTTACAACATATTTTATGGATCGATGCATAAGATTATGTATTGATACATACTGACACAAAATAGTTTTTATGAGTTCTTTTAAGAGATGTATCAATGTGGATCTTTATGTATAGGCATGAAACAATAGTATGGGATAAAAACACAAAAGAATCATGTAAAATAATGCAAACCAATAATTGGATGATGATCACACAATTTGCTATCATTCAAAACTTATTCAAAGTGAAGAATTTGCTCACAAACTCCCCCTTTTTGATGATGGCAAATTTTTGGCAAGATGTGTGATACTCCCCCTGAGTTTGTGCATATCTGTCAACATATCTGCATTTCTCCCCCTTTGTCAACATAAAAAAGAAGAGGAAACAGGTTTATCAAGGCAACATGTTGTAGCAGGACATGGCAAAAAAATGATAAAGAAGCTAACAATCACAAAGAAAGAAGCTTAAAAGTAAAGAATCACTCACAAAGAATGACGAATAAGGGAAAAAACATCAGAGGTAAACAAAAAGTGATAAGCATTTAAGTAGTAGAGGTGTTTTAAAGTTTACATAAGACAAGACAGAAAATGTATAACTAATCTGAAAGAAAAACTTAAGCAATATGCAATGAGATGCTGTGAGATGAAATGGTGATGGTTTAAGGTGTATTATGGCCGTCACAGGACTCCTTGTCATCTCTAGCAAGATCTCTGAAGCTTGGCGGAGGTGGAGGAGGAGGCATTTCATCTGGATTTTGACCCATGAATGTGTAGTGCCGGAACCGGTTTTGGACTTCAACACTTCTGAATCTGTCCATAATACCAGGATTGGCACGGCAGTCGTCCATAAAACCGGACATCTCATTGTAAAAGACTTGGTGCAACTTAACCAAGTCCGTGTGCCAAGAGTGTTGGTTATGGTACATCCTTGTCTGATCTTCATGCCACTCACGATGCTCGTTATGCCACTCACTTTGTTGGAGATGCCAAGACCGTGCCTCTTCATGACGTTCTTTGTTGGCAAGCTCCATTTGTTGAAGCATTTGAGTGAGGCCCGCAGTAGGTGTTGAGGATGAAGTACCGCCGGAGAACGGAGGAGCTGTTGGTTCAGGTACATAGTTCGTTGGAGACCATCTCCGTGGCACCCAATCACCCCAACCAGCATCGACATCAGCTGTAGGCACATCTACTTCGTGCACATCAGGCATATCTTCATCAGGTTGATCTTCAGTGACATGAATGCGTTCAGAAGGCACATCAAAATTGTAGATTCTTGTTTTGGATTTCCTTTCGAAGAGATAAAAACATTGACGGTCTTTGTCCCACCGATATCCCATATGAGCTATAGTGGAAGAGTCGAACTCTTGAGTAGCAGATGGAGATATGAGGGGAACTAAAGGTAGTGCAACATTCCAAAACTTAAGAATTTTCATGATTTGAGACGCGTAACCAAGAGCAACATTCTTGGCACTGTTACGCACAAAAAAGAGGCGCTTCACAAAGTAATTTGCCCAATTCAATTGAACCTTATTTTGAAGAATATACAGGAGATGAATGCTTGCCCTGTCTAACCTTGAGTGTCCACTGGTTGCCGGACGCAGAATGTGCGAGATAATCCAATGGAGTATACGAGGAATCTTCTTTATCATACCAGATGTAACATGTTCATCTTCACCCAGCGGTCTGTCCAGTTTCAAGATAGATGGGGTAAACTCTCTCAGATTAAAATCAGTATCAAAATGCAGGTCATGCCAGGACTTGAAATTTAGCGACGACACCGGAATTTGGAACACTTTTTCCCAATCAGCAGCTTCAAAAGTATATGTTCTGACACCGATGGAACACTTAAACATGTAGCCTCTACCAGATTGTAAGCCAGCATAAAATGCACGAATAAAGTCCTCATGGTAATCATCCTTTGTAGACAAAAATGACCCAAGTCTTTGTGCATGTAGGAGTTCAACCACATCATTGAGATGCAGATGAATAGCATCATTTTTATCAAAGACATGAGGTTTCATAACTAACCTTGATTTGAAAGAATCCTCAAACTCCG
Organism: Lathyrus oleraceus; assembly: GCF_024323335.1. Taxonomy (NCBI): domain Eukaryota; kingdom Viridiplantae; phylum Streptophyta; class Magnoliopsida; order Fabales; family Fabaceae; genus Lathyrus; species Lathyrus oleraceus. The sequence goes on from NC_066581.1 coordinate 178,352,600, forward strand.
TAGCAATTGCGGGATGAAGTAAGTCTAAGGCATTGGGAGGAAAGTCTGGTGGCTGCTGAGACGTACCAACCGGTTCCTTTCCTTTTCCTTTTCCCTTTGCTCTAGCAGGAATGGTTCTTGGAGGCATGATGATGAAAGGTTGGAGGAAGGTAGAATGAGTTTTGGGTTTTAGAGGGAGTGATGATGAAGAAAATTAGGGTTAGCCGCTGGTTTTGGGAGGTATGGGGACTGCTGAGATGAAGTTTTGATACAGGATGTGATAAGAGTGGCTGATGTGTCGATTCATGAGAGAGAAAAAATTGCATTTAATCCAAATAGCAGTCAGTATGTATCGATGCATATGGCCATGGATCGATCCATATCATGCATTTTTGTTTTTAAAGGGTCTATGTATCGATACAAACGACGGATGGATCGATACATCCTGAACCAGTTTTGACAAATTTGAAATGCAGAAGATATGAATCGATGCATACTGATGCCAAAACAGATTTTAATGAATTTTTATGCAGTATGGATATGCATTATGAAGTATGTCAAGATAAATATGCCCAAGTATGATTCACAAATCAGATTTTTAATGTTCAAACAATATAAGCAAAGACATTCACAAAAAAAAACTTTTGTTCTAACATACACAATCATATAATTCTAAATGAGATATAGAAAGGAATGATATTACCTCTGTTGGTGTAACCTTGTGAGGAATAAGTGTAATCTAAAACAACTCTCATCAACCAAGGTGAGGCATAATATAGATAGGAACAAACATGCTTAAGATAGCAATGGAGAGAGATCTAAGATCCCTAATTCACGACGAATGTTGAAGAACGGTTCCGTTGCCAAAGGTTTAGTGAAAATATCAGCAAGCTGATTCTTAGAATCAACATGCTCAAATGCAACGTCTTCTTTTTCAACATGGTCGCGAAGAAAGTGATGTCTAATCTCTATGTGTTTAGTGCGTGAGTGTAAAACAGGATTTTTAGTAAGGTTGCTGGCACTAGTGTTGTCATATTTTATTGGAATATGTTTGAGTTGAATGTTAAAGTCTTGTAGTTGCTGCTTTAGCCACAAAATCTGAGCGCAACAACTACCTGCTGCAACGTACTCAGCCTCTGCAGTTGACAAAGCCACAGATACCTGCTTTTTGCTATGCCAACTTACCAAGGAGTTTGAAAACAAGTGACATGTGCCACTCGTGATTTTCCTATCTGATTTGCAGCCAGCAAAATCAGAATCGGAGTAACCTACTAAACTACAATCACTTCCTTTGGAATACCAAAGCCCATATTTAGATGTTCCATGAAGATATCTAAATATACGCTTAACAGCTTTTAGGTGTGATTCCTTAGGATTTGATTGATATCGTGCACACATACACACACTAAACATGATATCAGGTCTAGAGGCAGAAAGATACAGAAGAGATCCAATCATACCTCTGAACTTTTTGACATCTACACTCTTACCATGCTCATCTTTATCTAGATTTCCATTGGTAGGCATAGGGGTGTCAATTGATTTTGAGTCATTCATTCCAAAGCGCTTGAGTAGTTCTCTGCAGTACTTTGTTTGACATACTGCTGTACCCTCATCAAGTTGTTTTATCTGAAGTCCCAGGAAGTAATTCAGCTCCCCCATTAGACTCATCTCAAATTCACTCTGCATAACCTTAGAAAATTCTTCGACCAAGTGTATGTTAGTTGAACCAAAAATTATATCGTCTACATAAACTTGAACTAAAAGGATGTGCTTTCCCTTGTGTTTAATAAAGAGAGTATTATCCACTTTACCTCTTGAGTATCCATGACCAATTAGAAATTTGCTAAGCCTTTCATACCAAACCCGAGAGGCTTGTTTAAGACCATACAAGGCTCGTTTTAATTTGTAAACATAATCTGGATTTTCAGCATTCTCAAAACCAGGAGGTTGTGAGACATATACTTCTTCATTTATGACACCATTTAGAAAAGCACTCTTTACGTCCATTTGGTAAAGCTTAAAATTGTTAGAACACGCATAGGCAAGCAAGAGACGTATAGCTTCAAGGCGAGCAACTGGAGCATAAGTTTCCTCATAGTCTATACCCTCCTCTTGGTTATACCCTTGTGCTACTAAACGTGCCTTGTTCCTAGTTATCACTCTGTTTTCATCAAGCTTATTTCTAAAAACCCATTTAGTACCTATGATATGATGATCTCGCGGACGAGGGACAAGTTTCTAAACGTCATTTCTTTTAAATTGATTAAGCTCTTCTTGCATGGCCATTAGCCAAAATTCATCAATCAAGGCCTCTTTGGCATTTTTAGGTTCTACTTGTGAAACAAACGCGAAGTGAGAACAAAAATTACTTATCTTAGAACGAGTCAATACTCCCTTTGAAATATCTCCCAAGATGTTGTCGATAGGATGGTCTTTTGAAGATTTCCAAGCTGGTGGAAGGTCATTCACTTCAGCTGTCCTTTCTTCCTCATCTTCTTTATGACTAGTATCTTCCTCCTTCTCATGGGCAGCTGTTCTGGACTGATCAGTTTCCGTAACAACTTCCTTGAGTATGTCTTCTGTAGATACACCTGCGTCATCAAAAGAAATACCTTTTCCGACACTTTTCGGATAAGACTCATCAAAAGAAACATGGACAGATTCTTCAACAGTAAGTAAACGCTTATTGTACACTCTATATGCTTTACTTGATTGTGCGTATCCAAGAAAGATACCTTCGTCCGCTTTTGCATCAAACTTCCCAATGTTTTCCTTACCGTTATTCAAAACAAAACACTTACAACCGAATACGTGAAGATGTGACAAGTTTGGCTTTCTTCCTTTTAAAAGCTCATAAGGGGTTTTATTTAAAATAGGACGGATTAAGATCCTGTTTAAAACATAACAAGCTGTGCTAACTGCATCAGCCCAAAAGTATTTTGGTAATCCACCCTTATTTAGCATTGTTCTTGCCAACTCCTCTAAAACACGATTTTTACGCTCCACAACGCCATTTTGTTGTGGAGTTCGAGGAGTTGAAAAGTTATGCTCAATACCATACTTGTCACAGTACTTATCAAAGTGATAGTTTTGAAATTCACCACCATGATCGCTACGGATTGTAACTATTTTGGAATTCATTTTGTTTTGGGACAGATTTGCAAAATTCTTAAAAGCAGAAAAAGTTTCATCTTTGCTATGAAGGAATATAGTCCAAGTAAATCTAGAATAGTCGTCAACAATTACAAAACCATAATAATTTCCACCTAAGCTCTTTGTCCTAGAAGGTCCAAAGAGATCCATGTGGAGAAGCTCAAGGGGTCGTGAAGTTGAAATTACATTTTTAGATTTAAAAGAGACCCTTGTTTGCTTTCCCATTTGGCACGCGTCACATAGGTGGTCTTTTGAAAATTTTATTTTTGGTAGACCGACTACTAGATCCTTAGATACAACCTTATTAAGCAAATCGAAATTAACATGCGCTAAACGTCTATGCCAAAGCCAAGAATCATCATTCAAGGTGACTAGACATTTAGTACTTGTTAAAGATACATAAAAAAGATCAAGCATATAGATATTGTTTACTCTTACTCCCTTAAACACAACGTTCTGTTCAGCATGTTCAATTATGCAGCAAGTTTTTGTGAAAGAAACTTTATACCCCTTGTCACACAATTGACTTATGCTTAACAAATTGTGTTTAAGCCCCTCTACTAGATGGACATTAGAAATAGAAGTGGTAGAGGGATTACCTACACTACCTTTGCCGAGTATAGCTCCTTTGTTATTGTCTCCATAAGTAAGATATCCCTTCTTCTTTGCTTTGAAGTCTATGAAAAGCGATATGTCACCGGTCATGTGCCTTGAGCAGCCGCTGTCAAGAAACCATCTTCTATCTACGGAAGCAAGGCACTCATCCTACAATATCAAAAGAGAGAAGTTGGTACCCAATTTTCATTGGGTCCAAGTGGGTAAGTGCTAACATGGTTGCCTTTTGGCTTCCATTGATAAATACCTTTAGGAACAAGAAATCTCCTAAACTTGCATTTCTCAATGGTATGGCCAGCACGACAACAATAATGACATAAACCATGATGATGCGTTTGTTTATTCTTGTTCATTAAATCCTTTGGAATAAAAGAGTATTTTGCATATGGAGGATTTAATGACTTCTTAAACAACCTAGAATCAACGGCATAAGTAACCTTAGGTTGTAAAGCTTTTTCTAATTTGACTTTGAGAGTGTTTACCTCTTTTTGCCAAATATGACAAGCGTCACAATACCTAACTTTACTACATCCATCAATGTCAATGTATTTTGAATTTTCTGCAATACTAGCTTTTAACGATTCTAAAGCGTTTTCAGCTTTGTATACTTTACCTTCCAGAAATGAAAAAATTTGTTTATCGGAAGATAATCTTTTAAAGGCGTTTACAACTTCGTTATGCAGTTTTTCAAAAGCTATTTTTAGTTCAGAAAAAGTCATAGAAGAGAAATTATTATAATAGGCTTGTTTTACCTTTTTATCATTGATTTTCTTCTTGTGGTAGGGCAAATTTTTGGTGTGAGCCATAAGGCACAGATTTGCTGTTTCATCACTATCACTTGAGCTTTGTGTGCTTAATGAGTCACTGTCACTTTCCCATGCAATGTAAGCTCTTCTTTGTTTGCTGTACCCTTTTGGTGAAGCTTTTCTTTGATCCTTATACTTCATAGGACAGTCTGTTTTATAATGTCCAGATTTACCACAATTAAAACAAGATCCTCTTCCTCTATTCTTCTTATTCTCTTCCTGTTTTGAATCTGTAGATTGTCTTCGAAACTTCATGAGATTTTTGTCGGAATGCTTGACTCCGTTCTTTCGAATGAATCTATTATATCTCCTTACAAACAGTCCCATTTCCTCATCATCCGAATCTTTGTCACTACTCGAATCATTGTTACTTTGCTCTTTTCGTGAGGACTTGAAGCTAGAGGCCACAAGAGCTATTGGCTTCTTCTCTTCCTCTTTGTCTCTTTTCTTCTCCTTTTCCTTCTTACTTTTGTTCTCAAACTTTCCAAGACTTTCTAATGCTTGCTGATGTTCTTCCAGCTTTCCAAACAGAGTTGTAATCGTGAGTCTTGTTAGATCGTTGGCTTCCTTAATAGCTGTTACTTTAGGTTTCCATTCCCTGCTAAGACACCTTAGAATTTTATTAGTAGCAATTTCATTGGAAATAGGTTTTCCAAGAGCATTCAACCTATTAGTGAGATGAGTGAATCTCTTTTGCATGTCGGAGATAGATTCTCCTTGTTTCATGCGAAAGAGCTCAAACTCTTGATTAAGAGTGTTAATACGGGACTGTTTTACTTCAGTCGTACCCTCATGGGCAACTTCTAAAGCATCCCACATTTCTTTAGCTGTCGTGCAATGGGATACTCGATAATACTCATCAACACTAAGTGCTGAAATTAGCATATTTCGAGCTCTCCAATCGCACGACCACTTTTTCTCATCTTTCTCATTCCAATCAGCTTCTGGTTTAGGAACTATGGCGCCAGCCGCATTTGTCATAGTAATTTGAAAAGGACCATTTTCAATGGCAGCCCATACTAGCCTATCAACAAAATTTATATGAACTCGCATGCAGTCTTTCCAGTAGCCGTAGTTTTCACCGTTGAAAATAGGCGCTCTATTATACGCCCCCTTTGGTTCAGAATCCATACTGTTACAGGCAGCCACAGAGCACCAGCGAACCGGCGCTCTGATACCACTTGTTAGACGGTGTGGCTAGTGATCGAGAGGGGGGGGGGTGAATAGATCACCTCTTTGTAAATAAACGGATTTAAAATTTTATCAGAGTTGTTGAAACTTAGCGGAAAATTTCAGTCCCGAATCGACTTCCGTCTATTCTGAACCGCTACTAGAAAGCCGAACACGCGAATTAATTGCTGGATTTGAATTAGAATGACAGAAATTATTAACACTAGAATCTTATCAAGTTGAATGCGCTTATCACTAAATCCTAATTCCAATGAATAAAACTCAGCTGAACGTTTTGTCAAACGATTGGTGTGTATGTGGTCGATGATGAACAATGGTGGACTTTAGTTAAAGAAGTTTTCTTGCCACTATTGTATCATGAAAAATTCAGCCACAACACACTAACTGAAATTACAAAACAGTTGTAAACGTAAAGAGAGATAAGGAAAGAATACGATAGGCAGAGATTTGGTAAGGAAGTTCCCCACGTTGTCCTCGCGTGTGGGTACGTCTCCCTCTCAATTTCAAATGAAATTGAGAACTGTAATTATCAATAATGCCGAATTCGTTGATACAAGGTTTTAATACACAGACAGAATTCTAAATCCCAAGAACTTCTTCTTGTATGAAACCTCCACTTGATCTGAGCTCGATCAAGATTTCCTGCAAGAAATTGCAAACAATTCACCGGTTCCACGACCTGTTTGCGAAATCCACCGATTTCCAAACGCAACGCTGCGGCTGAATCTGTTCTGCAAACGTGACTAACAAACCCGCAAGAACACTCCAGTTCTTGAAGGACAAACCAGTTGGTTTTTCTTCGAAACCCCCTTCAATCTTCAACTCAGCTAGATCCTCGATCGTACCACTGAACGTTATCTCGTTGATCCTTTAATCCAAAGAACAAGAATGATTATGTGTTGATGTTCTTGAAGAAAAGTGATTGAGAAGATGAAGAAGATGAAGTCTCTTTCAGGTTTCTATTGGCTCAAAACAATTGCTGCTACACACTCCTTTGATTGGTGATTCAACTGTTTTTCCCTCTCTGAATTCGTTCCTTGCACTGCTGTCACAATACTTCTTATATATGAAAAACATAAGCTGTTAGTAAATAAAATAGACTTATGTATTGATACATGAAGTTATGCATCGATACATACTGTAAGGTTGTTGAATTTTAGAGAATTTATGTAAGCATGGATCGATACAAAGCTCGTATGTATCGATACATAGAGCATTTGTAACTAACATGGATCGATGCAAGGATCGTATGGATCGATCCATAGAGCATTTTGCCTATCCATGTATCGATACATGACTCGTATGGATCGATCCATGCTGAAGCAAAAGAGTTTTGTGGTTTACAACATATTTTATGGATCGATGCATAAGATTATGTATTGATACATACTGACACAAAATAGTTTTTATGAGTTCTTTTAAGAGATGTATCAATGTGGATCTTTATGTATAGGCATGAAACAATAGTATGGGATAAAAACACAAACGAATCATGTAAAATAATGCACAACCAATAATTGGATGATGATCACACAATTTGCTATCATTCAAAACTTATTCAAAGTGAAGAATTTGCTCACACTGGTTGTGAGAGCCTTTGATGGTTCGAAGCGGGCTGTGTTTGGGGAAGTGGAGCTCCCCGTGAAGATTGGGCCCGAGGTGTTTAAGTCCGTTTTCTATGTCATGGATATTCAGCCGACATACAGTTGCTTGTTGGGTAGGCCGTGGATACATGCTGTTGGGGCAGTGACTTCGACTTTGCACCAGAAGCTGAAATACATATGGGACGGGCAGGTCGTCACAGTCTGTGGAGAAGAAGACATTTTCGTCAGCCACCTATCATCGTTTAAATACGTGGAAATGGACGGTGAAATTGTTGAAACACCAAGTCAAGCATTCGAAACCGTCAAGGTGGAGAATGCTCTTTTTGCCAAAGAAGAGGAGAAGCCGTCCATTTCTTCGTATAAACAGGCTGTTGAGGTGGTGAAGAGTGGAGAAGCTCCAGGTTGGGGGAAGATGATGGACATTGCCGCCAAGAAAGACAGATTAGGGGTTGGTTATCAGCCGGGCCGAGGCTCATCTGGACAGGGCAAAGGACGTCGTCAACCGTTCACGTTCACCAGTGCTGGAATGCTGGATCCAGATCACATCTGTATGGTGGGTGAAGAAGTTGACAGTGACTGTGAGCTTGATCAATGGATAAAGCCGTGCGTACCAGGGATGGAGATCCAGAACTGGAAGGCTGAAAAGATCATCACTGTCACTCTACGTGAAGAGTAATATTTCCTGTTTTTTCAATTTTGTCTGCATGAAAGCCATACGTTTTGCCCGAAACGTAATGGTTCATTGTAAGGGCCACCTCATGTTTCATTTTGCAATATTTTCATCATAAATAAAAGGATGTTTTCTAATTAAAAGCGGTGTTCCCTGTTTTTCATTTATTTTTGCAGTTTAAAAACAAAATTAAAAATGGCAATGTTTATTTTCATTTTCCTTTTCGTTTGCTTCGCTCCGGTTCTAAAGCAATGCATGAATCAACATTCATGCAGATGCGATCATTCGCCGGATCTCATTGATAACAATCCTGTTACACCCTCATATGACTTCGACAATCCGATCTATCATGCCGAAGAAGAAGGCGAAGAAGATTGTGAGCTGCCGGAGGAATTAGCCAGGTTGTTGAAACAAGAGGATAAGGTGATTCAGCCGCACGAAGAGCCGATTGAGATTGTGAATTTGGGTACCAACGAGGTCAGGAAAGAAGTGAAAGTTGGGGCTGCTTTGGAGGTGAATGTCAAGAGCAGAATGGTAGCCTTGTTGAAAGAGTATGTTGATATCTTCGCCTGGTCTTATCAGGATATGCCAGGGTTGGATACTGATATCGTGGTGCACAAGCTACCGTTGAGAGCAGATTGTCCTCTAGTGAAGCAGAAGTTGTGCAGAACTCGACCTGAAATGGCCATGAAAATTAAAGAAGAGGTTCAGAAGCAGTTGGATGCTGGCTTCCTCGCTGTCACTAATTATCCGCCTTGGGTCGCAAATATTGTGCCGATGCCGAAGAAAGATGGAAAGGTGAGGATGTGTGTGGACTACCGGGATTTGAACAGAGCTAGCCTGAATGATGATTTCCCATTACCTCACATTGATGTGTTGGTAGATAATATAGCTCAGTTCTCGGTGTTTTCCTTCATGGATGGCTTTTCTGGCTATAATCAAATCAAAATGTCGCCAGATGATATGGAGAAAACAACGTTCATCACACCGTGGGGCACTTTTTGCTATAAGGTGATGCCATTTGGTCTCAAGAACGCCGATGCTACTTATCAGAGGGCTATGGTGACTTTGTTTCATGATATGATTCATCATGAAATTGAATGCTATGTTGATGACATGATAGCAAAGTCCCAAAAAGAAGAGGGGCATTTGGTGGACCTGGCCAAGTTGTTTGACCGGCTGAGATAGTTCAGACTAAGGTTGAATCCGAATAAGTGCACTTTCGGAGTGCGGTCCGGTAAATTGCTGGGGTTTATTGTAAGCGAAAGAGGAATCGAGGTTGATCCTGCTAAAGTGAAAGCAATACAAGAAATGCTTGAACCGAGAACAGAGAAGGAGGTTCGTGGTTTCTTAGGTAGATTGAACTACATTTCACGGTTCATATCTCATCTAACAGCCACGTGTGAACCGATATTCAAGTTGTTAAGAAAAGATCAAACGGTCAGGTGGAATAATGATTGCCAAGCGGCATTTGAAAAGATAAAAGAGTATTTGCAGGAGCCTCCGGTTCTGATGCCTCCTGTGGAGGGGAGACCGTTAATTCTGTACTTGACGGTCCTTGAGGGGTCTATGGGGTGTGTACTGGGGCAGCATGACGAGTCTATTCGAAAAGAGCATGCCATATACTACCTTAGCAAAAAGTTTACCGACTGTGAAACAAGATATTCATTGCTCGAGAAAACTTGTTGTGCTTTGGTCTGGGCTGCTCGCCGACTGAGGCAGTATATGCTGGTTCATACCACTTTATTGATTTCCAAGATGGATCCAATCAAGTATATTTTTGAGAAGCCAACATTGATCGGACGGGTTGCGAGGTGGCAAATGATTTTGACTGAATATGATATTCAGTATACCTCTCAGAAAGTGATCAAGGGGAGTGTATTGTCTGATTACCTCGCCCAGCAACCCATTGAGGATTATCAACCGATGAAGTTTGAGTTCCCTGATGAGGACATCATGTTTCTCAAATCGAAAGATTGCGAGGAAGCAATCCCGGAGGAGGGGCCTGACCCTGAATCAGAATGGATTCTGATGTTTGATGGGGCCGTTAACGTGAATGGTAGCGGTGTTGGTGCTGTTTTGGTTACGCCAAAAGGATCCCACATTCCTTTTGCTGCCTGGCTAACATTTGAATGCACCAACAACGTGGCTGAATATGAAGCTTGTATCTTGGGGATTGAAGGGGCGATTGATTTGAGGACCAAGAACCTTGTTATATATGGAGATTCAACTTTAGTTATGAATCAGGTTAACGGAAAATGGTATACGCATCAATCTCATTTAATTCCATATCAGGATTATATGAGGAGGTTGTTGACGTTTTTCACCAAGGTGATATTGCATCATGTGCCTAGAGAAGAGAATCCTTTGGCAGATGCTTTGGCTACTTTGGCTGCCTTGATTAAGGTACAGTGGTGGAATTAGTTCCCCAGTGTTGAGGTGGGACGTCTGGATAGACCGACTTATGTCTTTGCTGTTGAGGCAGCGCCTGATGATGAGAAGTCGTGGTATTACGATATCAAGCGCTATCTAGAGACCCAAGAATATCCCGAGGGAGCATCCAAGAAGGACCGAAAGACTCTGAGGAGGTTGTCCATGGTGTTCTATCTGAATAAGGATGGGGTTCTGTACAAGAGAAATTTTGATTGGGTTTTGCTCAGATGTGTTGACGATAAAGAAGCAAGCCAATTAATGAAATTGGTTCATGAGGGGTCGTTTGGTACCCATGCCAGTGGGAATGCAATGGTGAAGAAGCTGTTGAGGGCTGGTTATTATTGGATGACAATGGAGGCCCAATGTTTCAATTTCGTGCGGAAGTGTCATAAATGCCAGATTTATGCTGACAAGGTGCACGTGCCTCCAAATCCGTTGAGCTTAATGTCATCTCCATGGCCGTTTGCTATGTGGGGCATTGATATGATTGGGAAGATTGAGCCTACGGCTTCGAATGGGCACCGATTCATATTAGTGGCTATCGATTACTTCACCAAGTGGGTGGAAGCCGCCTCTTATGCAAACGTGACAAAACAGGTCGTTGCCAGGTTCCTGAAGAGAGACATCATTTGCAAATATGGGGTTCCCGAGAGAATCATTACCGATAATGGTTCTAATCTCAACAATAAGATGATGGCAGAGCTGTGCCGGGAATTCAAGATTGAGCATCACAATTCTTCTCCTTATCGTCCGAAGATGAATGGGGCGGTTGAGGCAGCCAATAAGAATATCAAGAAGATTGTGCAGAAGATGGTTGTGACCTACAAGGATTGGCACGAGATGTTGCCGTTTGCATTGCATGGGTACCGAACCTCGGTGCGTACATCTACTGGGGCAACACCATTCTTGCTTGTGTATGGGATGGAAGCCGTGCTACCGGTTGAGGTTCAGATTCCCTCGTTAAGAGTCCTGATGGACGTAAAACTGCAAGAGGCTGAATGGGTAAGGACGCGGTACGAGGAGTTGAGCCTGATTGAGGAGAAGAGGCAGACGGCCATCTATCATGGGCAGTTATACCAGCAGCGGATGAAGCGTGCTTTTGACCGAAAGGTGCGACCTCGTGTATATCACGTAGGCGATATGGTGTTGAAAAGGATCCTTCCTCCTCAGAACGATCGTCGGGGCAAGTGGACACCCAATTATGAAGGTCCATTCGTGGTCAAGAAGGTTTTCTCTGGAGGAGCCTTGTTGTTAACGACCATGGATGGCGAGGACTTTCCATCCCCTGTGAATGCGGACGCAGTTAAAAAATACTTCGTATAAGAGACCCGCTGGACGAAAAGAATAAAATAGTCCAGGCAAAAATGGGCATCCCGGCGAACCGAAAAAAGAAAATAAAAAGGTTCGGGGAAAAATTAGGGATAAAAAGAAAAGAAAAGAAACTGTACACCCGGCAAGTCGAAAACCCCACAAGGGCGGCTTGGGCAAAAAAGGGTATCCCGGTGGACTGAAAACCCGAAAGGGCGGTCCAGGAAAAAGAGGGATTGAAACGAACAACTGTGTCTAGCATGATCATTTGTACTTTGGTTAAAGACACCATGGATAATCCTCGGCAGGGATCGGTCGGAAGCGTCTTGTTCAGAAGGCAGAAAGCATGGAGAGTCTTGAGGACATATGGGGTGTAACCGAGTTGGAACTCGATGAGATCACGGTTTCACATTGCCATTAGGATAGATTTTTCCTTTTATGCGCAATTACCTCTTTTCAGGGATTGCTTCCTGTAAGACCCCAATTTTGTCCCTAAGATCCCTCATGGCTCATATCATATCATATCATGGCCTCAAGGATCATTGCATACCCTAGCTTCCCTCCTAGTGGGTGGGTTATCTTGTGAGTGTGGTTCTTGATCACCAAGCATGTATTGCATTTTTATATCATTGCTTTTCATATGTTTACTAACCAAAAGTACAAAAATATTGTCATCTAACCATGTTACTTGCAGATGAAGCTAACTAGGTTAAAACAGTCAAGGCATGCATTGAGCCATAGATGGTGGCCATTCTTGAAGAATTTGGACACCATGGTCATTCATAAGAAGCTCCTATGACTTGTGACATCATTTGGAATCAAGATCTCAAGTGGAAGAGGCTTGAAGTTCATCAGAACATGGCTCAGTCAACCAAAACCCTAGAAAAGTCAACTGTGGTCAACTGTGCATTTAATCAGGGATTGGAAGGTGTGAGATGGTTAGAAAGACCTCATTCATGTCCATACAAGTCTCATTTGACATTTCAAAGATCATCATTGAAGAATTTGAGGTCAAACAAAAACTTTCCAAAAATAGAAAGTGACCTGTAATTTCAAACTGCCAAAAATGGAAAGTTCTTCTCCTCAAAATTACATGTCCAATAATGCTTCAAATGAAATTTTGTCCAACATGAAAGTTGAAGATCTTGCTCTCACCTTTCCAAAAAGTCAAAGAACACGCATTTCTCATGTGTGGTTGGCAAGTTATGGTCAAATCATTTTCAAGAAAAGTTGAAATTCAAAGTGGCATAACTTTTGAATGGAAAAGCCAAATTGGGTGATTCTTTTTTGAGAAAACCACATTTGATGTGCACTATCCAAATCCATCATCACATTTCATTAAAAACCATCACATAAAAAGGTCATTTTTCAAGTGAACCATTTAAAATTTGGTGGGAAAAAAGGTCAATTTGAAAAGTACATGGAATTTTCATGCCAAACCAATTGGAATTGTTTCTAAACATGATTTGTGATGTGCTGCAAGCAAAAATTTACTGTTCCATTGGTTCTAAGTGAAAAAGGGCAATTTTGCCAAATTGCATAGCATGTGCATTTTGCTAATCACTTCCAATTTGCTTAATCATGATTAAGGCATTGGATTAACAGGACTATAAGAGCTTAATCATAACAGAAACTCAGGATCCACATTCATTTTCTCAGATCAAACTCACAAATTTCTCAAATTCTCTCAATTCTTCTCAAGCTTCTTTTTCACTTTTCCATCGAATTCCTTAATTCCTCTTGCTGGTGTTTGTGTTGATCATCAATTTCAGGTGCTATTGAAGATCTGTTTGAGGCAAAGGTGTGGAAATTCTTGAAGAAAACTCACTGTTGAAGCAAGCTCACTCACATGGCAGTTGGAAAATTCTGGTGATCCAAGCATTGTTGAGATGAAGCATTGATTCTATTCATCTCCTACATCATTCTAGGCCATCTGTTTTCACCATTGGAGCCTTGAGGAGCTCGATTTCACTGCTGTTGCTTCATAGAGGTAAGAATTCAAATCCTTTGATTCTTGAAATTGACATGTAGCTTAGGTAGATCGTAGTACATAGATCATTCTGCCATTTTAATCGTGCTAATCCATCAAGTATTCATGGAGAAATCTTGATTTGAAGTTTGGACATCAAAACTTCCTTCCATCGAATCTTTTTCTATGTTGAATTCTGGATAAAATCATGATGATATTGTTGATCCTTGTTGAAAGACGAACCGATCCATATATAATTTTCCTATTTCTGTGTGAATTTGTTCTTGATGATGAAGAACATCAAGAACACGATGAGTTCTTCATGATTTTCGTTCCAGAACGCGTCCAGATCCATTTTGCTATGCCTGGCGTTTGAATTGGTGTTTACCGCGTTTGCCATCCATTCATGCGTTGCCACCTCACTTAATGAAACGCAACATTTCATTAAGTGAGTACCAGAATTACGCTTTTGCCATTCGTTCACTTAATTTCATTTTAATTGTTAAATATTTATTTCATTTCATCATGAAACTTCAAAAAATCATAAAATATTCATGGATGATCCAAATTGGCTGGGGATTTTTGCATTCATCTCCATTTTCTCTCTATTTTTTTAGGCATGATAGCAAAAGTTGTGCATGGTTGATTTCTTATTTTGCCTAATGATTTTGATCATGTATGCTTTGTGTATAGGTTTTACCATTTTGATTGTAAAATAATGATGCCTTATTGGAAATGCTTGAAATTTTATATGCATGATCTAGACTCATCCTTGGTGATTTTGGTATATAGTTTGCTATTTTTGAGTTTCTGGTTTGGTAGATATGATGTGATCAAGTTGAGTGTGACAATGTGTGTCACACTATGTTATGTCTAATTTCTTGAATTTTGTTTCCATACTTATTGAATTCCATTTGCTCTGGATTTTTGCATGAGACCTCATCTAGATGTTAGGTTTAACCATGTTTTTTTGTGGATTTTGTTGATCCATTTCCTATTTGATTGGGATTTTCTTTGCTGTTTAGCCATTTGTGAACTTTTATTGAGTGATCAACTTATATGATTTGGGAAATCCTCATGCATTATTGGATGGATCTAAAATTTGGCATGTGCATTGTAGATATATTGAAGTTTGCCATGGATTTAGTCCCATTCATTTATCATGTTTGGTTTCTGTTTTACCCTTGCTTGAGGTTGATGCACCATTTGTGACCTAGTTTGGGTTTGTTTTTGCATACCATGACTTAGTGATTTAATTTCCATACTTCCTCTTGTCCAAATAGCATGAAATTTGATATGATGCTCATTGAATGTGTTCTGTTTAGACTTGAATTTTTGTAGGATTTATTGAGCTATTTTGGTATTGGTTCAATTGTGATCATTCTGTTTGCTCATATGTGGTTCACACTTGCACACTTTGACCTAACTTGAGTATGAAATGAATTTGGTGTATAGTTTTGATATGAGACCAATTGGATTCTATTTTTGATTGATTAATCTTGGTTTTGATCATTTTTCACTTGCTGTTTTGAATTTTTCACCTCCTTTTGACCCTAGGCTTGTCCTAGTGGTCTTATTTCTCATGTTTGAGTTTGACTTTTCAGGTTAAGAAGCAAATGCTTTAAGTAGATTAATGCAAGTTGATTGAGTTTGGTTGATTGTTGTAAACTAACTTGTTTTGTTTTGTAGGATGCTTAGCTCACTTGCTTTGAGCTTTATGCTTTACACATGTGATGGATTATGTTGTCTGTTGGTTCTCATGTTGTTTGTTTTGACTTAAAGAGTGGTATACTAATTATATTTGATTGATTTCAGGTACATTAGTTGCTAATAGTTCTTTGAGAACTTGAATTGCTTTGCTTGATAGCATTTGCATTGAGGTATAGCACCTTCTTCTTCATGTAGTCTGGAAGACCTGGCTTGTTACTTAGCCAGGCAACTGCTGAAGTCCTCCTTAAGAGGCAATGCTTGTGCTTGTTTATTTTTGTCCCCAAGCAGGAAAAGTCCTTTGAATAAGGCAATTGGTAGATAAAAGAGATATGTAGCCTATCTCCTACTATTCTGTGTGTCTTCCCTTTGCTCACATTACATGTTTGAAGCATTGGGATCTTAACCCAAGATCTATAGAGTCAATAACTTGTGGAGAGAGTTCCATCTTTCTGAACTCCCACATCTTCTTTCATCCGATGCTCTCCCTGACCAGGGATAAGAGCAATGAGGCACACCCCTCATATCCTTTCATCTGCTTCACCTTGACCCCTCAATGGCAAGGTTAAGAGCAACATTAACCCTATTCCAGTTGGCTTCAATGCCTAACCCCTTGTTTGAGCCTGATGCTTGTATATAGTGTGTGCTCTTTGCTTATGTGGCTTGATTACTTGATTCATTTGTACATGATTACTTGAGTTTGCCATTGTGCATTTGTCATCATTAACTATTCATTTGTGCATGATCATTTCATTTGTCTTAGTGACACATTGTTGTTTGTCCATTGAGGACAACTGTAAGTCCATTTATTGGCCAGTAGTATTCCCATGACATGGAAGGGATAGAGTGTAAGACCATTTCATTGGTCACTCATATCCTCTTTTGCTCTTTGTTTGAGCTTGTTGTTGTATGTGAGGATTCATTGTAAGTCCATGTAATTTGGCAGTTGTTTTCCTATGATCATCTGTTGGAGGTCAGTATAAGTCCAGATAGATTGGCAACTGACATCCATGTTTTGTTTTGTTTTATTCTGATGGAGATTAGTATAAGTCCATAGAGTGGCTTCTGATATCCTTGTTTGTTTTAGGAGACTCGTATAAGACCATTGAGTGGCATCCGGTATCCGCTTTTGTTGACTTTCATCTGTTACCATGTTCATGTATCATTGCTCAGTTGTTGCCTATTCCAAAGGACACACTTGAATCATCTTCTATATGATTTCAAGAGGTGAACCTTCTGAGAAGTTTTACATTCCATCTTCCATCATTCATCCCCATTATGTCCTAAACCTTTTCACACATTATTTTCCAAAACTTGAGATAAATATTGTGCAAACATTCTCACCTCTTTCCAAATTAGAAACCTGGACCTTAAGTCCTTGATTTTTTCAAACTTCACTTTTGTAAATACTTCTTTTGAATTGATCTTAACCATACCTTGACCATATTTTGTGAATAATCCAATCAATTAACTTCACCCATTCAAATGTTTTGTGGCTTTGTCCATGTTTGTTAAGCTTTCCGTGCATTAGCCATAGGTTTCAATTACCATAGTGGTTGATGTAAATCTTACCTTATCCTTAGTGAGTTGATTGTAAGTCTTCCATACTTATTATAGGGTTAACCCCTCACTAGTATGTTGAAGCCGTCCTCGCATGGTGGATTGTTGATTCAGGTTGAGTTTTCTCCCATTGGTAATGAAAAGCCTTAGTGCTTGTGTTTTAAAAATTGAATCCACTAACTTTTGGAAGTTTTTAGCCGAACTACGGCGTTTTGATCCTTTACCTTTTCATGGAAAGGTACGTAGGCAACGGGTTCATCCGTTCAAACACAAAAATAATTAACTTGTACATTCTTTTCTCATCATCCCAATCATGTTTGCACAATACTTATGTCATAACAAATAACAATTTCAAACAACAAGTGTGAAAAGGGCTCCCTAGGAGTACCTAGGATGTTTTGGGTGCCTAACACCTTCCCATTGCGTAATTTACCCCTTACCCAGACTCTCTGATCTTTTCATTAGTTTTCTAAGTGTAAAACTTCTTAGGATTTTGTTCGCTTTTTAGCCAGTCCTTTGGATAAATAAAAGTGCGGTGGCGACTCGATTCTTTGTATACTTTGCTTTTGGTTTAATCAATAGACCATAAAGTGACGAATACACCGCTACAGAAAAGTGGCGACTCTGCTGGGGACAGAAACTCCTTGGTGGTATTGCCTACTTTTCACCTTTGTTGTGCCATATTGTTATTTGTTATTTGACATATTTTTGTACAACTTGGGATGACTGTATTGATTGTAATGTTTGAATTGTTTGATATACAATTGCTGTTTGCTTTGGTGATCTCTGTGAGATGAGTTCTATACCCGAACTCGAGTGCACCTTAGGATAGGAGAATGGCATAGTCTTGTTGACTGGTGTGGAGTATTCCTTAGCCAGTTGACTTGCGAGTCCATTCACTTGGTGGAGGTCATGTTGGATTAATAATGTCACACAAGTTATTTGTGGTTAGGCATTATTCTTTCAATCATGTGCCTTAGAAGCCAAGGACCTTAGTTTACCAAGCCCATCTTGGCCTATTTTTAGGACGTAGTGCGGAGGTCGTTCAGATGTAAGTTCTGATACAATTGTTACGCGATACTACACTCATAAGAGTTTCTCTTGAGAATATTTTTGGAATACGAGTATTCGTTCCTCCGATAATATTCGAAAGATGGGACGATGATTATAGGAACCTCTGGTAGAACATGTCTGGCAGTTTTAAACCCTAGTACACTCCCTTTGGGTGGTTCTTAACCAAGACTCCATGCTCGTGACTCTCAGCAAACCCGTGATTCATGGTTGAGTCGTTCAGACAACGTTAATATCAATGGAACCTGGGTGTTGATAAGGTGAAAGCCTAAATCCACCAAAACGGATGGTTGATATTAAGGATGTCTGAACCGGTTCATGTACCGTTAATATCAATGGAACTTGGGTGTCGATAAGGTGAAAACCTAAATCCACCAAAATGGATGATTGATATTAGGGATACAATGAGCTTTCCCATGACCTTTGTCTGGTGTGCTTTGCTTGATCCTTGAGTGTGATTGTTGCATTCATGCATTCATCCGCATTCATGTCATAAAAAAAAAGAGAAAATTTTCAAGGAACTTAAAAGGGTTATTTGCAAAATTTTCAGACATAGAAAGACCGAAAAGGCATACAAAGAAGTACAGTTTCCGACAGCCTGATGTAAAAGAGTTAAGTAATCTGACATCTTATGTACTAGATCCCTTGGGTTTCAAAGCTCGATATGGGAAGCTTCTACCTCTGCTGACTACTCAGGTGGATGAGGGCTTGATGAGTACCTTAGCTCAGTTCTATGATCCGCTGTATCACTGCTTCTCTTTTCCGGACTTCCAGCTGTTGCCTACTTTGGAGGAGTATTCTCATCTTATTGGGATCCCGATTCTGGATCAGGTGCCGTTCAGTGGCCTAGAGAGTATTCCGTCCGCTCGAGAGATTGCAAGCTTGTTGCATATAGATGAAGCTTTGATCAAAGCTAATCTGATTACCAAGGGTGGAATTCAGGGTTTTTCTTCCGAGTTCCTTATCGCTCAAGCTACCTTCTATGGGGAGGCCAGGAGTGAGGATGCCTTTGAGGCTCTGTTTGTGCTGCTCATCTATGGTTTAGTGCTATTTCCCAACTTCGATAAGTTCGTGGACATGAATGCTATTAGGATCTTCTCAGTCCTTAATCCTGTCCCGACTTTGTTGGGTGATGCCTATGTCTCTTTGCACCTGAGGAATGCAAAAGGTGGAGGAGTCATTGTCTGCTGTTTGCCTTTGTTGTACAAGTGGTTTATTTCGCACTTGCCGCAAACAGTTGCTTTCAAAGAGAACAAGGGATGTCTACGGTGGTCCCAGAGGCTTATGTCTCTCACTAATGATGATATCTCTTGGTATGATCGCGTGTATGATACCGTTCAGATCATTGATTATTGTGGTGAATTCCCTAATGTGCCTCTTCTTGGTACATGTGGTGGGATCAGCTACAATCCTATTCTTGCACGTCGTCAGCTTGGGTTCCCCCTAAAGGATAAACCTCATAACATTCTGTTAGAAGGTGTGTTCTTTCAGGAGGGTAAAGATCCCCAAGGCCTGAAAGCCAGATTTGTCCGTGCTTGGCGCAGTATCCGTAAGAAGAGTAGGAATGAATTGGGTCCGAAGAATTGCATTGCTTTGGAGCCATATACTTCTTGGGTCAGACAGAGAGCTGCCGAATACCTGATGCCGTACAATCATCCGAGACCTACACCTTTGGATGTGGATGGGCCTTCAACCCTCCCTATCCAACGTGTAGAGGAGTTGAGAGAGGAAGATCTTTCACGTGCTTGGATCCGTGAAAGAGAGGAGTTGCTTCAGCAGATCAAGGAGAAGGATGCTTTGATAGAGTTCCTCGAACATCAGGTTATTGATGATCCTGATGATGCATGGACTTCTCTACTTCCTCAGTCTTCCAAGTTTTGGAAAAGGAAGTACGATCGACTCGCCAAGGAGAAGGCAGATATGGAAGCAGCCTATGAGAGAGAGATCAAGAAGCTGTGTACTTCTCGTCTTCCAGCATCCCGAGCTCCTAGGGATCCATAGGATGTTGTTTTCCTTTTCTCTTTGTAATGATCAAAAATGCTGTACTTCTTTGTTGAATATATTGAATGAGATATTTTCCATATGAAATTAAAATGCTTTAAATGATCAAAATATTGCAAATAATACCCTAAGGGTTCCTTGAAAATCAATAAAGCATCTGCATAAGCATTTCATGCATCATTTTGCATAAGCAGGTACCCTTGTTTCTGGTCTTCTTGTCCTAACTCTGTGTTCTTCATTTATTTTGAAGACAAGCTGACTCGCCGGTATTATACTCGAGCCAATTCCGCAAGAGTAATGGATCAGCTAGAGCAAGAAAACCGTGAACTGAAAGAAGAGGTCGCCAGACTTGGCGCTTTGATGGAGCAACTCCTTGCTGCTCAGAATCAACCTGCTCAACCGCCTGCAACTCCTGTCCAGAGGACTGTGATCTCAGAGATTGTAGCTTCGACTGTGCCTGCTGCCAGTGCTCATTATGTGCCCAACGCTATGCCAGTCGGGTTCCCTTGGGGTATGCCTCCAGGTTTCATGCCTGACATCCCCGCTCCAACTTTTGCTCATATGTCGGCATCTAGCCCGGTCCCTGTTGCTGCTCCTCCTGTCGTGCATACCATGCCAAGGGTAGACGACACCATCTACCATTCCGAGCCGTCTGAGGGCCCAGACGTTAATGAAAAGATGGACGCCATGAACGACCAATTCCTTGAGCTGAGGAAGGAATTGAAGACCCTCAGAGGTAAAGATCTATTCGGCAAGTCTGCTGCCGAGCTCTGCCTTGTTCCCGGTGTGAAGATACCGATTAAATTCAAAGTACCTGACTTTGAAAAATACAAAGGAAACACTTGTCCTCTTGCTCACCTGGTTATGTATGCCAGGAAGATGTCTACCCAGACTGATAATGATCAGCTGCTGATTCATTATTTCCAAGATAGCCTGTCTGGTGCTGCACTCAGATGGTACATGAGCTTGGACAGTGCTAACATCAGATCCTTCAACGATCTTGGAGAAGCCTTCGTCAAGCAATATAAATACAACGTCGATATGGCGCCTGACCGTGATCAACTTAGGTCCATGTCGCAGAAGGATAAGGAGACATTCAAGGAGTACGCCCAGAGGTGGCGAGAGCTGGCAGCTCAGATTACTCCACCGCTTGAGGAGAAGGAAATGACTAAGATCTTCTTGAAGACTCTTAGCTCATTTTATTATGAGCGGATGGTAGCTGGTGCTCCCTCTGACTTCACCGAGATGGTGAATATGGGGATGCATCTCGAAGAAGGTGCCCGTGAAGGACGTTTGGCAAAAGATGAAGGCTCTTCTAGCAAGAGGTATGGAGCCTTTGCTAAGAAGAAAGATGGGGAAGCACATGCTGTGCAATCCCATAATAAATCAAGGAAACCTCCCGTTCAGAGGAAACCAGCACGTCGTGCCGGTCATCAGCATCAGGTGGCTCATATAGCACCTGTCTTCAAAGATAATGCTCAGCAACATCAGCAATATCAACATCAGCAACAATATCACCAGCCTCAGTATCAGCAACAACAACGTCCACAGCAACAGGCTTACCAGCCTCGTGGAAGCACAACCAACCAGGCTAACCTGAGTTATGACAGGAAGAAGATCAGCTTCGATCCTATCCCAATGTCATATGCAGAGCTTTATCCCTCCTTGTTGGAGAGGAAGTTGGTAACTCCCAGGGATCCTCCTGCTATCCCTGCAAATCCGCAATGGTGGTATAAACCAGATCAGCACTGCGTTTACCATTCCGGAGCTCCGGGCCATAATATAGAGAACTGTTATCCACTCAAGACTAAGGTTCAGGACCTTATGAGATGTGGGATTTTGAGCTTCGAAGATTCGGGCCCAAATGTCACTAAGAACCCATTGCCCGCGCATGGGAAATCTGTGAATATGGTCCAGGGATGCCGTGGGAAATATAAGGTCAAATATGTTAGTCATATTCGACGGTCGTTGGTGGAGCTACATCGCTTGCTGTGTCAATATAGCTACATGGAACATGACCACGACAAATGCCGTATCTGTTCAGTTAACCGCTTGGGTTGCAACCAGGTGCGAAGAGAATTGCAAGAGTTATTAGACGAAGGAACCATTGAGATTCTGCAGAATCGCAATGTTGACGAAGATGAACCTGAGGTTAATGTTATATCTCCAGTGTTCAAGTTACCCGAGCCTGTTGTTATTCGCTATGATAGCAGCAAGCCGAAGGCTTCTCCCTCGTTGGTCATTAAACCTGCCGGCCCCATGCCTTATTCATCTGACAAAGCTGTACCGTTCAGATACAACCCCGTCGCTGTGCAAGATGGGGTAGAAGTGCCTTTGACTTCAACGTCTGTAACCAACATCGCTGATGTAAGCGGTTTGACCCGGAGTGGTCGTGTATTTTCTGCGCCTCCTAAGGCTGTTGCGTCTGAATCTGCTGAACGTCCGGTTGGGACGGCCGTGAATAGTCAGAATCCAGCACTTGATGTTGCCAGACCCTCCTCCGTACAAAAGACTCCTACTTCTTCAGTTGGCCCGAGTGGCATTGCGAACGAAGAATCTGATGAGATGCTGAGGCTCATCAAGAAAAGCGAGTATAACGTTGTAGACCAGCTTCTACAAACGCCATCCAAAATCTCCATATTATCCTTGCTGTTGCATTCAGAACCCCATAGGGAGGCTCTGCAGAAAGTCCTGGATTTGGCGTACGTTGATCACGACATCACTATTGAACAGTTTGACAGTATTGTTGCAAACATCACTGCTTGCAACACTTTAAGCTTTAGTGACGCTGATCTCCCTGAGGAGGGAAGAGACCACAACATGGCTTTACACATCTCCATGAATTGCAAATCTGATGCTATGTCCAATGTGTTGGTGGACACTGGATCATCTCTTAATGTATTGCCAAAGACCACACTCGCTCGTTTGTCATATCAAGGTCCTCCTATGAGGCAGAGTGGGGTCGTTGTGAAAGCTTTTGATGGGTCGCGCAAGACCGTGATTGGGGAAGTTGATCTCCCTATCAAGATAGGACCAAGTGATTTCCAGGTTACCTTCCAAGTAATGGATATCCACCCATCATATAGTTGTCTCCTTGGCAGACCATGGATTCACGAGGCTGGCGCCGTGACATCCACTCTACACCAGAAGCTGAAATTTGTCAAGAACAAAAAACTGGTTGTAGTAGGGGGAGAAAAGGCTCTCCTGGTTAGCCACCTGTCTTCTTTCTCATATATTGATGCAGAGGATGAAGTTGGAACGCCGTTCCAAGCTTTATCTATTGATGAACCGATTGAGAAGAAGTCTCCTTCATTTGCTTCCTACCGAGATGCAAAACTGGCCATTGAATGTGGTGCAGTTGCTGGTTTAGGGAAGATGATCGAGCTAGAAGACAATAAATCCCGGGCTGGCATTGGCTACTGTTCTGGGGCATATGATGAGCAAGGTTTGTTCAAGAGTGGAGGATTCATCCATGATGAGCAACCGGAAGAAGCTACTGCTATCTTAGAAGAGGAAACAGAGGACCTGAGCAACTTTGTTATTCCTGGTGGTGTCTGCCGCAATTGGGTCGCTATGGATGTTCCTACAGTTATCTATAGATCAGAGTAATTGCTCACTTTGTTTAAAACCCTTCTCCCATGCCAAAAGGAGGAGTGATGACATTGTTGGCTCATATATACAATGATGTTTTCATTCAATTATTGCATTGTTAAACATTTGTTTTTCCATTTGTTTTCACTTTTTGCTTTTTGCATGAAATCGGTGATCACAAAAAACCCATAAAAACAAGAATAAAAGCAATCCTTTTTCATCTGCATAATGGTTCGCTTGTTTAAATTCTAAAGTTTTTCATTAACCAAAATCATTATGCAGGTTGATCCTAAAACCCATTGAACATAATGATCCAACGCCATCTCCCAATTTTGAATCCCCTGTATTTGAGGCAGAGGAAGATAACGTTGAAGAGATTCCTGATGAGATTACCCGTCTCCTTGAGCACGAGAAGAAGATCATTCAGCCGCATCTCGAAGACTTGGAAACAGTCAACTTGGGGTCTGAGGATTATGTTCGTATGGTGAAGATTGGGGCACTCCTTGAAGGGTCTGTCAAAGAAGATTTGATCAGTTTGCTACGAGAATATTCCGATATCTTTGCTTGGTCATATGAAGACATGCCGGGTCTAGATACAGATATTGTGCAACATTTCCTGCCTTTGAAGCCTGAGTGCGTGCCTGTGAAGAAGAAGCTCAGAAGAACTCATCCAGATATGGCAGTGAAGATCAAAGAGGAAGTTCAGAAGCAGATTGATGCGGGGTTTCTGGTGACTTCTACATATCCTCAATGGGTGGCCAATATTGTGCCTGTTCCTAAGAAGGACGGAAAAGTCCGTATGTGTGTTGATTATAGAGATTTGAATAAAGCTAGTCCGAAAGATGATTTTCCTCTACCACACATTGATATGTTGGTAGATAATACAGCTAAATTCAAAGTCTTTTCGTTTATGGACGGTTTTCCGGATATAATCAAATCAAGATGGCACCCGAAGATATGGAAAAGACAACATTCATCACACCTTGGGGAACATTCTGTTATCGAGTGATGCCCTTCGGTCTGAAGAACGCCGGAGCCACGTATCAAAGAGCTATGACTACCTTGTTTCATGATATGATGCACAAGGAGATAGAGGTCTATGTTGATGATATGATTGCTAAGTCCCGAACGGAAGTTGAGCATGTTGAGCATTTGTTGAAGCTTTTTCAGCATTTGAGGAAGTTTAGACTTCGCCTGAATCCGAACAAATGTACATTTGGAGTCCGTTCCGGCAAGTTATTGGGTTTTGTTGTTAGCGAGAAAGGTATTGAAGTTGATCCTGCAAAGGTCAAAGCAATACAAGAGATGCCTGCACCCAAAACTGAGAAGCAAGTCCGAGGTTTTCTTGGCCGCTTGAATTACATTTCCAGATTCATATCCCACATGACTGCCACATGTGCGCCTATATTCAAGCTCCTCCGGAAAGATCAGTCTCATGATTGGACCGAGGATTGCCAGAAAGATTTCGACAGTATCAAAGAGTATCTGTCTGAACCTCCGATCTTGTCTCCGCCTGTGGAAGGAAGACCTCTATTTATGTATCTGACTGTTCTTGAAGACTCGATGGGTTGTGTACTCGGTCAACAAGATGAATCAGGGAAGAAAGAATCTGCTATATACTACCTCAGTAAGAAATTTATTGATTGTGAGTCTCGGTACTCTATGCTTGAGAAGACGTGCTGTGCTTTGGCTTGGGCTGCTAAGCGTTTGCGCCAGTACATGATAAATTATACAACTTGGTTGATATCCAGAATGGACCCAATCAAGTATATCTTCGAGAAGCCTGCTTTAACTGGGAGGATTGCTCGTTGTCAGATGTTGTTGTCTGAGTATGATATTGAGTATCGAGCTCAGAAAGCTATCAAAGGTAGTATTTTGGCTGACCATCTAGCGCACCAGCCGATTGAAGATCGTCAGTCTGTTCAGTATGACTTCCCTGATGAGGAGATTCTGTATTTGAAAATGAAAGATTGTGATGAGCCTACACTTGATGAAGGTCCAGAACCTGGTTCCAGATGGACGATGGTGTTTGATGGCGCTGTTAATCAGTATGGAAATGGAATTGGGGCAGTGATTATTACTCCTCAAGGTTCTCATATTCCATTTACGGCAAGGCTAACTTTCAAATGCACGAATAATATGGCTGAGTATGAGGCCTGTATTATGGGACTTGAAGAATGCATTGATTTGAGAATCAAGCATCTTGACGTGTATGGTGATTCGGCCCTCGTTGTCAATCAGATTAAGGGTGAATGGGAGACGAATCAGCCAAGTCTCATTCCGTACAGAGATTATGCGAGAAGGATTTCAACATTCTTTACAGAAGTTGAATTTCATCATATTCCTCGAGAGGATAATCGGATGGCAGATGCGCTTGCTACGCTTGCTTCCATGATTGTAGTCAGACGATGGAATGAAGTCCCCAATATTACCGTGATGCGCTTGGATAGACCATCTCACATATTTGCAATCGAAGAAATCGAAGATGACAAGCCTTGGTATTTTGATATCAAGAATTTCCTCCAGAACCAGGTCTACCCGCCTGGGGCATCTGTGAAAGATAGGAAAACTTTGAGAAGGTTGTCGGGCAGTTTCTACCTCAGTGGTGAAGTGCTGTATAAGAGAAATTTTGACATGGTTTTGCTCAAATGCGTGGATAGACACGAAGCAAACCTGTTAATGACTGAGGTCCATGAGGGTTCATTTGGTACTCATTCCAATGGACATGCTATGGCTAAGAAGATGTTGAGAGCAGGCTACTATTGGCTGACAATGGAGTCTGACTGTTGCAAATATGTGAAGAAATGTCACAAGTGTCAGATTTATGCGGATAACATTCATATTCCTCCGACACTCCTGAATGTGATATCATCACCATGGACTTTCTCCATGTGGGGAATCGACATGATCGGCATGATCGAGCCGAAAGCGTCCAATGGACACAGGTTTATTCTCGTAGCAATTGATTACTTCACCAAATGGGTTGAAGCCGCTTCATACGCGAATGTGACCAGACAGGTGGTTGTGAAGTTTATCAAGAACCAGCTGATTTGCCGTTATGGTGTGCCAGAGAGGATCATTACTGATAATGGATCCAATCTGAATAATAAGATGATGGATGAGTTGTGCGCTGAGTTTAAGATTGCACACCATAATTCCTCTCCCTACAGACCCAAGATGAATGGGGCTGTTGAAGCTGCTAATAAAAACATCAAGAAGATTATCCAGAAGATGACTGTCACGTACAAAGATTGGCATGAGATGCTGCCATTTGCTTTGCATGGATATCGTACGTCTGTACGCACTTCAACAGGGGCAACCCCTTTCTCTCTTGTTTATGGCATGGAGGCCGTTCTCCCAGTAGAGGTGGAGATCCCATCAATGCGAGTCTTAATGGAAGCCAAGTTGACTGATGCTGAATGGGTTCAGAGTCGTTATGACCAACTGAATTTGATTGAAGAGAAGCGATTAACTACCATGTGTCATGGTCAGTTATATCAGCAGAGAATGAAGAAAGCATTCGATAAGAAGGTCAAGCCTCGTGTGTTCCGAGAAGGTGACCTTGTGCTCAAGAAAGTTTTGTCTTTCGTGCCCGATTCCAGGGGCAAGTGGGCTCCAAACTATGAGGGTCCATATGTTGTTAAGAGAGCCTTTTCAGGCGGAGCTTTAATGCTTACAACAATGGATGAGGAGGATTTCACTCGTCCTGTGAATTCAGATGCAGTCAAGAAATACTTTGCCTAGAAAAAAAGAGTGTATAAAAACAGAATAGCTCGCTAAGTTGAAAACCCGAAAGGGCGGCTTAGGCAAAAATGAGCGTCTCGGTGGAGAACCCGCAAGGGTAATCCAGGCAAAAGTTAGAGACTTGAAAAAAAGAATATTTGCATCCCGCTAGATTGAGTACCTCACCCTGGGGCAATCTAGGCAAGAATTAGGGATCTGGCAAGTAACTGCATCCTGACAAGACTTTCTGTTCCACCAGCTGTCTTTTTGTCAGAGATTCTCGATTCGTCGTCAACTGAAGCTTCGAATACATCGAGATTCAAATTGGTAGAGAAATGATCATTATGTTCAATGTAGCCCTCTTCCAATATATATCACTGATTTCAAATTTGTACAGATCTATGGAGTCCAGCCATTTGCAGACTACCATTCCATCAAATAAATTTGAGCCTTTTATCCAATTATTTGCACTCTTATGTGTTTCAATTCAACAAATGTTTTGCATGTTTTAATTGATAAAATGTCATTGTTTTAGAAAACAAATTTTTTCAAAATAATTGTTTTAAACAAATTGAACATTCACAATGATAAAAGGATACTCAAAGAATTCCTCAGTGCTCTCCCAAGGGTGGCATGATTTCCAACAGGTAAGACATTGGTTCATGTTCCTGGTTTGGTTTGTATCCTTCTTCTCCAGATTTTTGTTGTTGGGGTTGTTCCCCAAGCAGAGATTTGTTGTTAGGGTTGTTCCCTAAGCAGAGCTTCTGTTGAGATTCTGACTCCCCAAAGCAGAGTTGTTGGCTGAAGACTCAGTTTCTTCCCCAATAGTAATCTCTCCCCGTGCCCTGTTGCTCTCCCCAGTGCGGTCAGAGCAGAGTGTTTGTTGAAGCCTCAGTTTCTTCTCCAGCAGTGGTCTCTCCGCAGCATGGGTGATTTCTTTTGAAGATTCAGTGGTGGATTGGGTTGATCCCATTATTTCATCCATATTTCCCCAGCTTTGTCTGTATTCCTCAGCACAGTTGCTAGTGGGAGTTGTTGTTTCCTCTCCGTCAGAGTGCTTGTTCTCTTCAGTAGGACAGTTTCCTCTTCCTCCATGTGGAATCCTCAGTAGATCCCCGATGGAGCCGTCAGTAGATTTGTGATATGATGGATTATATCTGTGATTTCTCCAAGATCCCCGTCAGAGTTGATATATTCGACAGAGTGCTGTTGTAGCAGTTTTTGCCTGGTGAATTCTCCGTTTCCCCAGCAAATCCTCTGTTCCCTAGTTGGGTGGTTGGTGATATATCATCCAGAGATTTGGTTGATATCTTGATGCCTTTGATCCTCAGTAGGGTGGCTTGTGTTGCATAATCTACTTGTGTGATCCTTTGTTCTCCCTCAGTGGATGTATCTCTGACAGTGGTTGACAGTACCCCCAGTAGAGTTGCTTGTGCAACCAGATTCTATTTGGGTGATCTTTGCTCCCTCAGTGGGTTGTTCCCCAGTGGAGTTATGTTGGATCCGTTCCCATAGCAGTGTTTGCTGGGATCCCCTGCAGGACTTTGAGACTCCTCTTGTTCCCCAACAGATTGGTCTTTGTGGCTGTTTTGCCTGTCGTGACTTTCTGTGCCCTAGTTGGGATGTTCGCTGATCCATCGCTCAGAGATTTTGTGGTATTCTCCAGATATCTCTGATTCTTTTGCCTCTGCTTCCCGCAGTACCCACAGATCTTTGCTTTTTAGCATATGGATCTCCAGCAAATTGGCTTTCCAGTTGGTTTTCCCCTGGAAGTATAATACCGGGTGTTTGACTCCTGGACCTGTTGTGTTAGATATGTCTGTTTTGTCAGCATTCATCAAACATAAATCACGCATATTCATACATATTCATAAACATTCAGATATTCATGTTGCATTTTTGCCATATATCCTTTGTTTGTTGTTCCCTGCTATGGTGATATATATCTTTATAGATCTTCCTAAGCGGATGTCGGGTGTTAAATCTCTCCATATAGAGTCAGCCCATAAGCAGAAAGTGTCTGTCTTTCCTTCTGCAGTTCCCCACTGAGATATACCCTCGTGGATGACGGTTTCTTCCATTTCCTCCCAACACATATATTGGGATGGATGCTCCTATTTGAGTTATATCCTCATTAGGACGTGTCATGATTCAGTCTGTCTTTTCGGATCATTCCCGAATTGGCGTTTGTCGTCTGTTTCTTGTGCTTCCCTGTGGTAATTTTGATCCCCAGCGGAGTTTCGGGCCTCTACCCTCTTCCGGTAGTTGTAAGTCCTATTGTTCCCTCTTTTCCTCTTGGCGGAATTTGTGGTTATACACCTTTTATTCCTCAGCAAGAGTCGATTGGCCTCTACCCTTATACCGGTAGTTGTAAGTCCTATTTTTCTTGCCCTTTTGACGGAATTGGTGGTTATATACCTTTTATTCCTCGGCAAGAGTTGTTGGTTTTCTGCCTAGTAGTGGGTAGTCGTAAATCCTGTTTTATTACTCTCCAGTAGAGTGGGTGGTTGTTAAACCCTATTTTGTTTCCTATGGGGATTTGCGATATATTTCCATCCCCGCGTGGAGTTAGTGGTTTGAAGTAAACCCTAAAAACTTTTATCCTCATCAGAGTATGTGGCTGCTACCCCGTATTCGGTAGTCGTAAGTCCTATCTCTTTTCCCCTATTAGTGGTAACCTTTGTGGTTCGATCTGGTTGATGGAGGGATTTTCTGTTGTTGTGGTTTTATCCCTAACAGAGTTTTGTTCCCTGTGGTGATTTATATCCCAGTGGAGTTTGTGGTCTTCTACCCTTTTTCGGTAGTTGTAAATCCTATGTTGCTGTGATTTTGCCCTCCAGCGGAGTTGTATCTTATGATACAGGTGGATAATTGCCGGTTGCTAGCAATTTTATCCTCAGCTGAGCCTTTGGTTTCTCACCCAGTAGTCGCTATTGTTAAAACTCTTGTTTCCTCAGCCAGATTTTTGGTCTTCTGCCCCGTATTCGGTAGATGTAAACCCTAATCTCTCCTTTGTGGTTATCTTCATTCAATATTCGATGTTGATATCCCTCCCTGCTTCTGGGTAGTTGCTCTTGAGTAAGCACTTGTATCCCCAGCAGTCTTCTGGATCATTGCCGGATGCTTGCAATGTTATCCTTTCGAAGTCGCCAGTGGGTCTTTTCACCGTTTGTTAGTGATTTGTTCCCCGGATTATTGATTGTTTATCAATGTATCCCCAGCTTTTGTGGATAATTGCCGGATGCTTGCAATTTATCCCCAGTGAGTCTTCTTTCATTTACCCGTTTTATTGGTAATGTTGTTGCTCCCTTTGATCGATCATCATTATATACCTAGTTGGTATCCCGATGCCTTTCTTTTTGGTCGATTTATCCTTTATTAACCCTTATACCGGTTGTGGATAATCTTCCATGCGAGTGTGTTATCCACGTTCTGACGGTAATGGATAATATATCTCATGCACTCTTCAGTCGAAGCCTTTTGTGTTTCCCTGGTCGAGTAAGATTCGTTATTTCCCTTTGCGGAGTCGAATATTCTTCCTGTTGGATAATTGCCGGATGCTTGCGATTTATCCCTTTGAGTTGTCTTTCGTTTACCCGGATGCTTGGTATCGATTGTCTCTCTTTTTGGTTAGTCACCTATTATATACTTCGGTATCTCTGGTGTCTTTTCCTTTCGAGTATATTATTCACGTTCTGACAGTAATGAATAATATGTCTCATGCGCTCTTTGGTTGGAATCCTTTGTTGATTTTCCCCAGAGCAAGATTCATATTCTTTGTAGAATCGAATATCCATCCTTTAACCAGTTTGTGTTTCGGGTGTGTGTTTTGGCATATATACCAATTCACGTTTTCGGTAGATCTCCTACTATATACTTCGGTATCTCTGGTGTTTCTTACCATGCGAGTTTATTATCTACGTTCTGACGGTAATAGATAATATGTCTCATGTGAGTATTCTATCCACGTTCTGACGGTAATGGATATTATATCTCATGCACTCTGTGGGTTTGTGTCCCCAGTTGAGTAAGATTCGTGTCCCGTTGTGGATTCGAATGTCCATCCTGTAAGTCGATTTGCTTTTTCAAGCCCTCCTTTCGGATGATGAGTGTCTTGGCATATATACCAATTCACGTTTTGGTCGGTCACCTATTATATACTTCGGTATCCCTGGTGTTCCTTCCTTTCTACTCCCTATTATGACCTTGGTCCCCTATGGAGTCAGATTTTCCTGAGTTTTGTACCTGTTTTAGGTCTTCCTCAGATATTGGTTGATTGATATCTCTCACCCTTATACCGGTCTTAGATATTCATTCTTCCTGAGTTTGTTGCCCTTATACAGGTAACACCTCATCCTTGTTGCTTTTCCCAGGAGAGTAGGAGAGTCTCTTCGTTAGACATTCCCCTGCGGAGTTTCCTTTGGTGATTTTTTTCCCTTGCTATATGGGCGTTTCCCCAGTATATGCATCTCCCGGCAGGGAGGTTCTTTGTGAATCTTTTCCTGGTCCGAGTCCGGATTTTTATCCGAAGTATCCTTTGTGGATAGTTTGAGTCAGCTTGTGTCTTTCCAATGGATTTATCTTCCTTTGGAATTCTTTATTCCCCAGTATGAGTCCTCTGCTTCCCCAGCGAGGTCTCCAGTCCAGTCGTGTCTTGGTCACGCTGTGTCAGTTTTGTTTTTCCCCTAATCAGAGTCGTGTCCTGCTCACGCATTCTTTTTCTTTATTATCCCAATAAGAGTCCTAATAAGAGTCTTATTAGAGTCTCTGTTCCTGGTGAGTGTATTACTCCGATGGATCGTCTTTTCTTCTGTGTGAACCATATTCCCCACAGAATTTGTGTCTTTTGCATGCATACATCTGCATCATGAGGTCTCTTAGGGACCAAAATTTGTCTCATTACTGTTATTTAAGCCCATTCTACCGCGTCGAGATGAAGATTTCTAAACTTCATATCTCCGGATAGAATGACCTTAAATAGGGGCATCTGTAAGACCCCAATTTTGTCCCTAAGATCCCTCATGGCTCATATCATATCATATCATGGCCTCAAGGATCATTGCATACCCTAGCTTCCCTCCTAGTGGGTGGGTTATCTTGTGAGTGTGGTTCTTGATCACCAAGCATGTATTGCATTTGTATATCATTGCTTTTCATATGTTTACTAACCAAAAGTACAAAAATATTGTCATCTAACCATGTTACTTGCAGATGAAGCTAACTAGGTCAAAACAGTCAAGGCATGCATTGAGCCATAGATGGTGGCCATTCTTGAAGAATTTGGACACCATGGTCATTCATAAGAAGCTCCTATGACTTGTGACATCATTTGGAATCAAGATCTCAAGTGGAAGAGGCTTGAAGTTCATCAGAACATGGCTCAGTCAACCAAAACCCTAGAAAAGTCAACTGTGATCAACTGTGCATTTAATCAGGGATTGGAAGGTCTGAGATGGTTAGAAAGACCTAATTCATGTCCATACAAGTCTCATTTGACATTTCAAAGATCATCATTGAAGAATTTGAGGTCAAACAAAAACTTTCCAAAAATAGAAAGTGACCTGTAATTTCAAACTGCCAAAAATGGAAAGTTCTTCTCCTCAAAATTACATGTCCAAGAATGCTTCAAATGAAATTTTGTCCAACATGAAAGTTGAAGATCTTGCTCTCACCTTTCCAAAAAGTCCAAGAACACTCATTTCTCATGTGTGGTTGGCAAGTTATGGTCAAATCATTTTCAAGAAAAGTTGAAATTCAAAGTGGCATAACTTTTGAATGGAAAGGCGAAATTGGGTGATTATTTTTTGATCAAACCACATTTGATGTGCACTATCCAAATCCATCATCACATTTCATTAAAAACCATCACATAAAAAGGTCATTTTTCAAGTGAACCATTTAAAATTTGGTGGGAAAAAAGGTCAATTTGAAAAGTACATGGAATTTTCATGCCAAACCAATTGGAATTGTTTCTAAACATGATTTGTGATGTGCTGCAAGCAAAAATTTACTGTTCCATTGGTTCTAAGTGAAAAAGGGCAATTTTGCCAAATTGCATAGCATGTGCATTTTGCTAATCACTTCCAATTTGCTTAATCATGATTAAGGCTTTGGATTAACAGGACTATAAGAGCTTAATCATAACAGAAACTCAGGATCCACATTCATTTTCTCAGATCAAACTCACAAATTTCTCAAATTCTCTCAATTCTTCTCAAGCTTCTTTTTCACTTTTCCATCGAATTCCTTAATTCCTCTTGCTGGTGTTTGTGTTGATCATCAATTTCAGGTGCTATTGAAGATCTGTTTGAGGCAAAGGTGTGGAAATTCTTGAAGAAAACTCACTGTTGAAGCAAGCTCACTCACATGGAAGTTGGAAAATTCTGGTGATCCAAGCATTGTTGAGCTGAAGCATTGATTCTATTCATCTCCTGCATCATTCTAGGCCACCTGTTTTCACCATTGGAGCCTTGAGGAGCTCGATTTCACTGCTGTTGCTTCATAGAGGTAAGAATTCAAATCCTTCGATTCTTGAAATTGACATGTGGCTTAGGTAGATCGTAGTACATAGATCATTCTGCCATTTGAATCGTGCTAATCCATCAAGTATTCATGGAGAAATCTTGATTTGAAGTTTGGACATCAAAACTTCCTTCCATCGAATCTTTTTCTATGTTGAATTCTAGATAAAATCATGATGATATTGTAGATCCTTGTTGAAAGACGAACCGATCCATATATAATTTTCCTATTTCTGTGTGAATTTGTTCTTGATGATGAAGAACATCAAGAACACGATGAGTTCTTCATGATTTTCGTTCCAGAACGCGTCCAGATCCGTTTTGCTATGCCTGGCGTTTGAATTGGTGTTTACCGTGTTTGCCATCCATTCATGCGTTGCCACCTCACTTAATGAAACGCAGCGTTTCATTAAGTGAGTACCAGAATTACGCTTTTGCCATTCGTTCACTTAATTTCATTTTAATTGTTAAATATTTATTTCATTTCATCATGAAACTTCAAAAAATCATAAAATATTCATGGATGATCCAAATTGGCTGGGGATTTTTGCATTCATCTCCATTTTCTCTCTATTTTTTTTAGGCATGATAGCAAAAGTTGTGCATGGTTGATTTTTTATTTTGCCTAATGATTTTGATCATGTATGCTTTGTGTATAGGTTTTACCATTTTAATTGTAAAATAATGATGCCTTATTGGAAATGCTTGAAATTTTATATGCATGATCTAGACTCATCCCTGGTGATTTTGGTATATAGTTTGCTATTTTTGAGTTTCTGGTTTGGTAGATATGATGTGATCAAGTTGAGTGTGACAATGTGTGTCACACTATGTTATGTCTAACTTCTTGAATTTTGTTTCCATACTTATTGAATGCCATTTGCTCTGGATTTTTGCATGAGACCTCATCTAGATGTTAGCTTTAACTATGTTTTTTAGTGGATTTTGTTGATCCATTTCCTATTTGATTCGGATTTTC
This sequence comes from Lathyrus oleraceus, assembly GCF_024323335.1. Classification (NCBI taxonomy): domain Eukaryota; kingdom Viridiplantae; phylum Streptophyta; class Magnoliopsida; order Fabales; family Fabaceae; genus Lathyrus; species Lathyrus oleraceus. The sequence goes on from NC_066581.1 coordinate 178,387,484, forward strand.
TTTGCTGTTTATCCATTTGTGAACTTTTATTGAGTGATCAACTTATATGATTTGGGAAATCCTCATGCATTATTGGATGGATCTAAAATTTGGCATGTGCATTGTAGACATATTGAAGTTTTCCATGGCTGTAGTCCCATTCATTTATCATGTTTGGTTTCTGTTTTACCCTTGCTTGAGGTTGATGCACCATTTGTGACCTAGTTTGGGTTTGTTTTTGCATACCATGACTTAGTGATTTAATTTCCATACTTCCTCTTATCCAAATAGCATGAAATTTGATATGATGCTCATTGAATGTGTTCTGTTTAGACTTGAATTTTTGTGGGATTTATTGAGCTATTTTGGTATTGGTTCAATTGTGATCATTCTGTTTGCTCATATGTGGTTCACACTTGCACACTTTGACCTAACTTGAGTATGAAATGAATTTGGTGTATAGTTTTGATATGAGACCAATTGGATTCTATTTTTGATTGATTAATCTTGGTTTTGATCATTTTTCACTTGCTGTTTTGAATTTTTCACCTCCTTTTGACCCTAGGCTTGTCCTAGTGGTCTTATTTCTCATGTTTGAGTTTGACTTTTCAGGTTAAGAAGCAAATGCTTTAAGGAGATTAATGCAAGTTGATTGAGTTTGGTTGATTGTTGTGAACTAACTTGTTTTGTTTTGTAGGATGCTTAGCTCACTTGCTTTGAGCTTTATGCTTTACACATGTGATGGATTATGTTGTCTGTTGGTTCTCATGTTGTTTGTTTTGACTTAATGAGTGGTATACTGATTATATTTGATTGATTTCAGGTACATTAGTTGCTAATAGTTCTTTGAGAACTTGCATTGCTTTGCTTGATAGCATTTGCATTGAGGTATAGCACCTTCTTCTTCATGTAGTCTGGAAGACCTGGCTTGTTACTTAGCCAGGCAACTGCTGAAGTCCTCCTTAAGAGGCAATGCTTGTGCTTGTTTATTTTTGTCCCCAAGCAGGAAAAGTCCTTTGAATAAGGCAATTGGTAGATAAAAGAGATATGTAGCCTATCTCCTACTATTCTGTGTGTCTTCCCTTTGCTCACATTACATGTTTGAAGCATTGGGATCTTAACCCAAGATCTATAGAGTCAATAACTTGTGGAGAGAGTTCCATCTTTCTGAACTCCCACATCTTCTTTCATCTGATGCTCTCCCTGACCAGGGATAAGAGCAATGAGGCACACCCCTCATATCCTTTCATCTGCTTCACCTTGACCCCTCAATGGCAAGGTTAAGAGCAACATTAACCCTATTCCAGTTGGCTTCAATGCCTAACCCCTTGTTTGAGCCTGATGCTTGTATATAGTGTGTGCTCTTTGCTTATGTGGCTTGATTACTTGATTCATTTGTACATGATTACTTGAGTTTGCCATTGTGCATTTGTCATCATTAACTATTCATTTGTGCATGATCATTTCATTTGTCTTAGTGACATATTGTTGTTTGTCCATTGAGGACAACTGTAAGTCCATTTATTGGCCAGTAGTGTTCCCATGACATGGAAGGGATAGAGTGTAAGACCATTTCATTGGTCACTCATATCCTTTTTTGCTCTTTGTTTGAGCTTGTTGTTGTATGTGAGGATTCATTGTAAGTCCATGTAATATGGCAGTTGTTTTCCTATGATCATCTGTTGGAGGTCAGTATAAGTCCAGATAGATTGGCAACTGACATCCATGTTTTGTTTTGTTTTATTCTGATGGAGATTAGTATAAGTCCATAGAGTGGCTTCTGATATCCTTGTTTGTTTTAGGAGACTGGTATAAGACCATTGAGTGGCATCCGGTATCCGCTTTTGTTGACTTTCATCTGTTACCATGTTCATGTATCATTGCTCAGTTGTTGCCTATTCCAAAGGACACACTTGAATCATCTTCTATATGATTTCAAGAGGTGAACCTTCTGAGAAGTTTTACATTCCATCTTCCATCATTCATCCCCATTATGTCCTAAACCTTTTCACACATTGTTTTCAAAAACTTGAGATAAATATTGTGCAAACATTCTCACCTCTTTCCAAATTAGAAACCTGGACCTTAAGTCCTTGATTTTTTCAAACTTCACTTTTGTAAATACTTCTTTTGAATTGATCTTAACCATACCTTGACCATATTTTGTGAATAATCCAATCAACTAACTTCACCCATTCAAATGTTTTGTGGCTTTGTCCATGTTTGTTAAGCTTTCCATGCATTAGCCATAGGTTTCAATTACCATAGTGGTTGATGTAAATCTTACCTTATCCTTAGTGAGTTGATTGTAAGTCTTCCATACTTATTATAGGGTTAACCCCTCACTAGTATGTTGAAGCCGTCCTCGCATGGTGGATTGTTGATTCAGGTTGAGTTTTCTCCCATTGGTAATGAAAAGCCTTAGTGCTTGTGTTTTAAAAATTGAATCCACTAACTTTTGGAAGTTTTTAGCCGAACTACGGCGTTTTGATCCTTTACCTTTTCATGGAAAGGTACGTAGGCAACGGGTTCATCCGTTCAAACACAAAAATAATTAACTTCTACATTCTTTTCTCATCATCCCAATCATGTTTGCACAATACTTATGTCATAACAAATAACAATTTCAAACAACAAGTGTGAAAAGGGATCCCTAGGAGTACCTAGGACGTTTTGGGTGCCTAACACCTTCCCATTGCGTAATTTACCCCTTACCCAGACTCTCTGATCTTTTCATTAGTTTGCTAAGTGTAAAACTTCTTAGGCTTTTGTTCGCTTTTTAGCCAGTCCTTTGGATAAATAAAAGTGCGGTGGCAACTCGATTCTTTGTATACTTTGCTTTTGGTTTAATCAATAGACCATAAAGTGACGAATACACCGCTACACTTCCTTTGTATTGCTCAGTTATGAGCCACACCTTTTTCAATCAATAAAATGCATATTCAGTCAAATAATTTTGTTTTTGTTTTTCATTACCGCTTTGATTGCAAAAACATCCAGTTATTTTTGATAAAGAATCTTTGCATTTTAAGACATACAGGTCCCTTCCAATGCATGTTATAAGATTGAAAACTTGAAATCTTATTCGGAAGGTGGGGTGACCCAAGTGTTGAAACTTTGGCAACGCCTGGGGCACGTTTTTATCTAACGATCTCTTTTGCAGATGCTGTTAAATACTTTCACTCACTTGCAGGTTGTGACGCGAAGCGTTCGTTTTAACAAAAAGATCCCCGGGGAGTCCAATCAGGGACAAGGGATCGAAGAATGGTGAAGGCAGCGAGAAACGTACGGCGATCCTGGAAATTAATCAAGAAGACTCTTCAAAGTCTGAGGACTGGAAAGTTTGTATGAATCCAGGAGTTCGATCTCTGTGGAGTACGGAGAAGTCGAGGATACAAGGTGATGAATCAGAAAAGTCCAGACGAGTCTGGGAGCTCTCAAAAGTGGAAAGCTGACACTGGATTTAGATGTTGAATACCAGGGTTCGACGAGTCGACGGGTGTTCTGTGCCAGAATTTCCTTATTTCCCCAAGCAGAGGCGGAATGGTTATTTCCCCAGCAGATTAAAGGTCTGTGTCTTCCCTAGCAGGGTCGGGATGGTTATCTCCCCAGCAGTTTCGAGGCTGATGTTTCCTCAGCAGCCAGGCCTGAAGGTTGCTATTTCCCAGCGGAGGTGTCTGTTGGTAGCTGTTTCCCCTAGCATGGCGGAGCTTGTTGGTTCCCCAGCAAGTCGAAGATTGTTGTTTTCCCCGCAGAGTGTGTTGGTGGTTTCTTCCGCAGTGAAGTCCCCAAGCGGATCAGGTTCAGTGGAGGTCATCCCTGGTGAGGGTTGTCCTTTCCCGGCAGAAATGCTATTCCCCAGCGGGGTGGAGATTGGAGCGTTAGCGAGTTCCTCAGCAGAGTGCCTCGAGCTCCCCAGAAGAGTCCCTTGAGGGGGATACTTTTTATGCATTCATCATGTAGATAAGCATAACATATTGCATAGCTAATCGCGAAGCATTTCCATGATTATGGAGCATTACGCTAAAAATCATCATGCATAAGCATTGCAAGCATAAGCTAGTCTCAAGCTGTGGTTACCGTTTGAGAATTGGTTTAGCCAAAGGGTGAAGATGTTACTCTGAGGAGTTTGGCATCGTGATTTTGAATCAACATTCCCCAGTAGTGCAATAGTGGAGGAAGGATTTCTGTCGGGCGGAGATGGAAATAAAAATCAAAGAAGTTTCGGGGTCCAAAAAGAAAAAAAGAAAGAAATAATCCCCAGCTGAGCGCAAACGGTTCGTTTGCTAGGGTTGAATAGAGGATAACATGCTCATGGCTTGTTATCCCCAGCAGGGGTCGTTGGCACGCGTGCCGCCTCATTTATCACTATCCCTTATTTCTGCCGATGCTGACAGGCATGACAAGTTTTTCGGGTATTCAGACCGATGTGGCGTTCAGGCCAGTTTTTTTGGGTATTCAGACCGATGTGGCATTCAGGCCAGTTTTCCGATTTTCAGATCGAAGAAGCTTCCGAAGTTCATATCGATGCAGCTTACGGCATTCAGGTCAGGTTTCGGGTATTCAGACCGATGTGGCACTCAGGCCAGTTTTCGATTTTCAGATCGAAGAAGCTTCCGAAGTTCAGATCGATGCAGCTTACGGCATTCAGGACAGGTTTCGGGTATTCAGACCGATGTGGCACTCATGCCAGTTTCCGATTTCCAGATCGAAGAAGTTTTCGACGTTCAGGTCGAAGTACTTGTGGCATGCAGGCCAGTTTCCGATTTTCAAATCGAAGAAGTTTCCGACATTCAGGTCGAAGTACTTGTGGCATGCAGGCCAGTTTCTGATTTCTAGATCGAAGAGGTTTCCGATGTTCAGGTCGAATTACTTGTGGCATGCAGGCCAGTTTCTGATTTCCAGATCGAAGAGGTTTCCGACGGTCAGGTTGGAGTACTTGTGGCACTCAGGTCAGTTTTCGGGTATTCAGACCGAAGTGGTATCCAGACTGAAGTGGCATTCAGGCCAGTTTTTCGGGCATTCAGGCCAATCTCTCGGTGATCAGACCGATATTAATACTCTCATATTCCGATGCTCAGTATTCAGACTGACGAGCGGCGTTCAGGCCATGGTGTTTCCTGTGTTACCATTTATTTTGGTATCCAAGTCAATGTTCCTTTTCGGTATTCAGGCCGACTTTCTCCATACCAGACGGATTCTTCTTTTGAGATCACCTCGTTGCCGATTCTGACAGGCATTGTTAATTATTTCCCAGCGGAGTGCAAATTGTTCGCCTGTTCTTGGTATTCAATCACTTTTCACCCTGATCATCTGAAAGCCGAGGTTGTTCATATCGACAGGTTCATAGTGGATTGAATAGGGGCAGCTGTAACACATCAAAATTTGCCCTCCTCTTCTTGGGACTAGCTTAGCATATTGCATTTCATTTTTTAGGACATTAGGTATTGGCATGTTGCATATCATGTGAGAATAGACAAGTCATCCTCCTAATTCTTTCTCAGAAGATAGAAAGGTTGAGAGATTCATGCCTGAGGGTCTTGTTGAATTGATCAAACATCTGAGGGTTGCTCTTCAATTAGGGTTTTATTGGTTCCTCAAGGAGGTTGAGTATTATCTTGGTTGAAAGGGTATGTCACCATCATCATGGTCTTATCATCCTCAAGGGGCTCATTGTTCATGCTCAGATTCTTTGGGATTAGGGTTTTGACCTCTGGTCAACCCTAATCAGTTGCATTCTACCAGTCAGGGTTTTTCAAGGAGATGAGGTTATTTGTTTGGATGGAGATCATATGGTTATTATGTGAAGCTTACAAGAGCTAGGGGTTCATTTTGGAGCCAATTCCTTAGGTGGTTGAGGCTCAAGCTGATCAGAGCATGGCTAGGTCATCTGAGGACCTAGAAAGTCAACAGAAAGTCAACTGAGGGCTAGGAGGTGGAGAAATGAGTTTCAACATCTCATTCATGTTCAAAAGAGGCTTATTCATCATGTCAAATGTATATCTTGAATAATTTGAGGTCAGATCAAAAGTTTCCAAAAATGGAAAATGACCTGTAATTGAAAGTTTCCAAAAATGGAAAGGTTTTGGTTCAAATTCAACTTGATCTTACATCATCAAATAAGCTTCAATTGAATTTTTGTCCAACATGAAAGTTGAATATCTCTCTCTCCCATTTCCAAAAAGTCCAAGATCATGAATTTATGATGAATGGTTGAGGAGATATGATCAAATCATTGCCAAGGATGCATGGAACTTCAAAAGGGCATAACTTTTGATTCATAACTCCAAATTTGGTGGCTCTTCTTGCATTTTGCTTCTCATGACATGAAGTTTCCAAATTAATCATCACATTACATAAAATGTTATCACATGATCATTTGCATATCCATGCTCATTTTGGAGGGAAACTTGAAAATTTAAAAATGGTGCATCATGAGAACTTTCTACCATTGCCAATGTGTTTAAAAAATGATTTTGAGTGACTTTGATCAAGCACATGACACTGTTCACGTGGGTTTACTACATGCACCATGCAATTTTCAAATTTTGCCAAACACCCTCATTTTGCTTAATCTCAAATTAACCATGATTAATTTTAATAAAAATGAGATTAGGACAGAGTATATATTGATAATCCTAACAGAATTTGAGAGAGGTTAATCATTTTTCACCCTTTTTGATCTAGTTTTCATCTCATATCAAAATTTTTCTCTCAACCAAAACTTGCAACTTCTTCACATAACCTTGCATTTTTCTTCTATATTCTGAATCATTGAGTGGAGTAGATGGATAATCAAGCTTTGGATCATTGATTTTGGTTAGAATTTGTGCATAGTAAGCTCAAGAACTCAATAATGGAAGTTGATTGATAAGCTAGATCTACACGGTTTCAAGCTTCAATTTCTTCATCAAACATCATTACAAGGGTTCAGGAGTTGATTTGGATCATTGCAAGGCCTTAGATCGTGCGTTTTCAAGAGCTGTTCTTCAAGAGGTCACATTTTCGATCCTTTTAATTCTCTGTTTTATGTGTATGTTCATGTAGATCTTGTATTGCTAATAATTCTGAGCTAAATTTCACATGATTTGGTGCATTATTGAGGGAGTTATGTGTGATGGAAGTTTGATGCACCAATTTTCTTTTGTTCGATTCTCTTAATTGATGTTGAATTAAGCTTAGTTATGAGTTGATCCATGATGTACGTTGCATGAGCTTTGATTTGGTATCATTTTTGATGAATTCTGGAAAATTCTGGAAAATTGGTTTGAAGGTCTACTGTTCATCATCGTCTTCACGAGGAAGACGATGTTTTTCCAGATTAGCGACGGCCTAGCGTCCGTCTTTGCGTCCATCTGGTTCGCTAGGGTTCTTCATGTGAAACGGATGCGTTTCAATGTAGCGCGCCTCATTTCAAATCTGGACCGGCTTCGATTCTTGGCGCAAGCAATTTTTCAAATTAATGCTTCATTATGCCATTTCCCTCCCTATTTTCCATGCTATGATCATTTTGATTTTTATTTTTTCTTCCAACTTCAAAAATTCATAATAAATTGAAAAATGCTCCAAATAATCCCTGGTTTTTTGCTACTTGTTCATTGAGATGTCCTATATTTGATGATGTTAATTTCTGAAGTTGTGCATGGCTGAATTTTGGATTGTGCTAGACTTTGTGATCATGTGTATATTTGTGACCTTGCTCCATTCTTTCCATTGTGAAATGCTTGATTTTAATCCAAATGCCATGAAATTTTGCATGATGATTTCTAACATGTTGATGAATGTTTTAGGCTTGGTTTGGTATTTTTCTCATTTGCCATTTCTGTTTTATGCACATGTTTGCATGGTGTGACAATTTGTGTCACACATTTGGTTGATCAACGTGTGCAATTTCATTTCCATATCAAATGACTTCTGTTGGTTCTGATTTTTTGTATGATGATCATGTTGGATGTGTTGAATGCTCATGATTTTTTCCAGAATTATTTGAATCATTTCAGTTTTGATTTGGAATTTTCATTCTCAATGTCTAAATGTATGCTTTGAAATTGTCTTTGACTTCCCTTGCTTATTACATGGACTTGCTTGATGATCTTGACTTGGTCCTTTTTAGGACATGTTAATAAGTGTTTGAAGTTGCATTGTGTTGAATATTAGCTCCTGTTTTGGATTTTTTCTTCACCTTTGACCCTAGGCTTTGACCTAGTGGTTTGGACTTACATGTGAGCTTTGAATTTCAGGTCCGAGCACCTAATCTTCATGGTTGATGTTGCTTCATCATTTGAATGTTGATGTTTGCTATTAATGGCTAACATTTGTTTGTTTTGTAGGTTGATGATAGCTCACTTGAGTTGTTTGGCTTATATGTTGTACATTGGGATTGTCTGTTTGTTGTTGACCGTCGTCTGTTTGTCTGAATACTGTACTGATTTGTTTAGTTGTTTACACAGGTACCTAAGTTGCTTTAAGTTCATTTGAACTTTGCTTTGCTTTGCTTGTGGTTGGCATACCACTTAGGTATAATCCCTATTCTTCATGTAGTCTGGAAGACCTGTCATGTTACTTTGGCAGGCACCTGTCTGAAGCCCTCCTTAAGAGGTAATGTTTGTGTTTGTTTATCTTTGTGCCTTGTACATATAAAGACCTCCTAAGTGAAAAGGCATTGGCAGATAAAAGGGATGTGTAATCCATCCCCTGCTATTCAATTGTGTCTTTCATCTTGCTCACACCATGTGTTGATGCACTTTGGATAAAAACCCAAAATCTTGTTGTGTCAGTCATGTGGAATAGAGTCCCACATTCTGGACTCCCACACTTTCATTGTCTGAAGCTCTCCCAGGCCAGGGATAAGAGCTATGAGGTCTTACCCTCACTTCCCATTTCATCTGCTTCACCCTAACTCTCAATGTTAGGGTTAAGAGCAAATAACACCCCTTTCCAGTTGGCTTGTTTGTCGAGGTTGATTTGACCTCTTAACTAAAGCCTAGCCTTGTATGAGCCACTTGTTTGCATATAGTGTGTGTGCTTGCTCTCTTGTGATTGCTTATTTGCTGTTTATCTGCTGTTTCACCTTGCTGCCTATGCGAGTTATCTCTTGTTAGAAACCTCAACCTAGGACTATTGTGGATTACATGATAACTATTAGGCTCGAGTCAGTCTCCCTTTTAGTTTGTCATTTCCCAGTCTCTGGTTAGGATAGAAATTTCTCCCCTGTTAAGGGGAACTACGTTGCCCTGATCCTCATACCAGATGAGGTACGTAGGCAGGAGATCGTACGAGATCTCTCCGGGCACCCTTTTCTTTTGTGTGTGTTTGCTTGACAGCTATTAGGCTCGAGTTCCCGACTCCCTATTAGCCTGTCTGTTTGGTAATCTTTTTTTGTGTGTGCTTGGAGTCTGATGTAAGTCCAGCGATTGGCATTCGGTTTCCTTGTTGTTGTTTATTTGCTTGGAGTCTGATGTAAGTCCAGCGATTGGCAATCGGTTTCCAGTTGGTGTTTGCTTGTTTGGAGTCTGACGTAAGTCCAGCGATTGGCAGTCGGTTTCCAGTTGGTGTTTTCTTGTTTGGAGTCTGACGTAAGTCCAGCGATTGGCAGTCGGTTTCCTGTGTGTGTTTGTTGGTTCGGAGTCTGATGTAAGTCCCGCGATTGGCGTTTGGTTTCCTTGTTCGTTTGTTTGGTCTGGAGTCGGACATAAGACCAGCCATTGGCAGTCCGTTTCCAATTGTGTGTTTGCCCGGACGTCTCGGCGTCTGTGCGTGTGTTTTGTTTCGGCGTGTGTTAGCCGAACTACGGTAGCTCTGATTCTCATTCCAGATGAGATACGTAGACATAGGATACGATATCCTAGCGAGCCCGTTCCCCATTTCCCCAAACTACGTTGACTCTAATGTTTGTGTCTGACAAACTACGTAGGACCAGGATGCGACATCCTGCCGAGTTACCTTCCTCCGTCTTTCACCTGTTCCATTCCAGTGTGTGTGCATTCTTTGAGCAGTTTATTAGCAACCTTATTCTATTCCTTTTTGAGCGTGGATCCCGTCGAGTATGACGGACGTGAGGGGTGCTAATACCTTCCCCTTGCGTAACCGACTCCCGTACCTTATAATCTCCGGTCGTAAGACCATTTCCTTTCCAGGTTTACTTCGAGCGTTTCCTTTCCCTCCTTTGGGATAAATAACGCACGGTGGCGGCTCTGTTTGTTTGTTTTTCCCGCCGGTTGTTTTTCGCGGATGCGACACACACCTTACCCAGAGTGGAAGATACCATCTATCATTCTGAGCCATCTGAGGGCCCAGATGTTTATAAAAAGATGGACGAGATGAAAGACCAATTCCTTGAGCTGCACAAGGAACTGAAGACTCTGAGGGGTAAGGACCTCTTTGGTAAAAGTGCTGCTGAGTTGTGCCTTGTGCCCAACGTTAAAATCCCTATTAAATTCAAAGTACCTGACTTTGAGAAGTATAAGGGAAACACATGCCCGCTCAGCCATCTTGTGATGTATGCTCGCAAAATGTCAACACAAACAGACAACGATCAACTTCTTATCCACTACTTCCAGGACAACCTGTCTGGTGCTGCTCTCTGGTGGTACATGGGTTTGGAATGTTCGAACATCCGCTCTTTCAACGATCTTGGAGAAGCTTTTGTCAAGCAATATAAATACAACATGGATATGGCTCCTGATAGGGACCAACTGAGGGCAATGTCGCAGAAGGAGAATGAAACCTTCAAAGAGTACGCCCAGAGATGGCGCGAGTTGGAAACTCAGATAGTGCCACCCCTTGAAGAGAAAGAAATGACTAAGATCTTTTTGAAGACTTTAAGTTCTTTCTACTATGAGAGGATGATATCCAGTGCTCCCTCGGACTTCACCGATATGGTGAATATGGGAATGAGACTGGAAGAAGGAGTCCGTGAAGGACGATTGTCTAGGGATGAAGGCTCTTCAGCAAAGAGATATGGGGGCTTTACGAAGAAGAAGGAGGGAGAGGCACATGCTGTTTCCTCCCATATCAAGATAAGACCCTCTGTGAAGAGGAAGAACACGTGCCCTTCCGTTAGCCAACACCAGGTGGCTCATATAGCACCTGCCTTTAGAGAAGTACATCATCATCAACAACAACAATATCAACAACAACATCGTCCACAACAACAAGCCTACCAGCCTCGAAACAACAATAGCACCAGCACCAGCTACGAGAGGAAGAGGGTCACTTTTGATCCAATTCCAATGACTTACGCTGAGCTCTATCCTTTGTTGATAGACAAAAAATTGATTACTCCACGAGACCCTCCCGTTATACCTACCAACCCTCAGTGGTGGTACAAGCCTGAATTACACTGTATATATCATTCCGGTGCTCCCGGATATGATGTGGAGAATTGCTATCCCTTGAAGACCAAGGTGCAAGACCTTGTAAGAAGTGGGATTTTGTTTTTCGAGGACGTAGGTCCTAATGTGAAGAAGAACCCATTGCCCGAGCATGGGAAAGCTGCTGTGAATATGGTCCAGGGTTGTCCTGGCAAATATAAAGTCCTGTATGTTAATGATATCAGGCAATCTTTGGTCAAGATGCATAAACTGTTGTGTGGATACAGTCACTATGAGCATGACCATGATAGGTGCCAGGTGTGCACTATCAACGAAAGAGGATGCCGACAAGTTAGAAAGGACATCCAAGAGATGCTGGATCAGGGAATGATCGAAATACTTTAGAATCGTAATGAGGATGAAGTTGATGTAATTTCTCCTGTATTCAGAACTCCAGAGCCTATTGTCATCAAATATGATGGCAGCAAGAAGAAAGTGTCACCATCTCTTGTGATAAAACCAGCGGGCCCTGTCCCATATGTGTCTGATAAAGCTGTTCCCTACAGATACAATGATGTGATGCTAGAAGATGGGAAGGAGGTGCCGTTGCCCTCAACCTCTGTTGTGAGAATCTCAAACGTCAGTGGTGTGACCCGTAGTGGTCGTGTTTTCTCGACGCAGCCGAAACCCCACGAAGATGTTGTGAGAAGAACTATGGTTAATCCTGCCGGTCCCGTGGGGACTTCTTCTTCCAATCCTACTACTGTTGTGAAGGGTGTTGACCCTGTTGTCGATAAATATGTGAAAGCTCCTGTCCTAGTTGGCCAGTCTGGCATTATAAGAGAGGACTGTGATGATATGCTAAGGCTCATCAAAAGGAGCAAATATAATGTTATTGATCAGCTGCTACAAACTCCATCAAAGATATCTGTGTTATCTTTGTTGTTGAATTCTGAGCCACACCGCGAAGCTTTGCAAAGGGTGTTGAACATGGCATACGTGGATCACGATGTCACAATTGAACAGTTTGATAGCATTGTTGCAAACATAACTGCTTGCAATAATTTGAGCTTCTGTGATGCTGATCTTCCCGAGGAGGGAAAAGACCACAATTTGGCTTTACACATATCTATGAACTGCAAGTATGATGCCTTGTCCAATGTGTTGGTGGACACATGATCATCGCTCAATGTATTGCCAAAATCCACTCTTGCTAAACTTTCTTACCAGGGGCCTCCCATGAGGCAAAATGGAGTGGTTGTTAAAGCTTTTGATGGATCGCGGAAAACTGTGATTGGTGAAGTAGAACTCTTGATCAGGATTGGACCTAATGATTTCCAGATCACTTTCCAGGTCATGGATATCCATCCATCATACAGTTGTTTGCTTGGCAGACCATGGATTCACGAGGCAGGCGCCGTGACATCCACCCTACACCAGAAGTTAAAGTTCGTCAAGAACAAGAAGTTGGTGGTGATAAGTCTTGGTCATCCATTTATCTTCCTTCTCCTACATTGACGTTGAGGATGAGGTTGGGACTCCGTTCCAAGCCTTATCTATTGCTGAGCCTTCAAGGAAAGGACCTTCTTCATTTGCTTCCTATAATGATGCTAAGTTGGCCATTAAGCATGGTGCAACTATTGGTTTGGGGCAAATGATCAAGATGGAAGATAATAAATCCTGAGCTGGCATATGATATTCTTCAGGTATTTCCAATTAGCGTGGGCTATTCCAGAGAGGTGGTTTCATCCACACTGTTGAAGATCAAGAGGCTACTGCCATAGTGGAAGATGATGAAGAGGAAGATCCTGGCAACTTTGTCACCCCTGGAGGAATCTGCAATAATTGGGTCGTTGTTGATGTTCCAACAGTTATCCATAAGTCCACGTAATGTGTTTATTTTGTTTAAAAACCCGTCTCCCATGCCAAAAGGAGAAGTGATGACATTATTGGCACATATTTGATTAATACAATGATATTCATTCAATAATCACATGTTAAATGTTTGTTTTTCCAAATTATTTTTCCTTTTTGTTTTTGCATGAAATTGGTGATCACCATAAAACCCTAAAGAGAATAAAATCAATCTTTTCATCTGCATAATGATTTGCCTTGTTTGAATTCTAAAATCTCTTTTATACTCAAAATCATTATGCAGGTTGATCAAACCCATTGAACATAATGATCCAACACCATCTCCCAACTTAGAATTCCCTGTATCTGAGGTAGAAGAAGATGATGTTGAAGAGATTCCTGATGAGATTACCCGTTTGCTTGAGCACGAGGAGAAGATCATTCAGCCGCATCTTGAGAATCTGGAAACAGTCAACTTGGGGTCTGAAGACTGCGTTCGTGAAGTAAAGATTGGGGCACTCCTTGAAGAGTCTGTTAAGAAGGGGTTAATTGGGTTGGTACGAGAATCTTTCGACGTCTTTGCCTGGTCGTATGAAGACATGCCTGGTCTAGATACTGATATCGTTCAACATTTCTTGTCGTTGAAGCCTGAGTGTGTGCCCGTGAAACAGAAGCTTAGAAGAACTCATCATGATATGGCAGTGAAGATTAAAGAATAAGTTCAAAAGAAAATTGATGTGGGATTTCTGGTGACTTCTACATATCCTCAATGGGTGGCCAATATTGTGTCCGTGCCTAAGTGTAGCACCTCAAATTTGCACCTATAATTGTACATACATTTTCATATTAGGTCATAGCATATCATGGTCCATTGCATAGCATTGCATTGCCTCTTTTGCCTCAAGTGCAAGCCAATCAAGAAATTAGGTCAAACTGGTCAGGAGATCAGTCAGTCAAGCAAGCAAGCACAATTCTCAAGGAGCCAAGGCCCTAGGGTTGGTCCAATTTGTTCACATGACTTGGGGATCCATTTGAAGTGTTTTGGTCAAGGATTGGATGTTCAGAAGTCATCAGTCAATGCATAGTCAGTCAGAAACCCTAAAAGTCAACTGTTGGTCAACTGTCCATTTAATCAGTGATTTGATGAATGGAAATGGTTTGAGAGATCTTATTCATGTCCAAATAGTCTTCATATATCATGTCAAACACCATCATGGAAGAATTTGAAGCCAGATCAGAAATTTCCAAAAATGGAAACTGGACCTGTAACTGAAACTTACCAAAAATGGAAAGTCTTGATCCTCAAACTTACATCATGATACAAGCTTCAAATGAATTTTTGCCCAACATGAAAGTTGAAGATCTTGTTCTCCCATTTCCAAAAAGTCCAAGAACACTCAATTCCCATGTATGGTTGGCAAGTTATGATCGAATCATTTTCAGAAATTCTTGAACTTCAAAAGGCCATATCTCTCAAACCATTTGGCCAATTTGGGTGGGGCTTTTTCCTACAAGTCACATTTGATCCCCTCTTTCCAAAAATGTAACTTTCATGTGCCAAAACTTCACCAATCAAAATGACATTTTTTGACTTACTTGAATTAATTTCAAGTGAAGTGAAATTTTGACTTTTCAAAATAAACCTTTTCCATCATTTTGGCCAATTGGAACTTGCTTGGAATGTTATTTACAGCATGTTCAAAGTCAAATTCGTGCAAGTACATACACCCATCACCTAGTTGCTTGAAAATGGGAAAAAGTACATTTCTCAACAACTCTATCCCACATATCCATGGACTTTGATTTGTACCACAAAACAGCAGATATATGCATCATTTTCTGTCATTGTGAACGCTAGTTGCAGCCATCTAACTCAGAATTCTTCACTTTCTCTCAAATCTCATTTTTCTCACTTTGCTTTTTTACCAAAAACTTCCAAAGAACTCGAGGATTCCTTTGTTGTTCTATCATCTGGCCATCATTTGGAGGTTATTTGCAGCACCATTCACCAACTGGGAGCTCACTTTCTAGCACTGTTTTCAAAGAATCCTTCCATGGCAGATGTTGTCTAAAGCCATTCTGAGCCTTCTTGGGTCGAACTCTTTTAGCCATTCATCAAAGCACAGTTGAAGCTTCAACTGTTTCACTTCAAAACAGCCAAACAACCCTTGAATCTCAACTGTTTTGCAGATTTGGTGAGTTTTCGACTTCCACTATTCTTAAAATTATGCTATGCATTAGATAGGCCTCCTTGCCATGGTCATTTTGAGCTTTGAAGCACTAAAAATGGTGGTGTATTTTGAAAGAAATGTTGAGTGGAAATTTGATGATTCAAACTTGTTTTGTATGATGCATGCTATGTGGTTCGTTTCCATGTTAATGTTTGTTGAATTCGCGATGTGTGTTGTTTGCCGTTTCCATTAATATGCTGGTTTGCCATTTCTGGGCACGTTTGTTCTTCACGATTTTGAAGAAGATGATGATGCTACAGTAAACCCTAGCCTTTTTTTCCAGATTTTCTCTTCATTCACGCGTGCATGAGCCATACTGTTCCAATCCCTCACAGCCAATCAGCTTATTTCATTTTCTGGACCAAAACGCAGTGTTTTGATAAGTGGATTCAGGAATTACAAGTTTGGCATCAGCGTGGCACATGACCCATTAAATGATGTTGTTTTTTCATTTTTATTTCAATTTGATACATCATCTTACAAAAATCATAACTTGTTCATTTTTAATCCAAATTTCATGGGATTTTTTGCATCATGATCATCATAATCTCTAGGTTTTTATCATGATATTTCCAGATTTTTTTGATGAGTGGATCTTAAATGGTATGAGGGTTTGTGACATGTGCTCATATTTTGTACACTTTGCCAAAACATTTGTGAAATGGTGATACTTTATCCAATGGCTCCCAAATTTTTTGTGCTTAAACTAGACACACTCATGGTGATTTTGGTGTAGAGTTTGTGAATTTATCATTGCTGGTTTGTGAGTTATGATTTTTTTGAATTAGGGTGTGACAATTTGTGTCACACCATTGATGTCCAACTTGCTGATTTTTGTATCCATGCTTCTTGACCTCCAATTGATCTGATTTTTTGCATGAACCTACTCTTGTATGTCTAGTTCACATGTGAATTTTCTTGGAATTATTTGTGGCATTTCCTAATTGTTTGAGATTTTCTCCCCTGTTTAGTCATATGTTGACTTTTTGTGACACATGTCCCCATTTCATTTGTGAAATTCTCATACTTTATTAGATGGACATGAAATTTTACATGAGATAACTAGACATCCCAATCTTTGCCATGGTTTTAGTCCCATTCATTTATCATACACCATCTCTGATTTATGATTTTTCTAAGTTGATGCATGTTTGGTTGACTTCTTTGAGCATGTTCAAAATTGCTTTGACTTTCTGATTTTCATTGACTGCCTTCCATTTGTCCAAATGAGATGAAATTTGACATGCTTACCATGCTGTGGGTTGTGTTTGATCATGATTTATTTGATGATTTTTGGAATTGTTTATGATTGGTTTTGATTCAAGTCTTGCTGTTGACTTCTATGAGCTTCTGTTTGCCATACTTTGACCTAAACTGTTCATGAAATGATGATGATGATTGATATGAATGTGAACCCAATTGGTTTGTGTTTCTTAATTGTTTGAACATGATTTTGGATGCTTGCCCTTTGCTGTTTTGACTTTTTCATTCTCTTTTGACCCTAGGCTTGCCCTAGTGGTCCTGTTACTCACCCTTGAGCTCATGTTTTCAGGTTAACCAACAATTGTCCAATGAGACCAATACAAATTGGTTGTGTTTGCTTGTTTATCATGACTAACATGTTTTGTTTTGTAGGTTGCTTGGCTCACATGCCTAGAGCCTTGTGCCTTGCACATTCACTTGCTTGTGTTGACTGTTGACTTCTGTTTCCTTTTGCTTTAATTTTGAAGTTGTATACTAATGTCTATTTGACTATTTCAGGTGCTTTTAGTTGCTTAGTTCCTTGTGAACTTTTGCTTTGCTTTGCTTGTATAAGCAATTTGCATTGAGGTATAACTTTTCATAACTTCATGTAGTCTGGAAGACCTGGCCTGTTACTTGGCCAGGCAACTGTCTGAAGTCCTCCTTAAGAGGCAATGTTTGTGATTGTTTAATTTTGTCCTTGCATAGAGTCTGTCATACCCCAAAAATTACCCATCATTTTTCCTAAAAAAAAAAAAAAAAAAAAAAAAACGAAAAAAAACGAAAAAAAAAACGAAAAAAAAAAAGAAAAAAAAAGAAAAAAAAGAGAATTTTTTTTTTATTAATTAATTAATTAATTAATTAATTAATTAATTAATTAAATAATTAAAATAAATAAATAAATAAAATATAACAAATTATTTTGGACTTGGGTCTCCCTCATTCCAAGCCCATTACCCACGAAATTAGTCTATAAATACTGAAGCTTCAGACTGGGAGTTACACTTGGAGTTTACACTGAGAGATTCACTGGAGAAAGAAGGAAGAGAAGCAAAACACTCTGAGGTTTCCTTGGAACAAAACCTTGAGGAAAAAGAAAGAGAGAGAACAGAGAAGGACGGATAGAAACTTTGACATAGGAACCCTGCCTACCCGGAGAATTCAGAGTAAAGAAACCCTGAAGGCAGCTCATCTGCACCGAAGCCATCGCCGTCCAATTCCCGCTGCCTAACTTATTCCGATACTACAAGGGGTCAATCCCTTCAACCTTGGATTGGCAAACAGGTCTGCGTATCTCTATTGTTTATACTTTCAATTGGCCATATCTACGTATATAATGCATCATGATTAAATGTTGATATATAATTTGCTTTCGTATGGGAATTTAAATATGCCTGAATACCCTGAATGTTTGACCATGTTATTCCTGTGATAAAATGCCATAAAATTCAAAGTTCCTAACGTGGGGCTGTTTTCAAATTCAAAATCCGTGGCCTATTCTGTTTTTTTTTTATGTTTTATCATAGCCATGCATTATTCATCCTATCCTATTTATTGTTGTGATATTTCTCCGGTGTAATCTTCGATTGCACCCTGATTTGGTGTTCTGACATGTTTCTTTTTTTGAGTTTCGTAAAGGTTCACATATCCCAGGAAAAGGTTATTGGCTAGGTATTCCACTTTATTTGTGGGATACCCTTGTGGAGTTTCACCCTAAATTAATTTTTAATGTATTAATTTCTAATGTATTAATTTTTTAATATATTATTTTTAATAATTTTAATGTGGAGTTTCATCCTAATTATATAATTAATTGTAAAACTTTGCCTTTGAATAAGTGATCTTGGACCTCTCTTTGTTGCCTTACGATTACGATATTACGGTCATGTCCCGCGAACGTGGGGATACCCTTAGCAAAGACCCTTCGGTTAAATCATCATAAAATAAATTATAGTCCCTCGGATGTTGCCTTCGAATATACAACTTTGTCCCTCGATGACCCTCCGATGTTGCCTACGGTTAAAAGATGATAGTCCCGTCGAATGCTAAGATATCCTCGTAACTGTTGCCTTCAATGACCTATCGATGACCCTACGATGACCCTTAAACATCCAAAGGATAAAACTACTTATTTCTCAATAATAAGGACAGTTTTACCCTCATAAGGATAGGAAATGCTCATAAAGACCTTGGGTCGGTATAACTCTTAATTGCTGGCTCACAACCTAAAACATTTTTTCACACCTCACACCTTTCAAAATACCTTCAGAAAATCACCACTTGGTATACATTCATACTAGAATCATTACCGAGTTATATTTTTCTAAACAATTTTCAAAACTAAACGAGATAATCATTTTGTATACATTCATACAAGAATCATTACAAAGTTAAATTCTCTTTCCAAAAACAATTTTCCAAACAATTCACAAACACTTTTTTTTTCAAACAAAAATAATATAAGTGATCGAGCAATTAAGAGCCCATGGATAACCATGGATACAAAGGGTGCTAACACCTTCCCTTTGTATAATGTACCTCCCGAACCCAAAATCTAAATTAAGGTCTTTCCTGTTCTTTTCCACCTTTCCTTATTGGATAAAAGAAAAGTCGGTGGCGACTCTTGCTAACCGCGACATTGCGATAAAAAACACAAAAGTCCAGTTCACCGTATGACAGAACTGGCGACTCTGCTGGGGATCTCGGAATATTTAAAAAGAGAGGTTACCGTAAAAACAAGATCACTTATTCAATTTGTCTGATTTATTTTTAAGGGAATGCTTGGGTATGTTATGCTTGAGTGAAAGATTCTACACCCGGATCTAGTGTACCTTAGGTAAGTAGCAAGAGATCATCGCGACTGTCCGGCGTATACTGGAATGGTCAAAATGATGGCTACGGTTAATGTGGCACTTTGGATGTCCTGATGTTCCTCATGTTAGTTGAGGAAATATTTGGCATTCGCGTGGTGTCATAAAAGCATTAACCAGACCTTTAGAACCCTAATTGACTCATCCTGGCCATTAGAAAGTAGTGAGATAACTGGCTTCGGTTCCGACTGGAGTTGGTTGAGACTCGATACTACACTCTTTGAGATTGGACTTTAGGGAAGCTTCGGTCAACCACTTGGTGTTGCACTGAAGTGGACTTAAGGAAAGGTCAATGATTTGAGATCCTTCTAGAACCCGGTTACTATTCTAAGACAGGTTGAACCAACCAAACTTCAGTGGGGAGGGTATTTACCTATGGAACTCACGCAAGCCTTAAAACCTAGGAATGATTGTTGTGTGACTTGCTTGTGCTTGTTATTTATCTAACAACATGACATCATAACAACATAACATCATAACATCATGGCATTGTACTAACCATTTCAAGGATTTAGGGATTTAACTCTGCTAAAAAAAAACAGAAAAAAACAAAAACAAAAGCAAAAACAAAAGAGAAAAAAAAAAGGCTCTTTTTGTTAGTTTATGCAAAGTTAAATCCCGAAAGTCCTTGAAAACATTTCATACATTGCATTGCATCGCATAACAGGTATTCTAAAGGATCAGTGTTCTCACGATTTTCCTGGCAAACAGATTCCAGCAGATTCAAACAGATTGAACAATGGCTCTCGAACAAACTGTCAAAGATCTCCAGGCCCAGAATGCTCAATTCCAGGAAATGATGCTGAGCTTATCTAAGGGGCAGGAAGAACTGAAAGCTCTTTTGATGGAGAAGAAGAAGGACCAAAAACCTGTGGGTTACATCAACCCGGGGAGAAGGCTTAAGGGACAGGTTACAGGAGTCAAGATTAGAATTCCGAAGGATTCAGAAGAAGAGACCGAGAATGATTCGGAAGATGAGAATCCTAATCTCGTCAATTCTGAGGACGACGATGAAGATTATGAACATGAACAGTACTCTCCGAAGGATGATAAGTACAAGTTGCTGGAAGAACGTATGCTAGCTATGGAGGGGCAGAAAGTGCCCGGTCTGGATTTCGAAAACTTGGGTCTGGTCTCTGATGTGGTCATTCCCCGCAAATTCAAGGTTCCCATTTTCACTAAGTACGATGGGGCATCTTGTCCTCAGATGCATCTGAGGGCTTATGTGAGAAAGATTCAGCCGCATACTACTGATAGGAAACTATGGATCCATTTCTTCCAAGAAAGTCTGGCTGGCACACAGTTGGACTGGTATTATCAGCTCGAGAGCTCTGACATCCACACATGGACTGATTTAGCGACAGCTTTCTACAAGCACTACCAGTACAATTCTGAATTGGCGCCTACCCGGCTACAGTTGCAGAATATGACTATGGGATCTAAAGAAAGCTTCAAAGAGTATGCTCAGAAATGGAGAGATTTGGCTGGCAGAGTCAAACCCCCTATGACTGATCGAGAATTAGTGGACATGTTCATGAGCACACTGACTGGCCCATTCTACAGCCATCTATTAAGAAGTTCCTCATTGGGTTTCACTGAACTTATATTAACAGGTGAACATGTTGAAAGCGACATTCGAAGTGGAAAGATACAGGCTGCCACCTCTGATCCTCCGGAGACTCCTAATGTCATCATTGCTCCTCTGCCAAATCATGACGAGACTGTTAATGCTGTAGAAGATGCTGACAACGATTGCAACCTGGATAGCTGGATTTTTCCAACAATTGGTGACGGACTCAATAATTGGAAGGCTGAAGACACTATCCCAATTTCCTTTAGTCAGGAGTAATTGTTATTGCTGTTTTAGCATTTTAAGGCATTGTGTCTATACCCGGGGCACAATGGCTAATTTTTCAAGGGTTTTGTCATTTTCATAAGCATATTCATATTCAATAAATCAATGGACTTTTTGCATTCAAATATTGCGCTCTTTATCTTTCCTGTCATTTTTCAAACAAGCTATGTTGTCTTGCACACACTCACGTAACCATTTGCCGATCCATATCCACTCTGGATCCTGTTGGTAATGACTCTGCTACTGTTCATTATGACTTTGAAAATCCGATCTACCAAGCCTAGGATGGAAGTGAGGAAGATTGTGAAGTCCCTGGAGAACTTGCCAGACTGGTACTACAAGAAGAAAAGACCATACAGCCGCATGAGGAATCAATTGAAATTGTAAATCTGGGTACTGAAATAGACAAGAAAGAAGTCAGAGGTTTCTTGGGACACTTGAATTACATTGCCCGATTCATTCCACACGTGACTGCTACCTGCAAACCCATCTTCAAATTACTGAAAAGGAAAAATCAAGAGATGGTGTGGAATGATGAATAACAAAATCAGGAAATATCTCCAAGAACCTCCAATTCTGATGCCACCAGTTGAAAGAAGACTTCTAATCATGTATTTGACCGTGTTAGAAAATTCAATAGGGTGTGCTGGGGCAACATTACGAGTCTGGTCGAAAAGAGCATGTCATACACTGCCTTAGCAAAAGGTACCGACTGTGAAACAAGATACTCACAGCTCGAGAAAGCTTGCTGCGCTTTGGCTTGGGCTGCTCGCCGACTAAGACAGTATATGTTGAATCATACCACTTTATTGATTTCTAAGATGGATCTTATCAAATATACATTCGAGAAACCTGCTGTCTCCTGAAAGAGTTATCACTGATAATGGTATTAAACTGAACTCTGCATGCAGTTCAAAATAAAACACCATAACTCTTCTCCGTACCGGCCAAGGACGAACGGCGCCGTGAAGGCTGCTAACAATATCAAGAATATAACAGTAACATACAAAGACTGGCATGAGATGTTACCTTTTGCTCTTCATGGTTACCGCACTTCGACAGGGGCAACCCCTTTCTCTTTAGTCTATGGAATGGAAGCCGTTTTACCAGTGGAAGTTCAGATTCCCTCTCTGAGAATTGTGAAAGATGCAGGCTCAGATGAAGATGAATGGATTCAAACTCGACTCGATCAGATAAATTTGATTGATGAAAAGAGACTTGCGGCTGTTTGTCATGGGCAGATATATCAGAAGCGCATGACCCAGGCATTTAACAAAAAGGTCAAGAGACGAGTGTGCCAAATTGGCGACTTGGTAATCAAACGCATCATCCTACCACAAACTGACCCCAGAGGCAAATGGACTCCCACATACGAAGGGCCATTTGTAGTTAAGAAGGTATTCTCAGGTGGAGCCATGATACTCGCTACAATGGATGGTGAAGACTTCCCACATCCCGTGAACGCGGACATAGTTAAAAAATACTACGCATGAAAGAGACCCGCTAGATCGACGTATCTAGGCAAAAGTAAGGGCATCCCGGCGAACCAAAAGGGTTCGGGCAAAAATTAGGAATATATATATAAAAATGTACACCCGGCAAGTCGAAAACCTGAAAAGGCGGCTTGGGCAAAAAAGGGTATCCTGGTGGACTGAAAACCTGAAAAGGCGGTCCAGGCAAAAATTAGGGATTAAAGCGTATGACTATGTCCCGTTCTCAGTCAACTTTATCCAAGTTCAAGGGATTGACCAAGCCAATCACTTCTATCCGACAGCAGGGGATGAGATGCTTGAAGACATAATGACAGTAGTAGACTTAAAATCAATAAGACTTTTCTGCATAGCTTTCTCTTTGTTTTTGACAATTTCCTCTTACTAGGATTTCTGTCTCCTTGTACACAAATTGCCTGTTCATAGGCCTCCTTTCAAAATCAATGCAATTCATTTCAAAAAAGATGCTTTTGTTTTACTTTTTCTGTTTTGTTTGCGTAAATGTCCATTGATTTAATTTGAATTAATATGTGCATTTGAATATGATAAATGTTTACCAAAATATATGCGTAGAATAGCAATAGCAATTACTACCCGACTTCAGGATCGAGGAGAAGGTCTAACCATGCTTCCAATGAATCCGCTACCAATTCTACTCCCCCAGCAAGTCTGTTATTCCTCAGAAGAAATTAGCAGTATTCCCCGGCACAGCCAGTTACTCCCCAACAGAGGTCGGCATCATCAGACAGATTGATCATCTCATCCATCCTCAGCCAAGATCTGTAGAATATTTCTACCATCAGACAGAATCAAGAACCCCCTGCCGAGAAAGGGTCATCGTTACAAATATCTCCAATCAGTAGATGGGGATTTATTTTCCCCAGTAGAGTCCCCAAGCAGAGCTTCTCATACGCATAACTCATTCATTACATCATTTCACAGCATACGCATGCATACAACATTCGCATTTATTTTAGCATAACACGAAACATCTCATACATCATTGTAGCACCTCAAATTTGCACCTATCATTGTACATACATTTTCATATTAGGTCATAGCATATCATGGTCCATTGCATAGCATTGCATTGCCTCTTTTGCCTCAAGTGCAAGCCAATCAAGGAATTAGGTCAAACTGATCAGGAGATCAGTCAGTCAAGCAAGCAAGTGCATTTCTCAAGGAGCCAAGACCCTAGGGTTTGTCCAACAAGCTTACATGACTTGGAGGTCTATTTGAAGTGTTCAAGTCAAGGGTTGAAGGCTCAGAGGTCATCAGTTCATACACAGACAATCAAAAACCCTAGACAGTCAACAGTCAGTCAAAGCAGTGGATGGTAGCCATTCTTGTGGAATTTGGGCACCATGATCAATAATCAAGAGTCCATACAACTTGGGACATCATTTGAAGTCAAGGTTTCAAGGAATTAGGGTTTGGAAGTCATCAGTCAATGCACAGTCAGTCAGAAACCCTAAAAGTCAACTGTTGGTCAACCGTCCATTTAATCAGTGATCTGATGATGGAAATTGGTTTGAGAGGTCTCATTCATGTCCAAATAGTCCTCATGTATCATGTCAAACACCATCATGGAAGAATTTGAAGCCAGATCAGAAATTTCTAAAAATGGAAACTGGACCTGTAACTGAAACTTACCAAAAATGGAAAGTCTTGATCCTCAAACTTACATCATGATACAAGCTTCAAATGAATTTTTGCCCAACATGAAAGTTGAAGATCTTGTTCTCCCATTTCCAAAAAGTCCAAGAACTCTCAATTCCCATGTGTGGTTGGCAAGTTATGATCGAATCGATTTCAGAAAATCTTGAACTTCAAAAGGCCATATCTCTCAAACCATTTGGCCAATTTTGGTGGGGTTTTTTCCTACAAGTCACATTTGATCCCCTCTTTCCAAAAATATAAATTTCATGTGCCAAAACTTCACCAATCAAAATGGCATTTTTTGACTTATCTCATTTAAATGCAAGTTTGACCAATGTTTGACTTTTTGATTTATCATTCTTTAAACCACTTGGCCAATTGAAATAGCTCAGAAATGTCATTTAAAGTATGTTTGCAAGCTCAAATTATGCAGTACTTGCACCCATCATGTATCCATGCTTAGTTGCTTGAATTGGAAGAAAGGTACACTTTCACCATGCTACTCCATACTATCCACCATACCTTGCTTTGTACTCTTAAAACAGAAAATTAGAAGGTCATTCTCTGTCATTATGAACACAATTTGCAGCCCAAAACCAACAGCAAAACAAAGGCCATGTCCTAGTTGCTTGAAAATTGGCAAAAGTACACTTTCATCCATACTTCCACACCTTGCTTTGTACCACAACCTAGCAGACCTTAGGCATGATTTTTTCTGTCATTTTGAGATTCAATTGCAGCCACAATCAAACACATTGCAGCAGAAAATCACTCATCCTAAAAAAAATTCATTCACCTTGCTTTGGCATTTTGAGAAAAGGCTGTCAAAAAACTCAAAAGTTTCAAGGCTTGGCATGACCACAAAAAACAACATCCAACAGCAGAGTATATTTCATTATTTTTTCTGTCATGTTAAACACCAATAGCAAGAACAAACCATTTTCATTCATTCTCTAAAACATCATCTTGGATGCATTTCTAAAACCATGTCCAAAGACACCAAAGAGACAAATGCCTTGCCCTACCACAAACAACATCAAACAGAACTTTCAAACATCTTTTTCTGTCATGGCCAAACCCTCATAGCAGACAGCACAAACCAATAGAACCTCATTCATTCATGCTCACTCTTGGCCATTTTCTCAAAAGGCTGCCAAAAGCCTCAAGTAACCTAACCTGGCCTTGCTTGAGACAATAATAAAACATCATTTTTCTGTCAAGAAAACACTAATAGCAGCCTCACTTTGACAGCAGGAGGCATTGGTTCTCTCACTCTCTAAAAATCCCTCTTACTTGCATTTCTCAAAACCAGTCCAAAACACAAAAGAACCTAAGCCTTGCATTGATGTTTCACCATCCATTCATCATTTTGAAGACACTAGAGGCAGCCACAAACCAGCAAAAGAGCCTCTAATCTCATTTTCACATTTCATTCAAAAAAGCCACAAAATAGCCAAAACATGACAACTCTTGTTCTAAGCATTTGTTGATCAAAAGAGCATTGCAAACACATCTCAAACATCACATAGCAAATGTCCAAAGCCTCAAAACCTGCAGAAAGCATCAAGAACTCAAAATCACTTTTCAACTTGTCACATTGTGTCAAATTTGCATTTTCAAAGCTACTTTCACTCTCAGGTCATTCCGAGCTTAGCAAATTAGTTTGTCATGGTCCATAGGGTATATTGAAGCTGTCTCAAACCTCCATTGCTCACTGTTTGAAAATCATAAACATCACCATTCTCAAAAATCAAGCAAAACCAGTTCAGTGGCCATCTTCATTTCCAGCTTGATTCAAGTTCAAGTAAGGTGTCAAACAGCCTGCCTTGGACCCTTTGAAGCTATTTGGATACCTGTCAAGCATTGAAAGCATCTCCAGCATCACATTCAACATTGCCCTGTTCAGGTTAGCAATTTGCCTTCGAAATGCTTGATAGAATGATTTTCATGTCTTGATGTGTGAATGAGAAATGCTATATTCAACCCCCTGAACATGACTGAATGCCTATTTTCATCCAACTTTGCTTGTGTGTGATTTTGAGTTTTGCTGCTAGATGTTAGGGTTTCTGTGTTCATCATGATATATCTCTATGCACAGTGCACCATTTTGAATTTCATGGCCATGGTTGTGTTAAGCACATGAAGTAGATGAATTTTGGTTTTTGTTTCATTTAATTTCGTGCACTGTAGAGGAAGATACATGGTGTTGAAGTTTGAAAAAAAATATGTTTTCGTATGAGTTTGGGGAAGAAGATGAAGCCAGGGCGCGCGAATTTTAAATTTAAAAATATTGCTTGGCTTGTTTTGACTGGAAGCGAAAATGAATCACCAAGTGACACATAGCCCAGTGGTGGGCGCGCTGATTTGAATTATCAGGGGGAGGGGTTCGAATCCTACCTCCCCCATTTGTGATTTTTACCTTTTAAAAAAATGCATTTTTTATGTTTTCTTTTAAATTTCCATTTTGATTTTTATTCTTGATTTTTATTTTACTTAACATGAAATAAATATGTGAACATGAAAAAATGACAAAAAAATATGAATGTTTGACTTTGTTGACTTTTTAGGCCATTTTGTGAATTTATCCCGATTTTATGAGTTCTATCGATTAAATGTCGTCTTGTGCGTTTCATGTGGTTATTTTGATCTTTCAGACCTAGGATTTTTTGTGTGAAATCAATTTAGGGTAGGAACATGTCCCCTTAGACACTTAGGGTAATTTTTCACACAATGCTCGATTTAATTTTGACAAAGTCCCGATTAAATGTTTTGACCTAATTTGTTCATGAAATGATGATGGTGATTGATATGGATGTGAACCCAATTGGTTGTGTTTTCTAATTGATTGAACATGATTTTGGATACTTGCCCTTTGCTGCTTTGACTTTCTCATTCATTTTTGACCCTAGGCTTGCCCTAGTGGTCCTGTTACTCACCTTTGAGTTTGTGTTTTCAGGTTGACCATCAAATGGCCATTGAGACCAATTCATTTGATTGAGCTTGCTCAAATATCATTGTCTAACTTGTTTGTTTTGTAGGTGGCTTGGCTCACATGCCTTAAGCTTTGTGCCTTGCACATTCACTAGCTTGTGTTGACTGGTTGATGTCTGTTTCATTTTGATTTAACTCTGACTTGTATACTAACTGTGCTTGACTGATTTCAGGTACTTTAGTTGCTTTTAGTTCCTTGTGAACTTTTGCTTTGCTTTGCTTGTATAAGCAATTTGCATTGAGGTATGTCTCCTTGTCTTCATGTAGTCTGGAAGACCTGGCCTGTTACTTGGCCAGGCAACTGTCTGGAGTCCTCCTTAAGAGGCAATGTTTGTGGATGTTTAATTTTGTCCTTGCATAGAGTCAAAGACCTCCTAAGTGAAGAGGCAATTGGTGGAAGGTAGGGATATGCAATCTATCCCCCACTATTCAGTGTGTCATCTGCTTTGCTCACACCACTGTGTTGATGCATTGCAGATACAAACCCAAGATCTTGTACAATTGTATAGTTGAGTCAGTTTTAAATGTGTAGAAGGGTTCCCACTTTCTGAACCCACACATTCTTGTCTTGAGCTCTCCCAGGCCAGGGATAAGAGCTGTGAAGTCTTATCTTCACTCACCTTTCATCTGCTTCACCTTAGCCCCTCAATGGCAAGGTTAAGAGCAACCTTTAACCCCATTCCAGTTGGCTTCAATGCCTAACCCTTGTGTGAGCCTCTTGCTTGTGTATAGTGTGTGCTATCTGTGCTTGTAGGATTGTTTGACTTGCTTCCTGTGCAAGTTAGGATTGTTTGACTTGCTTCCTGTGCAAGTTAGGGTTAGTTTAGACTTGCTTCCTGTGCAAGTAGGTTTTGCTTGGCTTGCTTCCTGTGCAAGTTAAGTGTGTGTGTGGCTTGCTCCCTGTGCAAGTCATGATTAGGATAGGCTGGCTCCCTGTGCCAGTTAGCTAGAAACCTTAACTTAGGGTTGATTTTGCATGACAACATCTAGGCTCGAGTCGTAGTCTCCCTAGAGTTGTGTCTCCCTCTGTTATCTGGTTAGGCTAGTCCTTTATCCCTCTGTAGGGGAACTACATCGCCCTGATCTTCATACCAGATGAAGTATGTAGGCAGGAGATTGAGCTGATCTCTCCGGGCGCCCTTTTTCCTTTTTGTGTGTGTTGTTTGACATTTGCTAGGCTCGAGTGCCTGACTCCTTAGCAATTTGTTGTTTGTTTGTTTGAGTGTGGGCTTGACAGTTATAGGCTCGAGTCCCCGACTCCCTATCAACTTGTTGTGTTGTTGTGTGCTTGGAAGCTGATGTAAGTCCATCGAGTGGCATTTGGGTTCCAGTGTGCGTGTGTTTGGTTCGGATGCTGATGTAAGTCCAGCAATTGGCATTCAGGCTCCATGTTTGCCTTCTTGTGTGTGTTTAGGTTCGGATGCTGACATAAGTCCAGTGATTGGCAGTCGGGCTCCACGTTTGCCTATTTGTGTTTGTTTGTGTGCGTGTCAGCCGAGCTACGAATGCTCTGATTCTTCTCTCGTCCGAGAAGATACGTATGCATAGGATGCGACATCCTAGCGAGCATGTGTCGTCTCCCCAGTCCGAACTACTTCGACTCTGATGTCTATGCCTGATAGACTAAGTAGGCCCAGGATTCGATATCCTGCCGAGTCAGTTTCAGTCAGTTTCTTTTGTCTCTTTCAGCCAGTGTGTGTGAGTATTTGAGCAGTGTTTAGCAACCAATTTTCTTTCCTTTTGTGCGTGGATCCCGTAGAGTACTACGGATGCGTAGGGGTGCTAATACCTTCCCTTCGCATAACCGACTCCCGAACCCATTCTCTTTGGTCGCGAGACCATGTCTTTTCCAGGTTTACTCTGAGCGTTTCCTTTCCCTCTTTTGGGATAAATAACGCACGGTGGCGGCTCTGTTGTTCTTGTTTTCCCGCCGGTTTTTCGCGTGATGCGACAGCTGGCGACTCTGCTGGGGATCATAGAGAAGTTGACCTATGCTGGTCCATCTTCCCTGAGCGAGTCTCTCCTAGCGCTCTCTAGGTTAGGATTTTGGTTGTTGTTTGCTGTTGTATTTATTGCATTCATTGTATATATGTACATTTACTGTTTGCATTTATTGTGTACATTAATGTTTGCATTCATTCATTTTCATCTACTGTGCTGGCTGTGTTTCTCTGTTTGGGGGTGGGAGTTACTCGAGGTAAAAGGCCCAATACCCAGGCTATGAGTGAGATCTAGGATACTTAGGAATAGAGTGATTCA
Source organism: Lathyrus oleraceus (assembly GCF_024323335.1). NCBI lineage: Eukaryota > Viridiplantae > Streptophyta > Magnoliopsida > Fabales > Fabaceae > Lathyrus > Lathyrus oleraceus. The sequence continues at coordinate 178,417,226 of NC_066581.1, forward strand.
TGGGAAGCGGGTGGTATTGCGCCACTTAGCGGAACATTGATATCACGAGCAGTTCAGACCCTGGTGGGATATTGTCGTTACATACTTCAGGTGTGTATATGATGGTATTCTGCGAAAGGTTATTTATGCTGCGTTTCTCTTCGACTTTACCCTGACCTAGATAACACCCGTGAGTGGGGAGGGTTTGATCATTACAGGTACAGTTGCTGATTATTGGTGACTTGTTGGTGACTCTTGGTACTGATGGTGACTGTGAGTTATGGGCATTTATTTCTGGGACGCTAGAGTTCTGTCCGTGATATCTATCAGCGGGTTCCGTTTATTTCGGATCCCCGGGTTGAATTGAGAGCACTTGTTCAGAGGATCTGTTTGTCATCCGTTCAGTGGTTGTTCCTGTGAAGATGGTAATGTAATCTCCGGTTCCGTTTATTTCGGAACTCCCCAAGTCGGATTTATGGTGACTTAGTCCCGATGACTGTGACTGGTTCAGAGATTGGGTCTTCAGATGACTTGGTGGCACAGTGACCTGCATTCATGCATTTGCATAATATCATTTTGCATTCATCTGCATTCAAATCATGCCTGTCCATACTCAGGGTCCATTATTTATTTTAATTAATTGAAACTCAGGTTGAGAGACATCCAGATGTCAGAATGTTGTTGATAAAATTTTAGTTGTCTCGATGAAACCGGAATCAAAGGACAGAATTTTCCTGGTATGGATAGACATTGCATGCGTGAGTCATACTAACATTTTTGCTGTTTTGTAGGTGTCATTGACTAATTGGTACGCATAGCTCTTCCGTTCAAGTAGCTCAGACTAATGGATCCTCCCGACGCCGATATCTTCGAGTTGAAAGAAATAATAGGGGAGTTGTTCAAAGCCGTGCAGGGGCTCTCCTGGGGGCAGAAGGCGATTGCTGAGAGGTTGGATAGGATTGAAAGCTGGATGACAAAGGGGAAAGTTCAGGGGGATGCTCCGTCATCTGTGGTACAAAAATCCTCTGGCGATAGCCAGCTTAAGAAGGTCGAATCAGGTGGTATGCCTGTCCGAAGAGAGCGTAGTAAAGATCGTTATCACCCTTATGCTGCCACTGTAGCCACTCCTGTCAGCAATCCACCTGCTCAACAGCAACAACTGCCACCTCAACAGAAGACACCGAGAGCTGAAAGCCAAGTGAAGAAGAAGAAAGAGGATCGTCAGTTTGAGGAACCACCCGTGACTTACGCCCTTCTGTTCCAAAGGTTGATGGATCTTGCTTTAGTACGGCCAAGGATATTGATTCCCATAGAACAGCAGAAGAGGCCACCAAACTATGATGAGAATGCCAAGTGCGAGTTTCACTCTAGGGCACCCGGACACAACATTGAGGGCTGTAGAGCTTTTAAGCATGTCGTCCAGGACATGGTGGACTCCGAGACCATTAACTTGGCCCAGATTATGAAGGGGGATGTCAACCCTGCGCCCAGAAGGGGTCCTGCAAAAGTCAAGATGGTGAAGAAGGCCAAGAAAGGATTGAAGATGACTGAGGAGGATCAGCTAAAGGGTCCAATGGCTATGGTTCCAAAATCTCTGATGCAGGATGGAGCTTTCCCTGTTGTTGATATTTGTTGTGCGACCGTCACTACAGAAGGATGTGCACTGACAGGGGCCACAACCCAGAAGATGAAGAAAGTAGAAATGGACAATGAAAGATGTAAAGCACCCAGTCTGGCAGTTGAAACCGTCCAGGTGGAGAATGCCTTTGTCGCTGAGAAAAAGAAGAAGTTGTCCATTTCTTCTTATAAACAAGCTCTGGAAGTGGTGAGAAACAAAGAGGCGCAAGGCTGGGGAAGGATCATTGACATCGTGATAAAAGCAGACATGTTTGGGGTCGGATATCAGCCGGATTTAGAGTCGTCTAGACCAAACAGAGTATGTCGTCCGCCGTACACCTTCGTCAGTGCAGGGATGTTGGATCCTGGTCATGCCCGTTCAGTGGGTGAAGATGTTGACAGCGACCGCGAACTCGAGTTATGGATAAAGTCGTGCGTACCAGGCAACTGGAAGGCCTCCAAAAGCATCATTGCCACTCATCCAGGAGTGTAGTATTTCTGTGTTTTAATCTTGTTTGCATGAAAGCCATACGTTTTGCCCGAAGCGTACTGGTCCATTGTAAGGGCCACCTCATGTGTTTCATTTTGCAACATTTTGCATCAGTAATAAATGGATGTTTTTGTAATTAAAAGCAGTGTTCCCTGTCTTTCACTTATTTTGCAGTTTTAAAAATAAAAATACAAATAAAAATGGCAATGTTTTTATTCTCTTTCCTTTTGATTCATTTGGTTCCGACCTTAAAAGTGATTCTCTTGAGCTCATCGATAACGATTTGGTTACACCTCTATATGACTTCGACAATCCAAGCTATCATGCCAAGAGAAAAAGACGAAGAAGATTGGGATTTGCTGGAATTAGCCAGGTCATTGAAATAAGAGGAGAAGGTGATTCAACCGCACGAGGAGCGATTCAAGATTGTTACTCCAAGCTCCACCGAGGTTAGAAAGCAAAAGCTGAGGCCGACAAAGGATGAGAAAGGGAGAAGGTGTGAATAGACTATCAAGATGCGAGCAGAGCTAATCTGAAAGATGGATTCCCGGTACATCACAATGAGGTATTGGTTGATTATATGGCTCAGGTCTCAGTGTTTATCTTCTTGGATGACTTCTTGGCCCAGACCAGATTGAATTGTTGCCAGATGATATGAAGTAAACCAGGTCCATCACACAAGGGACACCTTCTTGTTCTAATTTGATGTCGTTCCGTCACATAAGGCCGGTGTCACGTATCAGAGGTCTACGGTGACTTTGTTTCGTGATATGATTCATCGTGAAAGCAAATGCCATGTTGATGACATGGTGGCAAAGTCCCAAGCAGAACAGGGGCATCCGGTAGACTTGGGGCAAGTTGTTTGACCGTTTGAGATAACTCATACTTTTGAGTCTGAATCAGTGCACCTATGGAGTGTTGTCCATCAAGCTACCGAGGCTTGTTGTGAGCGAATCAGAGGAATCGAGGTCGATCCTGCTAAAAAAAAAAAAAAAAAAAAAAAAAAAAAAGAGAGAGATAAAGTTGCAGGAACCTCTGATTCCGATACCTCAGTGAAAGAAATAACTGTTAATCCGGTACTTGATAACCCTCGAGGGGTCTACGAGGTGCGTATTGAGTCAGCATGACTAGTCTTGTCGAAAAGAGTATGCAATTTACCTAAGCAAAAAGTTTATCGACGGTGAAACAATACACTCACTGTTCGAAAAAACTTGATGTACTTTGGCATAGGCTGCTCGCCGACTGAGACAGTGTATGCTGATCCATACCACTTTGTGGATGTCCAAAATGGATCTGATTAGGTATGTGTTTGAAAAGCTAGCAGCAACCCGTGGAAGGTCATCAACCAAGGAAGTTTGAGGTCCCTGATGAGGACATCTCGAGGTACTCAAATCGAAAGATTGAGAGTGACTGATCCCGGAGGAGGGGTCTGACCCCGAATCCGAACAGATTCCGATGTCTGATGGGGAAGTTAGGGTGAATGAGGTAGTGCTTCCCGGATAACTTTTTAAATGCACCAACAATGGTGGCTGCACATAAAGTCTGTATCCTGGATATTGAACCTAGGGATGTGCATCTACCTGGGCCAGTGTCTTCCTCACAGAAATATGAGAAATCAGAGAAGACTGAATGGATAAGGACTCGGAATGACACGTTGGGTCCAGCTGAGGAAAAGGGCTGACAGTTACTTGACATGGGACAGTTGCACCCCAAGGAATGAAGCGTGTTGTTAACCGAGAAGTGTGACCTTGTGCGTACCACGTGGGAGAACTGGTATTGAAAAGGACCCTTCCTCCTCAAGACGATCGTGGGGCAAATGGATAAGCAGTTATGAGTGTCTCATTCGTGGTCAAGAAGGTTTTCTCAGACCAGGCCATGTTGTTGATGACCACGGATGACGACGATTTTCCATCCACTATGAGTGCGGACGCAGTTAGAAAATACTTCGTGAAAGAAACCCGCTGGACAAAAAAAAAAAAAAAGAATAAAGAGTCCAGGCAAAAAATGGGCATCCCGGCGAACCAAGAAAAAGAGAAAGGTTCGGGCAAAAGTTAGGGATAATAAAAGAAAAGAAATGTACACCCGGCAAGTTGAAAACCCGCAAGGGCGACTTGGGCAAAAAAGGGTATCCCGGTGGACTGAAACCCGAAAGGGCGGTCCAGGCAAAAGAGGGAATGAAACGAACAACTGCGTCCAGCATGATCGTTTGTGCTCTTGATGACTTGGCTAATCTCCGACAGAGACCGATCGGAAGCGTCTCGTTCAGAAGACAGAAAGTGCGGGAAGTCTTGAGGACATATGAGGTGTAACCGAGTTGGAACCCGATGAGATCACGGTTTCACGTTGCCATTAGGATAGAATTTTTTCCTTTATGTGCAATCACCTCTTTCCAGGGTTTGCTTCCTGTGTGTTGCTCAATTTTTGAGCCATCTTTTATTCCAGTCAAATAAAGCGCGTGTTCGGTCAAATAAATTTTGTTTTTGTGTCATTACTGTTTTGATTACGAAAACATCTATTCATTTTGATAAGAATATTTGCATTTTTGAAACATAGAGGTCCCTTCTGATGCATGCTTGTGAGATTGAAATCTGGAAATCTTACTTGGAAGTCTGAGTGACCTAAGTGTTGAAATATCAGAACACCTGGGACATACCTGGGGCACGTTTTTATCTGACGATCTCTTGTGCAAGTACTGTTGGATATATTCATTCACTTGTCAGTGGTGATGTGAAGCCTTTATGACAAGAGATCCCTGCAGAGCCAAATCAGGGGCAAGGGATAGTTGAACGGTGAAAAGACAGTGAAGGATTACGACGACGGTCCTGGAAAATTAATCAAGAAGACTCTTCAAAGTCTGATGATTGGAAAGTTTGTATGAATACCAGGAGTTCGATCCCCGTGGAGTACGGACGAGATTTGGAATACAAGATGATGGAGCAGAAAAGTCCAGAAGCGTCTGGGAGTTCGTAAAAAAGGAAAGCCGACACTGTGGGTGGACGATGGATGCCGCTGTTCGGCGACTCGACAGGTGTTCCGTGTCTAATAAGTTGTATTTCCCCAGTAGGTGTGAGAGCGTTACCTCCATAACAGATTCGAGATCAGTGTCTCCTCAGCAAGCCTGAAGGTTACCGTATCCCTAGCGGATTTGTGATTGTTTTCCAAGTCTGAAGCTGTCTTCCCAGCAGAGGTTGTGTTGATGGTTTTTCCCAGCAAAGGTTTGTCTTTCCCCAGCGGGATGGGAGTTGACATGGTTATAGGATCCCCAGCACAGTTCCTGGAGTTCCCCGGTGTTGTCTCTGGAGGAGACGTGTGTATGCATTCATAATTTAGATAAGCATAGCATATTGCATCATTAGTGTATAGCATTTCCATGATCATGGGGCACTGTGTAAAACAAGAAGAAACCCATGCATCAACATAGCAAGCATATCCATTAGCCCTAGGCCGTGGTGACCAGCCGAGATTGGGTTGTCGGAAAAAAGTTTAGCATCGCGCCATTGGATCGGCTTTAGAATTGGGTTCATCAGCATGGTTGAGAGGTTGGTGTTTTCCCAACAAGTGATTCCTCAGTCGAGTGAGTCTCCAGCAGTGTTACTCCCCAATTGTTAGTGTCTTGCCAGCTTGGGTCTTTTTCCTTAAGCAGATATGGGTGTGTCTGATCTCTCCATGTAGAGTCTACCCTTTAAGCAGAAAGTGTCAATCTTTTCCTGCCATTTCCCCACTGAGATACATCCTCGTGGATGACGGTTGCTTCCGTCCCCTCCCTAATGGGATGGGTTTTCCCTATTGAGTTCTTTCCTCATTAGGATGAGTCTTGATTCAGTCTGCCTTTTTGGATCGATCCTAAATTGGCTTCTTGTTGACTGTCTCTTGTGCTGCCCTGGGGCATGAATGAATAGTGGCTCACTAACCGGCACTCATTCATTTCATCCTCAGCAGAATTTGTGGCCTCTACCTACAAACCGGTAGTTGTAAGTCCTATCCTTGTGGTTTTCTACCTACAGGCCGGTAGTTGTAAAATCCCACTTTCATCCCCTTGGTGGAGTTAACCCCTTGTGCTCATCCCGATGATGACTGGTTACTTTTCCGTTGGCCTCTACCTACAACCCGGTTATGGATAATCTTCCATGCGAGTGTATTATCTGCGTTTTGACGGCTATAGATAATATGTCTTATGTTTTTCCCGGTATTCGGACCGAAGGAGTTTCCGACGATCAGGTCGATGCACTCATGGCACTCAGGCCAATTTTCCGGTATTCAGACCGAAGGAGTTTCCGACGATCAGGTCGATGTACTCATGGAACTCAGGCCAATTTTCCGGTATTCAGACCGAAGGAGTTTCCGACGATCAGGTCGATGCACTCATGGCACTCAGGCCAATTTTCCGGTATTCAGACCGAAGTGGCGATCAGGCCAATCCGATTTTCAAATCGAAGAAGTTTTCCTCCTCTCCGTTGGTGTCGATAAACGTCGAGTTTTTCCCAATCATTTGTTGATGATTTGGTTGTGTTCACTCTCCTCAGTAGAGTTTCCTCCTCTCCGTTGGTGTCGATAAACGTCGAGTTTTTTCTATTCGTCCTATGACGTCTAGTTGTACCTGTCCCCACGTGGATTTACCTCTCCGTTGGTCTTGGTAAACGTTGAGTTTTGCCCATTTCGTCCATTGACGTATGGTTGTATCCCTTCCGGTCATTCATTAATGACTGGTTACCTCTCCGTTGGTCTTGGTAAACGTTGAGTTTTCCTAGTTGTCCGTTGGCATCTAGTTGTGATTTCTTTTCCCGTTCATCGTCGTTGCGATGTCTGGATGTGGCCGTATCCTTTGAAAACAAAAACAAAAATATATACCCGGTAATAAATATCAAATCCCAGTGGACGTTTCCATTGGTGGATCCCCGTATTGTGCAAATTCTACGGTTCTTGGTATTCAATCCCTGTTTACCCTGAAAGTCTGACAGCCGTTGCTCTCATCCATTCGGGTTCCCAGCTGATTGAATAGGGGCAGCTGTAGCACCTCAAATTTGCACCTATCATTGTACATACATTTTCATATTAGGTCATAGAATATCATGGTCCATTGCATAGCATTGCATTGCCTCTTTTGCCTCAAGTGCAAGCCAATCAAGGAATTAGGTCAAACTGATCAGGAGATCAGTCAGTCAAGCAAGCAAGTGCATTTCTCAAGGAGCCAAGACCCTAGGGTTTGTCCAACAAGCTTACATGACTTGGAGGTCTATTTGAAGTGTTCAAGTCAAGGGTTGAAGGCTCAGAGGTCATCAGTTCATACACAGACAGTCAAAAACCCTAGACAGTCAACAGTCAGTCAAAGCAGTGGATGGTAGCCATTCTTGTGGAATTTGGGCACCATGATCAATAATCAAGAGTCCATACAACTTGGGACATCATTTGAAGTCAAGGTTTCAAGGAATTAGGGTTTGGAAGTCATCAGTCAATGCACAGTCAGTCAGAAACCCTAAAAGTCAACTGTTGGTCAACCGTCCATTTAATCAGTGATCTGATGATGGAAATTGGTTTGAGAGGTCTCATTCATGTCCAAATAGTCCTCATGTATCATGTCAAACACCATCATGGAAGAATTTGAAGCCAGATCAGAAATTTCTAAAAATGGAAACTGGACCTGTAACTGAAACTTACCAAAATGGAAAGTCTTGATCCTCAAACTTACATCATGATACAAGCTTCAAATGAATTTTTGCCCAACATGAAAGTTGAAGATCTTGTTCTCCCATTTCCAAAAAGTCCAAGAACTCTCAATTCCCATGTGTGGTTGGCAAGTTATGATCGAATCGATTTCAGAAAATCTTGAACTTCAAAAGGCCATATCTCTCAAACCATTTGGCCAATTTTGGTGGGGTTTTTTCCTACAAGTCACATTTGATCCCCTCTTTCCAAAAATATAAATTTCATGTGCCAAAACTTCACCAATCAAAATGGCATTTTTTGACTTATCTCATTTAAATGCAAGTTTGACCAATGTTTGACTTTTTGATTTATCATTCTTTAAACCACTTGGCCAATTGAAATAGCTCAGAAATGTCATTTAAAGTATGTTTGCAAGCTCAAATTATGCAGTACTTGCACCCATCATGTATCCATGCTTAGTTGCTTGAATTGGAAGAAAGGTACACTTTCACCATGCTACTCCATACTATCCACCATACCTTGCTTTGTACTCTTAAAACAGAAAATTAGAAGGTCATTCTCTGTCATTATGAACACAATTTGCAGCCCAAAACCAACAGCAAAACAAAGGCCATGTCCTAGTTGCTTGAAAATTGGCAAAAGTACACTTTCATCCATACTTCCACACCTTGCTTTGTACCACAACCTAGCAGACCTTAGGCATGATTTTTTCTGTCATTTTGAGATTCAATTGCAGCCACAATCAAACACATTGCAGCAGAAAATCACTCATCCTAAAAAAAATTCATTCACCTTGCTTTGGCATTTTGAGAAAAGGCTGTCAAAAAACTCAAAAGTTTCAAGGCTTGGCATGACCACAAAAAACAACATCCAACAGCAGAGTATATTTCATTATTTTTTCTGTCATGTTAAACACCAATAGCAAGAACAAACCATTTTCATTCATTCTCTAAAACATCATCTTGGATGCATTTCTAAAACCATGTCCAAAGACACCAAAGAGACAAATGCCTTGCCCTACCACAAACAACATCAAACAGAACTTTCAAACATCTTTTTCTGTCATGGCCAAACCCTCATAGCAGACAGCACAAACCAATAGAACCTCATTCATTCATGCTCACTCTTGGCCATTTTCTCAAAAGGCTGCCAAAAGCCTCAAGTAACCTAACCTGGCCTTGCTTGAGACAATAATAAAACATCATTTTTCTGTCAAGAAAACACTAATAGCAGCCTCACTTTGACAGCAGGAGGCATTGGTTCTCTCACTCTCTAAAAATCCCTCTTACTTGCATTTCTCAAAACCAGTCCAAAACACAAAAGAACCTAAGCCTTGCATTGATGTTTCACCATCCATTCATCATTTTGAAGACACTAGAGGCAGCCACAAACCAGCAAAAGAGCCTCTAATCTCATTTTCACATTTCATTCAAAAAAGCCACAAAATAGCCAAAACATGACAACTCTTGTTCTAAGCATTTGTTGATCAAAAGAGCATTGCAAACACATCTCAAACATCACATAGCAAATGTCCAAAGCCTCAAAACCTGCAGAAAGCATCAAGAACTCAAAATCACTTTTCAACTTGTCACATTGTGTCAAATTTGCATTTTCAAAGCTACTTTCACTCTCAGGTCATTCCGAGCTTAGCAAATTAGTTTGTCATGGTCCATAGGGTATATTGAAGCTGTCTCAAACCTCCATTGCTCACTGTTTGAAAATCAAAAACATCACCATTCTCAAAAATCAAGCAAAACCAGTTCAGTGGCCATCTTCATTTCCAACTTGATTCAAGTTCAAGTAAGGTGTCAAACAGCCTGCCTTGGACCCTTTGAAGCTATTTGGATACCTGTCAAGCATTGAAAGCATCTCCAGCATCACATTCAACATTGCCCTGTTCAGGTTAGCAATTTGCCTTCGAAATGCTTGATAGAATGATTTTCATGTCTTGATGTGTGAATGAGAAATGCTATATTCAACCCCCTGAACATGACTGAATGCCTATTTTCATCCAATTTTGCTTGTGTGTGATTTTGAGTTTTGCTGCTAGATGTTAGGGTTTCTGTGTTCATCATGATATATCTCTATGCACAGTGCACCATTTTGAATTTCATGGCCATGGTTGTGTTAAGCACATGAAGTAGATGAATTTTGGTTTTTGTTTCATTTAATTTCGTGCACTGTAGAGGAAGATACATGGTGTTGAAGTTTGAAAAAAAATATGTTTTCGTATGAGTTTGGGGAAGAAGATGAAGCCAGGGCGCGCGAATTTTAAATTTAAAAATATTGCTTGGCTTGTTTTGACTGGAAGCGAAAATGAATCACCAAGTGACACATAGCCCAGTGGTGGGCGCGCTGATTTGAATTATCAGGGGGAGGGGTTCGAATCCTACCTCCCCCATTTGTGATTTTTACCTTTTAAAAAAATGCATTTTTTATGTTTTCTTTTAAATTTCCATTTTGATTTTTATTCTTGATTTTTATTTTACTTAACATGAAATAAATATGTGAACATGAAAAAATGACAAAAAAATATGAATGTTTGACTTTGTTGACTTTTTAGGCCATTTTGTGAATTTATCCCGATTTTATGAGTTCTATCGATTAAATGTCGTCTTGTGCGTTTCATGTGGTTATTTTGATCTTTCAGACCTAGGATTTTTTGTGTGAAATCAATTTAGGGTAGGAACATGTCCCCTTAGACACTTAGGGTAATTTTTCACACAATGCTCGATTTAATTTTGACAAAGTCCCGATTAAATGTTTTGACCTAATTTGTTCATGAAATGATGATGGTGATTGATATGGATGTGAACCCAATTGGTTGTGTTTTCTAATTGATTGAACATGATTTTGGATACTTGCCCTTTGCTGCTTTGACTTTCTCATTCATTTTTGACCCTAGGCTTGCCCTAGTGGTCCTGTTACTCACCTTTGAGTTTGTGTTTTCAGGTTGACCATCAAATGGCCATTGAGACCAATTCATTTGATTGAGCTTGCTCAAATATCATTGTCTAACTTGTTTGTTTTGTAGGTGGCTTGGCTCACATGCCTTAAGCTTTGTGCCTTGCACATTCACTAGCTTGTGTTGACTGGTTGATGTCTGTTTCATTTTGATTTAACTCTGACTTGTATACTAACTGTGCTTGACTGATTTCAGGTACTTTAGTTGCTTTTAGTTCCTTGTGAACTTTTGCTTTGCTTTGCTTGTATAAGCAATTTGCATTGAGGTATGTCTCCTTGTCTTCATGTAGTCTGGAAGACCTGGCCTGTTACTTGGCCAGGCAACTGTCTGGAGTCCTCCTTAAGAGGCAATGTTTGTGGATGTTTAATTTTGTCCTTGCATAGAGTCAAAGACCTCCTAAGTGAAGAGGCAATTGGTGGAAGGTAGGGATATGCAATCTATCCCCCACTATTCAGTGTGTCATCTGCTTTGCTCACACCACTGTGTTGATGCATTGCAGATACAAACCCAAGATCTTGTACAATTGTACAGTTGAGTCAGTTTTAAATGTGTAGAAGGGTTCCCACTTTCTGAACCCACACATTCTTGTCTTGAGCTCTCCCAGGCCAGGGATAAGAGCTGTGAAGTCTTATCTTCACTCACCTTTCATCTGCTTCACCTTAGCCCCTCAATGGCAAGGTTAAGAGCAACCTTTAACCCCATTCCAGTTGGCTTCAATGCCTAACCCTTGTGTGAGCCTCTTGCTTGTGTATAGTGTGTGCTATCTGTGCTTGTAGGATTGTTTGACTTGCTTCCTGTGCAAGTTAGGATTGTTTGACTTGCTTCCTGTGCAAGTTAGGGTTAGTTTAGACTTGCTTCCTGTGCAAGTAGGTTTTGCTTGGCTTGCTTCCTGTGCAAGTTAAGTGTGTGTGTGGCTTGCTCCCTGTGCAAGTCATGATTAGGATAGGCTGGCTCCCTGTGCCAGTTAGCTAGAAACCTTAACTTAGGGTTGATTTTGCATGACAACATCTAGGCTCGAGTCGTAGTCTCCCTAGAGTTGTGTCTCCCTCTGTTATCTGGTTAGGCTAGTCCTTTATCCCTCTGTAGGGGAACTACATCGCCCTGATCTTCATACCAGATGAAGTATGTAGGCAGGAGATTGAGCTGATCTCTCCGGGCGCCCTTTTTCCTTTTTGTGTGTGTTGTTTGACATTTGCTAGGCTCGAGTGCCTGACTCCTTAGCAATTTGTTGTTTGTTTGTTTGAGTGTGTGCTTGACAGTTATAGGCTCGAGTCCCCGACTCCCTATCAACTTGTTGTGTTGTTGTGTGCTTGGAAGCTGATGTAAGTCCATCGAGTGGCATTTGGGTTCCAGTGTGCGTGTGTTTGGTTCGGATGCTGATGTAAGTCCAGCAATTGGCATTCAGGCTCCATGTTTGCCTTCTTGTGTGTGTTTAGGTTCGGATGCTGACATAAGTCCAGTGATTGGCAGTCGGGCTCCACGTTTGCCTATTTGTGTTTGTTTGTGTGCGTGTCAGCCGAGCTACGAATGCTCTGATTCTTCTCTCGTCCGAGAAGATACGTATGCATAGGATGCGACATCCTAGCGAGCATGTGTCGTCTCCCCAGTCCGAACTACTTCGACTCTGATGTCTATGCCTGATAGACTAAGTAGGCCCAGGATTCGATATCCTGCCGAGTCAGTTTCAGTCAGTTTCTTTTGTCTCTTTCAGCCAGTGTGTGTGAGTATTTGAGCAGTGTTTAGCAACCAATTTTCTTTCCTTTTGTGCGTGGATCCCGTAGAGTACTACGGATGCGTAGGGGTGCTAATACCTTCCCTTCGCATAACCGACTCCCGAACCCATTCTCTTTGGTCGCGAGACCATGTCTTTTCCAGGTTTACTCTGAGCGTTTCCTTTCCCTCTTTTGGGATAAATAACGCACGGTGGCGGCTCTGTTGTTCTTGTTTTCCCGCCGGTTTTTCGCGTGATGCGACAATCATGACATAGCATGAAGCTAACTTTTCTTTGCAGGTTATTTATCCTCCTGATATAGTCAAAATAAAAGGTTCATTCAGACAGACACCTTTATCAATCACATTCAAGATTCAGATACATATTTCAAATACAGTTTATGGGAACATTCATTCTGACAACACTTCGATATCCTCCTAACGATGGCATCTTTAAGCCCATCCCAGACATTTATTGCAAGTACAACATATACAGGTTATCAGATACAACCTAACGTACGGTTCATTCTGATTCAGCCCAACATATGACTTCTTCAGCAACTCCAATGCGGTCTAACGTACGACCCATTTGGACCTTCAAATCCTCAGATGCTGCCTAGCGTACGGTACATTCAGGGGTGTAGTCTAGCGTACGACTACTTTCTTCTTCGGATACAGCCTAACGTACGGCTCATTCTGCAACTCAGATACGATCTAGCGTACGATCCATTCTGAACTCCAGCAACTCCAACGCGGTCTAACGTACGACCCGTTTGGATCTTACAACCCTCAGATGCTACCTAACGTACGGTACATTTCTGAAGTGTAGTCTGGCGTACGACTACCGCTTTCATCATCAGATGCGGCCTAACAGACGACTCATTCTGCGACGGTCTAACGTACGACCCGTTCGGATGTCCATCCCCTCAAATGCTACCTAACATACGGTACATTTCTGAGGTGTAGTCTAACGTACGACTACCCCTTTCGTCATCAGATTCAGCCTAACGTACGGCTCATTCTGCAACTCAGATACGATCTAGCGTATGGTCCATTCTGATCCTTTATCCCCAACAGCATATGACACACTTCGACTCCCCAGCGAAGTCGGCAGCCTAATGGATGACTCATTATTCGGTCTAATGTACGACCCAGTGTGGCACCCATGTCTTCAAATTGGCCTAATGTACGGCTCGATCTGAAGCTTTCGTCATCAAACCTCCCGGATGGCATCTTTAAGCCCATCTCCATCAAGACCAACTGTCGATTCTCAAGTGCAAATTTTTGGGGCATTCTAGTGTTCAATAATCTTCCACCTCCAGACCACGAATGGCATACACGCCATCCTAACTCTCTCGGTTCAAGAATATTGAACAGGGGCAGTTGTCATACCCCAAAAATTACCCATCATTTTTCCTAAAAAAAAAAAAAAAAAAAAAAAAAAAGAGAATTTTTTTTATTAATTAATTAATTAATTAATTAATTAATTAATTAATTAATTAAATAATTACAATAAATAAATAAATAAAATATAACAAATTATTTTGGACTTGGGTCTCCCTCATTCCAAGCCCATTACCCACGAAATTAGTCTATAAATACTGAAGCTTCAGACTGGGAGTTACACTTGGAGTTTACACTGGGAGATTCACTGGAGAAAGAAGGAAGAGAAGCAAAACACTCTGAGGTTTCCTTGGAACAAAACCTTGAGGAAAAAGAAAGAGAGAGAACAGAGAAGGACGGATAGAAACTTTGGCATAGGAACCCTGCCTACCCGGAGAATTCAGAGTAAAGAAACCCTGAAGGCAGCCCATCTGCACCGAAGCCATCGCCGTCCAATTCCCGCTGCCTAACTTATTCCGATACTACAAGGGGTCAATCCCTTCAACCTTGGATTGGCAAACAGGTCTGCGTATCTCTATTGTTTATACTTTCAATTGGCCATATCTACGTATATAATGCATCATGATTAAATGTTGATATATAATTTGCTTTCGTATGGGAATTTAAATATGCCTGAATACCCTGAATGTTTGACCATGTTATTCCTGTGATAAAATGCCATAAAATTCAAAGTTCCTAACGTGGGGCTGTTTTCAAATTCAAAATCCGTGGCCTATTCTGTTTTTTTTTATGTTTTATCATAGCCATGCATTATTCATCCTATCCTATTTATTGTTGTGATATTTCTCCGGTGTAATCTTCGATTGCACCCTGATTTGGTGTTCTGACATGTTTCTTTTTTTGAGTTTCGTAAAGGTTCACATATCCCAGGAAAAGGTTATTGGCTAGGTATTCCACTTTATTTGTGGGATACCCTTGTGGAGTTTCACCCTAAATTAATTTTAATGTATTAATTTCTAATGTATTAATTTTTTAATATATTATTTTTAATAATTTTAATGTGGAGTTTCATCCTAATTATATAATTAATTGTAAAACTTTGCCTTTGAATAAGTGATCTTGGACCTCTCTTTGTTGCCTTACGATTACGATATTACGGTCATGTCCCGCGAACGTGGGGATACCCTTAGCAAAGACCCTTCGGTTAAATCATCATAAAATAAATTATAGTCCCTCGGATGTTGCCTTCGAATATACAACTTTGTCCCTCGATGACCCTCCAATGTTGCCTACGGTTAAAAGATGATAGTCCCGTCGAATGCTAAGATATCCTCGTAACTGTTGCCTTCAATGACCTATCGATGACCCTACGATGACCCTTAAACATCCAAAGGATAAAACTACTTATTTCTCAATAATAAGGACAGTTTTACCCTCATAAGGATAGGAAATGCTCATAAAGACCTTGGGTCGGTATAACTCTTAATTGCTGGCTCACAACCTAAAACATTTTTTCACACCTCACACCTTTCAAAATACCTTCAGAAAATCACCACTTGGTATACATTCATAATAGAATCATTACCGAGTTATATTTTTCTAAACAATTTTCAAAACTAAACGAGATAATCATTTTGTATACATTCATACAAGAATCATTACAAAGTTAAATTCTCTTTCCAAAAACAATTTTCCAAACAATTCACAAACACTTTTTTTTTCAGACAAAAATAATATAAGTGATCGAGCAATTAAGAGCCCATGGATAACCATGGATACAAAGGGTGCTAACACCTTCCCTTTGTATAATGTACCTCCCGAACCCAAAATCTAAATTAAGGTCTTTCCTGTTCTTTTCCACCTTTCCTTATTGGATAAAAGAAAAGTCGGTGGCGACTCTTGCTAACCGCGACATTGCGATAAAAAACACAAAAGTCCAGTTCACCGTATGACAGAGTCAAAGACCTCCTAAGTGAAGAGGCAATTGGCAGAACCCAAGGGATATGCAACCTATCCCCTGCTATTCAGTGTGTCATATGCTTTGCTCACACCACTGTGTTGATGCATTGTAGATACAAACCCAAGATCTTGTACAATTGTACAGTTGAGTCAGTTTCAAATGTGTAGAAGGGTTCCCACTTTCTGAACCCACACATTCTTGTCTTAAGCTCTCCCAGGCCAGGGATAAGAGCTGTGAAGTCTTATCTTCACTCACCTTTCATCTGCTTCACCTTAGCCCCTCAATGGCAAGGTTAAGAGCACATTCACCCAGTTCCAGAGGTTTGTTTGTTGAGGTTGATATGACCCCTCGACTAAAACCTAGCCTTGTTTGAGCCACTTGCTTGTGTATAGTGTGTGCTATCTGTGCTTGTATGTTTGTTTGACTTGCTTCCTATGCAAGTTAGTTTGTGCTTGACTTGCTTCCTGTGCAAGTTAAGTGTGTGTGTGGCTTGCTTCCTGTGCAAGTCATGTTTAGGATAGGCTTGCTTCCTGTGCAAGTTAGCTAGAAACCTTAACTTAGGGTTGATTTTGCATGACAACATCTAGGCTCGAGTCGTAGTCTCCCTAGAGTTGTGTCTCCCTCTGTTATCTGGTTAGGCTAGTCCTTTATCCCTCTGTAGGGGAACTACATCGCCCTGATCTTCATACCAGATGAAGTATGTAGGCAGGAGATTGAGCTGATCTCTCCGGGCGCCCGTGTCTTTGTTTTGTGTTGTTGTGTGCTTGGAAGCTGATGTAAGTCCATCGAGTGGCAGTTAGGTTCCAGTGTGCGTGTGTTTGGTTCGGATGCTGATGTAAGTCCAGTGATTGGCATTCAGGCTCCATGTTTGCCTTCTTGAGTGCGTTTTGGTTCGGATGCTGATGTAAGTCCAGTGATTGGCATTCAGGCTCCACGTTTGCCTTTGCCTGTGTTTGTTTGTGTGCGTGTCAGCCGAGTTACGAATGCTCTGATTCTTCTCTCGTCCGAGAAGATACGTATGCATAGGATGCGATATCCTAGCGAGCATGTGTCGTTTCCCTAGTCCGAACTACTTCGACTCTGATGCCTATGCCTGATAGACTAAGTAGGCCCAGGATGCGACATCCTGCCGAGTCAGTTTCAGTCAGTTTCTTGTGTCTCTTTCAGCCAGTGTGTGTGAGTGTGAGCAGTGTTATAGCAACCATTTATCTTTCCTTTTGTGCGTGGATCCCGTAGAGTACTATGGATGCGTAGGGGTGCTAATACCTTCCCTTCGCATAACCGACTCCCGAACCCATTCTCTTTGGTCGCGAGACCATGTTCTTTCCTAGGTTTACTTCGAGCGTTTCCTTTCCCTCTTTTGGGATAAATAACGCACGGTGGCGGCTCTGTTGTTTCTTCTTTTCCCGCCGGTTTTTCGCGTGATGCGACAACTGGCGACTCTGCTGGGGATTTCTAGAGAAGTTGACCTATGCTGGTCCATCTTCCCTAAGCGAGTCTCTCCTAGCGCTCTCTAGGTTAGGGTTTGGTTGCTTTGTGCTGTGTTTATTTATTGCATTCATTATTTACTGTTTGCATTCATTGTCTATTGTTTGCATTTATGTTTGTAATTATGTTTGCATTCATATTCATTATTCATTCTGCCTGGTTGGTTGTCTGTTTCTCTCTGTTGGGGTGGGAGTTACATGAGGTAAAAGGCCCAATACCCAGGCCATGAGTGAAATCTAGGATACTTAGGAATAGAGTGATTCATGGGAAGCGGGTGGTATTGCGCCACTTAGCGGAACATTGATATCACGAGCAGTTCAGACCCTGGTGGGACATTGTCGTTACATACTTCGGGTGTGTATATGATGATGTTCTGCGAAAGGTTATTTATGCTGCGTTTCTCTCGACCTTACCCTGGCCTAGATGACACCCGTGAGTGGGGAGGGAATGATCATTATTACAGGTACAGTTGGTGACTTGTTGGTGACTTGTTGGTGACTTGTGATCCTGTTGGTGACTATTGGTTCAGAATTTTGGGGTTTCAGATGACTTTGGGTTTCAGATGAATTTGTGGTTCCGAGTTCAAGCCGAAGTTTTGATCCTGTGTTCTGAGAGACGCAGCCAACCAGTCGTGTCTGCATCATTTGCATCATAGCATATTTATTTTTCAAAAGAAACGCAATAAAAAAAAAGATACAAAAAAAAAAAGAAAAAAGGAGAAAAAAAAACTAATCCCTGCATGCATATCATTTCTCAGGTACATTCCAGAGCTTGTTCACTGATAGAGATGGCAACAGTCCCAGAGTTGAAGCGGAAGACTTGTTCCTACAGCTTTCACCGTGAACCTTTGACGTCTCTGATTGAGTTGAGCAACCTTATGACCAGTGGTAACCAAAAGGGGTTTGTTGACCAGTATGGAGATATTCTGACACTGTTGAAGATGGTAGTCGATCCGGTGCCGTTGCAGACTCTTCTACAGTTCTACGACCCAGAGCTTCACTGTTTCACCTTTCAAGATTATCAGTTAGCGCCTACTCTTGAGGAGTACTCCATTCTGCTGAGTGTCCCGGTCCGGTATCAGGTTCCTTTCTTGGATGTGCCCAAGGAGATTGATTTCAGAGTTGTTGCCAGAGCTCTCCATTTGGGTATCAAGGAAGTCAGTGATAGTTGGAAGTCCAGTGGGGATGTTGTAGGATTGCCTTTGAAGTTTCTGTTGAGGGTAGCTAGAGAAGAAGCGGAGAAGGGAAGTTGGGAAGCCTTTCATGCTCAGCTGGCCGTCATGATCTATGGGATCGTCCTGTTTCCGAGTATGCCAAATTTTGTTGACTATGCTGCAGTCAGTATTTTCATTGGAGGAAATCCAGTTCCTACTCTGTTAGCTGACACTTACTATGCTATTCACAGTAGGCATGGTAAGGGTGGGGCTATCAGGTGTTGTCTCCCGCTTTTGCTCAGATGGTTCTTGTCTCTCTTGCCAGTCAGTGGACCTTTTGTGGATGCTCAGAGCACGCATAAGTGGACTCAGAGGGTTATGTCTCTTACCTCCTATGATATCAGATGGCAATCTTACCGAATGGATGTGCGTAACGTCATTATGAGCTGTGGAGGATTCCGTAATGTGCCACTCGTAGGGACTAGGGGTTGCATCAATTACAACCCGGTTCTTTCTCTTCGCCAGTTGGGGTTTGTGATGAAGGGAAGACCACTCGAGGCTGAGGTAGTTGAAAGTGTGTTTTTTGGGAAGCGGAGTGACCCGGCTAGATTGGAGCAGATAGGGAGAGCTTGGAAGTCTATTGGTGTGAAGGATGGATCTGTCTTAGGGAAGAAGTTTGCCGTTGCTATGCCTGATTACACTGATTGGGTCAAGGAGAGAGTAGAAACTTTGTTGTTACCCTACGATAGGATGGAGCCGTTGCAGGAGCAACCACCTTTGATCCTTGCTGAGAGTGTGCCTGCGGAGCACTACAAGCAAGCCCTGATGGAGAATCGCCGTTTGAGAGGGAAGGAGCAAGATACACAGATGGAGTTGTACAAAGCCAAAGCTGATAGGTTGAACTTGGCTCATCAACTCAGAGGAGTGCGAGAGGAAGATGCTAGCAGACTGAGAAGCAAGAAGAGATCCTACGAGGAGATGGAGAGCATGTTAGATGCAGAACACCGGGAGTGCTTGAGGCTGCAGAGGGTTGAGGCCAGCTATCAGAAGAAGATCAGAGACTTGGAGAAGCAACTCAGAGATAAAGACATCCAGTTGAAGAAGGAAGTAGACTTGAGACAGGCCTCAGAGAACCACCTTGGAGGAGAAGTGGTAGAGCTTAGACGACAACTGAAGGAGAAGATCACTCTTTTGCCAGAATGTTCAGAATGTGACCTGTTGATAGACCAGTGTCAGTACTTGAAGACTCTCATTCCGAGAGGCCGTTTGTCTTAGCTTGTATCTTTGATATGTATGTTGAGAATCACCTCCAGGCTTGTTGGATGGGATTCATTGTTGTACTCCGATTGTTTGGATTTTCTTTGTCGACTTTGTTGTATGATTCTGTTACTCATATATATGGGGTTGTTGGTTTCACCTTGTACTCATCACTCTTGTGTATGTTGTGTCTGTGCTTCTGTGTTGTTCTTGCTGCAGGTTGCCATCTTTTGAGGATGACTCAGGCTCTTTGAATGCCTGAGAAATGAACATATCATGTGCATCATACGCATCATTAGCACCATACTCATATCATTTTGCATAATAGGTGTTCTTGGTCGTGACTTCTCACTCTGGTTCCTCTTTTAGGCAGGATAGCTGATCAACGTCCGCACCGCTACTCAACAAGACTGAATCAACAGAGAGGTATGGATCAAGTTCAGGCAGAGTTGGCTGAGATGAAGGCTAACATGGCCCAGTTTATGAATATGATGCAAGGGGTTGCACAAGGTCAAGAAGAACTTCGAGCCATGGTTCAGAGACAAGAGGCTGCAAATCCACCAGTCAACCATGCTCCGCCAGAGGGAGGCTCGGTCAATGATAACAATGTTGCTGCTGCTGTACCCATCAACAACTATGCTGTAGGTGATGAGTTGGGGGGTATTCGAATCAACGGTCAACCTATTGTTCCAGATGCCGCTAATGCCAGAGCAGTCCGTGCTCCGGCCCGTAATCCTGCTCCGATTGTTGACAGACAAGAGGATATGTTCTCTCTACTCAGTGAAGACGAAGATGTTCTGGGAAGGGTTGGTGAGAGAGACCGCAAAGTTGAGGCTCTTGCTGAGAAGATCCGTGCTATGGAATGTCAAAACTCCCTCGGTTTTGATGTTACTAATATGGGATTGGTGGAAGGTTTGAGAATCCCGCACAAGTTCAAAGCACCGTCCTTCGATAAATACAACGGTACTTCTTGCCCTCGCACCCATGTGCAGGCTTATTATCGAAAAATCTCTGCGTATACCGATGATGAAAAGATGTGGATGTATTTTTTCCAAGATAGTCTATCTGGGGCTTCTTTGGACTGGTACATGGAATTAAAGAGAGATTCGATCCGATGCTGGAGGGATCTGGGTGAGGCCTTCTTGAGGCAGTATAAACATAACATGGACATGGCGCCTAGCCGGACTCAGCTGCAGAGTCTATGTCAGAAATCCGGAGAGAGCTTCAAGGAGTACGCCCAGAGGTGGCGTGAACTGGCTGCTAGAGTTCAACCCCCTATGCTGGAGAGGGAGTTGACAGATATGTTTATCGGTACTCTTCAAGGTGTGTTTATGGACCGGATGGGGAGCTGCCCATTCGGTAGTTTTTCTGATGTTGTCATTTGTGGAGAGAGGACTGAGAGCTTGATTAAAACTGGGAAGATCCAAGATGCTGGTTCCTCTTCTTCTAAGAAGCCATTCGCTGGGGCACCTCGTCGAAGAGAGGGTGAAACTAATGCTGTTCAACACCGCAGAGATCAGAACAGAAGTGAATACTGTCAAGCTGCTGCAGTAACCATTCCGGCACCTCAACCTCGTCAGCAACAACAACAAAGAGTTCAACAACCACAACAACAACAACAACAGCAACGTCCGTATCAGCCCAGACAAAGGATGCCTGATCGACGTTTTGATTCACTACCCATGTCGTACGCCGAGCTGCTGCCCGAATTACTCAGGTTGGGGATGGTTGAGTTGCGTACAATGGCTCCGCCTACAGTATTGCCTCCTGGGTACGACGCCAACGTCCGTTGTGACTTTCACTCTGGGGCACCAGGGCATCATACTGAGAAGTGTCGGGCTCTTCAGCATAAGGTCCAAGATTTGATCGATGCCAAGGCGATCAACTTCGCTCCAGTACCTAACGTCGTAAACAACCCTATGCCTCAGCATGGTGGGCATAGAGTGAACAATATCGAGGGGAAGGAAGCTGAGGATCTGGTTGTTAATGTTGATGATGTTCAGACTTCTCTGCTAGTTGTGAAGGGCCGTCTGCTGAATGGAGGTGTCTACTCGGGCTGTGATGAGGATTGTTTGGGCTGTGCAGAATCTGAGAATGGTTGCGGCCAGTTGAGGGCCGGTATCCAGGGTATGATGGATGAGGGTTGTTTGCAATTCAGTAGGGCTGTAAAAGATCGTGGAACAGTGTCAACTATCACCATTTACTTTAAACCGTCTGAAGAACGTGGACAAAGGGTCGTTAGTGCACCTGCAGCAAATGGTACCCCAGTTACCATTTCCGTGCCTGTAACCATCAGTGCTCCAACTACTACCGTTGCATCTGGAAGAAGGGCTGTTGAGAATAGTAGAGCCGTGCCGTGGAAGTATGATAATGCTCATCGCAGTAACAGAAGGGCTGAAAGTCAGACGAGACCAGTGAATCAAACTCCAGTGACAATTGGTTTACCGAATAGAGTTCCTGTAACTGTTGGTCCGGCTGTGGATAATGTAGGGGGTCCAGGAGGTTTTACCAGAAGCGGTCGTCTGTTCGCACCGCAGCCTTTGAGGGACAATAATGCTGAGGCTCTCGCCAAAGCAAAGGGTAAGCAAGCTGTGGTTGAGGAAGAGCCTGTCCAGAAGGAAACACCCGAGGGGTCATTTGAGAAGGACGTGGAGGAGTTTATGAAGATAATCAAGAAGAGTGACTACAAGATTGTAGATCAGTTGAATCAAACTCCGTCCAAGATTTCTATACTTTCACTCTTGTTGTGCTCTGAGGCACACCGTAATGCCTTGCTGAAGATGTTGAATTTGGCTTACGTGCCTCAGGAGATTTCTGTCAATCAACTGGAGGGTGTGATGGCCAATGTGAGCACCAGACATGGTGTGGGTTTCACCAACCTGTACTTACCGCCTGAAGGGCGAAACCATAACAAAGCCTTGCACATCACCATGGAGTGCAAAGGGGCAGTGTTGTCTCACGTATTGGTAGACACCGGGTCGTCGTTGAATGTGCTGCCTAGGCAGATTTTGAAGAAGATTGATGCGGAAGGGTTTGTGCTTAATCCCAGTGACCTGATCGTTCGTGCTTTCGACGGATCCAAACGTTCTGTGTGTGGGGAAGTTACCTTGCCTGTGAAGATAGGTCCTGAGGTATTCGATATCATTTTCTATGTTATGGACATCCAGCCCGCCTATAGTTGTTTATTGGGGCGTCCATGGATTCATGCAGCAGGGGCAGTCTCGTCGACTCTCCATCAAGCTCAAGTATGTCTGGAACGGTCAGATTGTGACTGTGTGCGGTGAAGAAGAGATTCTGGTGAGTCATCTATCCTCGTTCAAATATGTTGAGGTGGATGGCGAGATCCACGAAACCTTATGCCAAGCGTTTGAGACTGTGGCTCTTGAGAAAGTGGCGTATGCTGAGCAGAGGAAGCCAGGTGCTTCAATTACTTCTTACAAGCAGGCTAAGGAGGTTGTTGATTCTGGCAAAACTGAAGGCTGGGGCAAGATGGTGGACTTGCCTGTTAAAGAAGACAAATTTGGCGTTGGTTACGAGCCTCTCCGAGCAGAGCAGAATGGTCAAGCGGGTCCGAGTACCTTTACCAGCGCTGGGCTGATGAATCATGGCGACGTCTCTGCAACCGGTAGTGAAGACTGTGACAGTGATTGTGATTTGGACAATTGGGTTCACCCGTGTGCATCAGGGGGGTCTATCAACAACTGGACGGCTGAAGAAGTGGTTCAAGTTACTCTTCTGACAGAATTTTCTGTTGTTTTGTCATTTTGCATGAAAATCCTACGATCTGCCCAAGGCGTAGTGATTCATTGTAGGGCCTCATCATGTTTTAATGATTATCATTAATGAAGGACATTTTTTGCAATCAAACTTTGTGATCCCTGTCTTTCTATTTTTTGTTTTCACCTTTTTTCAAAAACAATAAAAATGGCAATGTTTTTGTTTTTGTGACTTTTTGAACTCTTTTTCTAAAACAAAGCATTAAACATGCAGAAGCGATCTTATGGCATTCACTATGAACAGTTCTGTTATGGCTCAGTATGATTTCGACAATCCCATCTACCAAGCTGAAGAGGAGAGTGAGGAAGACTGTGAACTCCCTGCAGAATTGGTCAGATTGCTGAAGCAGGAGGAAAGGGTCATCCAACCTCATCAGGAGGAGTTGGAGGTTGTTAATTTGGGTACTGAGGACGCCAGAAGAGAAATCAAGATTGGGGCTGCTTTAGAGGACTCTGTCAAGAGGAGGCTGATTGAGATGCTGAGAGAATATGTGGAGATATTCGCCTGGTCATATCAAGATATGCCTGGGTTAGATACAGACATTGTGGTGCATCGATTACCTCTTAGAGAAGGATGTCCTTCGGTCAAACAGAAGCTTCGTAGAACGAGTCCTGACATGGCAGCTAAGATCAAGGAAGAGGTTCAGAAGCAGTGGGATGCAGGTTTTCTGGCTGTTACGAGTTATCCCCCATGGGTGGCAAACATCGTTCCTGTGCCGAAGAAGGATGGTAAAGTCAGAATGTGTGTCGATTACCGGGATTTGAATAGAGCGAGTCCGAAAGATGATTTCCCATTACCTCACATTGATGTATTGGTTGATAATACGGCTCAATCCTCGGTATTCTCTTTCATGGATAGTTTCTCGGGATATAATCAGATCAAGATGGCGCCAGAGGATATGGAAAAGACGACATTCATTACACCTTGGGGCACGTTCTGCTATAAGGTGATGCCATTTGGGCTAAAGAATGTTGGTGCTACCTATCAGAGGGCAATGACGACTCTCTTTCATGACATGATGCACAAAGAGATTGAAGTGTACGTAGATGATATGATTGCGAAGTCGCAGACAGAAGAGGAGCACCTGGTTAATTTGCAGAAGCTGTTTGACCGGTTGAGAAAGTTCAAGCTGAGGTTGAATCCGAACAAGTGTACATTTGGGGTGAGATCAGGGAAGCTTTTAGGCTTCATTGTCAGTGAGAAAGGGATTGAGGTGGATCCAGCGAAAGTCAAAGCTATTCAAGAGATGCCTGAACCAAAAACGGAGAAGCAAGTCCGTGGGTTTTTAGGGAGATTGAACTACATTGCAAGGTTCATATCTCATCTAACAGCCACGTGCGAGCCAATTTTCAAACTGCTTAGAAAGAATCAAGCGATCAAGTGGAATGACGATTGTCAGAAAGCTTTTGACAAGATAAAAGAGTACTTACAGAAACCTCCAATCCTTATACCCCCAGTTCCAGGGAGACCTCTGATAATGTACCTGTCAGTGACTGAGAACTCGATGGGGTGTGTATTGGGACAGCATGACGAGTCTGGTCGAAAAGAGCATGCCATATACTACCTTAGCAAAAAGTTTACCGACTGTGAAACAAGATATTCACTGCTCGAGAAAACTTGTTGTGCTTTGGCTTGGGCTGCTCGCCGACTGAGGCAGTATATGTTGAACCATACTACCTTATTGATTTCTAAGATGGATCCAGTGAAGTACATCTTTGAGAAACCGGCTCTCACCGGACGCGTTGCTCGTTGGCAGATGATTCTAACAGAATATGATATTCAGTACACGTCACAAAAGGCCATCAAAGGTAGTATTCTGTCAGACTACCTCGCCGAGCAACCAATTGAAGATTATCAGCCTATGATGTTTGAGTTCCCTGATGAAGACATCATGTATCTTAAAATGAAAGATTGCGAAGAACCTCTTGTCGAGGAAGGACCGGACCCGGATGACAAATGGACACTGATGTTTGATGGGGCTGTGAATATGAACGGTAACGGTGTTGGGGCAGTGCTGATCAATCCTAAAGGTGCTCATATACCTTTCTCTGCCAGATTGACGTTTGACGTCACCAACAACGAAGCTGAGTAGGAGGCTTGTATCATGGGGATAGAAGAAGCCATTGATCTGAGGATCAAAACTCTTGATATATTCGGAGATTCCGCTCTAGTGGTCAATCAAGTCAATGGAGATTGGAATACGAATCAGCCGCATTTGATCCCGTATAGAGATTACACCAGAAGAATACTGACGTTCTTCAAGAAAGTGAAGTTGTATCATGTCCCCCGGGATGAGAATCAAATGGCTGATGCCTTGGCTACTTTGTCGTCAATGATCAAAGTTCATTGGTGGAATCATGTGCCACATGTTGCGGTGAATCGACTCGAGAGGCCTGCGTACGTGTTTGCAGCCGAGTCTGTTGTGATTGATGAGAAGCCGTGGTATTATGACATCAAGAACTTCCTCAAGACTCAGGAGTATCCTGAAGGTGCGTCGAAGAATGACAAGAAAACCCTGAGAAGGCTAGCTGGAAGCTTCTATTTGAATCAGGATGATGTGCTGTATAAGAGAAACTTTGACATGGTCTTGCTCAGATGCGTGGACAGACCCGAGGCGGACATGTTAATGCAGGAAGTTCATGAAGGTTCCTTCGGTACTCATGCCGGCGGACATGCAATGGCTAAGAAATTGTTGAGAGCGGGTTATTACTGGATGACTATGGAATCCGATTGTTTCAAATATGCTCGGAAGTGCCATAAGTGTCAAATCTATGCTGATAAGGTGCATGTACCACCAAGCCCTCTGAATGTCATGAATTCGCCTTGGCCGTTTTCCATGTGGGGCATTGATATGATTGGGAAGATTGAGCCTACTGCTTCGAATGGACATCGCTTCATCTTGGTGGCGATCGATTACTTCACCAAATGGGTGGAAGCAGCTTCCTATGCCAACGTTACCAAACAAGTGGTTACCCGTTTCATCAAGAAAGAAATCATATGTCGTTACGGAGTTCCTGAGAGAATCATCACTGACAATGGTTCGAATCTCAATAACAAGATGATGAAAGAGCTTTGTAAAGATTTCAAGATTGAGCATCACAATTCTTCTCCTTACAGACCGAAGATGAATGGTGCTGTAGAAGCGGCGAACAAGAATATCAAGAAGATTGTGCAGAAGATGGTCGTTACGTACAAGGATTGGCATGAGATGCTGCCTTTCGCTTTGCATGGGTACCGTACCTCAGTACGTACGTCGACCGGGGCAACCCCTTACTCCCTTGTGTATGGTATGGAAGCTGTCCTACCTGTTGAAGTGGAGATTCCTTCTCTGAGAGTTTTATTGGATGTCAAGCTGGACGAAGCCGAGTGGATTCGAACAAGGTTTAACGAGTTGAGCCTTATCGAGGAGAGACGGCTAGCAGCTGTATGTCATGGACAGTTGTATCAGAGAAGGATGAAGCGAGCCTTTGATCAGAAAGTGCGTCCTCGAAGCTATCAGATCGGTGATCTAGTTTTGAAGAGGATCCTCCCTCCCGGTACAGATAACAGGGGCAAGTGGACTCCTAATTATGAAGGTCCATATGTTGTGAAGAAGGTCTTCTCCGGTGGAGCCTTGATGCTTACAACCATGGATGGTGAAGATTTTCCGTCTCCTGTCAACTCAGATGTAGTCAAAAAATACTTCGCATAAATTGACCCGCTGGACAAAAAGAAAAAGAGTCCAGGCAAAAATGGGCATCCCGGCGAACCAAAAAAAAAACAGAAAGAAAAGGTTCGGGCAAAAATTAGGGATAAAGTGAAAAGAATTTGTACACCCGGTAAGTCGAAAACCCGCGAGGGCGGCTTAGGCAAAAATGGGTATCCCGGTGGATTGAAAACCCGAAAGGGCGATCCAGGCAAAAGAGGGATTAAAGCGAAGACTACAGTCTGAGTTGTCTGTACTTCATCAAGCTTTGTCGTTTGCCATCTCGAAAGATGTGATCCGTCCAGTCATTCTTCTCAGAAAGCAAGGAGTTGGGAGGAAAACTGATGATCTGTGAGTTATAACAGAATTGGGAAATAGTGGATGCCGTGTTCACATTGCCATTAGGATAGATTTTTCCTTTTGCGCGCAATTACCTCTTTCTAGGAATTGCTTCCCAATGTATTTGCCTCTCCAGGCACATTTTCAATCAATAAAAGTCGTTATTCAGATAAATGGCTCTTTTGTTTTTATTTTTACTGTTTTGTTTGCAAAATGTCCGAATTTTTGATAAGCATTGCATATAAGAACATGAAGGCTACACAATAACGTGCAAAAAGATGAAACATTTGAAAATCATTTTGAATGTTGAGGACACTTGAGCGTGTTTTGTCCATGTATCCCCTGGGGGCATTTTGTTGTGCTGTTTTTCAGGTTGGCATCTGTGAGGACGTTTCCTCAGCAGATATTTTCCCCAAGCAAGTATGGAAGCTATCAGAGCTATGTTCCCCTGCGGAGACGTCTGTGGATAGTGTCTTCTATTCCCCAACAGATCTAAGGATTGCCTATCCCCAGCAGGCCTGTATTTGCCGATTTCCTCCCCGAGTGAGGCAGGTTCATTGAATTTATCTCCAACATTTATCCTATCTTATGGACTGAAGGATATCCCCAGCGGAGTTTACTTTTCTCCAGCAACAGTGCTATTCTCCAACACGAGTGAGAAGTCGTTGCTCTCCCTGCAGAGTCTCCCCGCAGAGTTGGAGTACCCAATCAGTTTTGGCTCCCCAGCCGGAGTTTTTCATCATTTTGCATTTTGCATGTAGTAATCATTGCATCCTCAAAAACTGCGTAGCATTCCCATTCAATATGGAGCATTACGCCATAGAAAAATTCAAACATATGCATTCATGTGTTAACCTCACCAGACCGTATCCCCGGCAGAGGCGGATCATTTCATTCAACATCAGCACGGCAAGTCTGCTACAGTTGCTCTTGACAGCATTCAGGATTGATATCCCCACAAAGGATTATTACCTCACCCGTTGGTGACAGAAAGTTTGTTTCTCCTCAGTGAGACCCCCAACAAGTGGTCAACCTTGCCTTGACATATCTGAGATGTCGTTCTTGTGATACCGGTAAGTGTCGTACTAGCACCCGCGTGTGTTTCTTTGTTTGGTGTCGGTAAACACCATTGTTTCGGTGTCTATAAACATCGGGTTTTCTATCCAGTCATCAGTAAATGTCTGATCATCATTTTTGGTGTCGGTAAACACCATTGTTTCGGTGTCTGTAAACATCGGGTATTCTCTCCAGTCATCAGTAAATGTCTGGTCATCATTTTTGTGTCGGTAAACACCATTGTTTCGGTGTCTGTAAACATCGAGTCTTTTCTGCAGTCATCGGTAAATGTCTGATAATCCCCAGCTAGAAATCCCCAGTAGAGTCATCGGTAAATGTCCTATCTGGTTTCCAGTTGCAAATACTTGATTTTTCCCTTAGTGAAGTGTCCCCCGGTCATCGGTAAATGTCTGGTCGTTTTTGGATGTCGGTAAACATCATCTTTCGATGTCGGTAAACGTCGAGTCTCATCCCAGTCATCGGTAAATGTCTGGTCATGCTTTGTTTCCTTGTTGATAAAATCAAGATCCCCAGAAGTCGTCGGTAAACGTCTTGTCTGGTTCCATCACAAAGATTTTGTTCCTCCCCAAGTGGAGACGCCATCGGTAGATGGCCCCGTATGCTTCGATATCGGTAAATATTGAATGCCCAGTTTTATCCGCCATCGGTAAATGGCCCCGTTTTCTCCGATATCGGTAAATATCAGATCCCCAGTTGCAGTAGCCATCGGTAAATGGTCGAGTTGAAGTTGATATCGGTAAATGTCAAGTTTCTTCGAAGCCACCATCGGTAAATGGTCTTGCTTCCTTTTACATCAGAGTTGTTTCCCAGCAGCCATCGGTAAATGGTCTTGCTAAAGATGATATCGGTAAATAGCAAGTTTCCAGTTTCTAACCATCGGTAAATGGTTTCGCCTTTCTGAAGTTGTCAATTGCAGGCGTCATCGGTAAATGACGTGGTTCTTCTTGTATCATATCCGGCAGAGTGCAAATTTCTACGGTTCTTGGTATTCAATCCCTGTTTACCCTGAAAGTCTGACAGCCATTGCTATCATCCGTTCGGGTTCCCAGCTGATTGAATAGGGGCAGCTGTAGCACCTCAAATTTGCACCTATCATTGTACATACATTTTCATATTAGGTCATAGCATATCATGGTCCATTGCATAGCATTGCATTGCCTCTTTTGCCTCAAGTGCAAGCCAATCAAGAAATTAGGTCAAACTGGTCAGGAGATCAGTCAGTCAAGCAAGCAAGCACAATTCTCAAGGAGCCAAGGCCCTAGGGTTGGTCCAATTTGTTCACATGACTTGGGGATCCATTTGAAGTGTTTTGGTCAAGGATTGGATGTTCAGAAGTCATCAGTCAATGCACAGTCAGTCAGAAACCCTAAAAGTCAACTGTTGGTCAACTGTCCATTTAATCAGTGATTTGATGAATGGAAATGGTTTGAGAGATCTTATTCATGTCCAAATAGTCTTCATATATCATGTCAAACACCATCATGGAAGAATTTGAAGCCAGATCAGAAATTTCCAAAAATGGAAACTGGACCTGTAACTGAAACTTACCAAAAATGGAAAGTCTTGATCCTCAAACTTACATCATGATACAAGCTTCAAATTAATTTTTGCCCAACATGAAAGTTGAAGATCTTGTTCTCCCATTTCCAAAAAGTCCAAGAACACTCAATTCCCATGTATGGTTGGCAAGTTATGATCAAATCATTTTCAGAAATTCTTGAACTTCAAAAGGCCATATCTCTCAAACCATTTGGCCAATTTGGGTGGGGCTTTTTCCTACAAGTCACATTTGATCCCCTCTTTCCAAAAATGTAACTTTCATGTGCCAAAACTTCACCAATCAAAATGGAATTTTTTGACTTACTTGAATTAATTTCAAGTGAAGTGAAATTTTGACTTTTCAAAATAAACCTTTTCCATCATTTTGGCCAATTGGAACTTGCTTGGAATGTTATTTGCAGCATGTTCAAAGTCAAATTCGTGCAAGTACATACACCCATCACCTAGTTGCTTGAAAATGGGAAAAAGTACATTTCTCAACAACTCTATCCCACATATCCATGGACTTTGATTTGTACCACAAAACAGCAGATATATGCATCATTTTCTGTCATTGTGAACCCTAGTTGCAGCCATCTAACTCAGAATTCTTCACTTTCTCTCAAATCTCATTTTTCTCACTTTGCTTTTTTACCAAAATCTTCCAAAGAACTCGAGGATTCCTTTGTTGTTCTATCATCTGGCCATCATTTGGAGGTTATTTGCAGCACCATTCACCAACTGGGAGCTCACTTTCTAGCACTGTTTTCAAAGAATCCTTCCATGGCAGATGTTGTCTAAAGCCATTCTGAGCCTTCTTGGGTCGAACTCTTTTAGCCATTCATCAAAGCACAGCTGAAGCTTCAACTGTTTCACTTCAAAACAGCCAAACAACCCTTGAATCTCAACTGTTTTGCAGATTTGGTGAGTTTTCGACTTCCACTATTCTTAAAACTATGCTATGCATTAGATAGGCCTCCTTGCCATGGTCATTTTGAGCTTTGAAGCACTAAAAATGGTGGTGTATTTTGAAAGAAATGTTGAGTGGAAATTTGATGATTCAAACTTGTTTTGTATGATGCATGCTATGTGGTTCGTTTCCATGTTAATGTTTGTTGAATTCGCGATGTGTGTTGTTTGCCGTTTCCATTAATATGCTGGTTTGCCATTTCTGGGCACGTTTGTTCTTCACGATTTTGAAGAAGATGATGATGCTACAGTAAACCCTAGCCTTTTTTTCCAGATTTTCTCTTCATTCACGCGTGCATGAGCCATACTGTTCCAATCCCTCACAGCCAATCAACTTATTTCATTTTCTGGACCAAAACGCAGTGTTTTGATAAGTGGATTCAGGAATTACAAGTTTGCCATCAGCGTGGCACATGACCCATTAAATGATGTTGTTTTTTCATTTTTATTTCAATTTGATACATCATCTTACAAAAATCATAACTTGTTCATTTTTAATCCAAATTTCATGGGATTTTTTGCATCATGATCAACATAATCTCTAGTTTTTTATCATGATTTTTCCAGATTTTTTTGATGAGTGGATCTTAAATGGTATGAGGGTTTGTGACATGTGCTCATATTTTGTACACTTTGCCAAAACATTTGTGAAATGGTGATACTTTATCCAATGGCTCCCAAATTTTTTGTGTTTAAACTAGACACACTCATGGTGATTTTGGTGTAGAGTTTGTGAATTTATCATTGCTGGTTTGTGAGTTATGATTTTTTTGAATTAGGGTGTGACAATTTGTGTCACACCATTGATGTCCAACTTGCTGATTTTTGTATCCATGCTTCTTGACCTCCAATTGATCTGATTTTTTGCATGAACCTACTCTTGTATGTCTAGTTCACATGTGAATTTTCTTGGAATTATTTGTGGCAGTTCCTAATTGTTTGAGATTTTCTCCCCTGTTTAGTCATATGTTGACTTTTTGTGACACATGTCCCCATTTCATTTGTGAAATTCTCATACTTTATTAGATGGACATGAAATTTTACATGAGATAACTAGACATCCCAATCTTTGCCATGGTTTTAGTCCCATTCATTTATCATACACCATCTCTGATTTATGATTTTTCTAAGTTGATGCATGTTTGGTTGACTTCTTTGAGCATGTTCAAAATTGCTTTGACTTTCTGATTTTCATTGACTGCCTTCCATTTGTCCAAATGAGATGAAATTTGACATGCTTACCATGCTGTGGGTTGTGTTTGATCATGATTTATTTGATGATTTTTGGAATTGTTTATGATTGGTTTTGATTCAAGTCTTGCTGTTGACTTCTATGAGCTTCTGTTTGCCATACTTTGACCTAAACTGTTCATGAAATGATGATGATGATTGATATGAATGTGAACCCAATTGGTTTGTGTTTCTTAATTGTTTGAACATGATTTTGGATGCTTGCCCTTTGCTGTTTTGACTTTTTCGTTCTCTTTTGACCCTAGGCTTGCCCTAGTGGTCCTGTTACTCACCCTTGAGCTCATGTTTTCAGGTTAACCAACAATTGTCCAATGAGACCAATACAAATTGGTTGTGTTTGCTTGTTTATCATGACTAACATGTTTTGTTTTGTAGGTTGTTTGGCTCACATGCCTAGAGCCTTGTGCCTTGCACATTCACTTGCTTGTGTTGACTGTTGACTTCTGTTTCCTTTTGCTTTAATTTTGAAGTTGTATACTAATGTCTGTTTGACTATTTCAGGTGCTTTTAGTTGCTTAGTTCCTTGTGAACTTTTGCTTTGCTTTGCTTGTATAAGCAATTTGCATTGAGGTATAACTTCCTAACTTCGTGTAGTCTGGAAGACCTGGCCTGTTACTTGGCCAGGCAACTGTCTGAAGTCCTCCTTAAGAGGCAATGTTTGTGATTGTTTAATTTTGTCCTTGCATAGAGTCAAAGACCTCCTAAGTGAAGAGGCAATTGGCAGAACCCAAGGGATATGCAACCTATCCCCTGCTATTCAGTGTGTCATCTGCTTTGCTCACACCACTGTGTTGATGCATTGTAGATACAAACCCAAGATCTTGTACAATTGTACAGTTGAGTCAGTTTCAAATGTGTAGAAGGGTTCCCACTTTCTGAACCCACACATTCTTGTCTTAAGCTCTCCCAGGCCAGGGATAAGAGCTGTGAAGTCTTATCTTCACTCACCTTTCATCTGCTTCACCTTAGCCCCTCAATGGCAAGGTTAAGAGCACATTCACCCAGTTCCAGAGGTTTGTTTGTTGAGGTTGATATGACCCCTCGACTAAAACCTAGCCTTGTTTGAGCCACTTGCTTGGGTATAGTGTGTGCTATCTGTGCTTGTATGTTTGTTTGACTTGCTTCCTGTGCAAGTTAGTTTGTGCTTGACTTGCTTCCTGTGCAAGTTAAGTGTGTGTGTGGCTTGCTTCCTGTGCAAGTCATGTTTAGGATAGGCTTGCTTCCTGTGCAAGTTATCTAGAAACCTTAACTTAGGGTTGATTTTGCATGACAACATCTAGGCTCGAGTCGTAGTCTCCCTAGAGTTGTGTCTCCCTCTGTTATCTGGTTAGGCTAGTCCTTTATCCCTCTGTAGGGGAACTACATCGCCCTGATCTTCATACCAGATGAAGTATGTAGGCAGGAGATTGAGCTGATCTCTCCGGGCGCCCGTGTCTTTGTTTTGTGTTGTTGTGTGCTTGGAAGCTGATGTAAGTCCATCGAGTGGCAGTTAGGTTCCAGTGTGCGTGTGTTTGGTTCGGATGCTGATGTAAGTCTAGTGATTGGCATTCAGGCTCCATGTTTGCCTTCTTGAGTGCGTTTTGGTTCGGATGCTGATGTAAGTCCAGTGATTGGCATTCAGGCTCCACGTTTGCCTTTGCCTGTGTTTGTTTGTGTGCGTGTCAGCCGAGCTACGAATGCTCTGATTCTTCTCTCGTCCGAGAAGATACGTATGCATAGGATGTGATATCCTAGCGAGCATGTGTCGTTTCCCCAGTCCGAACTACTTCGACTCTGATGCCTATGCCTGATAGACTAAGTAGGCCCAGGATGCGACATCCTGCCGAGTCAGTTTCAGTCAGTTTCTTGTGTCTCTTTCAGCCAGTGTGTGTGAGTGTGAGCAGTGTTATAGCAACCATTTATCTTTCCTTTTGTGCGTGGATCCCGTAGAGTACTACGGATGCGTAGGGGTGCTAATACCTTCCCTTCGCATAACCGACTCCCGAACCCATTCTCTTTGGTCGCGAGACCATGTTCTTTCCTAGGTTTACTTCGAGCGTTTCCTTTCCGTCTTTTGGGATAAATAACGCACGGTGGCGGCTCTGTTGTTTCTTCTTTTCCCGCCGGTTTTTCGCGTGATGCGACACTAAGAAAGATAGAAAAGTCCGAATGTGTATGGACTATTGAGACTTGAATAAAGCTAGTCCGAAAGATGATTTCCCTCTACCACATATTGATATGTTGGTAGACAATACAACTAAATTCAATGTCTTTTCATTTATGGACGAATTTTTCGGTTATAATTAGATTAAAATGGCACCCGAGGATATGGAGAAGACAACATTCATCACACCTTGGGGAACATTCTGTTATCAAGTGATGCCTTTCAGTTTGAAGAACGCCGGAGCCACGTATCAATGAGCTATGACTACCTTGTTTAATGATATGATGCATAAGGAGATTGAGGTGTACGTTGATGATATGATTGTGAAGTCGAGAACGGAGGTTGAACATGTAGAACACTTGTTGAAGCTTTTCCAGCGTTTGAGGAAGTACAAAATCCGCCTGAATCCGAACAAGTGTACATTTGGAGTCCGTTCCGGCAAGTTATTGGGCTTTATTGTCAGTGAAAGAGGTATTGA
Organism: Lathyrus oleraceus; assembly: GCF_024323335.1. Lineage (NCBI taxonomy): Eukaryota > Viridiplantae > Streptophyta > Magnoliopsida > Fabales > Fabaceae > Lathyrus > Lathyrus oleraceus. The sequence continues at coordinate 178,452,111 of NC_066581.1, forward strand.
AGTTGACCCTGCCAAGGTCAAAGCAATACAAGAGATGCATGCGCCCAAAACTGAGAAACAAGTCTGAGGTTTTCTTGGCCGCTTGAATTACATTTCCAGATTTATATCCCACATGACTGCCATATGTGCGCCTATATTCAAGCTCCTCCAGAGAGATCAGCGTCATGATTGGACCGAGGATTGCCAGAAAGCTTTTGACAATATCAAAGAGTATCTGTCCGAGCCTTCAATTCTGTCTCCGCCTATTGAAGGGAGACCATTGATTATGTACTTGACAGTGCTGGATGATTCTACGGGTTGTATCCTGGGTCAGCAAGATGAATCAGGAAAGAAAGAATATGCAATATACTACTTGAGGAAGAAGTTCACTGATTGTGAGTCTCGATACTCAATGCTTGAGAAGACATGTTATGCTTTGGCTTGGGCCGCTAAGCATTTACGCTAGTATATGTTGAATCATACAACTTGGTTGATATCCAAAATGGATCAATCAAGTATATCTTTGAGAAGCCTGCTTTAACTGAGAGGATTGCCCGTTGGCAGATGTTGTTATCTGAGTATGACATTGAGTATCGAGCTCAGAAGGCTATTAAAGGTAGTATCTTGGCTGACCACTTGACACATCAACCAATTGAAGATTATCAGTCTGTTCAGTACGACTTCCCAGATGAGGAGATTCTGTATTTGAAGATGAAAGATTGCGATGAGCCTACACTCGATGAAGGACCAGAGCCTGGTTCCCGTTGGGGTATGGTGTTCGATGGCACTGTTAATCAGTATGGAAATGGTATTGGGGCAGTGATTATTACTCCTCAGAGCACACATTTTCCTTTTACAGCAAGGCTAACTTTCAAATGCACGAATAATATGGAGGAGTATGAGGCCTGTATTTTGGGTTTGGAAGAGTGTATTGATCTTAGGATCACACATCTTGATGTTTATGGTGATTCGGCCCTTGTTGTTAATCAGATTAAGGGTGAATGGGAGACGAATCAGCCTGGCCTCATCCCATACAGAGATTATGCGAGGAGAATTTCAACTTTCTTTACTGAAGTCAATTTCCATCATATTCCTCGAGATGAGAATCGGATGGCAGATGCTCTTGCTACTCTTGCTTCAATGATTATGGTGAATTATTGGAATGAAGTCCCCAATATCACTGTGATGCGCTTGGATAGACCAACTCATGTATTTGCGGTTGAAGAAGTGAAAGATGATAAGCCATGGTATTATGATATCAAGTGCTTTCTTCAAAGTCAGATTTACCCGCCTGGGGCATCTGTTAAAGATAAGAAGACTTTGAGGAGATTATCTGGCAGTTTCTACCTCAATGGTGATGTGCTTTATAACAGGAATTTTGACATGGTTTTGCTCAGATGCGTGGATAGAAACGAAGCAGGCCTGTTGATGACTGAAGTCCATGAGGGTTCATTTGGTACTCATTCTAATGGGCATGCCATGGCGAAGAAGATGTTGAGAGTAGGCTACTATTGGCTGACAATGGAGTCTGACTGCTGCAAATATGTGAAGAAATGCCACAAGTGTCAGATTTATGCGGATAAGATTCATATTCCCCCGAACTTCTGAATGTTATTTCCTCACCATGGCCTTTCTCCATGTGGGGAATTGACATGATTGGCGTGATAGAGCCAAAGGCGTCGAACGGTCACCATTTTATTCTCGTAGCTATTGATTACTTCACCAAGTGGGTTGAAGCGGCATCATTTGCAAATATGACCAGGCAGGTGGTTGTGAAGTTTATCAAGAATCAACTTATATGCCGTTATGGTGTGCCAGACAAGATCATTACTGATAATGGATCTAACTTGAACAACAAGATGATGAAAGAGCTGTGTAGCGAGTTGAAGATTGCACATCATAATTCTTCTCGCTATAGACCTAAGATGAATGGGGTTGTTGAAGCTGCTAACAAAAACATCAAGAAGATTATTCAGAAGATGGTTGTTACGTACGAAGATTGGCATGAGATGCTGCCATTTGCCTTGCATGGATATCGTACATCTGTCCGCACTTCAACAGGGGAAACCCCTTTCTCCACTGTATATGGCATGGAGGTTGTGCTCCCTGTGGAGGTTGAGATCCCATCAATGAGAGTCTTGATGGAAGCCAAGTTGACTGAGGTTGAATGGGTTCAGAGTCGTTATGACCAGTTGAACTTGATTGAAGAGAATAGATTAACTGCCATGTGTTATGGTCAGTTATATGAGCAAAGGATGAAGAAATCCTTTGATAAGAAGGTCAAGCCTCGTGTGTTCCTAGAAGGTGACCTCGTGCTCAAGAAAGTCTTGTGTTTCGCGCCCGATTCCAGGGGCAAGTGGACTCTAAACTATGAAGGTCCATATGTTGTTAAGAGAGCCTTTTCAGGCCGTGCTTTGATACTTACAACCATGGATGGGGAGGATTTAACTCGTCTTGTGAATTCAGATGCAGTCAAGAAATACTTCGCCTAAAAAATAAAAACAGAATAGCTCACTAAGTTGAAAACTCGAAAGGGCAACTTAGGCAAAAATGAGCGTCTCGGTGGATTGAAAACCCGAAAGGGCGGTCCAGGAAAAAGTTAGAGACATATAAAAAATGAATATATATATATATATATATATATATATATATATATATATATATATATATATATATATATATATATATATATATATATATATATAATATATATATATATATATATATATATATATATATATATATATATATATATATATATATATATATATATATATATATATATATATCCCGCTAGATTGAGTACCTCACTCTGGGGCAATCTAGGAAAATATTAGGGATTTGGCAAGTAACTGCATCCTGACAAGACTTCTTTCTACAACTGTCTTCTGTAAAAAATTCTCGCTCAGTCATTGTAAACTGAAGTTTCAAATACATTGGATTCAGAGTTGGTGGAGAAATGGTCATTATGTTCAATGTAGCCCTTGTTTCCAATATATATCACCAATTTCAAATTTGTAAAGATCCATGGAGTCTTGCCATTTGCGGACTACCATTCCATCAAATAAGTTTGAGCCTTTATCCAATTCTTTGCACTCTTATTTGTTTCTGCTTAACAAATGTTTGCATGTTTTAATTGATAAATATCATTGTTTTAAACAAGTAAAGTTTTTATAAACTGTTTTTAAACAAAGTGAACATTCACAATGACTGAAAGGATAAATGAAATGTCTTCAATGCTCTCCTAAGGATAGTATGATCTCCAAAAGGGTAAGACATTTGTTCATATTCTGGCATGTTTGTATCCTCTTCATCATCTTTCAGGTTGTCTCCCCAGCGAGCGTAGAAAGAATAGAACATTATCAGCTCCCTAGAGAGTCTGGAGTTTTGGCCTCGATCTTTTAGAGATGTGTATACCTCTATATCAGGAACTAGCATTGGTATTTTATCAATTATATGGTTTTTATCCCATGTGTGGATTGACATAAAATCCCTTATAGATTGATAAAAGTTGATATGCTATTCATGAGGAAGTTTGTCTTTCCCCAGTAAGCAGAAATTCCCAGCATGATTAGAAATCCTCGGCGGAGTAAGCATGTGTTCCCCGTAAAGCTATCTTTCAGATGTATCCTCAGCAGTAGTTTCCTAGAGCAGTTGGTGAAGGGTTTGTTCCCTTTTCATCCCCAGCATGGCACATGTCGACGTAGGATTCGTTTCCGATCCCCTTAGCCAAGACAGTTCCTCCGGAGGTACTCGTAGTTACCCCCAGCAGTTCGACTTATAACTTATCCCCAGTTGGGTCGCCTACAGTCCATCCCTAATGGAGTTTCCTAATCCTAGCTTGATGTTTGTATCCCCTCCGTTGTTGAAGATTTCTTCCAGTATTGGACAGCGATGAGGAAGATGTGTTATTTCCTTCCCCGGCAGAACCATTGGTTCTCTCTCCCCTCAATAGAGATATTTCTCCAGCATTTAGAAGGGAGATGTTTGATTGATTGTGTTTCTGTCTGGTGGTTGTTCCCCACAGGATTCCATATCATCCCTAGATAAGATCCCTAGTAGAGTTCTCCTACGACAGATCTTATTGATATCTCTGCCTGTTCCCCAGCTGAGACTGTGCCTAGTCCCCAGCGGTGATTGATGTCTCCTAGTATTTGATGCTCCCCACCAGAATTGACTTATCATGTGGGCCCGACCTTTCTCTTTTGAGATGTTATACTGGATTTCCGTCTATTGATCCTCGGACCGGTTTGTGTTAGATATGTCTGTTTGTCAGCATTAATCATACATAAACCACGCATATTCATGCATAATTATAGCATTCAGATATTCATGTTGCATTCTTTGCCATATATCTTTGCTTGTTATCTCCTGCTATTGGTGAAATGATCTTCCCCAAGCAGATGTCTGTGTTTGATCTCTCCATATAGAGTCAGCCCCCATAGGCAGAAAGTGTCTATCTTTCCCTCTATATTCCCCATTGAGTTATGTCCTCGTGGATGATTTTTGTTTCAGTTTCCTCCCTAATTGTGTATTGGGATGGAATTACTCCCCTGAGTTATATACTCATTGGGTTGAGTCTTGTTAATTGTGTCTTTCTAGTTTGTTCCTAGATTGACTCCTTTTTGTTTTTCCCCTACAGTTCCCTGTGGTTTAGTTTTTCAATTGCTCAATAACTAGCAATTGTCCATCCTTTCCCCAGTGGATTTTGTTGGTCTTCTACCCAGTAACCGGTAGTTGTAATTCCTTTTTCTATGGTTTTCTACCCAGTAACCGGTAGATGTAATCCCCTCTTTGTTGGTTATCTTTATCCAATATTCGGTATTGATATTCCTTTGTTTTTTAGTGTACCACCCAGTAACCGGTGATATATCTCTTGGATATTTGCTCTTATCAAGAAATTTATCCCCCCGCGAGTCATCTTTCATTTACCCTTGCTTGGTGATGATTGTTTCTCCCTTTGATTAGTCATCATTTTATACCCAGTAACCGGTATCCCGATGTCCTTTCTCTTCGGTCGATTTATCCTTTATTAACCCGGTAGCCGGTTGTGGATAATCTTCCATGTGAGTATGTTATCTACGTTCTGACGGTAATAGATAATATATCTCATGCGCTCTTCAGTCGAAGTTTTTGTTCTTCCCCAGTTGAGTAAGATTCGTTTTCCTTATGGAATCAAATGCCCATCCTGTAGTCGAGTTTGCTTTCTCAACCCTCCTTTCAAATGATGAGTGTTTTGGATATATCCCCAATTCATGTCTGGTTGGTCACCTATTATATGCCCAGTAACCGGTATCCCTGGTGTTCCTTCCTTCTGCTCCCTATTATGACTTTTATCTTCTGTGGAGTCAAATTTCTTGAGTTGAGATATGCCTTTTAGGTCCTCCTCAGATGTGTCGGATGATTGATATCTCTCACCCTTATACCGGTGTTAGATATTTGTTCTCCCTGAGCGTGTTGTTCTCACCCAGTAACCGGTGTTTTGATGACATGTCTCTTTGGGTTTATTACCCGGTAGCCGGTAATATCCCGTTGTTTCTTTCTCAGTTGGGTCCTTTGTGGACACCGCCGTCTGAGTCCGGATTTTTATCCAAAGTATCCTTTGTGGATAGTTTGCTGTATTGGCATATTCCCTAATACATGCATCTTTGCGTCAACTCGAGTCTTTCTATCGATTTATTTTCGTGGAATCCCTTCGTGTCTCCCAACAAATTCTCAAGTCGTGACCTGCTCACGCATTTTACCCTTATTTCTCCCTAGAGTCTCTGTCTCCCTAGTGGGTGTATTACTCTTATGGATTTTCAGTTTCTTCTGATTTCTTTTCCTTTGTGGCCATATTTCCCCACAGAGTATTAACTTTCGCATGCATACATCTGCATCATGAGATCTCTTAGGGACCAAAATTCGTCTCTTTGTTATTATTTAAGCCCATTCTACCTCGTCGAGACGAATATTTTAACCTTCATATCTCCGGCTAGAATGACCTTAAATAGGGGCATCTGTAAGACCCTAATTTTGACCCTAAGATCCCTCATGGCATCATATCATTTGCTCATTGCATTGCCTCAAGGATCATAGCATGTGTGGCTCCTTAACCCTAGGGTTGGGACTTGTGTGAGCGGTTTGAGACCACCAAGCATGCTTGTATTGTATATTATTGCTTTTATTATCTTGTTTACTAACCAAAAGAACAAAAATATGTCACTAACCTCTCTTTTTTTGAAGCTTAAGTGATCATGTGATCCCATGCTCCTAGGAGGCTCCTATTCTCAATGAAGTGGCTAGATGAAGATGAGAGCAAGCATGATGATGGTCCACAAAGATCCTAATCATCATATATGTCTCCGAAGTATCTCAATTTGCCAATTTGATCAAGATAAACCAAAGGGCTTGAGGATTGTTTCCCAAGGAAGCCCTAATTCAACTGTGCATTGACTGTGCCTTGCTCATGAAGCAACCTCAACCTATGATCAAGTTAAATCAAGGGAAGTTATTTCATTCACTATTTTATGCGTGTATGAGCCTATGTGAGTATCCTCAATCATTCATTCATCAAGATTTGAAGTTTGGCCTTGAGAAGTTGACCAGTCAAGTCATCTAGCTAAACTGAGGATCCCTGAGACCTAACGTTTGATGTGTTTGTCAAATGAAGATGACCCCAAGATGAAAAATGTTCTTAAGAACCATATGAACAATTTTCATGTTCATCAAAAATCCATTTGAAACTTGGAAGGTCATCATTTATTTCAAAGCATTATAGGTCATTTTGACTGCAACCCTAATTTTGGGTCAATTTCCCAAGGACCTAACTTCCTCAATTTTTATGATTTTGAGGTTAGACTAATTGAATTGGAAAGCTTAAGATGTCTAATTAAAATGTTATGTTGGACAAAATTTAATAATCCTAAAATAAATACATGTGATAATACAAAACATTATAGGTCACTTAGGACCAAAACCATTGAATTTGAAAAATGTCCAATTTCAAGTTCCCATAACTTTCTCATTAAAAACCCAAATGATGCAAAATTTAAGTCCAAATTGATTATCTTGGAAAGATCTACAACTTTGAAGTTGTAGGGTTTTCCATTTGAGGCATGCACTATTGAAACAGAAGGGCTTGAAGTTGCTTGTTTTTTGGCAAATTTTTCAAAGACATGTTTTGTACCTCAAACTTCAAAGTCAGTTTTCATAAATTTACAAACTCCAAATGGTTTTTTTCCCAACATAGATTTTGTTTCTTATGTTAAGAGATTTCAAACCATTACTCACATGACCATGTTTGGATTTTCCGTGTGGGACTTTCGAAGAGCTCAATGTTTAGGTCCAATTATGCAATTCACTTTGTAACTTGACGTACAAGCTAATGCTAAGCCAACTGCACGTCTAAACCATCTGCAAGTGATTTTAGCTTGCAATTTCATTCACTTTTGGGCCTCACATGCGCATGTACAGGCCCATGCATGGAGGACCCAATTCTCATGCACATGAGCAAATCACTTCATTGCTTCATCTCCAGCTATAAATGCATGGCCTTGCTCATTCAAATCTGAACCTCAAGGTGATCTGAAAGGATGCTGGAGTGAAAACCCAACCTCACTCAAAGGAATTTCACTTTTCATTTCTCAATTTCAAGCTTGAATTTCAACACAATCAGTTGATCTTCAAGTCTTAATTCCTTAGCCGTGCATCCTCACTACCTCAAGATCAAATTGGAATAAAAAGCTTGAAGGAATCGTGATGTTCAAAGCTGCTCTTCAAAGGTATATCACTCAACTGTTTTGATCTGAATCTTATCATACAATGTGAATTGCTTTGATTGGAACTGTTTATTAAAGTCCTCGAGCAAGAGGCAGGCCAGTGGTGGTCTTGATTTCATGATTTGAGCCATTTCAGTTTGCATACCTTGATTTTCAAGCTCAGATTTCTCACTTAATAGAAACATTGAGGACAATCCAAGGTTACAGGGGTGATGTACATCACCCCAACTTCATTTTGGTACCATAGTTTTTCATTTTGGTTGAGGTTGAAAAACTTGCGCGTGGTGGCTGGAGTTTGTTCTCTGGCCGAGGAAGATGGTGGTTTCCACCACCATCCCCACGTGGATGCATCTGAGCCATTGGATGATGTTTAGACGTTCTAATCTCAGCCTTGCATTTGTTTGACTTATTTTAAATATGCATGTTGCGTAGTTGACTTGAGACCATGGTACATTAGCACCTCTGAGCCCTTGGATGATGCCACATCAATTAATGAAACTCATCCAAGCGCTCCTGATTTTCCTATTTTCTATTTCTCTGTTTTAATTTATTTTAATTCCTTTTAATTTCAAAAATTCATAACTATTTTATTTGAAGTCACAAAACTATAAGACCAATGGCAAAAATTTTCTTGAAAAATCTAGTATCATAATCTGATTTTTAATTATTTTTGTAACTTCATTTAATATATTTTGTGAATTATTTTGTTTTTAATAGTTTTTAATTCATTTTAAATACTTTTTGATATCTGAAAGTTCCAAAAATATTTTCTTAACACACATGGGTCATGATAGTCAATGAAAAATAGTCTCATCAATTTTTTAATTGATTTGAGATTTATTTGAGATTTTAATTTATTTGTGTTATTTTTCAATATTTTTTAATTGATTTTAAATAGTTTCTAATTTCGGAAAATGTTGAGAAAATTTGTCAAACTTTGTTTGACCATGTTAGACCTATCAGAATTTAATTGGACTTGTTTAAGTTGATTTGAATTGAATTTGAGGTTTGAGCATATTTTGTACATTTTAATTTTGCATTTATTTAATTCCAAAATTACCAAAAAAATATGTTTGACTTGTTGACTTCTAATCTTCATTTCTCTTCTGTTTTACATTTGGTTGATGATGATTTGATTCACATTTGATCATTGTGTTTTGATATTTCATTTGAATTCTCCTTTTATTCATTTCATCTTCATCTCACTTCTTCTTTTTATTTTGGCCAATAAGTTAATGATTTGTGGTTGGTCTTGATATATGAGAGGCTTAACCTTCTTTGATCCAAATCAAACTCAACTTGATCAAAGATCAAGTGAGTTGCTTTGTGTCCAAGATATGTTGCTTCTTGGTCAAGCAAAAAACCTAAAGTCCATACAAGGCTTTCTTCTTTTCTTTTGGCATGGCAAGTTGTAGGAGCTTGACTTACTAGTCATGATCTCTAACTTGTGTTTATTTGCTTATAGTTTTATTGACCGGCCTCAGATAGGTGTGACTACTACATTAGTCCACATAGGATTGCTTAACATAGCGCTAAATTGTCTTATGACACACTAACATTAACAACTAACTACTAACTTTAATTTGAGCATTTAATTTCTTGCAATTTACTTTAATGAAATTTACTTTCTTGCTCATTTATTCATATTGCTTTTCCCTTTACTCACTTGAACACATATTTTATGTTTATGCCATTTTTCTTTTGCTCATTTGAGCTCATTATTGTATATAAATATATTGTTGCTTTGTATATGTTTTGTCTTTGTTTTGTGTGAACCCAATGCAAAAGGGAGAAAGGACTTAGAATTAGGACCTTACCTATGCTACAAGGAGTTCAAGAGCAACTAGGCCTCATGCCTTTGGAATGCTAAATGGGTTGAAGAGCAACTAGGCCTCATGCCTTTAGAATGCTAAATCTTAAAGTTGACTTCAAAGGACCCCTAATCTAAACTCATTTCTTTGTCCATTCCTCTTATTGTGTTGTGAACCTTTTGATGTTTGTTCTTGTGTGATAGGGATTCCATTTTGAGATAGTAAGAAGGACCATTGTCATGAGTAGCCAAGTTAAAAGAGACAAGCCAAATGGAGATCCTAGGAGCCTGAATGTATATTTTTGATTGCTTGAGTGATTGCTAAGTCCAAAGGAAATGAGCATCTTGAATCATCTCTATGATTTCAAGAAAGGGAACTCCAAGGGTTTTATATCTTCTCTTATCTTTGCATGTTTAGGACTAGCCCTTCTTTTCTTCTCTCCACTTTAACCCAAGCCAAACTCATTTACGTGCAAACTTTGACTTTGTTTCAAATTAGAAACCTAGGCCTTATGCCTTTGATTTTTCAAACTCTTTTCATTAATCCTCATTGTGAATGAATCTTAATTCAACTTTGACTTCATTTTGGTGAATACTCCTAACTTGTAAATACAACTCACTTCAAGTTGTTTTTGTGAGTCCAATGGCCACTTTTGTTAAAACCTTTTTCATAAACATTAGCCATAGGTTTTAGTTATCATAGTGGTTGATGTAAACCTCACCTTATCCTTAGTGATTGGACTATAAGTCTTCCATACTTATTATAGGGTTAACCCCTCACTAGTATGTTGAAGCTCTCCTCACATGGTGAATTGTTGGTTTAGGTTGAGTTTTCTCCCTTTGATAACAAAAGACCTTAAGGCTTTTGATCAAATCAATTCACCAATCTTTGATATTTTTACCCCGAACTACGAGGTTTTGATCCTACCTTTGTGATGGTACGTAGGAAATGGGTTCATCCATTCCAACAACAAAATTGTAAATATAATATATATTCTCTTCTCATCCCCCCAATCTTTTGCACATATTTTTCACAAATACCAACCTACAATACACATTTGCAAGAAGGGCTCCCTTAGAGTACTAAGGATGTTTTGGGTGCTTAAAACCTTTCCATTTCATAACCAACCCCCTTACCCAGATCTTTGACATTTTTATTAGTTTTTGATTTGATAAAACTTCTTACTTGGCTTTTGTTCTCTTTTTAGCCTTTCCTTTGGACAAATAAAAGTGCGGTGGCGACTCAAATTGTATGCTGACTTTTGGTTTAGTCAATAAACCATAAGGTAACAAATACCCCGCTACAGTCACGACACTAATATCTGAACAACAAGTGCAATATAAACAGGATAAAAACAGAGAATCAATTGAACAAGTGACACAAGCAATTGTTAACCCAGTTTGGTGCAAACTCACCTAGTCTGGGGGCTACCAAGCCAGGAAGGAAATTCACTAAACAAAATTAGTTCAAAGACTCTCAGTAAACAACTTTAAGTTACAGTCTTTTCACCTAATCTCTAGTTGTGTGACTTATATCTAAGAACTCTTAGATATGAGACCCTAATCACTCCCCCTCAATCACAACAGTGATATCAAACAAATACAAAAAGAAAGAAGACACACTTCAAGGACACATACTTGATCTTGCTTAAAAGCTTTAATAAAGTAAACAAACACTCGTACTTCAAAGCTTAAAGTGGACAAATTACAACACAAAACTCACTCCACTTCATACATCAATAAGATGAATGAATGGATCACAATACACAAGTTCACACAAGACTAAAACCCTAAAACTCTCTCACTTTTTAGTTCGTCTCTTGTGTGTCTAAAACAGGTTTTACATGGCCTTTAAATAGAAGCTTTTTGAATGGGCCTGGGCAGCATGAAACCCTAATTCTATTTTAATTGTGTATCTCCTAAGAAACAACAGCTAATAATTCCTTTTTGTAAAATAGAACATTCTGGTTTTAAATATAATTACTCCTTGAATAGCGCATGCAATCTCCAGATAAGCACACAAAGATTTGCATGAAAAACGCAGCAACAAAACACACAACATTCAGACTGAATGTTCTGTATACACATGTCTTAACATCGAGTTTGACATCTTGGCTAAATCCTGCACAACCATATTTAAACATCCTGCAGGAAGCTGATATCACATGTCAAGACAACACGCGTGACATCTTGTGATAACACTTAGTTTTACCAAAATTGATGCCAACACATAGAACCAACAGAGATGAAGACCATTAAAGTTTCATGGTCAAATAAAATATGCCCTCTACAACTTTTATTCTTGAAGGAAATTCAAATTCAACTTGCAAATGCATGTGCCAAGAGGAAACATTATAGGTCACTTTGGGCCATTACCATTGAACAAGTGATTTTCCTCAACTTCTAAAATGCATAACTCCTTCATGCCAAATCCAAATTAGGTCAAAATTATGACCAAATTGAAGAGGTTTGAAAGACCTACAACTTTGAAGAAGGAACATTTTCCATTTAAAGCCCATAGCAGGAGTTATTCAAGGTGGAAGAAGTGGACATTTGGCTTGGTACTTAGAAAATTTTCGAATATGTTTGATTTTCCAAACATCCACCTCAAAATTCATCATTATCCAAGCTTCAAATGGAAAAGTGTTAAACATGAAAGTTGTTCCACTTGATCTCACCTTTTCAAAAAGTCCAAAATCATCTCATTTGGCTAAGAATTAGATGACTTACGCATGGTTTCTCTTCAAGGCTTCATTTGGATGAATTTCATGTTCACATTCCAATTCCCATGGCATGATCACATGACACACTTTCATCATTGCACATGATGAAATTTGGATCCGAGTACATCATTTCATGGGCCCATCACACGCCCATGCAACCATGTAAGGAAGATTTCTATTTTTGGCATTTTGAATGAAGAGTGTGAAAAGCAATTGCATAGCCTATAAATAAGACCCTTCATGCTCAGAAATATGGAGACCTTTCCCAAGCTTTGAACCTGCAATCCTAACCCTCACCATTAGAGGACAAACTTGAAGGTTTTCAATTGAAAATCGAGTTTCAATTTCCTCCAGCTTTGAAGTTGAAACTCCAAGAATCCTAGCCTTTCCTTGATCCAATTCAACTCTACAAGCTTCTAAAGACAAGCCAAGGCCAATTGGAAGCAAGATCAAGCAAGATTCAAGCTCCCTCGAAGGTGAATTTTCAGAAACTTCATCTCTTCGATTCTCTCTCCATTCTTCACCATTCGTTGTGATTTTTGGTTGGTTGAAGTCCTACCAATGCAGCAACAAGATTGAGTTGCTTTGAGGTTAAATCGAAGAAACTCAGTTCATGATCCTCAAAATTCAAATATATGTATCTTTTTATATATTTGGAATTGGAGAAAATTGAGGTCAGATTCGTGATCCTGAGCATTTTCTCTTTGAAATAGTGTCATTGTTTTTCATTTTCAATTAAGATGAAGTTGGACCAGTCTGATAGAGGTCACCGGAGAAGATGACCGGAGCCCTAGCTCTGGTGGTGTGTTGACACACCTCCTGGCCATCTGATCATGTTTGGATGTTCTAATCTGGACCTTTGGTTTGAATTACCACATGTACAACACGTTGACTCAAGACTACCACGGAACGCGCGCGTGTAGCCACCATATCTGCCACCTCAATTAATGAGGAAGATCTGATGGCCTTTGCTTTTTCTAATTTCTTTTTATTTTCTGAATTTTCATTTAATCCTTTTATTTTGTTTAATTCATATTAATTTCATTTTTAATCCAAAAAATATGCGACTTTCACAAAAAATCTTTAAATATTTTTCTCTTTCATATTCTGAATTAAAATTATTTGCTGGATTAATTTTGATATTTTTTATGAATTAAATGTTTTTGTGTATATTTTTAATTATTTAAAAATACTTCTGACTTTTCAAAAATAGTGAAATTTTTTGTCTAAGGTCCTTTGACCTTGTTTGGCCTAGGATAAATCCCTAGGCGATTTATTTGGTGTTTTGATGGGGTTTTAGGTTTTGACCCAATTAAAATGTATTTTAATTCACTTTTAATTGGATTTTTAATTGATTAAAGTGTTTAAAAATTATGTTGAGCCATTTTTATGGTCTTGTGATGTTTGACTTTCTGTTTGGGCCTTGGTCAAGGTTGATTTTATTTTTGTTGGATCAAAACCATTGGATTTAGGGGATTTATGAAATGTACATTTTATCTCCCAAAATGAATGAATGGTTTTGATTTGATGAAATTCCTCGCATGACCAATTTGTGTTTCTATCTTCCCCTCCCTCTTCATCTTCATCCCCATTATTTCCCATTCCCTTATTTGACCAATGAAATATCTAATGTCTTAAGGATAATTAGTTCATCAATGACCTTGTGTCAGATGAACCAATACAAGTATGACTGAGATATGTCCCTCCCTCTTGATCTTTTCTTTTAGTGTGTGGTATGTTTTAGGAGTTTGGTTCTTTATACCAAATCTCTAACATGCATTAACACCTAAATTTTTATTGCCCGACCTCATATAGTTGTGACTTCTACATAAGTCCAATTACGATTGCTTAACATAAAGCTAAATTTGACCATAAATGTATAGAATTCTAGTAAGTGGGATTGTAAGTCTCCCATTTTTCATGGCATTATGTGGAAACTTGATCTTTTTTCTTTTCATGAGAGAGAGTGGCATACTTGTTGAATTATCCATGTTGGAGCCATTCTCATGGAAGATGTCTTGGTTTAATGATTCATACTTGTGAATGGATGGTTGTGTGTTCTCCAAAGAATGACTTAATCAATTAAAATATACCATTAAGACTTGACTAATATTTGGATAACATTTGACTAACTCTTATTAATATTATTTATTTTCAAGTCATTTACTTTATACAATTTAAATTTAAGTCATTTATCATTCATTGCCATTTAAACTTCATTTAACTTGTTTATTTTTATGTCATTTTCCCTTTTCTCATTTGAGCCATATCTTGTGATTGTATATATTGTTTGTGTGTTTTAATTTTGTTTGTGGTCTTAGGACCTTAAAATACTTAATAACAATAAAAAACCCAAAAAAACATCTAGTGGACTATTGATCTTGGTCTGAACTTTTGGACTTAGGATTAGGCAACATTCCCTGTGCAAAAAGGACTTGGCCAATGCCAACATTTCGAGACCAGGCTATTGTGAACCGTTTCTTCATATGATGCAAGCCTTGGATCTTATTTGAATTCATCTGCTACTCTGTCTTTGTGCTACTTGTTATTTTGACCATGTATCTGCTGTTTTGCTTTAAGTTGATTAAAGAATATTTCATCTGATACATGAGAAGAAAAAGAAGACTGCTAGCTATGGGAATTGCTTGCTTGGAAGAGGCTATCTTTATTTGATGCATTAATCTTCATGATGTCTGGATATTTCTAATTTCTTATTGATCATTTCTTAATTCAAAGTCCAAAGGGAAAGTGAGTTTTCTATATGACATTCTTGTCGGTTGGATTGCATCCCATTGGTCAGATCTTTTCAACTCTTAACTTTTAATTTATACTTATGATAGCCTCTTCATCTCTTCCCACTTCTTAAATTTCAAAATCTCTACCTCTTTTCAAAAATCTTCTTTGCTTGTGATTTCAAACTTAGACTCTGTTTTAATTATTAGAAACTTTGGCATTATGCCATTAAATTTTCAAACTCTTTCTTAAAACAAATTTGTAAATAAACTTAACCATATTGACTTAAAATTTCAAAAGACAAAAAGAACTAACAACCCCATTCAAATCTTTGGGCCTCTTGTACGTTTTTCTTATTAAACGTTTGTTAAAAGAATTTCACTAACTTCGAAATTTTTACCACGAACTACGAGGTTTTTATCCATCATTTTTATGTTGGTACATATGCACAAGTCCGAAGGTCTTGTCAAACACTAAAATATAATCAATGAATTCTTTTCTCATCCCCACACTCTATTTTTCTCAAACATCATTTATACCAAAAACACTTGCACACATAAAAAAGGGCTCCCTAGGAGTACCTAGGACACTTTGGTTGCTAATACCTTCCCTCAGTGTAACCAACCCCCTTACCTGTAATCTCTGGCATTTTATTAGTTTTGATTTGAAAACTTCTTATCTTTGGATTTTGTTCGTACTTTTCCCTTTTCCTTTGGAAACAATAAAAGCACGGTGGCGACTCTGGTTTTATTGACGTTAAGCTTACCCATAGCTTGATGGTCATGAATTTACCACTACAATCTGATTTTTATTTTTTCACATTTTATTTCATTGATTTCCTATTTTTCATGAATTTTCTATTTTCTCATTTATTTTAATTAGTTTAAGAATAATTTTCCTACATTTTAAAATTCTGAAAATTTTATTATATGTTTCTTATTTTATTTTTAACCTTCCATAATTTTCTTGGCCATTTATTTGGTGTTTTGAAGGACTTTATGGATTTTACATTTTATTTCTATTTTAAAAATCATTTTACAATACCTTTAATATATTTTCATTTCATTTAATTTCATTTTGCATTTGTGTGACCTTTTGAACTTCTGTTGGCCTTGGATCATGATGAGTTTGACTTTAAGTCTCATCAAACTCAATGGATCTTGGGTGTTGCTGGGGTGAAAACCCTAATCCACCAAAATGGATGATTGATTTTGATGATGACTTGATCAAATTTTTGACCCAATTTTGGTATGACTCCCTTGACCCCTTCTTCTTCATCTCTTTCATTTCCTTTTGATCAATTGGATGACTTGTGTCCATCTTGTTCATGATGTATGGATTGGTGCTTGATGACCTTTCATCATTTCAAACGTACCTCCTAATTGATCATGGATTATTTAAGGTACTTTGGATTGATGCATAAGTTCACCATAGGTATCATGAAATATGGAATGAAGTAATGGACCATCCTCATAGCATTTGTGCTTGATCATCTCCCCTCTTTTATTTTCTTGTGTGACATGGATTTAGGAGAGTGATTTACATATCATTTATCTATCATGTATTAAGACAAACATTATTATTGACCAAACTCATATAGTTGTGACTTCTACATAAGTCCAATTAGGATTTCTTAGCTGTAAGACCCCAATTTTGACCCTAAGATCCCTCATGATATCTCATCATTTGCATGGTTTTGGGGTCACACCTTGGCATCCTCCTTACCCCTCATTCATTGGGTTTGAATTAGGAGAGATCACCAAGCACATTTTATTGTATCATACTTTATTTTTCTTTGTTTACTAACCAAAATATCAAAAATATGTCTAGTGTAGCTTTGTTTCTTTTATAGGTAGTCTGTGTATCCATATGTGCCCCATCCATCTCATACCTAGGGTTTACGACTCTCAGTTCAAGGGATCAATCAAGTAAAGGTTCACAATGGATCTAAGAATCATATATGGATCCCCATGTTCTTTATTTGTTACTTTGATCAATAATTCATCAAGAGTTTGAAGCTTGTTTGCCTTGGAAGCCATAATTCATCTGGGTATCTTGTGTGACTTCCTCAATAAGTTTCTTCATCATTTGGTCAAATATATAAAGGTATACTTCATTATACATCATCTTAATCATATATAATTCTACATGAGCCCCAAAGAGTAAGAGAGCTTTAAGTTTGCAAGATGGTTCAAAGAGGTTGACCAGAGAAAGTTAACTAGTCAAAACTAGGAATCCCTAGACCCTATCTCCAACAATTTTTGTCATATGAAAATGATTTCAAGAGTAAATTTACTATTTATGACATTCCAAATAACCTTAATGTTGACATCAAGAGCTAAGTTTGCATGGAAAGTCATTTTTTATGGTGAAAGATTATAGGTCATTTTGTCTGTGCCCTAGTTAGGAGGTCAACTTCCAAGAATCATAACTTGCTCAATATTTATGATATGAAGACCATCCAAGTTTCATGATCAATTTAAAGATGTCTTATACAACTTTTCTTCTTTGATAAATGTCAAATTCTACTTGCAAGGGCATGTGCCAAGAGGAAACACTATAGGTCATTTTGGGCCATCACCATTGACCAAGCAATTTTCCTCAATTTCTAAAATCCATAACTCCCTCATGCAAAATCAAAATGGTGTCAAATTTCAACCTGAATGTGGATTTTCTCAAATTTCAACTCTTCGATTCTCCCTCATTTCTCAATTATTTTACTTGTTTATTGTTTGTCTGAAGTCCTACCAATGTTTGAGTTGCTTTGAGGCTAAATCGAAGCAACTCAGATCATGCACCTCAAACTTCAAATCCACGTATCTTTCAATATACATGGAGTTGGGTGAAATTGAGGCCATATTCGAGCTCCTGAGCATTTTTTCTTTAAAATAGTGTACTCACTTTTTTATTTTAATGGTGGTTGGTGGTGGACCAGTCCGGTGAGGTCCACCGGAGAAGATGACCGGAGCTAGGGCTCTGGTGCTGCGTTGGAACGTCCAAGGCCATCTGATCATGACACCACGTTCTAATCCCAACCCTCCATTCTGATTACGTGTTGGGCGATTGACTCAGGTTTTTGGTGCACTCTAGCGCGTGGCCATCAGATCTGCCACCTCAATTAACGAGGGAGATCTGATGGGCCCTGTTTTTTTGAATTTCTTTTTCTTTTCTAATTTTATGTTTAATCCATTTATTTTATTTAATTCATATAAGTTTCATTTTTAATCCAAAAAATATGATACTTTCACCAAAAATCTTCAAATATTTTCCTTTTCCATATTTTGAATTAAAATCATTTTTTGGATTAATTTTGATATTTTTCCTGAATTACATGATTTTTGACTTGTTTTTAAATATTTTAAAATCCTTATGACTTTCCAAAAATTATGAATTTTTTTGTCTAAGGTCCTTTGACCTTTTTTGACCTAGGATAAATCCCTTGGCTAATTATTTGGTATTTTTAAGGGATTTGAGGTTTTGTCTTTTTTAAAATGAATTTTATTCCATTTTTAATTTGATTTTTAATTGAATAATTGTTTAAAAATTATGTAGAGCCATTTAATTGGTCTTGTGATGTTTGACTTTCTGTTTGGCCTTGATAATGATTGATTTGACTTTTATTTGACCAATACTATTGGATTTAGGGGATTGATGAAATGTACATTTCATCTCCTAAAATGAATGGATAAGATTGATTAGATGAAATTCCTCCTATGATCAATTTGAGCTTCTATTTTCCCTTCACTCTTCATCTTTATCCCTATTCTTCCCCAATCCCTCATTGACCAATGAATTCTCTTCATGTCTAATTCCAGTTGATTCATCAATGACCTTGTGTCAGATGAATCAACATGAGTCTGACTGAGATATGTCCCTCTTTTTTTAGTGTGTGGTATGTTTTAGGAGTTTGGTTCTTTGTACCAAATATCTAACATGCATTAACACCTATATTTTTATTTCCCAACCTTAAATAGTTGTGACTTCTACATAAGTCCAATTACGATTGCTTAACATAAAGCTAAATTTGTCCCGCGAGGTATATCATTCTAGTAAGTGAGATTGTAAGTCTCCCGTTCTTCATGGTATTGTGTGAAAACTTAACCTTTTCTTCATTCATGAGAGCTAGTGGCATACTTGTTCATTTATCCAAGTTGAAGCCCTTCTCATGGACGATGTCTTGGTTTATGGATTCATACTTGTGAATGAATGGTTGAGTGTTCTCCAAAGAATCACTTAAAAAATTAAATTCAATAACATTTAACTAACCATTGACTAACTTTCTATTAATGTTGCTTTACTTTCAAGTCATTTACTTAATGCAATTTAAATTTCAGCACCCTTACCATTCATTGCCATTTACGTTTTATGTAAGATGTTTATATTTTAAGTCCTTTTCACTTTGCTCACTTGAGCCATATCTTGTGATTGTATATACATATGTTTGCTTGTGATTTTGTTTTTATGTATGGTCTTAGGACCTTAAAATACTTAATAACAACACAAAAACCCTAAAAAATATCTTGGTGGACTATTGGACCTTTACCCTTGATTTGATATGAACTTTTGGACTTAGAAGTAGGCAACCTCCTTATGCTTTGAGGACATGGTGTTGGATGCCCAAAAGTGTTTATTTGAGCTATCATATGTGGGCATCTTTCACTCTTTTGCCTTGCTAAAGTTGTCAAAATCACAATTGTTTTGCATGGAATGCGTTACATTGATAAACAAGCTTGGTGCCTTTGATGTGTGTGTTATTGTGCAGGAAAGGCATGAATTAATTGATAATAAAGACACAAGAGAATTGGCAAAGGAACCAAAGCAAAGGAGCATTTCATCTGCCTGCTCGCTAGGCGAGGCTGTGGCGAAGAATGGGTTCGCTAGGCGAGCTCCTGGCGAACAGCTCCAGTAAATTAGCAAATTAATTCGCTAGGCGAGCTCAAGGCGAAGTTTGCAGCGAATTCATTCTGTTTTGGTGAAAAGTGCAGCCAGCACTCACTCGCTAGGCGAGGCTCTAGCGAGTCCCCAGCGAGCATTCCAGTAGCAAAACCTCTCAACCTCGCTGGGGCGAGCTTGAAGCGTTTCCTTCGCTAGGCGAAGGTATGTTCGCTAGGCGAACATGACAGTTCACCAACGCCCTGTTTTCTCTGGGCGCAGGGGCCTTTTGTGCACATTTTTGACCTTCGCTAGGCGAGCCATTCTGCTCGCCTAGCGAACATGACAGTTCTGCACTTGTCTATAAGTAGCAGGTGCCACTTTTGGGCACCATACCTCATTTTTACCAACTTTTCCATCTTTTGTACTTTTTCCTAGATATTTTTCAGCATTGTTTTGTGGGAGCTTTTATGCCCTAATTTCATTTCTCTTCATCTAGCAACCATCTTCCACAAAAAGAAGGTGGATTCCCATCCAACTTCGATTATTCGACTTGGATGTTGATCAACCCTTTTTCCTTACTTGCCGACCAAGCTACCATGAAAATGAGTAGCTAAGTCTCCATTTGTCAAGGTTAGATGTAGGTGATTTCCAAGCTTTGTGTGTAAATGTAAGGATCCTCATATGTAAACTCTTTAACGGTAAATATATGATGAAAACTTTGTTTCTATTTAAAACTCTTTGTGTTGGTATTTGATCGAGAGATGTTTACCGATTCTTGACCTAGGTTTTCATCCAAACTTGTTTGTTAGCTAGAGATAGTAACGAATGATTTTGTTCACCATAAGGTTGAACCAAAAAGTTGTCATTTTGATAGATTGTGTTCGAGAGAAACAATGGATCAAAATGGCAAAACTCACAATGGGTGTTCGAGAGAAACGCATTGAGAGGACCTTGTGAAATAATTTATCATCTAAAGGAGTTTATACGATTGTTGACCGAGCAAATACATGCAAAGCAAATGTAATCATTGAAACCTAACTTTGACAATATTTCTCATATTAATCAAAACATAACTTTTACCGCAATTAATTACTTTGTATGCAAGATAACTTGATTTTAACCAAAACCCTAGTGTTACATTAAGTTAAAATTAATTCAACCATTGAACGGCAGTGATATCTTACAATCTCTGTGGATACGATAACAAAACCCGACACTTAAAAACTGTTTCAACAAAATGGCGCCGTTGCCGGGGATTGTAAATTGATATTGCGAGCATCGCATTGGTTGTTTAAGTTTTAGCTTGTGAATTTTTGACTTGTGCTTGTAATTTGTTTGGTTTAGTGTGCAGCTTACGTTTTATGCGAGGGAAAATCCCTGTGGACGAACTTCTTTTTGATCCTGAGATCGAGAGAACCGCAAGGAGGCTCAATAGCAAAACAAGACGTAGGAGGCAACAGGCTAGGCAACGCCAAGAGCAAGGAGAAAGTTCTTCAACCACAAATCCACACCCATTCATACCAAACATGGAGCCACAACCACCACCACCGATTTCTACTCCATGTATCAACAGTCCAAGGAACACCGCTCAGTTTGCCAACCACACAGGAAGGCAAGCTGAGATGAAGACGGGAACTCTGAATTTATTGTATGGGAGTCCATTCACCGGAATGGACCATGAAGACCCATTTGCTTTTCTCACAAAATTCTATGAGATAGCATTGGCTGCCGGAGTGGATCAGGCTCAGGAGCTTCCGTTGTTCAGACGTTTATTTCCTCACGCTTTGCTCGGTAAAGCAAAGGATTGGTATCTCGATCAAACACCAGCCGTAATGACCGACTGGAACGTGTTAGAAGAGAAATTCATTGAAAGATTTTTCTCTCATAACCGATTCATGGAATCAAAGACGGCCATCTCGGTGTTTTCTCAAGGAACCAGTGAATCTTTGAATGAAGCGTGGGAGAGATTCAAGTCCATGCTTAGGAAATGCAAAGGGCATGGATTTGATGAATTAACTCAAATCCATATCTTCAGAAATGGACTTCAACCAAACTGTAAAACGTTGTTGGATGCCACCTCGGGTGGCTCGTTGATGTCAAAGAGTGCCGAAGAAGCCACAAACATTATCAACCGTATGGCTTTGAATGATCTTCAAAGTCAAAGTCGTGGAAATTCTTTGAGGAAGGCGGGAGTGCTTGAGTTAGGGATGAATGATGCCATACTTGCCCAAAACAAGCTCATCTCACAACAAGTGGAACTCTTAACGCAACAAATCAAAGAGTTAAGAGAACCGTCAAAAGCTAAACAAATAGCTTGTTGTGAACTTTGTAAAGGTGAACATGACACCGGATTTTGTCCACCTCCCGGTTTTGACGAAGTAAATTACATGGCCAATCAACGGGACTATCAACCAAGACAACAACAACCTTATCAACCGCACCCTCAACAACAACAACAACAATTCCAAGGGAACCAAGGATTCCAACCTAGAAGCAACTATTATCATAACCAAGGTTATGGAGGTGGTTCTTCTAGCCGTCAAAATCCTCCCCAAAATCCGTATCAATCTCAACAACCTCCGGTAGTCAATTCTAAATTGGAAGAGACATTGACGCAATTCATGCAAATGTCAATGGCCAGTCAAAAGAGTAATGACGCGGCCATAAAAAATCTTGAAACTCAAGTTGGGCAACTTGCCAAGCAACTAGCTGAACAACAAACCGGTCCTTCTTTCTCGGCTAATACGCAAACAAATCCTAAGGAGCATTGTAAGGCGATTATGACAAGAAGTGGGAGGGAGTTGGGTAGTGAAAATGAAAAAAGAGTTGAGAGTGAACAAAGAGAGAAAGAGAAGGAGATTGAGGAGGAAATAGTCGAAGAAAATGTTGATGGTGAAGTAGGAGTGTGGAGTGATGAGGAAGTAGTTGAAAAGAATAAAAATAATGGTGAAGTTGAAAAAGAGAAAGGTGTGGAGAGTGAGGAAAATAAAAGTGATGAGGTAATAAGGGAGGTAGTGAAGAAGCCTAGATGGAAAAGTGCTAGAATTGCAAAGGGAAAGGAGGTAGTGAGCGCTACTCCGGTCCAAAATCTTCCTTACCCTCATGCCCCTTCCAAAAGGGAAAATGAACGGCATTACGCCCGGTTCATGGATATTTTAAGATTGGTGACGTTTATGTCGGGAAGGGACTTATTGACTTGGGGTCGAGCATAAATCTTATACCTTTGTCAATTATCAAGAGGCTTGGCAACATCGAGATTAAGTCCATCCGAATGACATTACAATTGGCGGATAAGTCGACGACCCATCCTCATGGCGTAGCCCAAGATGTGTTGGTGAAGGTCGACAAATTCTTTTTCCCGGTGGATTTTATTGTAATTGATATGGAGGAAGATGATGATGCTCCGCTCATATTGGGCCGACCATTCATGAAGACCGCAAGAATGATGATTGATGTTGATGACGGTTTAATGAAGGTGCGTGTTCAAAATGAGGAGGTCACATTTGATCTATTCGAGGCGATGAAGCATTCCAAAGACAGAAATGATAGCTTTCGCATCGATGTGATCGAAGACGCTATTATGGAAGTTTCAAAGCATATTCACGAGATATCTCCTATGGAGTTAGCTCTCGACGACTCATTGGAGGTTTTCACTGTTGAAGAGGAGCTAGCTCTTGAGGAATGTTTGAAGGAACTTGATAGCTTGGAAGACCTACAACCGTGGGAAGTAGAGGAAGAAAATTTGAAGAAGGAGGTAATTGACGAGAAAGCGCCAATTGAATTAAAAGAGTTACCTTCGACTTTGAAATATGTGTTTTTAGATGAGACCGAGGCAAAGCCGGTCATCATAAGCAACCTCTTGACAAAAGAAGAAGAAGCCCGTCTAATCATTGTGCTCAAAACCAATCAAGAAGCTATGGGTTGGACTCTTTCCGATCTTAAAGGAATTAGTCCATCCTATTGTATGCACAAGATTTTGATGGAGGAGGATTTCAAGCCGGTGGCTCAACCACAACGCCGCTTAAATCCTACGATGAAAGAGGTTGTAAGAAAGGAAGTGGTGAAGCTTTTGGATGCGGGAATGATTTACCCGATCTCGGATAGTCCGTGGGTTAGTCCCGTGCACGTGGTTCCGAAGAAGGGTGGAATGACCGTAATCCGTAATGACAAAGACGAATTGATCCCGACTAAAGTTGCAACGGGGTGGAGAATGTGTATAGATTATAGACGGTTGAATACCGCGACTCGTAAGGACCATTTTCCACTCCCATTTATGGATCAAATGCTTGAAAGACTATCGGGCCAACAATACTACTGTTTTTTAGACGGCTACTCCGGGTACAACCAAATTGCGGTTGACCCGGTTGATAATGAGAAGACGGCTTTCACGTGTCCGTTTGGAGTGTTCGCATACAGAAAAATGCCCTTTGGGCTTTGCAATGCGCCGACGACATTCCAACGATGTGTCCAAGCTATTTTTGCCGATCTAATAGAGAAAACAATGGAAGTCTTCATGGATGACTTCTCGGTGTTTGGTGGGACGTTTAGTCTATGCTTGGCAAATTTGAAGACGGTGTTGGAAAGGTGTGTGAAGACTAATTTGGTGCTAAATTGGGAAAAGTGTCACTTTATGGTGACCGAGGGGATTGTGCTAGGCCACAAAGTCTCTAAAAGGGGGCTTGAAGTGGATAGAGCTAAGGTTGATGTAATTGAAAAATTACCCCCTCCGGTCAATGTGAAGGGCATCCGTAGTTTTTTGGGGCACGCGGGGTTCTACCGGCGCTTCATCAAGGACTTCTCAAAGGTGGCTAAGCCTTTGAGCAATTTGCTCGCCAAAGATCAGGTATTTCTCTTCACCGAAGATTGTTTGCAAGCTTTCGAGGTTTTAAAAGAAAAATTGGTTACCGCTCCAATAATAGTCGCTCCCGATTGGAATCAAAATTTTGAACTAATGTGTGACGCGAGTGACTATGCCATTGGAGCGGTACTTGGCCAAAGAAAGGACAAAACTTTTCATGCTATACATTATGCGAGTAAGGTTCTTAACGAGGCTCAAATAAATTATGCCACAACGGAAAAAGAACTACTCGCAATAGTGTATGCGCTAGAAAAGTTTAGGTCCTATCTTATAGGGTCGAAAGTCGTTGTGTACACGGACCACGCGGCGATTAAATATCTGCTAACCAAGCCGGATTCGAAGCAAAGGCTCATCCGTTGGATCCTCTTGTTACAAGAATTCGATGTCGAAATCAAAGACAAGAAGGGGTCGGAAAACTTGGTAGCGGATCATTTATCCCGCTTGGTGAATGTCGAGGTTACCGCATCTGAAAAGGAAATCCGGGAAGAATTTCCTGATGAAAAATTGTTTAAGGTTCAAGTTAGGCCGTGGTTTGCAGACTTTGCAAACCACAAGGCTAGTGGTTGTGTGCCGGCCGACCTAACTTCGAACCAAAAGAGGAAGTTCCTTTCGGATGCGAAGTATTATGTGTGGGATGACCCATACTTGTTTAAGTTGGGTAGCGATAACCTGTTAAGGAGATGCGTAACTGGTGATGAAGCCCAGAGCATCCTTTGGCATTGTCACAACTCGCCTTATGGCGGTCATTATAATGGGGTTAGAACGGCCACTAAAATTCTTCAATCAGGATTTTATTGGCCAACTATTTTCAAAGACGCACATACCCATGCGCACAGTTGTGACAGTTGCCAAAGAAGTGGTGGGATAGGTAAGAGAGATGAGATGCCTCTCCAAAATATCCAAGAAGTGGAAGTGTTTGATTGTTGGGGCATAGATTTTGTTGAACCTTTCCCACCCTCTAACGGGAATGAGTACATGCTTGTAGCTGTTGATTATGTCTCTAAGTGGGTTGAGGCGATTGCCTCACCTCGGGCGGATGCCAAAACGGTGATAAATTTTTTAAAGAAAAACATCTTTTCCCGTTTTGGAACCCCCCGAGTGTTGATAAGTGACGGAGGGTCACACTTTTGCAATGCACCTTTGGAAACAATTCTAAAACATTATGGTGTGTCGCATAGGGTGACAACTCCGTACCACCCTCAGGCTAACGGGCAATCGGAGGTCTCTAATCGAGAGATTAAGAGAATCCTAGAAAAAACCGTGTCTAATTCTAAAAAAGAGTGGTCCCAAAAATTGGACGAAGCATTATGGGCCTACCGTACGGCCTTTAAAGCTCCAATTGGTCTAACTCCGTTTCAATTGGTATTTGGTAAAACTTGCCATTTGCCGGTTGAATTGGAGCACAAGGCCTTGTGGGCCCTAAAATTTCTAAATTTTGAACATGAGTTGGCCGGTAACAAAAGAAAAGTACAACTACTTGAGTTGGAGGAGATGCGCAATGCCGCATACCACTCAAGTTGGTTGTACAAGGAAAAAGCAAAGAAGTATCATGACAAGAAGATCCGTACCAAAGAATTTGTGCCCGGACAATTGGTCCTATTGTTCAACTCCCGGTTGAAGTTGTTTCCCGGGAAGTTGAAATCGAAATGGTCCGGGCCATTTCGGGTGAAACAAGTAAAAGAGTACGGGGCCATTATCATTGAAGACATGGACGCGAAAGATAGTTGGACCGTGAATGGCCAACGATTGAAAGTGTATCTCGGCGGTCATGTGGATCGCGAGAGTTGTGCTCAGCCGCTCGATGCTCCTCGGTGAGCATCGCACCGTCGAGCTTAGCCGACGTTAAACAAGCGCTAGTTGGGAGGCACCCCAACATTGTAAGTATTTCCTGTTTTATGCTTTCTGTTGTGTGAGTACACTGTGCTGAACCCATGCTGGATGACTTGCAAGTGCAGCATTTGCAAATGCACTTGCTGTCATGCTCGCTTGCAGCTCGCTAGGCGAGGCTGCAGCGAGCGCGCTCGCTGACTGCTCGCTAGGCGAGGCAGTAGCGAGCGCACCAGTACTGTTCTATTTAAATACCTCAGCAGAGCAGTTTTGCCCTTACCCTAAAAAAAAAAAAATCGTCTGAACTGCTCTGCTGAAGATTTCGTGCGTGGCTTCTCAAAATCTCTCCTTGGCATCTTTATCAACAACTCTTGTGTGTCGTTCGATTGCAAACTCTCCTAACTTCTCTTTTCCAAATCCGTATACCTAAGGTTTGCCCTATTACATGTTTCTTTTTGATTGCACTCTTAATTTCCAAATGTGAATGGTAAATAGGATAAGTGTGGTATGGGAACCTTGAGGTTGCATGTATTATTTTGGGAGTTTGCAATTTTTGGATTTAGGTTTTCAAATTGGGGATTTAGGATTACTTTAGGTTTTGCATGCAATTAGCCAATCCCCAATTGCATAGAACGATTCTTTGTGGTTAGAAATCATTAGGTTCTGTGTGGGAACCATTAGAGTACGGGTTTTGGAGGAAACATCTTTGAAAATGCTGAAAATCCCAAAACCCGTAAGGTTCGCTAGCAGCTCGCTAGGCGACCTGGGGCGAACGTTCGCTGCAACTTCGCTAGGCGAAGCAGCAGCGAACATGGCAGTATTTTGATTTATGTTTTAATGGCTAACCTGTTGTTTGGTGTGTGTTGTTTCTTTGTATCTTTTGCAGATGGAGTCTCGATCTGGAGCTAATAAGAAAAGAAAGGGAGCTGCAACTACTTCCAGGACCGTGCCGATTCAATTCGACCAAGACAAGTTTGTAGGCCCGAAACAAGCGGCACGGTACATCGCTTTGGAGAAGCGCAAAATACTCCCTGAGAAGCGTTTTGTGATCAACCCACAAGGCACTTACAGAACTTTCGCCGGGTTGATCGACGCCAAGAAGTGGGATAGGTTGATAAGTCCCTTGGAGCATTACGACATTGCTACAGTGCGGGAGTTCTATGCTAACGCACTGCCCGACGACGACGAACCCTTCACTTGGGTTTCTAGAGTTGCCGGGCGTGCAATTCCATATGATAGGGATGCTATCAACCGTATCCTAGGGGAACCGCTCCAGCTGGGAGCTGATCAGAGAGACCAGTACCACATCGACCTCAGACTTCATCGGGATGTCGCTGCCATTACCACCGACCTGCTTTTACCTGGGAAATCAGTTGAGCCAAACCCATCTGGGGTTCCTGTGAGATATCATCGGGAGGACATGACTCCCATGGCTCAGCTGATCCTACTCTTGGTTTTGACCAACATCCAACCCAAATCACACACCTCTACTGTGCCGATCCCAGTGGCACATTTAGTCCATTCCATCCTCACTAATGTCGAGATAGATGTCGCGAGGATAATCGCCAACGAGCTGAAGACCGTCGTCGAGAGCGGGCTTAAGTCAGGGGCTCGTGTTAATTGTCCCTTGGCTTTCCCATGTTTGATTATGAGCTTATGTGTTCAGGCTAGGGTCCGGCTTCCGTCTCGTGGGCAGGTTCGAATCCCGGCACCTATCGATGATAGGTATGTGGCTAAGTATTGTAGAGCTAAGACTACCGGTGGCAGTGCAGCCTCAGGAAGTACTCGGGCTGCTGATGGTCCTAGTGCTTCTTCTCCCGGACTTGATCCGTACCTGAGGGCTGTTTGTGACTACAGTTTTGAGTGGATGGCAGCATCCCAACGAGCTATGATTGATATGCATAACAGTATGCAGAGGTTGGAGCTGCAAGGTAATGACCCCTCCGGTGCTCGAGCATTGTTAGCGCGTGAGCAGTTTATGCTTAACGCTAATTGGCCTGTGGACAGGCCAGTCTATGGTGAGGGGGTGGGAGCTGAAGCTGATGCTGATGAGGATGATATTGATGATGAGGCTACCGGTTCTGAGGCCGGTAGCGAAGAGGAGTCCTGAGCCCTTTGTGGGTTAAGTTTTTGTATTTGTATTTCAGTTTTTATTATGTCATTTTTATTTGTACTTTCGAATTTTGTATTTTGACCATGGGTTGTACTATTGGGGTGTGTTGTCCCCCACGAACAAAATTTTATTTTTCAGTTAATGTTATTTAAATTATGTTTTTAATTTTGAGTGTTTAACAGATTTTTGGTTGAATGAGTGGCAAACCCTTCTAGATTGGTTGCTCCTCAAGAAGTACCCAATGAAGGTGCATCCGAGCTTGGATGGCAATGATAAGAATAACAAGTGAATGAAGCTAAGGTACATGGTTACCGTCGGCTAGAATTTTAGAATGCATTAGGAACTTTACTCTTTTTGGTAAATTGAATATTGTCTTTGTGCAACATAATTGAATGAATGTTTCATCTAGAACTTAAAACCACAAATTGTGAGGAAACCTCCATTGTTCACTTAAATGCTGGATTCTAATAAGTTTTGTTGATTCATGTGATTCATTATTTGTCTGTTACTATTGTGAAATTGTGGAAGCAATTAGAAATGATCAAGGCACTTGTTTTCTTTCGAGCACAACTACATCCAAAAACAACTTACCTGTGAGCAGAGAGAGTATTTGTTAACCCCTTTGAGCCTGAACAGTTGAATCTCGGCTTGAAATAAAGCGAGATCTCAAAAATCTTTTTTTTTACACAACCCGGAAAATCTTGATTATTGTTCTTTTGCCGTAAAAAGTTAAGAGCATTCACTTAGGGTGTGGAAGAAATAAGTTGGGGAGAACGAAAAAGAATTGGTAAGTACCACAACTCTTGAAAAAGAAAAGAAAAACCGAGCAAGCATAGAAAAATATATGTATAGAAAATGTAGAAAATAAACATCTATTTTGTATATTTGATGTGAAAGAAAAGAACAAAAATAGAAAGAATGAAAAAAATGCTTGCTTGGAAGAAAAATAGTGAAAAATAAAAGTGGAGTTGTGGAAAATGTGTTGTGAAGGTTACAAATAAGAAACAAAGGAAACAAAGTCGAGTAGTGTGAATAATACTGTGAATGTCTCTTTTGCATCGGCACTTTCGTTTCAATGGCCTTAGAAATGACCCTTGTTTGTTAACCTAACCAAGCTTCAACCGAAAAGCCCTTAGTGATCTTTATGCTTCCACAGTACCATTTTTAATTGATTAGACATTGTATGAATCTGTTTGATTTCTTCATTATTTGTTAGAGAGTGAGATTAGTCCCGCGGTTGCAAACGCGCAAAATCTTCATTCCTTATTCGAAGAGGAGAGATAGGATGATTCATTCAGAATAGTATCGTTGTAGAGAGATAAATATTTTGCATTGCTATTTAAGTTTAAGTTCCTAGGTATTATTTTATTCAAACCGTTGGGAACTTGTATATGCGAATTTCGCTTGTGTTTGAGCCGTTTATCCAACTTCGGAGAAACCGTTTCTTTTTGCAAATCCTCTTGTCTTTCAAGAGGCATACTTTGCTTGAGGACAAGCAAGAATCTAGTTGGGGAGAGTTGTTGGATGCCCAAAAGTGCTTATTTGAGCTATCATATGTGGGCATCTTTCACTCTTTTGCCTTGCTAAAGTTGTCAAAATCACAATTGTTTTGCATGGAATGCGTTACATTGATAAACAAGCTTGGTGCCTTTGATGTGTGTGTTATTGTGCAGGAAAGGCATGAATTAATTGATAATAAAGACACAAGAGAATTGGCAAAGGAACCAAAGCAAAGGAGCATTTCATCTGCCTGCTCGCTAGGCGAGGCTGTGGCGAAGAATGGGTTCGCTAGGCGAGCTCCTGGCGAACAGCTCCAGTAAATTAGCAAATTAATTCGCTAGGCGAGCTCAAGGCGAAGTTTGCAGCGAATTCATTCTGTTTTGGTGAAAAGTGCAGCCAGCACTCACTCGCTAGGCGAGGCTCTAGCGAGTCCCCAGCGAGCATTCCAGTAGCAAAACCTCTCAACCTCGCTGGGGCGAGCTTGAAGCGTTTCCTTCGCTAGGCGAAGGTATGTTCGCTAGGCGAACATGACAGTTCACCAACGCCCTGTTTTCTCTGGGCGCAGGGGCCTTTTGTGCACATTTTTGACCTTCGCTAGGCGAGCCATTCTGCTCGCCTAGCGAACATGACAGTTCTGCACTTGTCTATAAGTAGCAGGTGCCACTTTTGGGCACCATACCTCATTTTTACCAACTTTTCCATCTTTTGTACTTTTTCCTAGATATTTTTCAGCATTGTTTTGTGGGAGCTTTTATGCCCTAATTTCATTTCTCTTCATCTAGCAACCATCTTCCACAAAAAGAAGGTGGATTCCCATCCAACTTCGATTATTCGACTTGGATGTTGATCAACCCTTTTTCCTTACTTGCCGACCAAGCTACCATGAAAATGAGTAGCTAAGTCTCCATTTGTCAAGGTTAGATGTAGGTGATTTCCAAGCTTTGTGTGTAAATGTAAGGATCCTCATATGTAAACTCTTTAACGGTAAATATATGATGAAAACTTTGTTTCTATTTAAAACTCTTTGTGTTGGTATTTGATCGAGAGATGTTTACCGATTCTTGACCTAGGTTTTCATCCAAACTTGTTTGTTAGCTAGAGATAGTAACGAATGATTTTGTTCACCATAAGGTTGAACCAAAAAGTTGTCATTTTGATAGATTGTGTTCGAGAGAAACAATGGATCAAAATGGCAAAACTCACAATGGGTGTTCGAGAGAAACGCATTGAGAGGACCTTGTGAAATAATTTATCATCTAAAGGAGTTTATACGATTGTTGACCGAGCAAATACATGCAAAGCAAATGTAATCATTGAAACCTAACTTTGACAATATTTCTCATATTAATCAAAACATAACTTTTACCGCAATTAATTACTTTGTATGCAAGATAACTTGATTTTAACCAAAACCCTAGTGTTACATTAAGTTAAAATTAATTCAACCATTGAACGGCAGTGATATCTTACAATCTCTGTGGATACGATAACAAAACCCGACACTTAAAAACTGTTTCAACACATGGCCAATGCCACTATCTGAGACCAAGTTATCTTTGACAATGCCTTTCGTCTGATATAAGCCTGGAGTGCTCCTGATTCATCTGTTACCTTGTCTCTATGTTTGATTATATGATGTTATTATTGTTTATGTCTGATGATTATTCGGAGTTGATCAAAGAATACTTTCATCTGATACATTTGGGAGACATTGAAGATTGCCAGCTATTGGAGTGCTTACTTGGATATTATGGATATCTTTATTTGATGCCTTGGTCTTCATATGGTTTGCTCGGATATTGCTTATGCTTAATGCCTGTTAAAGTCTAAAGAAAAATGAGTTTCTATATGACATTCTTGTCTGTTGGATTGCATCCTATTGGTCAGATCTTTTCAACTCTTAACTTTTATTTTCTGTCTATGATAGTCTCTTCATCTCCTCCCACTTCTTTAATCTCAAAATCACCTCCTCTTTTCAAAAATCTTCTTTGCTTGTGTTTCTTAACTTAGACATGTTTTAATAATTAGAAACTTTTGCCTCATGCCATTAAATTTTTAAACCTTTCTTCTTAAATCAAACTTGTGAATGAACTTAACCATATTAACCTTAATTTCAAAAAGACAAAAAGAACTAACAACCCCATTCAAATCTTTGGCCTTTTATGCCTTCTGTTGTTAAACTTTTTTTGTTAAAATTAATACACCAACTTCTTTGAAATTTTTACCATGAACTACGAGGTTTTGATCCCTCATTTTTATATTGGTACGTAGGCATAATGTAATACCCCAAATTTAATTAATTAGTTAATTTGAATTATTTAGATTTTTATATGATTAATGAGTGTTTTAAATTAATTGTGTATGATTGTGGGGGTAAGTATCCTTGAAATAGAAGTATGGAGGGAGTAAGAGTTTGGTATAGTTGTTGATAATTAATTAGAATTTTAATTAGTGATTAAAATAAATATGTAGCGGGGTATTCGTTACCTTAGGGTTTATTGACTAAACCAAAAGTAAACATACAATTCGAGTCGCCACCGCACTTTTATTTGTCCAAAGGAAAGGCTAAAAAGAAAACAAAAGCCAAGTAAGAAGTTTTATCAAATCAAAAACTAATAAAAATGTCAGAGATCTAGGTAAGGGGGTTGGTTATGAAATGGGAAGGTTTTACGCACCCAAAACATCCTTAGTACTCTAAGGGAACCTCTTTTTGCAAATATGTGTTGTAGGTTGGTATTTGTGAAAATATGTGCAAAAGATTGGGGGGATGAGAAAAGAATAGATTATATTTACAATTTTGTTGTTTGAAGGGATGAACCCATTGCCTACGTACCATCACAAAGGTAGGATCAAAACCTCGTAGTTCGAGGTAAAAATCTCAAAGATTGGTGAATTGATTTGAGCAAAAGCCTTGAGGTCTTTGTTATCAAAGGGAGAAAACTCGACCTAAACCAACAATCCACCATGTGTGGAAGGCTTCAACATACTAGTGAGGGGTTAACCCTACAATAAGTATGGAAGACTTATAGTCCAATCACTAAGGATAAGGCGAGGTTTACATCAACCACTATGATAACTCAAACCTATGGCTAATGTTTATGAAAAGTTTTAACAAAGGTGATGTCGCGGCGGGATTTTTCACGAGATTAAGTATTGATTGAACTTAACCCGTTTGAAAAATATTTTAAATGCAAGAGTCGCCACCGTCTTTTATTTTATCCAAAAAGAGGAAGGGAAAAATAACGATAAATCCCTTTAGAGTTACGGGTTCGGGGGTTGGTTATGCAAAGGGAAGGTATTAGCACCCTCTACATCTGTGGTACTCCACAGGAACCTTTTTGCTTATGTTTATGTGAATGCTTTGCTTTTTTCGCTTTGATCGTTTTATTGGGGAGATGAGAAAAGAACTTGATTTTATTGTTTTTGGACTCGATAAAGTCGTAGACTTCATGCCTACGTATCTCCAAGGCGCAATGGAGAAATCAGAATCCACGTAGTTCTCCCAAAAGAAAAGGGGAAAGTCTGTTTTGTTGATTTTAGATTTGAACGAGCCTAAACCCTAAAGAAATAAATAAATGGGCTCATTACAGGAAAGCCCAAGAGTAAGCTTATGAGTGTGTGAAAAGGGTTTCTTAAACAGCGACGGTTGGAATCGCATCGGGTTTCTCTTTTTTGGATTTTTCGATTTTTTAACATAAAACGTGAACAACACGATTAAACACACAATACAGAAAATAAAAAATGCGAGAAAGTAAATTATTACAACACAGTTAGCTATGAATAGTTAGTATTACGAATAGTTAGTGGAGTTAATCGAGCTGAAACTGAAACGAAACGGTTAGTAACAACATAAACAAATATAAAAAAAACAATATAAACATTTACTTTAGACAAAATAAACATTTGATATAAATAAACATTTAATTAAAATAAACATTTAAACAAATAATTAATTTAACTAACATTTAAATAAAACATATATGCAAAATAATAATAAAAGATAAACAATATTTAGTAAACAAAAGTAATATATATATATATATATATATATATATATATATATATATATATATATATAATATATATATATATATATATATATATTTATTTAGACAATAAATATATAGTAGACAAAAATAATATATATGTACATTTAGACAAATAATATATAATAGACAAAAATAATATATATATATATATATATATATATATATATATATATATAGACAAATAATATATAATAGACAAAGATAATATATATATATATATATATATATATATATATATATATATATATATATTTAGATAAATAATATATTAAAACACATGTCGGCAAGCCGGAACTTTGCCGATTTCAGAGATAAGTGAAGAATATTACCTTGTGTGAAGAGGATGAACTTCTGTTCGTCCAAATGATCGACCGAAAGCTGTAAACCGTCACCGACGCAGTGCTGGCTGCCTTCGTGAGTACCTGACTTCAACGTCGCTTTTGATCGGTGAAAAGACGCCGGAATGAAATGAACCTTGGATATTTGTGACCTGGACTCAACGAACTTCAAAGATATGAAATCGGTTTTGTGTTTCGGTGAATAATCAGGACGATTTTGGGTTACCGAAAATGAAGAATAAGTGAAATACGGTAATGCTTTTGGAAAAATATTTCTTTTCAATTCTCTGTTTCTCTCACCACACATTTTTTTCTTACTGATCCACTTTCTCTTTTTCTTTTCTTACTAACAACATCTATATATATATATATTTAGATTACTTAAACAATAAGAAACCTAAAAAATATCTAACATAAATTAATATATATTTAGATTACTTAAACAATAAGAAACCTAAAAAATATCTAACATAAATTAATAATATATATTTAGATTACTTAAACAATAAGAAACCTAAAAAATATCTAACATAAATTAATAATATATATTTAGATTACTTAAACAATAAGAAACCTAAAAAATATCTAACATAAATTAATAATATATATTTAGATTACTTAAACAATAAGAAACCTAAAAAAATATCTAACATAAATTAAAAATATAATTTATATATTATATAATAATAATAATAAACTAATATAATATTAATCCTAATTAAATAAACTAATTAACAACTAAACACAATTAATATTAAGCACAAATAATATTAAACGGCACACGATTAAAATACGATTAAATCGAGCGACACGAACGCGATAAAAACGATGACAATTTGCATAGCAAAACAGACAAATTGATAAAACCAATAAACCAGTAAACCGGTAAACCAGTAAAATCAACAACACGACTCAAACAGACTCGATTAAATCACACGGCACAACACGTGATTAAATAAACAACCCTAGGCAATAATAAAATCAACACGACATCACGAAAACGCTGACAAACACAATCACAAATAATCGGACAATACGAAAACTTTAATATATTCGAAATACAGTCAAAATACCGACAAACAAACAATTAAATAGATAAAAACGCACAAAACCTAATCGAAGCGATGCTACGCACAAAAGAGATAAGCGAGATAAATACGAGGCAACGATATCGGCCAGGTTTTGCTAAAACAACGAAATACAACACGGTAAGCAACGAAAACACACAAAACCTAATCAAACCAGTTGTCACGCGAAGTTTAAGAAATTGAGATGAATACGAGACAACGAGATTAATCAAGATGTGGTCAACAAAGCCAAAGTCAAATTTTGGGGTGCGACAGATGCCCCTATTTAATTAACTTAGGCCAGATAGCCGGAGGCTATCGAATGGCGTAAGGTAATTAAATATGACAAACGCCACAAAATTTGGTCGCAAATGCATGTATGCATGATGCAAAAGACAGACAGACACAGAGACACAGGAGTGCAAACTCTACTGGGGAAGGACATATACCGACTCAATGCATGAAGGTAAACACTGAGAATACTCAGCTGGGGAAGATTCACTACCTATTCATAGATGGAAAATAGGAGGAAAAGAGATATCGACTCAATGTTGACGATACATCACTATCTCATAGATGAAAGTGGGAAAAGATCAATATAACAAGAGTACTGATGTGACAGTACATTACCAACTCAAAGATGGAGGTAACAGAAAAGATGAATACCAACTCAAGGATGAAGGTATAACAAGGGCATAATAAGAATCGAACTGCGTTAACTCATGGTTGACAGCTCACTACCCACTCATTGATGAGGTAAACAGGACATGCCAACTCAAAGTTGAAGGCAAGCTTCAAAAGATTGATAATAACACTGCTAGGGAAATCAAATTCCAACTCATTGATGATGGTGTAGATGAAGAATCAGATCTAAGGATCATTGTGCAGACTTACAGTTGAACGCACACTACCAACTCATTGATGAGGTAGACAGAGAAATGCCGACTCAAAGTTGAAGGCAACCACCGATTCATTGACAAAGGTGTTTAAAAGAATTTAGAACATATTCTCCTGGAGATGTTTATCATTACCGACTCAAAGATGGCGGTGGAAGGACAAAAGGTACCTAACTCATAGATGAAGGTACTCCATCAACTCAAAGACGAATATGGAATCAGAAGTTATCTGTGCAGACTCAAAGATGAATGCATATTACCAGCTCAAAGTTGCAGGTACTTCACCAACTCAAAAGACGAAGGTGGAATCAAAAGGAATCTGTGCTAAACTCAAAGACGAAAGCACGCTACCAGCTCAAAGTTGCAGGTAGAACCATGGAACTTTCTGTGAGGATGTTATCAACTCATAGATGGAGATAGTAATTAATTTATCCGAGGGATAACAAAGGTTACCACTCATGGATGTAGGTAACTCAAGTTTGTAACGGGTACCAACTCAAAGATGAAGGTATAAAGGACTTGGACACAATATCTGTCATGTCTGTTTTACTGAATGAGAGTCACAAAGACTATATTGTTGCCTTCTTTTACTGGCAATTTCTGAGCTTTATCTGGAGACACGAGGTTCAAACTAGGATAGAACTAGAATGAAACGGTCAAACAAGACTTCAACTGAAGAGGAATGAACTCATCAGGATTTACAACTGAAACAACCATCTTCCATGAGGCATAGATCTCTGTGGGGAACATGACCAATAAAAGGTATTTTGCTGCTTATGAGGATACTCTATATGGAGAGATTGACTCAACCCACAATATAAACAAGGAAACAAGGTGCATATGAATGCAAGCATGATATGTCATAGATATGCATGAATATTTAGTAATGAATGCATGATGGACAGACAAAACTAGGAATAACTAAAAATGTTAACAGCTGCATAAGGACTTGCTGGAGATTTGCACTGAGACTCGCTAGGGAGTAGTACAAAGACTTGCTGGGGAATTGGTACAAGAGCACCATATCCAGGTTTCTTTAAAAGTTTGTCTCTGCTGAGGATTCCGTAGAAGAATGGAGATGCCTTCTACTTCAAAAATGCAGGAGATTCCCTGTGGTTCTTGAATTTGTGACGTATATGAGGATTGGCCCTTTCTGAGGACTCCACTGGGGATACAAGGTGTTATCCTCTGGAAATAAGATGATATTGTAAGAGAAGTCCTGCAATTCTTGAATTTGCTGATAATGCAGAAGGGATTATTGTTCTGGAAGACTCCGCTGGGGATAAAGTCCGCTGGGGATAGGTGGTATCTTTCCAGGGAATAAGAATATAGGGGAAATCTATCCTTGATTTTTTTGCTTTAATTATCATGGAGACTTTCTGTATCTGAAGACTCTGCGGGGGATTATGGTGTCTAATATCTGGTTACGAGATCTTTCCTCTAGGAGACTCTGCCGGGGAACGGTGATGTCTGACCTTTGAATATAAATGAGAATTCAGGAGAAATCCTGCAATTCTTGAATTTGCTTAAAATGCATAACACACTCTTCTTTTACTACAAAACATTACTGAGGAGGAGACATATCCTTCTATTGAATGGACAGAGAACAACAGGAGATTCCCCGTAGTTTCTGAATATCAACTTTCTTCACTCGCTGAGGGATGGAGACCTCTGTATTACTCCTGCTTAGGGAAATCAAATCTTCCTTCTCATCCTCTGCTGGGGACATTGCTGATCCCGCCTTAATAAATTACTGGGGAAATACCTGTAGTAATCCCATAGGCCAAATCTGTAACTTAAAACCTGGATCAAAGTCTTCATGATCAATTAACCGGGGAGTCTTCATGATCAATTAAACTGGGGAGTCTTCATGATCAATTACTTGGGGAGTCTTCATGCCCCAAGTGAAGGGAATAAACTTCTTGAAATATTTCTTGCATGATCTCTTGAGGAAAACTATGAAGCATAGCTGGGGATATCCAGAATCACAACCTCTGCTGGAGAAATATTACTGCCAAGACACCTGTGGAGATTTTTTCATCATATACATATAAGGATAGTAACATGAACATGTCTAGTTGGAATCACATGATTTCAGAATTACTGGGACCACATGTCTCAATCCTTTTATTGATGTCCACAAATCAAAATAAATAATCTTTATATTTTTCAAAAACTATTTTTAATTCAAAACTTTTGTTTCAAAACATATCTGTCAAAGTAAAAGAACTTTCGTAAATTGAAATGAAAATTAAGAGTGCCAAGAAATATAGAAAGGCTCAAATTGATTTGATAGGATGGTAATCAGCCAACAGCGTGATTCCATAGATCTTTATAAATTGGAAAATGGTAATTTCGTGGAAAAAGGGTACGTTGAACTACAATGACATCATTCTCTCTTCCACTTTTGACCTGTATTGCAGCCTTGGGAGAGTTGGAGAACTGTTGAAAATATTCTGATACTTCAATGATCTTATCTCTGTTATGCAGTTACTTGCCTGAAATCCCTAACTTTTGCCTAGATTGCCCTTTCGGGTTTTCAATCTACCGGTATAATATTCTCTTTGTTTTTTTTATGTCTCTAATTTTTGCTTGGACCGCCCTTTCAGGTTTTCAGTCCACCGAGACGCTCATTTTTTGCCTAAGCCGCCCTTTCGGGTTTTCAACTTAGCGAGCTGTTCTTTTCATTTTTTAGGCGAAGTATTTCTTGACTGCATCTGTATTCACGGGACGTGGAAGCTCTTCACCATCCATGTTTATAAGAATTAAAGCACCGCCTGAGAAGGCTTTCTTGACAACATAGGGTCCTTCATAGTTAGGAGTCCACTTGCCCCTAGAATCATTGTGAAATAGTATCATCTTCTTGAGCACAAGGTTACCCTCTTTGAATTCTCTCGGCTTAACCTTCCTATCAAATGCCTGCTTCATTCTCTTTTGATATAACTGTCCATGGCACAAGGCAGTCATTCTTTTTTCTTCAATCAAATTCAACTGATCGTATCTGCTTTGACACCATTCAGCCTCTGACAACTGAGTTTCCATTAGTATCCTCATTGATGGAATTTCAACCTCTATCGGTAACACAGCTTCCATACCGTATACAAGTGAAAATGGGGTTGCCCCAGTTGATGTACGGACTGATGTTCTATATCCGTGTAGTGCAAAAGGCAGCATTTCATGCCAATCTTTGTAGGTAACAACCATATTTTGAATGATCTTCTTGATATTCTTATTTGCAGCTTCAACTGCCCCATTCATCTTGGGACGGTAAGGAGAAGAGTTGTGATGCTCGATCCTGAAACTTTCACATAATTCATCCATCATTTTGTTGTTCAGATTGGAGCCATTGTCAGTGATGATCTTGTTTGGAATGCCATATCGGCAAATGAGATTATTTTTGATGAATCTGACCACCACTTGCTTTGTCACCTTTGCATACGAAGCTGCTTCCACCCATTTGGTGAAGTAATCAATTGCCACGAGAATGAAACGGTGTCCGTTGGAAGCTTTGGGTTCAATCATACCGATCATGTCAATGCCCCACATTGAGAATGGCCAAGGAGCAGAAATCACATTCAAAAAGGTTGGTGGTACATGAACCTTATCAGCGTAGATCTGACATTTGTGACACTTCTTTACAAATTTGCAGCAATCTGATTCCATGGTCAACCAGTAGTAACCAGCTCTCAACATCTTTCTTGACATAGAGTGGCCGTTTGCATGAGTACCAAAGGACCCTTCGTGAAATTCTTTCATCAACATTTCTGCTTCCTTTTTGTCAACACATCTGAGTAAGACCATGTCATAATTCCTCTTATAGAGCACATTCTGATTAAGGAAGAAACTGCCTGACAATCTTCTCAAAGTCTTTTTATCTTTTTCTGTTGCTCCAAGAGGATACTCCTGAGTCTGAAGGAAATGCTTGATATCGTGGTACCATGGTTTATCATCAAAACTGGCCTCAGCTGTAAACACATGTGCTGGTCTATCAAGTCGCTTGATCACAATTCTGGGTACTTCGTTTGGAAACCCCACTTGATACATTGAAGACAACGTAGCTAGAGCATCCGCCATATGATTCTCATCCCGAGGAATGTGATGCAATTCAACCTTGGTGAAGAAAGTCAACAATCTTCTTGCATAGTCTTTGTATGGGATCAAGCCAGGGTGGCGTGTTTCCCATTCTCCTTTGATCTGATTGATAACTAACGCTGAGTCACCATAAACAGTAAGATTTTTGATGCGGAGGTCAATGGCTTCTTCAAGACCCATGATACAGGCTTCATATTCAGCAATGTTGTTTGTACATTCAAAGCAAATTCTTGCCACGAAAGGAATATGAGAACCTTCTGGAGTGATAATGACTGCACCTACTCCATGTCCATAAACGTTGGAAGCTCCATCAAATATTAAACCCCATTGTGAATCTGGTTCAGGTCCTTCTTCAGGAAGTGGCTCTTTACAATCTCTGGATTTTAGGAACATGACATCTTCATCAGGAAACTCATCCTCATTATCATCGTGATCTTCAACGGGTTGGTGAGCAAGGTACTCAGCCAACACACTGCTCTTGATAGCTTTCTGGGTATGATACTCAATGTCGTATTCTGATAACAGCATCTGCCATCTTGCAATCTTACCAGTGAGTGCAGGCTTCTCAAAAATGTACTTGATTGGATCCATTTTGGATATCAACCAAGTGGTGTGACTTAACATATACTGCCTCAATCTCTTAGCAGCCCAAGCCAATGCACAACATGTCTTCTCGAGTAAGGAGTATCGTGATTCACAGTCAGTAAATTTCTTGCTTAAGTAGTAAATGGCATGCTCTTTCTTTCCAGTTTCGTCTTGTTTACCCAGAATACAGCCCATAGAATTCTCAAGCACTGTCAAATACATAACCAACGGTCTTCCAGCAACAGGTGGTAACAAGATAGGAGGCTCCATGAGGTACTCTTTGATACTGTCAAATGCTTTCTGACAATCCTCTGTCCAAACACAATTCTGACTCTTTCTCAGTAATTTGAAGATAGGTTCACAAGTGGCAGTCATGTGAGAAATAAACCGGGATATGTAATTCAATCGTCCTAGAAAACCTCTCACTTGCCTTTCTGTTTTTGGTGCGGGCATCTCTTGGATAGCTTTTACTTTATCTGGATCAACTTCAATGCCTTTTTGGCTGACAATGAAGCCCAAGAGTTTACCTGACCTGACGCCAAATGTGCATTTGTTCGGATTGAGGCGAAGATGGAACTTCCTCAATCGTTGAAACAGCTTCAATAGATCTACTAAGTGACCTTCTTCTGAACGAGACTTCGCGATCATGTCATCCACATAAACCTCAATCTCTTTGTGCATCATGTCGTGAAAGAGCGTTGTCATGGCTCGCTGGTAAGTAGCACGTGCGTTCTTCAACCCAAACGGCATCACTTGATAACAGAATGTTCCCCATGGTGTTATGAATGTAGTTTTTTCCATGTCTTCGGGAGCCATTTTGATCTGGTTATACCCGGAGAATCCGTCCATGAAGGAGAATATGTCAAACTTTGTTGTATTGTCTACCAACATGTCAATGTGAGGCAGGGGGAAATCATCCTTTGGGCTTGCTCTATTTAAGTCACGATAGTCGACACACATTCGTACCTTCCCGTCCTTCTTAGGAACTGGCATAATATTTGCTATCCACTCTGGATACACTGAAGTGGCAAGAAAACCAGCATCTATTTGCTTCAGAACTTCTTCTTTAATTTTAACGGCCATATCTGGATATGTTCTTCTTAATTTCTGTTTGACCGGTGGACATTCTGGCTTCAAAGGTAGCTTGTGCTCTACGATGTCAGTGTCGAGACCAGGCATATCTTGATAAGACCAAGCAAACACATCTACATACTCTTTCAACAGGCTGATCAATTGCTCCTTGACCTGTGGGGATAACAATGCTCCAATTTTGACTTCTTTCACATTTTCTTCCGAACCCAAGTTGACTGTTTCCAAAGGCTCCTTGTATGGCTGAATAGTGTCTTCTTCATTTTCAAGCTGGCGGGCGACCTCTTCTGGAATCTCATCCCACTCTTCCTCTTCAGCTTCGAATACAGAATGTTCAAAGTTGGGAGAGGGCATGATGTCATTGTGTTCAACGGGTTTAAGTAACCTGTACAAACAATTGTTTTTAGAGGACTGACCATGACATGCAAAAATGTGTTCTTTTTAAGGTTTTTTTTTTGTTACCATTTTCCGGAAAAGCTGAAAAGATAAAAGGACACAAGTGTATAGGAACACAAAAGATCTTTTTCATGGATAGTACGTTTTTGACAAAAGTGCCCATTTTACAAAATTAATGCTTCGCGCTTTGGGCTAAAGCGGAAGATTTTTGAAAACTGAAAAGCTTAATTACTTTGATATGTGGACACAATGTGGGATGTCAACTGCGGTCCAGTTCTTCATAACTACTCCTGGTGTCACAAATCTGGGGCCTTCGTCTTCTGTCTTTCCCTCAAAAGTATCCTCCTCAACTGCTACCATGTTGATAAACCCACCGCTGTGAAAGATATCTTTGAAAGGTCGCACCACTGAAGTTTGCACTTGTTTTCCATCAACAAAGCCTAATCCTGCATGGTTAACGTTTTCTGGCAACTCTATCACCTTGCCCCACATTTCTGTAGGACCTGTCTTGACAATCTGCTGGGCGTCTTTGAATGACGCGATTGAACCTTCACTTTTCTTGTAATCATCGATGGTCAGGGCCTGAAATGGAGTTTGAACAGCCGTCTCGTCCACTTCTATCACACTAAACGATGAAAGGTGGCTAATCAGCATAGCCTGCTCCCCATTAACCGTCACTATTTGCCCATTCTTGACAAACTTTAACTTTTGGTGTAACGTGGATGTAATGGCACCCGCCTCGTGAATCCATGGGCGTCCGAGCAGACAGCTATAAGCTGGCATTATGTCCATAACCTGGAAAGTGATCTGGAATACGTGTGGTCCAATACCAATAGGCAAATCAACTTCTCCAATGACTGTTTTTCTTGATCCATCGAACGCTTTCACAATAATTCCACTGTGCCGCATTTGCCCCCCTTTGTACTTTAGCTTCAACAAGGTAGACTTGGGCATGACATTCAGAGATGAACCGGTGTCAATTAGGATATTAGACAAAGAATCCCCTTGACAATTGGCTGAGATATGGAGAGCGAAGTTGTGATTCTTTCCTTCTTCTGGCAGTTCTTCATCACAAAAGCCTAAGCCATTGCACGAAGTGATGCTTCCTACAACATTGTTGAACTGCTCTACTGTTATATCCTGTTCTACAAAGGCTTGATCAAGCACCTTCAGTAGTGCTTCTCTGTGGACAACTGAGTTCAATAATAAGGACAGGATCGAGATTTTTGACGGTGTCTGTAGCAACTGATCTACCACTTTGTAGTCACTGAGCTTGATAATTCTGAGTAGTTCATCTGTTTCTTTGTCAAGGGTTGAATTGCTTGTTTGCCCTTCTGCTTCTCTTGTCACTGGTACCACGACTACTGGATCTTTCTCAACATTTCTACTTGGGATAACCGGCGGAGCGAACACGCGGCCACTGCGCGTCATTCGGCTATTTGCTGCGATATTGGTAACTGAGGCTAAGGTTTTAATCTCGACCTCTTTACCGTTCTCAATAATAGTTGCTGCATAGCGGTAGGGGACCGCTTTATCTGAAGTGTAAGGCATTGGGCCCGGAGGGCAAATCACCACTGGCTCCCTCGGATGATAAGCTATCTCTACTTTCTCTGGAATGTTGAAGCAAGGAATGATGACATTCACCTCTTGTTCTTGTGATTCTGGAGAACTCACTTGTCTAGAAATCTGAATCAAACCCTGATCAAGGACTCCTTGCAAATCATCTTGAATCTTTCTACAACCTCTTGAATTGACTGAACATGTACCACAGATCTGGTGGTCATGTTGGAATAGACCATGAGCACATAAAACAGAATGAATTTCAACCAAAGACTGTCGAATCTCCTCTATCTTCGTAACACGTTGTTCATTTGAGACAAACTTCTATATTGTTCACTGATGAAGGACCATGACTTGGCATTGGATTGTCCTTCACATTGGGACCCATGCTCTTGAAGGTCAGGATACCTGCTCTTGTCAACTTCTGTACTTCCAACTTTAAAGCAAAATAATTGTCTAAGTCATGACCTGGAGCATTCTGATGAAAGGGACAGGATACCTCTGGCTTGTACCAC
The DNA here is from genome assembly GCF_024323335.1 of Lathyrus oleraceus. Classification (NCBI taxonomy): domain Eukaryota; kingdom Viridiplantae; phylum Streptophyta; class Magnoliopsida; order Fabales; family Fabaceae; genus Lathyrus; species Lathyrus oleraceus. The sequence continues at coordinate 178,496,876 of NC_066581.1, forward strand.
CAAGGTAGCACTTCTGGTACAGGAGGTCGTGGTCGTGGTTGCACAAGGTTTTTAGTGATCAAAGTTGGATACAATTCTGCATATGACATCGGAATTGGATCAAAATTGGTTCTTCTTTGTTGTTGTGGTGGACGTTGTTGTAACTGATGTTGATGTTGTTGAGGTTGATGTTGTTGCTGATACTGAGTATTCTGTTGGAAGCGGTTGGTACGCTGCTGAGGGTATTGGACTTGAAATGGAGTGGAAGTGATTACTGGAGTCACGACTGCTATATGTTGGTGTTGGGAATGGTAAGGATAATTGATCCTTCTTGGATGATTATAGGACACGGCATTAGTTTCTTGTTCCTTCTTTTTCATAAAACCGCCGTACCTCTTTTCCCCGCTTGAAGATGAACTTCCTTCTCTAACTAGACGCCCTTCTCGAACTGCTTCCTCTAAACGGACTCCCATGTTTACCATGTCAGTAAAGTCTGTAGGAGCGCTTGCAATCATCCTCTCGTAATAAAAAGTATCAAGAGTCTTTAAGAACACTTTCGTCATCTCCTTTTCTTCCATAGGTGGAACAACCTGTGCTGCAATTTCGCGCTACCTTTGCGCGTATTCACGGAATGTCTCCTTTTCTCTTTGTTGCATGGACCTCAACTGATCTCGGTCTGGCACATTATCCAGGTTGTATTTGTAATGTTTGATAAAGGCCTCGCCTAAATCGTTGAAAGTCTTGATCTGAGAACTGTCTAATCCCATATACCAGCGTAAAGTTGCACCGGTAAGGCTGTCTTGAAAACAATGAATGAGCATCCTTTGGTCGTTGGTGTACATTGACATCTTTCGCACGTACATAACCAAATGGGTCTGTGGACAAGAACTTCCTTTGTACTTTTCAAATTCTGGTAGTTTAAATTTTGCTGGCATCCTTACGTCTGGAACCAAACACATATCATTTACATCTCTGCCAAACAGTTCTTTCCCACGAAGAGCTTTTATCTCTTTTTGTAATTCCGCAAACTGATCCTGGAATTCATCCATTCTATCATTGAGACCAGGATCCTCACTTGGGGTAGGGCCGTGATAGACAGGTTCTCCTAGGTGAGGAGTATAGTGAACAACGGGAGGCACATTAGTGAAGACAGGAGCATTTGGTGGAACGAACTCTTGTTGATATCTATCTTGATTAAGATCCCTAGGTATTTCCCAAGGACGGGATGCTGTGATGGTAACAGAAGTGACTGGGACAGCGTTGATTTCTGAAGCGATGACTGTAGTGACGGGTGCTGTTGTTGTCTGATTCTGAATTTGAGGTTGATTCTGTGTCGAAGTCTGTCCTGAATTATGAACTTGAGCCCTAGCCTGGGCTTCCTCTGCTTGTAGACGGGCGGTTAACATTTGGTTGCGCATCTCTGCTGCCTGTGCTTGCGCCTGGATCTGTGCATCTTGTGCTTCGGCAACCTGAGCTTGTGCTGTTTGAAGTTGAGCAGCTTGGGCTGCTTGGTTTGCTATCAATGTCTCGACCATAGCAGAAGGCGGTCAACCTGAGCTTTCAATTCTCGGTTCTCGTTATCTGTTATCTCCATTCTTCTTTTGTAGTTGGCTCTTGTGTTGTAATTATGCGTCAACTTGAAATGGATCTGCTGGCGGGAAGCAACTGTTAGAAGACTGGACCAAGACAGACAACCTGTATGCACGTGATGCATGGATATGCAAAATGAATGATTTTCCAAGGAACTCTAAGTGAAGGAAAAGATAGAATTGCAAACATTTTTGATAACAAAACAAAGTTATCAACCCAAAATACAACCAAGAAAACCATTTAAGGACATGTGTCATCAGGACAAGCATAAACAAGTAGGAGTTGTCCTTCAAGTCTCTCAATTCTTTCTTCATAGGCCTTCTGCATAAAAGCTTTCTCCTTCACCAAACTGTCTACAAGACCTTTCCATGCACCTGAGAACTGTGGAATCTGGGAGTAATCTGTTGTGCCTGAGGAAAATAAATCCTCTTGCACCCTTGGACGTTTACCTGCATGATCTTCTCCACTCTGCTCCTTTAACTGTCTCTGAAGTTCTTCATTTTCCATTTCGAGCACCTGGGCCTTATCCTTCCAAGCGTCTCTCTCTTTCTTGACCCTCTCCAAGGTGGCTTGGAGTTCTTCTTTGTCATCTAGCGGAAGGTAGGGGGTCTTTAACGGAGCGGGTTTGATAGGATCATGATGTGGGTATGGCATTTTCAACTGTATAGCTCTGGCTCTGATCCACCGGAGGTACGGCTCATAGGAGGTACAATCTTTCTTACCCAATTCAAGTCTCCCTTTGCGACAAACACGATGCCAAGCTCTTACTACTCTCTCTTTCATGGTAGGGTCCTCCTCGTTGTCCCTCAAGAAAATACCTTCTAAAAGAATGTTAGGAGGCTTGTCCTTCATAGGGTAACCGAGTTGTCTCCTAGCAAGTACTGGATTATAAGAAATGATTCCCTTTGTGCCCATGAGGGGCACATTGGGGAACTCCCCGCAACTATCAATGATCTTCACATCGTCTAAAACTCTACTATACCATGCAATATCTGACTGGGTAAGAGACATAATCCTCTGTGACCACTGAAGTCCTGACTTGCGATCCCAAAAAGTAGTTGACTTAGGAAGATGAGAGACAAACCATTTGTAGAGTAACGGTATACGACAGACTATGGTTCCTCCTCTTTTGGTAATGGATGGAATGATAGGTGTCTCCGAGAAAAGTTGGAACAGGATTACCACTTAGGAAGATGCGTATAGCATATGAATCCACAAAACCGTCAATATTAGGAAATAGTAACAAACCGTAGATCAACAAGGCGAACAGATGCTCCACAATAATATCACAACCTTGACTGGCAAAATAAGAAACCTTCCCCATTAAGAACTTGGCAGTGAAACCTGGAAGTCCTCCTTTGGTGGTGAAGTTATTCTTGAATTCTAACTTCTTCATGTACCACACTTTTGCAAGAGAACTGTGCTCGGGTAACTTTTCTGAACCAGAGAAAGGTACTGTATCAGCAACTGGGATGTGAAGCAATTGGGCATACTCTTCCAATGTAGGCATGAGTTGATAGTTTGGGAATGTGAAACAGTGATAGACTGGATCATAGAACTGTACTAATGTCTGCAATAACCCTTCTTCCATCCTAAGTGTCAATAAAGATATAAGTGCCCCATATCTGTCTCTGAAACCAATAGGATCTGCGATCGAAGAAACCAGTTTCTTTAGTTCATCTATCTTTGGATTGATGAGATTGTACTTTTTCACACTTCTCCGTCCAAAATCCATGTTTCCTGCAATATTTGCAATCCTCACTTTAAGTTCCTTGGAAAAAGGTTGAAATGATGGGAATGAATGCATGTCATGCATGAATGCAACAAACACAAACATGGTCAAACAATACAAGGCTCAAAGTTCATCACCAGCATGGAGTTTAGGACAAAGCCCCAAGATAAGTTCTAAGGTTCACCTGCCAAACGGGTTCTAAAAGTTCCCAAGGTTATGGATCCTTCTTCGGATAATACCGGGTTAAGCAACTGCTCGCTTTCCAATATTATTCTCAAAAGAATCTCGCTTGAGTGTGATATCGCGTATCAACCAAACCAGACTTTTGGTCCGAAGTGGTCACCGCATCACATCCTAAGTAAGGCCAAGATGGGGTAAAGGTAAACTAAGGTCTTTGGCTTCACGGGCCCGTCGAAAGCAACAATGCCTCACAAATGACTTGTTTAGCACTATCACCCTCAAAGAGGCCTCCACCAAGCGGACAAAGGCTCAAGTCAACTCGGTAAGGATTGTCTCCTATCAAGTCAACCTGAATTATCATCCATCCTATCTCAAATGTGCCCCAAATCTAGGTATAGGATTTATCACAAGTATCCCCCAAAACCCAAAATAACAAACATTACAAAGAACACAATTTAGCAAATATTCACAAAGCAAACATATAAACAAGCAAAGATAGGCTAAACCCTCAAATAAGTTTAATCATGTTATCCCCAGCAGAGTCGCCATTCTGTCGCGGCGGGATTTTTCACGAGATTAAGTATTGATTGAACTTAACCCGTTTGAAAAATATTTTAAATGCAAGAGTCGCCACCGTCTTTTATTTTATCCAAAAAGAGGAAGGGAAAAATAACGATAAATCCCTTTAGAGTTACGGGTTCGGGGGTTGGTTATGCAAAGGGAAGGTATTAGCACCCTCTACGTCTGTGGTACTCCACAGGAACCTTTTTGCTTATGTTTATGTGAATGCTTTGCTTTTTTCGCTTTGATCGTTTGGTTGGGGAGATGAGAAAAGAACTTGATTTTATTGTTTTTGGACTCGATAAAGTCGTAGACTTCATGCCTACGTATCTCCAAGACGCAATGGAGAAATCAAAATCCACGTAGTTCTCCCAAAAGAAAAGGAGAAAATCTGTTTTATTGATTAGATTTGAACGAGCCTAAACCCTAAAGAAATAAATAAATGGACTCATTACAGGAAAGCCCAAGAGTAAGCTTATGAATGTGTGAAAAGGGTTTCTTAAACGGCGACCGTTGGAATCGCATCGGGTTTCTCTTTTTTGGATTTTTCGATTTTTTAACATAAAACGTGAACAACACGATTAAACACACAATACAGAAAATAAAAAATGCGAGAAAGTAAATTATTACAACACAGTTAGCTATGAATAGTTAGTATTACGAATAGATAGTGGAGTTAATCGAGCTGAAACTGAAACGAAACGGTTAGTAACAACATAAACAAATATAAAAAAAACAATATAAACATTTACTTTAGACAAAATAAACATTTGATATAAATAAACATTTAATTAAAATAAACATTTAAACAAATAATTAATTTAACTAACATTTAAATAAAACATATATGCAAAATAATAATAAAAGATAAACAATATTTCGTAAACAAAAGTAATATATATATATATATATATATATATATATATATATATATATATATATATATATATATATATATATATATATATATATATATATATATATATATATATATATATATATATATATTATATATATATATATATATATATATATATATATATATATATATATATATATATATATATATATATATATATATATATATATATATATATATATATATATATATATATATATATATATATATATATATATATATATATATATATATATATATATATATATATATATATATTTTTTTTTAGACAATAAATATATAGTAGACAAAAATAATATATATGTACATTTAGACAAATAATATATAACAGACAAAAATATATATATATATATATATATATATATATATATATATATATATATATATATATATATTTAGATAAATAATATATTAAAACACATGTCGGCAAGCCGGAACTTTGCCGATTTCAGAGATAAGTGAAGAATATTACCTTGTGTGAAGAGGATGAACTTCTGTTCGTCCAAATGATCGACCGAAAGCTGGAAACCGTCACCGACGCAGTGCTGGTTGCCCTCGTGAGTACCTGACTTCAACGTCGCTTTTGATCGGTGAAACGACGCCGGAATGAAATGAACCTTGGATATTTGTGACCTGGACTCAACGAACTTCAAAGATATGAAATCGGTTTTGTGTTTCGGTGAATAATCGGGACGATTTTGGGTTACCGAAAATGAAGAATAAGTGAAATACGGTAATGCTTTTGGAAAAATATTTCTTTTCAATTCTCTGTTTCTCTCACCACACGTTTTTTTCTTACTGATCCACTTTCTCTTTTTCTTTTCTTACTAACAACATCTATATATATATATATATTTAGATTACTTAAACAATAAGAAACCTAAAAAATATCTAACATAAATTAATAATATATATTTAGATTACTTAAACAATAAGAAACCTAAAAAATATCTAACATAAATTAATAATATATATTTAGATTACTTAAACAATAAGAAACCTAAAAAATATCTAACATAAATTAATAATATATATTTAGATTACTTAAACAATAAGAAACCTAAAAAATATCTAACATAAATTAATAATATATATTTAGATTACTTAAACAATAAGAAACCTAAAAAAATATCTAACATAAATTAATAATATAATTTATATATTATATAATAATAATAATAATAAACTAATATAATATTAATCCTAATTAAATAAACTAATTAACAACTAAACACAATTAATATTAAGCACAAATAATATTAAACGGCACACGATTAAAATACGATAAAATCGAGCGACACGAACGCGATAAAAACGATGACAATTTGCACAGCAAAATAGACAAATTGATAAAACCAATAAACCAGTAAACCGGTAAACCAGTAAAATCAACAACACGACTCATACAGACTCGATTAAATCACACGGCACAACACGTGATTAAATAAACAACCCTAGGCAATAATAAAATCAACACGACATCACGAAAACGCTGACAAACACAATCACAAATAATCGGACAATACGAAAACTCTAATATATTCGAAATACAGTCAAAATACCGACAAACAAACAATTAAATAGATAAAAACGCACAAAACCTAATCGAAGCGATGCTACGCACAAAAGAGATAAGCGAGATAAATACGAGGCAACGATATCGGCCAGGTTTTGCTAAAACAACGAAATACAACACGGTAAGCAACAAAAACACACAAAACCTAATCAAACCAGTTGTCACGCGAAGTTTAAGAAATTGAGATGAATACGAGACAACGAGATTAATCAAGATGTGGTCAACAAAGCCAAAGTCAAATTTTGGGGTGCGACAGGTGATCATTGGAACCACAAAAATCAACTTGAAGTGAGTTGTATTTACAAGTTAGATTTATTTACAAAATTAATTCAAAGTTGGATTAAGATTTATTCACAATGAGTATTAATAAAAAGATTTTGAAAAGTCAAAGGCATAAGGCCTAGGTTTCTAATTTGAAACAAAGTCAAAGTTTGCACAAAAAGAGTTTGGCTTGGGTTAGAGTGAGGAGAAGAAGATAAGGGTAAATCCTAAAGCATACAAAGATAAGAGAAGAGATAAAACCCTTGGAGTTCCTTTTCTTGAAATCATAGAGATGATTCAAGATGCTCCTTTCCTTTGGACTTAGCAAACAACAAGCAATCACACAATATTAGATTCAAGCTCCTAGGATCTCCATTTGGCTTGTCTCTCTTAACTTGGCTACTCATGACAATGGTCATTCTTACTATCTCAATATGGAATCCCTATCACACAAGAACAAACATCAAAAATTTCACAACACAATAAGAGGAATGGACAAAGAATGAGTTTTGGAAAGGAAGTCCTTTGAAATCAACTTTGAGATTTAGCATTCTAAAGGCATGAGGCCTAGTTTCTCTTCAACAAGTTTAGCATTCTAAAGGCATGGGGCCTAGTTGCTCTTTGAACTCCTTTAAGCATAGGTAAGTCCTAATTCTAAGTCCTTTCTCCTTTTTGCATTGGGTTCACACAAACAGAGAAAAAACAACCACAAGACAACAATATATTTATATACAATAATGAGCTCAAATGAGTAAAAGGAAAATAAGGCAAACATAAAATATGGGCTCAAGTGAGAAAAGGGAAAAGCAATATGAATAAATGAGCAATAAGTAAATTGCAAGGAATAAAATTCTCAAATTAAAGTTAGTAGTTAGTGAAGTTATGTTAGTTTGTCCTAAGACAATTTAGCGCTATGTTAAGCAATCGTAAGTGGACTAATGTAGTAGTGACACCTATCTAAGTCCGGTCAATAAAACTATAGGCAAATAAACACAAGTTAGAGATAATGACTAGTAAACCAAGCTCCTACAACTTGCCATGCCAAAAGAAAATAGAGAGGCCTTGTATGGACTTTAGGCTTTTTGCTTGACCAAGAAGCAACCTATCTTGGACACAAAGCAACTCATTTGATCTTGGATCAAGTTGAGTTTGATTTGGATCAAAGAAGGTTAAACCTCTCATATGTCAAGACCAACCATAAAACATTAACTCATTGGCCAAAAAAGAAAAAGAAAGAGATGAAGATGAAATGAATGAAAAAAAGAAATAAAGTGTCAAACACAATTGGTCAAAAGTGAATCAAATCATCATCGACCAATGCTAAACAGAAGAGAAATGAAGATTACAAGTCAACAAGTCAAACATATTTTTTTGTTATTTTTTAATTAAAAATAAATGCAAAAATAAAATGGACAAAATATGGTCAAACCTCAAATTCAATTCAAATCAACTTCAACAAGTCCAATTAAATTCTCATAGGTCTAACATGATTAAACAAGCTTTGACAAAATTTCTCAACATTTTTTGAAATCAGAAACTATTTTAAAACAATTAAAAACAATGAAAAATAACACAAATGAATTAAAATCTCAAATAAATTTTAAATCAATTAAGAAATTGATGAGACTATTTTTCATTGACTTATCATGATCCATATGTGTTAAGAAAATATTTTTGGATTTTTCAGATATCAAAAAGTATTTTAAAATGAATTAAAACTATTAAAAACCAAATAATTCACAAAAAATATTAAATGAAGTCACATAAATAATTAAAAATCAAAATATGAAACTAGATTTTTCAAGAAATTTTTTGCCATTGGTCTCATATTTTTGTGACTTCATATAGAATATTTATGAATTTTTGAAAATAAAAGGAATTAAATGGAATTAATCAGAAAATAAGAAAATAAGGAAAAACCAGCGTGCTTGGATCATTTCATTAAATGATGTAGCCATGATCTGAGGGCTTGGAAGCGCGGATGCACGAAGGACCAAAGTCAAGCGCGTCACATTTGGAATTAAAATAAGTCAAAACAATGAAAGGCTGAGATTATAACGTTTCATCCAGATCCAATGGCCTGGAAGCTCCCACGTGGGGATGGTGGTGGAAACCACCATCTTCTCCGGCCAGACAACCAACTCCGGCCACCACGCGCAAGGATTCAAACTTTAATGAAAATGAACAAGCAAGGTATCAAAATGAAGCTGAGGTGATGTACATCACCCATGTAACCATGGATTCTCCTTAATGTTCCTATTTAGAGAGAAACAAGAGCTTGAAGATCATGGTGTTTTATCTGAAATGTCACGATTTACAAAATTTAGACCACCACTGGCCTGCCTCATACTTGAGGACTTCAGAAAACAACAAAAACTCAAGGAATTCACATTATATAGCAAGATCTAGATCAAGAAAAATTGAGGTTCTACCTCTGAAATGCAGCTTCAAACAACACGAGTTCTTCAAGCTTTTGATCCAATCTTGATCTGGAGATGTAATGATGATGCAAGGCTAAGGAATTAAGACTTAAAGATCAACTAATGATGTTGAAATTCAAGCTTGAAATTGAAAATGAAAACTGAAATTCCTTTGAGTGAGGTTTTGGCTTTCACTCCAGCAGCGTTTCAGATCTCCTTTTGGTTCCATTTTGAATGAGGTTGCACTTCTATTTATAGTTGAACTTGATGCAATGCTTGCTCTCCCTCGTGTGCATGAATTTTGGATCCTCCATGCATGGGCCTATACAGGCGCATGTGAGGCCCAAAAGTGAATGGAAATGCATGCTGAGATCAAATGCAAGTGAATTGAACGTGTAATTGGAGCTTCATTGTCTTGCACATGAAGTTATGATGTGAATTGCAAAAATGAGCATAAACATTAAGCTCTTCGAAACTCCCACATGGAAAATCCAAAAATGGTAATGTGAGTAATGGTTGGAAAGCTCTTGGAATAAGGAACAAAAGCCATGTTAAGAAAAAATTCATTTGGAGTTTGGAAATTTATGAAAACTGGATGTGAAGTTTGGGGTACAAAACATGTCTAGGTTCCCTTTGAATTTTTTTTGCCAAAACCAAGCAACTTCAAGCCCTTCTGTTTCAGTGATGTAAGCATTAAATGGAAAAACCTCCAACTTAAAAGTTGTATATCGTTTCAAGATGATCAATTTGGACTTAAATTTTTCATCATTTGGATTTTTCATGAGAAAGTTATGGGCACTTGAAGTTGAACATTTTTCAAATTCTATGGTTTTGGTCCAAAGTGACCTATAATGTTTTATATTATCACATGTGTTTCTTTTAGGATTATGAAATTTTGTCAAACATAACATTTGAATTAGACATCTTAATATTTCCAATTCATTTGGTCTTACCTCAAAATAATAAAAAATAAAGAAGTTAGGTCCTTGGGAAGTTGACCTAAAATTAGGGTTTCAGTCAAAATGACCTATAATGTTTTGAAATGAATGATGACCTTACAAGTTTAAAATGGATTTTTTATGAACATGAAAGTTGTTCATATGGTTCTTAAGAACATTTATTCTCTAGGGGTTATCTTCATTTGACATACACATCACAAGTTTTATCTCAGTGATCCAAAGTTTAGTCAGATGACTTGACTGGTCAACTTCTCAAGGCCAAACTTCAAATCTTGATAAATGAAGGATTGAGGATCCTCACATAAGCTCACATATGCATAAAATAATGAATTAAAGAACTTCCTTTGATCGTATTTGATCATAGGTTGAGGTTGCTTCATGAGCAAGGCACATTCAATGCACAATTGAATTAGGGTTTCCTTGGGAAACAATCCTCAAGCCCTTTGGGTTATCTTGATCAAATTGGAAAATTGAGATACTTGGGAGACATATATGATTATTGGGAACTTTGTGGACCATTTTCATGCTTGCTTTCATCTTCATCTGGCCACTTCATTGAGTTTAGGAGCCTCCTAGGAGCATTGTGAGCACATGATCACTTAAGCTTCAAAACAAAAAGACTTAGTGACATACTTTTGTGCTTTTGGTTAGTAAACAAATAAGAAAATAAATAATATACAATTCAAGCATGCTTGGTGGTCTCAAACCACTCACACAAGTCCCACCCCTAGGGTTAAGGAGCCAAATAAGCTATGATCCTTGAGGCAATGCATTGAGCAATAATATGATGCCATGAGGGATCTTAGGGTCAAAATTAGTGTTTTACAGTGGGGATGGTGGTGGAAACCACCATCTTCTCTGGCGATCTAACCAAATCCAGCCACCACGCGCAGGGAAATGAAGTTTAAAGAAAATGAAAACTGAGGATATCAAAATGAAGCTGAGGTGATGTACATCACCCCTGTAACCATGGATCCTCCTCACAGTTCCTATTTAGAGAGAAACATGAGCTTGAAGATCATGGTGGATGAACTGAAATGGCACGATTTGCAAAATTAAGACCACCACTGGCCTGCCTCATGCATGAGGACTTCAGAAAACAGCATACACCAAAGAAATTCACATCATATTGCAAGATCTGAATCAAAGAAAATTGAGGTTCTACCTCTGAAATGGAGCTTCAAACAGCACGAATTGTCCAAGCTCTTGATCTACTTTTGATCTGGAAGTGTGATGATGATGCAAGGTTAAGGAATTGAGCCTTGAAAATTAACTAAGGATGTTGAAATTCAAGCTTGAAATTGAAAGAGAAAACTAGAAATTCCTTTAGTGAGGGTTTGGTTTTCAATTCAGCAACACTTCAGATCTCCACTTGGTTGCCATTTGAATGAGAATACATGCTTATTTATAGCTAAAATGTGATGCAAGGCAATGCTTGGCTCGTGTGCATGAAGTTTGAAATCTCCTTGCATGGGCCTGTACAGACGCATGTAAGGCCCAAGAATGAATGCAAATCCATGATGAGATCAAATGTAAGTGAATTGGACATGCATAAGGGGCTGCACAAGCTTTCACACCAAGTTACAAAGTGAAATGCAAAAATGAACATAAACATAAAGCTCTCCGAAACTCACTCATGGAAAGTCCAAAAAGTTAATATGAGTAATGGTTAGAAAGCCCTTGAAATAAGGAACAAAAGTCATGTTGGGAAAAAATTCATTTAGAGTTTGAAAATTTATGAAAACCGACTGTGAAGGTTTGGGTACAAAACATGTCTAGGTTCCCTTTAAATTATTTTACCAAAACCAAGCCTCTTCAAGCCCTTCTGTCACAATGATGCAAGCCTCAAACAGAAAAACCTCCAACATCAAAGTTGTATATAATTTCAATCTGATCAATGTAGACTTAAATTTTGCATCATTTGGATTTTGCATGAGAAAGTTATGGGAACTTGAAGTTGGGCATTTTTCAAATTCAATGACTTAGGTCCAAAGTGACCTATAATGTTTTGTATTATCACATGTGTTTCTTTTAGGATTATGAAATTTTATACAACATAAAGTTTGAAGTAGACATCTTAAAATTTCCAATGCATTTGGTCTCACCTCAAAATCATAAAATTTAAGGAAGTTAGGACCATGGGAAGTTGACCCAAAATTAGGGTTTCAGTCAAAATGACCTATAATGTTTTGAATTGAATGATGACCTTCCAAGTTTCAAATGGATTTTTTATGAACACAAAAAGTTGTTTATATTATTCTTAAGAATATTTTTCATCTTGGGTCATCTTCATTTGACAAACACATCACAAGTTGTGTCTTAGTGATCCTCAGTTTAGTCAGAGGACTTGACTGGTCAACTTCTCAAGGCCAAACTTCAAATCTTAATGAATGAATGATTGAGGATCCTCACATAAGCTCATATATGCATAAAATAATGAATGAAAGAACTTCACTTGATTAATTTTGATCATAGGTTGAGGTTGCTTCATGGGCAAGGCACAGTCAATGCACAGTTGAATTAGGGTTTCCTTGGGAAACAATCCTCAAGCCCTTTGGGTTATCTTAATCAAATTGGCAAATTGAGATACTTGGGAGGCATATATGATGATTAGGATCTTTGTGAACCATTTTCAATGCTTTTTCTCATCTTCATCTATCCACTTCATTGAGCTTAGGAGCTTCCTAGGAGCATGGGAGCACATGATCACTTGAGCTTCAAAACAAAAAGAGTTAGTGACATATTTTTGTGCTTTTGGTTAGTAAAAAAATAGGAAAATCAATAATATACAATACAAGCATGCTTGGTGTCGCATACGCGAAAAACAACCGGCGGGAAAAAGACACAGAGCCGCCACCGTGCGTTATTTATACCAAAGGAGGGAAAAGAAACGCTCGAAGTAAACCTAGAAAGGAAAGGAATGGTCTTGAGACCAGAGATTGCAAGGTACGGGAGTCGGTTACGCAAGGGGAAGGTATTAGCACCCCCTCACGTCCATCTTACTCGACGGGATCCACACTCAAAAGAATAGAATAAGGTTGCCAACAAACTGCTCAAAAACATGCACAAAGCTGGAATAAAACACAGACGAAAGACGGAGGAAACGGACTCGGCAGGATGTCGCATCCTGGGCCTACGTAGTTTGTCAGAAACAAACATCAGAGTCGACGTAGTTCGGGGACATGGGAAACGTGCTCGCTAGGACATCGCATCCTATGCATACGTATCTTCTCTAACCAGAGTAAGAATCAGAGCACTCGTAGCTCGGCTAATGCACACCGAAACAAAACGCTAAACCAGAGACGCTGAGACGTCAACCGAAACACACAACTGGAAATGGAATGTCAATCGCTGGTCTTACATCCAACTCCGAACAAACAAATGCAAATAGGAAACAAAATGCCAATCGCTGGTCTTACATCTATCTCCTAACACACAACACAAAAGGGTTGAAAAAGAAAAAAAGTGCCCGGAGAGATCAGCTCAATCTCCTGCCTACGTACCTCATCTGGTATGAGGATCAGGGCGACGTAGTTCCCCTTAACAGGGAAAAACTTTTCCTAACCAGAGACTGGGGAGATAACAACTAAAAGGGAGACTATGACTCGAGCCTAGAAGTTGTCATGCAAACGATCCCTATGTTGAGGTCTCTAATTAGAACCTAACTCGCACAGGAAGCAATCTAGCCTAAACAAACATACAGCAAGTAAACATCACAGGTGAACAGGTATCACACACTATATGCAAACAAGCGGCTCATACAAGGCTGGGCTTTAGTCAAGGGGTCATATCAACCTCGACAAACAAGCCAACACTGGAAGGGGTGTCTGAGGAGCTCTTAACCACTGACATTGACCGTCAGGGTGAGCAGGTGAAAGGTAATAAGGGTAAGACCTCATAGCTCTTAACCCGGGCCTGGGTGAGCTTGAATCAATGAAAACATGGGGATCCAGAATGAGGGACCCTACTCCACATGACTGACTCTGAACAAGGATCTTGGGTGTTTATTCAAAAGCATCAGCACGTTGTGCGAGCATGATGAAAGACTCAACTGAATAACAGGGGATTGATTGCAAATCCCTTCTATCTGCCAATTGCCTCTTCACTTAGGAGGACTTGAGTAACCATGCCTCGACAAGGAGGTCTTTAGCACAAAAGTAAACAACCACAAACATTTCCTCTTAAGGAGGACTTCAGCCAAACGCATGCCAAAAGAAACGACAGGGCTTCCAGACTACATGGAGTTAGAGAATTATTACCTAGGTGGTATGCCAACCACAAGCAAAGCAAAGCTCAAGTAATGAGCTATAAGCGACTAAAGTACCTGTAAGAAAGTCAAACAAGTCAATATCATATCCAAACAAATCCAACAGTCAACAACAGTGTTACAACCAATATGCACACAAGGCAAGTCAACAACTCAAGTGAGTTCATCACCAAGGGACCTACAACACAACAAAGGTTAGTGGACAAAGCAAATTTGCATCTCAAGTCATAAGATTGCATCAACCACTAGAGCTAATAGCTTGAACCTGAAATACAAAGCTCAAAAGATGAGTACAAACCACTAGTACCAAGACTAGGGTCAAAGGCAAAGCAAAAAGTCAAAACAGCAGCCAATATTCAAGATGAAGCACATTTATTCAAGTAAGAACATGTCCTAAAAGGATCAAACTCAAATCCTAAGGAAAATCCATCTAAGGAGCATGCTAAGGCAAAGGCACACAATGATGATCATAATTGGACATTCAAATGAGAAAAACCATATTAAAACAAAAATGAATCCAATGATCATGAAAATTTTAATGTGCATACAACATGTCAAACACAAACATCATGCAAAAAATTGGAATCAGAAAAGCTCAATTGACATGTATATGACAATGAACAAGAGCAACATCAAAATGTGTGACACACATTGTCACACAATACATTCATGTGTCTAAAACAGAGATGAAAAATGCTAAAAATGCCAAACCAAATCTCAAAAATCAGGCAACATGTCATGAATGAGCATGTTAAATTTCAAGTTAATTGGACAATGTATGAGCATTTCACAAGAGAATTGGTACAACATGTCACACTTTCACACATGATCCAATAACAGCTCATCATAAAAAATCCAGAAATGATAAAATCAGGAAATGGACATTATAAAATACTAGATATAAAGATGAACATGTAGGAAAAAATTGCATTCAATTTGGATCAATATTCTATTTGTTATGATTTTTTGAATTAATGAACAAAAAATGAAATAAAGTTGAACACATGTGAAACAATTGGAAATAATATGGAATTTGGAAACAGCATCCAGCATGGATCGAACCATGTTGACATCAAAATGCGGCGTTTGGAAAATAAAACTCACAAATGAGCAAGCGCAGGGATCGAACCGGTAACATATTGGTTCAAGGCTCTTCTACAGTATGCCCTAGCGCGCTGAACCAGAAAACCTGGTACTATTCACCAGCGGTGGTTGACGGTGGTTTCCACCGTTTTCCTCAATGAGACGGCGGCGATGCAACAGTAACATTCATATATTTTTTTGCAAAATGTTGAAACAAGTACACCAATCGAACCGTCTCAATGCGTAGAACAAGGATCTCATATTAGCTAAGCCTAACTCTCAATGGATAATGCAAATCGAAGCAAAACATCATATACATCAAAAAATTCAACTCAACATATCTCACTTAATACTCATCCATTTCAAATTCTACTTATATCAGGATAATCAACATGAAAAGATCTACAATATCATGTGCATAAAATGAAGAATCATGAGGTTCGAAATCCAACCTTCTTGAAGAGCAGTGGATGAAAACAGTGGATTCAAGCTTCCTCCAGCTCCAGTTCTCCTTCCTCAACCTTGCTATGAAGTCTAGTACACGAATTGATGCTTGAATTGGCTTGGATCTTGATAAATTTGCAACTTCCATGTTCATCTTCATGAGATTAACGTGCACAAATCTTGGCCAAAATCTTCAATCCAGAGCTTGATCCTTCATCAATAACACTTGCTGAACACGATTATCCAATAAAATTCATGTGTTGTGTGAAGAATTTTCAAATTTGGAATGAGAGAAAATTTGGAGGGAATCTTGAATTCTAGATCTAGAATGTGTGAAAACTCTACAATTCTGTTACAATTAAGCTTATATACCATGTGCTAATCACTTTGCTAATCCAAATTTGCAATGGCTAATGAGAAGTTAATGAAATATGGGGTGTATGACCAAAAATGCAAAATGAGGGTGCATGGAGAAAATGGACATGAACAGTACCATGTGGAGGTGTATTTTCACTTAAAATCAGTTCATGAACACAATTGGATTGGAGTTTAGCTTATGTAATGCACCAAATTTAAATTGCCAATTTTCCCTCCAAAATGCACTTGTGTAAGCCAATGATCATATGATTTTATTTCATGCAATGCAATGATAGATTTGGAAAATATTGGTCATGACAATCATTTTGCAAAAAGAGTGACTAAATTTGGAGTTTTGAATCAAAAGATATGGCATTTTGAAGTTCCATGCACACTTGGTGATCCCTTGCTCATATCTCCTTAACCATTCATCAGATGCTCATGATCTTGGACTTTTTGAAAATTGGAGAGAAAGATCTTCAACTTTTATGTTGACCAAAATTTCATTTGAAGCCTCTTTGATGTTGGAAAGTCAAGTTGAATGTGGTTCAAAAACTTGCCATTTTTGGAAACTTGAAATTACAGGTCACTTTCCATTTTTGGAAACTTTTGGTCTGACTTCAAAATCTTCAAGGTAGATGTTTGACATGATGAATAACCCTCTTTTGGACATGAATGAAGTATCTCAAACCATTTCTCCACCTCCTAGCCCTCAGTTGACTGTACAATTGACTTGTACGGGCCTCAGATGACTTGAGAATGCATTGATGACTTTGGACCTCTACCACTTGGCAAAGTTGCTTCAAAATGAACCTTGGCTCATATAAGCTCTTTAAAATAATCATGTGGCCTTCATCTCAAGGAAATACTTGCTCTTTTGCACTGAGGAATTCTCTTGATACCAGTGCTGACTGCCAAGATGCAATGCAATATGTAATGTTAATGACCTAAAAAATGAAATGAATGCATGAATAGGTGGGGTGCAAATTTGAGGTGCTACAGCTGCCCCTATTCAATCAACTGAAAACCTGAACGGATGAAAGCAACGGCTATCAGACCTTCAAGGTAAACAGGGATTGAATACCAAAAGAACCGTATAATTTGCACTCTGCGGGGGATGAATCAAAGAAACCTCGACCAGACATCAAAGGATGAATGGGAAAGAGAAACCACGACCAGACGTCAACGGACGAATGGGAAGAAAGAAACCACGACCAGACGTCAACGGACGAATCGGAAGAAAGAAACCACGACCAGACGTCAACGGACGAATGGGAAGAAAGAAACCACGACCAGACATCAACGGACGAATGGGAAGAGAGAAACCACGACCAGACATCAACGGATGAATATGAAGAGAGAAACCACGACCAGACATCAACGGATGAATGGGAAGAGAGAAACCACGACCAGACATCAACGGATGAATGGGAAGAGAGAAACCACGACCAGACATGAACGGATGAATGGGAAGAGAGAAACCACGACCAGACATTAACGGAT
The DNA here is from genome assembly GCF_024323335.1 of Lathyrus oleraceus. Taxonomy (NCBI): domain Eukaryota; kingdom Viridiplantae; phylum Streptophyta; class Magnoliopsida; order Fabales; family Fabaceae; genus Lathyrus; species Lathyrus oleraceus. Next base: position 178,514,707 of record NC_066581.1, read on the forward strand.
GAATGGGAAGGGAGGAACCACGACCAGACATCAACAGATGAATGGGAACAAAGAAACCACGACCAGACGTCTACCGACGAATGGGAAAGAGAAACCACGACCAGACGTCTACAGACGAATGGGAAAGAGAAACCACGACCAAACATCAACGGACGAATGGGAAGAGAGAAACCACGACCAGACATCAACGGATGAATGGGAAGAAACTCGATGTTTATCGACATCGAAAGATGATGTGTATGATGTGTACCGACACAAAAAAACAGACCTCACGGGGATCAACACGACTCTCACCGGTATCGCAAGGATGACATCTACATATGTCAAAACAAGGAAGACACTTGCCGGGGACTAAGCTGGGGAAGATTCAGGCTTTCCTTTCACGGACGGGTGAGGAAACAAACCTCTCTGGGGATTATCAATCCTGAATGCTGTCAGGAGCAACTGCCGCAAAAGGTGCCATACAGATGTTGAAAAATGGTCCACCTCTGCTGGGGGTACGATCCAATCTGGCCTAACACATGTATGCATATGTTTGAGTTTTTTCATGGCGTAATGCTCCATATTGAATGGAAATGCTATGCGATTTGATGATACAAATGCAAATGATGATTAATATATGCAAGATGCAAAGGGAGGGAAACTCCTGCTGGGAAAGCACCCAATCGCTTCCGAGTGAATAATTCTGATTTGATCTTCCAACTCTGTGGGGACACACAACAATTCTATTGCGGATACTTACTGATCTGTCATTCTTGGAACGGCAGAGAAACCAACTCAATTGGGGAGTCACTTGTTGGGAAAACACCAACTCTCGATCATGCTGGGGAATAGCACTGCTGCTGGGGAAAGGATAATCCTCACTGGGGATGACCTTCACCGAACTCGATCCGCTTGGGGACTTCGCTGGGGAAAACAAACAACGCCCACCTCCGCTGGGGAAACAACAACGTACAGACTTGCTAGGGAAATAACATTCTCAACCCTGCTGGGGAGATAACAATCTCAACTCTGCTAGGGGAAACAGCAAACTCAGACCTGGTTGCCGAGGAACAAACTACCCACGGTCCTCCGCTGGGGAAATAGCAACCTTCAGACTCTCTGGGGAACTAACGATCCTCAGACTCGCTGGGAAAAAGGCAACCTTCAGGCTCGGCTGCTGAGGATATAAGCCCTGAACTTGCTGGGGAGATGACATTTTCAACCCTACTGGGGGAGACATCAAACTTCAGGCCTTTCTGTTGAGGCAACATCGATCTCGAATCCGCTGGGGGATAACGACCTCGAACCCGCTGGGGAAATACAACCTACTTAACACGGAACGCCCGTCGACTCGTCGAACCCTGACATTCACCATCCAACCACAGTGTCAGCTTTGTCACTTTTGAGGGCTCTCAGACTCATCTGGTCTCTCCTGATTCATCGCCTTGTATTCTCAGCTTTTCTCTACTTCGAGACAATTGATCTCCTCAGATCCGGGCCAACTCTCTAATCGGCAGACTTTGAAGAGTCTTCTTGATTAACCTCTAAGATCGTCGCCCTTCTTTCGTCGTCTTTTCACCGTTCTTCTATCTGTTGTCCCTGACCGGACTCTGCGGGGATCTCTTGTTAAAACGCTTCACATCACAACCTGCAAGTGAGTGAAAATATCTAACAGCACCTGCAAAAAAGATCGTTAGATAAAAACGTGCCCCAGGCGTGCCAAAATTTCAACACCTAGGTCACTCAACCTTCCAAATAAGATTTCAAGTTCTCAATCTTATAAGCATGCATCGGAAGGGACCCATATGTCTCAAAATGCAAAGATTCTTTATCAAAATAAACGGATGTTTTCGCAATCAAAGCGGTAATGAAAACAAAAACAAAATTATTTGACTGAATATGCATTTTATTGGTTGAAAAAAGTGGCTCGTAACTGAGTAATACAGAGGAAGCAATCCCTGAAAAGAGGTAATTGCACACAAAAGGAAAATCTATCCTAATGGCAATGTGAACCCGTGATCTCATCGAGTTCCAACTCGGTTACACCCCATATGTCCTCAAGACTCTCCACGCTTTCTGCCTTTTAAACAAGACGCTTCCGACCGATCTCTGTCGGGGATTATCCAGGTGTCTTAACCAAAGTACAAACGATCATGCCGGACGCAGTTGTTCGTTTCATTCCCTCTTTTGCCTGGACCTCCCTTTCAAGTCTTTGACTTGCCGGGTTACCCTTTTTTGCCCAAGCCGCCCTTGTGGGGTTTTCGACTTGCCGGGTGTACAGTTTTTTCTTTTTATCCCTAATTTTTTCCTGAACCTTTTTCTTCTTTTTTTTTTGGTTCGCCGGGATGCCCATTTTTTCCTGGACTATTTTATTCTTTTCGTCCAGCGGGTCTCTTAAACGAAGTATTTTTTTAACTGCGTCCGCATTCACAGGGGATGGAGAATCCTCACCATCCATGATCGTCAACGACAAGGCTCTACCAGAGAAAACCTTCTTGACCACGAATGGGCATTCATGATTAGGTGTCCACTTGCCCCTACGATCGTTCTGAGGAGGAAGGATCCTTTTCAACACCATATCTCCCACGTGGGACACACGAGGTCGCACCTTTCGGTCAAAGCACGCTTCATTCGCTGCTGGCACAACTGCCCTGACAAATGGCCGCCAGCCTTTTTTCCTCAATTAGGCTTAACTTTTCATACCGAGTCTTTATCCATTCAGCCTTTCCAATTTTACATCCTCTCACTGACGGAATCTGGACCTCGACCGGTAGCACGGTTTCCATCCTATACGAGTGGGAAAGGCGTTGCCCCAGTAGATGTACACACCGAGGTTCAATACCTGTGCAATGCAAACGGAAACATCTCGTGCCGATCCTTATAGGTCACGACCATTCATACTAACGGCCCCATCAAACATCAGAATCCGTTCGAATTCAGGGTCAGGCCCCTTCTCCGGGATTGATTCCTCACAATCTTTCGATTTGAGAACCATGATGTCCTCATCAGGGAATTCAAACTTCATCGGTTGATAATCCTCAATGGGTTGCTGGGCAAGGTAATCAGACAATACACTCCCCTTTATTGCTTTCTGAGAGGTATACTGGATATCATACTCAGTCAAAATCATTTGTCATCTCGCAACCCGTCCGGTCAATGCTGGCTTCTCAGATATACTTGATTGGATCCATCTTGGAAATCCATAAAGTGGTACGAACCAGCATATACTGTCTTATTCGGCGAGCAGCCTATGCCAAAGCACAATAAGTTTTCTCGAGCAGTGAATATTTTGGTTTCACAGTCGGTAAACTTTTTACTAAGGTAAATTGCATGCTCTTTTCGACCAGACTCGTCATGCTGATCCAGTACGCACCTGTAGCACCTCAAATTTGCAACTCCCATTTGTATATTCATTTCATTGTTAGGTCACTAACATGACATTAACATTGCATTGTCATTGCATCTCATGTTACATCTCATCAGGCAAGACTGGTCAGGAGATTCAACTGTGCAAGAGAGAAAGAGCATTTTCCATGAGATGAAAGCCCTATGGTTGTTCTAGAGATCTCATGTGAATCAAGGATCATTTTGAATCAATTTGGCCAATTGTTGAAGGCTCAGAACTCATCAGTGCATGTGCAAGTCATCTGAGGCCCTTGAAAGTCAACTGCAGGTCAACTGCAAAGTCAACTGTGGATTTGGAGGGGGGAAGTGGTTAGAGATACTTCATTCATGTTCAAACAAGTCTCATTTGACATTTCAAACACTTACATTGAAGAATTTGAAGTCAAGTCAAAAATTTCCCAAAATAGCAAGTGACCTATAATTTGGAATTTCCAAAAATGGAAAGGTTTTGGACCAACTTCAACTCAACTTTACATCATCAAGAAAGCTTCAAATGAAATTTTGTCCAACATGAAAGTTGAACATCTTTCTCTCCCATTTCCAAAAAGTCCAAGATCATGGATTTATGATGTGTGGTTGAGGAGATATGATCCAATCATGGCAAAGGGTGCTTTAAGATTCAAATGGGCATAACTTTTGAACCAAGGCTCCAAATTTAGTGGTTCTTTTTGCATTTTGTTCATCATAACATGTAGTTTCCAAAACATCCATTACATGGCATGAATTTCACTTGCATGATCATGTGCTCATTCATGAAGTTTTTGAAGAAAAATTTATAAAATCAATTTGGTTGATCATATGCATAAAATATCAATTCAAAAGTGTGCATGGGCCTTTTTTGAGTGGTTTTGGATCAGCATTGTGCACTGTTCACGCATGCATTTCATGCATGGGGGTGAAAATCCATTTTGTACATACACCTTAAAACTTGATTAATTCTAAGTGGTTTTGGCTTAAACAGGTTTTTAGCATCATTAGCAAGGGGTATATATTGTTAATCATAACTGCATTCATCATTAACCACAGTTTTCAGATCTAGATTCAAAAATCAATCAAAAATTTCTCTCAAAATATTTTCCAAATTCTTCACACAAAAGCCATTTCTATTGATGGATTCATGATCAGGAAGTGTTTTTCAGGCAAATTGACCATGGACTTGGAGCAATTCGTGCCATATCTGTCCATACATGAAGCTTGAAGTATCAATGGAGATTTCAAAATCAACTGGATTCGTGCTTGTTTGAGCTTCAATTTTTCCATTAATCATCTCACCAAGTATTGTAGAGGAGCTTTGGACCATTACAAGCCTTGGATAGTGCAGCTCAAAGGTTCTGCTCTTCAAGAAGTTGATTTTCGATCTCATCTATTCTCCAATTCATTATGATATTCATGTAGATCTTTGATTGGTGATCATTCTGGTATAAAATTTGAGTGAAATGGCGCATTATTCATGAAGATACATGCATTTGAAGTTTTGATGTAAATTTTTCTTTTCTTCGATTTGGATGATGCATGATGTTTTGGTATGACTTGTTGCTTGATCTTGCATGTGCATGGCACAAGGATTCGTTTGGTAGGATTTTTATTGATTTCTGGAACGTTTTTGGATTTTCTGGAATTTGCTTATGAACATCATGCAATCTTCATCTTCAACCTATGAAGATCATGCCGTTTCCAGAATTTGCTACGGATTTGCTACGAGTTCTTCATAGATTAGCTACGAAATCTTCATTTGCTACGAAATTCTGGAAATTGCGCCAGGCTTAGGGTTTAAAACCAAAACGTTGTTGTTTTAGGTTGGGCGCACAAATTTGAATGTGGACTGGATTCGATTCCCACCGGAGGCGTTTTTTCAAATGCTTCATGATTTTCACCTTTTCCCTCCCATTTGGCCATGCTAGTTCATGTTTTGACCTCAAATTTTATGCCAACTTCATAAAATCATAACAAATTGAAAACTCATCCAATTTGATCCCAATTTTTTGAAAAATGCTCCTTAGAATGTCTAGTTTTTTATGAGCATGAATTTGCAAGTTGTGCCTGGCTGGAAAAATAATTTGTTCTAGGATGATTGAATACATATGCATGTGTGACATTGCTTTGTTATTTCCATCATAAAATGCTCAAAAATAATCCAATGGCTTTGAAATTTTGGGTGTAGGTTCTTAACATGTTGATTGACATTTTGGTTCTGGTTTGACATTTTTCTCATGTCCCATCTCTGTTTTGTGTTCATGTTAATATGGTGTGACAATGCATGTCACACAATTGGGTGTCCTATTTGATCATTTCCATTGATAGACCAATTGATCTTTTCTATTTACAATTTTTGGTGTGATGATCATGTTAGATGTCTTGATTACTCATGAATTTTTCCAAGATTGTTTGAGTCATTTCTGATTTAATGTGCATTTTCTCTTCATGATGTTCAAATGTGTGATTTGAATTGGTCATTGACTTCACATGCTTGGTACATGGACTTGCTTATTGATTATGATTTGGTCCTTTTTAGGACTTGTTCTTGAGTGAATAAACATGCTTTGTGTTGAGTTTGAGGTTCTGTTTTGGATTTTTGATCCTCTTTTGACCCTAGGCTCTGACCTAGTGGTTTGGACTTATCATTTGGATTGTGAATTTCAGGTTCAAAGTGTACATTTCCATGATTGGAGTGGCTCCTTCATTTAAGCTTGGTCAATTGTTGTCATTTGCTAACCTTTGTGTGTTTTGTAGGCTTTGAGAACAAATTCACTTGTGCTTGTGGCTTGCTCATTGTTGTCTGATGATGCTTTGCCTGTCTGTTTGTTATTAACTGTTGATTGTTTGTCTGTACAGTGAACTGATTGGTTTAGATGTTTCCACAGGTACCTAAGCTGCTTTAAGTTCATTTGAACTTGCTTTGCATAGCTTGTGGTTTGCTTACCACTGAGGTATAGTTCCTCTGACTTCATGTAGTCTGGAAGACCTACTGTTATTGGTAGGCACCTGTCTGAAGCCCTCCTTAAGAGGCAATGTTTGTGATTGTTTAACTTTGTGCCCTGTACATTCAAAGTCCTCCTAAGTGAAGAGGAATTGGAAGATACAAGGGATGTGCAATCCATCCCCTGCTATTCAGTTGAGTCATTCATCCTGCTCACACCATTGTGTTGATGCACTTTGAATCAAAACCCAAGATCCTGTTGTGTCAGTCATGTGGAGAAGAGTCCCACATTATGGACTCCCACACTTTCATTTGTCTGAAGCTTTCCCAAGCCAGGGATAAGAGCTGTGAGGTCTTACCCTCACTTCCTATTTCATCTGCTTCACCCTAACTCTCAATGTTAGGGTTAAGAGCTAACCACACCCCATTCCAGTTGGCTTGTTTGTCGAGGTTGACATGACCCCTTGACTAAAGCCTAGCCTTGTGTGAGCCAATTGTTTGCATATAGTGTGTGTGCTTGCTTTTATGTTTGTGATTGATTGTGTTGTTAGGCTAGCTTGCTTCCTGTGCAAGTTAGGATAGAAACCTCAACATAGGGTTCGTATGCATGACAACTTCTAGGCTCGAGTCGTAGTCTCCCTAGTAGTCTGTTATCTCCCTTTGTCTCTGATTAAGTTAGAAGTTCTTTCCATGTTAAGGGGAACTACGTCGCCTTGATCCTCATACCAGATGAGGTACGTAGGCAGGAGATGAGCTGATCTCTCCGGGCGCCCTTTTTCTTTTTCAACCCTTTGTGTGTGTTTGGAGTCCGACGTAAGTCCAGCGATTGGCAGTTGGTTTCCTGTGTCTTATTTGCTTGTTGGAGTCTGATGTAAGTCCAGCGATTGGCAGTTGGTTTCCTGTGTGTGTTTGTTGGTTCGGAGTCTGATGTAAGTCCAACGATTGGCATTCGGTTTCCATGTTTGCCTGTTTGTGTGGAGTCTGACGTAAGTCCAGCGATTGGCTGTCGGTTTCCTGTGTGGTTTTGTTTGGCGTGCGTTAGCCGAGCTATGAGTGCTCTAATTCTTTTCTGGTTATAGAAGATACGTATGCATAGGATGCGATATCCTAGCGAGCACGTTTCCCCCGTCCCGAACTACGTCGACTCTGATGTCTGTGCCTGACAGACTACGTAGGCCCAGGATGCGATATCCTGCTGAGTCCCGTTTCTTTTGTCTTTCTATGTTTCCTTCCAGCCTTGTGCAGTTTGTGAGCAGTTTTAGAAACCTTTCTTCTATTCCTTTGTGCGTGGATCCCGTCGAGTACGAAGGATGCGTAGGGGTGCTAGTACATTCCCTTCGCATAACCGACTCCCGATCCCATCTTTCTCTGATCGCGAGACCATGTCCTTTCCAGGTTTACTTCGAGCGTTTCCTTTCCCTCTTTTGGGATAAATAACGCACGGTGGCGACTCTGTTGTTTCGTTTTCCCGCCAGTTTTTCGCGTAATGCGACATCACCCCATAGACCCCTCGAGGGCTGTCAAGTACAAAATTGATGGTTGTCCCTCCACGGGAGGCAATAGAATCGGAGGCTCCTGCAAATATTCTTTTATCTTTTCAAATGCCGCTTGGCAATCATTATTCCACCTGACCGTTTAATCTTTTCTTAACAGCCTGAATATGGGTTCACTCGTGGCTGTTAGATGAGATGTGAACCATGAAATGTAGTTCAATCTACCTAAGAGACCACGAACCTCCTTTTCTGTCCTCGGTTCAGGCATTTCTTGTATTGCTTTTTACTTTAACAGGATCAACCTCGATTCCTTTTTTACTCACAATAAGCCTCAGCAACTTACCGGACCGCACTACAAACGTGCATTTATTCAGATTCAACCTCAATTTGAATTGTCTCAACCGGTCAAACAGCTTGGCCAGATCTGCCAAATGCCCCTCTTCTGTTTGGGACTTTGCTATCATGTCATCAACATAGCATTCAATTTCATGATGAATCATATCATGAAACAAAGTCGCCATGGCTCTCTGGTACGTGGCATCGGCGTTCTTGAGACCGAATGGCATTACCTTATAGCAGAAAGTGCCCCCCGGTGTGATGAACGTTGTTTTCTCCATATCATCTAGCGACATTTTAATCTGATCATAGCCAGAAAAGCCATCCATGAAGGAAAACACCGAGAACTGAGCTGTATTATTTACCAACACATCGATGTGAGGTAATGGGAAATCATTCTTCGGGCTAGCTCTGTTCAAATCCCGGTAGTCCACACACATCCTCACCTTCTCATCCTTTTCCGGCACCGACTTCTGCTTCACTGGGGGACAGTCTTCTCTCAATGGTAGCTTATGCACAACGATATCGGTATCCAATCCTGGCATATCTTGATAAGACCAGGCAAAGATATCAACATACTCTTTCAACAAGGCTACCATTCCGCTTTTGGCATTTACTTCTGAAGCGGCCCCAACTTTCACTTCTTTCCTGACCTCGTCGGTCCCCAGATTAACGGCCTCGACCTGCTCTTCATGCGGTTGAATCACCTTCTCCTCCTGTTTCAACAACCTGGCTAATCTTCCAGCAGATCACAATCTTCTTCGCCTTCTTCTTCGGCATGATAGATCGGATTGTCGAAGTCATACAAAGGTGTAACCGAATTGTTATCAATGAGATCCGGAGACTGATCGCATCTACATGAATGCGGATTCATGCATTGCTTTTGAGGTCGGAACAAGACAAATCAAAAGGAAGGAAAATGAAAACAAACATTGCCATTTTTATTTTTTAAAACTGCAAAAATAAATGAAAAACAGGGAACACCGCTTTTAATGTGAAAAACATCCATTTATTACTGATGCAAAATGTTGCAAAATGAAACACATGAGGTGGCCCTTACAATGGACCATTACGTTTTGGGCAAAACGTATGGCTTTCATGCAAACAGAATTGAAAAACAGAAATATTACTCTTCACGATGAGTGACAGTGATGATCTTTGAGGCCTTCCAGTTCTCTGGTACGCACGATTTTATCCATGAGTCAAGCTCGCAGTCACTGTCAATCTCTTCACCCACCACACAGGCGTGACCTGGATCCAGCATTCCAGCACTGATGAATGTGAACGGTTGACGACATCCTCTGTTCTGCCCCGACGAGTCTTGGCCCGACTGATAGCCAACCCCGAACCTATCTGCTTTGACTGCAATGTCTATCATTCTTCCCCAGCCTGGGATCCCTCCATTCTTCACCACTTCCATGGCCTGTTTGTACGAAGAAATGGACGGCCTTTTCTCTTCTTTAGCAAAAATGGCATTCTCCACCTTGACGGTTTCAAACGCCTGACATGGTGTTTCACATAGTTCACCATCCATTTCCACCTCCATCATTCTTTGAATCGTTTCCCTCATCATTACACACCCGTTTGTGGTGACAGCCGCACAACAATAATCACAACCAGGGAAAACTCCACTCTTCATCAGATGTCTCTGGACCACAGACATTGGAGTTCTTAACTGATCCACATCCGTCACCTTGGTTTTTCTCTTGTCCTTTGACATCACATTCACCCCCATAGGACCATGCATTGGCACGGGGTCAGCATTAACATTCGGCGTCGGTGCGAATTTGATGGCTTTAGAATCCACCAAATCTTGGACGACATGCTTAAAAGCTCTACAACCCTCAATGTGATGTCCGGGTGCCCCATAATGGAACTCGCACCTGACGTTATCATCGTAATCTGCAGGCCTCTGACCTAGTCCTACCGGAACCAACATCCTTGGCTGCACCAATCCAAGATCCTTCAACCTCCTAAATAGAAAGCCATAAGTCGCAGGTGGCTTATCAAATTGACGATCTGTGTTCCCTTTTCTTATTTGGCACCCAGCTTTCTGTGCTCTCTGTTGAGGCGGCTGCTGTTGCTGTTGTACAGACTGATTACCAGCAGGAGTTGTTACTACAGCATACGGGTGGTAACGATCCCTACCGTGCTCCCTTCGGGCATACCCATCACTCGATCCAACCTCCTTCTCGCGCTGACTGTTGCCAAAGGGCTTCTTTACTCCAGCCGACGGAGCATTCCCCTGAATTTTCTCCATTCTCAGCCAGTTTTCAATCCTCTCCAACCTCTCAGCGATTGCTTTCTGTCCCACGGCGAGCCCTTACATGATGTTGAACAACTCACCTATCTTCTCTTTCAGGTCGAGAATGTCGGCGTTGGGTGGATCCATCAGCTTGGGTTTGTTGCGTCTGGTAAGGTATCTGTGCGTACAAGGAATAATTCTGCGTGAGCGAGCAACGAATCCTGAAACAATCAAGCACATTAGAAACCGACCCCTGCAAAATAGAAGACAAGTTATTATGATTCATGCATGCATGCAATGTCTATCCATATGAGGACCACTCTGTCTTTCGATCCTGGTTTCATCGAGACAGATAATGATTTGTCAGCAACATTTTGACGTCAATCATCTAGTTTCACCATACAGATCGGAGAGTTATGATTTCAAAGATATCGCCCGACCATGTGTGTGATGTGTCAGTGAAGCATGGCAAAGCAAATAAAGCTCTGAGATCAATCAATGAATGATAATAACCATTGTGTATCAAAAGTGCACTACACGTGCAAAAGTCATACATCCAGTTTGATACAAACCAACAATACAATTCTCCAGAAACAGAAAGGAAATACAAGCAAATGAATTCCGTCAACAGGCCTAACGGTAATCCAACACATAATAATAACCGCCACAAAAGTCTAATCTGAATAAGGTCCCACAGAAGGCCCTGCATCATCAACCATCCTGGTAAACTTCACGGCGAACCTGAGCTCAGTGTTCTCCTGCTGTAGTCTTCCTATCTCCTTCTGGTGAATCTTCATCTGTCGGAAATAATGATCCCTCTCAGCAAGATAATGATCTCTCTCAGCCATAATCTTTGCTTTCTCCGCTTCCCATTCTGTGGTAAGGACTTTGGCTCTAGCTTCCCTCTGAGTCTTCACAAGGATTTGTCTTCTCTTCTCATCCTCAATGACCTTTAAAGCTATAGCCAACTTCTCCTTGGTGATGTTATGCTCCCTCGTGGATGACTCTAAAGCTTGGCTGATCTTGCCATAATAAGCGGTGTCTATCCCAAAACGCTTCACCACAAGAGCATGCCTCTTATCCTGGTCTTCTATTTTCCCTTTGATTTCTTGATTAGCTATTTGGATTCTAGTAACACTCATCTCCAACTCAGTCTTCTCTGCTCGCAGCTGATCTCTCTCCCTTTTCATCTCAAGGAACTCTTCCATACTGACAGAAGAACGCGGCCCCTCAATCAACGGATACCAAGGATCTCCCCCAGGAAATGGTAAATGCGTGAGCTCAATCCTCTTTCTGAGCCAATCATCGAATGGAGGAAAAGACCTGCTATTAACCTTACCAAAAGGAACCTTGCCTTTCCTTTGAATGTGGCGCCATGGCCCAAACACTTTCCTCAACCGTGTCTGATTACCCTCAGCCGAGAAGTAGAAAGACTCCTGAATCTCGCGCCCAAGGGGAGGACCCTCCACAGCAAATCCCATTTGTCTCCTAAGAAGCGTCGGGTTGTAATTAATGCAACCTTGAACTCCTATGAGAGGCACATTGGGAAAACTCCCACAATTGTAAATAAAATCCCATCCAGCCACACCATTGTGAGTCCAAGCTATGTCCTTGGCTCACAAACCCATCAGCTTGGTCGCCCAGTTAACCGCATTGTCAAGAAAGACAAAGGCACCTCTGGAAGGAAAATACCCCATGAACCACTTGTGCAACAGTTGAGCACAACATCTGATCAATCCCCCATGCCGCTTCTCGTTCCGATTATGCACCGAGTAATAAACATCTCCAACCAAGGTAGGAATAGGGTTCCTCTGAACAAACACTCGGATGGAATTAATGTCTACAAAGTTCTTCTGATTAGGGAACAAGATGATTCCATGAATGCTCACAGCAAGCAAAGCACAAACAGCCTTCCAATCTCCCAAAACAGCATGCTCCTTGGCTTTAGCCTCCAAGAAACTCAAATGAAAACCGGGCAACTTTCCCTTCTCCTTCAAACCCCCCTTAGTCACTTCTGGACTCAAATAAAGAGCACGAGAGATCTCAGCAACATCAGGTTCTTCCTTAGTGACATAGAAAGGAATCTGGTCTCTGATCTGAATACCCAGGATACTGGCATAGTCCTCCATCAAAGGTCCCAACAAGTAATCTGGGAAGACGAAACATCTCAAACCAGGATCATAGAACTGGAGAAAAGTATGGATTGCACTCCTATCTATATCTGTAAGCCTGAAAACCATCTTCAGAATACCCCCATAAGTCTCATGGAACATCCCCACATGGTCAGGTGTAATCAATGCTATCATATCTTTCAGCACACCAATCTCTGGATCAAAAAAACTGTAGACAACGTCGTCTTTCAAGCCAGTTCTCATATCTGGAACGAAGAAGTCTCTCAACCAGATCTCAATTAAGAATGTGCCCTGCATATGGATAAACATGAGTTAGATGCAGATAAATGCAAAATGGGAATGATGTTGATGCATGCATGCAATGCACTATGCCATCCTCCAAGTCATATGATCATCAACTGTACGGAAGCCCCGGTCTCTGAACTGATCACAACCATCTGAGGGACTGAATAACCATAAATCCGACTTGGGAGGTTCCGAAATAAACGGAACGGAGGATATACCACCATCATCACAGGAAATCCACTGAATGGATGACGACAAGATCCTCTGAACAAGTTCCCTTGGATTCAACCCGGGGATCCGAAATAAACGGAACCCACTGATAAATACTGCAGACAGAATTCCGGCGTCTCAAAAATAAATATCCATAAATCTGACTGAACCAAAGTCACCATCACAGAATCACTGACGGAACCTGTACTTGTAGGAATCAAACCCTCCCCTCACAGGTGAAGTCTAATAAGGTCATCCTAAGGCGGATAATGGTCTCGACAATCGGGCAAAGATACTCAACGGGTTTGCCCTTTCGGGTGTGCCGTTGCAGCTCTCTTAAGATCATCTAAACCAAAGATCCGGGAAAGAACGGTCACCGAAGTCAACAACTCAAAAGAGATAACCCAACCAAAGTGGAATACTCCACCCGGAAGGACTCTCTCAGATGAACCTCGTTCGGCTTGTGGTATGTCACGTCGCAACAACATGCTGATCCAACATGTGAGGAAACGTGAGACCACGCTAATCCTAGGTGTATACTCGGGCCTGGGTTTTAGCCCCACTCAGAACACCCACCCCCAATCATAGGAACCAGCCTGTACAGAATCCAGCACAATGATAATATGATGCATGCAAACATATATGAAAATATACATAATCACAGTATAATAATCATAAATGCAATAAATAAAGTAGTAACAGCAACCCAAACTACCCTAGAGAGCGCTAGGATTGACTCGCTTAGGGAAGATGGACCAGCAAGAGGTCGACTTCTTATGATGTCCCCAGCAGAGTCGCCAGCTGTCGCATACGCGAAAAACAACCGGCGGGAAAAAGACACAGAGCCGCCACCGTGCGTTATTTATCCCAAAGGAGGGAAAGGAAACGCTCGAAGTAAACCTAGAAAGGAAAGGAATGGTCTTGCGACCAGAGATTGCAAGGTACGGGAGTCGGTTACGCAAGGGGAAGGTATTAGCACCCCCTCACATCCATCGTACTCGACGGGATCCACGCTCAAAAGAATAGAATAAGGTTGCCAACAAACTGCTCAAAAACATGCACAAAGCTGGAATAAAACACAGACGAAATACGGAGGAAACGGACTCGGCAGGATGTCGCATCCTGGGCCTACGTAGTTTGTCAGAAACAAACATCAGAGTCGACGTAGTTCGGGGACATGGGAAATGTGCTCGCTAGGACATCGCATCCTATGCATACGTATCTTCTCTAACCAGAGTAAGAATCAGAGCACTCGTAGCTCGGCTAACGCACGCCGAAACAAAATGCTAAACCAGAGAAACTGAGACGTCAACCGAAACACACAACTGGAAACGGAATGCCAATCGCTGGTCTTACATCCAACTCCGAACAAACAAACGCAAATAGGAAACAGAATGCCAATCGCTGGTCTTACATCCACCTCCTAACACACAACACAAAAGGGTTGAAAAAGAAAAAAAGTGCCCAGAGAGATCAACTCAATCTCCTGCCTACGTACCTCATCTGGTATGAGGATCAGGGAGACGTAGTTCCCCTTAACAGGGAAAAACTTTTCCTAACCAGAGACTGGGGAGATAACAACTAAAAGGGAGACTACGACTCGAGCCTAGAAGTTGTCATGCAAACGATCCCTATGTTGAGGTCTCTAATCAGAACCTAACTCGCACAGGAAGCAAGCTAGCCTAAACAAACATACAGCAAGTAAACATCACAGGTGAACAGGTATCACACACTATATGCAAACAAGCGGCTCATACAAGGCTGGGCTTTAGTCAAGGGGTCATATCAACCTCGACAAACAAGCCAACACTGGAAGGGGTGTCTGAGGAGCTCTTAACCACTGACATTGACCGTCAGGGTGAGCAGGTGAAAGGTAATGAGGGTAAGACCTCATAGCTCTTAACCCGGGCCTGGGTGAGCTTGAATCAATGAAAACGTGGGGATCCAGAATGAGGGACCCTACTCGACATGACTGACTCTGGACAAGGATCTTGGGTGTTTATTCAAAAGCATCAACACGTAGTGCGAGCATGATGAAAGACTCAACTGAATAGCAGGGGATTGATTGCAAATCCCTTCTATCTGCCAATTGCCTCTTCACTTAGGAGGACTTGAGTAACCATGCCTCGACAAGGAGGTCTTTAGCACAAAAGTAAACAACCACAAACATTGCCTCTTAAGGAGGACTTCAGCCAAACGCCTGCCAAAAGAAACGACAGGGCTTCCAGACTACATGGAGTTAGAGAATTATTACCTAGGTGGTATGCCAACCACAAGCAAAGCAAAGCTCAAGCAATGAGCTATAAGCGACTAAAGTACCTGTAAGAAAGTCAAACAAGTCAATATCATATCCAGACAAATCCAACAGTCAACAATAGTGTTACAACCAATATGCACACAAGGCAAGTCAACAACTCAAGTGAGTTCATCACCAAGGGACCTACAACACAACAAAGGTTAGTGGACAAAGAAAATTTGCATCTCAAGTCATAAGATTGCATCAACCACTAGATCTAGAATGAGAGAAAATTTGGAGGGAATCTTGAATTCTAGATCTAGAATGTGTGAAAACTCTACAATTCTGTTACAATTAAGCTTATATACCATGTGCTAATCACTTTGCTAATCCAAATTTGCAATGGCTAATGAGAAGTTAATGAAATATGGGGTGTATGACCAAAAATGCAAAATGAGGGTGCATGGAGAAAATGGACGTGAACAGTACCATGTGGAGGTGTATTTTCACTTAAAATCAGTTCATGAACACAATTGGATTGGAGTTTAGCTTATGTAATGCACCAAATTTAAATTGCCAATTTTCCCTCCAAAATGCACTTGTGTAAGCCAATGATCATATGATTTTATTTCATGCAATGCAATGATAGATTTGGAAAATATTGGTCATGACAATCATTTTGCAAAAAGAGTGACTAAATTTGGAGTTTTGAATCAAAAGATATGGCATTTTGAAGTTCCATGCACACTTGGTGATCCCTTGCTCATATATCCTCAACCATCCATCAGATGCTCATGATCTTGGACTTTTTGAAAATGGGAGAGAAAGATCTTCAACTTTCATGTTGACAAAAATTTCATTTGAATCCTCTTTGATATTGGAAAGTCAAATTGAATGTGGTCCAAAAACTTGCCATTTTTGGAAACTTGAAATTACAGGTCACTTTCCATTTTTGGAAACTTTTGATTTGACTTCAAAATCTTCAAGGTAGATGTTTGACATGATGAATAACCCTCTTTTGGACATGAATGAAGTATCTCAAACCATTTCTCCACCTCCTAACCCTCAGTTGATTGTACAGTAGACTTGTACGGGCCTCAGATGACTTGAGAATGCACTGATGACTTTGGACCTCTACCACTTGGCAAAGTTGCTTCAAAATGAACCTTGGCTCATATAAGCTATTTAAAATAATCATGTGATCTTCATCTCAAGGAAATACTTGCTCTTTTGCACTGAGGAATTCTCTTGATACCAGTGCTGACTGCCAAGATGCAATGCAATATGTAATGTTAATGACCTAAAAAATGAAATGAATGCATGAATAGGGGGTGCAAATTTGAGGTGCTACACTTGGTGGTCTAAAACCACTCACAAAAGTCTCATCCCTAGGGTAAAGGAGCCACACATGCTATGATCCTTGAGGCAATGCACTGAGCAATGATATGATGCCATGAGGGATCTTAGGATCAAAAATAGGGTCTTACAACTTCATCTGATACGTCATTGAAGATCCCTTTGAGTTCATCTGCAACATGATCATTGTGAAGCTGTTATTTTGAACCTGTGACTTCTGGAATTCATCTGCTACATGGGCTATCTTGGAGAAGATCATGGAGTGGCTAAGCTTAGATGTGGCTATCTTTATTTGATGCCTTGCTCTTCAATATTGATATAATATGAATTGTGTGTTGCTTGATTCTAAATGTCCAAGGAAATTTGGGTTTCTATATAACATTCTTGTCTATTGGATTGCTATCCATTGGTTAGATCTTTTCAAATCTTAACTTTTAGTTTTGTGCTTAGGATTAGTCTTTTCATCTCCTCCCCACTTCTTAAATTTCAAAACCTCTCCCTCCTTTTAAAAAATCTTCTTTGCTTGTACTAGTGTTGTTTTAAACTTTGACCACTTTGCAAACTAGAAACTTTGGCCTTATGCCATTGCATTTTCAAACTTCTTTTCTTAATAACTTGTAAATAGACTTAATTATACTTGACTTAAACTTTCAAAAAGCCAAAAATAATTAACCCATTCAAACCATTTTTAGGCCTTTGTGCCTTTCAAACTTAAATTTTGTTAAAAGCAATGCATTTACTTTGAAATTTATACCACGAACTATGAGGTTTTGATCCCTCATTTTTATGTTGGTACATAGGCACAAGTCCGAAGGTCTTGTCAAACACAAAAATATAATTAATGAATTATTTTCTCATCCCCTCATTCTATTTGTTTGTAAATACCATTTTGTACAAAAACACATATGCACACAAAAAAGGGCGCCCTAGGAGTACCTAGGACACTTTGGGTGCTAATACCTTCCCTCTGTGGATGAGAGGGAAGGTATTAGGTCCAAAGTGACCTATAATGTTTTGTATTATCACATGTGTTTCTTTTAGGATTATGAAATTTTATCCAACATAACATTTGAAGTAGACATCTTAAAATTTCCAATGCATTTGGTATCACCTCCAAATCATAAAAATTAAGGAAGTTAGGTCCTTGGGAAGTTGACCGAAAATTAGGGTTTCAGTCAAAAAGACCTATAATGTTTTGAAATGAATGATGACCTTCCAAGTTTCAAATGGATTTTTTATGAACACAAAGGTTGTTTATATTATTTTTAAGAACATTTTTTATCTTGGGGTCATCTTCATTTGACAAACACATCACAAGTTGTGTCTCAGAGATCCTCAGTTTAGTCAGATGACTTAACTGATCAACTTCTCAAGTCCAAACTTCAAATCTTGATGAATGAATGATTGAGGATCCTCACATAAGCTCATATATGAAAAAAATATAGAATGAAAGAACTTCACCTGATTAATTTTGATCATAGGTTGAGGTTGCTTAATGGGCAAGGCACAATCATTGCACAGTTGAATTAGGGTTTCCTTGGGAAACAATCCTCAAGCCCTTTGGGTTATCTTAATCAAATTGGCAAATTGAGATACTTGGGAGCCATATATGATGATTAGGAGCTTTGTGAATCATTGTCATGCTTTTTCTCATCTTCATCTAGCCACTTCATTGAGCTTAGGAGCTTCCTAGGAGCATGGGAGCACATGATCACTTAAGCTTCAAAACAAAAAGAGTTAGTGACATATTTTTGTGCTTTTGGTTAGTAAAAATAATAAGAAAAGCAATAATATACAATACAAGCATGCTTGGTGGTCTCAAACCACTCACACAAGTCTCATCCCTAGGGTAAAGAAGCCACACATGCTATGATCCTTAATGCAATGCACTGAGCAATAATATGATGCCATTAGGGATCTTAGGGTCAAACTTAGGGTCTTACAACTTCATCTGATACATCATTGAAGATCCCTTTGAGTTCATCTGCAACATGATCATTGTGAAGCTGTTATTTTGAACCTGTGACTTGTGAAATTCATCTGCTATATGGGCTATCTTGGAGAAGATCATGGAGTGGCTAAGCTTGGATTTGGCTATTATTATTTTATGCCTTGCTCTTCAATATTGAAATAATATGAAATGAGTGTTGCTTGATTCTAAATGTCCAAGGGAATTTGGGTTTCTATATGACACTCTTGTCTATTGGATTGCTACCCATTGGTCAGATCTTTTCAACTCTTAACTTTTAATTTTGTGCTTAGGATTAGTTTTTTCATCTCCTCCCCACTTCTTAAATTTCAAAACCTCTCCCTCCTTTTAAAAAATCCTCTTTGCTTGTACTAGTTTTGTTTTGAACTTTGACCACTTTGCAAACTAGAAACTTTGGCCTTATGCCATTGCATTTTCAAACTTCTTTTCTTAATAACTTGTAAATAGACTTAATTATACTTGACTTAAACTTTCAAAAAGCCAAAAATAATTAACCCATTCAAATCATTTTTAGGCTTTTGTGCCTTTCAAACTTAAATTTTGTTAAAATCAATGCATTTACTTTGAAATTTATACCACGAACTACGAGGTTTTGATCCCTCATTTTTAAGTTGGATCGTAGGCAAAAGTCCGAAGGTCTTGTTAAACACTAAAATATAATTAATGAATTCTTTTCTCATCCCCTCATTCTATTTGTTTGTAAATATCATTTTGTACAAAAACACATATGCACACAAAAAAGGGCTCCCTAGGAGAACCTAGGACACTTTGGGTGCTAATACCTTCCCTCTGTGGATGAGAGGGAAGGTATTAGGTCCAAAGTGACCTATAATGTTTTGTATTATCACATGTGTTTCTTTTAGGATTATGAAATTTTATCCAACATAACATTTGAAGTAGACATCTTAAAATTTCCAATGCATTTGGTATCACCTCCAAATCATAAAAATTAAGGAAGTTAGGTCCTTGGGAAGTTGACCGAAAATTAGGGTTTCAGTCAAAATGACCTATAATGTTTTGAAATGAATGATGACCTTCCAAGTTTCAAATGGATTTTTTATGAACACAAAGGTTGTTCATATTATTTTTAAGAACATTTTTTATCTTGGGGTCATCTTGATTTGACAAACACATCACAAGTTGTGTCTCAGTGATCCTAAACTTAGTCAGATGACTTGACTGGTCAACTTCTCAAGGCCAAACTTCAAATCTTGATGAATGAATGATTTAGGATCCTCACATAAGCTCGTATATGAAACAAAATAATGAATGAAAGAACTTCACTTGATTAATTTTGATCATAGGTTGAGGTTGCTTCATGGGCAAGGCACAATCAATGCACAGTTGAATTAGGGTTTCCTTGGGAAACAATCCTCAAGCCCTTTGGGTTATCTTAATCAAATTGGCAAATTGAGATACTTGGGAGCCATATATGATGATTAGGAGCTTTGTGAACCATTTTCATGCTTTTTCTCATCTTCATCTAGCCACTTCATTGAGCTTAGGAGCTTCCTAGGAGCATGGGAGCACATGATCACTTAAGCTTCAAAACAAAAAGAGTTAGTGACATATTTTTGTGCTTTTGGTTAGTAAAAAAAATAGGAAAAGCAATAATATACAATACAAGCATGCTTGGTGGTCTCAAACCACTCACACAAGTCTCATCCCTAGGGTAAAGGAGCCACACATGCTATGATCCTTAAGGCAATGCACTGAGCAATGATATGATGCCATGAGGGATCTTAGGGTCAAACTTAGGGTCTTACAACTACATCTGATACATCATTGAAGATCCCTTTGAGTTCATCTGCAACATGATCATTGTGAAGCTGTTATTTTGAACCTGTGACTTGTGGAATTCATGTGCTACATGGGCTATCTTGGAGAAGATCATGGAGTGGCTAAGCTTGGATGTGGCTGTCTTTATTTTATGCCTTGCTCTTCAATATTGATATAATATGAATTGTGTGTTGCTTGATTCTAAATGTCCAAGGGAATTTGAGTTTCTATAGGACATTCTTGTCTATTGGATTGCTATCCATTGGTCAGATCTTTTCAACTCTTAAATTTTAATTTTGTGCTTAGGATTAGTCTTTTCATCTCCTCCCCACTTCTTAAATTTCAAAACCTCTCCCTCCTTTTAAAAAATCTTCTTTGCTTGTACTAATTTGTTTTAAACTTTGACCACTTTGCAAACTAGAAACTTTGGCATTATGCCATTGCATTTTCACTTTTTTTCTTAATAACTTGTAAATAGTCTTTATTATACTTGACTTAAACTTTCAAAAAGCCAAAAATAATTAACCAATTCAAACCATTTTAAGGCCTTTGTGCCTTTCAAACTTAAATTTTGTTAAAAGCAATGCATTTACTTTGAAATTTATACCACGAACTACGAGGTTTTGATCCCTCATTTTTATGTTGGTACGTAGGCACAAATCCGAAGGTCTTGTCAAACACAAAAATATAATTAATGAATTCTTTTCTCATCCCCTCATTCTATTTGTTTCTAAATATCATTTTGTACAAAAATACACATGCACAAAAAAAAGGGCTCCGTAGGAGTAACTAGGACACTTTGGGTGCTAATACCTTCCCTCTGTCGATGAGAGGGAAGGTATTAGGTCCAAAGTGACCTATAATGTTTTGTATTATCACATGTGTTTCTTCTAGGATTATGAAATTTTGTCCAACATAACATTTGAATTAGACATCTTAAAATTTCCAATGCATTTGGTATCACCTCAAAATCATAAAATTTAAGGAAGTTAGGTCCTTAGGAAGTTGACCGAAAATTAGGGTTTCAGTCAAAATGACCTATAATGTTTTGAAATGAATGATGACCTTCCAAGTTTCAAATGGATTGTTTATGAACACAAAGGTTTTTCATATTATTTTTAAGAACATTTTTTATCTTGGGGTCATCTTGATTTGACAAACACATCACAAGTAGTGTCTCAGTGATCCTCAACTTAGTCAGATGACTTGACTGGTCAACTTCTCAAGGCCAAACTTCAAATCTTGATGAATGAATGATTGAGGATCCTCACATAAGCTCGTATATGAAAAAAAATAATGAATGAAAGAACTTCACTTGATTAATTTTGATCATAGGTTGAGGTTGCTTCATGGGCAAGGCACAATCAATGCACAGTTGAATTAGGGTTTCCTTGGGAAACAATCCTCAAGCCCTTTGGGTTATCTTAATCAAATTGGCAAATTGAGATACTTGGGAGCCATATATGATGATTAGGAGCTTTGTGAACCATTGTCATGCTTTTTCTCATCTTCATCTAGCCACTTCATTGAGCTTAGGAGCTTCCTAGGAGCATGGGAGCACATGATCACTTAAGCTTCAAAACAAAAAGAGTTAGTGACATATTTTTGTGCTTTTGGTTAGTAAAAAAAATAGGAAAAGCAATAATATACAATACAAGCATGCTTGGTGGTCTCAAACCACTCACACAAGTCTCATCCCTAGGGTAAAGGAGCCACACATGCTATGATCCTTAAGGCAATGCACTGAGCAATGATATGATGCCATGAGGGATCTTAGGGTCAAACTTAGGGTCTTACAACTACATCTGATACATCATTGAAGATCCCTTTGAGTTCATCTGCAACATGATCATTGTGAAGCTGTTATTTTGAACCTGTGACTTGTGGAATTCATCTGCTACATGGGCTATCTTGGAGAAGATCATGGAGTGGCTAAGCTTGGATGTGGCTGTCTTTATTTTATGCCTTGCTCTTCAATATTGATATAATATGAATTGTGTGTTGCTTAATTCTAAATGTCCAAGGGAATTTGAGTTTCTATAGGACATTCTTGTCTATTGGATTGCTATCCATTGGTCAGATCTTTTCAACTCTTAACTTTTAATTTTGTGCTTAGGATTAGTGTTTTCATATCCTCCCCACTTCTTAAATTTCAAAACCTCTCCCTCCTTTTAAAAAATCTTCTTTGCTTGTACTAATTTTGTTTTAAACTTTGACCACTTTGCAAACTAGAAACTTTGGCATTATGCCATTGCATTTTCACTTTTTTTCTTAATAACTTGTAAATAGTCTTTATTATACTTGACTTAAACTTTCAAAAAGCCAAAAATAATTAACCAATTCAAACCATTTTAAGGCCTTTGTGCCTTTCAAACTTAAATTTTGTTAAAAGCAATGCATTTACTTTGAAATTTATACCACGAACTACGAGGTTTTGATCCCTCATTTTTATGTTGGTACGTAGGCACAAATCCGAAGGTCTTGTCAAACACAAAAATATAATTAATGAATTCTTTTCTCATCCCCTCATTCTATTTGTTTCTAAATATCATTTTGTACAAAAATACACATGCACAAAAAAAAGGGCTCCGTAGGAGTAACTAGGACACTTTGGGTGCTAATACCTTCCCTCTGTCGATGAGAGGGAAGGTATTAGGTCCAAAGTGACCTATAATGTTTTGTATTATCACATGTGTTTCTTCTAGGATTATGAAATTTTGTCCAACATAACATTTGAATTAGACATCTTAAAATTTCCAATGCATTTGATATCACCTCAAAATCATAAAAATTAAGGAAGTTAGGTCCTTAGGAAGTTGACCGAAAATTAGGGTTTCAGTCAAAATGACCTATAATGTTTTGAAATGAATGATGACCTTCCAAGTTTCAAATGGATTGTTTATGAACACAAAGGTTGTTCATATTATTTTTAAGAACATTTTTTATCTTGGGGTCATCTTGATTTGACAAACACATCACAAGTTGTGTCTCAGTGATCCTCAACGTAGTCAGATGACTTGACTGGTCAACTTCTCAAGGCCAAACTTCAAATCTTGATGAATGAATGATTGAGGATCCTCACATAAGCTCGTATATGAAAAAAAATAATGAATGAAAGAACTTCACTTGATTAATTTTGATCATAGGTTGAGGTTGCTTCATGGGCAAGGCACAATCAATGCACAGTTGAATTAGGGTTTCCTTGGTAAACAATCCTCAAGCCCTTTGGGTTATCTTAATGAAATTGGAAAATTGAGATACTTGGGAGCCATATATGATGATTAGGAGCTTTGTGAACCATTGTCATGCTTTTTCTCATCTTCATCTAGCCACTTCATTGAGCTTAGGAGCTTCCTAGGAGCATGGGAGCACATGATCACTTAAGCTTCAAAACAAAAGGAAGTTAGTGACATATTTTTGTGCTTTTGGTTAGTAAAAAAAATAGGAAAAGCAATAATATACAATACAAGCATGCTTGGTGGTCTCAAACCACTCACACAAGTCTCATCCCTAGGGTAAAGGAGCCACACATGCTATGATCCTTAAGGCAATGCACTGAGCAATGATATGATGCCATGAGGGATCTTAGGGTCAAACTTAGGGTCTTACAACTACATATGATACATCATTGAAGATCCCTTTGAGTTCATCTGCAACATGATCATTGTGAAGCTGTTATTTTGAACCTGTGACTTGTGGAATTCATCTGCTACATGGGCTATCTTGGAGAAGATCATGGAGTGGCTAAGCTTGGATGTGGCTGTCTTTATTTTATGCCTTGCTCTTCAATATTGATATAATATGAATTGTGTGTTGCTTGATTCTAAATGTCCAAGGGAATTTGGGTTTCTATAGGACATTCTTGTCTATTGGATTGCTATCCATTGGTCAGATCTTTTCAACTCTTAACTTTTAATTTTGTGCTTAGGATTAGTCTTTTCATCTCCTCCCCACTTCTTAAATTTCAAAACCTCTCCCTCCTTTTAAAAAATCTTCTTTGCTTGTACTAATTTTGTTTTAAACTTTGACCACTTTGCAAACTAGAAACTTTGGCATTATGCCATTGCATTTTCACTTTTTTTCTTAATAACTTGTAAATAGTCTTTATTATACTTGACTTAAACTTTCAAAAGCCAAAAATAATTAACCAATTCAAACCATTTTAAGGCCTTTGTGCCTTTCAAACTTAAATTTTGTTAAAAGCAATGCATTTACTTTGAAATTTATACCACGAACTACGAGGTTTTGATCCCTCATTTTTATGTTGGTACGTAGGCACAAATCCGAAGGTCTTGTCAAACACAAAATATAATTAATGAATTCTTTTCTCATCCCTCATTCTATTTGTTTCTAAATATCATTTTGTACAAAAACACATATGCACAAAAAAAAGGGCTCCGTAGGAGTAACTAGGACACTTTGGGTGCTAATACCTTCCCTCTGTGGATGAGAGGGAAGGTATTAGGTCCAAAGTGACCTATAATGTTTTGTATTATCACATGTGTTTCTTCTAGGATTATGAAATTTTGTCCAACATAACATTTGAAGTAGACATCTTAAAATTTCCAATGCATTTGGTATCACCTCAAAATCATAAAAATTAAGGAAGTTAGGTCCTTAGGAAGTTGACCGAAAATTAGGGTTTCAGTCAAAATGACCTATAATGTTTTGAAATGAATGATGACCTTCCAAGTTTCAAATGGATTGTTTATGAACACAAAGGTTGTTCATATTATTTTTAAGAACATTTTTTATCTTGGGGTCATCTTGATTTGACAAACACATCACAAGTTGTGTCTCAGTGATCCTCAACTTAGTCAGATGACTTGACTGGTCAACTTCTCAAGGCCAAACTTCAAATCTTGATGAATGAATGATTGAGGATCCTCACATAAGCTCGTATATGAAAAAAAATAATGAATGAAAGAACTTCACTTGATTAATTTTGATCATAGGTTGAGGTTGCTTCATGGGCAAGGCACAATCAATGCACAGTTGAATTAGGGTTTCCTTGGGAAACAATCCTCAAGCCCTTTGGGTTATCTTAATCAAATTGGCAAATTGAGATACTTGGGAGCCATATATGATGATTAGGAGCTTTGTGAACCATTGTCATGCTTTTTCTCATCTTCATCTAGCCACTTCATTGAGCTTAGGAGCTTCCTAGGAGCATGGGAGCACATGATCACTTAAGCTTCAAAACAAAAAGAGTTAGTGACATATTTTTGTGCTTTTGGTTAGTAAAAAAAATAGGAAAAGCAATAATATACAATACAAGCATGCTTGGTGGTCTCAAACCACTCACACAAGTCTCATCCCTAGGGTAAAGGAGCCACACATGCTATGATCCTTAAGGCAATGCACTGAGCAATGATATGATGCCATGAGGGATCTTAGGGTCAAACTTAGGGTCTTACAACTACATCTGATACATCATTGAAGATCCCTTTGAGTTCATCTGCAACATGATCATTGTGAAGCTGTTATTTTGAACCTGTGACTTGTGGAATTCATCTGCTACATGGGCTATCTTGGAGAAGATCATGGAGTGGCTAAGCTTGGATGTGGCTGTCTTTATTTTATGCCTTGCTCTTCAATATTGATATAATATGAATTGTGTGTTGCTTGATTCTAAATGTCCAAGGGAATTTGGGTTTCTATAGGACATTCATGTCTATTGGATTGCTATCCATTGGTCAGATCTTTTCAACTCTTAACTTTTAATTTTGTGCTTAGGATTAGTCTTTTCATCTCCTCCCCACTTCTTAAATTTCAAAACCTCTCCCTCCTTTTAAAAAATCTTCTTTGCTTGTACTAATTTTGTTTTAAACTTTGACCACTTTGCAAACTAGAAACTTTGGCATTATGCCGTTGCATTTTCACTTTTTTTCTTAATAACTTGTAAATAGTCTTTATTATACTTGACTTAAACTTTCAAAAAGCCAAAAACAATTAACCAATTCAAACCATTTTTAGGCCTTTGTGCCTTTCAAACTTAAATTTTGTTAAAAGCAATGCATTTACTTTGAAATTTATACCACGAACTACGAGGTTTTGATCCCTCATTTTTATGTTGGTACGTAGGCACAAATCCGAAGGTCTTGTCAAACACAAAAATATAATTAATGAATTCTTTTCTCATCCCCTCATTCTATTTGTTTCTAAGTATCATTTTGTACAAAAACACATATGCACAAAAAAAAGGGCTCCGTAGGAGTAACTAGGACACTTTGGGTGCTAATACCTTCCCTCTGTGGATGAGAGGGAAGGTATTGGGTCCAAAGTGACCTATAATGTTTTGTATTATCACATGTGTTTCTTCTAGGATTATGAAATTTTGTCCAACATAACATTTGAAGTAGACATCTTAAAATTTCCAATGCATTTGGTATCACCTCAAAATCATAAAAATTAAGGAAGTTAGGTCCTTAGGAAGTTGACCGAAAATTAGGTTTTCAGTCAAAATGACCTATAATGTTTGAAATGAATGATGACCTTCCAAGTTTAAAATGGATTTTTTATGAACACAAAGGTTGTTCATATTATTTTTAAGAACATTTTTTATCTTGGGGTCATCTTGATTTGACAAACACATCACAAGTTGTGTCTCAGTGATCCTCAACTTAGTCAGATGACTTGACTGGTCAACTTCTCAAGGCCAAACTTCAAATCTTGATGAATGAATGATTGAGGATCCTCACATAAGCTCGTATATGAAAAAAAATAATGAATGAAAGAACTTCACTTGATTAATTTTAATCATAGGTTGAGGTTGCTTCATGGGCAAGGCACAATCAATGCACAGTTGAATTAGGGTTTCCTTGGGAAACAATCCTCAAGCCCTTTGGGTTATCTTAATCAAATTGGCAAATTGAGATACTTGGGAGCCATATATGATGATTAGGAGCTTTGTGAACCATTGTCATGCTTTTTCTCATCTTCATCTAGCCACTTCATTGAGCTTAGGAGCTTCCTAGGAGCATGGGAGCACATGATCACTTAAGCTTCAAAACAAAAAGAGTTAGTGACATATTTTTGTGCTTTTGGTTAGTAAAAAAAATAGGAAAAGCAATAATATACAATACAAGCATGCTTGGTGGTCTCAAACCACTCACACAAGTCTCATCCCTAGGGTAAAGGAGCCACACATGCTATGATCCTTAAGGCAATGCACTGAGCAATGATATGATGCCATGAGGGATCTTAGGGTCAAACTTAGGGTCTTACAACTACATCTGATACATCATTGAAGATCCCTTTGAGTTCATCTGCAACATGATCATTGTGAAGCTGTTATTTTGAACCTGTGACTTGTGGAATTCATCTGCTACATGGGCTATCTTGGAGAAGATCATGGAGTGGCTAAGCTTGGATGTGGCTGTCTTTATTTTATGCCTTGCTCTTCAATATTGATATAATATGAATTGTGTGTTGCTTGATTCTAAATGTCCAAGGGAATTTGGGTTTCTATAGGACATTCTTGTCTATTGGATTGCTATCCATTGGTCAGATCTTTTCAACTCTTAACTTTTAATTTTGTGCTTAGGATTAGTCTTTTCATCTCCTCCCCACTTCTTAAATTTCAAAACCTCTCCCTCCTTTTAAAAATCTTCTTTGCTTGTACTAAGTTTGTTTTAAACTTTGACCACTTTGCAAACTAGAAACTTTGGCATTATGCCATTGCATTTTCACTTTTTTTCTTAATAACTTGTAAATAGTCTTTATTATACTTGACTTAAACTTTCAAAAAGCCAAAATAATTAACCAATTCAAACCATTTTTAGGCCTTTGTGCCTTTCAAACTTAAATTTTGTTAAAAGCAATGCATTTACTTTGAAATTTATACCACGAACTACGAGGTTTTGATCCCTCATTTTTATGTTGGTACGAAGGCACAAATCCGAAGGTCTTGTCAAACACAAAAATATAATTAATGAATTCTTTTCTCATCCCCTCATTCTATTTGTTTCTAAATATCATTTTGTACAAAAACACATATGCACAAAAAAAGGGCTCCGTAGGAGTAACTAGGACACTTTGGGTGCTAATACCTTCCCTCTGTGGATGAGAGGGAAGGTATTGGGTCCAAAGTGACCTATAATGTTTTGTATTATCACATGTGTTTCTTCTAGGATTATGAAATTTTGTCCAACATAACATTTGAAGTAGACATCTTAAAATTTCCAATGCATTTGGTATCACCTCAAAATCATAAAAATTAAGGAAGTTAGGTCCTTAGGAAGTTGACCGAAAATTAGGGTTTCAGTCAAAATGACCTATAATGTTTTGAAATGAATGATGACCTTCCAAGTTTCAAATGGATTTTTTATGAACACAAAGGTTGTTCATATTATTTTTAAAAACATTTTAGATCTTGGGGTCATCTTGATTTGACAAACACATCACAAGTTGTGTCTCAGTGATCCTCAACTTAGTCAGATGACTTGACTGGTCAACTTCTCAAGGCCAAACTTCAAATCTTGATGAATGAATGATTGAGGATCCTCACATAAACTCGTATATGAAAAAAAATAATGAATGAAAGAACTTCACTTGATTAATTTTGATCATAGGTTGAGGTTGCTTCATGGGCAAGGCACAATCAATGCACAGTTGAATTAGGGTTTCCTTGGGAAACAATCCTCAAGCCCTTTGGGTTATCTTAATCAAATTGGCAAATTGAGATACTTGGGAGCCATATATGATGATTAGGAGCTTTGTGAACCATTGTCATGCTTTTTCTCATCTTCATCTAGCCACTTCATTGAGCTTAGGAGCTTCCTAGGAGCATGGGAGCACATGATCACTTAAGCTTCAAAACAAAAAGAGTTAGTGACATATTTTTGTGCTTTTGGTTAGTAAAAAAAATAGGAAAAGCAATAATATACAATACAAGCATGCTTGGTGGTCTCAAACCACTCACACAAGTCTCATCCTTAGGGTAAAGGAGCCACACATGCTATGATCCTTAAGGCAATGCACTGAGCAATGATATGATGCCATGAGGGATCTTAGGGTCAAACTTAGGGTCTTACAACTACATCTGATACATCATTGAAGATCCCTTTGAGTTCATCTGCAACATGATCATTGTGAAGCTGTTATTTTGAACCTGTGACTTGTGGAATTCATCTGCTACATGGGCTATCTTGGAGAAGATCATGGAGTGGCTAAGCTTGGATGTGGCTGTCTTTATTTTATGCCTTGCTCTTCCCATATTGATATAATATGAATTGTGTGTTGCTTGATTCTAAATGTCCAAGGGAATTTGGGTTTCTATAGGACATTCTTGTCTATTGGATTGCTATCCATTGGTCAGATCTTTTCAACTCTTAACTTTTAATTTTGTGCTTAGGATTAGTCTTTTCATCTCCTCCCCACTTCTTAAATTTCAAAACCTCTCCCTCCTTTTAAAAAATCTTATTTGCTTGTACTAATTTTGTTTTAAACTTTGACCACTTTGTAAACTAGAAACTTTGGCATTATGCCATTGCATTTTCACTTTTTTTCTTAATAACTTGTAAATAGTCTTTATTATACTTGACTTAAACTTTCAAAAAGCGAAAAATAATTAACCAATTCAAACCATTTTTAGGCCTTTGTGCCTTTCAAACTTAAATTTTGTTAAAAGCAATGCATTTACTTTGAAATTTATACCACGAACTACGAGGTTTTGATCCCTCATTTTTATGTTGGTACGAAGGCACAAATCCGAAGGTCTTGTCAAACACAAAAATATAATTAATGAATTCTTTTCTCATCCCCTCATTCTATTTGTTTCTAAATATCATTTTGTACAAAAACACATATGCACAAAAAAAAGGGCTCCGTAGGAGTAACTAGGACACTTTGGGTGCTAATACCTTCCCTCTGTGGATGAGAGGGAAGGTATTGGGTCCAAAGTGACCTATAATGTTTTGTATTATCACATGTGTTTCTTCTAGGATTATGAAATTTTGTCCAACATAACATTTGAAGTAGACATCTTAAAATTTCCAATGCATTTGGTATCACCTCAAAATCATAAAAATTAAGGAAGTTAGGTCCTTAGGAAGTTGACCGAAAATTAGGGTTTCAGTCAAAATGACCTATAATGTTTTGAAATGAATGATGACCTTCCAAGTTTAAAATGGATTTTTTATGAACACAAAGGTTGTTCATATTATTTTTAAGAACATTTTTTATCTTGGGGTCATCTTGATTTGACAAACACATCACAAGTTGTGTCTCAGTGATCCTCAACTTAGTCAGATGACTTGACTGGTCAACTTCTCAAGGCCAAATTTCAAATCTTGATGAATGAATGATTGAGGATCCTCACATAAGCTCGTATATGAAAACAAATAATGAATGAAAGAACTTCACTTGATTAATTTTGATCATAGGTTGAGGTTGCTTCATACAATCAATGCACAGTTGAATTAGGGTTTCCTTGGGAAACAATCCTCAAGCCCTTTGGGTTATCTTAATCAAATTGGCAAATTGAGATACTTGGGAGCCATATATGATGATTAGGAGCTTTGTGAACCATTGTCATGCTTTTTCTCATCTTCATCTAGCCACTTCATTGAGCTTAGGAGCTTCCTAGGAGCATGGGAGCACATGATCATTTAAGCTTCAAAACAAAAAGAGTTAGTGACATATTTTTGTGCTTTTGGTTAGTAAAAAAAATAGGAAAAGCAATAATATACAATACAAGCATGCTTGGTGGTCTCAAACCACTCACACAAGTCTCATCCCTAGGGTAAAGGAGCCACACATGCTATGATCCTTAAGGCAATGCACTGAGCAATGATATGATGCCATGAGGGATCTTAGGGTCAAACTTAGGGTCTTACAACTACATCTGATACATCATTGAAGATCCCTTTGAGTTCATCTGCAACATGATCATTGTGAAGCTGTTATTTTGAACCTGTGACTTGTGGAATTCATCTGCTACATGGGCTATCTTGGAGAAGATCATGGAGTGGCTAAGCTTGGATGTGGCTGTCTTTATTTTATGCCTTGCTCTTCATATTGATATAATATGAATTGTGTGTTGCTTGATTCTAAATGTCCAAGGGAATTTGGGTTTCTATAGGACATTCTTGTCTATTGGATTGCTATCCATTGGTCAGATCTTTTCAACTCTTAACTTTTAATTTTGTGCTTAGGATTAGTCTTTTCATCTCCTCCCCACTTCTTAAATTTCAAAACCTCTCCCTCCTTTTAAAAATCTTCTTTGCTTGTACTAATTTTGTTTTAAACTTTGACCACTTTGCAAACTAGAAACTTTGGCATTATGCCATTGCATTTTGACTTTTTTTCTTAATAACTTGTAAATAGTCTTTATTATACTTGACTTAAACTTTCAAAAAGCCAAAAACAATTAACCAATTCAAACCATTTTTAGGCCTTTGTGCCTTTCAAACTTAAATTTTGTTAAAAGCAATGCATTTACTTTGAAATTTATACCACGAACTACGAGGTTTTGATCCCTCATTTTTATGTTGGTACGTAGGCACAAATCCGAAGGTCTTGTCAAACACAAAAATATAATTAATGAATTCTTTTCTCATCCCCTCATTCTATTTGTTTCTAAATATCATTTTGTACAAAAACACATATGCACAAAAAAAAGGGCTCCGTAGGAGTAACTAGGACACTTTGGGTGCTAATACCTTCCCTCTGTGGATGAGAGGGAAGGTATTGGGTCCAAAGTGACCTATAATGTTTTGTATTATCACATGTGTTTCTTCTAGGATTATGAAATTTTGTCCAACATAACATTTGAAGTAGACATCTTAAAATTTCCAATGCATTTGGTATCACCTCAAAATCATAAAAATTAAGGAAGTTAGGTCCTTAGGAAGTTGACCGAAAATTAGGGTTTCAGTCAAAATGACCTATAATGTTTTGAAATGAATGATGACCTTCCAAGTTTCAAATGGATTTTTTATGAACACAAAGGTTGTTCATATTATTTTTAAGAACATTTTTTATCTTGGGGTCATCTTGATTTGACAAACACATCACAAGTTGTGTCTCAGTGATCCTCAACTTAGTCAGATGACTTGACTGGTCAACTTCTCAAGGCCAAACTTCAAATCTTGATGAATGAATGATTGAGGATCCTCACATAAGCTCGTATATGAAAAAAAATAATGAATGAAAGAACTTCACTTGATTAATTTTGATCATAGGTTGAGGTTGCTTCATGGGCAAGGCACAATCAATGCACAGTTGAATTAGGGTTTCCTTGGGAAACAATCCTCAAGCCCTTTGGGTTATCTTAATCAAATTGGCAAATTGAGATACTTGGGAGCCATATATGATGATTAGGAGCTTTGTGAACCATTGTCATGCTTTTTCTCATCTTCATCTAGCCACTTCATTGAGCTTAGGAGCTTCCTAGGAGCATGGGAGCACATGATCACTTAAGCTTCAAAACAAAAAGAGTTAGTGACATATTTTTGTGCTTTTGGTTAGTAAAAAAATAGGAAAAGCAATAATATACAATACAAGCATGCTTGGTGGTCTCAAACCACTCACACAAGTCTCATCCCTAGGGTAAAGGAGCCACACATGCTATGATCCTTAAGGCAATGCACTGAGCAATGATATGATGCCATGAGGGATCTTAGGGTCAAACTTAGGGTCTTACAACTACATCTGATACATCATTGAAGATCCCTTTGAGTTCATCTGCAACATGATCATTGTGAAGCTGTTATTTTGAACCTGTGACTTGTGGAATTCATCTGCTACATGGGCTATCTTGGAGAAGATCATGGAGTGGCTAAGCTTGGATGTGGCTGTCTTTATTTTATGCCTTGCTCTTCAATATTGATATAATATGAATTGTGTGTTGCTTGATTCTAAATGTCCAAGGGAATTTGGGTTTCTATAGGACATTCTTGTCTATTGGATTGCTATCCATTGGTCAGATCTTTTCAACTCTTAACTTTTAATTTTGTGCTTAGGATTAGTCTTTTCATCTCCTCCCCACTTCTTAAATTTCAAAACCTCTCCCTCCTTTTAAAAATCTTCTTTGCTTGTACTAAGTTTGTTTTAAACTTTGACCACTTTGCAAACTAGAAACTTTGGCATTATGCCATTGCATTTTCACTTTTTTCTTAATAACTTGTAAATAGTCTTTATTATACTTGACTTAAACTTTCAAAAAGCCAAAAATAATTAACCAATTCAAACCATTTTTAGGCCTTTGTGCCTTTCAAACTTAAATTTTGTTAAAAGCAATGCATTTACTTTGAAATTATACCACGAACTACGAGGTTTTGATCCCTCATTTTTATGTTGGTACGAAGGCACAAATCCGAAGGTCTTGTCAAACACAAAAATATAATTAATGAATTCTTTTCTCATCCCCTCATTCTATTTGTTTGTAAATATCATTTTGTACATAAACACATATGCACACAAAAAAGGGCTCCGTAGGAGTAACTAGGACACTTTGGGTGCTAATACCTTCCCTCTGTGGATGAGAGGGAAGGTATTAGGTCCAAAGTGACCTATAATGTTTTGTATTATCACATGTGTTTCTTCTAGGATTATGAAATTTTGTCCAACATAACATTTGAAGTAGACATCTTAAAATTTCCAATGCATTTGGTCTCACCTCAAAATCATAAAAATTAAGGAAGTTAGGACCTTGGGAAGTTGACCGAAAATTAGGGTTTCAGTCAAAATGACCTATAATGTTTTGAAATGAATGATGACCTTCCAAGTTTAAAATGGATTTTTTATGAACACAAAGGTTGTTCATATTATTTTTAAGAACATTGTTTATCTTGGGGTCATCTTCATTTGAGAAACACATCACAAGTTGTGTCTCAGTGATCCTCAGTTTAGTCAGATGACTTGACTGGTCAACTTCTCAAGGCCAAACTTCAAATCTTGATGAATGAATGATTGAGGATCCTCACATAAGCTCGTATATGAAAAAAAATAATGAATGAAAGAACTTCACTTGATTAATTTTGATCATAGGTTGAGGTTGCTTCATGGGCAAGGCACAATCAATGCACAGTTGAATTAGGGTTTCCTTGGGAAACAATCCTCAAGCCCTTTGGGTTATCTTAATCAAATTGGCAAATTGAGATACTTGGGAGCCATATATGATGATTAGGAGCTTTGTGAACCATTGTCATGCTTTTTCTCATCTTCATCTAGCCACTTCATTGAGCTTAGGAGCTTCCTAGGAGCATGGGAGCACATGATCACTTAAGCTTCAAAACAAAAAGAGTTAGTGACATATTTTTGTGCTTTTGGTTAGTAAAAAAAATAGGAAAAGCAATAATATACAATACAAGCATGCTTGGTGGTCTCAAACCACTCACACAAGTCTCATCCCTAGGGTAAAGGAGCCACACATGCTATGATCCTTAAGGCAATGCACTGAGCAATGATATGATGCCATGAGGGATCTTAGGGTCAAACTTAGGGTCTTACAACTACATCTGATACATCATTGAAGATCCCTTTGAGTTCATCTGCAACATGATCATTGTGAAGCTGTTATTTTGAACCTGTGACTTGTGGAATTCATCTGCTACATGGGCTATCTTGGAGAAGATCATGGAGTGGCTAAGCTTGGATGTGGCTGTCTTTATTTTATGCCTTGCTCTTCAATATTGATATAATATGAATTGTGTGTTGCTTGATTCTAAATGTCCAAGGGAATTTGGGTTTCTATAGGACA
This sequence comes from Lathyrus oleraceus, assembly GCF_024323335.1. NCBI lineage: Eukaryota > Viridiplantae > Streptophyta > Magnoliopsida > Fabales > Fabaceae > Lathyrus > Lathyrus oleraceus. The sequence continues at coordinate 178,549,777 of NC_066581.1, forward strand.
TTCTTGTCTATTGGATTGCTATCCATTGGTCAGATCTTTTCAACTCTTAACTTTTAATTTTGTGCTTAGGATTAGTCTTTTCATCTCCTCCCCACTTCTTAAATTTCAAAACCTCTCCCTCCTTTTAAAAAATCTTCTTTGCTTGTACTAAGTTTGTTTTAAACTTTGACCACTTTGCAAACTAGAAACTTTGGCATTATGCCATTGCATTTTCACTTTTTTTCTTAATAACTTGTAAATAGTCTTTATTATACTTGACTTAAACTTTCAAAAAGCCAAAAATAATTAACCAATTCAAACCATTTTTAGGCCTTTGTGCCTTTCAAACTTAAATTTTGTTAAAAGCAATGCATTTACTTTGAAATTTATACCACGAACTACGAGGTTTTGATCCCTCATTTTTATGTTGGTACGTAGGCACAAATCCGAAGGTCTTGTCAAACACAAAAATATAATTAATGAATTCTTTTCTCATCCCCTCATTCTATTTGTTTCTAAATATCATTTTGTACAAAAACACATATGCACAAAAAAAAAGGCTCCGTAGGAGTAACTAGGACACTTTGGGTGCTAATACCTTCCCTCTGTGGATGAGAGGGAAGGTATTAGGTCCAAAGTGACCTATAATGTTTTGTATTATCACATGTGTTTCTTCTAGGATTATGAAATTTTGTCCAACATAACATTTGAAGTAGACATCTTAAAATTTCCAATGCATTTGGTATCACCTCAAAATCATAAAAATTAAGGAAGTTAGGTCCTTAGGAAGTTGACCGAAAATTAGGGTTTCAGTCAAAATGACCTATAATGTTTTGAAATGAATGATGACCTTCCAAGTTTCAAATGGATTTTTTATGAACACAAAGTTGTTCATATTATTTTTAAGAACATTTTTTATCTTGGGGTCATCTTGATTTGACAAACACATCACAAGTTGTGTCTCAGTGATCCTCAACTTAGTCAGATGACTTGACTGGTCAACTTCTCAAGGCCAAACTTCAAATCTTGATGAATGAATGATTGAGGATCCTCACATAAGCTCGTATATGAAAAAAAATAATGAATGAAAGAACTTCACTTGATTAATTTTGATCATAGGTTGAGGTTGCTTCATGGGCAAGGCACAATCAATGCACAGTTGAATTAGGGTTTCCTTGGAAACAATCCTCAAGCCCTTTGGGTTATCTTAATCAAATTGGCAAATTGAGATACTTGGGAGCCATATATGATGATTAGGAGCTTTGTGAACCATTGTCATGCTTTTTCTCATCTTCATCTAGCCACTTCATTGAGCTTAGGAGCTTCCTAGGAGCATGGGAGCACATGATCACTTAAGCTTCAAAACAAAAAGAGTTAGTGACATATTTTTGTGCTTTTGGTTAGTAAAAAAAATAGGAAAAGCAATAATATACAATACAAGCATGCTTGGTGGTCTCAAACCACTCACACAAGTCTCATCCCTAGGGTAAAGGAGCCACACATGCTATGATCCTTAAGGCAATGCACTGAGCAATGATATGATGCCATGAGGGATCTTAGGGTCAAACTTAGGGTCTTACAACTACATCTGATACATCATTGAAGATCCCTTTGAGTTCATCTGCAACATGATCATTGTGAAGCTGTTATTTTGAACCTGTGACTTGTGGAATTCATCTGCTACATGGGCTATCTTGGAGAAGATCATGGAGTGGCTAAGCTTGGATGTGGCTGTCTTTATTTTATGCCTTGCTCTTCAATATTGATATAATATGAATTGTGTGTTGCTTGATTCTAAATGTCCAAGGGAATTTGGGTTTCTATAGGACATTCTTGTCTATTGGATTGCTATCCATTGGTCAGATCTTTTCAACTCTTAACTTTTAATTTTGTGCTTAGGATTAGTCTTTTCATCTCCTCCCCACTTCTTAAATTTCAAAACCTCTCCCTCCTTTTAAAAAATCTTCTTTGCTTGTACTAATTTTGTTTTAAACTTTGACCACTTTGCAAACTAGAAACTTTGGCATTATGCCATTGCATTTTCACTTTTTTTCTTAATAACTTGTAAATAGTCTTTATTATACTTGACTTAAACTTTCAAAAAGCCAAAAATAATTAACCAATTCAAACCATTTTTAGGCCTTTGTGCCTTTCAAACTTAAATTTTGTTAAAAGCAATGCATTTACTTTGAAATTTATACCACGAACTACGAGGTTTTGATCCCTCATTTTTATGTTGGTACGTAGGCACAAGTCCGAAGGTCTTGTCAAACACAAAAATATAATTAATGAATTCTTTTCTCATCCCCTCATTCTATTTGTTTCTAAATATCATTTTGTACAAAAACACATATGCACACAAAAAAGGGCTCCGTAGGAGTAACTAGGACACTTTGGGTGCTAATACCTTCCCTCTGTGGATGAGAGGGAAGGTATTAGGTCCAAAGTGACCTATAATGTTTTGTATTATCACATGTGTTTCTTCTAGGATTATGAAATTTTGTCCAACATAACATTTGAAGTAGACATCTTAAAATTTCCAATGCATTTGGTATCACCTCAAAATCATAAAAATTAAGGAAGTTAGGTCCTTAGGAAGTTGACCGAAAATTAGGGTTTCAGTCAAAATGACCTATAATGTTTTGAAATGAATGATGACCTTCCAAGTTTCAAATGGATTTTTTATGAACACAAAGGTTGTTCATATTATTTTTAAGAACATTTTTTATCTTGGGGTCATCTTGATTTGACAAACACATCACAAGTTGTGTCTCAGTGATCCTCAACTTAGTCAGATGACTTGACTGGTCAACTTCTCAAGGCCAAACTTCAAATCTTGATGAATGAATGATTGAGGATCCTCACATAAGCTCGTATATGAAAAAAATAATGAATGAAAGAACTTCACTTGATTAATTTTGATCATAGGTTGAGGTTGCTTCATGGGCAAGGCACAATCAATGCACAGTTGAATTAGGGTTTCCTTGGGAAACAATCCTCAAGCCCTTTGGGTTATCTTAATCAAATTGGCAAATTGAGATACTTGGGAGCCATATATGATGATTAGGAGCTTTGTGAACCATTGTCATGCTTTTTCTCATCTTCATCTAGCCACTTCATTGAGCTTAGGAGCTTCCTAGGAGCATGGGAGCACATGATCACTTAAGCTTCAAAACAAAAAGAGTTAGTGACATATTTTTGTGCTTTTGGTTAGTAAAAAAAATAGGAAAAGCAATAATATACAATACAAGCATGCTTGGTGGTCTCAAACCACTCACACAAGTCTCATCCCTAGGGTAAAGGAGCCACACATGCTATGATCCTTAAGGCAATGCACTGAGCAATGATATGATGCCATGAGGGATCTTAGGGTCAAACTTAGGGTCTTACAACTACATCTGATACATCATTGAAGATCCCTTTGAGTTCATCTGCAACATGATCATTGTGAAGCTGTTATTTTGAACCTGTGACTTGTGGAATTCATCTGCTACATGGGCTATCTTGGAGAAGATCATGGAGTGGCTAAGCTTGGATGTGGCTGTCTTTATTTTATGCCTTGCTCTTCAATATTGATATAATATGAATTGTGTGTTGCTTGATTCTAAATGTCCAAGGGAATTTGGGTTTCTATAGGACATTCTTGTCTATTGGATTGCTATCCATTGGTCAATCTTTTCAACTCTTAACTTTTAATTTTGTGCTTAGGATTAGTCTTTTCATCTCCTCCCCACTTCTTAAATTTCAAAACCTCTCCCTCCTTTTAAAAAATCTTCTTTGCTTGTACTAATTTTGTTTTAAACTTTGACCACTTTGCAAACTAGAAACTTTGGCATTATGCCATTGCATTTTCACTTTTTTCTTAATAACTTGTAAATAGTCTTTATTATACTTGACTTAAACTTTCAAAAAGCCAAAAATAATTAACCATTCAAACCATTTTTAGGCCTTTGTGCCTTTCAAACTTAAATTTTGTTAAAAGCAATGCATTTGCTTTGAAATTTATACCACGAACTACGAGGTTTTGATCCCTCATTTTTATCTTGGTACGTAGGCACAAATCCGAAGGTCTTGTCAAACACAAAAATATAATTAATGAATTCTTTTCTCATCCCCTCATTCTATTTGTTTCTAAATATCATTTTGTACAAAAACACATATGCACAAAAAAAGGGCTCCGTAGGAGTAACTAGGACACTTTGGGTGCTAATACTCTCCCTCTGTGGATGAGAGGGAAGGTATTAGGTCCAAAGTGACCTATAATGTTTTGTATTATCACATGTGTTTCTTCTAGGATTATGAAATTTTGTCCAACATAACATTTGAAGTAGACATCTTAAAATTTCCAATGCATTTGGTATCACCTCAAAATCATAAAAATTAAGGAAGTTAGGTCCTTAGGAAGTTGACCGAAAATTAGGGTTTCAGTCAAAATGACCTATAATGTTTTGAAATGAATGATGACCTTCCAAGTTTCAAATGGATTTTTTATGAACACAAAGGTTGTTCATATTATTTTTAAGAACATTTTTTATCTTGGGGTCATCTTGATTTGACAAACACATCACAAGTTGTGTCTCAGTGATCCTCAACTTAGTCAGATGACTTGACTGGTCAACTTCTCAAGGCCAAACTTCAAATCTTGATGAATGAATGATTGAGGATCCTCACATAAGCTCGTATATGAAAAAAAATAATGAATGAAAGAACTTCACTTGATTAATTTTGATCATAGGTTGAGGTTGCTTCATGGGCAAGGCACAATCAATGCACAGTTGAATTAGGGTTTCCTTGGAAACAATCCTCAAGCCCTTTGGGTTATCTTAATCAAATTGGCAAATTGAGATACTTGGGAGCCATATATGATGATTAGGAGCTTTGTGAACCATTGTCATGCTTTTTCTCATCTTCATCTAGCCACTTCATTGAGCTTAGGAGCTTCCTAGGAGCATGGGAGCACATGATCACTTAAGCTTCAAAACAAAAAGAGTTAGTGACATATTTTTGTGCTTTTGGTTAGTAAAAAAAATAGGAAAAGCAATAATATACAATACAAGCATGCTTGGTGGTCTCAAACCACTCACACAAGTCTCATCCCTAGGGTAAAGGAGCCACACATGCTATGATCCTTAAGGCAATGCACTGAGCAATGATATGATGCCATGAGGGATCTTAGGGTCAAACTTAGGGTCTTACAACTACATCTGATACATCATTGAAGATCCCTTTGAGTTCATCTGCAACATGATCATTGTGAAGCTGTTATTTTGAACCTGTGACTTGTGGAATTCATCTGCTACATGGGCTATCTTGGAGAAGATCATGGAGTGGCTAAGCTTGGATGTGGCTGTCTTTATTTGATGCCTTGCTCTTCAATATTGATATAATATGAATTGTGTGTTGCTTGATTCTAAATGTCCAAGGGAATTTGGGTTTCTATAGGACATTCTTGTCTATTGGATTGCTATCCATTGGTCAGATCTTTTCAACTCTTAACTTTTAATTTTGTGCTTAGGATTAGTCTTTTCATCTCCTCCCCACTTCTTAAATTTCAAAACCTCTCCCTCCTTTTAAAAAATCTTCTTTGCTTGTACTAATTTTGTTTTAAACTTTGACCACTTTGCAAACTAGAAACTTTGGCCTTATGCCATTGCATTTTCACTTTTTTTCTTAATAACTTGTAAATAGTCTTTATTATACTTGACTTAAACTTTCAAAAAGCCAAAAATAATTAACCATTCAAACCATTTTTAGGCCTTTGTGCCTTTCAAACTTAAATTTTGTTAAAAGCAATGCATTTACTTTGAAATTTATACCACGAACTACGAGGTTTTGATCCCTCATTTTTATGTTGGTACGTAGGCACAAATCCGAAGGTCTTGTCAAACACAAAAATATAATTAATGAATTCTTTTCTCATCCCCTCATTCTATTTGTTTCTAAATATCATTTTGTACAAAACACATATGCACAAAAAAAAGGGCTCCGTAGGAGTACCTAGGACACTTTGGGTGCTAATACCTTCCCTCTGTGGATGAGAGGGAAGGTATTAGGTCCAAAGTGACCTATAATGTTTTGTATTATCACATGTGTTTCTTCTAGGATTATGAAATTTTGTCCAACATAACATTTGAAGTAGACATCTTAAAATTACCAATGCATTTGGTATCACCTCAAAATCATAAAAATTAAGGAAGTTAGGTCCTTAGGAAGTTGACCGAAAATTAGGGTTTCAGTCAAAATGACCTATAATGTTTTGAAATTAATGATGACCTTCCAAGTTTCAAATGGATTTTTCATGACCACAAAGGTTGTTCATATTATTTTTAAGAACATTTTTTATCTTGGGGTCATCTTCATTTGACAAACACATCACAAGTTGTGTCTCAGTGATCCTCAACTTAGTCAGATGACTTGACTGGTCAACTTCTCAAGGCCAAACTTCAAATCTTGATGAATGAATGATTGAGGATCCTCACATAAGCTCGTATATGAAAAAAAATAATGAATGAAAGAACTTCACTTGATTAATTTTGATCATAGGTTGAGGTTGCTTCATGGGCAAGGCACAATCAATGCACAGTTGAATTAGGGTTTCCTTGGAAACAATCCTCAAGCCCTTTGGGTTATCTTAATCAAATTGGCAAATTGAGATACTTGGGAGCCATATATGATGATTAGGAGCTTTGTGAACCATTGTCATGCTTTTTCTCATCTTCATCTAGCCACTTCATTGAGCTTAGGAGCTTCCTAGGAGCATGGGAGCACATGATCACTTAAGCTTCAAAACAAAAAGAGTTAGTGACATATTTTTGTGCTTTTGGTTAGTAAAAAAAATAAGAAAAGCAATAATATACAATACAAGCATGCTTGGTGGTCTCAAACAACTATCACAAGTCTCATACCTAGGGTAAAGGAGCCACACATGCTATGATCCTGAAGGCAATGCACTGAGCAATGATATGATGCCATGAGGGAACTTACGGTCAAACTTAGGGTCTTACAACTTCATATAATACATCATTGAAGATCCCTTTGAGTTCATCTGCAACATGATCATTGTGAAGCTGTTATTTTGAACCTGTGACTTGTGAAATTCATCTGCTACATGGGCTATCTTGGAGAAGATCATGGAGTGGCTAAGCTTGGATGTGGCTATCTTTATTTTATGCCTTGCTCTTCAATATTAATATAATATGAATTATGTGTTGCTTGATTCTAAATGTCCAAGGGAATTTGGGTTTCTATATGACATTCTTGTCTATTGGATTGCTACCCATTGGTCAGATCTTTTCAACTCTTAACTTTTAATTTTGTGCTTAGGATTAGTCTTTTCATCTCCTCCCCACTTCTTAAATTTCAAAACCTCTCCCTCCTTTTAAAAAATCTTCTTTGCTTGTACTAGTTTTGTTTTAAACTTTGACCACTTTGCAAACTAGAAACTTTGGCCTTATGCCATTGCATTTTCACTTTTTTTCTTAATAACTTGTAAATAGTCTTTATTATACTTGACTTAAACTTTCAAAAAGCCAAAAATAATTAACCAATTCAAACCATTTTTAGGCCTTTGTGCCTTTCAAACTTAAATTTTGTTAAAAGCAATGCATTTGCTTTAAATTTATACCACAAACTACGAGGTTTTGATCCCTCATTTTTATGTTGGTACGTAGGCACAAGTCCGAAGGTCTTGTCAAACACAAAAATATAATTAATGAATTCTTTTCTCATCCCCTCATTCTATTTGTTTGTAAATATCATTTTGTACAAAAACACATATGCACAAAAAAAAAGGCTCCGTAGGAGTAACTAGGACACTTTGGGTGCTAATACCTTCCCTCTGTGGATGAGAGGGAAGGTATTAGGTCCAAAGTGACCTATAATGTTTTGTATTATCACATGTGTTTCTTTTAGGATTATGAAATTTTGTCCAACATAACATTTGAAGTAGACATCTTAAAATTTCCAATGCATTTGGTCTCACCTCAAAATCATAAAAATTAAGGAAGTTAGGTCCTTGGGAAGTTGACCGAAAATTAGGGTTTCAGTCAAAATGACCTATAATGTTTTGAAATGAATGATGACCTTCCAAGTTTCAAATGGATTTTTCATGACCACAAAGGTTGTTCATATTATTTTTAAGAACATTTTTTATCTTGGGGTCATCTTCATTTGACAAACACATCACAAGTTGTGTCTCAGTGATCCTCAGTTTAGTCAGATGACTTGACTGATCAACTTCTCAAGGCCAAACTTCAAATCTTGATGAATGAATGATCGAGGATCCTCACATAAGCTCATATATGAAACAAAATAATGAATGAAAGAACTTCACTTGATTAATTTTGATCATCGGTTGAGGTTGCTTCATGGGCAAGGCATAGTCAATGCACAGTTGAATTAGGGTTTCCTTGGGAAACAATCCTCAAGCCCTTTGGGTTATCTTAATCAAATTGGCAAATTTAGATACTTGGGAGCCATATATGATGATTAGGATCTTTGTGAACCATTGTCATGCTTTTTCTCATCTTCATCTAGCCACTTCATTGAGCTTAGGAGCTTCCTAGGAGCATGGGAGCACATGATCACTTAAGCTTCAAAACAAAAAGAGTTAGTGACATATTTTTGTGCTTTTGGTTAGTAAAAAAAAATAGGAAAAGCAATAATATACAATACAAGCATGCTTGGTGGTCTCAAACCACTCACACAAGTCTCATACCTAGGGTAAAGGAGCCACACATGCTATGATCCTGAGGCAATGCACTGAGCAATGATATGATGCCATGAGGGATCTTAGGGTCAAACTTAGGGTCTTACAACTTCATCTGATACATCATTGAAGATCCCTTTGAGTTCATCTGCAACATGATCATTGTGAAGCTGTTATTTTGAACCTGTGACTTGAGAAATTCATCTGCTACATGGGCTATCTTGGAGAAGATCATGGAGTCGCTAAGCTTGGATGTGGCTATCTTTATTTTATGCCTTGCTCTTCAATATGGATATAATATGAATTATGTGTTGCTTGATTCTAAATGTCCAAGGGAATTTGGGTTTCTATATGACATTCTTGTCTATTGGATTGCTACCCATTGGTCAGATCTTTTCAACTCTTAACTTTTAATTTTGTGCTTAGGATTAGTCTTTTCATCTCCTCCCCACTTCTTAAATTTCAAAACCTCTCCCCCCTTTTAAAAAATATTCTTTGCTTGTACTAGTTTTGTTTTAAACTTTGACCACTTTGAAAACTAGAAACTTTGGCCTTATGCCATTGCATTTTCAAAAAAAAAAAAATTTCTTAATAACTTGTAAATAGACTTTATTATTGTTGACTTAAACTTTCAAAAAGCCAAAAATATTTAACGCATTCTAACCATTTTTAGGCCTATGTGCCTTTCAAACTTAAATTTTGTTAAAAGCAATGCATTTACTTTGAAATTTATGCCACGAACTACGAGGTTTTGATCCCTCATTTTTATGTTGGTACGTAGGCAAAAGTCCGAAGGTCTTGTCAAACACAAAAATATAATTAATGAATTCTTTTCTCATCCTCTCATTCTTTTTGGTTGTAAATATCATTTTGTACAAAAACACATATGCACACAAAAAAGGGCTCCCTAGGAGTACCTAGGACACTTTGGGTGCTAATACCTTCCCTCTGTGGATGAGAGGGAAGGTATTAGGTCCAAAGTGACCTATAATGTTTTGTATTATCACATGTGTTTCTTTTAGGATTATGAAATTTTGTCCAACATAACATTTGAAGTAGACATCTTAAAATTTCCAATGCATTTGGTCTCACCTCAAAATCATAAAAATTAAGGAAGTTAGGTCCTTGGGAAGTTGACCCAAAATTAGGGTTTCAGTCAAAATGACCTATAATGTTTTGAAATGAATGATGACCTTCCAAGTTTCAAATGGATTTTTGATGAACACAAAGGTTGTTTATATTATTTTAAGAACATTTTTATCTTGGGGTCATCTTCATTTGACAAACACATCACAAGTTGTGTCTCAGTGATCCTCAGTTAGTCAGATGACTTGACTGGTCAACTTCTCAAGGCCAAACTTCAAATCTTGATGAATGAATGATTGAGGATCCTAACATAAGCTCATATATGAAAAAAATAATGAATGAAAGAACTTCACTTGATTAATTTTGATCATCGGTTGAGGTTGCTTCATGGGCAAGGCATTGTCAATGCACAGTTGAATTAGGGTTTCCTTGGAAAACAATCCTCAAGCCCTTTGGGTTATCTTAATAAAATTGGCAAATTTAGATACTTGGGAGGAATATATGATGATTAGGATCTTTGTGAACCATTGTCATTCTTTTTCTCATCTTCATCTAGCCACTTCATTGAGCTTAGGAGCTTCCTAGGAGCATGGGAGCACATGATCACTTGAGCTTCAAAACAAAAAGAATTAGTGACATATTTTTGTGGTTTTGGTTAGTAAACAAAATAGGAAAAGAAATAATATACAATACAAGCATGCTTGGTGGTCTCAAACCACTCACACAAGTCTCATCCCTAGGGTAAAGGAGCCATACATGCTATGATCCTTGAGGCAATGCACTGAGCAATGATATGATGCCATGAGGGATCTTAGGGTCAAAATTAGGGTCTTACAACTTCATCTGATACATCATTGAAGATCCCTTTGAGTTCATCTGCAACATGATCATTGTGAAGCTGTTATTTTGAACCTGTGACTTGTGGAATTCATCTGCTACATGGGCTATCTTGGAGAAGATCATGGAGTGGCTAAGCTTGGATGTGGCTATCTTTATTTGATGCCTTGCTCTTCAATATTGATATAATATGAATTGTGTGTTGCTTGATTCTAAATGTCCAAGGGAATTTGGGTTTCTATATGACATTCTTGTCTATTGGATTGCTACCCATTGGTCAGATCTTTTCAACTCTTAACTTTTAATTTTGTGCTTAGGATTAGTCTTTTCATCGCCTCCCCACTTCTTAAATTTCAAAACCTCTCCCTCCTTTTAAAAAATCTTCTTTGCTTGTACTAGTTTTATTTTAAACTTTGACCACTTTGCAAACTAGAAACTTTGGCCTTATGCCATTGCATTTTCAAACTTCTTTCTTAATAACTTGTAAATAGACTTTATTATACTTGACTTAAACTTTCAAAAAGCCAAAAATAATTAACCCATTCAAACCATTTTTAGGCCATTGTGCCTTTCAAACTTAAATTTTGGTAAAAGCAATGCATTTACTTTGAAATTTATACCACGAACTACGAGGTTTTGATCCCTCATTTTTATGTTGGTACGTAGGCACAAGTCCGAAGGTCTTGTCAAAACAAAAATATAATTAATGAATTCTTTTCTCATCCTCTCATTCTATTTGGTTTTAAATATCATTTTGTACAAAAACACATATGCACACAAAAAAGGGCTCCCTAGGAGTACCTAGGACACTTTGGGTGCTAATACCTTCCCTCTGTGGATGAGAGGGAAGGTATTAGGTCCAAAGTGACCTATAATGTTTTGTATTATCACATGTGTTTCTTTTAGGATTATGAAATTTTGTCCAACATAACATTTGAAGTAGACATCTTAAAATTTCCAATGCATTTGGTCTCACCTCAAAATCATAAAAATTAAGGAAGTTAGGTCCTTGGGAAGTTGACCCAAAATTAGGGTTTCAGTCAAAATGACCTATAATGTTTTGAAATGAATGATGACCTTCCAAGTTTCAAATGGATTTTTGATGAACACAAAAGTTGTTTATATTATTCTTAAGAACATTGTTTATCTTGGGGTCATCTTCATTTGACAAACACATCACAAGTTGTGTCTCAGTGATCCTCAGTTTAGTCAGATGACTTGACTGGTCAACTTCTCAAGGCCAAACTTCAAATCTTGATGAATGAATGATTGAGGATCCTAACATAAGCTCATATATGCATAAAATAATGAATTAAAGAACTTCACTTGATTAATTTTGATCATCGGTTGAGGTTGCTTCATGGGCAAGGCATAGTCAATGCACAGTTGAATTAGGGTTTCCTTGGAAAACAATCCTCAAGCCCTTTGGGTTATCTTAATAAAATTGGCAAATTTAGATACTTGGGAGGAATATATGATGATTAGGATCTTTGTGAACCATTGTCATTCTTTTTCTCATCTTCATCTAGCCACTTCATTGAGCTTAGGAGCTTCCTAGGAGCATGGGAGCACATGATCACTTGAGCTTCAAAACAAAAAGAGTTAGTGACATATTTTTATGCTTTTGGTTAGTAAACAAAATAGGAAAAGCAATAATATACAATACAAGCATGCTTGGTGGTCTCAAACCACTCACACAAGTCTCATCCCTAGGGTAAAGGAGCCATACATGCTATGATCCTTGAGGCAATGCACTGAGAATTGATATGATGCCATGAGGGATCTTAGGGTCAAAATTAGGGTCTTACAACTTCATCTGATACATCGTTGAAGATCCCTTTGAGTTCATCTGCAACATGATCATTGTGAAGCTGTTATTTTGAACCTGTGACTTGTGGAATTCATCTGCTACATGGGCTATCTTGGAGAAGATCATGGAGTGGCTAAGCTTGGATGTGGCTGTCTTTATTTGATGCCTTGCTCTTCAATATTGATATAATATGAATTGTGTGTTGCTTGATTCTAAATGTCCAAGGAATTTGGGTTTCTATATGACATTCTTGTCTATTGGATTGCTACCCATTGGTCAGATCTTTTCAACTCTTAACTTTTAATTTTGTGCTTAGGATTAGTCTTTTCATCGCCTCCCCACTTCTTAAATTTCAAAACCTCTCCCTCCTTTTAAAAAATCTTCTTTGCTTGTACTAGTTTTATTTTAAACTTTGACCACTTTGTAAACTAGAAACTTTGGCCTTATGCCATTGCATTTTCAAACTTCTTTCTTAATAACTTGTAAATAGACTTTATTATACTTGACTTAAACTTTCAAAAAGCCAAAAATAATTAACCCATTCAAACCATTTTTAGGCCATTGTGCCTTTCAAACTTAAATTTTGGTAAAAGCAATGCATTTACTTTGAAATTTATACCACGAACTACGAGGTTTTGATCCCTCATTTTTATGTTGGTACGTAGGCACAAGTCCGAAGGTCTTGTCAAACACAAAAATATAATTAATGAATTCTTTTCTCATCCTCTCATTCTATTTGGTTTTAAATATCATTTTGTACAAAAACACATATGCACACAAAAAAGGGCTCCCTAGGAGTACCTAGGACACTTTGGGTGCTAATACCTTCCCTCTGTGGATGAGAGGGAAGGTATTAGGTCCAAAGTGACCTATAATGTTTTGTATTATCACATGTGTTTCTTTTAGGATTATGAAATTTTGTCCAACATAACATTTGAAGTAGACATCTTAAAATTTCCAATGCATTTGGTCTCACCTCAAAATCATAAAAATTAAGGAAGTTAGGTCCTTGGGAAGTTGACCCAAAATTAGGGTTTCAGTCAAAATGACCTATAATGTTTTGAAATGAATGATGACCTTCCAAGTTTCAAATGGATTTTTGATGAACACAAAAGTTGTTTATATTATTCTTAAGAACATTGTTTATCTTGGGGTCATCTTCATTTGACAAACACATCACAAGTTGTGTCTCAGTGATCCTCAGTTTAGTCAGATGACTTGACTGGTCAACTTCTCAAGGCCAAACTTCAAATCTTGATGAATGAATGATTGAGGATCCTAACATAAGCTCATATATGCATAAAATAATGAATAAAGAACTTCACTTGATTAATTTTGATCATCGGTTGAGGTTGCTTCATGGGCAAGGCATAGTCAATGCACAGTTGAATTAGGGTTTCCTTGGAAAACAATCCTCAAGCCTTTGGGTTATCTTAATAAAATTGGCAAATTTAGATACTTGGGAGGAATATATGATGATTAGGATCTTTGTGAACCATTGTCATTCTTTTTCTCATCTTCATCTAGCCACTTCATTGAGCTTAGGAGCTTCCTAGGAGCATGGGAGCACATGATCACTTGAGCTTCAAAACAAAAAGAGTTAGTGACATATTTTTATGCTTTTGGTTAGTAAACAAAATAGGAAAAGCAATAATATACAATACAAGCATGCTTGGTGGTCTCAAACCACTCACACAAGTCTCATCCCTAGGGTAAAGGAGCCATACATGCTATGATCCTTGAGGCAATGCACTGAGCAATGATATGATGCCATGAGGGATCTTAGGGTCAAAATTAGGGTCTTACAACTTCATCTGATACATCGTTGAAGATCCCTTTGAGTTCATCTGCAACATGATCATTGTGAAGCTGTTATTTTGAACCTGTGACTTGTGGAATTCATCTGCTACATGGGCTATCTTGGAGAAGATCATGGAGTGGCTAAGCTTGGATGTGGCTATCTTTATTTGATGCCTTGCTCTTCAATATTGATATAATATGAATTGTGTGTTGCTTGATTCTAAATGTCCAAGGAAATTTGGGTTTCTATATGACATTCTTGTCTATTGGATTGCTACCCATTGGTCAAATCTTTTCAACTCTTAACTTTTAATTTTGTGCTTAGGATTAGTCTTTTCATCGCCTCCCCACTTCTTAAATTTCAAAACCTCTGCCTCCTTTTAAAAAATCTTCTTTGCTTGTACTAGTTTTATTTTAAACTTTGACCACTTTGTAAACTAGAAACTTTGGCCTTATGCCATTGCATTTTCAAACTTCTTTCTTAATAACTTGTAAATAGACTTTATTATACTTGACTTAAACTTTCAAAAAGCCAAAAATAATTAACCCATTCAAACCATTTTTAGGCCTTTGTGCCTTTCAAACTTAAATTTTGTTAAAAACATGCATTTACTTTGAAATTTATACCACGAACTACGAGGTTTTGATCCCTCATTTTTATGTTGGTACGTAGGCACAAGTCCGAAGGTCTTGTCAAACACAAAAATATAATTAATGAATTCTTTTCTCATCCTCTCATTCTATTTGGTTTTAAATATCATTTTGTACAAAAACACATATGCACACAAAAAGGGCTCCCTAGGAGTACCTAGGACACTTTGGGTGCTAATACCTTCCCTCTGTGGATGAGAGGGAAGGTATTAGGTCCAAAGTGACCTATAATGTTTTGTATTATCACATGTGTTTCTTTTAGGATTATGAAATTTTGTACAACATAACATTTGAAGTAGACATCTTAAAATTTCCAATGCATTTGGTCTCACCTCAAAATCATAAAAATTAAGGAAGTTAGGTCCTTGGGAAGTTGACCCAAAATTAGGGTTTCAGTCAAAATGACCTATAATGTTTTGAAATGAATGATGACCTTCCAAGTTTCAAATGGATTTTTGATGAACACAAAAGTTGTTTATATTATTCTTAAGAACATTGTTTATCTTGGGGTCATCTTCATTTGACAAACACATCACAAGTTGTGTCTCAGTGATCCTCGGTTTAGTCAGATGACTTGACTGGTCAACTTCTCAAGGCCAAACTTCAAATCTTGATGAATGAATGATTCAGGATCCTAACATAAGCTCATATATGCATAAAATAATGAATTAAAGAACTTCACTTGATTAATTTTGATCATCGGTTGAGGTTGCTTCATGGGCAAGGCATAGTCAATGCACAGTTGAATTAGGGTTTCCTTGGAAAACAATCCTCAAGCCTTTTGGGTTATCTTAATAAAATTGGCAAATTTAGATACTTGGGAGGAATCTATGATGATTAGGATCTTTGTGAACCATTGTCATTCTTTTTCTCATCTTCATCTAGCCACTTCATTGAGCTTAGGAGCTTCCTAGGAGCATGGGAGCACATGATCACTTGAGCTTCAAAACAAAAAGAGTTAGTGACATATTTTTATGCTTTTGGTTAGTAAACAAAATAGGAAAAGCAATAATATACAATACAAGCATGCTTGGTGGTCTCAAACCACTCACACAAGTCTCATCCCTAGGGTAAAGGAGCCATACATGCTATGATCCTTGAGGCAATGCACTGAGCAATGATATGATGCCATGAGGGATCTTAGGGTCAAAATTAGGGTCTTACAACTTCATCTGATACATCGTTGAAGATCCCTTTGAGTTCATCTGCAACATGATCATTGTGAAGCTGTTATTTTGAACCTGTGACTTGTGGAATTCATCTGCTACATGGGCTATCTTGGAGAAGATCATGGAGTGGCTAAGCTTGGATGTGGCTATCTTTATTTGATGCCTTGCTCTTCAATATTGATATAATATGAATTGTGTGTTGCTTGATTCTAAATGTCCAAGGAAATTTGGGTTTCTATATGACATTCTTGTCTATTGGATTGCTACCCATTGGTCAATCTTTTCAACTCTTAACTTTTAATTTTGTGCTTAGGATTAGTCTTTTCATCGCCTCCCCACTTCTTAAATTTCAAAACCTCTGCCTCCTTTTAAAAAATCTTCTTTGCTTGTACTAGTTTTATTTTAAACTTTGACCACTTTGCAAACTAGAAACTTTGGCCTTATGCCATTGCATTTTCAAACTTCTTTTCTTAATAACTTGTAAATAGACTTTATTATACTTGACTTAAACTTTCAAAAAGCCAAAAATAATTAACCCATTCAAACCATTTTTAGGCCTTTGTGCCTTTCAAACTTAAATTTTGTTAAAAACATGCATTTACTTTGAAATTTATACCACGAACTACGAGGTTTTGATCCCTCATTTTTATGTTGGTACGTAGGCACAAGTCCGAAGGTCTTGTCAAACACAAAAATATAATTAATGAATTCTTTTCTCATCCCCTCATTCTATTTGTTTTTAAATATCATTTTGTACAAAACACATATGCACACAAAAAAGGGCTCCCTAGGAGTACCTAGGACACTTTGGGTGCTAATACCTTCCCTCTGTGGATGAGAGGGAAGGTATTAGGTCCAAAGTGACCTATAATGTTTTGTATTATCACATGTGTTTCTTTTAGGATTATGAAATTTTGTACAACATAACATTTGAAGTAGACATCTTAAAATTTCCAATGCATTTGGTCTCACCTCAAAATCATAAAAATTAAGGAAGTTAGGTCCTTGGGAAGTTGACCCAAAATTAGGGTTTCAGTCAAAATGACCTATAATGTTTTGAAATGAATGATGACCTTCCAAGTTTCAAATGGATTTTTGATGAACACAAAAGTTGTTTATATTATTCTTAAGAACATTGTTTATCTTCGGTTCATCTTCATTTGACAAACTCATCACAAGTTGTGTCTCAGTGATCCTCAGTTTAGTCAGATGACTTGACTGGTCAACTTCTCAAGGCCAAACTTCAAATCTTGATGAATGAATGATTGAGGATCCTAACATAAGCTCATATATGCATAAAATAATGAATAAAATAACTTCACTTGATTAATTTTGATCATCGGTTGAGGTTGCTTCATGGGCAAGGCATAGTCAATGCACAGTTGAATTAGGGTTTCCTTGGAAAACAATCCTCAAGCCGTTTGGGTTATCTTAATAAAATTGGAAAATTTAGATACATGGGAGGAATATATGATGATTAGGATCTTTGTGAACCATTGTCATTCTTTTTCTCATCTTCATCTAGCCACTTCATTGAGCTTAGGAGCTTCCTATGAGCATGGGAGCACATGATCACTTGAGCTTCGAAATTAAAAAGAGTTAGTGACATATTTTTATGCTTTTGGTTAGTAAACAAAATAAGAAAAGCAATAATATACAATACAAGCATGCTTGGTGGTCTCAAACCACTCACACAAGTCTCATCCCTAGGGTAAAGGAGCCATACATGCTATGATCCTTGAGGCAATGCACTGAGCAATGATATGATGCCATGAGGGATCTTAGGGTCAAAATTAGGGTCTTACAACTTCATCTGATACATCGTTGAAGATCCCTTTGAGTTCATCTACAACATGATCATTGTGAAGCTGTTATTTTGAACCTGTGACTTGTGGAATTCATCTGCTACATGGGCTATCTTGGAGAAGATCATGGAGTGGCTAAGCTTGGATGTGGCTATCTTTATTTGATGCCTTGCTCTTCAATATTGATATAATATGAATTGTGTGTTGCTTGATTCTAAATGTCCAAGGAAATTTGGGTTTCTATATGACATTCTTGTCTATTGGATTGCTATCCATTGGTCAAATCTTTTCAACTCTTAACTTTTAATTTTGTGCTTAGGATTAGTCTTTTCATCGCCTCCCCACTTCTTAAATTTCAAAACCTCTGCCTCCTTTTAAAAAATCTTCTTTGCTTGTACTAGTTTTATTTTAAACTTTGACCACTTTGCAAACTATAAAATTTGGCCTTATGCCATTGCATTTTCAAACTTCTTTTCTTAATAACTTGTAAATAGACTTTATTATACTTGACTTAAACTTTCAAAAAGCCAAAAATAATTAACCCATTCAAACCATTTTTAGGCCTTTGTGCCTTTCAAACTTAAATTTTGTTAAAAACATTGCATTTACTTTGAAATTTATACCACGAACTACGAGGTTTTGATCCCTCATTTTTATATTGGTACGTAGGCACAAGTCCGAAGGTCTTGTCAAACACAAAAATATAATTAATGAATTCTTTTCTCATCCCCTCATTCTATTTGTTTTTAAATATCATTTTGTACATAAACACATATGCACACAAAAAGGGCTCCCTAGGAGTACCTAGGACACTTTGGGTGCTAATACCTTCCCTCTGTGGATGAGAGGGAAGGTATTAGGTCCAAAGTGACCTATAATGTCTTGTATTATCACGTGTGTTTCTTTTAGGATTATGAAATTTTGTACAACATAACATTTGAAGTAGACATCTTAAAATTTCCAATGCATTTGGTCTCACCTCAAAATCATAAAAATTAAGGAAGTTAGGTCCTTGGGAAGTTGACCCAAAATTAGGGTTTCAGTCAAAATGACCTATAATGTTTTGAAATGAATGATGACCTTCCAAGTTTCAAATGGATTTTTGATGAACACAAAAGTTGTTTATATTATTCTTAAGAACATTGTTTATCTTCGGTTCATCTTCATTTGACAAACTCATCACAAGTTGTGTCTCAGTGATCCTCAGTTTAGTCAGATGACTTGACTGGTCAACTTCTCAAGGCCAAACTTCAAATCTTGATGAATGAATGATTGAGGATCCTAACATAAGCTCATATATGCATAAAATAATGAATAAAATAACTTCACTTGATTAATTTTGATCATCGGTTGAGGTTGCTTCATGGGCAAGGCATAGTCAATGCACAGTTGAATTAGGGTTTCCTTGGAAAACAATCCTCAAGCCGGTTTGGGTTATCTTAATAAAATTGGAAAATTTAGATACATGGGAGGAATATATGATGATTAGGATCTTTGTGAACCATTGTCATTCTTTTTCTCATCTTCATCTAGCCACTTCATTGAGCTTAGGAGCTTCCTATGAGCATGGGAGCACATGATCACTTGAGCTTCGAAATAAAAAGAGTTAGTGACATATTTTTATGCTTTTGGTTAGTAAACAAAATAAGAAAAGCAATAATATACAATACAAGCATGCTTGGTGGTCTCAAACCACTCACACAAGTCTCATCCCTAGGGTAAAGGAGCCATACATGCTATGATCCTTGAGGCAATGCACTGAGCAATGGTATGATGCCATGAGGGATCTTTGGGTCAAAATTAGGGTCTTACAACTTCATCTGATACATCGTTGAAGATCCCTTTGAGTTCATCTACAACATGATCATTGTGAAGCTGTTATTTTGAACCTGTGACTTGTGGAATTCATCTGCTACATGGGCTATCTTGGAGAAGATCATGGAGTGGCTAAGCTTGGATGTGGCTATCTTTATTTGATGCCTTGCTCTTCAATATTGATATAATATGAATTGTGTGTTGCTTGATTCTAAATGTCCAAGGAAATTTGGGTTTCTATATGACATTCTTGTCTATTGGATTGCTATCCATTGGTCAAATCTTTTCAACTCTTAACTTTTAATTTTGTGCTTAGGATTAGTCTTTTCATCGCCTCCCCACTTCTTAAATTTCAAAACCTCTGCCTCCTTTTAAAAAATCTTCTTTGCTTGTACTAGTTTTATTTTAAACTTTGACCACTTTGCAAACTATAAAATTTGGCCTTATGCCATTGCATTTTCAAACTTCTTTTCTTAATAACTTGTAAATAGACTTTATTATACTTGACTTAAACTTTCAAAAAGCCAAAAATAATTAACCCATTCAAACCATTTTTAGGCCTTTGTGCCTTTCAAACTTAAATTTTGTTAAAAACATTGCATTTACTTTGAAATTTATACCACGAACTACGAGGTTTTGATCCCTCATTTTTATATTGGTACGTAGGCACAAGTCCGAAGGTCTTGTCAAACACAAAAATATAATTATTGAATTCTTTTCTCATCCCCTCATTCTATTTGTTTTTAAATATCATTTTGTACATAAACACATATGCACACAAAAAAGGGCTCCCTAGGAGTACCTAGGACACTTTGGGTGCTAATACCTTCCCTCTGTGGATGAGAGGGAAGGTATTAGGTCCAAAGTGACCTATAATGTTTTGTATTATCACGTGTGTTTCTTTTAGTATTATGAAATTTTGTACAACATAACATTTGAAGTAGACATCTTAAAATTTCCAATGCATTTGGTCTCACCTCAAAATCATAAAAATTAAGGAAGTTAGGTCCTTGGGAAGTTGACCCAAAATTAGGGTTTCAGTCAAAATGACCTATAATGTTTTGAAATGAATGATGACCTTCCAAGTTTCAAATGGATTTTTGATGAACACAAAAGTTGTTTATATTATTCTTAAGAACATTTTTTATCTTCGGTTCATCTTCATTTGACAAACTCATCACAAGTTGTGTCTCAGTGATCCTCAGTTTAGTCAGATGACTTGACTGGTCAACTTCTCAAGGCCAAACTTCAAATCTTGATGAATGAATGATTGAGGATCCTAACATAAGCTCATATATGCATAAAATAATGAATTAAATAACTTCACTTGATTAATTTTGATCATCGGTTGAGGTTGCTTCATGGGCAAGGCATAGTCAATGCACAGTTGAATTAGGGTTTCCTTGGAAAACAATCCTCAAGCCCTTTGGGTTATCTTAATAAAATTGGCAAATTTAGATACTTGGGAGGAATATATGATGATTAGGATCTTTGTGAACCATTGTCATTCTTTTTCTCATCTTCATCTAGCCACTTCATTGAGCTTAGGAGCTTCCTATGAGCATGGGAGCACATGATCACTTGAGCTTCGAAACAAAAAGAGTTAGTGACATATTTTTATGCTTTTGGTTAGTAAACAAAATAGGAAAAGCAATAATATACAATACAAGCATGCTTGGTGGTCTCAAACCACTCACACAAGTCTCATCCCTAGGGTAAAGGAGCCATACATGCTATGATCCTTGAGGCAATGCACTGAGCAATGATATGATGCCATGAGGGATCTTTGGGTCAAAATTAGGGTCTTACAACTTCATCTGATACATCGTTGAAGATCCCTTTGAGTTCATCTACAACATGATCATTGTGAAGCTGTTATTTTGAACCTGTGACTTGTGGAATTCATCTGCTACATGGGCTATCTTGGAGAAGATCATGGAGTGGCTAAGCTTGGATGTGGCTATCTTTATTTGATGCCTTGCTCTTCAATATTGATATAATATGAATTGTGTGTTGCTTGATTCTAAATGTCCAAGGAAATTTGGGTTTCTATATGACATTCTTGTCTATTGGATTGCTACCCATTGGTCAGATCTTTTCAACTCTTAACTTTTAATTTTGTGCTTAGGATTAGTCTTTTCATCGCCTCCCCACTTCTTAAATTTCAAAACCTCTCCCTCCTTTTAAAAAATCTTCTTTGCTTGTACTAGTTTTATTTTAAACTTTGACCACTTTGCAAACTAGAAACTTTGGCCTTATGCCATTGCATTTTCAAACTTCTTTTCTTAATAACTTGTAAATAGACTTTATTATACTTGACTTAAACTTTCAAAAATCCAAAAATAATTAACCCATTCAAACCATTTTTAGGACTTTGTGCCTTTCAAACTTAAATTTTGTTAAAAACGATGCATTTACTTTGAAATTTATACCACGAACTACGAGGTTTTGATCCCTCATTTTTATATTGGTACGTAGGCACAAGTCCGAAGGTCTTGTCAAACACAAAAATATAATTAATGAATTCTTTTCTCATCCCCTCATTCTATTTGTTTGTAAATATCATTTTGTACATAAACACATATGCACACAAAAAAGGGCTCCCTAGGAGTACCTAGGACACTTTGGGTGCTAATACCTTCCCTCTGTGGATGAGAGGGAAGGTATTAGGTCCAAAGTGACCTATAATGTTTTGTATTATCACGTGTGTTTCTTTTAGGATTATGAAATTTTGTACAACATAACATTTGAAGTAGACATCTTAAAATTTCCAATGCATTTGGTCTCACCTCAAAATCATAAAAATTAAAGAAGTTAGGTCCTTGGGAAGTTGACCAAAATTAGGGTTTCAGTCAAAATGACCTATAATGTTTTGAAATGAATGATGACCTTCCAAGTTTCAAATGGATTTTTGATGAACACAAAAGTTGTTTATATTATTCTTAAGAACATTGTTTATCTTAGGGTCATCTTCATTTGACAAACACATCACAAGTTGTGTCTCAGTGATCCTCAGTTTAGTCAGATGACTTGACTGGTCAACTTCTCAAGGCCAAACTTCAAATCTTGATGAATGAATGATTGAGGATCCTAACATAAGCTCATATATGCATAAAATAATGAATGAAATAACTTCACTTGATTAATTTTGATCATCGGTTGAGGTTGCTTCATGGGCAAGGCATAGTCAATGCACAGTTGAATTAGGGTTTCCTTGGAAACAATCCTCAAGCCCTTTGGGTTATCTTAATAAAAATGGCAAATTGAGATACTTGGGAGGAATATATGATGATTAGGATCTTTGTGAACCATTGTCATTCTTTTTCTCATCTTCATCTAGCCACTTCATTGAGCTTAGGAGCTTCCTAGGAGCATGGGAGCACATGATCACTTGAGCTTCAAAACAAAAAGAATTAGTGACATATTTTTGTGGTTTTGGTTAGTAAACAAAATAGGAAAAGAAATAATATACAATACAAGCATGCTTGGTGGTCTCAAACCACTCACACAAGTATCATCCCTAGGGTAAAGGAGCCATACATGCTATGATCCTTGAGGCAATGCACTGAGCAATGATATGATGCCATGAGGGATCTTTGGGTAAAATTTAGGGTCTTACAACTTCATCTGATACATCATTGATGATCCCTTTGAGTTCATCTACAACATGATCATTGTGAAGCTGTTATTTTGAACCTGTGACTTGTGAAATTCATCTGCTACATGGGCTATCTTGGAGAAGATCATGGAATGGCTAAGCTTGGATGTGGCTATCTTTATTTGATGCCTTGCTCTTCAATATTGATATAATATGAATTGTGTGTTGCTTGATTCTAAATGTCCAAGGAAATTTGGGTTTCTATATGACATTCTTGTCTATTGGATTGCTACCCATTGGTCAGATCTTTTCAACTCTTAACTTTTAATTTTGTGCTTAGGATTAGTCTTTTCATCGCCTCCCCACTTCTTAAATTTCAAAACTTCTCCCTCCTTTTAAAAAATCTTCTTTGCTTGTACTAGTTTTATTTTAAACTTTGACCACTTTGCAAACTAGAAACTTTGGCCTTATGCCATTGCATTTTCAAACTTCTTTTCTTAATAACTTGTAAATAGACTTTATTATACTTGACTTAAACTTTCAAAAATCCAAAAATAATTAACCCATTCAAACCATTTTTAGGACTTTGTGCCTTTCAAACTTAAATTTTGTTAAAAACAATGCATTTACTTTGAAATTTATACCACGAACTACGAGGTTTTGATCCCTCATTTTTATATTGGTACGTAGGCACAAGTCCGAAGGTCTTGTCAAACACAAAAATATAATTAATGAATTCTTTTCTCATCCCCTCATTCTATTTGTTTGTAAATATCATTTTGTACATAAACACATATGCACACAAAAAAGGGCTCCCTAGGAGTACCTAGGACACTTTGGGTGCTAATACCTTCCCTCTGTGGATGAGAGGGAAGGTATTAGGTCCAAAGTGACCTATAATGTTTTGTATTATCACGTGTGTTTCTTTTAGGATTATGAAATTTTGTACAACATAACATTTGAAGTAGACATCTTAAAATTTCCAATGCATTTGGTCTCACCTCAAAATCATAAAAATTAAAGAAGTTAGGTCCTTGGGAAGTTGACTCAAAATTAGGGTTTCAGTCAAAATGACCTATAATGTTTTGAAATGAATGATGACCTTCCAAGTTTCAAATGGATTTTTGATGAACACAAAAGTTGTTTATATTATTCTTAAGAACATTGTTTATCTTGGGGTCATCTTCATTTGACAAACACATCACAAGTTGTGTCTCAGTGATCCTCAGTTTAGTCAGATGACTTGACTGGTCAACTTCTCAAGGCCAAACTTCAAATCTTGATGAATTAATGATTGAGGATCCTAACATAAGCTCATATATGCATAAAATAATGAATGAAATAACTTCACTTGATTAATTTTGATCATCGGTTGAGGTTGCTTCATGGGCAAGGCATAGTCAATGCACAGTTGAATTAGGGTTTCCTTGGGAAACAATCCTCAAGCCCTTTGGGTTATCTTAATAAAAATGGCAAATTGAGATACTTGGGAGTAATATACGATGATTAGGATCTTTGTGAACCATTGTCATTCTTTTTCTCATCTTCATCTAGCCACTTCATTGAGCTTAGGAGCTTCCTAGGAGCATGGGAGCACATGATCACTTGAGCTTCAAAACAAAAAGAATTAGTGACATATTTTTGTGGTTTTGGTTAGTAAACAAAATAGGAAAAGAAATAATATACAATACAAGCATGCTTGGTGGTCTCAAACCACTCACACAAGTATCATCCCTAGGGTAAAGGAGCCATACATGCTATGATCCTTGAGGCAATGCACTGAGCAATGATATGATGCCATGAGGGATCTTAGGGTAAAATTTAGGGTCTTACAACTTCATATGATACATCATTGAAGATCCCTTTGAGTTCATCTGCAACATGATCATTGTGAAGCTGTTATTTTGAACCTGTGACTTTTGGAATTCATCTGCTACATGGGCTATCTTGGAGAAGATCATGGAGTGGCTAAGCTTGGATGTGGCTATCTTTATTTGATGCCTTGCTCTTTAATATTGATATAATATGAATTGTGTGTTTCTTGATTCTAAATGTCCAAGGGAATTTGGGTTTCTATATGACATTCTTGTCTATTGTATTGCTACCCATTGGTCAGATCTTTTCAAGTCTTAACTTTTAATTTTGTGCTTAGGATTAGTCTTTTCATCGCCTCCCCAATTCTTAAATTTCAAAACCGCTCCTTCCTTTTAAAAAATCTTTTTTGCTTGTACTAGTTTTATTTTAAACTTTGACCACTTTGCAAACTAGAAACTTTGGCCTTATGCCATTGCATTTTCAAACTTCTTTTCTTAATAACTTGTAAATAGACTTTATTATACTTGACTTAAACTTTCAAAAAGCCAAAAATAATTAACCCATTCAAACCATTTTTAGGCCTTTGTGCCTTTCAAACTTAACATTTGTTAAAAACAATGCATTTACTTTGAAATTTATACCACGAACTACGAGGTTTTGATCCCTCATTTTTATATTGGTACGTAGGCACAAGTCCGAAGGTCTTGTCAAACACAAAAATATAATTAATGAATTCTTTTCTCATCCCCTCATTCTATTTGTTTGTAAATATCATTTTGTACATAAACACATATGCACACAAAAAAGGGCTCCCTAGGAGTACCTAGGACACTTTGGGTGCTAATACCTTCCCTCTGTGGATGAGAGGGAAGGTATTAGGTCCAAAGTGACCTATAATGTTTTGTATTATCACGTGTGTTTCTTTTAGGATTATGAAATTTTGTACAACATAACATTTGAAGTAGACATCTTAAAATTTCCAATGCATTTGGTCTCACCTCAAAATCATAAAAATTAAAGAAGTTAGGTCCTTGGGAAGTTGACTCAAAATTAGGGTTTCAGTCAAAATGACCTATAATGTTTTGAAATGAATGATGACCTTCCAAGTTTCAAATGGATTTTTGATGAACACAAAAGTTGTTTATATTATTCTTAAGAACATTGTTTATCTTGGGGTCATCTTCATTTGAGAAACACATCACAAGTTGTGTCTCAGTGATCCTCAGTTTAGTCAGATGACTTGACTGGTCAACTTCTCAAGGCCAAACTTCAAATCTTGATGAATTAATGATTGAGGATCCTAACATAAGCTCATATATGCATAAAATAATGAATGAAATAACTTCACTTGATTAATTTTGATCATCGGTTGAGGTTGCTTCATGGGCAAGGCATAGTCAATGCACAGTTGAATTAGGGTTTCCTTGGGAAACAATCCTCAAGCCCTTTGGGTTATCTTAATAAAAATGGCAAATTGAGATACTTGGGAGTAATATACGATGATTAGGATCTTTGTGAACCATTGTCATTCTTTTTCTCATCTTCATCTAGCCACTTCATTGAGCTTAGGAGCTTCCTAGGAGCATGGGAGCACATGATCACTTGAGCTTCAAAACAAAAAGAATTAGTGACATATTTTTGTGGTTTTGGTTAGTAAACAAAATAGGAAAAGAAATAATATACAATACAAGCATGCTTGGTGGTCTCAAACCACTCACACAAGTATCATCCCTAGGGTAAAGGAGCCATACATGCTATGATCCTTGAGGCAATGCACTGAGCAATGATATGATGCCATGAGGGATCTTAGGGTAAAATTTAGGGTCTTACAACTTCATCTGATACATCATTGATGATCCCTTTGAGTTCATCTGCAACATGATCATTGTGAAGCTGTTATTTTGAACCTGTGGCTTTTGGAATTCATCTGCTACATGGGCTATCTTGGAGAAGATCATGGAGTGGCTAAGCTTGGATGTGGCTATCTTTATTTGATGCCTTGCTCTTTAATATTGATATAATATGAATTGTGTGTTTCTTGATTCTAAATGTCCAAGGGAATTTGGGTTTCTATATGACATTCTTGTCTATTGTATTGCTACCCATTGGTCAGATCTTTTCAAGTCTTAACTTTTAATTTTGTCCTTAGGATTAGTCTTTTCATCGCCTCCCCAATTCTTAAATTTCAAAACCGCTCCTTCCTTTTAAAAAATCTTTTTTGCTTGTACTAGTTTTATTTTAAACTTTGACCACTTTGCAAACTAGAAACTTTGGCCTTATGCCATTGCATTTTCAAACTTCTTTTCTTAATAACTTGTAAATAGACTTTATTATACTTGACTTAAACTTTCAAAAAGCCAAAAATAATTAACCCATTCAAACCATTTTTAGGCCTTTGTGCCTTTTAAACTTAAATTTTGTTAAAAACAATGCATTTACTTTGAAATTTATACCACGAACTACGAGGTTTTGATCCCTCATTTTTATATTGGTACGTAGGCACAAGTCCGAAGGTCTTGTCAAACACAAAAATATAATTAATGAATTCTTTTCTCATCCCCTAATTCTATTTGTTTGTAAATATCATTCTATACATAAACACATATGCACACAAAAAAGGGCTCCCTAGGAGTACCTAGGACACTTTGGGTGCTAATACCTTCCCTCTGTGGATGAGAGGGAAGGTATTAGGTCCAAAGTGACCTATAATGTTTTGTATTATCACGTGTGTTTCTTTTAGGATTATGAAATTTTGTACAACATAACATTTGAAGTAGACATCTTAAAATTTCCAATGCATTTGGTCTCACCTCAAAATCATAAAAATTAAAGAAGTTAGGTCCTTGGGAAGTTGACTCAAAATTAGGGTTTCAGTCAAAATGACCTATAATGTTTTGAAATGAATGATGACCTTCCAAGTTTCAAATGGATTTTTGATGAACACAAAAGTTGTTTATATTATTCTTAAGAACATTGTTTATCTTGGGGTCATCTTCATTTGACAAACACATCACAAGTTGTGTCTCAGTGATCCTCAGTTTAGTCAAATGACTTGACTGGTCAACTTCTCAAGGCCAAACTTCAAATCTTGATGAATGAATGATTGAGGATCCTAACATAAGCTCATATATGCATAAAATAATGAATGAAAGAACTTCACTTGATTAATTTTGATCATCGGTTGAGGTTGCTTTATGGGCAAGGCATTGTCAATGCACAAGTGAATTAGGGTTTCCTTGGAAAATAATCCTCAAGCCCTTTGGGTTATCTTAATAAAATTGGCAAATTTAGATACTTGGGAGGAATATATGATGATTAGGATCTTTGTGAACCATTGTCATTCTTTTTCTCATCTTCATCTAGCCACTTCATTGAGCTTAGGAGCTTCCTAGGAGCATGGGAGCACATGATCACTTGAGCTTCAAAACAAAAAGAGTTAGTGACATATTTTTATGCTTTTGGTTAGTAAACAAAATAGGAAAAGAAATAATATACAATACAAGCATGCTTGGTGGTCTCAAACCACTCACACAAGTATCATCCCTAGGGTAAAGGAGCCATACATGCTATGATCCTTGAGGCAATGCACTGAGCAATGATATGATGCCATGAGGGATCTTAGGGTAAAATTTAGGGTCTTACAACTTCATCTGATACATCATTGAAGATCCCTTTGAGTTCATCTGCAACATGATCATTGTGAAGCTGTAATTTTGAACTTGTGACTTGTGGAATTCATCTGCTACATGGGCTATCTTGGAGAAGATCATGGAGTGGCTAAGCTTGGATGTGGCTATCTTTATTTGATGCCTTGCTCTTCAATATTGATATAATATGAATTGTGTGTTTCTTGATTCTAAATGTCCAAGGGAATTTGGGTTTCTATATGACATTCTTGTCTATTGCATTGCTACCCATTGGTCAGATCTTTTCAACTCTTAACTTTTAATTTTGTGCTTAGGATTAGTCTTTTCATCGCCTCCCCACTTCTTAAATTTCAAAACCTCTCCCTCCTTTTAAAAAATCTTCTTTGCTTGTATTAGTTTTATTTTAAACTTTGACCACTTTGCAAACTAGAAACTTTGGCCTTATGCCATTGCATTTTCAAACTTCTTTTCTTAATAACTTGTAAATAGACTTTATTATACTTAACTTAAACTTTCAAAAAGCCAAAAATAATTAACCCATTCAAACCATTTTTAGGCCTTTGTGCCTTTCAAACTTAAATTTTGTTAAAAATAATGCATTTACTTTGAAATTTATACCACGAACTACGAGGTTTTGATCCCTCATTTTTATATTGGTACGTAGGCACAAGTCCGAAGGTCTTGTCAAACACAAAAATATAATTAATGAATTCTTTTCTCATCCCCTAATTCTATTTGTTTGTGTAGCACCTCAAATTTGCACCCACCATTTTGTACATACATTTTCATATTAGGTCATTAACATAACATAGTTCACTGCATAGCATTGCATTGTCCTTTGCCCAAGTGCAATTCATCAGACAAGATTAGGTTAACTGATTAGGAGAATCAGTCAATCAAGCAAGCAGGTGCAATTTCCATTGAGACAAAGCCCTAGGGTTGGTTCATCAAGTTCATATGATCTAAGGATCATTTTGAAGTGATTTGGCCAAAGATTGGATGATCAAAGCTCAACAGTCAAGCTGAATTTCATCTGAAACCCTAGAAAATCAACTGTGGTCAACTGTGCCTGAAATCATGGATTTGAAGGTGGGAGATGGTTTGAAAGGCTTCATTCATGTCCTTATAAGTCTCATTTGACATTTCAAAGATCAAGGTTGAAGAATTTCAGGTCAGATGAAAAGTTTCCAAAAATAGCAGGTGACTTGTAATTTCAAACTGCCAAAAATGGAAAGTTCTTCTCCTCAAATTTACATCATCATACAAGCTTCAAATGGAATTTTGTCCAACATGAAAGTTCAAGATCTTGTTCTCACCTTTCCAAAAAGTCCAAGAACATGCATTTCTCATGTGTGGTTGGCAAGTTATGACCAAATCATTTTCAAGAAAACTTGAACTTCAAAGTGGCATAACTCTTGAACCATTTGGCCAATTTGGGTGATTCTTTTTTGAGCAAGTCACATTTGACATGTACTATCATGATGCATCATTACATTTCATCAAAAATCATCACATCAAAATGGCATTTTTCAAGTGAACCAATTTGCATTTTGGTGGGAAAAATAGTGATTTTGAAAAATACATGCAATTTTCATGCCAAACCACTTCTAACAGCTCCTAAACAGAAAATTGGATTTGCC
Organism: Lathyrus oleraceus; assembly: GCF_024323335.1. Taxonomy (NCBI): domain Eukaryota; kingdom Viridiplantae; phylum Streptophyta; class Magnoliopsida; order Fabales; family Fabaceae; genus Lathyrus; species Lathyrus oleraceus. The sequence continues at coordinate 178,580,136 of NC_066581.1, forward strand.
TCAAATGCATTGTTACTGTTCCATTGGTTCTATTTGCATAAGGTCACTTTGGCCATTTGACATGAAAATGCACTTTCACTAATTCACTTGATTTTGCTAATCTTGATTAACAATTGGATTAGGAAGTGGTATAAAGCATTAATCATAACTGAATTCACATTAACATCAATCACAATTTCAGATCTAACAGAAAATTCATCCAAATTCTCTCAAATTTGTTCAAGCTTTTTCTCACTTTTTCATCAAATTGCATCATTCTTCTTGCTTCCTTTTATATGAATTATCATTTGCAGAGGATATTGAAGAACTGTTGAACAAGATCGTGGCCAAATCCATGTTGAATCATCACTGTTGAAGCTTGAAGATTCTTAGGACAGTTGGAAATTCCTTCGAGCTGGAGCATTATTGAGCTGAAACCTTGCTTCCATGAATGTTCTACATCATCAATCAGCATCTGTTTCATCAATTGGCACCTTGAAACGAGCAAAATCAACAGCTGCATCTCCAAGAGGTAAGAATTCAAACCTTCTAATCCTCCAAATTGTGATATGGCTTTGATAGATCTCTTATTGGTGAGCACAATGCAAGTTAAATCGTGTGTTTCCATTAGGTTTTGAGTGAGATATTGGAATTTGAAGTTTGGTTGCTAAATCTTATTTTGCTCGATCTGTTCACATGAGTAGGAATTAGGATGAATCATGCTTGTATTGTTATTGTGCTTGAGAAGATGATTGCAACGGTATATCATTTGTTGATTTTGGTAACAACTTGTTCATCACCTGGAAAAATTCTGAAGAACGTGATGAATGTTCAATTTTCTGCGTCCAGAATGTGTTTTAATCCATGTTGCCTGGCTTTGCATTTGAACTTGTGTTTCCCGCGCCATGTATCCAATTACAGCTTGACACATCACTTAATGAAACGCAGTGTTTCATTAAGTGGGCGCTTCTTTTGAACTGCGCTGGGGTTCGATTCCCCGTTCCAGCCAAATTCATTTGCCATGCTTGTATTATTTTCCACATATGTTCATCATGTATCACATACCTTTCCATGTTTTGTTTTATTTTCTTTCTCATTCAAAAAATGATATCTCTTCCAAATTTAATCCAAATCATGTGCAAAATTTTGTGGAATGCTCCTCATCCTGTCCTTGATTTTTTGGTGATTATTAATAATTTTGTGCCCGCGTAGAAAAAATAATTGGCTAGGGTATGTTTTCACATGTCCTTTTGTGCACTATGCTTACTCTTTTGATCATGAAATGACAAGGCTTCTTTAGAAATTCTTGAACTTTTTTGTGCTTAAACTAGACTCTTCCTGGTCATTTTGGTATGTGGTTTGTGATTTTTGAGTTCCTGGATTGAGAGATATGATATGATCTTTAGAGGTGTGACAATTGGTGTCACACCATTCCTTGTGCAAATTCTTGATTTTATTTGCCATGCCATATGAACATGAATTGAGCTGGATTTTTGCATGAGGATACTTATGGATGTTGAGAATACTTTTGAATTTGTATGGATTTGTTGAGTGCATTTCCTATTTGTTTGATAATTTCTCCCCTATTTGACCAATTGTTGACTTTTTGTGAGTCATGTTTTTATATGATTTGGGAAATTCTCATGCATTATTGGATGGATTTGAAATTTGGCATGTGTATTATAGACATCTTGAAGTTTGCCATGGCTTTGGTATCATTCATTTATCATGTTTTGTCTCTGATTTATGCTTGCTTGAAGTGGATGCATGTTTTGATTCCTTGTATGAGCTTGTTTGAATTTGTGTTGACTTGATGAATTTCATTGACTAGCTTCCCTTTGTCCAAATGAGCTGAACTTTGGTGTGCTTGTCATATTATGGATGCTGGTTGATCATGAATTTTTTGGGGATTTATTGAAGTGTTTGTGAATTGATTTGATTTGAATCATTCTGTTTGGTCCTTTGAGGTTCTAAATTGCATGTTTTGTGCTCTTTCCTTCTTGAAATGATAATGATGAATGATATGAATGTTAAACCACTTGGATTTGATTCTTAATTGTTTGATCTTGATTTTGGATAAGTTTCATGTTCTGTTTTGGTTATTTTCTCACATTTTGACCCTAGTCTTGTACTAGTGGTTTGTGCTCTCACATTTGAGCTTTGTTTCAGGTCAAAGAGCACAATTGCTTATGCTTGATGATACTTATCCAATTGGAGTTGGCTTGTTGATTGTTTAGGACTAACTTTGGTTTTGTTTTGTAGGTTTTGAAACTTGAGTTTGTGCCTTATGGCTTGCACCTTGTGCACTGATAATTGTTATCTGTTTGTGTTGTGGACTTGTAGTTGTCTGTTTGCTTTTTGTTTGAGTTGAGTACTGATCATATTGGATTGATTTCAGGTACCTTAGTTGCTATAGTTCTATTGAGAACTTGATTGTGCTTTGCTTGCTAGCTTGAGCACTGAGGTATATAGATCTCTTCTCCATGTAGTCTGGAAGACCTGGCCTGTTACTTGGCCAGGCACCTGTCTGAAGTCCTCCTTAAGAGGGAAATGTTTGTGCTTGTTTATTTTTGTCCACAAGCAGGAAAATACCTTTTGATAAGGCAATTGGCAGAACCCAAGGGATGTGCAATCCATCCCCTGCTATTCTTGTTGAGTCATCCCTCTGCTCACACAACTGGTGTTGATGCATTGGGACAGTAACCCAAGATCTTGTACAGTTGTACAGTTGAGTCAGTGTCATAAGTGTAGAAGGGTTCCCACTTTCTGGACCCACACTTCTTTGTCTGAAGCTCTCCCTGGCCAGGGATAAGAGCTGTGAAGTCTCATCTTCACTCACCTTTCATCTGCGTCACCCTGACTCTCAATGTCAGTGGTTAAGAGCAAATACTACCCTGATACAGTTGGCTTGCTCTTGCATCCTCACCCTTGTTTGAGCCTCACTTGTGTGCATATAGTGTGTGCTATTTGTGATTGTTTGCTTTGCTATTGCTTGTGCTTTAGGATAGGCTTGCTCCCTGTGCAAGTTAGCTAGAAACCTTGACTTAGGGATGATTTTGCATGATAACATCTAGGCTCGAGTCGTAGTCTCCCTAGTTGTGTCTCCCTCTGTTATCTGGTTAGGCTAGTCATGTGTCCCTGCGTAGGGGAACTACGTCGCCCTGATCCTCATACCAGATGAGGTACGTAGGCAGGAGATTGAGCTGATCTCTCCGGGCAACCTTTGTGTCTTTTGTTTTGTCCCCTTTGCGTGTGTTTGTTGTGTGCTTGGAAGCTGATGTAAGTCCAGCGATTGGCATTCGGGTTCCAGTGTGGGTTTGTTGGTTCGGGCGCTGATATAAGTCCAGTGATTGGCATTCGGGTCCCACGTTTGCCTCTTTGTGTGTGTTTTGGTTCGGGCGCTGATATAAGTCCAGTGATTGGCATTCGGGTCCCATGTTTGCCATTTTTGGTGTGTGCCTATGTGTGTTGTTTTGTTTGGCGTGCGTGAGCCGAGCTACGAATGCTCTGATTCTTCTTAGTCCAAGAAGATACGTATGCATAGGATGCGATATCCTAGCGAGCATGTGTTTTCCCCAGTCCGAACTACTTTGACTCTGATGTCTATGCTTGATAGACTAAGTAGGCCCAGGATACGATATCCTGCCGAGTCAGTCTCGTTTGTTTTCCTGTGTCTCTTTCAGCCAGTGTGTGTGAGCAGTGTTTTTAGAAACCATTTTCCTTCCTATTGTGCGTGGATCCCGTCGAGTACGACGGATGCGTAGGGGTGCTAATACCTTCCCTTCGCATAACCGACTCCCGATCTCATTCTCTTTGGTCGCGAGACCATGTCTTTTCCAGGTTTACTCTGAGCGTTTCCTTTCCCTCTTTTGGGATAAATAACGCACGGTGGCGGCTCTGTTGTTTTCGTTTCCCGCCGGTTTTTCGCGTAATGCGACAGTTGGCGACTCTGCTGGGGAGATAGAGAAGTTGACCTCTGGCTGGTCCATCTTTCCTAAGCGAGTCTCTCCTAGCGCTCTCTAGGTTAGGGCTTTGGTTGCTTTGTACTGCTTTATTTATTGCATTCATTTGTATATATGTGCATTTGTTGTTTGCATTTATTGTTTGCATTAACGTTTGCATTCATTCATATTCATTTGCTGGTTGTGCTGTGTTTCTCTGTTTGGGGTGGGAGTTACTCGAGGTAAAAGGCCCAATACCCAGGCTATGAGTGATATCTAGGAAACCTAGGAATAGAGTGATTCATGGGAAGCGGGTGGTATGTGCCACTTAGCGGAACATTGATATCAAGAGCAGTTCAAACTCTGATGGGGTATTATCGGTGCATACATCTGGTGTGCACAGGATGATATTCTTGAAAGGGTTGCTTATCCTGCGTTTCTCTCGACCTTACCCTGGCCTAGATGACACCCGTGAGTGGGAGGGGATGATTATTACAGGTACTATTGCTGACTTGTTGGTGACTTGTTGTTGACTCTTGGTATTGATGATGATTGTGAATTATGGACATTTATTTCTGGGATGCCGGAGTTCTGTCCGTGGTTTATCAGCGGGTTCCGTTTATTTCGGATCCCTGGGTTGAATTTGAGAGTACCTGTTCAGAGGATCTGACTGTCATCCGTTCAGTGGATGTTCCTGTGACGATAGTGATGTAATCTCCGGTTCCGTTTATTTTGGAACTTCCCAAGTTGGATTTATGGTGACTTAGTCCCACAGAGGATTGTGACTGGTCCAGAGAAATAATGGGTCTACAAATGACTGGGTGGCACAGTGGCCTGCATTCATGCATTTGCATTGATCTCATTTTGCATTCATCTGCATTCAACTCATGTCTGTCCGTACTCAGGGTCCATTATTTTGGATTGAGACTCAGGTTGAGAGACATCCAGATGTCAGAACGTTGTTGATGAAATTTTATCTGTCTCGATGAAACCAAAAAAAAAAGGGAGGACAGAATTTTCCTAGTACAGATAGACATTACATGTGTGAGTCATACTAACCCATTTGCTGTTTTGTAGGTGTCAACCGGTGCGCATAGCTCGTTTGTTCAGATAGCCTGCTGGGGGTCAACAAATCCAAACTGATGGATCCTCCCAACGCCGACATCCTTGAACTGAAAGAGATGATGAGGGATTTGTTCAGTGTTGTGCAAGGGCTTGCCTTGGGGCAGAAAGCCATGGCTGAGAGATTGGAAAAGATTGAGAAGTGGCTGATGGTGGAGAAAGTCCAGGGAAAGGATCCGTCATCCGAAGTAACAAATCCCTCTGTCACTGTAGCAAAGAAACCCTCTGACAGTGGTCCGCTCAAGAAGGAGGTTGAGTCAGTTGGTGCGTCGGCAAAAAGGGAACGCAGTCAGGATCGTTATCACCCCTATGCTGCCACTGTAACCACTCCTGTTGGTAATCCACATGTGCCACAGCAACAACCACCACCTCAACAGAAGGCACCGAGAGCTAAGAGCCAAGTGAAGAAGAAGAAGAAGGATCGTCAGTTTGAGGAACCACCTGTGACTTATACCCTTCTGTTCCAAAGGTTGAGGGATCTGAGGTTAGTCCGGCCACAGATATTGATTCCCATAGAACGGAAGAAGAGGCCTGCACATTATGATGAGAATGCCAGTTGTGAATTCCATTCTGAGATGCCCGGACATAGCATTGAGGGCTGTAGAGCTTTTAAGCATGTCGTCCAGGACATGGTGGACTCTAAGACCATCAGCTTGGCCCAGGTCATGAAGGGGGAGGTCAACCCTGTACCCAGGCAGGGTCCCGTAAAAGTGAAGATGGTGAAAAAGGACAAGAGAGGAATAGAGGTGACTGAAGAGGGTCAGCTAAAAGTTCCAATGGCTGTGGCCCCAAAATCTCTGATGCAGGATGGAGCTTTCCCTGGTGTTGATAATTGTTGTGCAGTCGTCACCACAGAGGGGTGCGTAGTGACAGGGGATACGACCCAAAGGACGATGGAAGTGGAAATGGACAGTGAAAAAGTTGAAACGCCCAGTCAAGCAATTGAAACCGTCAAGGTGGAGAGCGCTCTTGTTGCTGAGAAAGAGAAGAAGCTGTCCATTTCCTCTTATAAGCAAGCTCTATGGGTGGTGAAGAACCAAGAGGCCCAAGGCTGGGGGAGAATCATTGACATAGTGGTAAAGGCAGACATGTTCTGGATTGGTTATCCGGATCAAGAGTCGTCTAGACCAAACAGAGGACGTCGTCCACCGTACATCTTCGTCAGTGCAGGTATGTTGGATCCTGGTCATGCCCGTTCAGTGGGTGAAGAGATCGACAGTGACCGCGAACTCGAGGCGTCGATAAAGTCGTGCGTACCAGGCAATTGGAAGGCCTCCAAAAGCATCACTGTCACTCATCTAGAAGTGTAGTATTTCTGGTTTTTAATTTTGTTTGCATGAAAGCATAACATTTTGCCCGAAACGTACTGGTCCATTGTAAGGGCCACCTCATGTGTTTCATTTTTGCAACATTTTGCATCAGTAATAAATGGTTATTTTTGTAATTAAAAGCGGTGTTCCCTGTTTTTCATTTATTTTGCAGTTTTAAAAATAAAAATGGCAATGTTTTTCATTCTCTTTCCTTTTGATTCATTTGGTTCCGACCTCAAAAGTGATTACCCTTCTGATCTCATTGATAACAATTCGGTTACACCTCTGTATGACTTCGACAATCCGATCTAATATGCCAAAGAAGAAGGCGAAGAAGATTGTGATCTGCTGGAATTAGCCAAGTTGTTGAAACAAGAGGAGAAGGTGATTCAACCGCCCGAGGAGTGATTCAAGATTGTTATTCCAAGCACCGCCGAGGTCAGAAAATGAAAGTTGAGGTCGCTGCAGAGGCAAGTCGAGAACATAATGGTAGCCCTGTTGAAAGAGCAGGCTGATATTTGGGCCTGGTTGTACCAAGATACACCGGGGTGGAATACCCGGGTTGTGGGGGCACAAGCTACCATCAAGAGAAGACTGTCCTCCAGAGAAACGGAAGCCGGTGCCGAGAAAGGATGAGAAGATGAGAATGTGTACGGACCACCAAGATGCGAGCAGAGCTAATCTGAAAGATGAATTCCCGGTACGTCACAACGAGGTATTGGTTGATTATAATGCTCAGTTTACCTTCATGGATGGCTTCTTGGCTAAGACCAGATTGAATTGCTGCCAGATGATATGAAATAAACCATGTCCATCACACAAGGGGCACCTTCTTGTTATAAGGTGATGTCGTTCAGTATCGAGAAGGTCGGTGCCAAGTATCACAGGTCAAGGGTGACTTTGTTTCATGATAGGATTCATCGTGAAAGCGAAAGCCATGTTGAGGACATGATGGCAAAGTCCTAAGCAGAACAGGGGCATCCAGTAGACTGGGGCAGGTTGTTTGACCGGTTGAGATAACTCGTACTGTTGAGTCCGAATCACTGCACTTATGGAGTGCTGTCCATCAAGCTACCGAGGCTTGTTGTGAGCAGATAAGAGGAATCGAGGTTGATCCTGCAAAAAAAAAAAAAAAAAAAACGCCTGGACCGAAAACGAATAATAAAAAAAAAAGAAAGAGGTCAAACGGTCAGGTAGGATGATGATTGCCAAAGGGCACTGAAAAATGAAAAAAAAAAAGATAAAGGAACCTCTGATTCTGATGCTTCCCACGGGGATGATTGTTAATATGGTATTTGACAGCCCTCGAGGGGTCTATGAGATGTGTATTGGGTCAGCATGACTAGTCTTGTAGAAAAGAGCATGCAATTTACCTAAGCAAAAAGTTTATCGACTGTGAAACAATACATTCACTGCTCGAGGAAACTTGATGTACTTTGGCATAGGCTGCTCGCCGATTGAGACAGTATGCTGATTCATACCATCTTGTAGATGTCCAAGATGGATCTGATCAAGTATGTGCTTGAGAAGCTAGTATTGACCGGACGGGTTGCGAGAGGGCAGAGGAGGTTGATGGGACATGGTGTTCAAAGTACCTCCCAGAAAGCAATCAAGAGGAGGGTATTGTATGGTTATCTCGCCCAGCAACCCACTCATGATTGTCAACCAAGGAAGTCTGAGGTCCCTGATGAGGACATCTCGAGGTACTCAAATCGAAAGATTGAGAGTGACCGATCCCGGAGGAGGGGCCTGACCCTGAATCCGAACGGATTCTGATGTCTGATGGGGAGAGTTTAAAGTGAATGAGTTAGTGCTTCCCCGATAACATTTGAACGCACCAGCGATGGTGGCTGAGTACGAAGTTGGTATCCTGAGTGTCGTACTTCGGTACGTGCATCTACTGGGGCAACGCCTTCCTCATTCAGTATGGGATGGAAGTGATATTGCCTGCTGGAGGCTAGACCTCATTGTGGAGAGTCCGGATGGATGAGAAGTTAGCAAAGGGCGAGTGGATGAGGACTCAGTATAACGCGTTGAGCCTGACTGAGGGAGAGGGCTGACAGTTACTTGTCATGGGGCAGTTGTACCTAGTAAATGAAGCGTGTTGTTAACCGAGAAGTGCGACCTCGTGGGTAGCATGGAAGAGATGTGGTGTTGAAAAGGATCCTTCCTCCTCAAGACGATCGTGGGGCAAGTGGATAAACAGTTATGAATGTCCATTCGTGGTCAAGAAGGTTTCCTCTGATTGAGCCTTGTTGTTGATGGCCACAGATGACGATGATTTTCCATCCCCTGTGAATGCGGACGCAGTTAGAAAATACTTCGTGAAAGAGACCCGCTGGACAAAAAGAATAAAAGAGTCCAGGAAATAAAGGGCATCCCGGCGAACCAAGAAAAAAAGAGAAAAGGTTCGGGCAAAAGTTAGGGATAATGAAAAAACTGTACACCCGGCAAGTCGAAAACCCCACAAGGGCGACTTGGGAAAAAAAGGGTATCCCGGTGGACTGAAACCCGAAAGGGCGGTCCAGGCAAAAGAAGGAATGAAACGAACAACTGCGTCCGGCATGATCGTTTGTGCTTTGGATGACTTGGATAATTTCCGACAGGGATCGATTGGAAGCGTCTGGTTCAGAAGGCAGAAAGTGAGGAAAGTCTTGAGGATATATGAGGTGTAATCGAGTTGGAACCCAATGAGATCACGGTTTCACATTGCCACTAGGATAGAGTTTTTCCTTTGGTACGCAATCACCTCTTTTCAGGGTTTGCTTCCTGTGTGTTGCTCGATTTTGAGCCACCTTTTGTTTCAGTCAATAAAGTGTGTGTTCAGTCAAATAAATTTTGTTTTTGTGTCATTACCGCTTTGATTACGAAAACATCCGTTTATTTTGAGAAGAATATTTGCATTTTTGAAACATAGAGATCCCTTCCGATGCATGCTTATGAGATTGAATCCTGGAAATCTTATTCGGAAGTTTGAGCGACCTAGGTGTTGAAATGTTGGCACGCCAAGGGCACGCCTGGGGCACGCTTTTATCTAACGACTTTTGTGCAAGTATTGTTAGATATCTTCATTCGCTGGCAAGTAGCGATATGGAACATTTTGACAAAAGGGATCCCTGCAGAGCCTGACCAGGGGCAAAGAGTTAGACGAAAGGACGGTGAAGGATTACGACGACGATCCCGGAAAGCTAATCAAGAAGACTCTTCAAAGTCTAAGGACTGGAAAGTTTGTATGAGCCCAGGGATTCGATCTTCGTGGGATGAATCAGAAAAGTCCAGGCGAGTCTGGGAGTTCTCAAAAGTGGAAAGCCGACACTATGAGTGGACGATGGGTGCCGTTGCTCGATGGCTCAACAGGTGTTTCGTGTCCAATAGGTTGTATCTCCCCAGTGGGTGTGAGAGGGTTATCTCCCTAACAGATGTGAGATCAGTGTCTCCTCAGCAAGTCTGAAGGTTACTGCCGTCCCAGCAGGGTTTGTGTTGATGGTTTTCCCTCAGCGAGGTCCCCAAGCGGACCGGGTTCGGAGAAAATCAGCCCCAGTAGAGATAAGCATGGGTTGCCTCCCCTAGTAGGGTAATCTCCAAGAAGTTCGGGTTCGACGGAGGTCATCCCCAGCAGGGTTTATCCTTCCCCAGCAGGTGGAAACTGACGGGGTAATGAGATCCTCGGCACAGTTCCTGGAGTTCCCCGGTGTTGTCTCTGGAGGGGACGAGTGTTTATGCATCCATCATTTAGATAAGCATAGCATATTGCATCATTAGTGCGTGGCATTTCCATGATCATGGGGCATTGTGTAAAACAAAAAAAACTCATGCATCAACATTGCAAACATATCCATTAACCCTAGGCCGTGGTGACCATCCGAGATTGGGTTGTCAGAGAAAGTTTAGCATCGCGCCATTGGATCGACTTCGAAGTTGGGTTCCCAACAAGTGACTCCTTAGTTGAGTGGGTATCCCCAGCAGTGTTACTCCCCGAAGTTGGCGGCATCTTGCAAGCTTGGGTCAATTCCCTTAGCAGAAGTGGGTGTGTCTGATCTCTCCATGTAGAGCTAACCCCTTAAGCAGAAAGTGTCTATCCTTTCCTGCCATTTCCCCACTGAGATACATCCTCGTGGATGACGGTTGTTTCCGTTCCCTCCCTACACGGGATGGGTTTTTCCTATTGAGTTCTTTCCTCATTAGGATGAGTCCTGATTCAGTCTACCTTTTTGGATCGATCCTAAATGGGCTCCCTGTCGGCTGTCTCTTGTGCTTCCCTGGGGCATAAATGAATAGTTGCTCACTAACCGGCACTCATTCATCTTATCCTCAGCGGAATTTGTTGGCTTCTACCTACGAACCGGTAGCTGTAAGTCCTATCTCTGTGGTCTTCTACCTACTACCCGGTAGATGTAAATTCCATGTTCTCCCTTTGGTGGAGTTAACCCTTTGTGCTCATCCTATCGATGACTGGTTACTTTTCTGTGGTTTTCTACCTACTAACCGGTAGATGTAATCCCCTCTTTGCAGTTATCAGTACCCAGTTTGCGGTATTGATATTCTTTTCCCCTCTGGATACTTGCCTTGATCAAGCAGTATTGTCCCTAGTGGGTCTTTCCCTTCCTTTTGGATACTTGCTCCGAGTAAGCAATTCTATCCTTGGTGGGTCCTCTTTCATTCACCATTTGCTGGTAATGTTTGTGGTTTCCCTTTCGATTGGTCATCTTTGCATACCTATTCCTGGTACCCCGATGCCTTTCTTTTCGGTCGTTTATCCATTTAACAACCTACAACCCGGGTATGGATAATCTTCCATGCGAGTATATTATCTACGTTTTGACGGCCATAGATAATATATCTCATGCACTCTTTGGTAGACGTTTTGTCCTTCCCAGTTGAGTAAGATTCGTATTCCTTGTGGAATCGAATGTCCATCCTCTAACAAGACTGCTTTTCTAGCCCTCTTCAGGATGTTGGGTGTTTTGGAACACAAACCAATTCACGCTTTGGCCGGTCACCCGTTTCATACCTACAACCCGGTATCCTTGGTGTTCCTTCCTGTTTGCTCGCTGTCGTGACCTCGATCCCCAGTGAGACCCCTGCAGGTGTGTAGCCTGGCCCAGACATGTAGATGTCAGTATCTTGTCAGCACCCTCGTGTGTTATCTTCTTTGGTGTCGGTAAACACCATCTTTCGGTGCTTTCCCAGTCATGCGTAATGTCTGGCATTCTTTTGATGTCTGTAAACATCATCTTTCGATGTTCGTAATGTCGTCCTCCTTCCCTAGTGAAGCATTCCTCCTCTCTGTTGGTGTCGATAAACGTCGAGTTTTTCCCGATCATCCGTTGATGATTTGGTTGTGTTCATTATCCCTAGAAGAATCCTCCTCTCCGTTGGTGTCGATAAACGTCGAGTTTTTCCTAGTCGTCCGATGGCGTCTAGTTGTACCCCTCTCCATGCAGAGTTACCTCTCCGTTGGTCTTGGTAAACGTTGAGTTTTTCTCATTCGTCCGTTGACGTTTGATTGTATACCCTATCTCCCTTTCGTCCGTTGACGTATGGTTGAGTTTTCTCCTTCTCCGTTGGTGTCGATAAACGTCGAGTCACCCTTTCGTCCGTTGACGTTTGGTTGAGTTTTCTCCTTCTCCGTTGGTGTCGATAAACGTCGAGTCTCCCTTTCGTCCGTTGACGTCTGGTTGAGTTTTCTCCTTCTCCGTTGGTGTCGATAAACGTCGAGTCTCCCTTTCGTCCGTTGGCGTCTGGTTGAGTTTTCTCCTTCTCCGTTGGTGTCGATAAACGTCGAGTCTCCCTTTCGTCCGTTGGCGTCTGGTTGAGTTTTCTCCTTCTCCGTTGGTGTCGATAAACGTCGAGTCTCCCTTTCGTCCGTTGACGTCTGGTTGAGTTTTCTCCTTCTCCGTTGGTGTCGATAAACGTCGAGTCAACCTTTCGTCCGTTGACGTCTGGTTGAGTTTTCTCCTTCTCCGTTGGTGTCGATAAACGTCGAGTCTCCCTTTCGTCCGTTGACGTCTGGTTGAGTTTTCTCCTTCTCCGTTGGTGTCGATAAACGTTGAGTCTCTCTTTCGTCCGTTGACGTCTGGTTGAGTTTTCTCCTTCCCCGTTGGTGTCGATAAACGTGGAGCTTCTCCCTTTCGTCCGTTGACGTCTGGTCGAGTCTTCCCATTCATTCATTAATGTCTGGCTACCTCTCTGTTGGTCTTGGTAAACGTCGAGTTTTTCCTGGTCGTCCCAGTAGAGCTACCTCTCCGTTGGTTTTGGTAAACGTTGAGTTTTTCCCATGTCGTCCGTTGACGTATGGTTGTATCACTATCCCCGCAGATCATCCGTTGATGTTTGTTTACCTCTCCGTTGGTCTCGGTAAACGATGAGTTTTTCCTAGTTGTCCGTTGGCATCTAGTTGTGATTTCTGTTCCCATTCATCGTCGTTCGATGTCTGGATGTGGTTGTGCCATTGAAGAAGAAAAATCAAAGTACTCAGTAATAAATATCAGATCCCAGTGGACGTTTCCGTTGATGGATCCCTGCATTGTGCAAATTCTACGGTTCTTCGGTATTCAATCCCTGTTTACCCTGAAAGTCTGACAGCCGTTGCTCTCATCCGTTCGGGTTCCCAGTTGATTGAATAGGGGCAGCTGTAGCACCTCAAATTTGCACCCACCATTTTGTACATACATTTTCATATTAGGTCATTAACATAACATAGTCCACTGCATAGCATTGCATTGTCCTTTGCCCAAGTGCAATTCATCAGACAAGATTAGGTCAACTGATCAGGAGAATCAGTCAATCAAGCAAGCAGGTGCAATTTCCATTGAGACAAAGCCCTAGGGTTGGTTCATCAAGTTCATATGATCTAAGGATCATTTTGAAGTGATTTGGCCAAAGATTGGATGATCAAAGCTCAACAGTCAAGCTGAATTTCATCTGAAACCCTAGAAAGTCAACTGTGGTCAACTGTGCCTGAAATCATGGATTTGAAGGTGGGAGATGGTTTGAAAGGCTTCATTCATGTCCATATAAGTCTCATTTGACATTTCAAAGATCAAGGTTGAAGAATTTCAGGTCAGATGAAAAGTTTCCAAAAATAGCAGGTGACCTGTAATTTCAAACTGCCAAAAATGGAAAGTTCTTCTCCTCAAATTTACATCATCATACAAGCTTCAAATGGAATTTTGTCCAACATGAAAGTTGAATATCTTGTTTTTACCTTTCTAAAAAGTCCAAAAACATGCATTTCTCATATGTAGTTGGCAAGTTATGATCAAATCATTTTCAAGAAAAGTTGAACTTCAAAGTGGCATAACTCTTGAACCATTTGGCCAATTTGGGTGATTCTTTTTTGAGCAAGCCACATTTGACATGTACTATCATGATGCATCATTACATTTCATCAAAAATCATCACATCAAAATGGTATTTTTCAAGTGAACCAATTTGCATTTTGGTGGAAAAAATAGTGATTTTGAAAAATACATGCAATTTTCATGCCAAACCACTTCTAACAGCTCCTAAACAGAAAATTGGATTTGCCTCAAATGCATTGTTACTGTTCCATTGGTTCTATTTGCATAAGGTCACTTTGGCCATTTGACATGAAAATGCACTTTCACTAATTCACTTGATTTTGCTAATCTTGATTAACAATTGGATTAGGAAGTGGTATAAAGCATTAATCATAACTGAATTCACATTAACATCAATCACAATTTCAGATCTAACAGAAAATTCATCCAAATTCTCTCAAATTTGTTCAAGCTTTTTCTCACTTTTTCATCAAATTGCATCATTCTTCTTGCTTCCTTTTGTATGAATTATCATTTGCAGAGGATATTGAAGAACTGTTGAACAAGATCGTGGCCAAATCCATGTTGAATCATCACTGTTGAAGCTTGAAGATTCTTAAGACAGTTGGAAATTCCTTCGAGCTGGAGCATTATTGAGCTGAAACCTTGCTTCCATCAATCTTCTACATCATCAATCAGCATCTGTTTCATCAATTGGCACCTTGAAACGAGCAAAATCAACAGCTGCATCTCCAAGAGGTAAGAACTCAAACCTTCTAATTCTCCAAATTGTGATATGGCTTTGATAGATCTCTTATTGGTGAGCACAATGCAAGTTGAATTGTGCGTTTCCATTAGGTTTTGAGTGAGATATTGGAATTTGAAGTTTGGTTGCTAAATCTTATTTTGCTCGATCTGTTCACATGAGTAGGAATTAGGATGAATCATGCTTGTATTGTTATTGTGCTTGAGAAGATGATTGCAACGGTATATCATTTGTTGATTTTGGTAACAACTTGTTCATCACCTGGAAAAATGCTGAAGAACGTGATGAATGTTCAATTTTCTGCGTCCAGAATGTGTTTTAATCCATGTTTCCTGGCTTTGCATTTGAACTTGTGTTTCCCGCGCCATGTATCCAATTACAGCTTGACACATCACTTAATGAAACACAGTGTTTCATTAAGTGGGCGCTTCTTTTGAACTGCGCTGGGGTTCGATTCCTCGTTCCAGCCAAATTCATTTGCCATGCTTGTATTATTTTCCACATATGTTCATCATGTATCACATACCTTTCCATGTTTTGTTTTATTTTCTTTCTCATTCAAAAAATGATATCTCTTCCAAATTTAATCCAAATCATGTGCAATTTTTTGTGGAATGCTCCTCATCCTGTCCTTGATTTTTTGGTGATTTTTAATAATTTTGTGCACGCGTAGAAAAAATAATTGGCTAGGGTTTGTTTTCACATGTCCTTTTGTGCACTATGCTTACTCTTTTGATCATGAAATGACGAGGCTTCATTAGAAATTCTTGAAATTTTTTGTGCTTAAACTAGACTCATTCCTGGTCATTTTGGTATGTGGTTTGTGATTTTTGAGTTCCTGGATTGAGAGATATGATATGATCTTTAGAGGTGTGACAATTGGTGTCACACCATTCCTTGTGCAACTTCTTGATTTTATTTGACATGCCATATGAACATGAATTGAGCTGGATTTTTGCATGAGGATACTTATGGATGTTGAGAATACTTGTGAATATTTGTGGATTTGTTGAGTGCATTTCCTATTTGTTTGATAATTTCTCCCCTGTTTGACCAATTGTTGACTTTTTGTGAGTCATGTTTTTATATGATTTGGGAAATTCTCATGCATTATTGGATGGATTTGAAATTTGGCATGTGTATTATAGACATCTTGAAGTTTGCCATGGCTTTGGTCTCATTCATTTATCATGTTTTGTCTATGATATATACTTGCTTGAAGTGGATGCATGTTTTGATGCCTTGTATGAGCTTGTTTGAATTTGTGTTGACTTGATGAATTTCATTGACTAGCTTCCCTTTGTCCAAATGAGCTGAAATTTGGTGTGCTTGTCATATTCTGGATTCTGGTTGATCATGAATTTCTTGAGGATTTATTGAAGTGTTTGTGAATTTATTTGATTTGAATCATTCTGTTTGGTCCTTTGAGGTTCTAAATTGCATATTTTGTGCTCTTTCCTTCTTGAAATGATAATGATGAATGATATGAATGTGAAACCACTTGGATTTGATTCTTAATTGTTTGATCTTGATTTTGGATAAGTTTCATGTTCTGTTTTGGTTATTTGCTCACATTTTGACCCTAGTCTTGTACTAGTGGTTTGTGCTCTCACATTTGAGCTTTGTTTCAGGTCAAAGAGCACAATTGCTTATGCTTGATGATACTTATCCAATTGGAGTTGGCTTGTTGATTTTTTAGGACTAACTTTGGTTTTGTTTTGTAGGTTTTGAAACTTGAGTTTGTGCCTTATGGCTTGCACCTTGTGCACTGATAATTGTTATCTGTTTGTGTTGTAGACTTGTAGTTGTCTGTTTGCTTTTTGTTTGAGTTGAGTACTGATCATATTGGATTGATTTCAGGTACCTTAGTTGCTATAGTTCTATTGAGAACTTGATTGTGCTTTGCTTGCTAGCTTGAGCACTGAGGTATATAGATCTCTTCTCCATGTAGTCTGGAAGACCTGGCCTGTTACTTGGCCAGGCACCTGTCTGAAGTCCTCCTTAAGAGGGAAATGTTTGTGCTTGTTTATTTTTGTCCACAAGCAGGAAAATACCTTTTGATAAGGCAATTGGCAGAACCCAAGGGATGTGCAATCCATCCCCTGCTATTCTTGTTGAGTCATCCCTCTGCTCACACAACTGGTGTTGATGCATTGGGACAGTAACCCAAGATCTTGTACAGTTGTACAGTTGAGTCAGTGTCATAAGTGTAGAAGGGTTCCCACTTTATGGACCCACACTTCTTTGTCTGAAGCTCTCCCTAGCCAGGGATAAGAGCTGTGAAGTCTCATCTTCACTCACCTTTCATCTGCTTCACCCTGACTCTCAATGTCAGTGGTTAAGAGCAAATACTACCCTGATACAGTTGGCTTGCTCTTGCAGCCTCACCCTTGTTTGAGCCTCACTTGTGTGCATATAGTGTGTGCTATTTGTGATTGTTTGCTTTGCTATTGCTTGTGCTTTAGGATAGGCTTGCTCCCTGTGCAAGTTAGCTAGAAACCTTGACTTAGGGATGATTTTGCATGATAACATCTAGGCTCGAGTCGTAGTCTCCCTAGTTGTGTCTCCCTCTGTTATCTGGTTAGGCTAGTCCTGTGTCCCTGCGTAGGGGAACTACGTCGCCCTGATCCTCATACCAGATGAGGTACGTAGGCAAGAGATTGAGCTAATCTCTCCGGGCAACCTTTGTGTCTTTTGTTTTGTCCCCTTTGCGTGTGTTTGTTGTGTGCTTGGAAGCTAATGTAAGTCCAGCGATTGGCATTCAAGTTCCAGTGTGGGTTTGTTGGTTCGGGCGCTGATATAAGTCCAGTGATTGGCATTCGGGTCCCACGTTTGCCTCTTTGTGTGTGTTTTGGTTCGGGCGCTGATATAAGTCCAGTGATTGGCATTCGGGTCCCATGTTTGCCATTTTTGGTGTGTGCCTGTGTGTGTTGTTTTGTTTGGCGTGCGTGAGCCGAGCTACGAATGCTCTGATTCTTCTTAGTCCAAGAAGATACGTATGCATAGGATGTGATATCCTAGCGAGCATGTGTTTTCCCCAGTCCGAACTACTTTGACTCTGATGTCTATGCTTGATAGACTAAGTAGGCCCAGGATGCGATATCCTGCCGAGTCAGTCTCGTTTGTTTTCCTGTGTCTCTTTCAGCCAGTGTGTGTGTGTGAGCAGTCTTTTTAGCAACCATTTTCCTTCCTATTGTGCGTGGATCCCGTCGAGTACGACGGATGCGTAGGGGTGCTAATACCTTCCCTTCGCATAACCGACTCCCGATCTCATTCTCTTTGGTCGCGAGACCATGTCTTTTCCAGGTTTACTCTGAGCGTTTCCTTTCCCTCTTTTGGGATAAATAACGCACGGTGGCGGCTCTGTTGTTTTCGTTTCCCGCCAGTTTTTCGCGTAATGCGACAGTTTGTAAATATCATTTTGAACAAAAACCCATATGCACACAAAAAAGGGCTCCCTAGGAGTACCTAGGACACTTTGGGTGCTAATACCTTCCCTCTATGGATGAGAGGGAAGGTATTAGGTCCAAAGTGACCTATAATGTTTTGTATTATCACATGTGTTTCTTTTAGGATTATGAAACTTTGTACAACATAACATTTGAAGTAGACATCTTAAATATTCCAATGCATTTGGTCTCACCTCACAATCATAAAAATTAAAGAAGTTAGGTCCTTGGGAAGTTGACTCAAAATTAGGGTTTCAGTCAAAATGACCTATAATGTTTTGAAATGAATGATGACCTTCCAAGTTTCAAATGGATTTTTGATGAACACAAAAGTTGTTTATATTATTCTTAAGAACATTGTTTATCTTGGGGTCATCTTCATTTGACAAACACATCACAAGTTGTGTCTCAGTGATCCTCAGTTTAGTCAGATGACTTGACTGGTCAACTTCTCAAGGCCAAACTTCAAACCTTGATGAATGAATGATTGAGGATCCTAACATAAGCTCATATATGCATAAAATAATGAATGAAATAACTTCACTTGATTAATTTTGATCATCGGTTGAGGTTGCTTCATGGGCAAGGCACAGTCAATACACAGTTGAATTAGGGTTTCCTTGGAAAACAATCCTCAAGCCCTTTGGGTTATCTTAATAAAATTGGAAAATTTAGATACTTGGGAGGAATATATGATGATTAGGATCTTTGTGAACCATTGTCATTCTTTTTCTCATCTTCATCTAGCCACTTCATTGAGCTTAGGAGCTTCCTAGGAGCATGGGAGCACATGATCACTTGAGCTTCAAAACAAAAAGAGTTAGTGACATATTTTTATGCTTTTGGTTAGTAAACAAAATAGGAAAAGCAATAATATACAATACAAGCATGCTTGGTGGTCTCAAACCACTCACACAAGTCTCATCCCTAGGGTAAAGGAGCCATACATGCTATGATCCTTGAGGCAATGCACTGAGAATTGATATGATGCCATGAGGGATCTTAGGGTCAAAATTAGGGTCTTACAACTTCATTTTATACATCGTTGAAGATCCCTTTGAGTTCATCTGCAACATGATCATTGTGAAGGTGTTATTTTGAACCTGTGACTTGTGGAATTCATCTGCTACATGGGCTATCTTGGAGAAGATCATGGAGTGGCTAAGCTTGGATGTGGCTATCTTTATTTGATGCCTTGCTCTTCAATATTGATATAATATGAATTGTGTGTTGCTTGATTCTAAATGTCCAAGGAAATTTGGGTTTCTATATGACATTCTTGTCTATTGGATTGCTACCCATTGGTCAGATCTTTTCAACTCTTAACTTTTAATTTTGTGCTTAGGATTAGTCTTTTCATCGCCTCCCCACTTCTTAAATTTCAAAACCTCTCCCTCCTTTTAAAAAATCTTCTTTGCTTGTACTAGTTTTATTTTAAACTTTGACCACTTTGCAAACTAGAAACTTTGGCCTTATGCCATTGCATTTTCCAACGTCTTTTCTTAATAACTTGTAAATAGACTTTATTATACTTGACTTAAACTTTCAAAAAGCCAAAAATAATTAACCCATTCAAACCATTTTTAGGCCATTGTGCCTTTCAAACTCAAATTTTGGTAAAAGCAATGCATTTACTTCGAAATTTATACCACGAACTACGAGGTTTTGATCCCTCATTTTTATGTTGGTACGTAGGCACAAGTCCGAAGGTCTTGTCAAACACAAAAATATAATTAATGAATTCTTTTCTCATCCCCACATTCTATTTGTTTGTAAATATCATTTTGTACAAAAACACATATGCACACAAAAAAGGGCTCCCTAGGAGTACCTAGGACACTTTGGGTGCTAATACCTTCCCTCTGTGGATGAGAGGGAAGGTATTAGATCCAAAGTGACCTATAATGTTTTGTTATATCACATGTGTTTCTTTTAGGATTATGAAATTTTGTACAACATAACATTTGAAGTAGACATCTTAAAATTTCCAATTCATTTGGTCTCACCTCAAAATCATAAAAATTAAAGAAGTTAGTTCCTTGGGAAGTTAACTCAAAATTAGGGTTTCAGTCAAAATGACCTATAATGTTTTGAAATGAATGTTGACCTTCCAAGTTTCAAATGGATTTTTGATGAACACAAAAGTTGTTTATATTATTCTTAAGAACATTGTTTATCTTGGGGTCATCTTCATTTGAAAAACACATCACAAGTTGTGTCTCAGTGATACTCAATTTAGTCAGATGACTTGACTGGTCAACTTCTCAAGGCCAAACTTCAAATCTTGATGAATGAATGATTGAGGATCCTAACATAAGCTCATATATGCATAAAATAATGAATTAAAGAACTTCACTTGATTAATTTTGATCATCGGTTGAGGTTGCTTCATGGGCAAGGCATTGTCAATGCACAGTTGAATTAGGGTTTCCTTGGAAAACAATCCTCAAGCCCTTTGGGGTATCTTAATAAAATTGGAAAATTTAGATACTTGGGAGGAATATATGATGATTAGGATCTTTGTGAACCATTGTCATTCTTTTTCTCATCTTCATCTAGCCACTTCATTGAGCTTAGGAGCTTCCTAAGAGCATGGGAGCACATGATCACTTGAGCTTTAAAACAAAAAGAGTTAGTGACATATTTTTGTGCTTTTGGTTAGTAAACAAAATAGGAAAAGAAATAATATACAATACAAGCATGCTTGGTGGTCTCAAACCACTCACACAAGTATCATCCCTAGGGTAAAGGAGCCATACATGCTATGATCCTTGAGGCAATGCACTGAGCAATGATATGATGCCATGAGGAATCTTAGGGTAAAATTTAGGGTCTTACAACTTCATCTGATACATCATTGAAGATCCCTTTGAGTTCATCTGCAACATGATCATTGTGAAGCTGTTATTTTGAACCTGTGACTTGTGGAATTCATCTGCTACATGGGCTATCTTGGAGAAGATCATGGAGTGGCTAAGCTTGGATGTGGATATCTTTATTTGATGCCTTGCTCTTCAATATTGAGATAATATGAATTGTGTGTTTCTTGATTCTAAATGTCCAAGCGAATTTGGGTTTCTATATGACTTTCTTGTCTATTGGATTGCTACCCATTGGTCAGATCTTTTCATCTCTTAACTTTTAATTTTGTGCTTAGGATTAGTCTTTTCATCGCCTCCCCACTTCTTAAATTTCAAAACCTCTCCCTCCTTTTAAAAAATCTTCTTTGCTTGTACTAGTTTTATTTTAAACTTTGACCACTTTGCAAACTAGAAACTTTGGCCTTATGCCATTGCATTTTCCAACGTCTTTTCTTAATAACTTGTAAATAGACTTTATTATACTTGACTTAAACTTTCAAAAAGCCAAAAATAATTAACCCATTCAAACCATTTTTAGGCCATTGTGCCTTTCAAACTCAAATTTTGGTAAAAGCAATGCATTTACTTCGAAATTTATACCACGAACTACGAGGTTTTGATCCCTCATTTTTATGTTGGTACGTAGGCACAAGTCCGAAGGTCTTGTCAAACACAAAAATATAATTAATGAATTCTTTTCTCATCCCCACATTCTATTTGTTTGTAAATATCATTTTGTACAAAAACACATATGCACACAAAAAAGGGCTCCCTAGGAGTACCTAGGACACTTTGGGTGCTAATACCTTCCCTCTGTGGATGAGAGGGAAGGTATTAGATCCAAAGTGACCTATAATGTTTGTTATATCACATGTGTTTCTTTTAGGATTATGAAATTTTGTACAACATAACATTTGAAGTAGACATCTTAAAATTTCCAATTCATTTGGTCTCACCTCAAAATCATAAAAATTAAAGAAGTTAGTTCCTTGGGAAGTTAACTCAAAATTAGGGTTTCAGTCAAAATGACCTATAATGTTTTGAAATGAATGTTGACCTTCCAAGTTTCAAATGGATTTTTGATGAACACAAAAGTTGTTTATATTATTCTTAAGAACATTGTTTATCTTGGGGTCATCTTCATTTGAAAAACACATCACAAGTTGTGTCTCAGTGATACTCAATTTAGTCAGATGACTTGACTGGTCAACTTCTCAAGGCCAAACTTCAAATCTTGATGAATGAATGATTGAGGATCCTAACATAAGCTCATATATGCATAAAATAATGAATTAAAGAACTTCACTTGATTAATTTTGATCATCGGTTGAGGTTGCTTCATGGGCAAGGCATTGTCAATGCACAGTTGAATTAGGGTTTCCTTGGAAAACAATCCTCAAGCCCTTTGGGGTATCTTAATAAAATTGGAAAATTTAGATACTTGGGAGGAATATATGATGATTAGGATCTTTGTGAACCATTGTCATTCTTTTTCTCATCTTCATCTAGCCACTTCATTGAGCTTAGGAGCTTCCTAGGAGCATGGGAGCACATGATCACTTGAGCTTCAAAACAAAAAGAGTTAGTGACATATTTTTGTGCTTTTGGTTAGTAAACAAAATAGGAAAAGAAATAATATACAATACAAGCATGCTTGGTGGTCTCAAACCACTCACACAAGTATCATCCCTAGGGTAAAGGAGCCATACATGCTATGATCCTTGAGGCAATGCACTGAGCAATGATATGATGCCATGAGGGATCTTAGGGTAAAATTTAAGGTCTTACAACTTCATCTGATACATCATTGAAGATCCCTTTGAGTTCATCTGCAACATGATCATTGTGAAGCTGTTATTTTGAACCTGTGACTTGTGGAATTCATCTGCTACATGGGCTATCTTGGAGAAGATCATGGAGTGGCTAAGCTTGGATGTGGATATCTTTATTTGATGCCTCGCTCCTCAATATTGATATAATATGAATTGTGTGTTTCTTGATTCTAAATGTCCAAGCGAATTTGGGTTTCTATATGACATTCTTGTCTATTGCATTGCTACCCATTGGTCAGATCTTTTCAAGTCTTAACTTTTAATTTTGTGCTTAGGATTAGTCTTTTCATCGCCTCCCTACTTCTTAAATTTCAAAACCTCTCCCTCCTTTTAAAAAATCTTCTTTGCTTGTATTAGTTTTATTTTAAACTTTGACCACTTTGCAAACTAGAAACTTTGGCCTTATGCCATTGCATTTTCAAACTTCTTTTCTTAATAACTTGTAAATAGACTTTATTATACTTGACTTAAACTTTCAAAAAGCCAAAAATAATTAACCCATTGAAACCATTTTTAGGCCTTTGTTCCTTTCAATCTTAAATTTTGTTAAAAACAATGCATTTACTTTGAAATTTATACCACGAACTACGAGGTTTTGATCCCTCATTTTTATATTGGTACGTAGGCACAAGTCCGAAGGTCTTGTCAAACACAAAAATATAATTAATGAATTCTTTTCTCATCCCCTAATTCTATTTGTTTGTAAATATCATTTTGTACAAAAACACATATGCACACAAAAAAGGGCTCCCTAGGAGTACCTAGGACACTTTGGGTGCTAATACCTTCCCTCTGTGGATGAGAGGGAAGGTATTAGGTCCAAAGTGACCTATAATGTTTTATATTATCACATGTGTTTCTTTTAGGATTACAAAATTTTGTACAACATAACATTTGAAGTAGACATCTTAAAATTTCCAATGCATTTGGTCTCACCTCAAAATCATAAAAATTAAAGAAGTTAGTTCCTTGGGAAGTTAACTCAAAATTAGGGTTTCAGTCAAAATGACCTATAATGTTTTGAAATGAATGTTGACCTTCCAAGTTTCAAATGGATTTTTGATGAACACAAAAGTTGTTTATATTATTCTTAAGAACATTGTTTATCTTGGGGTCATCTTCATTTGAAAAACACATCACAAGTTGTGTCTCAGTGATACTCAATTTAGTCAGATGACTTGACTGGTCAACTTCTCAAGGCCAAACTTCAAATCTTGATGAATGAATGATTGAGGATCCTAACATAAGCTCATATATGCATAAAATAATGAATTAAAGAACTTCACTTGATTAATTTTGATCATCGGTTGAGGTTGCTTCATGGGCAAGGCATTGTCAATGCACAGTTGAATTAAGGTTTCCTTGGAAAACAATCCTCAAGCCCTTTGGGGTATCTTAATAAAATTGGAAAACTTAGATACTTGGGAGGAATATATGATGATTAGGATCTTTGTGAACCATTGTCATTCTTTTTCTCATCTTCATCTAGCCACTTCATTGAGCTTAGGAGCTTCCTAGGAGCATGGGAGCACATGATCACTTGAGCTTCAAAACAAAAAGAGTTAGTGACATATTTTTGTGCTTTTGGTTAGTAAACAAAATAGGAAAATCAATAATATACAATACAAGCATGCTTGGTGGTCTCAAACCACTCACACAAGTATCATCCCTAGGGTAAAGGAGCCATACATGCTATGATCCTTGAGGCAATGCACTGAGCAATGATATGATGCCATGAGGGATCTTAGGGTAAAATTTAAGGTCTTACAACTTCATCTGATACATCATTGAAGATCCCTTTGAGTTCATCTGCAACATGATCATTGTGAAGCTGTTATTTTGAACCTGTGACTTGTGGAATTCATCTGCTACATGGGCTATCTTGGAGAAGATCATGGAGTGGCTAAGCTTGGATGTGGATATCTTTATTTGATGCCTTGCTCTTCAATATTGAGATAATATGAATTGTGTGTTTCTTGATTCTAAATGTCCAAGCGAATTTGGGTTTCTATATGACATTCTTGTCTATTGGATTGCTACCCATTGGTCAGATCTTTTCAACTCTTAACTTTTAATTTTGTGCTTAGGATTAGTCTTTTCATCGCCTCCCCACTTCTTAAATTTCAAAACCTCTCCCTCCTTTTAAAAAATCTTCTTTGCTTGTACTAGTTTTATTTTAAACTTTGACCACTTTGCAAACTAGAAACTTTGGCCTTATGCCATTGCATTTTCCAACGTCTTTTCTTAATAACTTGTAAATAGACTTTATTATACTTGACTTAAACTTTCAAAAAGCCAAAAATAATTAACCCATTCAAACCATTTTTAGGCCATTGTGCCTTTCAAACTCAAATTTTGGTAAAAGCAATGCATTTACTTCGAAATTTATACCACGAACTACGAGGTTTTGATCCCTCATTTTTATGTTGGTACGTAGGCACAAGTCCGAAGGTCTTGTCAAACACAAAAATATAATTAATGAATTCTTTTCTCATCCCCACATTCTATTTGTTTGTAAATATCATTTTGTACAAATACACATATGCACACAAAAAGGGCTCCCTAGGAGTACCTAGGACACTTTGGGTGCTAATACCTTCCCTCTGTGGATGAGAGGGAAGGTATTAGATCCAAAGTGACCTATAATGTTTTGTTATATCACATGTGTTTCTTTTAGGATTATGAAATTTTGTACAACATAACATTTGAAGTAGACATCTTAAAATTTCCAATTCATTTGGTCTCACCTCAAAATCATAAAAATTAAAGAAGTTAGTTCCTTGGGAAGTTAACTCA
Source organism: Lathyrus oleraceus (assembly GCF_024323335.1). Lineage (NCBI taxonomy): Eukaryota > Viridiplantae > Streptophyta > Magnoliopsida > Fabales > Fabaceae > Lathyrus > Lathyrus oleraceus. Next base: position 178,605,475 of record NC_066581.1, read on the forward strand.
AAATTAGGGTTTCAGTCAAAATGACCTATAATGTTTTGAAATGAATGTTGACCTTCCAAGTTTCAAATGGATTTTTGATGAACACAAAAGTTGTTTATATTATTCTTAAGAACATTGTTTATCTTGGGGTCATCTTCATTTGAAAAACACATCACAAGTTGTGTCTCAGTGATACTCAATTTAGTCAGATGACTTGACTGGTCAACTTCTCAAGGCCAAACTTCAAATCTTGATGAATGAATGATTGAGGATCCTAACATAAGCTCATATATGCATAAAATAATGAATTAAAGAACTTCACTTGATTAATTTTGATCATCGGTTGAGGTTGCTTCATGGGCAAGGCATTGTCAATGCACAGTTGAATTAGGGTTTCCTTGGAAAACAATCCTCAAGCCCTTTGGGGTATCTTAATAAAATTGGAAAATTTAGATACTTGGGAGGAATATATGATGATTAGGATCTTTGTGAACCATTGTCATTCTTTTTCTCATCTTCATCTAGCCACTTCATTGAGCTTAGGAGCTTCCTAGGAGCATGGGAGCACATGATCACTTGAGCTTCAAAACAAAAAGAGTTAGTGACATATTTTTGTGCTTTTGGTTCATAAACAAAATAGGAAAAGAAATAATATACAATACAAGCATGCTTGGTGGTCTCAAACCACTCACACAAGTATCATCCCTAGGGTAAAGGAGCCATACATGCTATGATCCTTGAGGCAATGCACTGAGCAATGATATGATGCCATGAGGGATCTTAGGGTAAAATTTAAGGTCTTACAACTTCATCTGATACATCATTGAAGATCCCTTTGAGTTCATCTGCAACATGATCATTGTGAAGCTGTTATTTTGAACCTGTGACTTGTGGAATTCATCTGCTACATGGGCTATCTTGGAGAAGATCATGGAGTGGCTAAGCTTGGATGTGGATATCTTTATTTGATGCCTTGCACTTCAATATTGATATAATATGAATTGTGTGTTTCTTGATTCTAAATGTCCAAGCGAATTTGGGTTTCTATATGACATTCTTGTCTATTGCATTGCTACCCATTGGTCAGATCTTTTCAAGTCTTAACTTTTAATTTTGTGCTTAGGATTAGTCTTTTCATCGCCTCCCTACTTCTTAAATTTCAAAACCTCTCCCTCCTTTTAAAAAATCTTCTTTGCTTGTATTAGTTTTATTTTAAACTTTGACCACTTTGCAAACTAGAAACTTTGGCCTTATGCCATTGCATTTTCAAACTTCTTTTCTTAATAACTTGTAAATAGACTTTATTATACTTGACTTAAACTTTCAAAAAGCCAAAAATAATTAACCCATTGAAACCATTTTTAGGCCTTTGTTCCTTTCAATCTTAAATTTTGTTAAAAACAATGCATTTACTTTGAAATTTATACCACGAACTACGAGGTTTTGATCCCTCATTTTATATTGGTACGTAGGCACAAGTCCGAAGGTCTTGTCAAACACAAAAATATAATTAATGAATTCTTTTCTCATCCCCTAATTCTATTTTTTGTAAATATCATTTTGTACAAAAACACATATGCACACAAAAAAGGGCTCCCTAGGAGTACCTAGGACACTTTGGGTGCTAATACCTTCCCTCTGTGGATGAGAGGGAAGGTATTAGGTCCAAAGTGACCTATAATGTTTTATATTATCACATGTGTTTCTTTTAGGATTACAAAATTTTGTACAACATAACATTTGAAGTAGACATCTTAAAATTTCCAATGCATTTGGTCTCACCTCAAAATCATAAAAATTAAAGAAGTTAGTTCCTTGGGAAGTTAACTCAAAATTAGGGTTTCAGTCAAAATGACCTATAATGTTTTGAAATGAATGTTGACCTTCCAAGTTTCAAATGGATTTTTGATGAACACAAAAGTTGTTTATATTATTCTTAAGAACATTTTTTATCTTGGGGTCGTCTTCATTTGAAAAACACATCACAAGTTGTGTCTCAGTGATACTCAATTTAGTCAGATGACTTGACTGGTCAACTTCTCAAGGCCAAACTTCAAATCTTGATGAATGAATGATTGAGGATCCTAACATAAGCTCATATATGCATAAAATAATGAATTAAAGAACTTCACTTGATTAATTTTGATCATCGGTTGAGGTTGCTTCATGGGCAAGGCATTGTCAATGCACAGTTGAATTAAGGTTTCCTTGGAAAACAATCCTCAAGCCCTTTGGGGTATCTTAATAAAATTGGAAAACTTAGATACTTGGGAGGAATATATGATGATTAGGATCTTTGTGAACCATTGTCATTCTTTTTCTCATCTTCATCTAGCCACTTCATTGAGCTTAGGAGCTTCCTAGGAGCATGGGAGCACATGATCACTTGAGCTTCAAAACAAAAAGAGTTAGTGACATATTTTTGTGCTTTTGGTTAGTAAACAAAATAGGAAAAGAATAATATACAATACAAGCATGCTTGGTGGTCTCAAACCACTCACACAAGTATCATCCCTAGGGTAAAGGAGCCATACATGCTATGATCCTTGAGGCAATGCACTGAGCAATGATATGATGCCATGAGGGATCTTAGGGTAAAATTTAAGGTCTTACAACTTCATCTGATACATCATTGAAGATCCCTTTGAGTTCATCTGCAACATGATCATTGTGAAGCTGTTATTTTGAACCTGTGACTTGTGGAATTCATCTGCTACATGGGCTATCTTGGAGAAGATCATGGAGTGGCTAAGCTTGGATGTGGATATCTTTATTTGATGCCTTGCTCTTCAATATTGAGATAATATGAATTGTGTGTTTCTTGATTCTAAATGTCCAAGCGAATTTGGGTTTCTATATGACATTCTTGTCTATTGGATTGCTACCCATTGGTCAGATCTTTTCAACTCTTAACTTTTAATTTTGTGCTTAGGATTAGTCTTTTCATCGCCTCCCCACTTCTTAAATTTCAAAACCTCTCCCTCCTTTAAAAAATCTTCTTTGCTTGTACTAGTTTTATTTTAAACTTTGACCACTTTGCAAACTAGAAACTTTGGCCTTATGCCATTGCATTTTCCAACGTCTTTTCTTAATAACTTGTAAATAGACTTTATTATACTTGACTTAAACTTTCAAAAAGCCAAAAATAATTAACCCATTCAAACCATTTTTAGGCCATTGTGCCTTTCAAACTCAAATTTTGGTAAAAGCAATGCATTTACTTCGAAATTTATACCACGAACTACGAGGTTTTGATCCCTCATTTTTATGTTGGTACGTAGGCACAAGTCCGAAGGTCTTGTCAAACACAAAAATATAATTAATGAATTCTTTTCTCATCCCCACATTCTATTTGTTTGTAAATATCATTTTGTACAAAAACACATATGCACACAAAAAAGGGCTCCCTAGGAGTACCTAGGACACTTTGGGTGCTAATACCTTCCCTCTGTGGATGAGAGGGAAGGTATTAGATCCAAAGTGACCTATAATGTTTTGTTATATCACATGTGTTTCTTTTAGGATTATGAAATTTTGTACAACATAACATTTGAAGTAGACATCTTAAAATTTCCAATTCATTTGGTCTCACCTCAAAATCATAAAAATTAAAGAAGTTAGTTCCTTGGGAAGTTAACTCAAAATTAGGGTTTCAGTCAAAATGACCTATAATGTTTTGAAATGAATGTTGACCTTCCAAGTTTCAAATGGATTTTTGATGAACACAAAAGTTGTTTATATTATTCTTAAGAACATTGTTTATCTTGGGGTCATCTTCATTTGAAAAACACATCACAAGTTGTGTCTCAGTGATACTCAATTTAGTCAGATGACTTGACTGGTCAACTTCTCAAGGCCAAACTTCAAATCTTGATGAATGAATGATTGAGGATCCTAACATAAGCTCATATATGCATAAAATAATGAATTAAAGAACTTCACTTGATTAATTTTGATCATCGGTTGAGGTTGCTTCATGGGCAAGGCATTGTCAATGCACAGTTGAATTAGGGTTTCCTTGGAAAACAATCCTCAAGCCCTTTGGGTATCTTAATAAAATTGGAAAATTTAGATACTTGGGAGGAATATATGATGATTAGGATCTTTGTGAACCATTGTCATTCTTTTTCTCATCTTCATCTAGCCACTTCATTGAGCTTAGGAGCTTCCTAGGAGCATGGGAGCACATGATCACTTGAGCTTCAAAACAAAAAGAGTTAGTGACATATTTTTGTGCTTTTGGTTAGTAAACAAAATAGGAAAAGAAATAATATACAATACAAGCATGCTTGGTGGTCTCAAACCACTCACACAAGTATCATCCCTAGGGTAAAGGAGCCATACATGCTATGATCCTTGAGGCAATGCACTGAGCAATGATATGATGCCATGAGGGATCTTAGGGTAAAATTAAGGTCTTACAACTTCATCTGATACATCATTGAAGATCCCTTTGAGTTCATCTGCAACATGATCATTGTGAAGCTGTTATTTTGAACCTGTGACTTGTGGAATTCATCTGCTACATGGGCTATCTTGGAGAAGATCATGGAGTGGCTAAGCTTGGATGTGGATATCTTTATTTGATGCCTTGCTCTTCAATATTGATATAATATGAATTGTGTGTTTCTTGATTCTAAATGTCCAAGCGAATTTGGGTTTCTATATGACATTCTTGTCTATTGCATTGCTACCCATTGGTCAGATCTTTTCAAGTCTTAACTTTTAATTTTGTGCTTAGGATTAGTCTTTTCATCGCCTCCCTACTTCTTAAATTTCAAAACCTCTCCCTCCTTTTAAAAAATCTTCTTTGCTTGTATTAGTTTTATTTTAAACTTTGACCACTTTGCAAACTAGAAACTTTGGCCTTATGCCATTGCATTTTCAAACTTCTTTTCTTAATAACTTGTAAATAGACTTTATTATACTTGACTTAAACTTTCAAAAAGCCAAAAATAATTAACCCATTGAAACCATTTTTAGGCCTTTGTTCCTTTCAATCTTAAATTTTGTTAAAAACAATGCATTTACTTTGAAATTTATACCACGAACTACGAGGTTTTGATCCCTCATTTTTATATTGGTACGTAGGCACAAGTCCGAAGGTCTTGTCAAACACAAAAATATAATTAATGAATTCTTTTCTCATCCCCTAATTCTATTTGTTTGTAAATATCATTTTGTACAAAAACACATATGCACACAAAAAAGGGCTCCCTAGGAGTACCTAGGACACTTTGGGTGCTAATACCTTCCCTCTGTGGATGAGAGGGAAGGTATTAGGTCCAAAGTGACCTATAATGTTTTATATTATCACATGTGTTTCTTTTAGGATTACAAAATTTTGTACAACATAACATTTGAAGTAGACATCTTAAAATTTCCAATGCATTTGGTCTCACCTCAAAATCATAAAAATTAAAGAAGTTAGTTCCTTGGGAAGTTAACTCAAAATTAGGGTTTCAGTCAAAATGACCTATAATGTTTTGAAATGAATGTTGACCTTCCAAGTTTCAAATGGATTTTTGATGAACACAAAAGTTGTTTATATTATTCTTAAGAACATTGTTTATCTTGGGGTCATCTTCATTTGAAAAACACATCACAAGTTGTGTCTCAGTGATACTCAATTTAGTCAGATGACTTGACTGGTCAACTTCTCAAGGCCAAACTTCAAATCTTGATGAATGAATGATTGAGGATCCTAACATAAGCTCATATATGCATAAAATAATGAATTAAAGAACTTCACTTGATTAATTTTGATCATCGGTTGAGGTTGCTTCATGGGCAAGGCATTGTCAATGCACAGTTGAATTAAGGTTTCCTTGGAAAACAATCCTCAAGCCCTTTGGGGTATCTTAATAAAATTGGAAAACTTAGATACTTGGGAGGAATATATGATGATTAGGATCTTTCTGAACCATTGTCATTCTTTTTCTCATCTTCATCTAGCCACTTCATTGAGCTTAGGAGCTTCCTAGGAGCATGGAAGCACATGATCACTTGAGCTTCAAAACAAAAAGAGTTAGTGACATATTTTTGTGCTTTTGGTTAGTAAACAAAATAGGAAAAGAAATAATATACAATACAAGCATGCTTGGTGGTCTCAAACCACTCACACAAGTATCATCCCTAGGGTAAAGGAGCCATACATGCTATGATCCTTGAGGCAATGCACTGAGCAATGATATGATGCCATGAGGAATCTTAGGGTAAAATTTAGGGTCTTACAACTTCATCTGATACATCATTGAAGATCCCTTTGAGTTCATCTGCAACATGATCATTGTGAAGCTGTTATTTTGAACCTGTGACTTGTGGAATTCATCTGCTACATGGGCTATCTTGGAGAAGATCATGGAGTGGCTAAGCTTGGATGTGGATATCTTTATTTGATGCCTTGCTCTTCAATATTGATATAATATGAATTGTGTGTTTCTTGATTCTAAATGTCCAAGCGAATTTGGGTTTCTATATGACATTCTTGTCTATTGGATTGCTACCCATTGGTCAGATCTTTTCAACTCTTAACTTTTAATTTTGTGCTTAGGATTAGTCTTTTCATCGCCTCCCCACTTCTTAAATTTCAAAACCTCTCCCTCCTTTTAAAAAATCTTCTTTGCTTGTACTAGTTTTATTTTAAACTTTGACCACTTTGCAAACTAGAAACTTTGGCCTTATGCCATTGCATTTTCCAACGTCTTTTCTTAATAACTTGTAAATAGACTTTATTATACTTGACTTAAACTTTCAAAAAGCCAAAAATAATTAACCCATTCAAACCATTTTTAGGCCATTGTGCCTTTCAAACTCAAATTTTGGTAAAAGCAATGCATTTACTTCGAAATTTATACCACGAACTACGAGGTTTTGATCCCTCATTTTTATGTTGGTACGTAGGCACAAGTCTGAAGGTCTTGTCAAACACAAAAATATAATTAATGAATTCTTTTCTCATCCCCACATTCTATTTGTTTGTAAATATCATTTTGTACAAAAACACATATGCACACAAAAAAGGGCTCCCTAGGAGTACCTAGGACACTTTGGGTGCTAATACCTTCCCTCTGTGGATGAGAGGGAAGGTATTAGGTCCAAAGTGACCTATAATGTTTTATATTATCACATGTGTTTCTTTTAGGATTACAAAATTTTGTACAACATAACATTTGAAGTAGACATCTTAAAATTTCCAATGCATTTGGTCTCACCTCAAAATCATAAAAATTAAAGAAGTTAGTTCCTTGGGAAGTTAACTCAAAATTAGGGTTTCAGTCAAAATGACCTATAATGTTTTGAAATGAATGTTGACCTTCCAAGTTTCAAATGGATTTTTGATGAACACAAAAGTTGTTTATATTATTCTTAAGAACATTGTTTATCTTGGGGTCATCTTCATTTGAAAAACACATCACAAGTTGTGTCTCAGTGATACTCAATTTAGTCAAATGACTTGACTGGTCAACTTCTCAAGGCCAAACTTCAAATCTTGATGAATGAATGATTGAGGATCCTAACATAAGCTCATATATGCATAAAATAATGAATTAAAGAACTTCACTTGATTAATTTTGATCATCGGTTGAGGTTGCTTCATGGGCAAGGCATTGTCAATGCACAGTTGAATTAGGGTTTCCTTGGAAAACAATCCTCAAGCCCTTTGGGGTATCTTAATAAAATTGGAAAATTTAGATACTTGGGAGGAATATATGATGATTAGGATCTTTGTGAACCATTGTCATTCTTTTTCTCATCTTCATCTAGCCACTTCATTGAGCTTAGGAGCTTCCTAGGAGCATGGGAGCACATGATCACTTGAGCTTCAAAACAAAAAGAGTTAGTGACATATTTTTGTGCTTTTGGTTAGTAAACAAAATAGGAAAAGAATAATATACAATACAAGCATGCTTGGTGGTCTCAAACCACTCACACAAGTATCATCCCTAGGGTAAAGGAGCCATACATGCTATGATCCTTGAGGCAATGCACTGAGCAATGATATGATGCCATGAGGGATCTTAGGGTAAAATTTAAGGTCTTACAACTTCATCTGATACATCATTGAAGATCCCTTTGAGTTCATCTGCAACATGATCATTGTGAAGCTGTTATTTTGAACCTGTGACTTGTGGAATTCATCTGCTACATGGGCTATCTTGGAGAAGATCATGGAGTGGCTAAGCTTGGATGTGGATATCTTTATTTGATGCCTTGCTCTTCAATATTGATATAATATGAATTGTGTGTTTCTTGATTCTAAATGTCCAAGCGAATTTGGGTTTCTATATGACATTCTTGTCTATTGCATTGCTACCCATTGGTCAGATCTTTTCAAGTCTTAACTTTTAATTTTGTGCTTAGGATTAGTCTTTTCATCGCCTCCCTACTTCTTAAATTTCAAAACCTCTCCCTCCTTTTAAAAAATCTTCTTTGCTTGTATTAGTTTTATTTTAAACTTTGACCACTTTGCAAACTAGAAACTTTGGCCTTATGCCATTGCATTTTCAAACTTCTTTTCTTAATAACTTGTAAATAGACTTTATTATACTTGACTTAAACTTTCAAAAAGCCAAAAATAATTAACCCATTCAAACCATTTTTAGGCCTTTGTTCCTTTCAATCTTAAATTTTGTTAAAAACAATGCATTTACTTTGAAATTTATACCACGAACTACGAGGTTTTGATCCCTCATTTTTATATTGGTACGTAGGCACAAGTCCGAAGGTCTTGTCAAACACAAAAATATAATTAATGAATTCTTTTCTCATCCCCTAATTCTATTTGTTTGTAAATATCATTTTGTACAAAAACACATATGCATACAAAAAAGGGCTCCCTAGGAGTACCTAGGACACTTTGGGTGCTAATACCTTCCCTCTGTGGATGAGAGGGAAGGTATTAGGTCCAAAGTGACCTATAATGTTTTGTATTATCACATGTGTTTCTTTTAGGATTATGAAATTTTGTACAACATAACATTTGAAGTAGACATCTTAAAATTTCTAATGCATTTGGTCTCACCTCAAAATCATAAAAATTAAAGAAGTTAGTTCCTTGGGAAGTTAACTCAAAATTAGGGTTTCAGTCAAAATGACCTATAATGTTTTGAAATGAATGTTGACCTTCCAAGTTTCAAATGGATTTTTGATGAACACAAAAGTTGTTTATATTATTCTTAAGAACATTGTTTATCTTGGGGTCATCTTCATTTGAAAAACACATCACAAGTTGTGTCTCAGTGATACTCAATTTAGTCAGATGACTTGACTGGTCAACTTCTCAAGGCCAAACTTCAAATCTTGATGAATGAATGATTGAGGATCCTAACATAAGCTCATATATGCATAAAATAATGAATTAAAGAACTTCACTTGATTAATTTTGATCATCGGTTGAGGTTGCTTCATGGGCAAGGCATTGTCAATGCACAGTTGAATTAGGGTTTCCATGGAAAACAATCCTCAATCCCTTTGGGGTATCTTAATAAAATTGGAAAATTTAGATACTTGGGAGGAATATATGATGATTAGGATCTTTGTGAACCATTGTCATTCTTTTTCTCATCTTCATCTAGCAACTTCATTGAGCTTAGGAGCTTCCTAGGAGCATGGGAGCACATGATCACTTGAGCTTCAAAACAAAAAGAGTTAGTGACATATTTTTGTGCTTTTGGTTAGTAAACAAAATAGGAAAAGAAATAATATACAATACAAGCATGCTTGGTGGTCTCAAACCACTCACACAAGTATCATCCCTAGGGTAAAGGAGCCATACATGCTATGATCCTTGAGGCAATGCACTGAGCAATGATATGATGCCATGAGGAATCTTAGGGTAAAATTTAGGGTCTTACAACTTCATCTGATACATCATTGAAGATCCCTTTGAGTTCATCTGCAACATGATCATTGTGAAGCTGTTATTTTGAACCTGTGACTTGTGGAATTCATCTGCTACATGGGCTATCTTGGAGAAGATCATGGAGTGGCTAAGCTTGGATGTGGATATCTTTATTTGATGCCTTGCTCTTCAATATTGATATAATATGAATTGTGTGTTTCTTGATTCTAAATGTCCAAGCGAATTTGGCTTTCTATATGACATTCTTGTCTATTGGATTGCTACCCATTGGTCAGATCTTTTCAACTCTTAACTTTTAATTTTGTGCTTAGGATTAGTCTTTTCATCGCCTCCCCACTTCTTAAATTTCAAAACCTCTCCCTCCTTTTAAAAAATCTTCTTTGCTTGTACTAGTTTTATTTTAAACTTTGACCACTTTGCAAACTAGAAACTTTGGCCTTATGCCATTGCATTTTCCAACGTCTTTTCTTAATAACTTGTAAATAGACTTTATTATACTTGACTTAAACTTTCAAAAAGCCAAAAATAATTAACCCATTCAAACCATTTTTAGGCCATTGTGCCTTTCAAACTCAAATTTTGGTAAAAGCAATGCATTTACTTCGAAATTTATACCACGAACTACGAGGTTTTGATCCCTCATTTTTATGTTGGTACGTAGGCACAAGTCTGAAGGTCTTGTCAAACACAAAAATATAATTAATGAATTCTTTTCTCATCCCCACATTCTATTTGTTTTTAAATATCATTTTGTACAAAAACACATATGCACACAAAAAAGGGCTCCCTAGGAGTACCTAGGACACTTTGGGTGCTAATACCTTCCCTCTGTGGATGAGAGGGAAGGTATTAGATCCAAAGTGACCTATAATGTTTTGTTATATCACATGTGTTTCTTTTAGGATTATGAAATTTTGTACAACATAACATTTGAAGTAGACATCTTAAAATTTCCAATGCATTTGGTCTCACCTCAAAATCATAAAAATTAAAGAAGTTAGTTCGTTGGGAAGTTAACTCAAAATTAGGGTTTCAGTCAAAATGACCTATAATGTTTTGAAATGAATGTTGACCTTCCAAGTTTCAAATGGATTTTTGATGAACACAAAAGTTGTTTATATTATTCTTAAGAACATTGTTTATCTTGGGGTCATCTTCATTTGAAAAACACATCACAAGTTGTGTCTCAGTGATACTCAATTTAGTCAGATGACTTGACTGGTCAACTTCTCAAGGCCAAACTTCAAATCTTGATGAATGAATGATTGAGGATCCTAACATAAGCTCATATATGCATAAAATAATGAATTAAAGAACTTCACTTGATTAATTTTGATCATCGGTTGAGGTTGCTTCATGGGCAAGGCATTGTCAATGCACAGTTGAATTAGGGTTTCCTTGGAAAACAATCCTCAAGCCCTTTGGGGTATCTTAATAAAATTGGAAAATTTAGATACTTGGGAGGAATATATGATGATTAGGATCTTTGTGAACCATTGTCATTCTTTTTCTCATCTTCATCTAGCCACTTCATTGAGCTTAGGAGCTTCCTAGGAGCATGGGAGCACATGATCACTTGAGCTTCAAAAAAAAAAGAGTTAGTGACATATTTTTGTGCTTTTGGTTAGTAAACAAAATAGGAAAAGAAATAATATACAATACAAGCATGCTTGGTGGTCTCAAACCACTCACACAAGTATCATCCCTAGGGTAAAGGAGCCATACATGCTATGATCCTTGAGGCAATGCACTGAGCAATGATATGATGCCATGAGGGATCTTAGGGTAAAATTGAGGGTCTTACAACTTCATCTGATACATCATTGAAGATCCCTTTGAGTTCATCTGCAACATGATCATTGTGAAGCTGTTATTTTGAACTTGTGACTTGTGGAATTCATCTGCTACATGGGCTATCTTGGAGAAGATCATGGAGTGGCTAAGCTTGGATGTGGCTATCTTTATTTGATGCCTTGCTCTTCAATATTGATATAATATGAATTGTGTGTTTCTTGATTCTAAATGTCCAAGCGAATTTGGGTTTCTATATGACATTCTTGTCTATTGCATTGCTACCCATTGGTCAGATCTTTTCAAGTCTTAACTTTTAATTTTGTGCTTAGGATTAGTCTTTTCATCGCCTCCCTACTTCTTAAATTTCAAAACCTCTCCCTCCTTTTAAAAAATCTTCTTTGCTTGTATTAGTTTTATTTTAAACTTTGACCACTTTGCAACCTAGAAACTTTGGCCTTATGCCATTGCATTTTCAAACTTCTTTTCTTAATAACTTGTAAATAGACTTTATTATACTTGACTTAAACTTTCAAAAAGCCAAAAATAATTAACCCATTCAAACCATTTTTAGGCCTTTGTTCCTTTCAATCTTAAATTTTGTTAAAAACAATGCATTTACTTCGAAATTTATACCACGAACTACGAGGTTTTGATCCCTCATTTTTATATTGGTACGTAGGCACAAGTCCGAAGGTCTTGTCAAACACAAAAATATAATTAATGAATTCTTTTCTCATCCCCTAATTCTATTTGTTTGTAAATATCATTTTGTACAAAAACACATATGCACACAAAAAAGGGCTCCCTAGGAGTACCTAGGACACTTTGGGTGCTAATACCTTCCCTCTGTGGATGAGAGGGAAGGTATTAGGTCCAAAGTGACCTATAATGTTTTGTTATATCACATGTGTTTCTTTTAGGATTATTGATCGCGACTTTATGAGTCGAATTTGGGGTACAAACTGCAAGTGCACAGTTCTATCGCGTAGTTTTAAAAGATATCGATCCCACAGGGACTTATGAATCGATATACCGTTATCTAAGGTTACTTCGTAAAGCTAAGGTGGATAATGGTTGATTGTTTGGGGGAAAAGCTAAAAACTAAACTAAGATCTAGATTAAATATTAATAAAGCGGATATCGGTATGTAGTTCGTCGTAATTAGGGAATCAATTCTTTGTCGGTTTCCTGGTTTTAAAATAAATCTTTTCAGTTGACTTTATTGATTAAAAGTTTTATCTCAAACTCTCGCTCTGTTGAATAAACCGTGATTTTATGTTAATGTAGCTGTCACTTATAATTAAGTCAAAAACCATTTTTTGAAAGCAATAAAGTCCGTAGAAACTCTTTTTAAGAAAACACTGACCGTTTAAACACCCTTATCTCAAACTCTCGCTCTGTTGACTTAGGTTATATAGTTAAATTCAAATGCTTAACTCTCGTCCTCACATTCAATCTTTAAAAATACTTTTTGAAAAAGATTAGAATTTAATTAACTCTAAAAATTGCTCTCGCCCTGATCTAGAATTAATGTCCAATTTACACTGTCCAGTTAAAACCTCAAACTCTCGCTCTATTGATTTTAACTTCTTTATGTCTTTTACTTTCATAAAAACCTTTGTTATTAACCCTGTAAATTGAGACCGTAAAAAGAGTGATTTTAATTTTAAATTTAGTTAAACCGACTTAGTTCTGATCCCTTATTCCGCTTACTTTACATACCGATATCTAAGTGAGTTAGCCAGACATGCTAAACAAAATAAAATACTTATCATGCATAAACAGACTCATCCCAGGCAGATAATATAAAAATATATAAAACAAAGCATTAAATAATAATTAAAGAACCTGAATAAGTTAAACAATAGTCTTGAACACTCCACCACAAGCCGGTAGGATTTGTTCTTGGATTCTTCAATTAAACAACAAATTAAAATGAAGGAAATAAAAACTAGATCCTAACGTAAGGTTAGATCCGGTAAAAAGGTACACAATAGTTTCCGGTGTAGAAACTATTGTGCGAAAAGAATTAACTAAATGCTAAAAAGGAAATAGGAAATTGCAAGGGAAATAGTGTAGAACTCGTAAAAAATTAATAAAGAAACAATGCCTAAGCTGCTGGAAAAGAAAATATGCAAAAGCGAAAACGGCAAAGGAAAAAATGTGGAAAAGCTTCGGAACCCTTTTTGGTTTTGCAAGTGGCTATTTATATATGCTTCAGTAACCGCTTCCGCTGCCAAAAAGGTCTTCAACGTGCATAAAAGCATGGCGTGGATATAGGGCTCAACACTCCCTCAACGTCTCTGAGGCGTTCCTTGCGCCAAAAATGTAGGGGAATGGTGTGACGTTCGTCACACCATGTGTGACGTCCGTCACAGGGGTGTGCAAGGCGTGACGCTCGTCACAGCCTCTGTGACGCTCGTCACAGGTGCAACACCTGTGTTCTTGTACTTTGGGCTGGGCTTTGCTATTTGGTTCGTTTTCTCTCCTTTTTGCACCTTTTTTCTTCCATTTTTACTTGTGCTTCAAAATAAGCCACCTGAGACAAATAGGAAGAAAATACCGCGTAATATCTAATAAAATGAAGTGAACTGAAATAAATAATGATAAAATTTAATTGAATTAAGTCCTAAAATATGATATAATTTCATGTTATCAAACTCCCCCATACTTAGATCTTTGCTTGTCCTCAAGCAAAAATTTAGTATAGAACTCGTTAAAGGTTTTAGCCAGATAAAATTTCAAAACACACATCAATTCGTAATAGGTTGCAAATGGGTTTAGTTTAGAAGCATCTTGAGTTTAATCTTGACATCAACAACCACCGTCACAACCTAGGTAACCCTGCTTTGTGCAAATCAGTTCAAGTACACTATGATAGCTATCCTGGTTCCTTTACTCTTATTTCACCCATTTTCATTCTAGCGAAATCACATTAAGCCCTTTATCTTTTCGCGCACATAGTGGAGTAACCGGTTAGTGATTCTGATCCCCTTTTAGCTAGAAGTTCTGGTACATAAGTCGGATAACTTCGTTATTCAGTCCATTGCAAATTGCGGGGGATCGGACCGTAGTCCGCCCTACCAAGTTCAGTACCAGATACCTACTGAACCAACTCATAATGGATCTTTCATCTTATGCTTTTGTATGATCTGCAACCTTTAGATTAAATGATCTGGTAAGGATCACCTAACTTAATTAGTGCATTTCCTAATATATATATATTTTATGTTACTTTGGGAATCATTCACTTATATTCATCGGCTCTCCACGTAGTTTGCTATTAAGATGATGCTGACTTCTCGTATAAACTACTCGGGGTTACTATAAAAGTAAAAGTTCAAGGAATTGGTGTAATAGGTACTTATCCTGATCTAACATGTTAAGGTTCTCAGAGCGTTGTTATGGTAATGATTTTGTTTTTGATTTCACTCAAGTTTTATAAAATAAGCAACCTTTATACTTATTGGGTGTGTTAAATTTTTGTTATGGCTCAAGAAAATTGAGGGAATAGATAATAGAAATTTGTTCATACTCGGGACTTAACTTAAAATAACTTCAATTTTTTTTAATTTTTTTTTATATATAATAATTGAAATAGCAAAAGGAAAGGTACATACTTGAAAAAATGGAAATAGAAAGAACATGGTTTCCCCCCCATACTTAAATTAAACATTGTCCCCAATGTTTTAAGGAAATGAAATACAATATGGAAAGGAAAAAGAGACTACAACTAAGGCTGCCTTCCGCCTCTGGTTCTTGGGCCAGGTGATCTCTGACGTAAGTCTAAGTTGTCGAACCTGCTGAACAACTCAGTAAACCGCTGGTCGGTTATGGCATTCCTAGCATCCTGTTGTTGTTGCATTTGACGCATCATTTGCATCATCTCGACATTCTGTGCTTGCATACCATCAATAGCATCCATGATGTCGTTGTTGGTTGCAGGCCTTCTTCGTCGACGACGTTGGGAGGATGGGCCAGTTGTATTATCAGAAGGGTTGAGCGGGACAGATTGTTGTGCAGGAGGCTGATCACCTTGCTCCATTTCTTCAAACTCGTCTGTGGGCGGGTTTGCATGTGAAGGCTCGGTGGCTTCGGGAGCATTTAGATCATAGAGGTGGCGGTTGGGGTTTGTGACATCTGTTAGGGCCATGTTGGGTAGAACAACGCTTGGGATTGCCTGGTTATTCACCATAAGGTAATATCCGCCGCCAACTCTGTTCTTAATCAGGCGGCTGGATCGACAGTAGCTGATGTCCATAAATAAGGGGGGTTGAGATTCTAAGGTTTGGAGTCGGTCCCCTAAGTTTAAGCCTAGTGCTATGGTGGTGATTAATCCGCCTATTACAAAGGGTTGACGGCCTCTAGCACATAAGGTGCGGATATGATGAAATAGGAAAGAGGCGGCGTTTACCTTAGCCTGCGGTTCGAAGACACATTCGAGGAAGAAGAATTCCTTTGCGTTGACCTTGCTGTTGTTTGGTCTACCAAAAACTGTGTTCTGTAAGATGCGGATAAAATATCGGATGGTTGGGTTATGTATGTGGGAAAGAAGGAGCTCTTCCCAGTTGTAGGCATCTAGACCGGATATTTTCTTAAAAAGGGTGAAAACGCCATCTGTGTTCCAGTTTAGGTCGGGAGGGATTCTGGGGTAGACTTGGCCTTCTGTGGAGAATTGTAGCATGGTACTCAACTGGTTTTGGGTTAAGGAGTACTCGGTGTTGAACATACGGAAGGTTGCGGTACCGGTTAGGAATTCGTCCTCACCGGCCGGGGTGGTGTAGGCGTATGAACTTAAGAATTCTAAGGTTAGGGAGGGGTAAGTGGGTTGATTATGCGTGCACAGAAAGGTTAAGTCGGCTTGACGGAGCATCCATTCGATACCTTGGAGTAATCCTAATTGGTGTAAACAAGTAAAATCAGGGTACCTGGTGGAGACGACGCCTCGCTGTTGGAAACGCTCAAATTGCTCCCTTTGATAATTTTCGTCTTCGGATCGGAAGATGATATTTCCGAAATTCTGGTTTCCCGCCATAGTGATGAATGAATTTGAAGGAGTAATTTGGAGAGAAAAGAGATGTATTTGATAGGAGAGAATGGTTTGTGGTGAATGAAGGAAGGTTTGATGGGTATTTATAGGGAAAAATTTGGAAGTTGGAAAAATAGGTGGTTGAAAAGTGAATAAAGGTGGGTAAATGTGAATTAATGGGGAAGATAAAAAAATGAAAGGGTGTAACGTTCGTCTCCAACGGCTATGTAACGTTCACCTAGTCAGAAATGTGTTACGCTCGTCACAGGGGTGTGACGGTCGTAACAGGCCCTTGGCGTGCCGTTCGTCATGGATTGTGTGACGCTCTTCACACATTCTTTTTGGCAAGGCTTCAGTAGCGTTCTACAGAATTACTTTTGTAATGGATTTATTATTTTTTTGATTATTTTGTTTTGCTTTTAGATCATTTTATCTTGCTAATTAATTTATCTTGCATGCTATTCTATATAATACTGCATAATAGTGCATGAATAATTCAATAAGTTATAGGTAGCAACAGTAGAGAATATAATAGCTATTGCATAATAAAATTAAATAAATAGCTTCAATAAAATGATCATAATGTAATATTGGAAAGAAAAACAAAAAATGCGAAAAGGGAAACAAATGCGAACATGAATTCAAATAACATAAATGAATAATCTAACTTAAAACTAAATAGCTAAGAAAAACAACTAAATTCTATCCATCTGCACGATCTCTGGCCGGAGGAGCAAAAGAGTTAACACGGTATAGCAACGCGTTAAACTGATTTGTCATACTGCGCATGTATCCTAGAACTTCGTGTTTCATTTCAGTGAACTCTTCTCTGAGGGCGTCTTGTTCTGACATCAAAGCTTCCATGGCGGTGTTAAGATCTGTTCCGGGCATATGATGCCGGAGGTCGGGTATTGCTGATTCTTCTGTCTGAGCAGGCTGAGGAGGAGGGTCAATATCATAATAGCCAGATGGTGTCTGAGGGTCAGATTCAGCATAAGGGATCTGGTAATCACAAATCTCATAGTCCTGGATGGATCCAGTGGATCTAGCAGGAGAGGGTGTTGCGTTCAGGTCGTAGAGCCAGTTGTTGCGGTTATGAACACTAGTCCTAGGGTCGGGCAAGGTAAATAAACAAAAAACTTGGTTATTAATTATAAGCTCGAACTCGTCAGACCCTTGGTTTGCTATAAACATGGCGTTGAAGAGGAAGGGTATGCTCATAATAGTAATGCCGCAGAAAGGGCTTAAGTCAAGCATAGGCTGACGTAATCCGAGAGCATTACCAATCATGGTTATCAAACCGCCTACTCTAATAGGTGCTCGCTCATCTTGGATAAGGTGGTCTAAATTTGCTAGCATAAAGGTGGCACCGTTTACTGGACGGTTCTGGGAAGCACAGAATATGATGAAAAGTTCATCACGTGAAACTGCTGTATTGTATGGCTTCTGTCCAAATAAGGTGTGGGTCAGGATCCTGTGGAAGTAACGGAAGGCCGGGTTATGTATGTTTCCAGAGAGAAACTCATGTTCCTCGGGATTATCATTTCCAGTCAAGCTACTCCAAAAGTGTTCAAGTTCTCTATATTCAAGAAGTTCTTCCTGGCTTACGGTGAATGTATCAAGGGAGGTAGGGAAACCCAAAAGGTTGGTAAAGTCTCTAATGTTAAATTGGTACTCCATGTTGAACATTCTGAACTGGATAAAACCTCTACTAATTCCTTTTCCATGGCTGGGTAGATAGATTAATGAGCTAAGGAATTCTAGTGTGAGTCTCCGGTAGGTGGTGAAATGTCTTAGGATAGGGGATGTCTCCCATCCTATCTGATTCAGCAAATACAGGACACTTTCCCTTAGTCCAAGGGCAGTCATAGCCCAATCATCAGCATATAAACTAGGTAGCATCTCTCTAGTGGCTAGTTCGTCAAACTTTTGTTTCTGAGCCATTCCTCTGAACTTGATACCCATACGATCAATATGTCCCATCTGTTTAGTGTTAGCTAAAGAAAACATGAGTTTTAGTTAGGATTTGGCCAAATGCCGAAAGAAGAAAAAAGTTGTTATTATTATTATTATTATATTTTTTTTCTTTTGAATTAAAATAAATCAGGAATGAATACTAAACAGAAATTAAAAGAATAATTAAGGAAGAAATAGGAAAATGATAATAATAGAATATGAAAATAATAAACTAATTGTGGGTTGTCTCCCACTAAGCGCTTTGTTTAAATGTCGCAAGCTCGACAAAGAAACTGTTAAGTATAATCTATTGATCTTGGGGGCATTTCGTCTAAGTGTAGGATTTGCGAATCTTCGTTGGTTTCTGCATAGTGATAGTGTTTTAGACGTTGCCCGTTTACGGTGAACGGTTCTGTGGATTTGCCTTTAATTTCTATCGCTCCACTGGGAAAGATGTTAGTGATATGAAAAGGACCTGACCATCTGGATCATAGTTTTCCCGGAAATAACTTTAGTCTAGAGTTAAATAAAAGGACTGCGTCGCCTTGCTTGAAGATTTTCCTTGATATACGCTTGTCATGCCATTGTTTTGTTCTTTCTTTATAGATTCTGGCATTTTCATAGGCGTCTCTTCTGAGTTCCTCTAATTCGTTTATGTCAAGGATTCTCTTTTCACCGGCGGCCTTATAGTTCAAATTTAGATTTCTAATAGCCCAATAGGCCTTATGTTCTAACTCTACCGGGAGGTGGCAGGATTTTCCATAAATGAGCTTAAATGGGGTCGTCCCTATGGGGGTTTTATAAGCAGTTCGGTATGCCCACAAAGCTTCTGGTAATTTTAATGACCAATCTTTCCTTGAAGTGGCGACTGTTTTTTCTAGTATCTGTTTGATTTCTCTGTTAGATACTTCCACTTGTCCACTGGTCTGAGGGTGGTAAGGTGTCGCTATCCTATGTCTCACTCCATATTTAAACAATAGTTTTTCGAGTACCTTGGATATAAAGTGCGATCCACCATCACTGACTACTATTCTTGGGATGCCAAATCTCAGAAATATTATATTCTTAAAGAGTCTAGTTACTACTCGGGTGTCATTTGTTGGAGAAGCTATATCTTCGATCCATTTTGAAACGTAGTCTACTGCCACGAGTATGTATTTGTTACCGAAAGAGGATGGAAAAGGTCCCATGAAGTCTATTCCCCACGCGTCGAAGATCTCTACTTCCAAAATACCTTTTTGTGGCATCTCGTCACGTCTAGATATGTTTCCTGTGCGTTGACATCTGTCACATTCCTTAATAGCCGCATGTACGTCCTTCCATATAGTTGGCCAATAAAAGCCGGCTTGTAGGATTTTAGAGCAGGTCTTGGATGTACTTGTGTGTCCACCATAAGGAGCGGAGTGGCAGTGTTGGATTATATTTTCTACCTCTTCTTCGGGTATACATCGACGAAAAATACCATCGGGGCCCCTTTTGAAAAGTAAGGGATCATCCCAGTAATAGTGTTTTATATCGTAGAAGAATCGTTTCTTCTGCTGGTAAGATAAAGTAGGCGGAACTATTCCGGCAGCTAAATAATTGACGAGATCAGCGTACCATGGTGTGACAGATATAGCTAAGGTGGTTTCTACTTGCTCGTCGGAGTTGTTCTCTTCCAAAGTAGCTATGAGTTTATCGTACAAGAAATCATCGTTAATTGATGTTCTTTCCGGTTCAAGGTTCTCAAGTCTAGAGAGGTGGTCTGCTACTACGTTTTCAGTTCCTTTCTTGTCTTTGATTTCTAAATCGAACTCTTGTAGCAACAAGATCCATCTTAGGAGTCTAGGTTTAGCATCCTTTTTTGTTAAAAGGTACTTGATAGCAGCGTGATCAGTGTAAACGATTATTTTGGCTCCGACCAAGTAAGAACGAAATTTATCTAGCGCAAATACCACTGCTAGGAGTTCTTTCTCGGTAGTGGCGTAATTCATCTGCGCTTCATCTAGGGTCCTACTTGCGTAATATATAACGTGAAGCTTTTTATCCTTTCGTTGTCCTAAAATAGCACCTACAGCATAATCGCTGGCATCACACATTATTTCGAATGGTTCATTCCAGTCGGGTGTCTGCATTATGGGTGCGGAGATCAATGCTTGCTTAAGCGCTTGAAATGCTTTTAAACAGTTATCGTCGAATATGAATTCGGCATCTTTCATCAATAGTCTGGTTAAAGGTTTAGTTATCTTAGAGAAGTCTTTGATGAATCGTCGGTAAAAATCGGCGTGTCCTAAGAAGCTTCGTACTTCTCTCACGGTTCTTGGGGGTTGAAGATTTTCGATTACCTCTATTTTGGCTTTGTCTACTTCAATTCCTCTGTTCGAGATGATGTGTCCTAAAACAATTCCTTCTTGTACCATAAAGTGGCACTTCTCCCAGTTAAGTACTAAGTTTACTTTTACACATCGCTCAAGAACTCTTTCTAGGTTTTCAAGGCATTCTTCAAAACTTTGTCCGTATACGGAAAAGTCATCCATAAATACTTCCATGATGTTTTCGAGAAAGTCGGCGAAAATTGCCATCATGCATCTTTGAAAGGTTGCAGGAGCATTACACAGGCCAAACGGCATTCGTCTATAAGCGAAGGTACCAAAAGGGCACGTGAACGTTGTCTTTTCTTGGTCATCAGGGTGAATTGGTATTTGAAAGAAGCCTGAATAACCGTCTAGATAACAGAAATGTGAATGTTTTGCTAATCGTTCTAACATCTGGTCAATGAATGGTAAAGGGAAATGATCTTTTCGGGTTGCTTTGTTTAGTTTCCTATAGTCAATGCACATTCTCCATCCCGATTCGATTCGTTTAGTTATAGTTTCCCCTTTTTCGTTTTCAATAACGGTTATGCCTCCTTTCTTTGGTACTACGTGTATAGGACTAACCCATTTGCTATCAGATATAGGATATATAATACCTGCTTCTAATAACTTGGTTATTTCCTTCTTTACTACCTCACTCATGATCGGATTCAGTCTCCTCTGGTGTTCCCTAGAGGTTTTACAGTCTTCTTCTAGCATGATGCGGTGCATACAAATAGAAGGACTTATTCCTTTAAGATCGGTGATGTGGTAACCTAGTGCGGTTGGATACTTTCTTAAGATATGTAGGAGTTTTTCTGTTTCGAGTCTTCCTAGGTCTGCATTAACTATCACAGGTCGTTCAAGTTCTAAGTCTAGGAATTCGTATCTCAGATTTTTGGGAAGTGTTTTCAGGTCAAGGGTTGGTTTGTTAAGACATTGCGTAGGGTCCGGTGTTATTGCTAAACATTGGTTAGATTTGTCTTTTAAAAGATAGTCTGATGATTTGTCTTTTCCTAACTCTGCTTCTTTTATGCATTCATCGATGATATCCATGAAGTAACATGTATCTTCTATTGCAGGTGCTTTTAAGAATTTGGAAAGAATGAACTCAATTTTCTCTTCACCTACTTCGAAGGTGAGTCGTCCTCGTTTTACGTCTATGATTGCACCGGCAGTTGCTAAAAACGGTCTTCCCAGTATAATGGGTGTAATATCATCTTCTCTAATGTCCATAATTGTAAAATCAGTTGGAATGTAGAATTGACCTATGCGTACGGGAACGTTTTCAAGAATTCCTACAGGATATTTGATGGAACGATCTGCTAGTTGCACAGACATTTTGGTTGGTCTTAATTCTCCCATTTCCAGTTTCTTACATATGGATAAAGGCATAACGCTAATTCCGGCTCCTAAATCGCATAAGGCTTTGTCGATGACAAATTTTCCTATGTGACAGGGTATAGAGAAACTACCCGGATCCTTGAGTTTAGGAGGCATGTTTTGGATTATAGCGCTACATTCGGCAGGGAGTGTACCGGTTTCGCTATCTTCAAGTTTCCTCTTATTAGAAAGAATTTCTTTTAAGAATTTAGCATATGAGGGCATCTGCGTTGTAGGACCCCAATTTTGGCCCTAAGATCCCTCATGGCCCATATCATTCATATCATAACCTCAAGGATCATTGCATGCCCTAGTTTCCCTCCTAGTGGGTAGGTTGCCTTGTGGGTTGATTTCTTGATCACCAAGCATACTTTGCATTTGTATATCTTTGCTTTCATATGTTTATCATTCAAAAAGTACAAAAATATTGTCAGTTTAACCTTGTTGCTTGCAGTTGAAGCAGTCATCAGCAATTAGGTCAAAATCAGTCACAGTCAGTCAAAACAATGGATGGTGGCCATTCTTGCAGAATTTGGGCACCATGATCAATAATCAAGAGTCCATATGTCTTGAGACATCATTTGAAGTCGAGGTCTCAAGGAATTAGGGTTTGGATTTCATCAGAAATGCTTCAGGCATCCAAAACCCTAGAAAAGTCAAACTTGGTCAACTGTGGATTTAATCAGTGATTTGATGGATGGAATTAATTTGAAGAAGCTCATTCATGCTTATATAAGCCTCATACATCATGTCAAACCTCATCATGGAAGAAAATCAAGTCAATCAGAAATTTCCCAAAATAGAAAGTGGACCTGTAATTTCAACTGCCAAAAATGGAAACTTCTTGATCTTAAACTTACATCATGATACAAGCTTCAAATGAATTTTTGCCCAACATGAAAGTTGAAGATCTTGTTCTCCCATTTTCAAAAAGTCCAAGAACTCTCAAATCCCATGTGTGGTTGTCAAGATATGATCAATTCAATTTCAGAAATTTGTGAACTTCAAAGGGCCATATCTCTCAAACCATAAGGCCAAATTTGGTGGGGTTTTTTTCCCACAAACCACATTTTTCATCCTCTTTCCAAAAATATAAATTTCATTCATCAAAACCCTACCAATCAAAATGGCATTTTTGGACCTATTTCATTTAAAAACCAAGTTTGACCAAACTTTGACTTTTTGATTCTTTGACTTTTTCTCAATTTGGCCAATTGGGAAATGTTTAGAATCATATTTGTGACTTGCTCCAAGCCCTAAATCATGATCATACCATTACCATACCTCATTTTGGCCAAAGATACAAACTTGGCATTTTTTGCAAATTGGAATCAAAAGAGTAAAACAAGTACAGCATCCAAAAGTAAACAACAAACAGCATTGGTAAAGGCCACTAGCAGCCTGTCTAAAGGCCCATGCGACCAGCTTTGCACCTTCATTTTCCCACTTATGCAAAAATTAGCAAATGTGCAAATAATCCATTTTGAGCTAAGCAAGGTTACCACTTGATTAACAAAGGTTAAACAGTCACATATAAGCCTTGCTTCTGCTCATTTCAACCCTAGTTTTCACAGCCTACCATACAGAAATACACTTCCTCTCATTCTTGCAACTTGGCTCGAGTTGGATTTCTGCCCAAAAATTCAACAAAACCTCTAGCACCCTTGGTTTCTCCATGATATAACCATCATTTAGAACCTTTTGCAAGCATTATTCACCATCTGTTTTGCAGCTCGAGCTCTGTTTTCTCTAAGAGCACTTCCATGGCAAATCGAAAGTTGGACATAGTTAAACATTCTTGAGCTAGAAAAGGTTCATCACCCATCATTCTAAGGCACTCTCTTCATCTGTTTCAAGCTTAAACCTTCAAACAACCACTGCATTTCGATTTTCCTCAAATCAAGTAAGTTTCTCGACCTTCCTTTTTCTCCAAACCATGGTATGTTTCTGGTAGAGCATGTATCACTGAGTTCATTGCCGCTTATATCGTGTTAAATGGTTGAGTTATGTGGAAGAAATCTGATGTTAAAGTTTCATGTGCAAAGTGGTTTTTGTATGATTCTTTTGCTTTAACTCGATTTGTTGATCATGGCTGCTAGAATATGTGTGAATGGTGTTTGTTTGTCATGTTGGTGGGTGTAGTTTCATTTTCTGGGCATGTTGATTCTTGATGATTTTGATGATGATGAATGAATACTGCTGCTGTTTAAACATGACACTGCCCAGAATTTCTTATGATTATGATTGTTTCGTTGTTGGTTAATGTTGCATGAGGATAGTGTGTCATGGCCCTGTTTGATTATTGATGCTGGTTATGTTTGTTTGTTCATGATCGATTCTTGAAGATGATGATGAATGCTGCTGTGTTTTAAACCTTAAAACTTGCCAGAATTTCGCATGAACTGATGATGTTGGTTTGTTGTTATGTTGTGGTTGTACGAAGAATTTTGTTAAATGCTATGCTGTTGTAATTGCTTGGTCGAGTTTTGCTTGTTGGTGTGGATTGGAAGTTTGCCATGGCTGCTAAAACCCTAGGGTTTTGTTAAACCCAGAAATTGTGAAGCTCATTGGCTCGTCACTGTTTCATTGGGCAACAGCCAATGAAAACATTTTATTTGCCTTGCCCAAAACGCAGCACTCTGATAAGTGACTGCAGATATTACAATTATGCCACTGTTGACTTTGCTTTGACCAACCATTCCATGCTATCTTGTTCATACTTCATCCAATTGTTCATCAACTTCAACAATTAATTTCTCATCCATTTTAATTCCAAAAATCCTGAAATTTTTTGCATGATGTTCACATGGATGTCTAGTATTTTATTGTGATTTTTAATTAATTTTCCATTGGCTGGATTTTTATTGATAATTGGTTTTCTAACATGCATGCTCAAATGATACATTGTGCCATTCCTTTTGTGAAATACTCATGACATATCCAATGAGCTTGAAATTTTTTGTGGTGAAACTAGACTCATTTATCTTTGTTTTGATGTAAAGATTGTGCATTTATCATTTGTGGTTTGCTAGTTATGATTTTTTGAACTAGGGTGTGACAATTTGTGTCACACCAATGATATGCAAATGTATGATTTTTGTTCACATGTCTCCTGGCCTCCAAACAACTTGAAATTTTGCATGAATCATCTATCATATGTCTAGTTTGTGTATGAATTTTCTTGGAATTAATCATGCTGTTTTCCATTTGATTGTGAATTTTCTTCCATGCTTAGTCATTTGTTGACTTTTTGTGCTACATGTTGCCAAATCCTTTATGAAATTCTCAAATCTTATTGTATGACCATGAAATTTCACATGTGATAACTAGACATCTCAAGCTTTGCATTGGTGTTAATCTCATTCATTTCTCTTCTGTTTTCAATTTGATATGATTTTTGAAGTTGACCCATGTGTGTTGACCTTCATTGTGCTTACTTGAAAATATGTTGACTTCCTGATTTTATTTGACTATCTTCCCATGATCCAATTGAGCTGAAATTTAATATGCATGCTATGTTATGGATTGTGATTGAGTGTGAATTATTTCATGATTTTTGAGAATGTTTGGGTTGACTTTTGAATGAAGTCTTGCTGTTGACCTATTTGTGCTTCTTATTGCCATGCTTTGTATTGTTTTGTGTATAAAATGATAATAATGCATGATTTGAATGTGGGTCCAATTGAGATTGCTTATTAAATGCTTGAACATGAATTGGGTTGACTTTCCTTTGCTGTTTGACTTTTTTCCTTTCACCTTTGACCATAGGCTAGTCCTAGTGGTCTCTTGAGCTTACAATTGAGCTTTTGTTTCAGGTTAAGCACCAATGCTTCAAAGACCTTTCAAATTTGATTGAGTTGAATTGTTTATCATGTGCTAACCCTTGTTTTGTAGGTTGACTCATGTAACTTGAGTCTTTGTGCTTTGCACATTGGTCCCTCTGTGGTTGACTATTGGTTCATTTCCTTTTGATTTTGACTGTTGAGCTGTTTACTAATTGGTTTGACTTTTTCAGGTACTTTAGTTGCTTAAGTTCTCTGAACTTGCTTGCTTTGCTATTTAGCATTTGCTTTGAGGTATAAACCTTTCTTCTTCATGTAGTCTGGAGACCCGGTCTGTTATTTGACCGGGCAAACTGTCTGAAGTCCTCCTTAAGAGGCAATGCCTGTGTTTGTTTATATTTGTCCCAAGCAGGAAAAGTCCTTCAAGTAAGGCAATTGGTGGAAGGTAGGGATAAGTAATCTATCCCCCACTATTCAGTGTGTCCTCTCTTTGCTCCCATTACATGGTTGAAGCATTGAGATAAATACCCAAGATCTAATCGAGTCAATAATGTGGAGAGAGTTCCTACTTTCTGAACTCCCACACTTTCTTAAATGCTCTCTCTGATCTGAGATAGAAGCAATGAGGTACACCCCTCATCTCCTTTTCATCTGCTTCACCTTAGCCTCTCAATGGCAAGGTTAAGAGCGACCTTTACCTATTACAGTGGACTTTCATAGTCAAACCCTCTTGTGTGAGCCCCCATTGTTTTGGCTATAGAGTGTGCTGTTTTGATTATCATTAATTGATTGATTGCTTCATATGCACTTGCTTGCTTGTATGTTATGCATTCATCATCATCAATTGCCATTAGTGCATGACCATATCATTTGTCTGTATGACTTTTATCATTGTTGCTTGCCCATTGAGGACAATTGTAAGTCCATCTCTTTTGGCCTTTGCTCCTGTGATATGGAAGGATAGAGTGTAAGACCTCATTGGTCACTCATATCTTCTGATCATCTGTTTGTATGTGAGGATACAGTTATAAGTCCCTGTAAGTTGGCATTTGTTTTCCTAGGATCATACTGTGTATGTCAGAGTAAGCCCATACAAATTGGCATCTGACATCCTTGTTTGCTTTCTTTGTTTGTGAGAGGATGCAATTGTAAGTCCCACAAGTAGGCATTTGCTTTCCTATGATCATGTGTGGAGTTAACCTAAGTCCCACAAGTTGGCAGTTGATTTCCATGTTTCATTCTTGTTTCTTTTTCTTTTAGGGAGATTAGTGTAAGACCATTGAGTGGCCTCTGATATCCATTTCTGTTTTAGGAGATTGGTGTAAATCCAGCAATTGGTATCCGATATCCGCTTTTGTTTGTGAGATTGGAGTAAGACCATTGAGTGGCATCCGGTATCATTTGTTTGCTTATTTTATCATTACTTAATTTCCATTCCAAAGGACACACTTGAATCATCCTCTATATGATTTCAAGAGGTGAACCTTCTAAGAAGTTTTACTTTCCATCTTCATCCATTCATCATTCATTATGTCCTAAACCTTTTCACACTTTACCTTTCAAATTTGACATAAGTATTGTGCAAACATCTTCATGCTTTCTAACTAAAAACCTGGCCCCAAGTCCTTGACCTTTTTCAAACTCCATTTCATAATACTTCTTTCAAATCAATCTTAATCATACTTTGACTCCATTTTCATAATCACAATCAATTAACTTCACTCACTCACTTGTTTAGGCTCTGTCCATTGTTAATCTTTTCACATTAGCCATAGGTTTCAATTATCATTGTGGTTGATGTAAATCTTGCCTATCCTTAGTGAGTCGACAGTAAGACTTCCGTACTTCAAACAGGGCTAACCCCTCTAGTACGTCGAAGCTATCCTCGCATGGTGGATGTTGTTTTTTGGTCGAGTGTTCTCCCATTGATAATGAAAAGCCTCAGTGCTTGTGTTTAAAACTGAATCCACAACTTTGGAAATCTTTTAGCCGAACTACGGCGTTTTGATCCTTACCTTTGATGGAAGGTACGTAGGCAGCGGGTTCATCCGTTCAAACCCAATAAAAAATGTATATTCTTTTCTCATCATCCCAATCATGTTTGCACAATACTTATGTCATAACAAATAACAATCTAATACAACAAGTGTGAAAAGGGCTCCCTAGGAGTACCTAGGACGTAGTGGGTGCCTAACACCTTCCCATTGCGTAATTTACCCCTTACCCAGACTCTCTGATCTTTTTATTAGTTTTCTACGTGTAAAACTTCTTAGGCTTTTGTTCGCTTTTTAGCCAGTCCTTTGGATAAATAAAAGTGCGGTGGCGACTCGAAATTTCAATGTATCTCTTAGCTTATGGTTTAGTCGATAGATCATATAGCGACGAATACACCGCTACAGAAAAGTGGCGACTCTGCTGGGGAATAAACCACTGAATCCCTGGTTGTATTGCCTACTTTTCACCCTTGTTGTGCTATATTGTTATTTGTCATTTGACATATTTTTGTACAATTTGGGATCACTGTATTGATTGTAATGTGTGAATTGCTTGATATACATTTGCTGTTTGCTTTGGTGATCTGTGAGATGAGTTCTATACCCGAACTCGAGTGCACTCTAGGATAGGAGAATGGCATAGTCTTGTTGACTGGTGTGGAGTATTCCTTAGCCAGTTGACTTGCGAGTCCATTCACTTGGTGGAGGTCATGTTGAACTAATAATGTCACACAAGTTATTTGTGGTTAGACATTATTCTTTCAATCATGTTCCGCAGAAGCCAAGGACCTTAGTTTACCAAACCCATCTTGGCCTATTTTTAGGACCGTAGTGCGGAGGTCGTTCAGATGTCAGTTCTGATACGATTGTTACGCGATACTACACTCATAAGAGTTTCTCTTGAGAATATTCTTGGAATACGAGTATTCGTTCCTCCGATAATATTCGAAAGATGGAACGATGATTATGGGAACCTCTGATAGAACATGTCTGGCAGGTTTAAACCCTAGTACACTCCCTTTGGGTGGTTCTTAACCGAGACTCCATGCTCGTGACTCTCAACAAACCCGTGATTCGTGGTTGAGTCGTTCAAACATTGTTAATATCAATGGATCCCGGATCAGGTGTAAAACCTAAAATCCACCAAAGCGGCTGGTTGATATTAGGAATGTTTGAACCGGTTCATGTACCGTTAATATCAATGGAACTTGGGTGTCGATAAGGTGAAAACCTAAATCCACCAAAATGGATGATTGATATTAGGGATACATAGAGCTTTCCCACGACCTTTGTTTGGTGTGCCTTGCTTGATCCTTGAGTGTGTTTGTTGCATTCATGCATTCAAGCATTCATCCGCATTCATGTCATCAAAGAGAAAATTTTCAAGGAACTTAAAGGGTTATTTGCAAAATTTTCAGACATGGAAAGACCCAAAAGGCATACAAAGAAGTACAGCTTTAAGCAGCCCGATGTAAAAGAGTTAAGGAATCTGACATCGTATGTATTAGATCCCTTGGGTTTCAAAGCTCGATATGGGAAGCTTCTGCCGCTGTTGACTACTCAGGTGGATGAGGGATTGATGAGCACTCTTGCTCAGTTCTATGATCCGCTCTATCATTGCTTCTTATTTCCGGACTTCCAGCTGTTGCCGACTTTGGAAGAATACTCTCACCTTATTGGGATTCCGATTCTGGATCAGGTGCCGTTCAGTGGCCTAGAGAGTATTCCATCTGCTCGAGAGATCTCCAGTTGGTTGCACATAGATGAAGATCTGATTAGAGCTAATCTGACTACCAAAGGCGGAATTCAGGGTTTTCCTTCCGAGTTCCTCATTGCCCAAGCTACCTTTTATGGGAAGGCCATGAGTGAGGATGCCTTTGAGGCTCTATTTGTGCTGCTCATCTATGGATTGGTGCTATTTCCCAACTTCGACAAGTTTGTGGATATGAACGCCATTAGGATCTTTTCAGTCCTTAATCCAGTTCCGACCTTGTTGGGTGATGCTTATGTCTCCTTGCACCTAAGGAATATGAAGAATGGAGGAGTCATTGTCTGCTGTTTACCCCTGCTATACAAGTGGTTTATTTCGCACTTGCCGCAGACAGTTGCTTTCAAGGAGAACAAGGGATGTCTACGGTGGTCTCAGAGACTCATGTCTCTCACCAATGATGATATCACCTGGTATGATCGCGTGTATGATACCGTTCAGATCATCGACTATTGTGGTGAATTCCCTAATGTGCCTCTTCTTGGTACATGTGGTGGGATTACCTACAATCCTATTCTCGCACGTCGTCAGCTTGGGTTCCCCCTGAAGGATAAACCTAATAACATCCTGTTAGAAGGTGCATTCTTTCAGGAGGGTAAAGATCCCCAAGGCCTGAAAGCCAGATTTGTCCGTGCATGGCGCAGTATTCACAAAAAGAGTAGGAACGAATTGGGTCCAAAGAACTGCATTGCTTTGGAGCCATACACCTCTTGGGTCAGACAGAGGGCTGCTACCTACCTGATGCCGTATGATCATCCGAGACCTACACTGTTGGATGTGGCTGGGCCTTCAACCCTCCCTACCCAACGTGTAGAGGAGTTGAGAGAAGAAGACCTTTCGCGTGCCTGGATCCGCGAGAGAGAGGAATTGCTGCAGCAGCTCAAGGAGAAGGATGCTATGATTGAATTTCTCGAGCACCGAGTGATCGACGATCCGAACGACGCTTGGACTTCTCTGCTTCCTCAGTCTTCCAAATTCTGGAAGAGGAAGTATGATCGACTTGCAAAGGAGAAAGCTGACATGGAGGCCGCCTATGAGAGAGAGATCAAGAAGTTATGCACTTCTCGTCTTCCAGCATCCCGAGCTAATTGGGATCCATAGGATGTCTTTTACCTTTTCTCTTTGTAATGAATCAAAAATGCTGTACTTCTTTGTTTCAATATTTGAATGAAATATTTTCCATGAGCAATTAAAATGTTTAAATATTCAAAATATTGCAAACAACACCCTAAGGGTTCCTTGAAAAACAAGCATTTGCACAAGCATTTCATGCATCATCCTTGCATAAACAGGTACCCTGTGTTTCTGGTCTTCTGGTTCTAACATCTTCTCTTCATTTATTTTGAAGACAAGCTGACTCACCGGTATTATACAAGAGTCAACTCTGCCAGAATCATGGAGCAGTTGGAACAAGAGAACCAGAGTCTGAGGGAAGAGGTCGCCAGACTTGGCGCATTGATGGAGCAACTCCTTGCTGCTCAGAATCAGCCTGCTCCGTCGCAGCCAGCAACTCCGGTTCAGCGGACGGTCATATCAGAGATAGCTACATCAACGGTGCCTGTCAGTGCCCAGCAGCCAAATGCCATGCCTCCCGGTTTTCCTTGGGGGATGCCTCCAGGCTTCATGCCCGATCTGCCAGCTCCTACCTTTGCTCAAATGCCGGCATCTAGCCCGGTCCCTATTCCCGTTCCTCCTGTCGTGCATACCATGCCTAGGGTAGACGACACTATTTATCACTCTGAAGCGTCTGAAGGCTCAGATGTTCACGAGAAGATGGATGCAATGAACGATCAATTCCTTGAGCTGAGAAAGGAATTGAGGACTCTTAGAGGCAAAGATCTCTTCGGCAAGTCGGCAGCCGAACTTTGCTTGGTTCCCGGTGTGAAGATCCCTGTTAAGTTCAAGGTCCCAGACTTTGAAAAATATAAAGGGAACACTTGTCCTTTGGCACACTTGGTCATGTATGCCAGAAAGATGTCCACGCAGACCGACAACGATCAACTCTTGATCCACTACTTCCAAGACAGTTTGTCTGGTGCTGCTCTCCGTTGGTACATGAGCCTGGACAGTATCAACATCCGGTCTTTCAACGACCTTGGCGAAGCTTTCGTCAAGCAATACAAATACAACGTTGACATGGCGCCTGACAGAGATCAACTCAGGTCTATGTCACAAAAGGACAAAGAATCGTTCAAGGAGTACGCCCAGAGATGGCGTGAGCTGGCAGCTCAAATCACTCCACCATTAGAAGAGAAAGAGATGACCAAGATCTTTCTGAAGACTCTTGGGTCATTTTACTATGAGAGAATGGTGGCAAGCGCTCCCTCTGATTTCACCGAGATGGTGAACATGGGGATGCGTCTTGAAGAAGGCGTCCGCGAAGGACGGTTGGCAAAAGATGATGGTTCTTCCTCTAAGAGATATGGAGCGTTTAAGAGGAAAGAAGGTGAAGCGCATGCCGTGCAATCTCAGCCGAAACATAGAAGACCCTCTGTTCAGAGGAAGCCTGCACGACATTCCGGTCATCAGCACCAGGTGGCTCACGTAGCACCTGTTTTCAAGGACAATGCTCCTCAACGTCAGCAATATCAACCTCAACAGTATCAGCATCAGCAACAATATCAGCAACCACAGTATCAACAACAATCTCGTCCACAGCAACAGGCCTACCAACCTCGTGGGAGTACGAGTAATCAAGCGAACATGGGCTATGAAAGGAAGAAGATCAGTTTCGATCCAATTCCGATGTCGTACGCAGAGTTGTATCCCTCTTTAATAGAGCGGAAGTTGGTTTCTCCGAGAGATCCTCCGGCCATTCCGATCAACCCTCAGTGGTGGTACAAGCCTGACCAGCATTGTGTCTATCATTCTGGCGCTCCGGGCCATGATATTGAAAATTGTTTCCAGCTGAAGACTAAGGTTCAAGACCTTATGAGAAGCGGAATTCTGAGTTTCGAGGACTCCAACCCGAATGTCACCAGGAACCCATTGCCTTCGCATGGGAAGTCTGTGAACATGATTCAGGAAGACCTTGGGAAATACAAGGTTAAGTACATCAGTCATATTCGGCAATCATTGGTTGGATTACATAAGATGCTGTGTCAGCACAGCTATTTGAAGCATAACCATGACCAGTGCCGCGTTTGCTCGGTCAATCGTTTGGGTTGTGACCAAGTACGCTGTGAACTTCAGATGCTGTTGAATGAGGGTACCATTGAGATTCTCCAGAATCGCAATGTTGATGTTGTTGAGCCCGAAGTGAGTGTCATCTCCCCGGTGTTCAAATTGCCTGAGCCTGTTGTTATTCGCTACAATAGCAACAAGTCGAAGGCTTCACCTTCTTTGATTATCAAACCAGCAGGCCCTGTGCCTTATACATCTGATCGAGCTGTGCCATTCCGGTACAATCCTGTTGCTGTCCAGGATGGAGTCGAAGTGCCTTTACCTTCAACTTCTGTGACCACTATTGCTGATGTCAGTGGGTTGACCCGCAGTGGTCGTGTCTTTTCTGCACCGGCAAAGGCTACCGCTTCTGACACTGTTGTGCATCCTGTAGGGAATGCTGTGAATGTTCAGAACCCGGCACTTGATGTTGCCAAACCCTCCTCATCTGTACAAAAGACTCCCATTTCTTCAGTTGTCGGCCCTAGTGGCATTGTTGATGAAGAATCTGATGAGATGCTGAGGCTCATCAGAAAGAGCGAGTACAATATTGTAGACCAGCTTCTACACACGCCCTCCAAGATCTTTATTCTTTCTCTATTGTTGAATTCAGAGCCTCATAGGGAGTCTCTGCAGAGAGTCTTGGATCTGGCATACGTTGATCATGACGTCACCCTGGAACAATTTGATAGCATTGTTGCAAACATCACCGCTTGCAACACTTTGAGCTTTTGTGACGCTGATCTCCCTGAGGAGGGAAGAGACCACAACATGGCCTTACATATCTCTATGAATTGCAAATCTGATGCAATGTCCAATGTGTTGGTGGACACTGGATCTTCTCTTAATGTATTGCCAAAATCCACACTCTCTCGTCTGTCATATCAAGGTCCTCCTATGAGGCAGAGTGGGGTTGTTGTGAAAGCTTTTGATGGGTCGCGTAAGACCGTGATTGGGGAAGTCGATCTCCCAATCAAGATAGGACCAAGTGATTTCCAAGTTACTTTTCAAGTAATGGATATCCACCCATCATACAGCTGTCTCTTAGGCAGACCATGGATTCACGAGGCTGGCGCCGTGACATCCACCCTACACCAAAAGATGAAGTTCGTCAAAAACAAGAAACTGGTTGTAGTAGGGGGAGAAAAGGCTCTCCTGGTCAGTCATCTGTCTTCTTTCTCGTACATTGATGCTGAGGATGAAGTTGGGACTCAGTTCCAAGCTTTATCTATTGATAAACCAATCGAGAAGAAGTCTCCTTCATTCACTTCCTACCGTGATGCTAAGCTGGCCATTGAATGTGGTGCAGTTGCTGGTTTAGGGAAAGTGCTTGAACTTGAAGATAATCGATCCCGGGCTGGCATTGGCTATGGTTCTGGGGCATGCAATGAGCAAGGTCTGTTCACAAGTGGAGGATTCATCCATGCTGATCAACCTGCAGAAGAGGAAGCTGCCGCTATCATTGAAGAAGAAGATGCAGAAGGTCCGAACAATTTCATCATACCTGGTGGTGTCTGCCACTGTTGGGTCGCTGTGGATGTTCCTACGGTCATTCATAAGTCAGCGCGATTTGTTCATTTTGTTTAAAACCCTTCTCCCATGCCAAAAGGAGAAGTGATGACATTGTTGGCAAAGCATTTAATACAATGATGTTTTCATCCAATTAATGCATTGTTAAACATTTGTTTTTCCATTTGTTTTCACTTTTTGCTTTTTGCATGAGATCAGTGATCACAAAAAACCATGAAAAACAAACACAACATTTTTTCATCTGCATAAATGATTTGCTTGTTTAAATTCAAAAGCTTTTCATTATCCAGAATCATTATGCAGGGATTTCTAAACCCATTGAACATAATGATCCAACGCCATCTCCCAATCTTGAAGTCCTTGTATCTGAGGCAGAGGAGGATGATGTTGAAGGGGATTCCTGACGAGATTACCCGCCTTCTTGAGCACAAAGAAGCTCATTCAGCTATATCATGAGAATCAGCAAAACAGTTAAACTGGGGCATTAAAAAAAAAAAAAAAAAAAAAAAAAAAAAAAAAAAAAAAAAAAAAAAAAAGAAAGAGGGTGAAAAAGAAGAAAAAAAAAAAAATCAGAAAAAAATTTTTTCAAAATTTTTCCAAAGAAAAAAGAAAAATTATACCCTCAAGTCCCTAGTTAACTGATGCTGAATGGATTCAGAGTCGTTATGACCAGTTGAACTTAATCGAAGAGAAGCGATTAACTGCCATGTGTCATGGTCAGTTATATCAGCAAAGAATGAAGAAAGCATTCGACAAGAAGGTCAAGCCTCGTGTGTTCCGAGAAGGTGACCTTGTGCTCAAGAAAGTTTTGTCTTTCGCGCCCGATTCCAGGGGCAAGTGGACTCCGAACTACGAGGGTCCATATGTTGTTAAGAGAGCCTTTTCAGGCGGAGCTTTGATGCTTACAACAATGGATGGGGAGGATTTCACTCGTCCTGTGAATTCAGATGCAGTTAAGAGATACTTTGCCTAAAAAAAAAAAGTACATGCAAATGAAAAGAATGAAAAAACAGAATAGCTCGCTAAGCTGAAAACCCGAAAGGGCGGCTTAGGCAAAAATGAGCGTCTCGGTGGAGAACCCGCAAGGGTAATCCAGGCAAAATTAGAGACTTGAAAAAAAGAATATTTGCATCCCGCTAGATTGAGTACCTCACCCTGGGGCAATCTAGGCAAAGATTAGGGATTTGGCAAGTAACTGCATCCTGACAAGACTTTCTGTTTCACAGTCGTCATTTCGTCAGAAGATTCTCGATTCGTCGTCAACCGAAGCTTCGGATACATCGAGATTCAAATTGGTAGAGAAAGGATCATTATGTTCAATGTAGCCCTCTTCCAATATATATCACTGATTTCAAATTTGTACAGATCTATGGAGTCTTGCCATTTGCAGACTACCATTCTATCAAATCAATTTGAGCTTTTTATCCATTTATTTGCACTCTTATTTGTTTCAATTCAACAAATGTTTTGCATGTTTTAAATTGATAAAATGTCATTGTTTTAAACAAATCAATTTTTTTCAAAATTTTTGTTTTAAACAAAGTGAACATTCACAAGATTGAAAAGATACTCAAGAATATCTCAGTGCTCTCCCGAGGGTGGCATGATTCCCAACAGGTAAGATATTTGTTCATATTTCCTGGTTTGGTGGTATCTTCTTTCTTCAGATCTTTGTTGAGGCTGTTCCTCAAACAAAGTTGTTGTTGGGGTTGTTCCCCAGTACAATCGCAAGTAATGTGTTGTTGAAGACTTCGTTTTTCTCCAGCAGCAGTTTTCCCCTAGCATGGGTGTTTTATTGTGAAGTTTCCGCGGTTGATGGTTTGTCATCTTGGCGCCCCGTCACTTTCTCCAGTGGGTCGACATACCCCAGACTTTATTTTGTCTCCTCAGCGCAGTCATGAGTGTAGCTGATTGATTGATACTCCCCTCGGAGTCGTGAGTAGAGCTGTTATTAACATCCCCACCAGGGTCGCAGAAGAGATGTTTGTGGAGATTCCCTATCAGAGTTGCAAGTGGAGTTGTTACCTCTTTTCCCCATGCAGTGTGCCAGCAGGAGTTGCCTGTTTCCTCAGCACGATCGCTTTCTCTTTGAAGACCCGGTAAGTCAGTGGTTTGATACCCGGTACTTTACCTTTTCCCCGGCGAAGTCGTCTGCGGAATTGTTGCTATCTCTCCATCAGAGTTTTTCTCTTCAGCCGAGTAGGATTTATTTTCCTACTCCTTGGTTGATTGGGTTGGTATCCCGGTATTGCAACCATTTTTTCCTCAGCTTAGTCTGCAGGATGTTTGTTGTGGCAGTTTCGCCCGTTGAATACTCCTTCAATCTCCAGTATGGTCGGATGATGGCTCTAGCCTCCAGTGAACGGATTGATTTCCTGACTGTTTGTGATCCCCAGTAGAGTGGCTTATATTGCAGAATCTACTTGTTGCGATCAGTTTGCTATGTATATTCTCCCCAAGTGGAGTGGTTCGTTCCAGAATCTACTTGTTTGATCTGTCCTCCCTCAGTGGTTGTTCCCAAGAGAGTAGCCGACAGTTTTCTCCAGTAGAGTTGCTTATGCAGTTAGATTCTATTTGGATGATATCATTCTCCCTCAGTGGATTGTTTCCCAGTGGAGTTGTGTGGAGTTGCTTCTACAGCAGTTCGTGCCTGTGCAACGCACCTTTTGTTTCTCAGTTGACACTGGGATCCCCTGCAGATATCTTGGACTTCTCTTGTTCCCCTACAGATTTGTCTTGGTGGTTGTTTTGCCCGTTGTGACTTTCTGTACCCTGATTGGGTTGTTTCCTGATATCTCTGATTCTCTGCTTCTTCAGCAGTACTTGCAGATCTTTGCTTTACAGCATATAGATCTCCGCAGATTGGCTCTCCAGCTGGTTTTTCCCCTGGAAGTATAATACCGGACGTTTTGGTTCCTGAACCTGTTTGTGTTAGAATTGTCTGTTTTGTCAGCATTCATCAAACATAAATCACGCATATTCATGCATACTCATAAACATTCAGATATTCATGTTGCATTTCTTGCCATATATCTTTTGTTTGTTGTGTCTCCTGCTATGGTGATATAGATCTCTTTACAGATCTCCCCAAGCAGATGTCGGGTGTTATAAAATCTCTCCATATAGAGTCAACCCCATAAGCAGAAAATGTTTGTCTTTCCTTCTGCAGTTCCCCACTGAGATATATCCTCGTGGATGACGGTTTCTTCCGTTTCCTCCCAACATATATATTGGGATGGATTTTCCTATTTGAGTTATATCCTCATTAGGACGTGTCTTGTTTCAGTCCGTCTTTTCGGATCATTCCCGAATCGGCTATTTGTCAGATGTCTTGTGCTTCCCAGTGGATTGTTCCCCAGCGGAATGTTTTTTGGGCCTCTACCCTCATAACCGGTAGTTGTAAGTCCTATCTTTCCTGGCTTTCTTGACAGAATTTGTGGTTATACACCTTTTATTCTCCAGCCAGAGTTTTGGTTTTCTACCTCATACTCGGTAGATGTAAACCCTAATTTTTGTGGTTATCTTCATCTAGTTCTTGATGATGATTTTCCTTTGCTTGTATAAGTTGCTCAGATCAGCACTTATATCCCTAGCAAGTCTTTTGTGGATAATTGCCGTATGCTAGCAATTTTATCCCCAGTTGGGTCTTTTCACCGTATGCTAGTGATTTGTTCCCCGGATCATTGGTTGTACCAGTGCATCCCCAGCTAGTCTTCTTTGGATAATTGCCGGTTGCTTGCAATTTATCCTCAGCAGCTCGCCTTTCATTTACCCTTTTGTCGGTAATGTCTGTTGCTCCTTTTGATTGGTCATCATTATATACCTTTTCTGGTATCCCGATGCCTTTCTTTTCGGATTTTTATCCTTAAACAACCCAGTAACCGGTTCAGGATAATCTTCCATGCGAGTATATTATTCACGGTCTGCCGGTAATGAATAATATGTCTCATGCGCTCTTTGGTTGGAATCCTTTGTTGATTTTCCCCAGCTGAGCAAGATTCGTATTCTTTGTAGAATCGAATAGCCATCCTTTAAACAAGTCTGCTGTTCTAGCTTTCTTTCGGATGATGAGTGTCTTGGAACACACACCAATTCACGCTTTTATGTCCATCCTTTAAACAAGTCTGCTGTTCTAGCTTTCTTTCGGATGATGAGTGTCTTGGAACACACACCAATTCACGTTTCTTGTCCATCCTTTAAACAAGTCTGCTGTTCTAGCTTTCTTTCGGATGATGAGTGTCTTGGAACACACACCAATTCACGCTTTTTTTTTGCCCATCCTTCAACCAGTTTGCGTTTTGGATGATGAGTGTTTTGGAACACACACCAATTCACGTTTTTTTGCCCATCCTTTAACCAGTTTGCGTTTTGGATGATGAGTGTTTTGGAACACACACCAATTCACGTTTTTGTCCATCCTTTAAACAAGTCTGCTGTTCTAGCTTTCTTTCGGATGATGAGTGTCTTGGAACACAAACCAATTCACGTCTTCGGATTTTATCCTTAAACAACCCAGTAACCGGTTCAGGATAATCTTCCATGCGAGTATATTATTCACGGTCTGCCGGTAATGAATAATATGTCTCATGCGCTCTTTGGTTGGAGTCCTTTGTTGATCTTCCCTAGTCGAGTAAGATTCGTATTCCTTGTGGAATCGAATGTCCGTCCTTTTAACAAGTCTGCTGTTCTAGCTTTCTTCAGGATGATGAGTGTCTTGGAACACAAACCAATTCACGATTTCGGATCTTTATCCTTAAACAACCCAGTAACCGGTTCAGGATATTTTTCCTTTCGAGTATATTATTCACGGTCTGCCGGTAATGAATAATATGTCTCATCTGAGTATTCTATCCACGTTCTGACGGTAATGGATATTATATCTCGAACGCTCTTGAGTCAATCTTTTGATTGTTTTCCCCTCAGAGTAAGATTCATTTTCCTTGTGGAATTGAATATCCATCCTATAAACAAGTTTGCTTTTCTGGCTTTCTTTCGGATGATGAGTGTTTTGGAACACACACCAATTCACGTCTTTGGTCGGTCACCTGTTATATACCCAGTAACCGGTATCCTTGGTGTTCCCTCCTTTCTGCTCCCTATTATGACCTCGGTCCCCCTGTGGAGTCAGATTTTCCTGTGTTGTTACCCTTATGCCTGGTAACATCTCATTTTCCTTGTTGCTTTCCCTCAGTGGAACTTTTTGTTGCTTCTCCCCGGGAGTCAGCTTGTGTCTCTCCAATGGATTTATTTTCCATTTGGAATTCTTTTCCCCAGTTTGAGTCCTTCACTCCCCAGTGAGTTCTCCAGTCTGTTTTCTGTTTTCCCCTAATCAGAGTCGTGTCTTGTTCACGCTGTGTCAGTTTTATCTTCCCCAGTTTGGAGTCGTGTATTGTTCACACATTTCTTTTTCTTTTATTATCCCCATAGAGTCTTGTTAGAGTCTCTGTTCCTGGTGAGTGTATTACTCCGATGGATCGTCTTTTCTTCTGTGTGAATCATATTCCCCACAGAATTTGTGTCTTTTGCATGCATACATTTGCATCATGAGGTCTCTTAGGGACCAAAATTTGTCTCATTACTGTTATTTAAGCCCATTCTACCGCGTCGAGATGAAGATTTCTAAACTTCACTTCTCCGGCTAGAATGACCTTAAATAGGGGCATCTGTAGGACCCCAATTTTGGCCCTAAGATCCCTCATGGCCCATATCATTCATATCATAACCTCAAGGATCATTGCATGCCCTAGTTTCCCTCCTAGTGGGTAGGTTGCCTTGTGGGTTGATTTCTTGATCACCAAGCATACTTTGCATTTGTATATCTTTGCTTTCATATGTTTATCATTCAAAAAGTACAAAAATATTGTCAGTTTAACCTTGTTGCTTGCAGTTGAAGCAGTCATCAGCAATTAGGTCAAAATCAGTCACAGTCAGTCAAAACAATGGATGGTGGCCATTCTTGCAGAATTTGGGCACCATGATCAATAATCAAGAGTCCATATGTCTTGAGACATCATTTGAAGTCGAGGTCTCAAGGAATTAGGGTTTGGATTTCATCAGAAATGCTTCAGGCATCCAAAACCCTAGAAAAGTCAAACTTGGTCAACTGTGGATTTAATCAGTGATTTGATGGATGGAATTGATTTGAAGAAGCTCATTCATGCTTATATAAGCCTCATACATCATGTCAAACCTCATCATGGAAGAAAATCAAGTCAATCAGAAATTTCCCAAAATAGAAAGTGGACCTGTAATTTCAACTGCCAAAAATGGAAACTTCTTGATCTTAAACTTACATCATGATACAAGCTTCAAATGAATTTTTTCCCAACATGAAAGTTGAAGATCTTGTTCTCCCATTTTCAAAAAGTCCAAGAACTCTCAAATCCCATGTGTGGTTGTCAAGATATGATCAATTCAATTTCAGAAATTTGTGAACTTCAAAGGGCCATATCTCTCAAACCATAAGGCCAAATTTGGTGGGGTTTTTTCCCACAAACCACATTTTTCATCCTCTTTCCAAAAATATAAATTTCATTCATCAAAACCCTACCAATCAAAATGGCATTTTTGGACCTATTTCATTTAAAAACCAAGTTTGACCAAACTTTGACTTTTTGATTCTTTGACTTTTTCTCAATTTGGCCAATTGGGAAATGTTTAGAATCATATTTGTGACTTGCTCCAAGCCCTAAATCATGATCATACCATTACCATACCTCATTTTGGCCAAAGATACAAACTTGGCATTTTTTGCAAATTGGAATCAAAAGAGTAAAACAAGTACAGCATCCAAAAGTAAACAACAAACAGCATTGGTAAAGGCCACTAGCAGCCTGTCTAAAGGCCCATGCGACCAGCTTTGCACCTCCATTTTCCCACTTATGCAAAAATTAGCAAATGTGCAAATAATCCATTTTGAGCTAAGCAAGGTTACCACTTGATTAACAAAGGTTAAACAGTCACATATAAGCCTTGCTTCTGCTCATTTCAACCCTAGTTTTCACAGCCTACCATACAGAAATACACTTCCTCTCATTCTTGCAACTTGGCTCGAGTTGGATTTCTGCCCAAAAATTCAACAAAACCTCTAGCACCCTTGGTTCCTCCATGATATAACCATCATTTAGAACCTTTTGCAAGCATTATTCACCATCTGTTTTGCAGCTCGAGCTCTGTTTTCTCTAAGAGCACTTCCATGGCAAATCGAAAGTTTGACATAGTTAAACATTCTTGAGCTAGAAAAGGTTCATCACCCATCATTCTAAGGCACTCTCTTCATCTGTTTCAAGCTTAAACCTTCAAACAACCACTGCATTTCGATTTTCCTCAAATCAAGTAAGTTTCTCGACCTTCCTTTTTCTCCAAACCATGGTATGTTTCTGGTAGAGCATGTATCACTGAGTTCATTGCCGCTTATATCGTGTTAAATGGTTGAGTTATGTGGAAGAAATCTGATGTTAAAGTTTCATGTGCAAAGTGGTTTTTGTATGATTCTTTTGCTTTAACTCGATTTGTTGATCATGGCTGCTAGAATATGTGTGAATGGTGTTTGTTTGTCATGTCGGTGGGTGTAGTTTCATTTTCTGGGCATGTTGATTCTTGATGATTTTGATGATGATGAATGAATACTGCTGCTGTTTAAACATGACACTGCCCAGAATTTCTTATGATTATGATTGTTTCGTTGTTGGTTAATGTTGCATGAGGATAGTGTGTCATGGCCCTGTTTGATTATTGATGCTGGTTATGTTTGTTTGTTCATGATCGATTCTTGAAGATGATGATGAATGCTGCTGTGTTTTAAACCTTAAAACTTGCCAGAATTTCGCATGAACTGATGATGTTGGTTTGTTGTTATGTTGTGGTTGTACGAAGAATTTTGTTAAATGCTATGCTGTTGTAATTGCTTGGTCGAGTTTTGCTTGTTGGTGTGGATTGGAAGTTTGCCATGGCTGCTAAAACCCTAGGGTTTTGTTAAACCCAGAAATTGTGAAGCTCATTGGCTCGTCACTGTTTCATTGGGCAACAGCCAATGAAAACATTTTATTTGCCTTGCCCAAAACGCAGCACTCTGATAAGTGACTGCAGATATTACAATTATGCCACTGTTGACTTTGCTTTGACCAACCATTCCATGCTATCTTGTTCATACTTCATCCAATTGTTCATCAACTTCAACAATTAATTTCTCATCCATTTTAATTCCAAAAATCCTGAAATTTTTTGCATGATGTTCACATGGATGTCTAGTATTTTATTGTGATTTTTAATTAATTTTCCATTGGCTGGATTTTTATTGATAATTGGTTTTCTAACATGCATGCTCAAATGATACATTGTGCCATTCCTTTTGTGAAATACTCATGACATATCCAATGAGCTTGAAATTTTTTGTGGTGAAACTAGACTCATTTATCTTTGTTTTGATGTAAAGATTGTGCATTTATCATTTGTGGTTTGCTAGTTATGATTTTTTGAACTAGGGTGTGACAATTTGTGTCACACCAATGATATGCAAATGTATGATTTTTGTTCACATGTCTCCTGGCCTCCAAACAACTTGAAATTTTGCATGAATCATCTATCATATGTCTAGTTTGTGTATGAATTTTCTTGGAATTAATCATGCTGTTTTCCATTTGATTGTGAATTTTCTTCCATGCTTAGTCATTTGTTGACTTTTTGTGCTACATGTTGCCAAATCCTTTATGAAATTCTCAAATCTTATTGTATGACCATGAAATTTCACATGTGATAACTAGACATCTCAAGCTTTGCATTGGTGTTAATCTCATTCATTTCTCTTCTGTTTTCAATTTGATATGATTTTTTGAAGTTGACCCATGTGTGTTGACCTTCATTGTGCTTACTTGAAAATATGTTGACTTCCTGATTTTATTTGACTATCTTCCCATGATCCAATTGAGCTGAAATTTAATATGCATGCTATGTTATGGATTGTGATTGAGTGTGAATTATTTCATGATTTTTGAGAATGTTTGGGTTGACTTTTGAATGAAGTCTTGCTGTTGACCTATTTGTGCTTCTTATTGCCATGCTTTGTATTGTTTTGTGTATAAAATGATAATAATGCATGATTTGAATGTGGGTCCAATTGAGATTGCTTATTAAATGCTTGAACATGAATTGGGTTGACTTTCCTTTGCTGTTTGACTTTTTTTCTTTCACCTTTGACCATAGGCTAGTCCTAGTGGTCTCTTGAGCTTACAATTGAGCTTTTGTTTCAGGTTAAGCACCAATGCTTCAAAGACCTTTCAAATTTGATTGAGTTGAATTGTTTATCATGTGCTAACCCTTGTTTTGTAGGTTGACTCATGTAACTTGAGTCTTTGTGCTTTGCACATTGGTCCCTCTGTGGTTGACTATTGGTTCATTTCCTTTTGATTTTGACTGTTGAGCTGT
This sequence comes from Lathyrus oleraceus, assembly GCF_024323335.1. NCBI lineage: Eukaryota > Viridiplantae > Streptophyta > Magnoliopsida > Fabales > Fabaceae > Lathyrus > Lathyrus oleraceus. Next base: position 178,649,473 of record NC_066581.1, read on the forward strand.
TTACTAATTGGTTTGACTTTTTCAGGTACTTTAGTTGCTTAAGTTCTCTGAACTTGCTTGCTTTGCTATTTAGCATTTGCTTTGAGGTATAAACCTTTCTTCTTCATGTAGTCTGGAGACCCGGTCTGTTATTTGACCGGGCAAACTGTCTGAAGTCCTCCTTAAGAGGCAATGCCTGTGTTTGTTTATATTTGTCCCAAGCAGGAAAAGTCCTTCAAGTAAGGCAATTGGTGGAAGGTAGGGATAAGTAATCTATCCCCCACTATTCAGTGTGTCCTCTCTTTGCTCCCATTACATGGTTGAAGCATTGAGATAAATACCCAAGATCTAATCGAGTCAATAATGTGGAGAGAGTTCCTACTTTCTGAACTCCCACACTTTCTTAAATGCTCTCTCTGATCTGAGATAGAAGCAATGAGGTACACCCCTCATCTCCTTTTCATCTGCTTCACCTTAGCCTCTCAATGGCAAGGTTAAGAGCGACCTTTACCTATTACAGTGGACTTTCATAGTCAAACCCTCTTGTGTGAGCCCCCATTGTTTTGGCTATAGAGTGTGCTATTTTGATTATCATTAATTGATTGATTGCTTCATATGCACTTGCTTGCTTGTATGTTATGCATTCATCATCATCAATTGCCATTAGTGCATGACCATATCATTTGTCTGTATGACTTTTATCATTGTTGCTTGCCCATTGAGGACAATTGTAAGTCCATCTCTTTTGGCCTTTGCTCCTGTGATATGGAAGGATAGAGTGTAAGACCTCATTGGTCACTCATATCTTCTGATCATCTGTTTGTATGTGAGGATACAGTTATAAGTCCCTGTAAGTTGGCATTTGTTTTCCTAGGATCATACTGTGTATGTCAGAGTAAGCCCATACAAATTGGCATCTGACATCCTTGTTTGCTTTCTTTGTTTGTGAGAGGATGCAATTGTAAGTCCCACAAGTAGGCATTTGCTTTCCTATGATCATGTGTGGAGTTAACCTAAGTCCCACAAGTTGGCAGTTGATTTCCATGTTTCATTCTTGTTTCTTTTTCTTTTAGGGAGATTAGTGTAAGACCATTGAGTGGCCTCTGATATCCATTTCTGTTTTAGGAGATTGGTGTAAATCCAGCAATTGGTATCCGATATCCGCTTTTGTTTGTGAGATTGGAGTAAGACCATTGAGTGGCATCCGGTATCATTTGTTTGCTTATTTTATCATTACTTATTTTCCATTCCAAAGGACACACTTGAATCATCCTCTATATGATTTCAAGAGGTGAACCTTCTAAGAAGTTTTACTTTCCATCTTCATCCATTCATCATTCATTATGTCCTAAACCTTTTCACACTTTACCTTTCAAATTTGACATAAGTATTGTGCAAACATCTTCATGCTTTTCTAACTAAAAACCTGGCCCCAAGTCCTTGACCTTTTTCAAACTCCATTTCATAATACTTCTTTCAAATCAATCTTAATCATACTTTGACTCCATTTTCATAATCACAATCAATTAACTTCACTCACTCACTTGTTTTGGCTCTGTCCATTGTTAATCTTTTCACATTAGCCATAGGTTTCAATTATCATTGTGGTTGATGTAAATCTTGCCTATCCTTAGTGAGTCGACAGTAAGACTTCCGTACTTCAAACAGGGCTAACCCCTCTAGTACGTCGAAGCTATCCTCGCATGGTGGATGTTGTTTTTTGGTCGAGTGTTCTCCCATTGATAATGAAAAGCCTCAGTGCTTGTGTTTAAAACTGAATCCACCAACTTTTGGAAATCTTTTAGCCGAACTACGGCGTTTTGATCCTTACCTTTGATGGAAGGTACGTAGGCAGCGGGTTCATCCGTTCAAACCCAATAAAAAATGTATATTCTTTTCTCATCATCCCAATCATGTTTGCACAATACTTATGTCATAACAAATAACAATCTAATACAACAAGTGTGAAAAGGGCTCCCTAGGAGTACCTAGGACGTAGTGGGTGCCTAACACCTTCCCATTGCGTAATTTACCCCTTACCCAGACTCTCTGATCTTTTTATTAGTTTTCTACGTGTAAAACTTCTTAGGCTTTTGTTCGCTTTTTAGCCAGTCCTTTGGATAAATAAAAGTGCGGTGGCGACTCGAAATTTCAATGTATCTCTTAGCTTATGGTTTAGTCGATAGATCATATAGCGACGAATACACCGCTACATGCGTAATAGCTTCGGTGAACGGAATTGTAACGTTTAATTGTTTAAGGAGATCAACGAATTTTCTAAATTGGCCCGCATCTTTGGTTTTAACAAGCCTTTGAGGGTAAGGGATAGGTGGTTTGTAAGGTGGTGGAGGTACATAAGGTTCTTTCTTTTCTAGGGTTTCCTTATTACTCTCTTCCTTTTCCTTAGGTTCACTTTCCTCAGTTGATTTTTTAGGGTTTTGGCTTTCTATCCTGGGATCAGACGGTCCTTCCACTTCCGTTCCACTTCTTAATATAATTGCATGAGCGTGGCTTCTCGGGTTAGGTTGGGGCTGTCCAGGGAATGTACCAGTTGGGGCAGCAGTAGGTGCTTGTTGTTGAGCTACTTGTGATATTTGTGTTTCCAGCATTTTGTTATGGGTAGCCAGGGCATCTACTTTGCTTGCTAGTTGTTTAAGTTGTTCGCCAGTGTGTACATTCTGGTTTAAGAAATCTTTATTAGTTTGTTGTTGGGAAGCTATAAAGTTTTCCATCATGATTTCCAAATTGGATTTCCTAGGGGCGTTATTGTTAGGCATGGATGGGTTCGGTTTCTGATATCCTGGTGGTATAGTTGGGGCTTGATTTGGAGATTGTCCAGGTGCGTACAAAGCATTATTACTCTTGTATGAAAAGTTTGGATGGTTCTTCCAATTTGAGTTATAGGTATGCGAGTAGGGGCTTCCTTGAGCATAGTTCACTTGCTCTGCTTGGGTTCCTGTCAAGAGTTGACAATCCGTAGGAGTGTGACCTTGGATTCCACAGACCTCGCAATTTTGAGTTATAGCAACCACGGCGGCTGGAGGTGATACATTTAAACTTTCAATCTTTTGGACCAAAGCATCCACTTTTGCATTAACGTGATCAAGGTTACTTATCTCGTACATGCCAGTTTTCGTTTGAGGTTTTTCCACCATTGTTCGTTCGGTTCCCCACTGATAGTGGTTTTGGGCCATGCTCTCGATAAGCTGGTAAGCATCAGCATAAGGTTTGTTCATTAGTGCACCACCTGCAACGGCGTCTATTGTTAACCTTGTGTTGTACAAGAGACCATTATAAAATGTGTGAATTACTAACCAGTCTTCCAAACCATGGTGTGGACAAAGTCTCATCATGTCCTTGTATCTTTCCCATGGTTCGAAAAGAGACTCGTTGTCTTTCTGTTTAAATCCGTTTATCTGGGCTCTTAACATAGCTGTTTTGCTTGGCGGAAAGTATCGGGCAAGAAAAACTTTCTTCAACTCGTTCCATGTGGTGACAGAGTTTGAAGGGAGATACTGAAGCCATCTTCTAGCGCTGTCTCTTAATGAGAAAGTAAAAAGACGAAGTCGAATTGCCTCTGAAGTGACACCATTAGCTTTAACAGTATCAGCGTATTGGACAAATACGGATAAATGAAGGTTTGGATCCTCGGTAGGATTTCCAGAGAATTGGTTCTGTTGCACAGCCTGCAACAACGAAGGTTTAAGTTCGAAGTTGTTTGCTTCGATTGCGGGCGGAGCAATACTTGAATGCGGTTCATCTTGCGATGGAGCGGCGTAATCTCTAAGAGCACGAGCTGGTTCTGCCATCTCGGTTATCGAAGGAAAAATGTTTTTGAAATCAGGAAGTTCTACAGGAGGGAGATTGTTTGCAGCACGATATTCCCGAATTCGTCGTAGGACTCGGAGATATAGTTCGATATCGTTGATTTGTAAATAGAGCGGTTCGCCTTGTGAGCGAGTGCGTGGCATACAAATCAACGAAAGAAAGAATAGAAGAAAAAGAAACCTTAGTCTCTACAGCGTAACGAAAGAGTTACGATATCGATTAAATAAAAGTCCCCGGCAACGGCGCCAAAAACTTGATCGCGACTTTATGAGTCGAATTTGGGGTACAAACTGCAAGTGCACAGTTCTATCGCGTAGTTTTAAAAGATATCGATCCCACAGGGACTTATGAATCGATATACCGTTATCTAAGGTTACTTCGTAAAGCTAAGGTGGATAATGGTTGATTGTTTGGGGGAAAAGCTAAAAACTAAACTAAGATCTAGATTAAATATTAATAAAGCGGATATCGGTATGTAGTTCGTCGTAATTAGGGAATCAATTCTTTGTCGGTTTCCTGGTTTTAAAATAAATCTTTTCAGTTGACTTTATTGATTAAAAGTTTTATCTCAAACTCTCGCTCCGTTGAATAAACCGTGATTTTATGTTAATGTAGCTGTCACTTATAATTAAGTCAAAAACCATTTTTTGAAAGCAATAAAGTCCGTAGAAACTCTTTTTAAGAAAACACTGACCGTTTAAACACCCTTATCTCAAACTCTCGCTCTGTTGACTTAGGTTATATAGTTAAATTCAAGTGCTTAACTCCCGTCCTCACATTCAATCTTTAAAAATACTTTTTGAAAAAGATTAGAATTTAATTAACTCTAAAAATTGCTCTCGCCCTGATCTAGAATTAATGTCCAATTTACACTGTCCAGTTAAAACCTCAAACTCTCGCTCTATTGATTTTAACTTCTTTATGTCTTTTACTTTCGTAAAAACCTTTGTTATTAACCCTGTAAATTGAGACCGTAAAAAGAGTGATTTTAATTTTAAATTTAGTTAAACCGACTTAGTTCTGATCCCTTATTCTGCTTACTTTACATACCGATATCTAAGCGAGTTAGCCAGACATGCTAAACAAAATAAAATACTTATCATGCATAAACAGACTCATCCCAGGCAGATAATATAAATAAATAATAAAACAAAGCATTAAATAATAATTAAAGAACCTGAATAAGTTAAACAGTAGTCTTGAACACTCCACCACAAGCCGGTAGGATTTGTTCTTGGATTCTTCAATTAAACAACAAATTAAAACGAAGGAAATAAAAACTAGATCCTAACGTAAGGTTAGATCCGGTAAAAAGGTACACAATAGTTTCCGGTGTAGAAACTATTGTGCGAAAAGAATTAACTAAATGCTAAAAAGGAAATAGGAAATTGCAAGGGAAATAGTGTAGAACTCGTAAAAAAATAATAAAGAAACAATGCCTAAGCTGCTGGAAAAGAAAATATGCAAAAGCGAAAACGGCAAAGGAAAAAATGTGGAAAAGCTTCGGAACCCTTTTTGGTTTTGCAAGTGGCTATTTATATATGCTTCAGTAACCGCTTCCGCTGCCAAAAAGGTCTTCAACGTGCATAAAAGCATGGCGTGGATATAGGGCTCAACACTCCCTCAACGTCTCTGAGGCGTTCCTTGCGCCAAAAATGTAGGGGAATGGTGTGACGTTCGTCACACCATGTGTGACGTCCGTCACAGGGGTGTGCAAGGCGTGACGCTCGTCACAGGTGCAACACCTGTGTTCTTGTACTTTGGGTTGGGCTTTGCTATTTGGTTCGTTTTCTCTCCTTTTTGCACCTCTTTTTTTCCATTTTTACTTGTGCTTCAAAATAAGCCACCTGAGACAAATAGGAAGAAAATACCGCGTAATATCTAATAAAATGAAGTGAACTGAAATAAATAATGATAAAATTTAATTGAATTAAGTCCTAAAATATGATATAATTTCATGTTATCAATTATGAAATTTTGTACAACATAACATTTGAAGTGGACATCTTAAAATTTCCAATGCATTTGGTCTCACCTCAAAATCATAAAAATTAAAGAAGTTAGGTCCTTGGGAAGTTGACTCAAAATTAGGGTTTCAGTCAAAATGACCTATAAGGTTTTGAAATGAATGATGACCTTCCAAGTTTCAAATGGATTTTTGATGAACACAAAAGTTGTTTATATTATTCTTAAGAACATTGTTTATCTTGGGGTCATCTTCATTTGACAAACACATCACAAGTTGTGTCTCAGTGATCCTCAGTTTAGTCAGATGAGTTGACTGGTCAACTTCTCAAGGCCAAACTTCAAATCTTGATGAATGAATGATTGAGGATCCTAACATAAGCTCATATATGCATAAAATAATGAATGAAAGAACTTCACTTGATTAATTTTGATCATCGGTTGAGGTTGCTTCATGGGCAAGACATTGTCAATGCACAGTTGAATTAGGGTTTCCTTGGAAAACAATCCTCAAGCCCTTTGGGTTATCTTAATAAAATTGGCAAATTTAGATACTTGGGAGGAATATATGATTATTAGGATCTTTGTGAACCATTGTCATTCTTTTTCTCATCTTCATCTAGCCACTTCATTGAGCTTAGGAGCTTCCTAGGAGCATGGGAGCACATGATCACTTGAGCTTCAAAACAAAAAGAGTTAGTGACATATTTTTATGCTTTTGGTTAGTAAACAAAATAGGAAAAGCAATAATATACAATACAAGCATGCTTGGTGGTCTCAAACCACTCACACAAGTCTCATCCCTAGGGTAAAGGAGCCATACATGCTATGATCCTTGAGGCAATGCACTGAGAATTGATATGATGCCATGAGGGATCTTAGGGTCAAAATTAGGGTCTTACAACTTCATCTGGTACATCGTTGAAGATCCCGTTGAGTTCATCTGCAACATGATCATTATGAAGCTGATATTTTGAACTTGTGACTTGTGGAATTCATCTGCTACATGGGCTATCTTGGAGAAGATCATGGAGTGGCTAAGCTTGGATGTGGCTATCTTTATTTGATGCCTTGCTCTTCAATATTGATATAATATGAATTGTGTGTTGCTTGATTCTAAATGTCCAAGTAAATTTGGGTTTCTATATGACATTCTTGTCTATTGGATTGCTACCCATTGGTCAGATCTTTTCAACTCTTAACTTTTAATTTTGTGCTTAGGATTAGTCTTTTCATCGCCTCCCCACTTCTTAAATTTCAAAACCTCTCCCTCCTTTTAAAAAATCTTCTTTGCTTGTACTAGTTTTATTTTAAACTTTGACCACTTTGCAAACTAGAAACTTTGGCCTTATGCCATTGCATTTTCAAACTTCTTTTCTTAATAACTTGTAAATAGACTTTATTATACTTGACTTAAACTTTCAAAAAGCCAAAAATAAATAACCCATTCAAACCATTTTTAGGCCATTGTGCCTTTCAAAATTAAATTTTGGTAAAAGCAATGCATTTACTTTGAAATTTATACCACGAACTACGAGGTTTTGATCCCTCATTTTTATGTTGGTACGTAGGCACAAGTCCGAAGGTCTTGTCAAACACAAAAATATAATTAATGAATTCTTTTCTCATCCCCTAATTCTATTTGTTTGTAAATATCATTTTGTACAAAAACACATATGCACACAAAAAAGGGCTCCCTAGGAGTACCTAGGACACTCTGGGTGCTAATACCTTCCCTCTGTGGATGAGAGGGAAGGTATTAGGTCCAAAGTGACCTATAATGTTTTGTTATATCACATGTGTTTCTTTTAGGATTATGAAATTTTGTACAACATAACATTTGAAGTAGACATCTTAAAATTTCCAATGCATTTGGTCTCACCTCAAAATCATAAAAATTAAAGAAGTTAGGTCCTTGGGAAGATGACTCAAAATTAGGGTTTCAGTCAAAATGACCTATAATGTTTTGAAATGAATGATGACCTTCCAAGTTTCAAATGGATTTTTGATGAACACAAAAGTTGTTTATATTATTCTTAATAACATTGTTTATCTTGGGGTCATCTTCATTTGAAAAACACATCACAAGTTGTGTCTCAGTGATCCTCAGTTTAGTCAGATGACTTGACTAGTCAACTTCTCAAGGCCAAACTTCAAATCTTGATGAATGAATGATTGAGGATCCTAACATAATCTCATATATGCATAAAATAATGAATGAAAGAACTTCACTTGATTAATTTTGATCATCGGTTGAGGTTGCTTCATGGGCAAGGCATTGTCAATGCACAGTTGAATTAGGGTTTCCTTGGAAAACAATCCTCAAGCCCTTTGGGTTATCTTAATAAAATTGGCAAATTTAGATACTTGGGAGGAATATATGATGATTAGGATCTTTGTGAACCATTGTCATTCTTTTTCTCATCTTCATCTAGCCACTTCATTGAGCTTAGGAGCTTCCTAGGAGCATGGGAGCACATGATCACTTGAGCTTCAAAACAAAAAGAGTTAGTGACATATTTTTGTGCTTTTGGTTAGTAAACAAAATAGGAAAAGCAATAATATACAATACAAGCATGCTTGGTGGTCTCAAACCACTCACACAAGTCTCATTCCTAGGGTAAAGGAGCCACACATGCTATGATCCTTGAGGCAATGCACTGAGCAATGATATGATGCCATGAGGGATCTTAGAGTCAAAATTAGGGTCTTACAACTTCATCTGATACATCGTTGAAGATCCCTTTGAGTTCATCTGCAACATGATCATTGTGAAGCTGTTATTTTGAACCTGTGACTTGTGGAATTCATCTGCTACATGGGCTATCTTGGAGAAGATCATGGAGTGGCTAAGCTTGGATGTGGCTATCTTTATTTGATGCCTTGCTCTTCAATATTGATATAATATGAATTGTGTGTTGCTTTATTCTAAATGTCCAAGGGAATATGGGTTTCTATATGACATTCTTGTCTATTGGATTGCTACCCATTGGTCATATCTTTTCAACTCTTAACTTTTAATTTTGTGCTTAGGATTAGTCTTTTCATCTCCTCCCCACTTCTTAAATTTCAAAACCTCTCCCTGCTTTTAAAAAATCTTCTTTTCTTGTACTAGTTTTGTTTTAAAATTTGACCACTTTGCAAACTAGAAACTTTGGCCTTATGCCATTGCATTTTCAAACTTCTTTTCTTAATAACTTGTAAATAGACTTTATTATACTTGACTTAAACTTTCAAAAACCCAAAACTAATTAACCCATTCAAACCATTTTTACGCCTTAGTGCCTTTCAAACTTTAAATTTTGTTAAAAGCAATGCATTTACTTTGAAATTTATACCACGAACTACGAGGTTTTGATCCCTCATTTTTATGTTGGTACGTAGGCACAAGTCCGAAGGTCTTGTCAAACACAAAAATATAATTAATGAATTCTTTTCTCATCCCCTCATTCTATTTGTTTGTAAATATCATTTTGTACAAAAACACATGCACACAAAAAGGGTTCCATAGGAGTACCAAGGACACTTTGGATGCTAATACCTTCCCTCTGTGGATGAGAGGGAGGGTATTAGGTCCAAAGTGACCTATAATGTTTTGTATTATCACATGTGTTTCTTTTAGGATTATGAAATATTCTCCAAGATAACATTTGAAGTAGATATCTTATAATTTCCAATGCATTTGGTCTCACCTCAAAATCATAAAAATTAAGGAAGTTAGGTCCTTGGGAAATTGACCCAAAATTAGGGTTTCAGTCAAAATGACCTATAATGTTTTGAAATGAATGATGACCTCCCAAGTTTCAAATGGATTTTTGATGAACACAAAAGTTGTTTATATTATTCTTAAGAACATTTTTCAGCTTGGGGTCATCTTCATTTGACAAACACATCACAAGTTGTGTCTTAGTGATCCTCAGTTTAGTCAAATGACTTGACTCGTCAACTTCTCAAGGCCAAACTTTAAATATTGATGAATGAATGATTGAGGATCCTCACATAAGCTCATATATTCATACAATAATGAATGAAAGAACTTAACTTGATTAATTTTGATCATAGGTTGAGGTTGCTTCATGGGCAAGGCACAATCAATGCACAGTTGAATTAGGGTTTCCTTGGGAAACAATCCTCAAGCCCTTTGGGTTATGTTAATCAAATTGGAAAATTTAGATAGTTGGGAGGCATATATGATGATTAGGAGCTTTTTGAACCATTTTCATGCTTTTTCTCATCTTCATCTAGCCACTTCATTGAGCTTAGGAGCTTCCTAGGAGCATGGGAGCACATGATCACTTGGGCTTCAAAACAAAAAGAGTTAGTGACATATTTTTGTGCTTTTGGTTAGTAAACAAAATAAGAAAAGCAATAATATATAATACAAGCATGCTTGGTGGTCTCAAACCACTCACCCAAGTCCCATCCCTAGGGTAAAGGACCCACACATGCTATGATCCTTGAGGCAATAAACTAAGCAATGATATGATGCCATGAGGGATCTTAGGGTCAAAATTAGGGTCTTACAACTTCATATGATAAATCATTGAAGATCCCTTTGAGTTCATCTGCAACATGATCATTGTGAAGCTGTTATTTTGAACCTGTGACTTGTGGAATTCATCTGCTACATGGGCTATCTTGGAGAAGATCATGGAGTGGCTAAGCTTGGATGTGGCTATCTTTATTTGATGCCTTGCTCTTCAATATTGATATAATATGTATTGTGTGTTGCTTGATTCTAAATGTCCAAGGGAATTTGGGTTTCTATATGACATTCTTGTATATTGGATTGCTACCCATTGGCCATATCTTTTCAACTCTTAACTTTCAATTTTATGCTTAGGATTAGTCTTTTCATCTCCTCCCCACTTCTTAAATTTCAAAACCTCTCCCTGCTTTAAAAAAATCTTCTTTGCTTGTACTAGTTTTGTTTTAAACTTTGACCACTTTGCAAACTAGAAACTTTGGCCTTATGCCATTGCATTTTCAAACTTCTTTTCTTAATAACTTGTAAATAGACTTTATTATACTTGACTTAAACTTTCAAAAAGCCAAAAATAATTAACCCATTCAAACCATTTTTAGGCCTTTGTGCCTTTCAAACTTAAATTTTGTTAAAAGCAGTGCATTTACTTTGAAATTTATACCACGAACTACGAGGTTTTGATCCCTCATTTTTATGTTGGTACGTAGGCACAAGTCTGAAGGTCTTGTCAAACACAAAAATATAATTAATGAATTCTTTTCTCATCCCCTAATTCTATTTGTTTGTAAATATCATTTTGTACAAAAACACATATGCACACAAAAAGGGCTCCCTAGGAGTACCTAGGACACTTTGGGTGCTAATACCTTCCCTCTGTGGATGAGAGGGAAGGTATTAGGTCCAAAGTGACCTATAATGTTTTGTATTATCACATGTGTTTCTTTTAGGATTATAAAATTTTCTCCAACATAACATTTGAAGTAGATATCTTAAAATTTCCAATGCATTTGGTCTCACCTCAAAATCATAAAAATAAAGGAAGTTAGGTCCTTGTGAAGTTGACCCAAAATTAGGGTTTCAGTCAAAATGACCTATAATGTTTTGAAATGAATGATGACCTCCCAAGTTTCAAATGGATTTTAGATGAACACAAAAGTTGTTTATATTATTCTTAAGAACATTTTTCAGCTTGGGGTCATCTTCATTTGACAAACACATCACAAGTTGTGTCTTAGTGATCCTCAGTTTAGTCAGATGACTTGACTCGTCAACTTCTCAAGGCCAAGCTTTAAATATTGATGAATGAATGATTGAGGATCCTCACAAAAGCTCATATATTCATACAATACTGAATGAAAGAACTTAACTTGATTAATTTTGATCATAGGTTGAGGTTGCTTCATGGGCAAGGCACAGTCAATGCACAGTTGAATTAGGGTTTCCTTGGGAAACAATCCTCAAGCCCTTTGGGTTATCTTAATAAAATTGGAAAATTGAGATAGTTGGGAGGCATATATGATGATTAGGAGCTTTGTGAACCATTGTCATGCTTTTTCTCATCTTCATCTAGCCACTTCATTGAGCTTAGGAGCTTCCTAGGAGCATGGGAGCACATGATCACTTGAGCTTCAAAACAAAAAGAGTTAGTGACATATTTTTGTGCTTTTGGTTAGTAAACAAAATAAGAAAAGCAATAATATACAACACAAGCATGCTTGGTGGTCTCAACCCACTCACACAAGTCCCATCCCTAGGGTAAAGGAGCCACACATGCTATGATCCTTGAGGCAATAAACTAAGAAATGATATGATGCCATGAGGGATCATAGGGTCAAAATTAGGGTCTTACAACTTCATATGATAAATCATTGAAGATCCCTTTGAGTTCATCTGCAACATGATCATTGTGAAGTTGTTATTTTGAACCTGTGACTTGTGGAATTCATCTGCTACATGGGCTATCTTGGAGAAGATCATGGAGTGGCTAAGCTTGGATGTGGCTATCTTTATTTGATGCCTTGCTCTTCAATGTTGATATAATATGAATTATGTGTTGCTTGATTCTAAATGTCCAAGGGAATTTGGGTTTCTATATGACATTCTTGTCTATTGGATTGCTACCCATTGGCCATATCTTTTCAACTCTTAACTTTTAATTTTATGCTTAGGATTAGTCTTTTCATCTCCTCCCCACTTCTTAAATTTCAAAACCTCTCCCTGCTTTAAAAAAGTCTTCTTTGCTTGTACTAGTTTTGTTTTAAACTTTGACCACTTTGCAAACTAGAAACTTTGGCCTTATGCCATTGCATTTTCAAACTTCTTTTCTTAATAACTTGTAAATAGACTTTATTATACTTGACTTAAACTTTCAAAAAGCCAAAAATAATTAACCCATTCAAACAATTTTTAGGCCTTTGTGCCTTTCAAACTTAAATTTTGTAAAAGCAATGCATTTACTTTGAAATTTATACCACGAACTACGAGGTTTTGATCCCTCATTTTTATGTTGGTACGTAGGCACAAGTCCGAAGGTCTTGTCAAACACAAAAATATAATTAATGAATTCTTTTCTCATCCCCTCATTCTATTTGTTTGTAAGTATCATTTTATACAAAAACACATATGCATACAAAAAGGGCTCCCTAGGAGTACCTAGGACACTTCGGGTGCTAATACCTTCCCTCTGTGGATGAGAGGGAAGGTATTAGGTCCAAAGTGACCTATAATGTTTTTTATTATCACATGTGTTTCTTTTAGGATTATAAAATTTTCTCCAACATAACATTTGAAGTAGATATCTTAAAATTTCCAATGCATTTGGTCTCACCTCAAAATCATAAAATTTAAGGAAGTTAGGTCCTTGGGAAGTTGACCCAAAATTAGGGTTTCAGTCAAAATGACCTATAATGTTTTGAAATGAATGATGACCTCCCAAGTTTCAAATGGATTTTTGATGAACACAAAAGTTATTTATATTATTCTTAAGAACATTTTTCAGCTTGGGGTCATCTTCATTTGACAAACACATCACAAGTTGTGTCTTAGTGATCCTCAGTTTAGTCAGATGACTTGACTCGTCAACTTCTCAAGGCCAAACTTTAAATATTGATGAATGAATGATTGAGGATCCTCACATAAGCTCATATATTCATACAATAATGAATGAAAGAACTTAACTTGATTAATTTTGATCATAGGTTGAGGTTGCTTCATGGGCAAGGCATTGTCAATGCACAGTTGAATTAGGGTTTCCTTGGGAAACAATCCTCAAGCCCTTTGGGTTATCTTAATCAAATTGGAAAATTGAGATAGTTGGGAGGCATATATGATGATTAGGAGCTTTGTGAACCATTGTCATGCTTTTTCTCATCTTCATCTAGCCACTTCATTGAGCTTAGGAGCTTCCTAGGAGCATGGGAGCACATGATCACTTGAGCTTCAAAACAAAAAGAGTTAGTGACATATTTTTGTGCTTTTGGTTAGTAAACAAAATGAGAAAAGCAATAATATATAATACAAGCATGCTTGGTGGTCTCAAACCACTCACACAAGTCCCATCCCTAGGGTAAAGGAGCCACACATGCTATGATCCTTGAGGCAATGCACTAAGCAATGATATGATGCCATGAGGGATCTTAGGGTCAAAATTAGGGTCTTACAACTTCATATGATAAATCATTGAAGATCCCTTTGAGTTCATCTGCAACATGATCATTGTGAAGCTGTTATTTTGAACCTGTGACTTGTGGAATTCATCTGCTACATGGGCTATCTTGGAGAAGATCATGGAGTTGCTAAGCTTGGATGTGGCTATCTTTATTTGATGCCTTGCTCTTCAATATTGATATAATATGAATTGTGTGTTGCTTGATTCTAAATGTCCAAGGGAATTTGGGTTTCTATATGACATTCTTGTCTATTGGACTGCTACCCATTGGCCATATCTTTTCAACTCTTAACTTTTAATTTTATGCTTAGGATTAGTCTTTTCATCTCCTCCCCACTTCTTAAATTTCAAAACCTCTCCCTGCTTTAAAAAAAATTTGATTGCTTGTACTAGTTTTGTTTTAAACTTTGACCACTTTGCAAACTAGAAACTTTGGCCTTATGCCATTGCATTTTCAAACTTCTTTTCTTAATAACTTGTAAATAGACTTTATTATACTTGACTTAAACTTTCAAAAATCCAAAAATAATTAACCCATTCAAACCATTTTTAGGCCTTTGTATCTTTCAAACTTAAATTTTGTTAAAAGCAATGCATTTACTTTGAAATTTATACCACGAACTACGAGGTTTTGATCCCTCATTTTTATGTTGGTACGTAGGCACAAGTCCGAAGGTCTTGTTAAACACAAAAATATAATTAATGAATTCTTTTCTCATCCCCTCATTCTATTTGTTTGTAAATATCATTTTGTACAAAAACACATATGCACACAAAAAGGGCTCCCTAGGAGTACCTAGGACACTTTGGGTGCTAATACCTTCCCTCTGTGGATGAGAGGGAAGGTATTAGGTCCAAAGTGACCTATAATGTTTTGTATTATCACATGTGTTTCTTTTAGGATTATAAAATTTTCTCCAACATAACATTTGAAGTAGATATCTTAAAATTTCCAATGCATTTGGTCTCACCTCAAAATCATAAAAATTAAGGAAGTTACGTCCTTGGGAAGTTGACCCAAAATTAGGGTTTCAGTCAAAATGACCTATAATGTTTTGAAATGAATGATGACCTCCCATGTTTCAAATGGATTTTAGATGAACACAAAAGTTGTTTATATTATTCTTAAGAACATTTTTCAGCTTGGGGTCATCTTCATTTGACAAACACATCACAAGTTGTGTCTTAGTGATCCTCAGTTTAGTCAGATGACTTGACTCGTCAACTTCTCAAGGCCAAACTTTAAATATTGATGAATGAATGATTGAGGATCCTCACATAAGCTCATATATCATACAATAATGAATGAAAGAACTTAACTTGATTAATTTTGATCATAGGTTGAGGTTGCTTCATGGGCAAGGCATTGTCAATGCACAGTTGAATTAGGGTTTCCTTGAGAAACAATCCTCAAGCCCTTTGGGTTATCTTAATCAAATTGGAAAATTGAGATAGTTGGGAGGCATATATGATGATTAGGAGCTTTGTGAACCATTGTCATGCTTTTTCTCATCTTCATCTAGCCACTTCATTGAGCTTAGGAGCTTCCTAGGAGCATGGGAGCACATGATCACTTGAGCTTCAAAACAAAAAGAGTTAGTGACATATTTTTGTGCTTTTGGTTAGTAAACAAAATGAGAAAAGCAATAATATATAATACAAGCATGCTTGGTGGTCTCAAACCACTCACACAAGTCCCATCCCTAGGGTAAAGGAGCCACACATGCTATGATCCTTGAGGCAATGCACTAAGCAATGATATGATGCCATGAGGGATCTTAGGGTCAAAATTAGGGTCTTACAACTTCATATGATAAATCATTGAAGATCCCTTTGAGTTCATCTGCAACATGATCATTGTGAAGCTGTTATTTTGAACCTGTGACTTGTGGAATTCATCTGCTACATGGGCTATCTTGGAGAAGATCATGGAGTGGCTAAGCTTGGATGTGGCTATCTTTAATTGATGCCTTGCTCTTCAATATTGATATAATATGAATTGTGTGTTGCTTGATTCTAAATGTCCAAGGGAATTTGGGTTTCTATATGACATTCTTGTCTATTGGATTGCTACCCATTGGCCATATCTTTTCAACTCTTAACTTTTAATTTTATGCTTAGGATTAGTCTTTTCATCTCCTCCCCACTTCTTAAACTTCAAAACCTCTCCCTGCTTTAAATAAAATTTGTTTGCTTGTACTAGTTTTGTTTTAAACTTTGACCACTTTGCAAACCAGAAACTTTGGCCTTATGCCATTGCATTTTCAAACTTCTTTTCTTAATAACTTGTAAATAGACCTTATTATACTTGACTTAAACTTTCAAAAATCCAAAAATAATTAACCCATTCAAACCATTTTTAGGCCTTTGTATCTTTCAAACTTAAATTTTGTTAAAAGCAATGCATTTACTTTGAAATTTATACCACGAACTACGAGGTTTTGATCCCTCATTTTTATGTTGGTACGTAGGCACAAGTCCGAAGGTCTTGTCAAACACAAAAATATATTTAATGAATTCTTTTCTCATCCCCTCATTCTATTTGTTTGTAAATATCATTTTGTACAAAAACACATATGCACATAAAAAGGGCTCCCTAGGAGTACCTAGGACACTTTGGGTGCTAATACCTTCCCTCTGTGGATGAGAGGGAAGGTATTAGGTCCAAAGTGACCTATAATGTTTTGTATTATCACATGTGTTTCTTTTAGGATTATAAAATTTTCTCCAACATAACATTTGAAGTAGATATCTTAAAATTTCCAATGCATTTGGTCTCACC
This sequence comes from Lathyrus oleraceus, assembly GCF_024323335.1. Classification (NCBI taxonomy): domain Eukaryota; kingdom Viridiplantae; phylum Streptophyta; class Magnoliopsida; order Fabales; family Fabaceae; genus Lathyrus; species Lathyrus oleraceus. The sequence goes on from NC_066581.1 coordinate 178,666,180, forward strand.
TCAAAATCATAAAAATTAAGGAAGTTAGGTCATTGGGAAGTTGACCCAAAATTAGGGTTTTAGTCAAAATGACCTATAATGTTTTGAAATGAATGATGACCTCCCAAGTTTCAAATGGATTTTTGATGAACACAAAAGTTGTTTATATTATTCTTAAGAACATTTTTCAGCTTGGGGTCATCTTCATTTGACAAACACATCACAAGTTGTGTCTTAGTGATCCTCAGTTTAGTCAGATGACTTGACTCGTCAACTTCTCAAGGCCAAACTTTAAATATTGATGAATGAATGATTGAGGATCCTCACATAAGCTCATATATTCATACAATAATGAATGAAAGAAGTTAACTTGATTAATTTTGATCATAGGTTGAGGTTGCTTCATGGGCAAGGCACAGTCAATGCACAATTGAATTAGGGTTTCCTTGGGAAACAATCCTCAAGCCCTTTGGGCTATCTTAATCAAATTGGAAAATTGTGATAGTTGGGAGGCATATATGATGATTAAGAGATTTGTGAACCATTGTCATGCTTTGTCTCATCTTCATCTAGCCACTTCATTGAGCTTAGGAGCTTCCTAGGAGCATGGGAGCACATGATCACTTGAGCTTCAAAACAAAAAGAGTTAGTGACATATTTTTGTTCTTTTGGTTAGTAAACAAAATAAGAAAAGCAATAATATACAATACAAGCATGCTTGGTGGTCTCAAACCACTCACACAAGTCCCATCCCTAGGGTAAAGGAGCCACACATGCTATGATCCTTGAGGCAATGCACTAAGCAATGATATGATGCCATGAGGGATCTTAGGGTCAAAATTAGGGTCTTACAAATTCATATGATAAATCATTGAAGATCCCTTTGAGTTCATCTACAACATGATCATTGTGAAGCTGTTATTTTGAACCTGTGACTTGTGGAATTCATCTGCTACATGGGCTATCTTGGAGAAGATCATGGAGTGGCTAAGCTTGGATGTGGCTATCTTTATTTGATGCCTTGCTCTTCAATATTGATATAATATGAATTGTGTGTTGCTTGATTCTAAATGTCCAAGGGAATTTGGGTTTCTATATGACATTCTTGTCTATTGGATTGCTACCCATTGGCCATATCTTTTCAACTCTTAACTTTTAATTTTATGCTTAGGATTAGTCTTTTCATCTCCTCCCCACTTCTTAAATTCCAAAACCTCTCCCTGCTTTAAAAAAGTCTTCTTTGCTTGTACTAGTTTTGTTTTAAACTTTGACCACTTTGCAAACTAGAAACTTTGGCCTTATGCCATTGCATTTTCAAACTTCTTTTCTTAATAACTTGTAAATAGACTTTATTATACTTGACTTAAACTTTCAAAAAGCCAAAAATAATTAACCCATTCAAACAATTTTTAGGCCTTTGTGCCTTTCAAACTTAAATTTTGTAAAAGCAATGCATTTACTTTGAAATTTATACCACGAACTACGAGGTTTTGATCCCTCATTTTTATGTTGGTACGTAGGCACAAGTCCGAAGGTCTTGTCAAACACAAAAATATAATTAATGAATTCTTTTCTCATCCCCTCATTCTATTTGTTTGTAAGTATCATTTTGTACAAAAACACATATGCATACAAAAAGGGCTCCCTAGGAGTACCTAGGACACTTCGGGTGCTAATACCTTCCCTCTGTGGATGAGAGGGAAGGTATTAGGTCCAAAGTGACCTATAATGTTTTGTATTATCACATGTGTTTCTTTTAGGATTATAAAATTTTCTCCAACATAACATTTGAAGTAGATATCTTAAAATTTCCAATGCATTTGGTCTCACCTCAAAATCATAAAAATTAAGGAAGTTAGGTCCTTGGGAAGTTGACCCAAAATTAGGGTTTCAGTCAAAATGACCTATAATGTTTTGAAATGAATGATGACCTCCCAAGTTTCAAATGGATTTTTGATGAACACAAAAGTTGTTTATATTATTCTTAAGAACATTTTTCAGCTTGGGGTCATCTTCATTTGACAAACACATCACAAGTTGTGTCTTAGTGATCCTCAGTTTAGTCAGATGACTTGACTCGTCAACTTCTCAAGGCCAAACTTTAAATATTGATGAATGAATGATTGAGGATCCTCACATAAGCTCATATATTCATACAATAATGAATGAAAGAACTTAACTTGATTAATTTTGATCATAGGTTGAGGTTGCTTCATGGGCAAGGCATTGTCAATGCACAGTTGAATTAGGGTTTCCTTGGGAAACAATCCTCAAGCCCTTTGGGTTATCTTAATCAAATTGGAAAATTGAGATAGTTGGGAGGCATATATGATGATTAGGAGCTTTGTGAACCATTGTCATTCTTTTTCTCATCTTCATCTAGCCACTTCATTGAGCTTAGGAGCTTCCTAGGAGCATGGGAGCACATGATCACTTGAGCTTCAAAACAAAAAGAGTTAGTGACATATTTTTGTGCTTTTGGTTAGTAAACAAAATAAGAAAAGCAATAATATACAATACAAGCATGCTTGGTGGTCTCAAACCACTCACACAAGTCCCATCCCTAGGGTAAAGGAGCCACACATGCTATGATCCTTGAGGAAATGCACTAAGCAATGATATGATGCCATGAGGGATCTTAGGGTCAAAATTAGGGTCTTACAACTTCATATGATAAATCATTTAAGATCCCTTTGAGTTCATCTGCAACAAGATCATTGTGAAGCTGTTATTTTGAACCTGTGACTTGTGGAATTCATCTGCTACGTGGGCTATCTTGGAGAAGATCATGGAGTGGCTAAGCTTGGATGTGGCTATCTTTATTTGATGCATTTCTCTTCAATATTGATATAATATGAATTGTGTGTTGCTTGATTCTAAATGTCCAAGGGAATTTGGGTTTCTATATGACATTCTTGTCTATTGGATTGCTACCCATTGGCCATATCTTTTCAACTCTTAACTTTTAATTTTATGCTTAGGATTAGTCTTTTCATCTCCTCCCCACTTCTTAAATTTCAAAACCTCTCCCTGCTTTAAAAAAGTCTTCTTTGCTTGTACTAGTTTTGTTTTAAACTTTGACCACTTTGCAAACTAGAAACTTCGGCCTTATGCCATTGCATTTTCAAACTTCTTTTCTTAATAACTTGTAAATAGACTTTATTATACTTGACTTAAACTTTCAAAAAGCCAAAAATAATTAACCCATTCAAACAATTTTTAGGCCTTTGTGCCTTTCAAACTTAAATTTTGTAAAAGCAATGCATTTACTTTGAAATTTATACCACGAACTACGAGGTTTTGATCCCTCATTTTTATGTTGGTACGTAGGCACAAGTCCGAAGGTCTTGTCAAACACAAAAATATAATTAATGAATTCTTTTCTCATCCCCTCATTCTATTTGTTTGTAAGTATCATTTTGTACAAAAACACATATGCATACAAAAAGGGCTCCCTAGGAGTACCTAGGACACTTCGGGTGCTAATACCTTCCCTCTGTGGATGAGAGGGAAGGTATTAGGTCCAAAGTGACCTATAATGTTTTGTATTATCACATGTGTTTCTTTTAGGATTATAAAATTTTCTCCAACATAACATTTGAAGTAGATATCTTAAAATTTCCAATGTATTTGGTCTCACCTCAAAATCATAAAAATTAAGGAAGTTAGGTCCTTGGGAAGTTGACCCAAAATTAGGGTTTCAGTCAAAATGACCTATAATGTTTTGAAATGAATGATGACCTCCCAAATTTCAAATGGATTTTTGATGAACACAAAAGTTGTTTATATTATTCTTAAGAACATTTTTCAGCTTGGGGTCATCTTCATTTGACAAACACATCACAAGTTGTGTCTTAGTGATCCTCAGTTTAGTCAGATGACTTGACTCGTCAACTTCTCAAGGCCAAACTTTAAATATTGATGAATGAATGATTGAGGACCCTCACATAAGCTCATATATTCATACAATAATGAATGAAAGAACTTAACTTGATTAATTTTGATCATAGGTTGAGGTTGCTTCATGGGCAAGGCATTGTCAATGCACAGTTGAATTAGGGTTTCCTTGGGAAACAATCGTCAAGCCTTTGGGTTATCTTAATCAAATTGGAAAAATGAGATAGTTGGGAGGCATATATGATGATTAGGAGCTTTGTGAACCATTGTCGTGCTTTTTCTCATCTTCATCTAGCCACTTCATTGAGCTTAGGATCTTCCTAGGAGCATGGGGGCACATGATCACTTGAGCTTCAAAACAAAAAGAGTTAGTGACATATTTTTGTGCTTTTGGTTAGTAAACAAAATAAGAAAAGCAATAATATATAATACAAGCATGCTTGGTGGTCTCAAACCACTTACACAAGTCCCATCCCTAGGGTAAAGGAGCCACACATGCTATGATCCTTGAGGCAATAAACTAAGCAATGATATGATGCCATGAGGGATCTTAGGGTCCAAATTAGGGTCTTACAACTTCATATGATAAATCATTGAAGATCCCTTTGAGTTCATCTGCAACATGATCATTGTGAAGCTGTTATTTTGAACCTGTGACTTGTGGAATTCTTCTGCTACATGGGCTATCTTGGAGAAGATCATGGAGTGGCTAAGCTTGGATGTGGCTATCTTTATTTGATGCCTTGCTCTTCAATATTGATATAATATGAATTGTGTGTTGCTTGATTCTAAATGTCCAAGGGAATTTGGGTTTCTATATGACATTCTTGTCTATTGGATTGCTACCCATTGGCCATATCTTTTCAACTCTTAACTTTTAATTTTATGCTTAGGATTAGTCTTTTCATCTCCTCCCCCCTTCTTAAATTCCAAAACCTCTCCCTGCTTTAAAAAAGTCTTCTTTGCTTGTACTAGTTTTGTTTTAAACTTTGACCACTTTGCAAACTAGAAACTTCGGCCTTATGCCATTGCATTTTCAAACTTCTTTTCTTAATAACTTGTAAATAGACTTTATTATACTTGACTTAAACTTTCAAAAAGCCAAAAATAATTAACCCATTCAAACCATTTTTAGGCCTTTGTATCTTTCAAACTTAAATTTTGTAAAAGCAATGCATTTACTTTGAAATTTATACCACGAACTACGAGGTTTTGATCCCTCATTTTTATGTTGGTACGTAGGCACAAGTCCGAAGGTCTTGTCAAACACAAAAATATAATTAATGAATTCTTTTCTCATCCCCTCATTCTATTTGTTTGTAAGTATCATTTTGTACAAAAACACATATGCATACAAAAAGGGCTCCCTAGGAGTACCTAGGACACTTCGGGTGCTAATACCTTCCCTCTGTGGATGAGAGGGAAGGTATTAGGTCCAAAGTGACCTATAATGTTTTGTATTATCACATGTGTTTCTTTTAGGATTATAAAATTTTCTCCAACATAACATTTGAAGTAGATATCTTAAAATTTCCAATGCATTTGGTCTCACCTCAAAATCATAAAAATAAAGGAAGTTAGGTCCTTGTGAAGTTGACCCAAAATTAGGGTTTCAGTCAAAATGACCTATAATGTTTTGAAATGAATGATGACCTCCCAAGTTTCAAATGGATTTTAGATGAACACAAAAGTTGTTTATATTATTCTTAAGAACATTTTTCAGCTTGGGGTCATCTTCATTTGACAAACACATCACAAGTTGTGTCTTAGTGATCCTCAGTTTAGTCAGATGACTTGACTCGTCAACTTCTCAAGGCCAAGCTTTAAATATTGATGAATGAATGATTGAGGATCCTCACATAAGCTCATATATTCATACAATAATGAATGAAAGAACTTAACTTGATTAATTTTGATCATAGGTTGTGGTTGCTTCATGGGCAAGGCATTGTCAATGCACAGTTGAATTAGGGTTTCCTTGGGAAACAATCCTCAAGCCCTTTGGGTTATCTTAATCAAATTGGAAAAATGAGATAGTTGGGAGGCATATATGATGATTAGGAGCTTTGTGAACCATTGTCGTGCTTTTTCTCATCTTCATCTAGCCACTTCATTGAGCTTAGGAGCTTCCTAGGAGCATGGGAGCACATGATCACTTGAGCTTCAAAACAAAAAGAGTTAGTGACATATTTTTGTGCTTTTGGTTAGTAAACAAAATAAGAAAAGCAATAATATATAATACAAGCATGCTTGGTGGTCTCAAACCACTCACACAAGTCCCATCCCTAGGGTAAAGGAGCCACACATGCTATGATCCTTGAGGCAATAAACTAAGCAATGATATGATGCCATGAGGGATCTTAGGGTCAAAATTAGGGTCTTACAACTTCATATGATAAATCATTGAAGATCCCTTTGAGTTCATCTGCAACATGATCATTGTGAAGCTGTTATTTTGAACCTGTGACTTGTGGAATTCATCTGCTACATGGGCTATCTTGGAGAAGATCATGGAGTGGCTAAGCTTGGATGTGGCTATCTTTATTTGATGCCTTTCTCTTCAATATTGATATAATATGAATTGTGTGTTGCTTGATTCTAAATGTCCAAGGGAATTTGGGTTTCTATATGATATTCCTGTCTATTGGATTGCTACCCATTGGCCATATCTTTTCAACTCTTAACTTTTAATTTTATGCTTAGGATTAGTCTTTTCATCTCCTCCCCACTTCTTAAATTTCAAAACCTCTCCCTGCTTTAAAAAAAATTTGTTTGCTTGTACTAGTTTTGTTTTAAACTTTGACCACTTTGCAAACTAGAAACTTTGGCCTTATGCCATTGCATTTTCAAACTTCTTTTCTTAATAACTTGTAAATAGACTTTATTATACTTGACTTAAACTTTCAAAAAGCCAAAAATAATTAACCCATTCAAACCATTTTTAGGCGTTTGTATCTTTCAAACTTAAATTTTGTAAAAGAAATGCATTTACTTTGAAATTTATACCACGAACTACGAGGTTTTGATCCCTCATTTTTATTTTGGTACGTAGGCACAACTCCGAAGGTCTTGTCAAACACAAAAATATAATTAATGAATTCTTTTCTAATCCCCTCATTCTATTTGTTTGTAAGTATCATTTTGTACAAAAACACATATGCATACAAAAAGGGCTCCCTAGGAGTACCTAGGACACTTCGGGTGCTAATACCTTCCCTCTGTGGATGAGAGGGAAGGTATTAGGTCCAAAGTGACCTATAATGTTTTTTATTATCACATGTGTTTCTTTTAGGATTATAAAATTTTCTTCAACATAACATTTGAAGTAGATATCTTAAGATTTCCAATGCATTTGGTCTCACCTCAAAATCATAAAAATTAAGGAAGTTAGGTCCTTGGGAAGTTTACCCAAAATTAGGGTTTCAGTCAAAATGACCTATAATGTTTTGAAATGAATGATGACCTCCCAAGTTTCAAATGGATTTTTGATGAACACAAAAGTTGTTTATATTATTCTTAAGAACATTTTTCAGCTTGGGGTCATCTTCATTTGACAAACACATCACAAGTTGTGTCTTAGTGATCCTCAGTTTAGTCAAATGACTTAACTCGTCAACTTCTCAAGGCCAAACTTTAAATATTGATGAATGAATGATTGAGGATCCTCACATAAGCTCATATATTCATACAATAATGAATGAAAGAACTTAACTTGATTAATTTTGATCATAGGTTGAGGTTGCTTCATGGGCAAGGCATTGTCAATGCACAGTTGAATTAGGGTTTCCTTGGGAAACAATCCTCAAGCCCTTTGGGTTATCTTAATCAAATTGGAAAAATGAGATAGTTGGGAGGCATATATGATGATTAGGAGCTTTGTGAACCATTGTCGTGCTTTTTCTCATCTTCATCTAGCCACTTCATTGAGCTTAGGAGCTTCCTAGGAGCATGGGAGCACATGATCACTTGAGCTTCAAAACAAAAAGAGTTAGTGACATATTTTTGTGCTTTTGGTTAGTAAACAAAATAAGAAAAGCAATAATATATAATACAAGCATGCTTGGTGGTCTCAAACCACTCACACAAGTCCCATCCCTAGGGTAAAGGAGCCACACATGCTATGATCCTTGAGGCAATAAACTAAGCAATGATATGATGCCATGAGGGGTCTTAGGGTCAAAATTAGGGTCTTACAACTTCATATGATAAATCATTGAAGATCCCTTTGAGTTCATCTGCAACATGATCATTGTGAAGCTGTTATTTTGAACCTGTGACTTGTGGAATTCATCTGCTACATGGGCTATCTTGGAGAAGATCATGGAGTAGCTAAGCTTGGATGTGGCTATCTTTATTTGATGCCTTTCTCTTCAATATTGATATAATATGAATTGTGTGTTGCTTGATTCTAAATGTCCAAGGGAATTTGGGTTTCTATATGACATTCCTGTCTATTGGATTGCTACCCATTGGCCATATCTTTTCAACTCTTAACTTTTAATTTTATGCTTAGGATTAGTCTTTTCATCTCCTCCCCACTTCTTAAATTTCAAAACCTCTCCCTGCTTTAAAAAAAATTTGTTTGCTTGTACTAGTTTTGTTTTAAACTTTGACCACTTTGCAAACTAGAAACTTTGGCCTTATGCCATTGCATTTTCAAACTTCTTTTCTTAATAACTTGTAAATAGACTTTATTATACTTGACTTAAACTTTCAAAAAGCCAAAAATAATTAACCCATTCAAACCATTTTTAGGCGTTTGTATCTTTCAAACTTAAATTTTGTAAAAGAAATGCATTTACTTTGAAATTTATACCACGAACTACGAGGTTTTGATCCCTCATTTTTATTTTGGTACGTAGGCACAAGTCCGAAGGTCTTGTCAAACACAAAAATATAATTAATGAATTCTTTTCTCATCCCCTCATTCTATTTGTTTGTAAGTATCATTTTGTACAAAAACACATATGCATACAAAAAGGGCTCCCTAGGAGTACCTAGGACACTTCGGGTGCTAATACCTTCCCTCTGTGGATGAGAGGGAAGGTATTAGGTCCAAAGTGACCTATAATGTTTTTTATTATCACATGTGTTTCTTTTAGGATTATAAAATTTTCTCCAACATAACATTTGAAGTAGATATCTTAAGATTTCCAATGCATTTGGTCTCACCTCAAAATCATAAAAATTAAGGAAGTTAGGTCCTTGGGAAGTTTACCCAAAATTAGGGTTTCAGTCAAAATGACCTATAATGTTTTGAAATGAATGATGACCTCCCAAGTTTCAAATGGATTTTTGATGAACACAAAAGTTGTTTATATTATTCTTAAGAACATTTTTCAGCTTGGGGTATCTTCATTTGACAAACACATCACAAGTTGTTTCTTAGTGATCCTCAGTTTAGTCAGATGACTTGACTCGTCAACTTCTCAAGGCCAAACTTTAAATATTGATGAATGAATGATTGAGGATCCTCACATAAGCTCATATATTCATACAATAATGAATGAAAGAACTTAACTTGATTAATTTTGATCATAGGTTGAGGTTGCTTCATGGGCAAGGCACAATCAATGCACAGTTGAATTAGGGTTTCCTTGGGAAATAATCCTCAAGCCCTTTGGGTTATCTTAATCAAATTGGAAAATTGAGATTTTTGGGAGGCATATATGATGATTAGGAGCTTTGTGAACCATTGTCATGCTTTTTCTCATCTTCATCTAGCCACTTCATTGAGCTTAGGAGCTTCCTAGGAGCATGGGAGCACATGATCACTTGAGCTTCAAAACAAAAAGAGTTAGTGACATATTTTTGTGCTTTTGGATAGTAAACAAAATAAGAAAAGCAATAATATACAATACAAGCATGCTTGGTGGTCTCAAACCACTCACACAAGTCCCATCCCTAGGGTAAAGGAATTCATCTGCTACGTGGGCTATCTTGGAGAAGATCATGGAGTAGCTAAGCTTGGATGTGGCTATCTTTATTTGATGCCTTTCTCTTCAATATTGATATAATATGAATTGTGTGTTGCTTGATTCTAAATGTCCAAGGGAATTTGGGTTTCTATATGACATTCCTGTCTATTGGATTGCTACCCATTGGCCATATCTTTTCAACTCTTAACTTTTAATTTTATGCTTAGGATTAGTCTTTTCATCTCCTCCCCACTTCTTAAATTTCAAAACCTCTCCCTGCTTTAAAAAAAATTTGTTTGCTTGTACTAGTTTTGTTTTAAACTTTGACCACTTTGCAAACTAGAAACTTTGGCCTTATGCCATTGCATTTTCAAACTTCTTTTCTTAATAACTTGTAAATAGACTTTATTATACTTGACTTAAACTTTCAAAAAGCCAAAAATAATTAACCCATTCAAACAATTTTTAGGCCTTTGTGCCTTTCAAACTTAAATTTTGTAAAAGCAATGCATTTACTTTGAAATTTATACCACGAACTACGAGGTTTTGATCCCTCATTTTTATGTTGGTACGTAGGCACAAGTCCGAAGGTCTTGTCAAACACAAAAATATAATTAATGAATTCTTTTCTCATCCCCTCATTCTATTTGTTTGTAAGTATCATTTTGTACAAAAACACATATGCATACAAAAAGGGCTCCCTAGGAGTACCTAGGACACTTCGGGTGCTAATACCTTCCCTCTGTGGATGAGAGGGAAGGTATTAGGTCCAAAGTGACCTATAATGTTTTTTATTATCACATGTGTTTCTTTTAGGATTATAAAATTTTCTCCAACATAACATTTGAAGTAGATATCTTAAGATTTCCAATGCATTTGGTCTCACCTCAAAATCATAAAAATTAAGGAAGTTAGGTCCTTGGGAAGTTTACCCAAAATTAGGGTTTCAGTCAAAATGACCTATAATGTTTTGAAATGAATGATGACCTCCCAAGTTTCAAATGGATTTTTGATGAACACAAAAGTTGTTTATATTATTCTTAAGAACATTTTTCAGCTTGGGGTTATCTTCATTTGACAAACACATCACAAGTTGTTTCTTAGTGATCCTCAGTTTAGTCAGATGACTTGACTCGTCAACTTCTCAAGGCCAAACTTTAAATATTGATGAATGAATGATTGAGGATCCTCACATAAGCTCATATATTCATACAATAATGAATGAAAGAACTTAACTTGATTAATTTTGATCATAGGTTGAGGTTGCTTCATGGGCAAGGCACAATCAATGCACAGTTGAATTAGGGTTTCCTTGGGAAATAATCCTCAAGCCCTTTGGGTTATCTTAATCAAATTGGAAAATTGAGATTTTTGGGAGGCATATATGATGATTAGGAGCTTTGTGAACCATTGTCATGCTTTTTCTCATCTTCATCTAGCCACTTCATTGAGCTTAGGAGCTTCCTAGGAGCATGGGAGCACATGATCACTTGAGCTTCAAAACAAAAAGAGTTAGTGACATATTTTTGTGCTTTTGGTTAGTAAACAAAATAAGAAAAGCAATAATATACAATACAAGCATGCTTGGTGGTCTCAAACCACTCACACAAGTCCCATCCCTAGGGTAAAGGAGCCACACATGCTATGATCCTTGAGGAAATGCACTAAGCAATGATATGATGCCATGAGGGATCTTAGGGTCAAAATTAGGGTCTTACAACTTCATATGATAAATCATTTAAGATCCCTTTGAGTTCATCTGCAACAAGATCATTGTGAAGCTGTTATTTTGAACCTGTGACTTGTGGAATTCATCTGCTACGTGGGCTATCTTGGAGAAGATCATGGAGTGGCTAAGCTTGGATGTGGCTATCTTTATTTGATGCATTTCTCTTCAATATTGATATAATATGAATTGTGTGTTGCTTGATTCTAAATGTCCAAGGGAATTTGGGTTTCTATATGACATTCTTGTCTATTGGATTGCTACCCATTGGCCATATCTTTTCAACTCTTAACCTTTAATTTTATGCTTAGGATTAGTCTTTTCATCTCCTCCCCACTTCTTAAATTTCAAAACCTCTCCCTGCTTGAAAAAAATCTTCTTTGCTTGTACTAGTTTTGTTTTAAACTTTGACCTCTTTGCAAACTAGAAACTTTGGCCTTATGCCATTGCATTTTCAAACTTCTTTTCTTAATAACTTGTAAATAGACTTTATTATACTTGACTTAAACTTTCAAAAAGCCAAAACTAATTAACCCATTCAAACCATTTTTAGGCCTTTGTGCCTTTAAAACTTAAATTTTGTTAAAAGCAATGCATTTACTTTGAAATTTATACCACGAACTACGAGGTTTTGATCCTTCATTATTATGTTGGTACGTAGGCACAAGTCCGAAGGTCTTGTCAAACACAAAAATATAATTAATGAATTCTTTTCTCATCCCCTCATTCTATTTGTTTGTAAATATCATTTTGTACAAAAACACATATGCACACAAAAAGGGCTCCCTAGGAGTACCTAGGACAGTTTGGGTGCTAATACCTTCCCTCTGTGGATGAGAGGGAAGGTATTAGGTCCAAAGTGACCTATAATGTTTTGTATTATCACATGTGTTTCTTTTAGGATTATAAAATTTTCTCCAACATAACATTTGAAGTAGATATCTTAAAATTTCCAATGCATTTGGTCTCACCTAAAAATCATAAAAATTAAGGAAGTTAGGTCCTTGGGAAGTTGGCCCAAAATTAGGGTTTCAGTCAAAATGACCTATAATATTTTGAAATGAATGATGACCTCCCAAGTTTCAAATGGATTTTTCATGAACACAAAAGTTGTTTATATTATTCTTAAGAACATTTTTCAGCTTGGTGTCATCTTCATTTGACAAACACATCACAAGTTGTGTCTTAGTGATCCTCAGTTTAGTCAGATGACTTGACTCGTCAACTTCTCAAGGCCAAACTTTAAAAATTGATGAATGAATGATTGAGGATCCTCACATAAGCTCATATATTCATACAATAATGAATGAAAGAACTTAATTTGATTAATTTTGATCATAAGTTGAGGTTGCTTCATGGGCAAGGCACAGTCAATGCACAGTTGAATTAGGTTTTCCTTGGGAAACAATCCTCAAGCCCTTTGGATTATCTTAATCAAATTGAAAAATTGAGATAGTTGGGAGGTATATATGATGATTAGGAGCTTTGTGAACCATTGTCATGCTTTTTCTCATCTTCATCTAGCCACTTCATTGAGCTTAGGAGCTTCCTAGGAGCATGAGAGCACATGATCACTTGAGCTTCAAAACAAAAAGAGTTAGTGACATATTTTTGTGCTTTTGGTTAGTAAACAAAATAAGAAAAGCAATAATATACAATACAAGCATGCTTGGTGTCATACCCCAATTTTGTCCGGGCATATTTAAATTTTTGTAAATCTGACTTCATTTTTAATTTGCGTCATATGCACAGCATGACATGCATTTCATCATGAATAAAAACTAAAATATCAGTCAGAATAAATTTATTGAAAATACAGACAAATTAGTTAAATCATTTCTCAAGAACATGTAAAATCAGCGGGTAAAAAGTTTCAGAATTAAAATTACAGACACCAGTATTATTAATCTACAGTTCATGTAGTTTAACTTGGTGTGCTCGTTGTAATTTTCAGAAGCTGTTTCAGTTGAGTTTTGACCCGCCTGAGCCTTTTAACCGGTGCAAACTTATTTCAGAATTAGAAGAAACGCTGTATTTTTTCAATATGTATATTTTGAGTTGATCATTTTTGTGTGTCTGATTTAATTTTTCTAGCAAATTTACATCCGACTTTTTATTTGTAATTAATCCTTTTATTTCTTTGTCTAAAATCTAAATTAAAATTTTATTATTATTATTACTATTATCTAAGTTAAATTATTGTTTAAGGATTTTTTTTAATAACTAATTTTTAATACTAGATAATAAAATTGTTTACAAATAAATAAATATGTTTAATCAACATTGGATTCTTTTTTTTCTCTTGCAATTGGACAGCTCATAATACCCACACGTCTCTTTCATTTGTCAGCTATCACCTAACGTCTCTATCTTCCAGCTATCACCTAACGTCTCTATCTGCTCTCACATGTTACCCTCTCTGCTCTTACACGTCTCCCTCTTGGCTCTCTCTCTCTCAACTGACACCACTCAATAAAAGGACACACTACCCTTCTCCTCTTGGGGACTCGCTCTCTCTCACAAAAAAAAGGAAAGAAGAGAAAACTGTTTCTCTTCTTCTTAAAACACACCCACCGCTGTGAACCTTCATCGACACCTTCGCGACATTTCACCGAAATCACTTTCACCAAAATGACAATCTCCTCCTTTCATTTCCGAAAATAACCTTCAACCGCCCTCACTCCACCCTTTAACATTGTGCACATCCTTCATTCCTCACCACCAAGAACCTCTATTTCCGGTGAGCTAAATGAATCTATCATCTCATCGGCGATTCGAAACCTCACCGCCACATTGCGAAAAACACCATCGCAAACACAATAATAGCGTTTCAGAAGATCAATTTTTGAAACTCACTTCGATCTACCTTCGATAACCCATTTCCTCTCTTCAAATCACCGGCAGAAATCCGTTGTGCAACACAGTCCACCACCACGAATCTCTCTTCGCCAACAACCACGATTCCCACCGTCAATACTGTTTTTACCGCCGCGACTACGACCACTACCCCACACACCGCCGCTCGACCCTTTCCTCTCCAGCTTCCGCACCATCTATCGCCGCCGTCGCAAACGAACACCAACTCCGACGTCATAACCAAAATCAAGAAGAAAGCTAAGGATGTATCTTACGTTCTCTCAAGTTTAACAGCGCAGAATAGTGTCTCGGTTTCATCGGTTGGTTCATGACTCTCCTTTCTCATTTGCTTTCAGTGTCGTTTGATTAATATTCTTGTTTCATTGTTGATTTTTGGTTATGTTGCTGCTGTTTAGTCGTTTATGGTTAAGGACATTTTTTTTAATATTGACAAAATGTACTGGTTTTCCTTATTATCATTTCAATTATGCTGCTGTTATCTTCGCTTGGTTTTTAATCACAACAAACTCGATAAAGATTTAAATTATGTTTGTATCGGCAGTACACTGATTATTCTTCCAAGTCGTGTCCTTAATTTTCAAACATTAGTTATACTATTTTGTGCTAGAAATTGGTGTTGTAAGGTTGAAAACATTATGATGGCTATTTGGTGTCCCTCTTATCATACAACATGGTGAAATTGTTTTGCCGTGGCATGATCTGCTACCGGAAGTGGCCTTTGTATCATTTATGTTCTTTTTTTTTAGTATTATAAATTTGTACCCATATTACCGAGTACTGATGCTTTCGGTTTGTTTTTGCCATTATGATATTGTCTCAATTAAGTTTTCCTTATTAATTTGATGCAATTATATTGTTACTATTGAAAATGCTTTTGGGTTAAATAATAGTCATAATATTATATTCCTTTTGCCAATTGATTTTTAATAACATTGTAGGGTTATATTGTTACTACTGAAAATGCAATTATATTGTTACTACTGAAAATGCTTTTGGGTTAAATAATAGTCATAATATTATATTCCTTTTGCCAATTGATTTTTAATAACATTGTAGGGTTATATTGTTACTACTGAAAATACAATTATATTGTTACTACTGAAAATGCAATTATATTGTTACTACTGAAAATGCTTGTTGGAATATTGAGATATATTGTTACTACTGAAAATGCAACTATATTGTTACTACTGAAAATGCTTCTATATTGTTACTACTGAAAATGTTTGTTGGAATATTGAGATATGTATAGACGTCAATCCGTTTACCAATGCCAATTAAAATCTTGATCCAATATCAAGTATCTCTATTCAAATTAATTAAATCATATAATTACGATTAAACACCCTTTTACTTGTAAAATGAAAAGGGAGATGGTTTTGAGTTTTCAACTCCTCTCCTCGATTATTTAAATACGAGTTCTCTTACTCGGTTAGTCAAGTAATTGTTATTTTTTATCCGCTTAACCATAATTAAATCGAACTACTTTTCATAACAATGAAATGAAAAGAGAGATGGTTTTGAATTTTCAACTCCTCTCCTCGATTATTTGAATACGAGTTCTCTTACTCAGTTAGTCAAATAGTCGTCATTTCTATCCACCTAAGCACAAACAAATCGAATCATTTTATAATAAGAAACGAAAAGGGAGATGACTTTGAGTTTTCAATTTTTCTCCTCGATTATTTGAATACAAGTTCTCTTACTTGGTTAGTCGAATAATTATCATTCCTCTACAAACCTCCAAACCCGATTAAATCAAATTATTTTCATAATAAGCTAAATAAAAAAGGAGATGACTTTGAGTCTTCAACTTCTCTCCTCAATTGTTTGAATACGAGTTCTCTTACTCGGTCAGTCGAACAATTGTCATTATTTACAAACATACAACTTAATCAAATCATTTTCATAATAAACTATATGAAAAGGGAGATAGTCTTGAGTCTTCAACTCCTCTCCTCAAATTCTTGGATATGAGTTGTTTTACTCAGCCATTCGAGCACTTGTCGTTCATTCTAAAATCCATCGACCATACATAAACTTATTTTTATAATCACTTAGATGGTAAAGAAAGTGGTCTAGAGTTTTCTATTCCCTTTCCCGATTATTAGGATACGAGTTGTCTTACTCGACTATCCGAGTATTCGTCATCCAGTCAAAACACATTAATCATCATTAAAATCCTTTTACAATTAAGGATGAAAAAGAAAGCGGTCTAGAGTTTTCTATTCCCTTTCCCGATTATTAGGATACGAGTTGTCTTACTCGACTGTCCGAGCAATCGTCATCCATACAAAATACCGTAACTATTATCAACTCCTTTCATAATAAAGGATGAAAAGGGAGATGGTCTAGAGCCTTCGATTCCTCTCCTCGACTATTAAGATATGAGTTGTCTTACTCGACTCTCCGAGTAATCGTCATCCAACCAAAAACATCTCAACCAATCAAAACATCCAACATATTAATTCAACTTGTCACCCCCGTGTGACAAAAACCCTTCTTTCAAAAAGAACACTGTTAATCCTTTCTGATGCGCACAACAAACTAATGCTTAAGCCTCCGCCGAGAGTAGACAAGCCAACGTTTAGCCTTTAGGATACGATCTAAACAGTCGTTCATTAAAAGACATCAACCAACCGTAGTTCTCCGAACTACGAATGCTCTGATTTCCTTATTATATCATAAGGATACGTAGGCAGGAGATTGTTGTATCTTCGCGAGCACACTAATAAAAAACCTCCCCTTTCTCCTTTCTGAGGTTCTCATCCATTTCTATTTTTAATAATTTTATAACCCAAAGATAATAAACAAACATAAATTAACACACGAAACGGATATTAGAACTAAAAGGTTCCCGTTGAGTACAACGGACGTAAGGGGTGCTAATACCTTCCCCTTACGTAATCCACTCCCGAACCGGAATATGGTTGCGACGACCATTATTCCATTTCCTAAAGGTTTTATTGATATTTTCCTATTCCTTCATTGGGATAAATAAAGTTCGGTGGCGACCCTGTTCGAACACTAATATATTCCGCGACCATCGCGATGAAACGTAATTTTCGAGATGCGACAGATGGTGACTCTGCTGGGGAATAGCTCCAAGCACAAGAGAGTGAATCCTAATTTAGTTCAGTTTCTGTATTGTGTGTTAATCTTGTTTGTTTATCTATTTTTTTTATTTTGCTATTATTATTCTGTCATAATTTGACTATGTCTTATTTGGGGCTCTCTGTTGGGGGTGCTTTATGAGATAGACTCTCCACCCGAGTCTGAGAAAAACCATAAGATTAAGTTGGTGGTTGCATAGTGGGCGCCCACAAGGAGTCTTCCTTGTTGGGAAGATACGAAGACCCCGCCTAGAGGAGATTCTCTTGAGATATTATTGTCCGACGAGTTTTCGTCACGACGATAGTATTTTCAAGTTGGATCAATGACTCTAGGGACCTTTTAACCCACTCTATTCGGCGGTTATGTAGTATTAACCAACGAAGTTTCATACTTGTTGGGTTAATACGAAAGCCCCAATCAGATGAGATCCCTTGGACGTATTATTACCTACTTTGTTAGAACCCTGGACTCGAGAGTCGTGTAGTAGAATCCTCATGGAGTTTTCCTTGTTTGGATAATACAAAGACCTCACCTAGACGAGATCTTCTTAAGGATACTATTGTCCAACGGGTCTTCGTCATGGCAGTGACGTCCTCAAGAAATATCCATGACTCTGGGAACCTACCAACTATAGAGCCTACCCATGGGGTCCCATTAACCAGAGATACCCGTTATTTACTCGTTATTCTGATCGATCTAAAAACACTTTGAACCTGTTATCCTGAACATATCACTACACCCATACACGTATCATTGCATCTGCAATCGTCATGCATTGCATATCATTTTTCACCAAAAAAATAAATACAGAAAACTTATCCATCCTTCGTCCATAGCCTGCAGTTGATTTCCCGATACTCATATCAGACTTGAAGTAACTCTTGAAAGATCATTGATCCGTTGGAGCAAAGTCATATTGCATTGGGAGGAGATGTGGACTCGATGAAAAATCAGCTAGACCAACTTGTGGAAGCTATGATAGTTTCATCAAAAAAGGAAGACATCCTCAACACTGGCAATCGTTGGACTGATTTGTTTCTATTTTTTGCATTTGTAGTTTCTTTGTTGTTAAAAGCTGCTTGTGTTTAAACATTGTTGTTTTTAATGGTAATATTGATGAAGTAATGATGCATGTTTTGAATTAATTATCTCGCATTCGCTCATTTTTTATTCTCTTATATCAAAAACAAAAATACATCAGTGTTTCTCCCATTCACTTTTCTTTATCATAACCTTTGTTTTATCAAAGATTTGAGGGAGGATGACGAAAACAAGTTACCCATAATTGCTGACTATATGCTTTCGGATAAAATCCTGCTGATGATGTACAGGCATTGTTTCAAATTTCCAAACACTGGAGAGATAAGGAGGTAATCCCTAGTCAACCACTTCGAGCCTGAAGTAGGAGTTTCTTTCGGATCTAAAAAAACCTTACATTAAACCTGGGGCAGGGTAGTGTTCAGTTGATCTGACTACACATTCGGATTACAAGACGAAATATCGTGTCTGAGGATCAACCACATGACATTCTTCGCACACATCCTAAAGTGTCGAAGGAACCTTGCAAAATCCAAAAGTTATGTTGGTTGTTCTCCGAATGACCATTGACTTGGCAGTCACAAATTTTCAAAAAAAGAATAAAAGAAAAGCCCGCTAAGTCGATACCCCAAAAGGAGACTTAGGCAAAAAACCGGGACAATCCCGATGGACTAAAGCTTCAAAAAGCGGTCCATGCAAAAGTTAGGGATCAAAACAAAAATCAAAGGAGGTCACAAAAACCCTTAACAAAATAAAAACAAGATTTAGTGACCACCATATCCAAATAAAAAGGTCACCAACATCCATAGAGAGCGAAATAAGTGACTGTCATTTCAAAAAGATCTTACACTACTGAAGTCTCGTAAGAGTAAGTGTGTGTCGAATTAATTGAACGTAGGATTGGAGATCATCATGAAGATGGGGTGGGTTAAAATAAACTTTGAGCCTTATATCCTTTTGTTTCAATAACCATGAACCAAGCCATGTTACAACCCTCAAAAGACCTAATTGAGGTAGGGTTATTTCCGAGAGCATATTACAGCAAAGTTGCGTAAATTGACTCCTAAAGATTTGCTAATGTTTAACATCAATGTCATTATTCTCGCTATGTCTTTCACACTTTAAATTGCTAAATCAGCATTACATTTGGACTCATGGTCCACTCGTCACACATTATCACATCATTCAAATAAATTTTTTTCAAAACTTGCATGAGTATCGCATTAAAATTACCATTTCTAAACAAGCAATTTTAACTGCAAGTCAGTACTTGACGTCAGGGAAATTCCAACAATAAGGAACAATTAGAGGAACTTGGACATTCGTTGGTGCTAACCCGAATCAAGACTACCTCATAACCCACGAATCAGGTGCATGCCACCCAAAACATCAAGTTGATCATAGGAAAATTACTCCAAGAATTGGTCAGTCTTAAACAGTCTCCAACATCTGTTAATAAATGTGCAAATCATTTCAAGAATCAGTTGATCCAGAGTAAATCATCTAAGGACTCTATTAACTAGGGGCAGATCACCTAGAGGTTCTGTTGGCCAGGGACAAACCCATCCAATATTCAGTTAGGGTGAGTTAAGTCGCTTCAACGCTCATACCGGGGCAAGCTACCTCAAGAGCACAGAAAAGTCAACCACTCCAAGAGTCGGTTAACTAAGGATAAATCCTTTCATGGATCAAAATTTTGGGGCAATCTGTAACACCCTTCTAAATACCCCAAAATATTTAATTAAAATAATAACACATTAATCAGAGTAATTATGCCCCGAAGGGTGTCACACAATAATTTCACACATTTATCAACATATCCTGTCATGCTCCTTTATTTTATTCAAAATAGAAAGTATCTGCATAATACGCAGCGGATAGAATCAATCCAATTATTCCAAACATGTAACATATTACATGCAAAATGGTTCACAACCAATCAATAAAATATTCAAACATCCCATCCCGATGTTACATCTATCAGAGCATGACCCACTAAGGAGACTACACTAGACTCCAAGCATTTGCTTCTACTCAACTCACTGCTCGTTACCTGAAAAATAGTTGTAAGGGTGAGTTCCTCAATCAATATAACAAGCATTATACAACAACATGTAATGTTAAGTAAATAACGCATCAAATCACCCTAACCAGACTACCCACTCCATAACGGCAGTATCAACGCAAACCTCATACTCAACAATAACAAATAGCATATGTATATCTCAAAACATGCTCAACACCAACAACACAACGCAACGATTTACTCACTAATTCCTCACGATGGGAATTAGCTACAGCCCCACAGGCTATGCCATGCATTCATTATGCAATGAGACTCCATAAAATGCGGTACCGACTCTTCTTGAACATATAGTCCAAGCTCACCGATCCCTCCGGATACGGCTACTGAGCTCACTAGTCCCACTCATTGAGATCTAATGACTCACTCACTAATTCCTCACCATGGGAATAAGCTACAGCCCCAAAGGCTAGACTATGCACACTACTCATCTAGTATGCAAACATCAGCAACAATCCACAACTCACTAATTCCTCACAATGGGAATTAGCTACAGCCCCAAAGGCTAGACTATGCATGCTAATCACCTAGCAATGCAGCAACAACAACAATTCAAGAATAGACATATGCTCACACTCTAAGCCATAAAAACAGTCTATTCACAATTGCATACATAACTGATACATTTACAGTATTATGCATACCAACCAACACATTTTGTCAATACATTTATCACAAAAGCATATCACAACATGTCATAAAATCAAACACAGTATTAGCACACTCTACTAATACCTATACTACTCAAAACAACGGAAATGATCCCTGTTACATCATACCTCAGCTAAGTCTCACTACTCAGCCTAACAGTCACAAACTGCACAACAACAGCACAGGAAATCACAATCCTGCCCATACGCGTATTGCCTATGCCCATACGCGTATTGCCCAAATCCTGACCAAGCCATACGCGTATTGCCCACTTCCATACGCGTATGATACGCGTACCAACTTCTCATACGCGTACCAACAGAGACAATTTTACGTTAAAAACATCATCCTCCTCATCCATACGCGTATTGCCTAGCGCCATACGCGTACCAGCCATCTCATACGCGTATTGCCTAGTGCCATACGCGTATGACCAGAAACCAGATTTTCAGATCTGCCATGGCTTTTCCTGCTACGAGTTCTATTCGATCTAACCTTCCACAGTCCAATTTTACACAGAAGATCACTCATATCCTCTAACCCGAATCATTCCCTATTCGATTTCACAACTCCTAACATTATCACATACAATTCCTACGAATTTCTTTCGATTATCACCCAATTTCGTTCATCAATTATTTCCCCAAATTCATCATAATCGTCCAATTCAAAGGTAAATTAAAGGTCTATCACTACCCATGACATATTATCATATAATACCCGTCAATCAACGGTAAACCCCCCTTACCTGAGTTAATCCGGCAGCCTCTGAGCTCCAAGCTTCTCCTTCCTTCAACCTTCGTTCTCTGGTTCTCTTTTTGCCCTTTTCCACGTTCTGTCTTTTTTTTCCTTTTCACGTGAAAGTAACTCTTTTTACTCAATGGGACCTTTTTACTGATTTCCAATTTTATTTCAATAATAAAAATAATAACCCAATAATAATAATCCCAATAATTATTATTCCAAAATAATAATATTATTAATCCAACTTCCAATTATTCAATTAAATTAATAAATAAAATATTAATTTAAATTAAATAATTAGCTTATTTTAATTGGGGTGTTACAACTCTCCCCCACTAAAAGAGTTTTCGTCCTCGAAAACATACCTCAAGCGAACAACTCCGGATAAGACTCCTTCATCTGACTCTCAAGTTCCCAAGTCACATTGCCACCTGCTGGTCCTCCCCAAGCTACCTTCACTAAGGCAATCTCTTTACCTCGCAACTGCTTCAACTCTCGATCCTCAATCCTCATAGGTGATGTCTCAACAGTCAGGTTATCTCTCACCTGTACATCATCTACTTGGACTACATGCGACGGATCATGAATGTATCTCCTCAACTGAGACACATGAAAAACCTCATGCAAATTCGCAAGCGACGGCGGTAAAGCGATACGATAGGCTACCTCTCCTATCCTCTCCAAAATCTGGTAAGGACCAATAAATCGAGGTGTCAACTTCTTCGACTTCAAGGCTCGACCAACACCAGTTATCGGAGTAACACGAAGAAACACATGATCTCCCTCTTGGAACTCAAGTGACTTCCTCCTCCTATCATGATAACTCTTCTGACGACTTTGAGCAATTCTCATCTTATCCTGAATCATCTTAATCTTTTCCGTAGTTTGTTGAACAATCTCCGGTCCAACCACAACACCCTCACCGGACTCATACCAACATAAAGGCGTCCGACATCTCCTACCATACAAAGCTTCAAACGGTGCCATACCAATGCTCGAATGAAAACTATTGTTGTAGGTAAACTCAATCAAAGGCAAATAACAATCCCAAGCACCTCCTCTTTCCAAAACACAAGCTCTCAAAAGATCCTCTAATGACTGAATCGTCCTCTCAGTCTGACCATCAGTCTGCGGATGATATGCAGAACTCAATCTCAGCTTAGTTCCCAAAGCCTTCTGCAACCCTTCCCAGAACTTCGATGTAAATCTAGGATCTCTGTCCGAAACAATACTAGACGGAATACCATGCAAACTTACAATCTTCTCAATATACAACTCAGCTAGCCTCTCTAACGGATAATCCATTCTGATCGGAATGAAATGAGCCGACTTCGTCAATCTATCAACAATCACCCAAATAGCCTCAAAATTCTTACTTGTTCTCGGCAAACCAGAAACAAAATCCATACTGATACTGTCCCACTTCCACTCTGGAATAGCCAACGGTTGCATTAGCCCAGACGGCTTCTGATGCTCAATCTTCGACTTCTGACAAGTCAAACAGGAATACACAAAACTTGCAATTTCTCTTTTCATTCCAGGCCACCAAAATAACCTTTTCAAATCATGATACATCTTAGTAGCTCCAGGATGAATACTCAAACCACTACGATGTCCTTCTTCAAGAATACTCTTCTTAAGTTCGGTAACATCCGGAATACACACCCGATCACCAAATCTCAAAACACCATTCTCATCAACTCTGAATTCACCACTTTGACCTTGATTCACTAAAGTCATCTTATCAACCAAAAGTACATCGGATTTCTGACCCTCTCTGATCTCATCCAGAATACCACTCGTTAACTTCAACATTCCCAATTTAACACTATTGTGAGTACTCTCACACACCAAACTCAAATCTCTAAACTGTTCAATTAAATCCAATTCTTTAACCATTAACATAGACATATGTAATGATTTCCGACTCAATGCATCAGCTACTACATTTGCTTTACCCGGATGGTAATTCAAACCAAAATCATAATCCTTCAGAAACTCTAACCATCTCCTCTGTCTCATATTCAGCTCTTTCTGATCAAACAAATACTTTAAACTCTTATGGTCACTGAAAACTTCAAATCTGGACCCGTACAAATAATGCCTCCATAACTTCAGAACAAATACCACAGCTGCCAACTCTAAATCATGCGTCGGATAGTTCCTCTCATGAACCCTCAGCTGTCTCGAAGCGTAAGCTATAACCTGCTTATTCTGCATCAACACACCACCTAAACCCAACAATGAAGCATCACAGTAAACTTCAAATAATTCCGACGAACTCGGTAATATCAGAATAGGAGCAGTAGTTAACCTTCTCTTTAACTCTTGGAAACCTTCTTCACATTTTGAATCCCAAACAAACGCTTGCCCCTTTCTAGTCAACATCGTCAACGGTAACGCCAACTTGGAAAATCCTTCGATGAACTTCCTATAATAACCTGCAAGTCCAAGAAAACTCCTTATCTCAGAAACTGACTTCGGAGCTTCCCACTTAGATACCGCTTCTATCTTAGAAGGATCAACAGCAACACCACCTCTTGAAATCACATGACCAAGAAAACTAACCTCCTCTAACCAAAATTCACACTTGGATAGTTTAGCAAACAACTTCTTTTCTCACAGAACTCCTAAAACCATTCTCAAATGTTCAGCATGCTCTTCTTCAGATTTCGAGTACACCAAAATGTCATCAATAAACACCACCACAAACTGATCTAGGTACGGATGGAAAATCCTATTCATATACTCCATAAATACTCCAGGCGCATTAGTCACACCAAAAGGCATCACAGAATACTCATAATGCCCATACCTTGTTCTGAAAGCAGTCTTCTGAATATCCTCAGTTTTCACACGTATCTGATGATACCCAGATCTCAAATCTATCTTGCTGAACACACTAGCACCAACCAACTGATCCATCAAATCATCAATCCTCGGCAAAGGATACCGATTCTTGATCGTTACTTTATTCAGTTGCCTGTAGTCCACACACAATCTCATAGTACCTTCTTTTTTCTTAACCAACAACACTGGTGCACCCCACGGTGACACACTCGGACGAATAAATTTCTTATCCAACAGATCTTCCAACTGACTCTTCAATTCAGCTAACTCAACAGCAGACATACGATACGGAGCCATCGATATCGGCCTAGTACCAGGTACCAAATCAATCGAGAATTCCACTTCACGCTCTGGCGGTAATTCATTCACTTCTTCCGGAAACACATCAGGAAAATCACACACCACAGCTAGATCGCCAATCACCAGTTTATCTTTAGCCTCCAAAGTCGCTAACAGCATAAACAACTCTGCCCCATTAGCTACTTCCTCATTCACTTGCCTTGCTGATAGAAACAAACTCTTTTCTTCCTCCACCTCAGGAAAAATCACAGTCTTATCGAAACAGTTGATATAGACTCGGTTAAACACCAACCAATTCATACCCAAGATAACATCAATCTGCACTAACGGGAGACACACAAGGTCTATCCCAAAGTCTCTACCAAAAATACTCAAAGGACAACTCAAACAAACCGAAGTAGTAGTCACTGAACCCTTCGCAGGAGTATCAATCACCATACTACCCAACATCTTAGATATCTCTAACTTAAGTTTCACAGCACAATCCACAGATATAAAAGAATGAGTCGCACCTGTGTCAATAATAGCTACAAGAGGAAAGCCATTAATATAACACGTACCTCGGATCAAACGATCATCTGCAAAAGTCTCAGAACCTGATAAAGCAAAAACTTTGCCTCCCGACTGATTCTCTTTCTTTGGCTTAGGACACTGTGGGCTGATATGACCCACTTCTCCACAGTTGAAACAAGTCACAGTCTTCGACCGACACTCTGCAGCCAAATGACCACCTCTGCCACACTTGAAACACTTCATCTCAGCACTGGTACACTCATGAACACGATGTCCAGCCCGACCACATCTGTAACACTTAACAGGGGCACTAGAGTCTCCCCCACTAGGCCTCTTCATCCCACTCTGCCTCTGAAAACCTTTGCCAGCTGCATACGGTTTTCCACGATCAGTCTGATTCTTGCCTTTCCTATCAACTCTCTGCTGATAGTTCTCAGCTCTGGCCTTGGAATCCTGCTCAAAAATCCTGCAACAGTCAACCAAATCAGAAAACACTCTAATCCTTTGATACCCAATCGCCTGCTTGATCTCGGGACGCAACCCGTTCTCAAACTTCACACACTTGGAAAATTCCCCAGCAGCCTCAGCATAGGGAGTATAATACTTAGACAACTCTGTGAACTTAGCAGCATACTCCGTAACAGACCGGTTACCCTGCTTCAATTCCAAGAACTCTATCTCTTTCTTCCCTCTGACATCCTCTGGAAAATACTTCCTCAGGAACCTCTCTCTGAACACAGCCCAAGAAATCTCAGCATTTCCAGCAGTTTCCAACTCAGTGCGGGTAGCAACCCACCAATCATCAGCTTCCTCTGACAGCATATGTGTACCGAACCTGACCTTCTGGTTCTCAGCACACTCAGTTACTCTGAAGATTCTCTCAATCTCCTTCAACCACTTCTGAGCACCATCTGGATCGTATGCGCCCTTGAACATTGGAGGATTGTTCTTCTGGAACTCACTCAACTGACGAGCAGCTCCCATTCCCACAACATTCGGATTCCCTCCAAGTACTCCAGCTAGCATACCCAGAGCCTCAGCAATCGCAGCATCATCTCTACCTCTTCCAGCCATCTTTATTCTGAAAACCCAAACAAGCTAAACAATAAGAACTGATAGGGTTACACAACACCTATCCCGTACAGGGGAAACAGAATAACTACGACTCGACACGACCGACTATGCTCTGATACCACTAATGTAACACCCTTCTAAATACCCCAAAATATTTAATTAAAATAATAACACATTAATCAGAGTAATTATGCCCCGAAGGGTGTCACACAATAATTTCACACATTTATCAACATATCCTGTCATGCTCCTTTATTTTATTCAAAATAGAAAGTATCTGCATAATACGCAGCGGATAGAATCAATCCAATTATTCCAAACATGTAACATATTACATGCAAAATGGTTCACAACCAATCAATAAAATATTCAAACATCCCATCCCGATGTTACATCTATCAGAGCATGACCCACTAAGGAGACTACACTAGACTCCAAGCATTTGCTTCTACTCAACTCACTGCTCGTTACCTGAAAAATAGTTGTAAGGGTGAGTTCCTCAATCAATATAACAAGCATTATACAACAACATGTAATGTTAAGTAAATAACGCATCAAATCACCCTAACCAGACTACCCACTCCATAACGGCAGTATCAACGCAAACCTCATACTCAACAATAACAAATAGCATATGTATATCTCAAAACATGCTCAACACCAACAACACAACGCAACGATTTACTCACTAATTCCTCACGATGGGAATTAGCTACAGCCCCACAGGCTATGCCATGCATTCATTATGCAATGAGACTCCATAAAATGCGGTACCGACTCTTCTTGAACATATAGTCCAAGCTCACCGATCCCTCCGGATACGGCTACTGAGCTCACTAGTCCCACTCATTGAGATCTAATGACTCACTCACTAATTCCTCACCATGGGAATTAGCTACAGCCCCAAAGGCTAGACTATGCACACTACTCATCTAGTATGCAAACATCAGCAACAATCCACAACTCACTAATTCCTCACAATGGGAATTAGCTACAGCCCCAAAGGCTAGACTATGCATGCTAATCACCTAGCAATGCAGCAACAACAACAATTCAAGAATAGACATATGCTCACACTCTAAGCCATAAAAACAGTCTATTCACAATTGCATACATAACTGATACATTTACAGTATAATGCATACCAACCAACACATTTTGTCAATACATTTATCACAAAAGCATATCACAACATGTCATAAAATCAAACACAGTATTAGCACACTCTACTAATACCTATACTACTCAAAACAACGGGAAATGATCCCTGTTACATCATACCTCAGCTAAGTCTCACTACTCAGCCTAACAGTCACAAACTGCACAACAACAGCACAGGAAATCACAATCCTGCCCATACGCGTATTGCCTATGCCCATACGCGTATTGCCCAAATCCTGACCAAGCCATACGCGTATTGCCCACTTCCATACGCGTATGATACGCGTACCAACTTCTCATACGCGTACCAACAGAGACAATTTTACGTTAAAAACATCATCCTCCTCATCCATACGCGTATTGCCTAGCGCCATACGCGTACCAGCCATCTCATACGCGTATTGCCTAGTGCCATACGCGTATGACCAGAAACCAGATTTTCAGATCTGCCATGGCTTTTCCTGCTACGAGTTCTATTCGATCTAACCTTCCACAGTCCAATTTTACACAGAAGATCACTCATATCCTCTAACCCGAATCATTCCCTATTCGATTTCACAACTCCTAACATTATCACATACAATTCCTACGAATTTCTTTCGATTATCACCCAATTTCGTTCATCAATTATTTCCCCAAATTCATCATAATCGTCCAATTCAAAGGTAAATTAAAGGTCTATCACTACCCATGACATATTATCATATAATACCCGTCAATCAACGGTAAACCCCCCTTACCTGAGTTAATCCGGCAGCCTCTGAGCTCCAAGCTTCTCCTTCCTTCAACCTTCGTTCTCTGGTTCTCTTTTTGCCCTTTTCCACGTTCTGTCTTTTTTTTCCTTTTCACGTGAAAGTAACTCTTTTTACTCAATGGGACCTTTTTACTGATTTCCAATTTTATTTCAATAATAAAAATAATAACCCAATAATAATAATCCCAATAATTATTATTCCAAAATAATAATATTATTAATCCAACTTCCAATTATTCAATTAAATTAATAAATAAAATATTAATTTAAATTAAATAATTAGCTTATTTTAATTGGGGTGTTACACAATCCATCTCCAAATTATGGTACAATTGCTTTCAAAATCCTTTCGAGGTAAACATTTTGCATAGACTCATCACATTGGGGCAAGATGAGCCATACAGGAGCAAGTCATCTCCCTGACTTCAAGCTGTTCAAGGGAAAGCTTTTTCACACGTCAGCAAATGCAGAGTTCAAGATGAGTGTCGGGGAATCATGCTATCATCCCATAAAACAGTCATCTGGCAGACAAAAGCCTTTCTACAAAAAAAAAAACCTTATCTTCCAATACCCACGCAGGGGCATTTTGAAAACCTGCAACTCATTACATAAATCATCCTCATGCATTAGTCATGTCACTTTGCTCTAAGATGAAACCATGCATATCATAAAATTCATCGGGTCTAACCCCATAACATGAACCTGGCATCAAAAAGCCTTGAAACACAAAATCTGACACCAAAGCCCAACGTCGCTTGGCCATTTCAAAGTCCAGTTTTCGTCTGCTAATTTATTTCAAAGTCCAGCTCCCATCTGGCAACTTATTTCAAAAGCCCAGTTCCCGTCTGGAAACTTATTTCAAAAGCCCATTTCCCGTCTGGCAATTTATTTCAAAGCCCAGTTCCAGTCTAGCAATTTGTTTCAAAGTCCAGTTCTCGTCTGGCAACTTATTCCAAAGTCCAGTTCCCGTCTAGAAAACTATATCAGAAATCAGTTCTTGTACGACAAATCATTTGCCAAATACCAGTTCTCGTCTGTTAAATTATCTCCTAATACCAGTTCTTGTCTGGTAGGTCACCTATTTCGATACCAGTTCTCGTCTGGTAGTCAATTATTTTTTACCAATTCTCGTCTAGTAGCCTACTTTAAAAATCAGTTCCTGTCGGACAAACAAAAACAAATTCAGTCGCGTCTGACACTTCAATTATTTTTACCAGTTCGCGTCTGGTAACATATCCTTCAAGTGCTGGCCTCACCTGGCAGTTCAGTTTCCTTCACCAGTTCTCATCTGGCAGTTCCCATTTAAAGTCCAACCTCATTAGCAGTCAAGAATAAAACCCTACAAAAACATCCATATACCCAGTTGCATTCCCACATTTATCACATGAATCATCCATACATGGTTTTCCTACAACAACAGAAAATTCAAAAAAACACAGTCTTATCAATCATCAGCATACTCATGCATAACACTCCCACAAAATGGGAATTTCAACAAAACAAAAATCATTTGCATTCCTACATGCACATCCTAAATAACCCCAGCAATTGCATACTTGCATGCATCTCATGCATCATCCCATGCATGGTATTCCCACCTAAAGTGGGACATCATACAAAAATCAAAAGTAAAATGTCAAGACCCAAGGTCATTCATGTATATCTTGGACATTCCTCATTCCAAATGAAGTTATTACCCTGCATATGGTCGTGGGATTATATCTCAGTAAATCATTTTTTCGACTTTATGATTAATAATGATATTCCCAGCATTTTTCTTTACAGTCATTGCTCCCCAAGCAGAGGTTACCCTAAAAAGTCTCTTATGAGCTTTTTCCCCTGCAGAGCATTTCTAGTAAATCTCCCTCAAAAGGAGTCCTTTCTTAAATATTTCCCCCAACAGACGAATATTCGAGATACTGCTTCATTTATCTGGAGAATCTCATTTCTCTGTTTGAGATACTGCTCTAAGTATCCTCGGAGAGTCTTAGATTCAATTAAGGTATCATTCCCTTGTTCGGAATATCTTAATTCTATCATATAAGATGCTGCTTCGACTCGATACAGAGAATCTCATTTTTACTGTTTGAGATACTGCTTCATCAATATGAAGAGTCCCATTTCAGATTTTTTAGAGGTACTGCTCTAAGTATCCTCGGAGAGTCTTAGATTCAATTAAGGTATCATTCCCTTGTTCGGAATATCTTAATTCTATCATATAAGATGCTGCTTCGACTCGATACAGAGAATCTCATCTTTACTGTTTGAGATACTGCTTCATCAATATGAAGAGTCTCATTTCAATTTTTTTAGAGGTACTGCTCTAAGTATCCTCGGAGAGTCTTAGATTCAATTAAGGTATCATTCCCTTGTTCGGAATATCTTAATTTTGTCATATAAGATGCTACTTTGACTCGATACAGAGAATCTCATTTTTACGGTTTGAGATACTGCTTCATCAATATGAAGAGTCTCATTTCAAATTTTTTAGAGGTACTGCTCTAAGTATCCTCAGAGAGTCTTAGATTCAATTAAGGTATCATTCCCTTGTTCGGAATATCTTAATTTTGTCATATAAGATGCTGCTTCGTGTAGCACCTCAAATTTGCACCTACCTTTTGTACATTAATTTTCATGATTAGGTCATTAACATAACATAGTCCACTGCATAGCATTGCATTATCCTTTGCCCAAGTGCAAGTCATCAGACAAGATTAGGTCAAACTGATCAGGAGAATCAGTCAAGCAAGCAAGCATGTGCCATTTTCAAGGAAGCAAAGCCCTAGGGTTGGTTTATCAAGTTCATATGATCATGTGATCATTTGGAAGTGGTTTGGCCAAAGATTGGATGATCAAAGCTCAACAGTCAAGCTGAATTTCATCTGAAACCCTAGAAAGTCAACTGTAGTTAACTGTGGTCAACTGTGCCTAAATTCATGGATTTGAAGGTGGGAGATGGTTTGAAAGGCTTCATTCATGTCCATACAAGTCTCATTTGACATTTCAAAGATCAAGATTGAAGAATTTGAGGTCAGATGAAAAGTTTCCAGAAATAGTAAATGACCTGTAATTGGAAACTGCCAAAAATGGAAAGTTCTTCTCCTCAAATTTACATCATCATACAAGCTTCAAATGGATTTTTGTCCAACATGAAAGTTGAAGATCTTGCTCGCACCTTTCCAAAAAGTCCAAGAACACCCATTTCTCATGTGTGGTTGGCAAGTTATGATCATATCATTATCAAGAAAAGTTGAACTTCAAAGTGGCATAACTCTTGAACCATTTGGCCAATTTGAGTGATTCTTTTTTGAGCAAACTCCATTTGACATGTACTATCATAATCCATCATCACATTTCATCAAAAATCATCACATCAAAAGTCCATTTTTCAAGTGATCAATTTGAATTTTGGTGGGAAAAAAGGCCATTTTGAAAAATACACATGATTTTCACTCCAAACCACTTCCAACAGCATTAAAACAGAAATTTGGATTTGCTTCAAATGAGTTTCTACTGTTCCATTGGTTCTATGTGAAAAAGGGCATTTTGGCCAAGTTACATGACATAAGCATTTGCACTAATCCAATTCATTTTTGCTAATCATGATTAACAGTTGGATTAAGAGGTGGTATAAGACCTTAATTGTAACAGAATTCACATTAACACAATCACAATTTCAGATCCAAACAGAAAAATCTCCAAATTCTCTCAAATTCTTCCAAAAAACTTTTTCACTTTGTTCATCAAAATTCATCATTCTTCTTGCTTGTTCTTGTGTGGTTCATCATCTGCAGGTACTATAGGAGATCTGTTGAAGGAGAATCGTGGAAAATCTTGAAGAATCACCACTGTTGAACATTGATGCTTGCACATGGCAGTGGGAAATTCCTGCGAATTCAAGTGGTTTTGAGCTGAAGCATTGGTTCCATACTTTCATCCAAGCATTCTTGAAGATCTGTTTTGATAATCCAAGCCTTGAAGAGCACAAATTCAACAGCTGCATCTCCATCAAGGTAAGTTTCGACCGAGCTAATTCTTGAAATCTTCATGTGGCTTTTGTAGATCCTAGTTAGTAGAGCACACTGCAGCTTAAATCGTGCAATTTCATTGAGATTTGATGAAGATATCTTGATTTGAAGTTTGAACACCAAAACTTGTTTCTATCGAATCTCTTGCCATGCATAAAATTAGGATAAATCATGTTTAGATTGTTGATGTACGTTGAATGCTGAGTCGATCCATATAATTTTTGTGGATTTCTGTGAGATTTGTTCATGATGATGATGAATGCTGAAGAACATGATGAACTTGCTTAGGTTTTGTTCCCAGCGCGCGCTTTGATCCATTTTCTTCGCTTCTGCATGCGTTTAGCCGTTTGTGTGCCATGCTACCAATTGCTAGGCGCCACGTAGTTAATGAAACGGAGCGTTTCATTCTGAAACGCGCTCCATTTGAATTGGCTAGGGGTTCGATTCCCCGCTGGCTACAAAATTCACTTGGCCTTGTATTATTTTTCATATGATGCTTATCATGTTCATGCCTTACCTTCTCTTGCATTTTTTATTTTCTTTCACATTAAAAAATTCATAAATCAAAAAATAATAGTCCAAAGTACATGATTCTCTTTTTGATTTGTTCATTAGCTTGTCTACTTTTTTATGATTATTTTTTCAAGAATTGTGCACGGATAGATTTTTAAAATGCTTAGGGTTTGCTTTCACATGCCATTCCTTGCACCATGCTCACCATTTGGTTCATGAAATATTGATGGTTGATCCAAAATGTTTGAAATTTTACATGCATGTTCTAGACATCTTAAGGAGAATTTTGATATGTGATTTGTGATTTTTGAGTTCATGGATTGAGAGATATGACATGATCATTAGAGGTGTGACAATTTGTGTCACACCATTTCTTGTGCAACTTCATGATTTTTGTTACCATGCCATATGAGCTCGAAATGACTTGAGGTTTTGCATGTTGGATCCTCTGGATGTTAGCTCTGAATGTGAATGTTTCTGGAATTTTTGAAGGCATTTCCAATTTGATTGAGATTTTCTTTGTGGATTGACCAATTGTTGACTTCTTGTGAGACATGTTTTTATTTGATTTGGGAAATTCTTGTTATTCATTATAAATTCTTGAAATTTGGCATGAGTACTATAGACATCTTGAAGTTTGCCATAGATTTGGTCTCATTCATTTATCATGTTTAGTTTCTGTTTTATGATTGATTGAAGTGGATGCATGTTTTGATGCTTTGTATGAGCTTGTTTGAACTTGTGTTGACTTGATAAATTTCATTGACTTGCTTCCCTTGGTCCAAATGAGCTGAAATTGGTTATGTAGGTCATGTTATGAATGCTGTTTAATAATGATTTTTTTGAGGATTTATTGAAATGTTTGTGAATTGATTTGAGTTGAGCCATTCTGTTTGGTCCTTTGAGGTTCTAAATTGCATGTTTTGTGCTCTTTGGTTCATGAAATGATATTGATGAATGATATGAATGTGAAACCACTTGGATTTGATTCTTAATTGTTTCATCTTGATTTTGGATAAGTTTCATGTTCTGTTTTGTATTTTTGATCTCATTTTGACCCTAGTCTTGTACTAGTGGCTTGTGCTCTCACATTTGAGCTTTGTTTCAGGTTAAAAGCACAATTGCTTATGCTTGATGATGTGTATCCAATTGGAGTTGGCTTATTGATTGTTTATGACTAACTTTGAGTTTGTTTTGTAGGTTTTGAAACTTGAGTTTGTGCCTTATGGCTTGCACCTTTGTGCACTGATGCTTGTTATCTGTCTGTGTTGTGGACTTGTAATTGTTTGTTTGCTTTTTGATTGAGCTGAGTACTGATTATATTGGATTGATTTCAGGTACCTTAGTTGCTATAGT
This sequence comes from Lathyrus oleraceus, assembly GCF_024323335.1. Classification (NCBI taxonomy): domain Eukaryota; kingdom Viridiplantae; phylum Streptophyta; class Magnoliopsida; order Fabales; family Fabaceae; genus Lathyrus; species Lathyrus oleraceus. The sequence goes on from NC_066581.1 coordinate 178,700,756, forward strand.
TATCTTGAGAATTTTCTTTTGCTTTTCTTGCTAGCTTGATCATTGAGGTATAATGATCTCTTCTCCATGTAGTCTGGAAGACCTGGCCTGTTACTTGGCAAGGCACCTGTCTGAAGTCCTCCTTAAGAGGCAATGTTTGTGCTTGTTTATTTTTGTCCCCAAGCAGGAAAAGACCTTTTCATAAGGCAATTGGCAGAACATAAGAGATGTGCAATCCATCTCCTGCTATTCTTGTTGAGTCATCCCTCTGCTCACACCAGGGTGTTGATGCATTGGGATATTAACCCAAGATCCTTGTACAGTTGTACAGTTGAGTCAGTGTCTTAAGTGTAGAAGGGTTCCCACTTTCTGGACCCACACTTCTTTGTCTGAAGCTCTCCCTGGCTAGGGATAAGAGCTGTGAAGTCTTATCTTCACTCACCTTTCATCAGCTTCAACCTAACTCTCAATGTTAGGGTTAAGAGCTAACATCACCCTGATACAGATTGCTTGCTTTTGCAGCCTAACCTTTTGTTTGAGCCCCACTTGTGTGTATATAGTGTGTGCTATTTGTAATTGTTTGCTTTGCTGTTTGAGCTGAATAGGATAGGCTTGCTCCCTGTGCAAGTTAGCTAGAGACCTTGACTTAGGGATGATTTTGCATGATAACATCTAGGCTCGAGTTAGTCTCCCTAGGTGTGTCTCCCTCTGTTATCTGGTTAGGCTAGTCCTGTGTCCCTCCGTAGGGGAACTACGTCGCCCTGATTCTCATACCAGATGAGGTACGTAGGCAGGAGATGAGCAGATCTCTCCGGGCGCCCGTTTTGTTTTGTCTTTGTGTGTGTCAAGAGATGGATGTAAGCCTAGCGATTGGCATTCCGTATCCTCTTGTTGTGTGCTTGTGAGTCCGGTATAAGTCCATCAAGTGGCATCTGGTTTTCAGTGTGGGTGTGTTTTGGTTCGGAGTCTGATGTAAGTCCATCGATTGGCATTCGGATTCCACGTTTGCCTTTGTCTGTTGTGTTTTGTGTGCGTGAGCCGAGCTACGAATGCTCTGATTCTCCTTAGTCCAAGGAGATACGTATGCATAGGACGCGATGTCCTAGCGAGCAGTTTTCCACAGTCCGAACTACTTCGACTCTGATGTCTATGCTTGATAGACTAAGTAGGCCCAGGATGCGATATCCTGCCGAGTCAGTCTCGTTTGTTTTCTTGTGTCTCTTTCAGCCAGTGTGTGTGTTTATGAGCAGTGTTTTAGCAACCATTTTCCTTCATATTGTGCGTGGATCCCGTCGAGTACGACGGATGCGTAGGGGTGCTAATACCTTCCCTTCGCATAACCGACTCCCGATCCTATTCTCTTTGGTCGCGAGACCATGTCTTTTCCAGGTTTACTCTGAGCGTTTCCTTTCCCTCTTTTGGGATAAATAACGCACGTTGGCAGCTCTGTTGTTCTTGTTTCCCGCCGGTTTTTTGCGTAATGCGACAGCTGGCGACTCTGTTGGGGATAATAGAGAAGTCGACCTCTTGCTAGTCCATCTTCCCTAAGAGAGTCTCTCCTAGCGCTCTCTAGGTTAGGGTTTTGGTTGCTGTTTGCTGCTTTATTTATTGCATTCATTCATTTACCGTTTGCATTTATGTGTGCATTAATGTTTGCATTCATTCATATTCATCTGTGCTGGCTGTGTTGTGCTTCTCTGTTTGGGGTGGGAGTTACTCGAGGTAAAAGGCCCAATACCCAGGCTATGAGTGAAATCTAGGAAACCTAGGAATAGAGTGATTCATGGGAAGCGGGTGGTATGCGTCACTTAGCGGAACATTGATATCACGAGCAGTCACTACGCCAAAAATTGGAATAGACAGCGCATCTTAGAGGGCGCTTCATTACAAAAGCGCTCTCTAAAGTGAAGCGAAAAAATAAGGAGCAATAGACAGCGCACTTTAGAGGGCGCTTTTGTAATAAAGCGCCCTCTAAGGTGAAGCGAAAAAATAAGGAGGAGATAGAGGGACAACAGTACATGGCGCTTTTTAGAAAGCGCCCTCTAAGGTTACCCTTAGAGGGCGCTTTAAATAAAGCGCTGTTATAAGTCCATGTGCATTTCCAGCTTATAAAGCGCTTCTGGAAAGCCTTAGAGAGCGCTTCTATAAGCGCCCTCTTAGGCCCCCTTTAGAGGGCGCTTTTTTTCCACAAGCGCCCTCTAAGGTCCCCTTTAGTAAACATTAAAATTATAACATACTGCGCGTTTTGTTATTTCACTTATTTTCGTTCTTTTTCGCGTTAGGGTTCTAAGGCGTTCTCCTTCCACCTCTGTTAGCTCTACGACGTTTCCTCCTTCTACCAATCAAAGGTACACGATGCATACATTATTACTTGCACTATTGCTTTGTTAGATCTACGACCATGTATTATACATTATTTTCGTTCTGTAAAGTTTCAATATTCATAGTCATTTAAATAGTTTGGGTTTATTAGGCAATTGACGGTTGGTTTTTAGTGACCATGATAGCGCATGCAATGGGACTACATTACCTAGGTCCGATTTTGTGTCAACACCAGTATCATTAGAAACCTAGGTCCGAATGTGTTTGAATTCTTCATTAACAGCCAACCAGTACATAGCGTAGCTAGTAACTTAAGAAGTTTAGGTATGGATGTTATTTGATAGAGTAAATGGAGACATGAATGCCCTGCACAGAGTATCTTCTGAAATTGGTTTCTCTTCTGAAATTGTTTTTTGTTTATTCTAATTAGTAATGGATAATACATGGATGTCTTCCAATCGATTGTCGAGAGAGTACGAGAATGGGGTATCAGAATTCGTTAAGTTTGCCGTTGCGCACGCCGAAGACCCCAATAGAATGATATGTCCTTGCTTGGGTTGTTGTTATGGGAAACGGGTTGACGCAGTTCAGTTGACATCGCATCTAATGAGGCATGGAATTGATCGAAGTTATACATGTTGGAATTTGCATGGTGAGAAAAGTAACGAGAATGTTGAACCGGGGGATAGTACGACCTATGCCTCAAACTATAGTGGCGCAGATACATACGATTGTGATCGAGTTGAAGAGATTGCAGAAGCACTTGAAGGAGATCTTAAGGATTGTCCCAAAATGTTTGAGAGGTTGGTAAGTGATGCAGAGAAACCTTTGTATGATGGTTGCACTAAATTCACAAGATTGTCTGCGGTATTAAAGTTGTACAACTTAAAGGCGGGCAATGGATGGTCGGATAAAAGTTTCACAGAGTTATTAGCCCTTTTGAAAGATATGCTTCCTGAGGATAATGTTCTTCCCAATCGAACATATGAGACCAAAAAGATGTTGTGCTCTATTGGCATGAGCTATGATAAGATACATGCATGTCCAAACGATTGCGTTTTGTTTCGAAATGAGTATGCATCGTTAAATGAGTGTCCTAAATGCGGTGTCTCTCGATTTAAGAACAAGTTGTCTCCAGCAAAAGTCTTGTGGTATTTTCCTGTTATTCCGAGATTTAGACGCATGTTTCGTAGTGAAACCGATTCAAGACACTTGACCTGGCATGCAAATGAAAGAATTATAGATGGAAAGTATCGACATCCGGCAGATTCACCACAGTGGTTGAAAATTGATAATGATTATCCTGAATTTGGAGAAGAATCAAGAAACCTTCGCTTGGCATTATCTACTGATGGAATGAACCCACATGGTATCCAGAGTATCTCACACAGTACATGGCCTCTGATTATTATGATTTATAACCTACCTCCATGGCTATGTATGAAGCGTAAGTACATGATGTTGTCTATGTTGATTTCTGGACCTAAACAACCAGGGAATGACATAGACGTGTACTTGAAGCCCTTAATCGAAGATTTAAAGATTTTGTGGGAGACCGGTGTGGAGGTTTATGATGGATATAGGAAAGAAAGTTTCAACTTGAGGGTGATGTTGTTTGGCACAATTAATGATTTTCCAGCATACGGAAATCTATCAGGGTATATCATAAAAGGTCAATGTGCGTGTCCTATTTGTGAAGATAAAACAGATTGGAAGCGCTTGGAGTTTGGTCAGAAGAATGTTTTCTCGGTCATCGGAGATTCTTAAATTCAAATCATCACTACCGTGGATGGAGAAAGGCGTTCAATGGAGAGACAGAACAAGGCAGAGCTCCACCTATATTGACGGGTGATCAAATTTTTGAAAAGGTGAAAGATTTGGATACTCAGTTTGGCAAGCCTTTTGCCCACACACTTGTCAAAAGTGGGTGGAAGAAGAGGTCAGTTTTTTTTGAATTGCCGTATTGGAAGTCCTTGTATGTGAGACATTTTCTTGATGTTATGCATATTGAAAAAAATGTATTTGAAAGTGTTATTGGCACGTTACTCAATATACAAGGAAAGTCTAAGGATGGCCTTAAGGCAAGAAAGGACTTGATAGCGATGGGAATAAGAACTGAATTAGGACCCTTGAAGAAAGGAAAACGAACATATCTACCGCCTGCTGCTTATACTCTATCTAGAAAGGAGAAAAAAACATTGTGTAAGTTTCTAAGTGAAGTTAAAGTTCCAGAAGGGTACTCTTCAGGTATTAGAAGACTTGTGTCTATGAAAGACCTCAAGTTAAAGAGTTTAAAGACCCATGATTGCCATGTTATAATGGAACATTTTCTCCCAATAGGTATACGTTCTATTCTTCCAGAAAAAGTAAGAAGCTCTATAACTAAGTTGTGTTCTTTCTTCAAGTCAATTTGCAGTAAGGTGATCAATCCTGTGATCTTACCAATGTTGCAAAAAGAAATCGTTATTACTTTGTGTGAGCTTGAAATGTTTTTTCCTCCATCATTTTTTGACATAATGGTACATTTAGTTGTTCATCTTGTGAAAGAGACACAATTGTGTGGACCAACTTATATGAGATGGATGTACCCTATTGAACGTTATATGAAAATATTAAAAGGGTACGTGAAGAACCGAAGTCGACCAGAAGGTTGTATGGTTGAAAGATACATTGTTGAAGAAGCGATTGAGTTTTGTACTGAATATTTGTCTAATGTTCAGTCAATCGGACTCCCCAAGTCTCAGCTTGTCGAAAAGAAAGAAGGAAAAAATCTAATTGGAAATAAAATCGTGGCAGTATCAAGGGTCGAACGGGATCAAGTGCATTTGTATGTTCTGCACAATGAGAATGAGGTTGAGCCGTATGTTGAAATTCACAAGGATGTTCTCCGAGGTTTGAATCCCAATAGAAATGGAAATTGGATAGTACGAGAGCACAATCGATGTTTTATACCTTGGTTTAAGGATCATATTTATTCAAAGTATTATTCAGATCCCGCTTCAATAACAGAAAGGTTGAGATGCTTAGCATATGGTCCAAGTTTCCATGTTTTTTCTTATAGCGCATACGCGATTAATGGATACACATTTTATACCAAAGAACAAGATGATAAAAGTACTATGCAGAATAGTGGTGTCACCGTGGTAGCTGAAGCAATGCACATATCAAGTGTGAAGGACTTAAACCCCAATTTGCAAATCTGTCGTATTTTGGTGTTATCGAGCGCATTTGGGTGTTTGATTATGAGAAGTTTCAGATTCCTATATTTGGTTGCAAGTGGGTTGAAAATAATAACGGCATTCGAATGGATAAGTCAGGATTTTTGCAAGTGGATCTTAATAGGGTGGGATACAAAGATGAGTCTTTTATTCTAGCCTCTCAAGCTAGACAAGTGTTCTATGTCAATGATTCGAAAAGTACGAAATGGTCTATAGTTCTTTTTTCCAACAAAGTAATTGATGAAAACACTGGAGATCAAGGTGATATTGATGTTGAGATTGAATCGTTTACCAGAAATGATCAAGATGAGAATATTATATCATATGATTCATATATTAGAAATGATCATAATGAGGGTATTTGGATCAATCCAACTGTCCGGGTTGTTAAGAGACATATAGAACATATTCCAACCAAGAAAAGAAAGAGAACTTAGTGAAAAAGGTACAGGTCAAATGATTTTAATTGTTTTCTTTATTCCAGGTAAAATGACTTTTATGATTTTAATTGTTTTTACATTTGTCATCTGATTTTAATTGTTTTCTTTTTTACAGGTAAAATGACTATTATGAAGTCAATCATTCGTGCAAGGGGCAAGGGATACTCGAAATTATCAATTGATATTTGTTTAGATGGAGATGCTCCATTGTCGTCACGCCTCATTCGCGTAGATGATGATGCTGGATATTTGAAAGTATCCCTCTACGACAATGGAACATGTCCATCTAAACAAATACCAATTCTATCTTCAAAAGATAAGGGACCAAAAATATAAGGGGATTGACTGTTATGAAGTCAATTCAATTCTATCTTGAAAGTATCCCTTATACATCACCTAACTAATTTTATGATATTTTAGGTTCATGCTATTGATGTTGAAAAAGAAATCAAACGATGATTGACTGTTATGAAGTCAATCATTCGTGCAAGAGACAAGGGTGTAAAATTTGAAGTACATTGGAGTGCTGAAGACCAACTAATTGAGCCTAACGGTTCAATGTTGGCAAGTTACATTGGTTTCCTTGTTCGACAACATATTCCGATTACATGTGATAATTGGAGAAGTCCGGACTTGAAGGTTGGCAAAGAAAAAATATGGTCGGAGATACAGGTACTTACCATATATTGTTATATATTTTTTGTTGCATCAACTTTGCAGCCCTGTATTGTAGGCAGAATTTAGGACTTCTCAAAGTTGATTTCTTGTTGCTTTGTCGTTCATAAAATACACCACTAAATTCTCTGTGTTTAATTTTTAATTTTTTTTCATCAGGCTTGTGTCTCAATAGAGGATGGGTATCTACCTAAAGTTACTTTTGTAGTGGTCCAAAAGAGACATCACACCCGTCTCTTTCCTGTCAACCCCAAAGAGACCGATAGAAGTGGAAATATTATGCCAGGTTTTTTCAATATATTTCTCAACGCAACTGGTATATATTATCATTTGAATTTATCACTTTTTGCTGATTTTGTTGTTCTAAATTGTCAAAGGAACCGTGGTAGACACCAGCATTTGTCACCCTAGGGAATTTGATTTTTACCTTAACAGCCATGCAGGAATTCAGGTAATATTAGCTATGTCATTTAACTTTATGCCATTGTTTACTATTTGTTGCTCAATCGCCTTTTGACAGTTCTGTGTTATTTGCATTTGGACGTGTTCTTTTTGCAGGGGACTAGTCGACCAACGCATTATCATGTGCTGTATGATGAAAATAAATTCACTGCAGACCAGCTACAGAGTTTGACCAATAACTTGTGCTACACGTAATGATATGATTTGCCATCTGTTTTTTTGGTTGAGCCTTATTTTGTATGGATGTGCGATAGAACTACTAGACAGCTTTTGGATATACAGAACATGTTTGCCACCATGGGTGGATGGGCGTTATTTTGTTTAGTATTGGTTAGAACTACTAGACAGCTTTTGGATATAGTGGTCACTGGGTGTTGGTTGCTATGTTTTATTCTCTTAATTGTAGTACTTTGAGGAATACAAATCTTACTCAAGAGCTCATTTGGATGAAATGAAGGATGAATTGTGTCAATTCATTGTTGATCAAAGAATCATATAGCTAGGCTGTATATTGTTGTACATATATGTATGGAATGTTGTTGTTGTATGCTGTTGTTATATATATGTTGTATATTGTTGTTGTACTTTTACTAAATCATGAATATGTTGTTGTATATTGTTGATCAAAGAATCATATATTAATGTTGTATATATGGAGGATTAATGTTGTATATAAATGGATTCATGTTGTATATATCAATGGATTAATGGTGTATAACATTGGATTAAAGGATGAAATCAATATGAATTTTACACTTTTGCAGCATGCGAACAGGTTACCAATAAAATATATATCCACTGTTTTTCAAACAATTTTTTTTTAAAATAACTAACACTTTAGAGGGCGCTTTGTCCAGAAAGCGCCCTCTAAACACTTTACATTGACAACTTTAGAGGGCGCTTTTTCCTGAAAGCGCCCTCTAGACACTTTACATTGACAACTTTAGAGGGCGCTTTTTCCTGAAAGCGCCCTCTAAACACTTTACATTGACAACTTTAGAGGGCGCTTTTTCCTGAAAGCGCCCTCTAAACACTTTACATTGACAACTTTAGAGGGCGCTTTTTCCAGAAAGCGCCCTCTAAACACTTTACATTGACAACTTTAGAGGGCGCTTTTTCCAGAAAGCGCCCTCGAAGGTGTCCCTTTATGGACCACTCCAGAGGGCGCTTTTTTCTAAAAGCGCACTATAATGTGGCCACTTTAGACAGCGCTTTCTCCAGGAAAACAAAGCACCGTCTTTACCTATGCCAGCGCCAGATTAGAGGGCGCTTAAAAGCGCTGTTATAGACCAAAATAAGCGCCCTCTTTTCCCTTATTTGGAGTAGTGAGTTCAGACTCTGATGGGGTATTATCGGTGCATACATCGGGTGTGCACAGGATGATATTCTTGAAAGGGTTGTTTATCCTGCGTTTCTCTCGACTTTACCCTGGCCTAGATGACACCCGTGAGTGGGGAGGGAATGATCATTTTAACAGGTACAGTTGGTGACCGGTTGGTGACTTGTGGTCCTGTTGGTGACTCGGTTTCCTCAGATTGGGTTCAGATGACAGTTTATCAGATGACTTTGGGTTTCAGATGAATTGTGGTTCCGAGTTCGAGCCGAAGCTTCGATCCTGTGTTCCGAGACGCACAGCCTGCCAGTCTTGTCTGCATCATCTGCATCATAGCATGTTTATTTTCAAAAGAAACGCAATAAAAAAAAAGAATAGAAAAAAAAGAAAAGAAAAGAAAAAACTAATCTCTGCATGCATATCATTTCTCAGGTACATTCCAGAGTCTGTTCATTGACAGATCCGGGTGCTCATTTATAGAAGAGATTGTTGGTTTCACTCGGTACTCATTGCTCTTGTATGTTGTGCTTCCTGTGTTGTGTTGCTGCAGATTGCCATCTTTCGAAGATGAGTCAGACTCTTTGAATGTCTGAGAAATGAACATTTCATGTGCATCATATGCATTAGCATCATACTCATATCATGTTGCATAACAGGTGTTCTGGTTCGGACTTCTCACTCTGGTTCCTGTGTCAGGCGGGATAGCTGATCGAAGACTGCACCGGTATTCTACCAGACTCAATCAACAAAGAAGTATGGATCAGGTTCAGACTGAATTGGCTGAGATGAGGGCGAACATGGCCCAGTTTATGTCAATGATGCAAGGGGTTGCTCAAGGTCAGGAAGAGCTTCGAGCCCTGGTTCAGAGACAAGAGACGGTTATTCAGGCGTCTAACCGTGGTTCACCTGCTGGTATTCCTGTGCCTGAGAATGTTGCTGCTGCTCCCGTTCATGACTATGCCGTCGGAGATGAACTCAGAGGAATAAGGATTAATGGACAACCTCTTGCTGCAGAGGTCAATGCCAGAGCTACCCGGGCTCCTATTCGTCATCCTGCTCCGATTGTTGATAGACAAGAGGACATGTTCACACTGCTGAGTGAAGATGATGAGGTGGTCAGAGTTGAGGATAGGGATCGTAAGGTTGATGCCCTGGCTGAGAAGATCTGTGCGATGGAATGCCAAAACTCCCTCGGATTTGATGTAACTAATTTGGGGCTGGTGGAAGGTCTGAGAATTCCCCACAAATTCAAAGCACCCACTTTTGACAAGTACAACGGTACCTCTGGTCCTCGCACCCATGTGCAGGCTTACTTCAGGAAGATCTCTGCTTACACTGACGACGAAAAGATGTGGATGTACTTTTTCCAAGATAGTCTATCTGGGGCATCCTTGGACTGGTACATGGACCTGAAAAAAGAATCAATCAGAAGCTGGAAAGATCTGGGTGAAGCCTTTCTGAGGCAGTATAAGCACAACATGGATATGGCGCCGAACCGAACCCAATTGCAGAGCTTGTGTCAGAAAACTGGTGAGAGCTTCAAAGAGTACGCCCAGAGGTGGCGTGAGCTAGCCGCTAGAGTGCAACCTCCTATGCTGGAGAGAGAGCTGACTGACATGTACATTGGAACCTTGCAAGGTATGTTCATGGACCGCATGGGAAGTTGCCCGTTCAGTAGCTTTTCTGATGTTGTTGTCTGTGGAGAAAGGACTGAGAGCCTTATCAAAGCAGGAAAGATACAAGATCATGGCTCTTCAAGCTCTTCAAGTTCTAAGAAGCTATCCTCTGGGGCACCCAGAAGGGGAGAGGGTGAAACAAATGTTGTACACCGCCGGAGGAATGTGAACAGAGGACAGTATCGTCAAGCTGCCGCTGTGACTATTCCGGCCACTCAAACTCAACAATAGAAGAGAAGACCAACTCAGCAATATCAATATCAGCAACATCGTCCTCAACAGCAGGCGTACCAGCCTCCCAATGATAATCAAGCTGGTACAAGTAATGAGCGGAAAAAGATCATTTTTGATTCGATCCCTATGTCCTACGCAGAGTTGTATCCCTCTTTGATAGAGCGGAACTTGATTACTCCCAGAGACCCGCCGGCTGTACCCGTCAACCCTCGGTGGTGGTATAGGCCTGAGCAGCATTGTGTGTACCATTCGGGTGCTCCTGGTCATGATGTGGATAGTTGCTTTCAGTTGAAGATGAAAGTTCAAGACCTTGTGAGGTCAGGTATTCTGAGCTTTGAAGACCTAGGTCCCCGTGTTAATCAAGCTTGAAAGATAACTAGTCCCGAGCTGGCGTTGGCTTTTCTTCTGAGGTCTTCAACAAAGAGGGTTGTTCAAAAGCAGAAGCTACTGATGTAAGAGATTCTGACATTTGTCATCCCTGGTGGGATCTATCACAATTGGGTCACTGTGGGCGTTCCTACAGTTGTTCATAAGTCAGAGTAATAATCACTTTGTTAAAAAACCCTTCTCCCATGCCAAAAGGAGAAGTGATGACATTGTTGGCAATATTTTGTGCAATGATATTTTCATTCAAATAAATGCATGTTAAACATTTGTTTTTCCAATTGTTTTCCCTTTTCGCTTTTTGCATGAAATCGGTGATCACAAAAAACCCTAAAAAACAAGAATAAAAGCAATCTTTTCATCTGCCTAACGATTGTCTTGTTTGATTTCCAAAAAGCTTTTATATTCAAAATCATTATGCAGGTTGATTCTCAAACCCATTGAACATAATGATCAGACGTCATCTCCCAACTTTGAATTCCCTGTATTCAAAGCAGAAGAAGAGGATGTTGAAGGGATTCCTGACGAGATTTCCCGACTTCTTGAGCAAGAGAAGATCACTCAGCTGCATCTCGAGAATTAGCAGAACAGCCAACTGGGGCATTAAAAAAAAACAAAACAAAAAAAGAGGAGGGTGCAAAATAAAAAAAAATCAAAAGAAATCAAAAGAAATCAAAAGCAAAATCAAAAGAGAACAAAGAAAGAAAGAAACAAAAGAAAATAGCACCCTCGAAGTCCCAAGTTGACTGATGCTGAATGGATTCAGCGTCACTATGACCAACTGAATCCGATTGAAAAGAAGAGATTAACTGCCGTGTGTCATGGTCAGTTATATCAGTAGAGAGTGAAGGAAGCATTCGACAAGAAGGTCAAGCCTCGTGTGTTCCGAAAAGATGACCTCGTGCTCAAGAAAGTCTTGTCTTTCGTACCCGATTCCAAGGGCAAGTGAACCCTAAGCTATGAATTTCCACATGTTGTCAAGAAAGCCTTTTCAGGCGATGCTTTGAAACTTACAACAATGGATGGAGAAGTTCACTCGTCCTGTGAATCCAGACGCAGTCAAGAAATACTTCGCCTACAAAAAAAAGAACAAAAGCTCGCTAAGTCGAACACCCCAAAGGGCGACTTAGGCAAAAAGGAGCGTCTCGGTGGATCGAAAACCCGAAAGGGCGATCCAGGCAAAAGTTAGAGACATTGAAAAAAGAATTTGCATCCCGCTAGATTGAGCACCTCACACTGGGGCAATCTAGGCAAAAATTAGGGATTTGGCAAGTAACTGCATCTTGACAAGACTGTGTTATACATCTGTCGTCCGTCAGGGATTCTCGATTCGTCGTCAGCTGAAGCTTTGAATACATCGAAATTCGAATTGGTAGAGAAAAGGTAATTATGTTCAATGTAGCCCTCTTCCAATATACATCACCGATTTCAAACTTGTACAGATCTATGGAGTCTCGCCCTTTGCAGACTACCATTCCGTCACATCAATTTGAGCTTTTATCCAATTATTTGCACTCTTATTTGTTTCAACTCAACGAATGTTTTGCATGTTTTTAATTGATAAAGTATCATTGTTTTCAAAATAAACAAATTTTTCACAAAAGTGTTCTTAAACAAAGTGAACATTCATAATGATGGAAGGATACTTAGGAGACCCGCAGTGCTCTCCCAAGGGTGGTATGATTATCAACAGGTAAGACATTTGTTCGTATCTCGAGCATAACTGTATCTTTTTCCTGTAGAACCTTTTGTGGTCCCTCCTCAGCGAGGGTGTTCAGTGCAGTGTTGGTTGAAGTGGTTCATCTTCATGTCCCCGGCAGTGCAACATGCTTCCTCCAGGTCCCTGTTAGCTCTATCGTGGGGCATCCTCAGCAAGGTTGCTGTTGGAACACTTTTATGGGACAGTTCCCGAGCAGAAGGTGTAATGAAGACTTCAACTTTCGTCTCTCCAGCAGAACAATCTTCTTCTCTCCCTGGCACGGGTGCTTTTCTGCAAAGATTCGGTATTTGGTGGATTGACATCCCAGTACTCCGTCATTTTCTCGGATAGATCCCCAGCGGAGTTGTTGGCATGATGAGCTTTATCAATGCCTATCTATCCTCATCAGAGATCTGGTTGCTTCCTGGTATCTCTGATCTCCAGCACGAGTTGTTGTGGTGTGTCTGCCTATATATTGAACTCTGTTCTTCGGTTGTGACTGAAGATCCCTCCGGAAGCCTCTGGTGGCCTTCCTCCCCTGTAGGATGATGATTGTTCCCTGATATCCCAGTCTCCAGTGGGTTTTCTTGGCTCTCTGGTGACTTTGGTTTTCCCCCTGGAAGAGTGGTGCCGGATGTTTGATGTCTGGGCCTGTGTGTTGAGCATGTCTGTTTGTCAGCATTCATCATACATTTTTTAGGTATAATGCATACATGCATAATCATAGCATTCAGATACTCATATTGCAGCTGTTGCCGTGTATCTGCGGATTGTTGCCTCCTGCCAATTGGTGATACAAATCTCTCCAGTAGATCCTCCTAGCAGATGTGGGTGTGTCCGATCTCTCCATATAGAGTCTACCCCTTAAGCAGAAAGAGTCCGTCATTTCCTTCTGCACTCCCCACTGAGTTATATCCTCGTGGATGACGGTTGTTTCCGTTCCCTCCCTGCACACCTAACGGGATGGGTTTCCCCTATTGAGTTCTTTCCTCATTAGGATGAGTCTTGATTCAGTTTGCCTTTTTGGATCGATCCTAAATTGGCTTCCTACTGGCTGTCTCCTTTGTCTTCCCTGGGGCATAAATGAATAGTTGCTCACTAACCGACACTCATTCATCTTATCCTCAGCGGAAATTTTGGTGGTCTTCTACTTGTCAACCGGTAGATGTAAACTCCACGTTCTCCCCTTGGTGGAGTTAACCCTTTGTGCTCATCCTGATTGATGACGGTTACTTTTCCGTGGTTTCCTACCTACTAACCGGTAGATGTAATCCCCTCTTTGTGATTATCAGTATCCAGTTTTCGGTATTGATATCCCTTTCTCCTTTTGGATATTTGCTCCGAGTAAGCAATTTTATCCTCAGTGGGTCCTCTTTCATTCACCGTTTGCTGGTAATGTTTGTAGTTTCCCCTTTTGATTGGTCATCTTTTGCATACCTAGTTTGGTACCCCGATGCCTTTCTTGTCGGTTGATTTATCCATTTAACAACCTGCAACCCGGTTATGGATAGTCTTCCATGCGAGTGTATTATCTACGTTTTGATGGCTATAGATAATATATCTCATGCACTCTTTGGTCAGTCTTTTGATTGTTTTCTCCATCGAGTAAGATTCGTATTCCTCGTGGAATCGGATGTCCATCCTTTAACAAGTTTGCCTTCGCTCTCTTCAGGATGATGTCGGTTGATTTATCCATTTAACAACCTGCAACCCGGTTATGGATAATCTTCCATGCGAGTGTATTATCTATGTTTTGACGGCTATAGATAATATGTCTCATGCACTCTTTGGTCAGTCTTTTGATTGTTTTCTCCATCGAGTAAGATTCGTATTCCTCGTGGAATCGGATGTCCATCCTTTAACAAGTTTGCCTTCGCTCTCTTCAGGATGATGTCGGTTGATTTATCCATTTAACAACCTACAACCCGGTTATGGATAATCTTCCATGCGAGTATATTATCTACGTTCTGACGGATATAGATAATACATCTCATGCACTCTTTGGTCGAAGTTTTGTCCTTCCCAGTTGAGTAAGATTCGTATTCCTTGTGGAATCGAATGTCCATCCTCTAACAAGATTGCTTTTCTAGCCCTCTTCAGGATGTTGAGTGTTTTGGAACACAAACCAATTCACGCCTTGGTCGGTCACCCGTTTCATACCTACAACCCGGTATCCTTGGTGTTCCTTCCTGTTTGCTCGCTGTCATGACCTTGATCCCCAGTGAGATCCCCTGCAAGTGTGTAGCCTTGCCCAGACATGTAGATGTCAGTATCCTGTCAGCACCCGCGTGTGTTATTTCTTTGGTGTCGGTAAACGCCATCTTTCGGTGATTTCCCAGTCATGCGTAATGCTTGGTCGTCTTCTTTTGATGTCGGTAAACATCATCTTTCGATGTTCGTAACGTCGTCCTTCTTCCCTAGTGAAGCTTTCCTCCTCTCCGTTGGTGTCGATAAACGTCGAGTTTTTCCCAATTATCCGTTGATAATTTGGTTGTGTTCAGTATCCCCAGAAGCATTCCTCCTCACCGTTGGTGTCGATAAACGTCGAGTTTTTCCTATGCGTCCGATGACGTATAGTTGCTTATTCCCCACAGATCATTTGGCAGTACCAGATGATTCTCCTCAGATTCCTCCTCTCCATTGGTGTCGATAAACGTCGAGTTTTTCCTATGCGTCCGATGACGTATAGTTGTTTGTTCCCCACAGATCATTTGGTAATACTAGATGATTCCTCTCAGAGTTTCCTCCTCTCCGTTGGTGTCGATAAACGTCGAGTTTTTCCTAGTCGTCCAATGACGTCTAGTTGTACCCTTCCCCATGCGGATTTACCTCTCCGTTGGTTTCGATAAAGGTTGAGTTTTTTTCATTCGTCCGTTGACGT
Organism: Lathyrus oleraceus; assembly: GCF_024323335.1. Taxonomy (NCBI): domain Eukaryota; kingdom Viridiplantae; phylum Streptophyta; class Magnoliopsida; order Fabales; family Fabaceae; genus Lathyrus; species Lathyrus oleraceus. The sequence goes on from NC_066581.1 coordinate 178,716,059, forward strand.
TTGATTGTATACCCTATTCCCAGTCATTCGTTAATGTCTGGTTGATTCCCATCCAAAATCCCCAGTAGAGTCGTCGGTGACGTCCTATTTGGTTTCAGTTGTTGTATCCCTTCTGTCATACGGTGAACTGGACTTTTTGTGTTTTTTATCGCAATGTCGCGGTTAGCAAGAGTCGCCACCGACTTTTCTTTTATCCAATAAGGAAAGGTGGAAAAGAACAGGAAAGACCTTAATTTAGATTTTGGGTTCGGGAGGTACATTATACAAAGGGAAGGTGTTAGCACCCTTTGTATCCATGGTTATCCATGGGCTCTTAATTGCTCGATCACTTGTATTATTTTTGTCTGAAAAAGAAGTGTTTGTGAATTGTTTGGAAAATTGTTTTTGGAAAGAGAATTTAACTTTGTAATGATTCTTGTATGAATGTATACAAAATGATTATCTCGTTTAGTTTTGAAAATTGTTTAGAAAAATATAACTCGGTAATGATTCTAGTATGAATGTATATCGAGTGGTGATTTTCTGAAGGTATTTTGAAAGGTGTGAGGTGTGAAAAAATGTTTTAGGTTGTGAGCCAACAATTAAGAGTTATACCGACCCAAGGTCTTTATGAGCATTTCCTATCCTTATGAGGGTAAAACTGTCCTTATTATTGAGAAATAAGTAGTTTTATCCTTTGGATGTTTAAGGGTCATCGTAGGGTCATCGATAGGTCATTGAAGGCAACAGTTATGAGGATACCTTAGCATTCGAAGGGACTATCATCATTTAACCGTAGGCAACATCGGAGGGTCATCGAGGGACAAAGTTGTATATTCGAAGGCAACATCCGAGGGACTATAATTTATTTTATGATGATTTAACCGAAGGGTCTTTGCTAAGGGTATCCCCACGTTCGCGGGACATGACCGTAATATCGTAATCGTAAGGCAACAAAGAGAGGTCCAAGATCACTTATTCAAAGGCAAAGTTTTACAATTAATTATATAATTAGGATGAAACTCCACATTAAAATTATTAAAAATAATATATTAAAAAATTAATACATTAGAAATTAATACATTAAAAATTAATTTAGGGTGAAACTCCACAAGGGTATCCCACAAATAAAGTGGAATACCTAGCCAATAACCTTTTCCTGGGATATGTGAACCTTTACGAAACTCAAAAAAAGAAACATGTCAGAACACCAAATCAGGGTGCAATCGAAGATTACACCGGAGAAATATCACAACAATAAATAGGATAGGATGAATAATGCATGGCTATGATAAAACATAAAAAAAAAAACAGAATATGCCACGGATTTTGAATTTGAAAACAGCCCCACGTTAGGAACTTTGAATTTTATGGTATTTTATCACAAGAATAACATGGTCAAACATTCAGGGTATTCAGGCATATTTAAATTCCCATACGAAAGCAAATTATATATCAACATTTAATCATGATGCATTATATATGTAGATATGGCCAATTGAAAGTATAAACAGTAGAGATACGCAAACCTGTTTGCCAATTCAAGGTTGAAGGGATTGACCCCTTGTAGTATCGGAATAAGTTAGGCAGCGGGAATTGGACGGCGATGGCTTCGGTGCAGATGGGCTGCCTTCAGGGTTTCTTTACTCTGAATTCTCCGGGTAGGCAGGGTTCCTATGCCAAAGTTTCTATCCGTCCTTCTCTGTTCTCTCTCTTTCTTTTTCCTCAAGGTTTTGTTCCAAGGAAACCTCAGAGTGTTTTGCTTCTCTTCCTTCTTTCTCCAGTGAATCTCCCAGTGTAAACTCCAAGTGTAACTCCCCTACTGAAACTTCAGTATTTATAGACTAATTTCGTGGGTAATGGGCTTGAAATGAGGGAGACCCAAGTCCAAAATAATTTGTTATATTTTATTTATATATTTATTTTAATTATTTAATTAATTAATTAATTAATTAATTAATTAATTAATTAATTAAATTTTTTTTTTTTTTTTCGTTTTTCTTTTTCGTTTTTTTTTTTTTTTTTTTTTTTTTTTTAGGAAAAATGATGGGTAATTTTTGGGGTATGACAGCTGCCCCTGTTCAATATTCTTGAACCGAGAGAGTTAGGATGGCGTGTATGCCATTCGTGGTCTGGAGGTGGAAGATTATTGAACACTAGAATGCCCCAAAAATTTGCACTTGAGAATCGACAGTTGGTCTTGATGGAGATGGGCTTAAATATGCCATCCGGGAGGTTTGATGACGAAAGCTTCAGATCGAGCCGGACATTAGGCCAATTTGAAGACATGGGTGCCACACTGGGTCGTACATTAGACCGAATAATGAGTCATCCATTAGGCTGCCGACTTCGCTGGGGAGTCGGAGTGTGTCATATGCTGTTGGGGATAAAGGATCAGAATGGACCATACGCTAGATCGTATCTGAGTTGCAGAATGAGCCGTACGTTAGGCTGAATCTGATGACGAAAGGGGTAGTCGTACGTTAGACTACACTTCAGAAATGTACCGTATGTTAGGTAGCATTTGAGGGGATGGACATCCGAACGGGTCGTACGTTAGACCGTCGCAGAATGAGTCGTCTGTTAGGCCGCATCTGATGATGAAAGCGGTAGTCCTACGCCAGACTACACTTCAGAAATGTACCGTACGTTAGGTAGCATCTGAGGGTTGTAAGATCCAAACGGGTCGTACGTTAGACCGCGTTGGAGTTGCTGGAGTTCAGAATGGATCGTACGCTAGATCGTATCTGAGTTGCAGAATGAGCCGTACGTTAGGCTGTATCCGAAGAAGAAAGTAGTCGTACGCTAGACTACACCCCTGAATGTACCGTACGCTAGGCAGCATCTGAGGATTTGAAGGTCCAAATGGGTCGTACGTTAGACCGCTTTGGAGTTGCTGAAGAAGTCATATGTTGGGCTGAATCAGAATGAACCGTACGTTAGGCTGTATCTGATAACCTGTATATGTTGTACTTGCAATAAATGTCTGGGATGGGCTTAAAGATGCCATCGTTAGGAGGATATCGAAGTGTTGTCAGAATGAATGTTCCCATGAACTGTATTTGAAATATGTATCTGAATCTTGAATGTGATTGATAAAGGTGTCTGTCTGAATGAACCTTTTATTTTGACTATATCAGGAGGATAAATAACCTGCAAAGAAAAGTTAGCTTCATGCTATGTCATGATGTATGAGATGTTTCGTGTTATGCTAAAATAAATGCGAATGTTGTATGCATGCGTATGCTGTGAAATGATGTAATGAATGAGTTATGCGTATGAGAAGTTCTGCTTGGGGACTCTACTGGGGAAAATAAATCCCCATCTACTGATTGGAGATATTTGTAACGATGACCCTTTCTCGGCAGGGGGTTCTTGATTCTGTCTGATGGTAGAAATATTCCACAGATCTTGGCTGAGGATGGATGAGATGATCAATCTGTCTGATGATGCCGACCTCTGTTGGGGAGTAACTGGCTGTGCCGGGGAATACTGCTAATTTCTTCTGAGGAATAACAGACTTGCTGGGGGAGTAGAATTGGTAGCGGATTCATTGGAAGCATGGTTAGACCTTCTCCTCGATCCTGAAGTCGGGTAGTAATTGCTATTGCTATTCTACGCATATATTTTGGTAAACATTTATCATATTCAAATGCACATATTAATTCAAATTAAATCAATGGACATTTACGCAAACAAAACAGAAAAAGTAAAACAAAAGCATCTTTTTTGAAATGAATTGCATTGATTTTGAAAGGAGGCCTATGAACAGGCAATTTGTGTACAAGGAGACAGAAATCCTAGTAAGAGGAAATTGTCAAAAACAAAGAGAAAGCTATGCAGAAAAGTCTTATTGATTTTAAGTCTACTACTGTCATTATGTCTTCAAGCATCTCATCCCCTGCTGTCGGATAGAAGTGATTGGCTTGGTCAATCCCTTGAACTTGGATAAAGTTGACTGAGAACGGGACATAGTCATACGCTTTAATCCCTAATTTTTGCCTGGACCGCCTTTTCAGGTTTTCAGTCCACCAGGATACCCTTTTTTGCCCAAGCCGCCTTTTCAGGTTTTCGACTTGCCGGGTGTACATTTTTTTTATATATCCCTAATTTTTGCCCGAACCCTTTTGGTTCGCCGGGATGCCCTTACTTTTGCCTAGATACGTCGATCTAGCGGGTCTCTTTCATGCGTAGTATTTTTTAACTATGTCCGCGTTCACGGGATGTGGGAAGTCTTCACCATCCATTGTAGCGAGTATCATGGCTCCACCAGAGAATACCTTCTTAACTACAAATGGCCCTTCGTATGTGGGAGTCCATTTGCCTCTGGGATCAGTTTGTGGTAGGATGATACGCTTTATCACCAAGTCGCCCATTTGATACACTTGTCTCTTGACCCTTTTGTTGAATGCCCTGGTCATGCGCTTCTGATATATCTGCCCGTGACATACAGCCGCAAGTCTCTTCTCATCAATCAAATGTATCTGATCGAGTCGAGTCTGAATCCATTCGTCCTCGTCTAAGCCCGCCTCTTTCATGATCCTTAGAGAGGGAATCTGAACCTCTACTGGTAAAACGGCTTCCATTCCGTAGACTAAAGAGAAAGGAGTTGCCCCTGTCGAAGTTCGTACCGAAGTACGATAACCATGAAGAGCAAATGGTAACATCTCATGCCAGTCTTTGTATGTTACCGTCATCTTTTGTATAATCTTCTTAATATTCTTATTAGCCGCTTCTACAGCGCCGTTCATCTTTGGCCGGTACGGAGAAGAGTTATGGTGTTTTATTTTGAACTGCATGCAGAGTTCAGTTTAGTACCATTATCAGTGATAACTCTTTCGGGAGACAGCAGGTTTCTCGAATGTATATTTGATAAGATCCATCTTAGAAATCAATAAAGTGGTATGATTCAACATATACTGTCTTAGTCGGCGAGCAGCCCAAGCCAAAGCGCAGCAAGCTTTCTCGAGCTGTGAGTATCTTGTTTCACAGTCGGTACCTTTTGCTAAGGCAGTGTATGACATGCTCTTTTCGACCAGACTCGTCATGTTGCCCCAGCACACCCTATTGAATTTTCTAACACGGTCAAATACATAGTTAGAGGTCTTCCTTCAACTGGTAGCATCAGAATTGGAAGTTCTTGGAGATATTTCCTGATTTTGTTATTCATCATTCCATGTCATCTCTTGATTTTTCCTTTTTAGTAATTTGAAGATGGGTTTGCAAGTAGCAGTCAAGTGTGGAATGAATCGGGCAATGTAATTCAAGTGCCCCCAGGAACCTCTGACTTCT